>NC_071388.1:37548170-38764477 GCF_022682495.2 Desmodus rotundus
TTCCAAGTACTAAAGGTACGTCAATCTTTAACATTCTAGTGAGAAAAGGAGGGGGAAAAACCACCCAAGTAAAGGTAAAATAACCAGTGGTAAATGTTAGGGAACAGTACCAGCTCCTATGATGACCAAGTCCTTTCTAAGAAGGTAACGCTACTGCAGCCACCTGGTGCAGAGCAGGGCTTGCAGAGGTCTGGGGGCGGCCGCTCAGGTTTTTAAGACAAGCTATACTGGCCCCAAAGTTAACTGGCTATGCTGCTAAGTTTCGAAAATACTAGTTATACATTTTCATAAGGGCCCATCATTTTATTTGTTTAAAATTTTTTAAAGAAAACATCAATGGGTGAGGTCGTTGATCCCACCACATTCATGTATCTAACCTCATAATTTAGAGCTAAATTTCCATAAATGAAATAAAGTAGTGGTTAAGACATGGCTAGACAGCCGATTTGCATGGGATACTGAGAATATTCTGAAGAAGAAAGGTAAAAAATGGAGGAAGGAACAAATGTAAGACCGTTTTCTCTAGGAGTCTGGATAATAACATACACATTAAATAGCTGCTGGAAGCCCTGTTTCACTGACTTTCAGTCCAGATAAGTAAAAGTGTCTGATTTGCAGAGAGAAAAAAGAATCAAACAATGTCCTCGACAGTCTCCACTGACGCCTATTCCAAAATATATCCCTGCACCAAGTTTCATGAGATATTTTCCAAAATATTCTCCCTTTTCATTAAGCTCTCAATTACTGGATTTTGTTATTTAAAACTCAAAGAGTCCTAAATCATTAAAAAAAAAAAAAAGTCTAAAGTACAAACATATAATTAAGTACTAAACAATCAAAGCCAATTAAACAACAATCTTATATACAGTAAGTACACAAATGCATCTAGGTTTATTTTAATATGGCAAATGTTTAACAGTAATTTTCGACTTCTTTCATAATCTAAGTTGTGCTTTGCTGTTTTTCTGATAGTTTTACCTACCTATTACCTCAGACAAATCAAGCCAGTTCTTGCCTTCTTCACTTTTTCATGTGGTTATTTTAGCTAGTCTATGTTACCTTTAAGTTTTCTTTTCCCCAAAGCCCTTACTAAACGAAGTAGGTTTCTACAAGCAATAGATTTCTACAAACTGATTCTTTTGCCTATACCTATCTCACACTCTTTATGTACCTCATGTACCTGTTAATTCCATTTGAAATTAATAAAACACAAGACAAAGACTTTGACCTCCGCAGTAAGCATGCACAATCTTACATACAAGGTAACTATTGTAAAACAACCATAAGCACCAGATTAAGTCCCCTAAGCAGTACTGGCCAAAGGCCATGGATACTAGGAGGCAGTAAATAGCTCAGCAATATATGTATTGGGTTGACTACAAAGTCAGTTTAGTTTTTTCCATAAAATAAAAGACACATTTTTCATTTTCACCAATAAGTTATTGATTTGTATATTTTGAGTATGTCAGCTATCTCCCACAATTTGCTTGTAGTGGGTAGAGGCCTGGGGTGCTGCTAAACACTTTCCATTGCATAAGACAGCCCCATAAGCAAAGAATTTTTGGCCAAAATGTCCATAGTACTAAGAAACTCTGCAACCACTTTTGACACAATCAGTCACAGCAACTTCTGCATATACTGTACAACTCTTTACCTTTCTTGAAATAGTAGAGCATAATAACGCCAAAAATGTTGTTATTTTCTTCCATCTTCAATATTAAAAAGGCTGAACAAAAATTCACCAATTTGATGTTTTTTTAAAAATGCACACTGATATGACACCTGTCACAAGCAATCTAACAAAATTGTTTCGAATGAAGTTAAAGACAACTAAGCACTAGTAGAGGAATCATACAGAAAAAACTAAAAATTTTTGGCAAACCCAATAGTAGGTTTTTTATTCCTTCTGTATACTAAGTGTTATGTATACACATAAAATAAAAAAAAATAGTTATTTAACAGGACAAGTATTATCTGTTTTTTTTTTAACTTAGGGAAATAATTCAAAAAGATACATTTAGAAAAAATATATATCTGATTTCATATCATATTCATTAACTCTCAGACTCACAATCTAAAATCACTAACTTACAATTAGCGTTGGCCAGCTACTAGCGTCAACTCATATTGATACATGTAGCAGGCCCAGAGGGAGGGAGGGATCTCAGGAAATGCCCCAGGCAGATGAGGTGAAAACTAGGACAGATTCCACCCCCACCCCAGGCTACAAAGGAAGAGTTTGCACAAGGTTAGAGCCTGAAAAGCTCTCCTACCCCCTCCCCATTCCTGTTTTAAGGGGAAACCATAGGTCACAGAGGCACTGTACCTAAAGGTTATTTAACATGATAGCAGGGGGACCTGCTGACCTGCTAGTCTAGCCTGGGAAAAGGATGGAGACTGGCTGGGGAAGCTGGATCCATCTGGAACACACAGAAGTTTGGCCCCAGAGATTTAAATGCAGGGAGGGTGGAAACTCATCACTTCTTCCCCTCCTTGGCCAGAGCGATCTGGACCAGTGGGCCTTGGCAGTGCCTGGTAAGTATGTGGTCTGTCAGCAGCGGGGGCCAGAGGCGCAGGGAGTGGCAGCAGTGGCAGTGCCATGGCTGCACGGGCAGCACATACACAGACTCCAGAAAGATGCGTGAAGCTGGACTGCAAGTGGGAACACGCTAAGCCACCCAGAAGGTCATGCTAGTCATCTGCATTTCCAAAAGGATGACAATTTAAATGGGAGAATGAACTCTAGGTGCAGACTTGAACTAATCTGGCAAAGGGTGGTGGGGTTTTTGGGGGGTATTTTAGAAAGGATAAGTTTTGAGGCAGAAGTTGCCATTCTTCCAAAATCGTGTACCTTTGGAATAAAAGACTCCTCTCCTTTCTCACCAAACCTCTGCCTCCAGAATTTTGCCTAGAGAGTGGCAGCAGGCAGCAGAACCCATTACTGTTCTGTAACAATATCTGTCTTTGCCATCTCCCACATGGTAGAATGTAGATTGTCCTCTACTAGAGTCTCGATTTGATCATATCAACTTCAACTGGCCTACCCAACCATGGAGCATCATCCAGCAAGAAATCTCCAACACGAAACCTCTCAACACCATTTCTGACACGTTCAATCAGTCACAGCACCTTCTCCACACAATGCACAATCTTTTTTGCATTTCATTCACGTTTACCTTTCTTGACATAACAAAGCATAATATGCCAAAAGTGTTGTGTATTTCCTTCTTTCTTCAATGTTAAAATGACTGCACAAAACTCACCAATTTTGCTGGTTTTTTTAATGCACACTGATATGACAAATGTCACAATACAATCCAACAAAATTGTTTGGAATGAAGTTAAAGACAACTAAGCACTACAAGAGCCACCTAGGGAAAAAAACAAATGAACTTTTTTTGGCCAATACTAAAGTTAAAAGATGCATACTTACACTCTATAAGCCGATCAATTCCATTTCTAATACACCAAGAAGATGGAAGTACTTAGGTCTACCAAAAGACATATATAAGAATATTCACCACAGTTTTAGTCAAAATAGGCCAAAGTTGAAAAACCTTCAAATGTCTCTTCATCCACAGCAAAACAGTGTTATATTCACATACATAGCAATAAACAAACAAACAGCTACTGCATAATACAACAGAGACGATGACAGATCTATTAATGAATCTACAGCAGGAACAGTCAGTATTAGTAGTTACCTTTGGTGGAGATACTGATGGGGCGGATAAAGTAAAAGAAAGTAACGTGCACAATGGCAGAAAACGTTCTGTATCTTCATCTTGTTAGTAGTTACGTGGGTATATACTACAATAAAAATTGATGGACATAGCCCTGGCCGGGTAGATCAGTTGGTTGGAGCCTTGTCCACATACGCCAATATTGTGGGTTCAATCTCCAGTATGGGCACATACGGGAATCAACCGATGAATGCATAAATAAGTGGAACGACAAATTGATGTTTCTCCTCTCTTTCTAAAATCAATAAATACAAATTAAAAAAAATTCTTGCAAAAAAAAAAAAAGGACAAAAATTAATGGACACAACTAACTGATGGTAAGAGAAATTACAAAAGTGATTTACCTAAGGCAGGAGGTAGGAAAACTGAATGAAAAGATGGCCTAAGGGAACTTCTTTCTAGGCGATGCAAATTCCCTTAAATCTTGATTGTGATGGGTTATGTGGTCATATAAAGATGTCAGAATTGTACACTTAAGATGTTTATTTTATTGGAAGTAAATTATACCTCAATTAAAAGTCTACTGAGTTACACATTTAAAATATCTGTACTTAAGTGACAGGTCACTCTCAAAAATGACTAATACAAAAGATGCTCAACCTCACTCGAAATAAAGAACAAATTAGAAGGAAATTAAATATCATCTTTACTATGAGATTAGCGAAGAGCAAAACATTTGGTAACTATGTAAACAAGAGAGTGGGCAAAGAGACTGGCAATGGGAGGAGTATAAAATGAGAGAGTCTCAGTGATGTCATTCTGGAGTAACTACCCCACTTAACAACAGTTCCAGTGCTAATAATTTATCACAGAGACACCCCGGAATGTACAGGAAATGATATACTTATATGTACCAAGGTTATTTACTGAAACATTGTGATAGCAACAGACTGAAACCACCAAAATATCCATCGACTGAGGAACCGGTTAAATATATTATGGCATATACATTTAATAAAATACCACCATTAAAAAAATAAATAAAGCTGTGCATGTGCTGAGGTGAGAGGTATAAAAATTAGTGAAAAAAGGAAGATACAGCAAAGTGACTTTATATCCTATCATCTGTTTTTACAACAAATCTAGGGAAAGGGTGTTAATTATATATACCTACTGGCTTTAATACGTATAGTATTTGTCTGAAAGGATACAGAGGAAATCGCTAACACTGGTCAGCTCCAGGGAATTAAACTGGTGGCTTGGAGGATGTGGGAAACAGGAGGACACAGAACACGTGATGTTTTAGCTGTGATGTATTACACAGTCAAGTCATTTCCGAGGCAGTTATCAGCCTTACTTTGTACACATTACTTGCCATACACAAATATACACGTCTATAAATGTCTCAAGTATATAATCATAATTCCCTCTAAAAAATACCTAAATGTAGATTAAAATTGTTTTGCTTTCTTTTGATCCTTAAAAAGTTGCAACGGTCTGAATTAAATTATAATCAAACAGTGAATATTCACTGCACAACTTTTTCCAAGCCCGAAAAAGGTATACGAGGTCTGTCCAGAAGGTATCCAGCCACATAACATAAAAAATGGAAACGTTTATTGAAGAAGACACGAGGGACATTGTATACAGAACAATGACGCCTCAGTCCCCTTCAAAGCAGGCATCTTGGGACCTCACACAGTTCTCCCAATTGCCCTCAGCTGCCCCATCTCATTTTCCTGAATCTCACTGATGGTCTGAAACCTCTTCCCTCTCAAAGGTGATTTTAATTTTGGGAAAAGCCAGAAGTCGGCAGGCACCAAATCTCAGTATAGTGAGTCACCTGGGTGATCTGATGGTTCGCCAAAAAACCTCTGCACAAGACGTGATGCGTGAGCAGGCGCCTTGTTGTGATAACAGTGTCACTCACCAGAAGCCTTCTGAATCATTCCAGTGGTTTTCGTGGAGGAATGTTCAAGCCTGGCACAAAATCTGAGGCAGATTCATTGCTCTACTCACTCAGTCCTTTTGAATGTGACGACCACACAGTACATATGCCCACTCAACAGTATCTACTGCCCCCACGGACTTGTTCAGTGAAGTCGTCAATATTCACACAGGCTCATTCCAGTCCACTCTACTTGGCTGCCAGGTTACATCGATATCACATAAACCACTCTCTTTATATTAACTATGGCTGGACTGTTTCTCAGACAGGCCTCAAGTACCTCTCCTCACCTTAAATATACTAGCAATATATTCCTGAAAAGGAAATACTGTTCTTCAACCAGAGAATTAATAGCAACAAACTGACTAGAGTGAAAGGCCAAGTAAACTATACACTCAACCCCAACCGACTTTACACGTGCACACACTCAGCAACACCTTAAAATGGTAACTAAAATAACATTTCCAAATCCTTCTTCCATAGCTGACTAAATTCACTGTGGCTTGGTCAATTACAGCTTTCTGACTTGACACTAAAAAAATGTGTCCACGTTTAGAAGTACTACGATGCTTGCTATTTTTTTATAATCTTTTTATATATTTTACAGTGATAAAAACATCAATGATAGTACTGTAACTTTACTTATCTTAATGATTCCCTCCTCTTAGTATCTAAAACTTTGTTATGGGACAGGAACTCTATTCTAGGGTTTTATTACTGCTTTGGACTTCCAAAATTATAAAATAGGAAATAATCCACAACTTTCAATGTCTTTACAATTAAGCTAAATTCTAAACATGTGATGACATAAATACATAAACACATTAGATGTTAGGTACATTATATAATGAAAACCTGGCTTCCGTCACAGGTAAATTAAAATAATTTATGAATCTAACTTCTTAATTATATTGGAGCGTGTTCACCTGGCTACATCCAGCTACACAAACTTTTAAGACAAGGGCCCTGGCTGGTGTGGCTCAGTGGATTGAGTGCCGACCTGCGAATCAAGGGGTCGCCGGATGGATTCCCAGACTAGGGCACATGCCTGGGTTGCAGGCCAGGTCCCCAGCAGGGGGCACGTGAGAGGTAACCACACATTGATGTTTGTCTCCCTCTCTTACTCCCCCTCTCCCCTCTCTAAAAATAATAAAATCTTTTTTAAAACGTTTTAAGGGAGGGCTCCCCCCCAAAAATGGAATTCTCCTCTGGAGGGTGGGCCCCGTATAGTACCAGGATTCCTCCCACTAGGTGAGTGTTCTGGAACTCATTTGTATTAGTGTCCCCGCAGGCTTTGCGAGAGGCTGCTTTCGGCTTTAGTACATTTTTTTTTTTTTTTGAAGACTCTTAACACGTTGCCCATTTCATGATAGGTGATTTACGACTGCACCTGCCCACACTGAACTAAGTGTTCAGCAATTTCTAACCGAAAACAGCACTGACCCCCCCATGCCCCACCCTCCCCCCAAGAGACTTTTTTTTGTTTCCCTGGATGAGAAAAGTCCTCAAAGGGAAACATTTTGCCCATGTGAAAAAAGTGAAACAAAAAAATGGCAGCAGCACTAAAAAGACTCACGATCAATGAGATCAAAGACTGTTCTGAGCAGAGGAGAAAAAAGTCTCAATACGTGTATTGCATCAAATGGAGGTACTTTGAAGGTGACTGAAATTTAAACATGTAAGAAAAACTACGTAATTTTCTATAAATAAATGCCAGGGTTTTTTTAGGTCCTCCCTCATGTTACAGCTTCTAGCAAAAAAGAACCACTATGGAAGAAACTACATAATTACAAACCAGTTTCTCAGTGTTCCAAACGAACATATTTCTCAATTGTTGCTACTTCACTTGGTGCTCATGAATGAACAAACATGAATATACTGAAGTTTCCTCATTCCAAAGGCTGTGCACATTTAATACTAAAATACCAACACCTACTTTTAAAAGTATATATAATTTTGAATTAACCTTTTATTTCTGAAGTATGTTTACCTTTAAACCTAAAAACTCCATTATTTGATTTACAATTTAAAACTTAGATTATTCACTTCATTGAATTCTTTAGGCACTTTACTGTTTTCTCTAGTAGAAAAATGCAGATGGGATGGTGGGGGTTAAAATATTAATCTACTCTCTGCCTTTCCCTTACCAAACTTATTTGAAAAATAATGAAGAACTTCCCTAATCTGTCAAAAGAAATAGACTTCCAGGAAGCCCAGGAAGCTCAGAGTCCCAAAGTAGTCGGATCCAAGGAAGCACACACCAACACACATCATAATTACATTACCCAAAATTAAAGGTAAGGAGAGAATCTTAAAAGCAGCAAAGAAAAAGACAGTTACCTACAAAGGAGTTCCCATTAGACTGTTAGGTGAATTCTCAAAGACACCTGGAAGGCAAGAAGGGGCTGGAAAGAAGTATCTGAAACCATGAAAGACAAGGACCTACATCCACGATTACTGTATCCAGCAAAGCTATCATTCAGAATGGAAGGGCAGATAAAGTGCTTCCCAGATAAGGTCAAGTTAAAGGAGTTCATCCTCACCAAACCCTTATTATGTGAAATGTTACAGGGACTTATCTAAGAAAAAGATGATGATCAAAAATATGAACAGTAAAATCACAACAAACTCACAACTATCAACTGAACCTAAAAAAAACAAAAACAAAAAGTAAGCAAACAACCAGAATAGGAACAAAATCACAGAAATGGAGATCACATGGAGGGTTATCAGTGGGAGGGGGAGGGAGGAGGATGTGGGGAAAGGTACAAGGAGTAAGAAACATAAATGGTAGGTACAAAATAGATAGGGAGAGATTAAGAATACTATAGGAAATGGAGAAGGCCAAGAACTTACATGTATGACCCATGGACATGAAGAAAGGTGGGGGAATGCGGGTTGGATGGGAGGGTGCAGGGCAGAGGGGAATAAAAAGGAGAAAAAAAAATGGGACAAGTGTAATAGCATAATCAATAAAATATATTTTAAAAAATAAAAAATAAAAATAAATGTCACTTCAAAAGAAAAATAAATCTTGGGACAAATGATAACAAAAACACAATGACCCAAAAATCTATAGGACACAGCCAAAGCAGTTCTAGGAGAGAAATTCATAGTAATATAGAGGCCCATCTCAAAAATCAAGAGAATGTTCAAATAATCTAACCTTACATCAAGAGTAACTAAAAAAAGAACAAAGCCCAGAGTGACTAGAAGGAAAAAAATAATAAAGATCAATATGTAATCAAACAAAATAGAGTCTAAAAAAGTATAGAAGATCAATGAAACCAAGAGCTGGTTGAGCTGGTTCTTGGAAAGATAAACAAGATTGATAAACCTTTTACCAGACTCATTAAAAAAGAAAAAAAAAAGGACCCAAGTAAAATAAAATCAGAAATGAAAGAGATGTGAGGAATGACACCACAGAAACACAATTATAGTATTTATGTAATTTTAATTAAACAGTGCTTGAGATTAACTTTACAACCTTATCAAACTGAGATTCTAATGACTTTTACATTAATGCACAATCTTTAGACCTTTTAAAGTAACAAAAAAGTAACTAACCAAGAATATAAATTACACCCACTAAAAACCTCATTAACTAGTTACACTGTATCTAGTGTGACTATCTATTTTCTTGTGACTATTCTCAAATAAGTACCGTATTTTTCAGACTATAAGATGCAGCAGATCATGAAAGCACCTAGCAGTAATAAGCCAGAAAGAAGAAAAGAGCAGTAATAAGCCAGAAAGAAGAAAACCTGGATTCTTAGTTCTCAGTAACATTCTTTCTTGAATTCCAATTGCTTTTTATTTTCAGAATTCAGTTTGCCAAACTCTAACCATTACATGTCATTCTCACCTATCATACTACCAGCTCGACTCTGTCTGTTCTGTCCAGAACTAAACCCCTTTCCATCCCAGACCACCATCTCATCCATCACACACTACATCCAGAATTGAAACATAATCCTGCTGTTCTGCTTAAAGTCCTTCACTAGCTCCCTGTCACGGAAAAATGCCCAAACTCCTCAGCACAGCACAAAGTCACTTTGTGTCATGATCCCTTCTTACCTTTCCTGCCCACTGGCACTCTCCAATTTACAAACTGTAAGCTACACATAAAGCAAACTGTTTGCCAGGGAAGACCAACCTGTTTGGCATCTTTATGCCCTAACACATATCCTCTCCTTCTCCTGTTATACCACTCAGGTATCAATATTTTATTGTAAATTATTTTAATATACACTGGTTCTCAGTTAATACAGGCAACACTTGGGATTTATTTTAGCATTTAGAAAATTATGAATGTGAACAGTTTTAATAGGACTTAAGAAATAATTTCAGTACAGTTTCCAAAAATATGTAGTACACATGGCAAAGTAATAAAAGTAAAATACTGAAAAGTTACTGACTTTGACATTCAACATACAATTAAAATAAGGGCATTACAAAAACTTCTCAAAATATGTTCATTTTCTCTACAATGAAATTGGATGTAACAAATGCACCCGAACTTGGAGATTAATGCATAACGGACATTTCTTAAGACATCTAAAAAATATTTTCTGTATAGATAACCTGTTCAAAATCCAGGTGTCAGAGAAATGCAAATGTTTTCTGTAAAAAAAACCAGTTCAGGTAATGATTAACCTGAAGAGATCAGTACATTTTCCATTTCATATGGCTGAACACTGACTTCATTTTTAAATTACCTATGCAACCATAAGGTCAAAGAGCATTAAATCCAGAAGAGACCTCAGAGGGCCAGTTCAATGTTTTGGTTTTTTTTGTAACCCTCACCTGAAGATGTTTATATGAGAGAGGGAGGGAGGGAAGTCGGAGGGAGAGGGAAACACCAGTTGGTTGTCTTCCGCATGCACCCAGACTGGGGATCGAACCTACACTGACTGCGGATGGAACCTGCAGCCTTGTGGTGTACTGGCTGATGAATCAACCCAATGAACCACCGGTCAGGGCCCAGTTCAATGTTCTAAAGATGAAGCAACTGAAATCCAGAAAGATTACTACGTCAAGTCACAAAAGGCTTTTTCTTCACGGTTATTTTCTTATTTTAGTGAGCTGATGATGCACTGATCTAAATAATAACTTATGAATAAAAAACTTGTTAATTTTGTTACACGCTAAAAATATTTAATATCTGGTTAGGATGAAGGTAGTTATCTTCCTCAGATATTAAAATAGCCCTTGTATATGTATAATTAACCTGTTGATAATTTTCTAACAGCTGCCCTCAAATACTGGTTTCCATTATGTTAAGTTAGCAGAAGTAATGTTAAAAACAAAACCAAAATAAATAGCATCCATTTTTTTATTATATAATTCATTCTGAGTACTCGATACACATATTAGCAATAGGCAGGATACATAAAATTACAATTACTATTATGAGGGACCTCAGTTTTTCATTTTAAAAATGGATCTACACTTGAAAAGGTTAGGAACCACTGAGCAAAAAAAAAAAAAATTTTTAAGTGCCAGTTCTATTGTAGTTAAAAGAGAATTTTCAGTTAGCTTTCTATCATGGATTAAACTCACAACATTCCCCAGTATAAATGAACACACATTTGGGGGGGGAGGGGAGCGGGAAGGGAGAAAAGGCTGTTTCCCCAGCAGCTTTCTTGTTTACTCAACTGTCAGACCCACTGCTCTCCTCCCACTCCCACCAGGTACTCAGGAGCAGCCATACTTCCTATGTGGCCTCTGGCCATGGTGAGCACTTTCCCAAACCAAGTTGATCAGTGCTTCAAGAACTTTCCGAACAATACAGAGAAAAAGGGAGTCCCTACTCTAAAGCAGGAGAAAATAATAAACACTGGCACTGGCAAGTTGTGTTTTCCTCCACATCAAGAAAGCCCATCTACTATGAGAGAACGAAACTAACTCACCAAAAAAAAAAAGCTGTTAACAGAAATTTCTGGTAGCATTTAAATTGCCTAAAGCCTGGCTGACTCAATGCCCTTCCTATAGTTCAGTTATTCAAACCATTTTTGGATTCCATATGCCAATAAATTCTCCTGTTCGGGTTAAGCTAATTTGAATTGAGTTTCTATTGCACAACTAAATGAGTTCTGATTCATATACCAACTTTGGGAAATTGACTATGATTATTCCAGACAATGTCACAGGTAAATGTAAGTAAAGGCAAATTACAAAATCTCCAGAATCTATATTACCATAAATGTGGATAATCTAGCCCTCCTACTACTTGAAACATTCATCTTTAACTTAAGGAAAATGAAGTGTTAAACTCTTTAAATCTAGCAGTTATGATTAGCACAAGCACATTCTCAAATTTCAACAATCCTCCATTTATTTTCTCCAGATTGATTCAAATACCATCTGTAAGTACATTCCTCCAAGAAAAGTGGGGGGCACTCCCGTATGGTCCCTAGGCCTCCAAATGTACATATCAATGTAAAAAAAGCCTCTTCCAACCCTCCCCTAAATGCTGACCTTTTAATGAATTATTTTCAGTGTTCTATTGTAAAGAACCAATCCTTAAGGCTATCAGCTGCTCATGAGAACATTTCTGAGAGAACAATTTCACGAAAATATTAACTGAACATGTACCAGGTACCTATTCTCATGGAATTTTAACTATAGAGGTGTGTATGCATACACACATATCTACATATATGTATTTGAGATGTATTTGAGTGACGTGTGCTCTCAGAAATGTTTCCATGACCAAGCTGATAGTCTTAAACTGGTTCATCCTTACAAAAAGAACACTGGAAATAATTGATATATATCAATGATCAGGCTATTGCAGAGAGAGATAAGCACTATGAGGAAAATAAGAGGGTCTTGTTACCGAAAATGGCTAAGGAGTGGGCAGCTACACTCCAGTGTGACCTTTCTGTGTGACCTCTCTGAGGTGATGGCACTGGAACTGAAGTCTAAGTGACGTAAAAGAATCAGGCATATCACAATCTCAGGGCCAAGCCTGAGGCACAGAGCAAAGCAATTAAGGCACTGGGATAGGAACAAGCTTGTACAGTGGGCGTGGAGCTGGCACGCTCATCACAGTGAACAAGGGGGAGGGTGCTGCGAAATATGGCAAGGTTTGTGAGGTGGCCAAGAGCAGGACCTTGTGCTGGGGGGACCCTCACAGCCTAAGGAAAGGCATTTGAATTTTGTACTGAGTATGATGGAAACCCCATAGAGGGAGGGTAACAGGAAGAAAACTGACATTTACTGAGCATCTTATATCATTCCAGACAAAATAGTATGTATAAATGTCTTTGCTATGCACTCTATAAAGCCATATATGTATTCATATAAATTATGCCATGTGCAAGTATCACAATATTTATCAAAAAAATCAGTATGCTGCTATGCTCAAACTTAAAAAAAAAAAAAGCCACTTTTCCTGTTACTACTAGTTCTCACTTGTAGGAAGTCACTTATATGTTGATTTGTCAGACCAAAGGAACCAACCAACCAATGTTATGTACTAGCAACACACATGAGTCATTTGGAAGAAAATGCAAGAAAGGCAAATGAGACCAGATGAAATGAGGCAGCATGAGAGTATACGACCCAGTCAAATGAAGCAAACCAAGTAGAGAAGCAACAAATTAGAATTCATGCCCACATACAAGCAGAGCCTAGGAATAGAAAAGATTAAGTTATCTACGTAAACAAAGTACACTCCAGCATACAAGTAAACAAAGGGTAAAACACACAAAGCCTCTAAAACAAACTCTGTTTATGCCCCTATTTAATAGGACCTTGTCTGTTTTAACAACATTCAGAGGAAAATGAAAATTAATGTCTTAAATGTACTATGCTTGATAACTTCTATATCTGAATTTAAATTTTGTTTTTATTTGTAAGTATAAATATTTATTAAATATCATTGAAATACTGTGGCAATGATTTTAGTTCCAAGTTCTAAAACTGAAAATCTTCCCTTATGGCAAATTCTGGTTTCCAGAACATAGCTCCACTATCTCCCTTCTGACAACTAGCTCCCTCTAACAAAAGAGTCTTCAATAAAAATGAAAGCAGGGAAAAAAGGCATCTTCTACTCTGGAAAGCTCCAAATGGTAATACCAAAACTTCTTATCCCCAAACCTCTACTCCAAACACCCGATACTTCAAATTTGCGTAGATATTTTCACCAGGAGCCATAAGTAGATGATGTTGCCCCAGCTCGCCCTAACAGTGTTACCGCGGCCTGCCTTGTTTCTTCCAATTCTGACCATCCTCTATCTTCCAACTCCGTCTCATCACCACTTACCATTAAGTGAAAATTTAATGCCACCGCCAGCCTGCATTCCACAGTAAAATGCAGGAAGAATGTAACAGGATGTTCACACTCTAGAATGTGGGCAGTAGCAGATCAGAAGAAGAGGTCAGAATTAAGAGCCAATCTGGGCCACAGAAACACCTGTACAGTAAGGACTGGTTTAAAGAGACAAAGGACATGGAGTGTGCTTATGCTCTGAGCCCTGAGGGAAGGCCAAGATCAAAGGGGAGAGCATCAGTAGGTGTATAGGCTGAGCACACAGGCTAAGATCAAGAACCAGGAGTAAAAAGTCTACCAAGCACGGCATTATTAGTTATCAGGTAAAAGCCAGGGATCTAATTAGGGGAGGAAAAAAGGACAAGGGGAAATAAACTAGAAAGAGCACATGAGTATCAGGAACATGTGGACCAGTCCACGCAACAATCCAATTCAGATTTAACCAAGTCTTGGAGCACATTCATTGTCTGTCCCTGCCAACGCCAAAAGCTGAAGAGCAGGATGCTAAGTTATCAAGCAGGCCCTCACAATTCTTACAGGATGAACACCGTGAGTCCAAGGGTCCATAAATTTGTAAAAATGAATGAACCCCTTTCCTACTTTGTGTATTTGAATCATCCTGCATGTTTTTAAACAAAACAACAAAAAAAAGAGTATAGGATATATGTACCGCAATTAAAGCCAAGTATCATTTCCTGAAAACTTACTTTAGTATTTGTGCACATGTACACATCCTGTGTTGTGTCATATGTATTTCTTAGTGAGAAGCCAAGTCACTGTTTGCAGAGTGTAAATGCCCATCTGAAATGACTGATCTGTCCACGCACAGCATCCAATGAGAACCAGAGCAGTGTATGATCTCCTTGAGACTGGAAAAAGGTATAGATGCCATTCCAGGAAGCAAAAAGGCTATTTTTCAAGAAAGGTAGCAACCTTTCTTTTTTTAAAATATCACATCGAGATGTGACCAAATTCAGCCATGGCTGGTGTGGCTCAGTGGACTGAGTGCTGGCCTGCCAGATGAAAGGCCACTGGTTCAATTCCCAGTCAGGGCACATGCCTGGGTTGCAGGCCAGGTCCCCACTGGGAGAGGCAACCAATAAATGTACCTCTCACACACTGATGTTTCTCTCCTTCTCCTTCTCTCTCCCTTCCCTTTCTCTAAAAATAAATAAAAATAAAAATCTTTTTTAAAAAAAGGTGACCAAATTCAATATATTACTGTAAAACAACATATGCATTGGAGACATAACGAAGCGTCCCAGGACGCATTGTCATTTTAGAGTGAACAGAAGCTCAGTCACCAAATATATTATTAGTCTTAGCTCTCTAGCTTGGGAATTCTAACCATTCTGTTCTCTGCAGTTGCCACAGGAAGTCATGACAGGTTTACAGGAGGGGTGTCACTTTTCTGCCCGTCTCTACAGCTGTTCCTCTTGCAGCTAACAAAAGCACCAAATAGTAGCTAACATTTATTGAGTACTTCCTCCATGCCAGACCCTATAATAACTGCTTTACATGAATTCGCATTTCAATCCCCACAAACAGTCTATGAAGAAAATTAATCATTGGTTATTCCCATTTTTCAGAGTGGAGACCAATGGAAACAGTTCCACAATTTCTCTAAGCCACATAGCTAATAAGTAAGGCTGACAGGCTTCAGAGGTGAGCACTTCACCGCATTAACACCGTACAGCTAGGGGTTACTGCCAAAGAGCAGGCACAGACCCTACCTACTCCTCTCACCGCTGACAAGAGAGGCACTGCTCTCAGGAAAGGCTGGTGCCAAGTCACAGCAGCAGAAATAAACGCACCAAAACAGACGCAACCTTTCTCTGAGGTTTTTCCAGCTTAAGTCAAAACTGATGGGCACAACTAGAAGTCAAGATTCTTTGGGTAAACTGAACAGCCAATGTACCATTACAAATGACACCAAATGCACCCAAAAATGGAATCAGAGCCTACTGTATCTGTCCTTGGAATAATATTACATGTATCTAAATTCACAAGTCATGTTAGGGTCCATGAATATCAGGATATGTATCAATAGTTCCATAACCCCACTTTATTAAAGATTATCATAATTATTAAAATCAACTACTAAACTATGAGAACTCCAATTTTCACCTGATTTCCAAATCCTTGACAAAACAACACAACCACAATCTCTTAAAGTTTACACTGAATTAATTTGTAATTACCAACCTTGAGTAGAACTCAAAAATCACCAGTTCACTATCACTATATTTCCACTGGTCTGATGACATAATCATGAAACAGAACCAACATTTTTTTTAGTTATTATTTTTTTCATATATTTTTTATTATTGTTCAAATAATGTTGTCTTCATTTTCCCCCTCACCACTCATCCCTGCCCCACCCAACCCCACCTCCCACCTTCAATCCTACCCTCCTCTGGCTTTGTCCATGTGTCTTTGATATGTGTTCCTTGATGGCCATTTTTAATCGTACTCAGTAGCTCTAATTCTGCCTACAAATCTGAGAAATAAGACTAAGTGCATGCAGAAATATAGTTTCAACGCTTTAAGAACTGACTGAAAAGCATGGGAGAATTAGCACAGTTTTCTCTTTTTTTGACTGTCCAAATTGAAACAAGTGGAAAAGATTCAGAATTCTTAGCTGCAACCCTTCATTTTTCACAAGCATTTCTTTTTTTTGAAATGGTTAAAACTAACACGATTCAAACAGTTCAAAAGGTTATGCACAAAAATAAGTTTCTCCCACATCTGACCTCATGATCTCCCCATCCCACCCCTGCCCCACAAACCACTGTTACTAGACACTTGTGGATCTTTCTGGAGTCACTTCAAACACACAAAACAAGCACACATACACATACTCCATCGTGTATGTGTCCTTTCCAACTCCTCTTCCCCTTTCTAAGCTAAAATGGCAGCGGACTACACAAGATCTTTGCCTCCTTGTTTTTTCACTTAAATATGTCTTTGAGAAGATCCTATAAATACTAACAAGAAAATTATAAACATCAATTCTAAACACATCTGTAAGAGACCCATCCAAGTCACACAAAACATCTCTCACCAGGTGTTAAAACTGGTGACCTCTGCTGGCAGGACACAAGGAAGTCCAAGGTCAAAAAGTAATTCTGGGGAGGGCCTGTTAGTTTTAGTTGTTGCACAATGGGAAAACTATTTCCCTGACACAATAGCAGACTGCACCCCTAACCTGTCCATGATCTCACAAAGTACAGGACTTACTAAAAAAAAACAGAGAAAGGTGACTTAGATAAAACCTATCACTTTAGTGAAGGAAAATTTTAAGTATATACTACATTTTTATATTAAAAGGTACAAAAGAACCTTGCCACAGCTACAAACAGCATCTAAAAATTCACACACCTATTATGAACTCTGTCCCACAAAAGGATAATTATATAGAAAAAGAAAAAAACAAAATGTTAAGGAAATTAATTTATTATTCCTACTACCTTGTTTCAAAAACCCCAAGTAGATGACCCAATTGCCTTATACTATGAGTTAATGACATGTAATAGCAGCAAAATAGAGATGGAACAAAATTAGTACACGCTCTACACGATTACCTTGTTCAAATTAAGGGGAAAGCACAAAACACCTTTCCCTAACCCATAATCTGTTTTTTATTAGCAGTTAAAGGTAACCATCAAAATAGGCTGTAACTTCTCCAGCAAGGGGTTTGCTTATGCTGATGTCAAGTACTTTCTGACTATTCAGAAAATACTATGACAGAATGTGAGAATTTTAATACGAGAATTGACTACGTGAGTATTGGTTGAGTGAGTGAGCAAATTTTAGGTACTATTTCACGTGATCCCCTTACAGTGCACATTTCTATAAGCTAAATCATTACCCACATAACTATGGCTTTACAAAAGCTGATAAAAATTAATTTGCTGAATGAATCTATGTTAGAATTTGAAATGCTTCGCACCATTCAAGTAGATAAACAGGAAGGAAAAAAAGTCACTGATTACCTCATTATAATGTCCTATCACTCAGTGTTGAATAGAACACAATGCAAGAAAAAGTAGAAAAGAAAAGCTCAGATACCACCTTTGTTCTCAGACAAAATAAAGAAGATAAGTAGATTGAAATCTAGTTCCTAAAAAGTAAAAATTCTTCACTGTTCTAATGCAATTAAAAAATGTTAACATCTTTATTTTTTAAAAAAAGTTTGAGAGCACAGTGTACCATTTCATATGAAGAATTATTCTATTAAGATCCTGGAATGACCACCTCTGACCTGTACTCCTCATGTTCTTCTGTTTTTTAAATTCTACCTCCTAAAAGAAACTTTCATAGCTACGGAAAGAAAAAAGTGGCAAACTCCCAGTTTAAACACTCAATACCTTTTCTTCCTCATTCCTCAAACTATTCATTACACACAAATCTCTTCCATAATCTGAATACTCTATGTTTACTACAATTTAATTGTTGAACTTTCTGCATGACCCTCATAGTTTGGTTTTATTAATTCTGAGCTAAGAATCTAAGCCCTCAGAAAGCGAGGTAACATAGCACTCATTTTGAGACAGATAAAAATCATGCTAAAAATTATATTTTAAAACTCTAAATATTAAAAATTTCAGAAGGATATAACCAAATTTTTTGCACTTTGAATAAATTACAAAGGTTGATTGTAAACAACACAGCACAGTCTTACCATAAAAACCTACTGAAACGAGATGGTCACAATGACATTCTTCTCGCAGATTAAACCCACTTACGCAGTATGACAGATACACCTTACACGGAATGTTAACACATCCATGGCACTGGCTCAAATGGGACTCCGCTCTCGTCAGACTGCTGTTACACATACTGACAGCTAAAAAAAAATCGCATTTAGGCACACTACCAAGAACATGATGAGCAAAATAGCCTGAGAAATTAAAAATAAGTAAATAAATTCCAAAGTCTGAGGTTATAATTGGCACAAAGATAACCAGAAAAAGCCCACTTAGTGTGACATGACTCCCAACTACAGTAGGTTTTTCACCAATACTGTGGCTACCATTCCTGAATTAAGAAGACAAAATTAATTTTCATTTCACTCTAAGTTTTAACTAGGTTAAAAAAAAAAACAGACTAACAGTTAAATGCCACTATAGCATACCTAAACCTTGAAGCCATGATTCAAAAAGCAGCTTCTCCTACACGAACATGACTGTCACTGTTACTTTAGCATTGGCCCTTTAAACATGACGATGTTATGGAAGTCAAGAATTCTGCTAAGTACTATGTTTTTTTTAAAAAAAGGTCCAAGAAATATGACATGTAGTTGGGGTGATGTGCCACATATTCAAACATAAAACAATGAATAATTATGGAGTTTGTGATATTCACTAGACTAGGTCAGGGGAATCTCAGAGAAACATCCTGAGTCAGGATGGCCAGAAAAGCTTCCTGGAAGAAGTGGGACTGAAATCAGGCCATTAAAAAGGACACAGGGAAGGAACAGCATGAGCAAAAGCAACGGAGTAATGAGTATGGAAAACTGCAGTATTTGATAGGCAGGCAAGAATCCCAGTTGGAAGAGAATGGGAAATTAAGCTGAATAGGTAGAATGGAGACTTAAAAGCCAGACTGAAGCATATGAACTCGATCCAGTTGGCAAAGGGAAGCCATAATGGGTTCTCCAGCAGGGAAACTGACGTGATGAAATCAGTATTTTAAATAAATACACTATCGGTAGTTACAGAAGACAGGTGGAGAAGAAAGGCTGCTCTGCTCAGGGCAACCTACTAGAAAAATTAATGCAAAAAAACCATTCATTCATTCCTTTCATTCACTCACTGAGAAGACAGTACACTGGCTAAAAGACAGACATGCCCCTTACTCCCTGAGCCTTGCTTTCCCCAAGGTGAAAATCAGGGCATCGCCCACAAGAGTGTCCCAAGTACCTGTCAAAGCATCTGTGTAGTCCTGACACACACAACTCTAACAGTAGTTGTTACCATTATTGCTGAATGAAGAACGGTAAAAAGTGGAGAGTAAAAATAAGACAAGGCCCACAGATATTTTAGAGAACAGAACTTCCAAGTAGAACAGTCTTGACAGCAGCTGAAATATGGAGCAAGAACACAAATGAAAGGTCAAGGCTGGAGAAACAGTAACACATTGAAGAAATCACTCCAATCTAAAAAGCAGATCCTAGGTACTGCCAAACCTGGCCTTGGAAAACAAAAAAATTTTAAGTTGGAAAATATTTCAAATGGTACAAGTGGATTTAAAAAGTCCAAGCCCAAGTGACAGAACAGCATCAAAGACACACCACTGTACCTACACCAACCATGTAACTTGATATTATTAAAGCCCAATTCAATTCTTCAAGGTAAGACTTAAACCGCAACTTTAACAGTAAACAAGGGAAGCCCAGTTTATTTTAAACACTTTGACAAGGAACTTGGGAAATAAACCTGCCAAATGCTTTCTATGACAGTATGCCCCCACTTAAAATAAGTAACAAGCAAATAAAATGTAATACAAAGAAGCAAACTTCAAGTCCAAACCTATCATCATCATCATCTAAACACCTTACATTTGCATCATGCTTGCTGAATGTCAAGTACTGTTCTCAGCACTTTACACACACACTTCTTTCTCTCAATCCTCTCAGCTCTACGAAGTCTGCTGTCCCTATGACACAGCGGAGAAACCTGAGATACCGCGAGAGTTACTCCCCCAAGGTCACACGCGGTAAGGGATGGTACCTGAGGTTCGAACCCAGGCAGCTGGCCTCAAGGATCTCTGATGGAATCAACTGTACTACACCAGACACATGATGTTTCCCATTCAAGGAGTATGTACTGTGAGGAAAGGTGAGCATAGTCTAATTTGCTTTTCCTTCTGAACTGAAGGCATGGAACCACATTTTCTTATTTCTGCAGGCAGTACACTTGGAGAGGCCACTTCACCACTGTCAATCTTAAGGTAGAAAACATGGCAATTGACAAGATTGCATCTTATCAAACAAACAGTTCTAGAAAAGTAAGCACAATGATGTTTGAATCCCATGAATTTCATTTATCCATATAATCACCTGACCCAGTTGGTACAGAAAGACAAGTACAGAACTATAAACTTGATTAGAAACACTAGTTTTTACAAGCACATCTACCCAGAAGACTGACAAAACAGCTGAAAAAAGTTGGCACAGCTACAACCATCGAGAAGCAACAGGGCTCAGACAGACCCAGGTTTGGATTCTAGTGCATCATTTGCTCATCTTCTGGCCCTGGACAAGTGAATTAACTTCTGTGCACCTCTGTTTCATTATCCACACAAAAAAGCCCAACACGACCCACCCATCTCACAGGGTCAGCCTGAGGTATGACGGCACACAAAGCAATTCCCACCTTTCCTAGAGCACAGCCCAAGCAGAGTCCCTTTCCTGTGGCTCTTCGGAAGGGTCCTCTAGCAGAGCCCAATACCAGAGGTGGTGGTTAGAAACTTCTCCACATAGCTTTCTTTCACAAAAAAATTTTTTTTCAAGTTTCTGCTGGTAATAGAGCAGAATATACCACCATGGTAGTCTCCAAACTGGACACACTCTTCTTACTAACTCTTTACTATTCAGACCTAGGAGCCTGGCCCTTCTGTTTTATGGGACTGCATAAATGTCTCAATGTTAACTGCTTTCCTTTTTTGCATTTCAGTGACCTAGTAAAATATTTTTTTGTGAAATGAGTCAAATTCACTTGTACTAGAAACTACAATGTCCCGGACAGTGGCAATATTCTGCCACCTCTCTCCCGACTTACTACCACTCATATTCCTCTCAATTCCTTTTATATATTAACAAATACAGAAACTGAATGAAACCAACAAATTTTTCTACTAAATTTATCAAAATGGGTCAAATCAGAAATTCTTCATAGTAATGATGCTGTAGTAAATTATGGGACAATTCCTTTGTCGGCTTCTCATTTGACAAGACTGCACTTATCACTGCAATGTGCGAACAGATGTATTTATTCAACAGGTTGTTGTTCAAAATGTCCATTAGTCACATCTCTATTCATCAGTAACCCCTATGTTTACATTAAGTTTCTACCCTTTCTGCATATTAGCTTGAAAGGCTCCCAGTACACAGGAAGCAGTTACTTCTTGTTCTCTTGGTAGGCAGGCATCATGGTAATCGTGATAAAACTTAATTAGATGTTGAGAATGCAAGTAACAAAAAGATTCCTAGAAACATGTAAAAACTTATTTAAATGTTTAACACTTCTTTGAAGCAACCAATGCAAAACTACAATCTCCACAAAGGGCCACTTCATTTACAATGTGTCTCCACCACATGAATAAGCAAACATCACTCCGTTAACTGAAGATGAGCTGTAACAATTTTTAAGCCATTTAAGTTCTTTAATAGTAAGGAAAACTCTTTCTATTTTCACCCTGATACAGGTTAGTATTTTTCCCTATAGGTCGAGTCCAACTACTCAAATGGCAAAAACAGTACTCATTTATGGGTTTAAAGGCTGTGATTACCCATTCATCAGACAGTGAGTGCATGATAAAAGAACTGGAAAAAACATATTCAAGAGGAGCAGGAAAACCTCAATTTAAGGGCAAAAAGTATAAACAACTCATCACATGCCTAACCACTCTCAGGCATATTTTCTATCTACCGCCGCCCCTCCTCCACAGGTAAATGCTAACTCTTTCTGGAACCCTCAGTGATAATTTCCGAAGCATGCTTGCCGTGAACTCCCATGATACAGCCCAACATACACCCCATTTTCATGGAGACAAAGCTGCTCTATTTCCCTAGACTATAAACTTACTAAAATGGTGAGAACATACAGTCACAGGAAGTCAGAATTACTGAAATACACCAATGCAGCTTGAGTCTGATTTAACAAAAATGAAAATGAACCGTACTGGGATAGCCAAAGAGTCACTCACTGGATCTTCAATGTGTAACCAGGATATTTATTACAGTTTGTTTTAGGTAAGCAGATGAAACCACCACCACCACCACCAGGGCCTTATCTTTTCCAATCTGATAAAGGAGTCTTTAGGAAAAAAGAGGAGGGAGATAATTACTTAATTACAGGAGGTGGGGGTACCATTTAGACTAAAAATAACCCACCCACTTACTCACCATATTTTATTAACAAGGTTGTTTTCATCAACAGAAGGTTCTGGTTTGGAAAACAAGAAAGCCAATAGTAAACTTTCCTAAGTCAACTGTAAATTACATAGGTACTAAAACTACTCACCTTGGTGCCTGCACCGTCCAAGGTTTTAAGTAAACTCCAGACCCTGAGAAAATCTAGTTTTTAACTAGGTACCCACCCCTGTCACTTACAATCACCAAAATGTTTTAGAAAATGTTATTAGATAACCGAAATAGGATCAATTTTAAAGAACCATTACAACCCAAATTTTACATGAAACACACCATTTTCACAACCTAAATTTAATCTCGTTGCCACTGCAAAGTGATGCCTGTTTCAGCAAATTAGGAACTTCCCAAAATACTGACCATGTTAGCACATGCATGGCTTCCCTCGAGCTGCCATTTAAGATTAATATTTCACTTAAATAAAAGTCAGTTGCTGTTCAAAAAATGACATCGATTGCAAAGAGGAAGTTACCAAGAAACCACCCTCACAACGTGGCCTTTACAGAGTCAGAAAATAATGTGACTATGTGCCACCCAAAACTTACCAGGAAACTGGCAATAACTTTGCCAATTTTACACTTCTGAACCCAACTTCAAAGAGACTCAAAATACCTTCTCAGGATGATAAAAAAGCACCAAGTTACAAGTAAACACGTCCAGAAGTGCAGCCCCGCGGCCGCGCGCCCCTCCCCCGCCGGCGCCCCCGCCCGGGACCCACAGCCCCAACAGACGCCGGCAACCCCCCGCAAGCCGGACGGGGTCGTGGACGCGCCCAAGGAGGGAAGCAGATTTCCATTGCCGACTGAGGTTTAACTAAATAACGTGCAGCGAAAAGATCCCTCTCCTCGGCTAAAAATAGGCTATAAAGAAGTCGGCCTCATGATGGCTCCTTGATCCAATTTGCTGCAAATTCTTCCCTGAAAGCCTACCCCCCCCAAGACACACACAAAAAGGGGGTGTAAATGCACGAAGGGTGGAAGAGGGGGAGAAGGCCAAGGTGCACATTTTCGGGGACAACAACATAATAAGGGTAAGGATCCCCCGAGATCAGGAAAGCGTAGGGATTGGGCAGGCACGTGAGCATTTCAAAGAAGCCTCAGAGAGGAAAAAGGGGGGATGGGACACCCTAAATGCCTTCCCCTCCTGCCCCTCCCCCACCCACACCCCGGCTCCCCAAAGGGCCAAGTTGAAGAAATGCTTGTTCCAGTTGCGCCCATTTCCCCGCGGCCCGGCGTCCCCCGGCCTCCTGCGCCCGCGCCCCCCACCCCGGCCCGCGGTCGCCCCCACCCGGGGGTCCGGCCCCCAGCGCTTACCTGGAAACGGTGGCCTCGGACGCGGCTCCCCCTCCCGGGAATGGAGGCACAAGGAAATTCCCCTCCTCGCCGCCGCCGCCGCCTCCAACCACCCCCAAAATAACCCCTCCGGGGGGTGAGAAGCAATTATAACCCCGGCGAGCGGAGGGCGCGGGGGATGGGCGCCGGGCGGGCGGGGGCGGGGAGCGCGGCGCGGGTCCCCAGGTGGCTAGCGGAGGTGCTCCCGCCGGGGGGGAGGGGCGGGGGCGCACGCGGCCGCCGGCAGGGGGAGCGGCGCGCGGGGGAAGGGCGCGAGCTGGGAGAGGAATTGAGGCAGAAGGTAAAAGCTGTTACTAAGGGAAAGAGCCAAACGGTTCGGAGCAGCCAACGGCTCAGACACTCAACACTGGGGAGAGAGGAATGGGGACCAGCCAGGCACAAATGAGCTCGCGAGGCCCGCGGCGGCGGCGGCGGCGGCGGCAGCGGCCGCGCAGCAAAACAAACCCGAGCGGCCTGCGCCGGGCAGGCGCGCGGGGGAGGGGCCGGCGGGGGAGGGGCGCCGCGGACGCTGGGAGGAGGCGGTAGCGGCGGCGGCGGCGCGGCTGGGGGGTGGGGGTGCGCCTCTGCCGGTCTCCTTCGCCCCGCTCCCTCCCGCGCGCCGCGGCGGCGATGGGGGCTGGGCATGTGCGGCGCAGTCTTTTAAAAATAAAGAGCCGCAGGCGCTCCGAGGCGCCTCTAGGGCACTGGCCGCCCCGCCCCCACCGCCGCGCTTCCCCGTGCAGAGCCGCTTGGGTGGGTGTGGGCCCCGCGGCCCGAGGCCCATTTGAGGCGGGGAGGCTCGCGCGGCAGCTAGGGTGGCAACGGAGGTTAACTTGGCTGAGGAGGGTGGCCGGGTTCCCGCGTGTTCGGGGGCAGCCTGTCCCTTCCTGGACGGGGTGCGCGTGTGAGCGCACACACGCGGTGGGCATCATGTGCACGTCTGTGTGTGAAAAAATGTGCACACACCTTTGTGTACATAAATACATATGTTTCTCGGAAGCGTACCTGGAAATGTGCTTTATCTGTAATAACCAATCTTTAAAATGTAATCCAGAGCACAGGATTTGTAAAGAAAACACACGCACACAAGGAAAGGGTTTTTGATACTAAACACAAAGCTGTAATTGAAGTGTTTATGCCCAAATGTACTGTGAATCAAACATATGGTGGTATTTATCGTCTGGTGGGTCTGTTTGAAAGGTTTGGTCCATCAGTTCTCCATTTCACAAAAATAAAATAATGTAATTAGGTGATTACTAAATACAGGGGTGGACAAAAGTAGGTTTCCAGTTGCATTGTGACATTCTTTTGAGTTAATAAAGCTATGGTAATCATCGTAACCGTACGCACAACTGTAACGCTACTTTTGCCCCCTCTTGTATATACTTCTAGGGCAGCATCCACAAAAGTTTACCCACTTCAGGTACTTTCTGCGTGTGTGTAAGCACATCAAGGCTGTTTATAAAGTGTAACTTTGGTGAGTGATGATGTCACAATATGATTGAGGATGAGGGTGCAGCCCCTTGTTTTTTAAGAGGTAGGCACCTCACAGGTTTTAAGACAAACGTGTTAATCTTCCTAAGGCCGTCAGAAAGCCGGGGTTGGAGGTCTTTTAAGACATTTGTGTAAGCCTAGGACATAAAAAGCAGCCACCCTCTTAAGATATGACCAAAAGAAATCTGTTTGTTGTTATTTTTAATTACTACTGTCTTCAAACTAAAATACCATTTTTGCAGCCCTTTTACATGAAGAGTTCTGTTTTCATCACAATATTTGAAAATAGGTGTAGTCATTATTTCAAAGCATTAGTCTTTTGCTCTCAATATCAAAGACCTAAATTTTCACATACACACCCCCCAAAAAAAGTTCATTTGAAATAACTTTTATGCATCTGGACTCTCAGAGGCCTAATGAGCTCAGTGATTAGACAGGTGCTTTGATAGCCAAGGTCAATGGCCTTTCCCCTGATTAGCCCTTGCTTGGGGGTGAGAGGAAGCGGGGCAGAGGCTCCCCTGACGAGGGTGGGAGGGGTGGGGGGTGGAGTTTAACCATCAGAGAAAAAAGGATTGGGATTGGAAACTCTCTCCCAACCACCAGGAAACGAGGTTAAAGAACCTCAGTGGATTGGTGGATGGTCCTTGGAGCTATTTTCATGTATGAAGGAGGGAATGTCAGATTAAACAATGTCACCCGATGGGAATTTAGATAACTGCTGGTTTCCAAAACACTGTGCTCAGTGTACAGGGAAACAGCACAAGGAAAGCAAGTCTGCACTTCAGTAAGAGTCTGAAGCCAAGGCTTAGTTACTGCAGAACTAGCACCTTTGCAAAAACTTTATTTCAGAAGCGATGAGAATACAGGAGTTTCCTATGTTTTTAAATTGCTTAAAAGAGCTGATTAATGACATATGTAAGTTACTAAACATAATCCTCTCTTCAATAAGTAAACTATCTCAGTACAATTAGAGGTCATTTATCTGATCCACCCAATGAAACAAATTTATTAGAAGTTTCACATTGCATACATGGGCCTTCTCCAAGCAGCAGCTACTCTTAAATCAAACCCCTCTTCCAGTGAATATGGACTTCTCAACTACATGATTCTTAAATAGGGTCATCTCAAACCAGGGACCCTCACCACTCTCTCTCAAAATGACCTCTTTCTATCCCTCCGCAAGGGTGGGCCCACACTTCCTCAGTTTGATGGGGTCCAGGGCGCCCAGCTTGAAGTTCTTATACCCTACCCCAAGCTACCTTTTTCCTAACAGAAGTTATCACAATGATAATAATCTATGTGTTTTTTACATGCTTATACTTTACAAGGTATTTCTGTGCATAAATTACTTCATTTGAATAGTGTGATGAAAATCACCAAAGAGACCTGTGCCATCAACTAGGTAGTTCCAGTAAAGGGCACCTCTCCTGCCATGCTCACTGAAAAGAAACTTTATCTTTGGGCACACACACACACACACACACACAGAGCACTAAATATGAAAAAGCCTTGACTCTCTCTGCTAAGGACTTTTAAATGAAATTATATTTTGGTCCCTTTGCTATATTCTGGAACCTGTCTGAAATGACGGTGCAGCCGCAATGTGAAATCTTCAGATAAGTGAGCCCCGATGTAAAGGTGGCATGTATAGTTACCCTACCCATCAGTCACCCTAATATATCCACCATGCAAGATGAGAGGCCTCACCAAACTTCAAGCAATAATTAGGCACAAGAGTGAGGAATAGGACAAAGAAGTAACTATTGTTACTAATTTTCGGTGCTTTCTCCTAATCTAAAAGCTTCCCTTATGCTTCCAATGTGTTGTTTCTAGAAAGGAGAAATTATTTTGTTACTAAGAAATTCTCAAGCAAAGAGGCACATTAAGAAAGCTCTCCTGAGCTTTCTAGCTAATTTACTCAACAAAGAGAAACCTCATACCAGTAACTGTTACCAGAAGTTACATATATATTATAAAATGACTAAACAAATCTGGGCTTGTTTTATTTCAGTAATATTACACACAGGGGTGTGGTATGGCAAGATAGCTTACACTTTTGCAACTTTCATCACTCAGGAAATAGAACATTTTAAAGTTTAAAGTGGCTTAATCCCAGGTCGACAGGATTTCATCCCTGTATGTATTTTTAAAGCCACCATGATGGCTTAAATTGTTTGCATTGGTTCATCTATGTAATTAAGGTGTTCAAAACAAACTTAATAGCATGAAGAAGATATTTTATACCAAAAATGTTATCCTGGCACTATAAATCTTTTTATAGTGTTACTCATCCAGGAACTCAGTGGCTTTCTGTCTGCAGCATTTACCCCCAAGCTTCTTGCTAATACCATACCCTGTGACACGTCTCTGTTTCGTTTTGACTCAGTTTGTGCAATTCTTTGTGGTTCTTTCAGCTATCCGCTTCTGCCTTCCTCACTGGTGCACATCTTGGCCACACATCTCAAGATCATAGCACACAAGCTCCTTTTTCCATCAGTGCTTAGCATGCGACTTGTGACCTTTCCTCATCAGTGTGAACCTTGTCACAATTTTCCATGACTTTGTGACCCGATTTCATTACAACCTGAACTTTACCTGGGAGCCTTCTTCATTTAAATTACAAAAGAAACACACAACCATCTTACAAGTATTTATACCTCTCAGATAATGGAAATAGCAGGTTGTATCCTGCCTTTGTGATTCAGTCAGAACAGAAACCAACACACACAGATTGCTGAGGGCTGTACCAATCACTTATACTGACCAGCCATGTGCTTCCTCAGGGCAACACTCAAGGCCTTCCATTATGTTGATGGTTTTGCCACTCAGTAATTCAATAAACCTTTACTGAATGCTTAGTGTACTAGGCACTGTGCAAGAAGCTGTTTACAGTGGACCAGACAGAGGTTCCACTGGTGTGGAATTTACATTCCAGTCCCGTTTCAGGTGGTGGTTGGAAGGGCAAGTCAGACTTTCAAAAAACACATGTCTGTGTTAGTCTTTAGTTTCATTTCTGTAACAAAAGTAATATGAAAATGGCATAAGCAACTTAAAAAAAAAAGTTTATTCTCCTAGGAGACCATTCAAATGTAAGCACTCCAGAGCTGATAAGGTATTAAGGGCCCAGATCTCTCTACCGCCTCAACACACATCTTCCATCTGGTTTCCTAAGGTGGCTTTTCTAGCTCCTGCCCTCCCATTCAAATTCCAGCCACTGAGCTAGAAAGGAGGAGAAATGGAGGGTTTATGCCTTCTCTTTCAGGACTTGTCCTGGCATTCGCACTTACTGCTTTCACTCTGTCGGCCAAAAATTGGGCACGTGACTATACGTAGCTGCTAGCAAGTCAGGTAAAGGACAGATACAAAGTCCGTGTAGAATAAAGTTGGAGGGGGGGGCGGCATGAAAGTGTATATTATTTTAGAGAAGACTGCTCAGTTAAGGTAACGTGAGCAGAAAATTAAATAACATGAGTGGGTGAGTGTGCTAATATCAAAACATGGAGCAGTCCAGGCAGAGGGAATATCAAGCACAAAGGAACAGAAGTAAAAACAAGTATGCTGTATACTAGGAATAAAAATAATGCCAGTTGACTGGCATGAAGTAAGCAGAGGAATGGCAAGAGAGGAAGCCCGGAACCAGAGTGAAAGGCCTTTTTCTTCTCGCGAGATGGAAAGCCAGTGGAAGGTTTTGAAAGCAGAAAAGTGACGTGATGCAGCTTCTGTGTTAACAGGACTCTCCTGTGCAGAGGACCCCATGCAATAGTGCAGCAGTGTGAGGAGGACAAGCAGTCAGGGACAGTGCAGAAAGCCCAAGGAGAGGACAGTGGCATGGGCGATAGTGGCAGGAGCTGGCTAGAAAAAGCTACAGTCTGTACATTTTAAACAATGATTCCAAGATTTTAGACCAAACAAGTGGAAGAAGGGAGTTGCCATTTATTGAGATAAAAAAGTCTGGGAGAGGAGAAAGCTGATGAGGGAAAAATCAAGGGTTTTTGTTTTCGAGTTTGATGGGCCTATTATACATCCCTGTGAAGATACAGCGTGGGCACCTAGACAAACGAATCTTGCGTTCAGAAGAGGTTTCGGAGCTGGAGATATAATTTTAGGTTTCGTCAATAAAGATATTTGAAATCATAGATTGAGATGCAAGGAACTAGAGAGTATAGGTAAAGAAGAATTCTTTATTACCTCAAATTATCTGCTGCCCCAAATGTTTTATTACCAATGCTCCTCTACTCTTGACGTGGTCAGAAACCTAAACCACATTTTATCATAGGTGAACATACGGTGAAAAGCTGTCTATGCAAAGACACTACTTCACACCTGGGCTATATGGGACAGTCTATTGCTCCTATGCTACAAACCTGTACAGCGCGTTACTAGACTGAATACCGCAGGCAGTTGTAACACAATGGTGATTATTTTTGTATCTAAACACAGAAAAGGTAAACATACAGTAAAAAAATGAAAACTGGTACCCCTTTATAGGGCACTTCCCATGAATGGAGCTTCAGGACTGGAAGTCACTCTGGGCAAGTCGGTGAGTGGTGAGTGAATGTAAAGGCCTGGGACATTACTGTGCACTACTGTAGACTGTATAAACACTGTACACTTAGGCCACACTAAATTTATAGAACATGACGTTAAACACATGAGAAGATGATGCAGCCAAGAAATGCAGTAAACACGAGAAGTATGAGGCTGCTGCCAGTGTAACATGGCGTGCTGTCTTACAGCCAACTTTTTTTTAGTAAGTAGAAAGAGAACTCTCTACATAATGATTGAAATGATAATATAGTGAATGCATAACCCAGTAACAGTCATTTGTGATCATTATACGTGTTTTGTCCTGTACATATTGTATTGCTATACTGTTGGTACGCGCGGTAGGTTGGTTTACAACAACGGCACTGCAAACACATGAGTGATGCCCTATGACATTCATGATGGTGATGGCCTCACTAGGTGATAGAAAATTTTCAGCTCCGTTATCATCTTATGAGACCGCCATCTTCTATGGGGCCTGTCTGTTGATGGAAACATCATCATGTGGTACATGACTATATAGCCAATAGAAGTGAGCCGACCTCACTTTATAAGAATAATGCTCCAAACATCCTCGGGTAGATAAAGCCTTTTTCTTTTCTTTTCTTTTTCCTTTCTTTCTTTTTTTTTTTAACAACTAATATTCTGTCCTTATGTCAAGATTTCTCAAACTATGTTCCACTTAATATAGGCATGTAGCCTCTGTGCTTTTGGAATTAAAAGGTTCCAACATTAAAGAAGTTTGGAAAATCCCACATATTAAATCCACCTTCTAGAGATCACAGTGTTTATTAGCATATTAACAGACTGAGAAACCATGCAGTATGACAGTCTCATAAACCCACTGAACCCACCTTTTTAAAGACTTAACTTTCAAAATTTTGCAAAGCTAATATTCTGTGGAACACTGTTTGGTATACTGTGTTTGTATTTGGGAAAGTGTTTATATTTCTTGATCTTTTATTTTTTAGTTTTGGAGATGAAAAGTTAGATATACTAGTGGGCTCCTAAAATTTCTCCTCCCCTAAACGTATCTGGACCAGCCAAGGGCAGAACTGAATAGGCTCAGCCTTTCCCTGCAGGGGCAACTGCTCACCCAGGGGCAAAGGGCATTTGTGCCCTGAGGTCAGTCCCCTCCAGCAGAGAGGGGACGTCACCAGAGTATCTTGTGCTCATTCACCTCCTTCCCACAATCCAGTAAGTCACTTGTACTGTGGGACGAAGGGGGCCCCGCGGAGACTGCAGAGAACTCCCCCTATCACCTTCTGATACCGTGATCTCCATAAACAAAAAGCTGGAAGCCTGTGCCTGTCAGTACCCAGGTTATTATCAGAATCTAATAAAACAAACTTGATTTTATACATATTCAGTAGTGGGGATATCAGCCACAGGGCTAGTTTAGAGGCCATAGGATCGGGGTTCTGGATGTAGCTCTACTATTGTTGCTGTGTGATCTTAGACAAAGTATCAGCCAGCTCGGAAACTCAGCATCCTCATTAATAGAATAGGAATCACATCAACTAACTGTTTCAGAGTGGCTATTCAAAATATTTATCAACCAGTTGTGCATGGCCACGGACTGGTCAGCCATGCTAGATCATTCTGCCTGCTGGCAGGCTCATAGCTCCTCTCCCTCACTCAGTCAACATTTATGGATGCCTCCCATGTGCCAGCATGGGCTGTTGTATGCGGTAAATTCAGTAATGTTTCAGAAAGCAGATTATAACTTGCACACAAAAGCTAAGTATTTTTAGCCACTATTACTGTACGGTAAAAGGAATAGAAAATACACGAGTAAGAAATCTCCTAAACACATTTCAAAACAAAACCCACACACACACATTTGACCTGTTCCACAGTGTTGCCCTATCCTCTGGGGGTGGCCTGGCCCACGTTTGCGAACAGACTGGAGGTGGCCTGGCCCACATTTGCGAGAAGACATCACCTTGAGCAGTAGCCTGAGAAAGTGGAGACCGGGGCCAAGGCCAGCCTTCACACACGGCTTAACCTCAGAACATCAAATAGGAGTAAAAGCTAGCATGTTATTGAGTATTTACCATGTGTTAGGCCTTGTTCAAAACAACTTTATGCAGATTAACTCATTTAATCCTCACCACAGCCGGATGAGGGAGGAACTATTATTATCCCCTGTCCACAGATGAGGAAACCCAATCACAGGCTGATTACGTGATTTGCTGGAGGTTCCTTGGCTAGTAAATGTCACAACTGGGGTTTCATCTAGGTGGATGAGTTCGTGCCCTTAACCACCACTCCATCCAGCAAACAGATCTGAGTCTGGTATGTTGGGGGGAGGGGAGGGGTGTGCGCCTGAAAGGCAGGCAGCCAGAGAGCATTGCAGGTCACAAGCTGAGCCCAGAGTCCTGGAAAGCCTCTCTTAGGAACACAGGTATTATAACCCAAAAGAGTCCCAAGGAGCAGACCTCTTTCCTGATTTGCAGAGGACACCCAAGACCTGGGTCTCCAGAAGCTCCTGGCTGCAAGAACCCTAGCCCTGGGGCATTGAGAACTGGAGTACCAACAGCCTGAGGAGCAGCAGCTCCTTTTCAAAGTGCACAGTGGAAGCCAGGGGAGGGAAAGTTGGGGGAGGGGGGGAAGAAGAGAAAGAAGCAGAACTGCCCGCCCTCCCTCCAGCTGAGAAAAGGCAGCCAGTTCAAAGGGTTTGCCTGGGGTAGGAGGATTAGCTCTAATTGTTGGGTAAATAAACCTGGAGCTGAGGGCTGGGCCCAGACTTCTTTGTATTAAGGAGTCAAAAAGGACTCTGAGCAGTGAGGGCAGTGAAAGAGAGATGGAAGCCCTCTGAAGCTGGATGGGCAAACTTTTACTGTTGAGGTTAGAATATATTTCAGGCTTTGTAGGCCGTAGTCATCTCCCTTGTTGTTGTTCCCTCCAATCCTTTAAAAATGTATTTGAAGCCCCAGGCTGTGGCTGGATTTAGTCTGCGGGTTAGCTTGCCAACTTCTGCTCTAAAGAAATAATCTTTAAACTTTACCATTTACCTGAGTCTGACCCTGTCTTCTCCATTTGGCAGTTTTAACTCAAATTAGCGTCCACTCGGCCCCCCACAGCTCCCCACCCCGCCCCCCCACCAAGGAGTCAGAGGGGCGCTGTGGTGAGGAAAGGGGCAGAAAGTTTTGACTCTGGCGATGCTTTGTGAATCTGAGCAAGCACAGAGGTGCTTCAGGACGAACTCTCTCTGTCTGGCAGCCCGAAGGTTTGCTCTGGGGAATTTTATGCCATGCACAGCTGCACACATGAGCAACTCTGCAAGAATTATGTTTCACGCCACATTCCATTTGGGAACTGATGCCTAAAACAATATTGCAGAGCAGCGACACTCAGTATTCCTGTGTTTCAGGGGAAATGGAGTAGCAACCTTTCCCTCTCGGTACCCCAGAGAGGAATGTTTCAGGGTACTCGGGAGGACCCTAGCCTGCCCTCAGCAGGATGAAATGGTACCTGTTAGTAAACTTGACTCTCAGTTACTGTGTCCTTTAAAGAGCTCAGCTATGCAATAAGGGAGCTCATCTGTAAAACCAAGCAATTTCACGTATTTTGTTATTAGAGGGACAGTTGATTGTCCTACCAAATGCCTCAAACTATCTGTCTCATAACCAGATACAAAATCTTCCACATTTAGCTTTAACTGCTAATCACTGTGATCACTAAAGCTATTCCTTTTTAAAAAAATTTTTTTTATTAATTGAGCTTTTTAGAGCAGAGGAAAGGAAAGAGAGAGAGAGAGAGAGACATTGATTTGTTGTTCCGTGCACCCACTGGTTGATTCCTGCACGCTCCCCTGCCCGGGACCGACACCACAACCCTGGCACGTCGGGAAGAAACTCCGACCAACTGAGCTAGCTACGTGGCCAGGCCACCAAAGCTTTTCTTAAATGTGGCCGCAAATCAAGGCCAGCAGTTTGCTGAAGCTGCTGGTTTCAAGCAAGAGCCTAAAGCAATGTCTTTCTATGGTCTGCTGGCCATTTCAGAACTTAGGAAATGTAATGATCAATTCATTAGAAAGAAACATCGGGGGGGGGGGGGGGGAGCTTTTCTTAAATGATATAATTTAAGGAGGAGGAGAAGGGTAAACTTATAAAACACCATTTTTTTAAAACTTAAGAATTGACAGGACAGGACGCCATGGGCTCCAGATAAGTTTTAGGACTTTTCAATACATTGAACATGAATTATGTGTCAGAGCAACTACTTTCAACAGAATACAGGGAAAGGTTTTAGGTATGGGACAAAGGACAGAAAAGTTTTTCAGTAGGAACATGAAGTTTGAAGGTTAGAGGGTAGGGGCCAAAATGTCAAGGTAGAAAGCTTTGGTCCACCATGGCTTAGAGGCCTAGAAGGGGCCACTGGCTGGAGCAGAAAGGCCCTGGGGACACTTCCACCTGTTCCACAAACTGCCTAGTCTGTGCTTACAGGCCACTCTAGGAAGCACCTGCTGAACTCCGTGCATTGCCCTGAGCAGCCCACTGCGATCTCCCTGATACGGGTTCCTGTATTAACCCAAGGCATGCCAACGAGACTACCCATTAACTGAGACACAGTAATAAGAGAACGCCCCACAGTACATTGTAGGAGCATGTTGTGTGGAGGTGTGAAATTATAAAATTATCTCCTTAGAGTAGTCTAGGTAAATACTTGAAAGCTTTGAAATAAATTTTATCTTAGAGATCTCTTTAAATCCTATGAATTGATTAAATATTCTATGCATGTTTAGAATGAGACTAAGAAGCAGTATCGCTTCCCACTTTCTTCTGTGTTGCACAAAGCAGCTGAGAAGCCTCGAATGCCCAAGCTTCTCTGAAGCCCCAGGTGCATGTGCCCCTCTGGTCCTGGGCTCTGTGTTGCAGCCTCATTGAGCGTCTGCCTGTTCATCACATGCCCAGTGCTTCCTTCCATCATAAAGCCTTAGCCACTGAGCTAGCCCCTGCCTGGACACCCTCCTGTCCCCATGCCAATGTCCACCTCCTCCCCCTCCCTGGTTATCCCTGCACTTTCACCCCTCCTCCAGGGCTCAGTTCAAAGCATCATATCCTTGGGAAGACTTTCCTGACCCCTGAACAAGATCACATCTCCCTGCCATTCACATGGTCTCAGTAACAGGACTGCTCCTTCTCAGCGCTTATCATGGTGGCTATTTTGTTTGTTCTCATCTGATTATGTGATTTACAGTCTGTCTCATCCACTAGACTACGAGCTTCTTGAAGGCAAAGATTATGTTTGTTTTATTTATTTATTTATTTGTGTAAAGACACGAAGCATTCAAGGTGAGCTATCATTATTATATACATTTGGAACAGATCAACTTTTTGTTTGGAGTCTTTTAGAATGCTATCTACAAATTTACTGCTTAACAAATTTGACCCCCCCAAAATTAACCAATCTATAAGGATGATGCCCAATTACTCAATCTGATAGATTAATAAGAACAAAGCTATTAGATAAACATGATATACTGTTCTGAAGGATCAATTTATTCACGAGGTCATGTGTGTTGGGGAGAGGGGGCATTTTTATAGCATAACAAAGACATATTGTGGAATTTTAAGATAAAAATTTTTCAAAGAACTTTTGAACTGCGGGTAGAGCATTTAGGGCACACTCCTCACCGGGGTCAGCCTACGGGGCACAAATTCCACCATTAAGTGTAGCATGGTGGGAACGTGAGAAGTGCTTAGGAAACGTTATAAACTACGTCCTAGCCCTGGTTGGCTGACTCAGTTGGTTAGGGCGTCGTCCCAATATGCCAAGGTTGTGGGTTAAATCCCTGGTCAGGGCACATACAAGAATCAACCAATAAATGCATAACTAAGTGGAACAAATCAATGTTACTCTCTCTCTCTAAAATCAATCAATAAAAAATAAAATAAAAAGTAAAACATATCCTAATTATGTAAAAATGTTTCTTTTCTCTATTTTTTTCATTAGATGTGAATGTAACTTATTACTAATAAGGCATATTAGAATATTAGTAATAAGATACATGCCCACACCTTAGCAACTTCTTAAACCTAAATCAGTATGTAACAAACCATTGTTTTCTAAATTACATAATCTTGGCTTTAAAATATATGCTATATATATTCCCAATGTACAGAGGAAATACTTGACCTAGTAGAGTGTTGTAGAAACCCCAGTTATCATCAATCAAGCTTGCATTTGGTAGACACTGTAAATGAGCTGCCCTAGCTTGATTTACTGTAAGATAGTTACATAATAACAAAAAGTGTACAAAAGACCCACTATAACCAAAAATTTTAATAGATGGGACTTCATTATTTTTCACAAATATGTGCCAGAGTAAGTGGGAAATGCCAAGAAAAGCAGGAATGGTATCTAGGGCTCTAGTCATCTTTGGATTTGAATTCAAGTTTTTGACCTGAAAGCTCCTCAAAACTTGTGTTTTACAGACAACATCAGGGCTGATATCTGGAATAGCCACCCCAATCCACACACACACACACACACACACACACGCACACGCACACACGCGCATGCAGAGTGAGGGAGGAAGAGAAGAGTTTAGGGAGCAGATTAAGGATTCTTTTCTTATAGGTGGCAGTTATTTTCTTTAACCATTGTCCTGTGATTCAGCATTCATAAAATAAATCACCTACAATTTGAGCAAAGTAGCATCAGGATCCTGCGGAGCTATGGAAAATGACTCGTGGGGCTAATAAGAAAGAGGGGATGGAACAACTGCATGTATGGAAGCTTTGTTCTGTTCCAAGGGGCTGACAGTCCTTTGAAGGCTTATAAACCACTGGTTATGACTCACTCCCTTCACCCACACTTCCTTTTCAAGCTCTTAATGCCACTTAGGGCTTCTTGTGTTATTCTAGGTTTCTAATTCTACTGCTTCCTACTGTTCTTCAGCCCCCTGCCTTCTGTTTGTGGAGACCCTGAGAAAGACGGGCTAAGGAACTATGGACCAGGGTGTTTTTCACCAAAACTGACCTAGATTTTCCTACGTGACTTAACTACTGGATTATTATTGGAGTATCAATTCTCTCTACTGGCCTTATGTACCCCAACTTTACCTGGTCTTAGCTACCTCAGAGCAAGCTTGTACCTTGGTGCAGGCCATGTTCTCTCCTCCAAACAATTGGGAAACAACAGAATTTGTGAAAGTTTGTTTTGGTTGTTCCCCATCTGAATATTTCCTTTGGTCTGTCCAGTGGCACTGACTTCATCCAGTTGAATTTCATCTCAAGCTTCTAGAAAGGAGGCCAGGCCACCAACCTACCTTCCTCTGCCTAGGTCTTCAGATCATAGCGCTCCTAGGTGCTGTGGCCCTTCCATCAACCTAGGATATGGGCCCAGGGTAGCATTGACCTGTATCCGAACCATTATACTAAAACTCACTGCTCAGCTGGATCTTGCCAACCCATTTTTTCTGGAAGCACAGCTGTTTCATCCCTGAGAAGGGCAGATATCTCAGCAGGCCTGCACTTCTTCCCTTCAGTCCTATTCTTTCAACTCCCTCTCCTAGGTTTTCACTTAGTTTACAGTCCCTGTGTTTGGTCATTAGCTTTGATTTTCAGCCCTGACTTGTATCCCTTGCCTGAGTCTGCTTTGGCTTGAGAGGTTGCCAGATTCCTACTCACCCCTATTTGCTCACCTCCTGTCACTCAAGCTTTGCACCTCCACAAGACCTTTTGTTTCTGTGCATGTGCATGTACGCACACACACACACACTACAAAGGAAGTATTCAGATCACTTGTAGCTCGATGGCTAGAGTGTGCAGATTTCCTTTCTATTAACAGGAACTAACACTGATATCCATGGACTAGTAACGGGACATAGTGATGGCAGTGCGATGCTCACAGACAGCTCCAAGGATAGATGTGAAAAACGAGGTATTCAGTGGCAGGCTTGCCTTCCACCATCATATAGCTCTCCTCAGCTCCACAACTTCCTGACTTCTACCCATTCCAAATCCCTTTAACTCTGGGCAGTTCAACTAACAAGTATGAACAATGCCACTTCCTCTGAGCAGAAAAGGAACCTAGTCTCTGCCCTTTTTCTTCCTCATATGACTACCTTCCCCACTAGCCCCCACCCAGCCTCCCCTCCCCCACCCCACCCCACAGGGCGGGCCTAGTCATTGCAGTGACTGGCTTCAATGCCTTAGGGGTAGATTAGCATTTACATTCCTAAATGCCACCTTCTCAGGAAGACTATTCCAGCAGAAGCTAAGCCTTGTTGGATACTGAAATGAATTATGGGAGGCCTAGACTCTCACTCCCTGGAGGTCTGTAAAAGCAGGTGGATTCTCCTCTGTCTGGGATGATTATGTGGGATACTGGTCGTAGACCAGGGGATAGACCAGCTCATCATCCACAAATAATATTTATAAAACTCCTGGGCATTCCTGACACTGTGCTACATTCTGTATGTATTAAGAGATACTCTAAAAGATTCAGCCCCTTCTCTCAAAGAAGTTTTCCACTAGTGAAATGAAAGGTTCATATGAGACACGAATAATGTAATGAATATGAACAGTGCTTTAAGTTTTGAAAGCATATAGGTTTCTCGTGTTCTTTCTTTCTCCTCACATACTCTTTAGTTTTGGTTTGGGACTAGGCAAATTTTTCTAGCTCATATTTTCTAGGAGTTGTGAATGATGTAAAATGTGAGCAGGTATCAAGAGAATTAAGTAGGGCAGAAAGCACAAAGTGGTTTCAGTTTTATCATGCGGAAGGCGAGAGGCTGCTGGGTTTGATCTCAAAGAATCCATCACTTTCTACCACCCTGGATTATAGGTCAGGGAGTAAGTAATTAGGGTCAAGGGGGGAAAGACTATGAGGAGGAGGAACTAGAGCAAAGTATTGAATATTTCTTCCCATTAGAGCCATAAAAATGTATTGGCCAAGGATCTATTTGAGACCAGATTTTCAGCAGACAAATACGGTTGTGTGCCCTGAGAACCACCAAGATCACGCAAATCCCTTCTGGCTGAGAAGTGCGTTTGTGTGCATGTGCAGGAGCAGGTCCGTCCCTCTCCCTCCCCCGAAGCACCGACGCTGTGGCCCTGTGCTCTGTCGGCTCAGATCCGCGCTGCCCCAGTGCAGAAGTGCCAGGCTGAAGGAGCATTTTTACACTTATTCCCACGTCCCCATCAGAATGTCTTTTTCTAGGCTCCCTCCTTTGTCCTTCTCACTCATGGCAGCCTGGTCACTGACAGCCTCAGCCAGCACACCTAGGTCCTTTGTGCCCCTTGAGTGGACCAATTAGAAGTAGGTGCACCTTTCTCCACTGAGGCCTAGCACTGTGCAAGGCAAAGGTGTGGCCAGGGGAGCAGGTTAGATGCTAACACCCACTCATGTCACTTGCGCTGGGTCTGCGAATCATGGCAGCCCTATAGGTAATGAGTTGCTTTTGGAATACCCCTATATAGTCATGTCTCTGTACAAAGCAAATAACTGATTAAATGTGCTTTGTGATTTTTTGTTACTTTCTCTGCGTCTAAAGAAATGTGAGTGAATCAGATTTCATCATTATTAACTTCTAAATATACTAATTTTGCCACTAAACAAAAGCTTGGATAACTTTCCCCTCAACTTTCAGGAAAGCTGGTGCCGCATATGCTAAAAGTTGTTGTAAAGTACATGTTATGTTCAGTGTATTGGATACTTTCCCCTTCCAGGAATATACAGAAAAGCAGGTGTGGCTAGTTATGCGACTCTTTCAATTCAGTGAAGTTCTTGGGCTGAAACTGCCTCTGGTTGCTGGTATCTCAACCAGAGTCAATGAACCTCTGAAGACTTAATTCTTCGACTACTCACATCTAGTGGCCTCATTGGTTTTCTTATTTTTAACTAAAACATGTAAGTTGAATTTACATAGGTAAATAAATGTGTAGATTCACGTGCATTTAATTTTCCAATAATTCAGCCAAGGATTAACTGCTGTAAAGAAGCAAATGAGTGTTTAGCTGGTCTCGCGCGAACTGAAGTGTGTATGTGCATGCCAGAACTGGTGGTATATGATCGGTCAAGTCTTCGGTTTTATTTAGTCAACCATTCAATCTACAGTGAAGTTTAAAGTGAAACTCTTACGTTATAATTTTATCCACTTCCTAACATTTTAGGCTTCTAAACACATGGCACAAGCAAGTTATTTTCTACATTAAGGAGTTGATCTATTTTTTAAAATATGTAATTTCTCCTAGAATGCGTGATAAATCTTTTTTCTTCTTTTACACGTGCTGCCATTAAGCAGTTGTATCTTGAGTGCTGGTTTGTCCAAGTTCCTGACAGTTTGGGAGAATGATTTTAAGATAGAAGGATTGATGATGGTCTTTGCACTCTACTGGAAGTTTAGCACATATTACAATTTCAAATATGGAACTAATTTTACTCCTTTGTAGTCAGGTGATAAAGGCTACTAGTTTTAGGGACCAAGTCCATGCAAATGAATTCTTGGTTTTCCTGAATATCCGTGGGAGAAAGTGGAAGAGAGCAAAGCTTTTGTGAGCAAAAGCTTTTCCTTTGGCCTCACTGGGTAGACCCCTGGGACCAAGTACATCCAATAAATGCAAGAGGAGCAGGGCTTTCCTCCTGAGCTGTGAGGCTTGGAGAGATTTACTTAAACGATCTCAACATTTAGTCCCTTTGTTAACTGAGGATGGTATCTACCTTGCAGAGCATTTGTAAATATTTTAAATATTGCCTGTAAATTATTAATCATATTGTTTTTCACAGTAGATGTTCAATAAATAGTCACGGTGCATTTGTGTGCTTACCTCACTTTTCTCCTATGCAGACTGTACGTTCTTGGAGGGTGAGAGTCACTGCTCTTGGCACAGGCTGTCCCATGTTTCTGGTGGTCAATAAATGTGGGTGGAGCAAAAAATTTCATTTTTGAAAGGCTATCAAAATAATCTTTCTTTAAGAATTTTAGGCCTTTGCATCTGACTTAGCTTTCTCTTCAGCTTCTTAAAGATCTCATTTCCTGGGGTTTAGAAGCACATTTGACATCTTTGGATATCACACAATCTAAGACGACCTGGGTACCTTCTCCTCAGTCTCCACATCTAATTTCACAGCTAGTTTCTCTCTCTCTCTCTCTCCCTCTCTCTCTCTCTCACTCACTCTCAGACACACACACACACACACACACACACACACACACACACGCTCTCTCACTGGCTCTTGCTCTGGAATTCAATACAAAGTAGCAGTTCCTCTGGTTGTTTCCTTTGCCCTATGAGAAATGAAACTGTCAGAAAAACAAGTTATTAATTTATTAGATGCTTTGCCGTTGGGCCTTGCACAGATGCCCTGGTAGCTGAAGCCCCATTTGCTATTTCACCCTGCACTTACTTACCTTCTGCCATGCTCTGTATTTTACTTCTTGTTTGCTTCTCCATACTAGGGTGTATGCTCCCAGATGCCTTTCGTTGTTAGTGGTGTTGTTGTAACTTTGAAATCCTCAGACCCTGGCACAGAGTAGCTACTCAGTAACTATTTGTGGACTGAAGAGCATGTGAGTAAATGAATGGATGAATGAATGAAAGGTAAGATTTGCCTGACAGGAGCATTGTTCCAGTGGCCTTGGAGTAGAAAATGCAGTTTGTTGTGAGATTTGAGACAAGACAGTTTGGAACTCTTTAATCAATGGGAAAGAGGGAACATGATGGAATTCCTCAGTCATCTTACCTCATGTTTCCATGTTTAATGTAACTACTCCAAAGAAACTGAAACAGAAGATAAAAATGTAGAAGCAGCCCTGGCTGGTGTAGTTTAATGGATTGAGCACGGGCTTGTGACCCAAAGGGTCATCAGTTCAATTCCTGGTCAGGGCATATGCCAGGGTTGCAGGCCAGGTCCTTAGTTGGGGGCATGTGAGGGGCAACCACACATTGATGTTTCTCTCCCTCTCTTTCTCCTTCCCTTCCCCTTTTCCTAAAAAATAAATAAATAAAATCTTTTTAAAAAATGTAGAAGCAAACCTGGATCCTTTCTTAGAAAAGGGTGATTTGCTAATAGACTGGCTCCTCACAGTCTGCTGGCTGCTCCTCCAGGACACGGGTTAGTCACACACATCACTCAGGTGTTAGGCTGCTGCTGCTTGACACTGGAATATTCTTAGAAACAGGTTCTCTTCCTGGACCCAGGGACCTTGTCTCTCACATGTGGCCTTTTTGTCTCTATTCTCCCCACTTTTATCCTAATCCACAATGTCCATAACCTCATTTGTAGATTCCTAAAATTGCCTCTTAAGAGGTTTTCCTACTTCAAGTCTCTACCTTCCTCCCTTCTTTCTTTCTACTTCCATACCAAACACAAGGTTGTCCTTCCTATCACATCAGCGATATCACTGTCCTAAAGAACAGCTTTAATGATTTGACCTTCCTTGTTAAGGACCACAACAGAGCTCTAGTAAAGATCTATTTAACCCATTTCATCTTTAGTTCTAGCTTTCTTTCCTTCCCCTTCCTCCTCTCCACTCTCTTCAGCCAGAAATCTGTCTTCTCCATACATATTCAATGTTTCTATCCCAGTGAAACAGGGACACTCATATTAATTTGGTAATACACCAACGGGCCCCATATCATCTGTAGGTATCTGGTCCCGTTTACACTCTTCTATTTTTCCTATTTTGCAGGGGCTAGAAACTGGGGAACAACATTTTTCATATGTCATTGCCAGCACAGTTTCAGATAAAATCAGGGCTCTACTGATCAGATGTACTGGTGAGAGCTTCGGAAGGGAGGAGAGAGAAGGCAGCTGTCCTTGGATTTTTCCTCTGTTGGTAGTGATGGGCAGCTTTTGTCATTTTTACCTCCCTGGGTCTCAAGACTGTGAAGTCAGTATGGTTTCCAGCAGCCCCCAGACTCCGGGAGGGAGAAACTCCTTCACGCTTTGTGGAAGGATATGCCAGCCACCATCCTGCTCCCCAGGGAAGACGCAGAGGGAACAAATAATAAGTCAGAGTAGAAATAAGCTTTCATTAACACACTTTTAAGCCTCTACTTGCCCTTTATTTTAATGTTTGATTGGAAACAACGTAGCACAGGAACTTAGAGGACGTCAAGGTTTCTAAAATAGTAAGTAGGTGTTGACTATCAGACCAAGAGTTGTTTTTTTTTTAATGCCACCACTTTTACCTATGATCCAAGACAATTAGCTTTTCAGTAAAGATAATAATACATTATAATTGAGACTTAGCAGATAATTATGTTGAATAATCAAATACTTTTGAAATCATGTTAGGGTAATGTTTTTGTTCTATTTTTCTCATTTGGTTTATTTCAATCCAATGTTATAGGGATTTCAACACATTGATCTGAATGAGAAAATTAAAGAGGGATACTTTGTATTCTGTATAGGGATATATCAGGAAACATTTATAAAATGAATTGGATTTCGAGAATGATTCTACTCTACATACCTAAAATGGAAAATAGAAAGAATTTTCCAGATGATTAGATTTAAAACGCACTGACAGATACACCTAGATATTCAGATAGGTCTTTGAGGACTTTCAAAAATTATTCTCACATTTTGACGTCTTCTTCTTAAAAACTGAAGTTAAAGATTGAAATTTATTATTAGTACACAAAAAACATAGGTGTGTATTTACATTTCAGACATCTGAAACACCGCTGCCCCTGGCAGAGTTTCTCCCTCCTCTGACAAATAAGGATGCTCGCGGGCTGGCCGCCATGGGGCTCCCCAGCTCCTTCCACCGACCTCGTTAGGCCACTGTTATTTTTATTGTAACATTGTTAGAGTTGGTAACAATTTTTAGTTGGTAACTTTTTGAATATTTTATAACCTTAATTAAATATTTAATGCTTTGTAGGTTGATCCTAAAGGATGAAAAGTAGAAAATAGTACTCACATTAGCACGACTCTGTAGATGTTGTTCACGGCAGAGATGAGCAGTGCGGCGTGTTCCCAGCTACTGTTCCAACGTCCCAGCGCGGCGCATCGGCGGGCTGTGACAACAAATGCTTCACGTTTCAGCTGCCAGTTGCTCCGAACCATGCCACATTTAAAAACATTAGTGCCATACCTTTCCTTACGGAGTTTTGTTTTTATTTCTCCTGGTGTTTACCTTCATCTCACTTTTTATTTTACTGCTGCATGTAAACATTCTATGGCATAGATGCATAATAATTTACTTCATACTTCAATATTGTTGAACATGTAAGTTCGTTTTGTCTCTTTTTGTACTACAGATAGTGCTTTAATGAACATCTTGCCCATGTATTTTTGTATACATCCAAATTTCTGTAGGACAAGATCTAGAGGTGGAGTTGCTGGGCTTAAGGGATTGTGTATTTTACTAACAACTGCCAAATAGCTTTCAGAAAGGTTCTGTCGTCTGCATTCTCACCGACATCATACAGAAAGGTATAACTTTATAGAATGTTTCTAAGGCTCTTATTAATTGTGTTCATTTTTTGCCAATCAGATGAGGTAGAAGTATCTTGTTGCTGTTTTAATTTGCTTTGTCTTAATTATTACTGAGGGAAAGCATCTTTTCATTGGCTCTTTGGCATTTGGTATTTCCTCTTCAAAGCTTTGATTTTTTTGGTCTTTTTTATGTTTAGGATTTCTTATAGATTTTGATTATTAATTCTTTTTTCTGTTGGAAAAATTGAAAATATATTCTACCACTATATTAATTTTTGTTTAAATTTGTTTGCTGTGTCTTCTGTCAAAAAGAAGCTTTAAATTTCATGTACTTAAAATTGTCTTTTTCTTCTGTAGGTTTTGTACAGTTTTGCTTAAGATGGGTTTCCCTAGCCAAAGGAAATAATCCTGCTCTCTTGTATGTTTACAAATACTTTTGAAGATTTTCTTTTTACAGTTAACTCTTTAACTCAATTCATTGAGAATGTTTTACTTGTTTATGGAGGTAATTTTCCTCATTCTGTATGTGTATAACAAACTGTGTACACATTCTTCAACTCACGAGCAGAAAGGAGACGTGATAGAACCCCCTTCCTGCACCTTTTTAATTACGCCTCCCCACTTCTTCCTTTTCTCCTACGCCTGAGGCAACGGGTCAGTGGGACTCGTTTCAACAGGCCTTTCTAATGTTCTGAGCAGTTCCAGCTCCTACTATACACCCATTCTTTTCTCTCTGTGGAAGACATTCCTAGGTCTCATCATTATCCAGTTCTCTCCTGGGTACAGAGAAGACTGCACTTATCGATACTGTGTATGTGCTAAGTTAGGTCTGTGTACCTTGTCCTGGCCAACAACTTCTGAGTGGAAGGGGCCTGTCCTTTACACTGTCACTTCAGGTGTAAAGCGCTGCTTGACCTTGCAGGTATTTTTCCTGAGCCCTACATTGGAATGATGGGGACATAGGAAAGCGGCCTGTGTAGGGAGATACTATGTGAAGGGCAGCTGCCTGCTGACTTGATCAACATACAGTGGACATGTTGTCAGTGAGTAATACACTCTTATGGGTTAAGTCACAGAGATATTTGGCCTTGTTCATTATGACATCAAGAGGCAAATAAATTAAGAATGACACCATTTCGCAGTCAACCTTGATTCTGCTCTACTTAATTTTTTGGAAGTAAACAGTTTGAAACTTTGGTACTTTATCATTTGAAACAAATAATTTGCAAAATGCCTTGTAACTGATTTGCAAAACAACAACAGTATTTTTCCATTATTTAGGTATATTTATTGCATACATAACTAGGACCAGGCTCTGAATAATTGAGGATACAAGAGATCCAGCCTCTGTCCTCATGGGGCTTGGCAATAACCCCACAGAGGGAGCCATGCAGGGAACTGCCAAGGGTATGCTTCTAGGGTTAGATCCCCCAAATTTGAATCCTGACTCTGCCTCTCACTTAGCAACCTTAGGCAAGTTAATTAGCCTTTCAGTGCTTTATTTCCTCATCAACAAAACTAAGAGTAAATGAGTCAATACACGTAAAATGTATAGCACAGGGCTTGACGACCAATGAGCACTCAACAAATAATTAGATGTTATCACTATTGGGAACAAGGGCCTGGAATACACCCAGACGCTTTACGGGTGTGTAGAGCTGTAACACAGGGAGCCAACATCACCAGCTCACACCCGCAGCCCCGTGCTTGCCTCGTGCCTCAGCGTGGTGCACTCACCATTAGAAAACTAGCGAGAAGTCCTAAGGCAGTAAGGAGCAGGGGTTATGAAAACCACCTTGTGCTATCATCCCTCTATTTTTAATGGTTAATATTTAATGTTCCAGAGCACCTGACTTCACAAAAGGTAATAATCTATTTTTAAATGGCCTATAAAAGAGTGATAAGTCTAGTTTATGGACTCTGAAATTCTTCGCTTACAAGTATAAGAACTTCGTGTATTTAGTGTATGGATATATTGCATATTTAAACATATGCTCACACTTGTTTGGATATACACACCCGTAAAAACAGGGTACTTTCTGTAGTGGGTGTCATATTTGTTTTGAACCCTGAACTTAACGTTTATCTGTTACCCAAGATCACAGAACAACTCAGTAGCAGAGATAAGATTAGAATCATGAACTCAGCAAATGCTCTTTCCATCACAACCCTGTCTCATAAAAGAAGTAACCACCTTTGACTTACTAGAGCTACAGTCAACACGGAAAAGATAGTAATATATTACACATGCACATATTTTTATGGCTAGACCATATAGCCTTATCTTCAATGGGGGTTTCAATATTTTCTCCGTAAATACACACCACTTCCTTTGTATACTATTATAGCTGAATTATTAATAAACACTGTAGAAGTGTAGAAGGCAAGGTCTTTGGTAGAACTGTAGATCTAATGGTAAGTCAACTACAGAATCCCATTTCTTTCCTCCTATAAAAAACTGGTACACATTTGTATTATTAGAGTCCTTTCTAAACCACCAGTCACCTCCCTAAGGCATAGGGAAACTAACATTTATTAGATGTAAACATTTATATGTTAGGAACTATGAAGAGTCTTCACATAACCTCATAACTTCAACAAGTACACAACAAATATTTAATTTAAATATACACATTATGTATAATTTTATATCAGTTTTATAGAATATACCTACAAAGCACACAGAAAAGTGTATCAAGGGAAGAACGCGCAAACTTCTCATTACCTTTATACTCTTGTGTAGGCTCAACCTTGGTTCAACAGAATCACTGAACTATAACATGTTGCCTTCAAAGCCATAACACCTCTGGATTTGTATGTTGAGTGTGTTGTATGTATGTGTTGATTATAACTGATATGTGACTATTGCCAAAATATGTGAACACTGGTTTGCAAGCTTGTGAAAAGATTCCTGTGATCTCACTGCCACTGTGTGAGAAAAACCATTCACTGAGAAGACCACTGTCAAGGTTGTGGTGGATATCCTTCAGATGTTTTTCTGTGTGTGTATGTGTATTGGGAATATATTTCCATGGCTAGAGTATACGTCTATATCACCTCTGTTAAAGGCCACATATTTTCTTCTTGTGCTATAACTATGTATTATAATTTATGCGTCTTGTTGGTCAATTAAGTTGTTTCCAACTTTCCAGTATCATAATGCTAGTGGGACTGAACAGGTGCCAGGAATATCCAAGGCAAAAGCATGTAGCTAGGTCCTCTGTTCTCCGTGTTCAGCCGAGGGTTCCTTCATCCTCCTCTTCCTCAAGGACAGTTACAGGGAAGAAAGCTGGATATGGGAATCCATGGGATGTGGATTCCAATCTCAATTCTGGTTACTAATTAGAATAATTACGTATTATACATATGATATGGATAGTTGTATTCAATTCTAATTGCTAATTAACTTTGTCAAAACCATTTTCAGATACCTTGTAAAATGAAGGATCTGGGCAAATGTAAACTGAGAGGTGCAACCAGTCAGCTGACCATCTGAATTACCTGAGATACATATATATATATATATATATATATATACACATACATATATGTATATATATATATAATTCATTTAAATATACATACACACATGTATATATTCATTCCTAGGTTTTGACTTACAACTATTGAATCTAGATCTCTAGGGTAAGACTTGGGATTCTGCATTTGCAAAAACTTCCCAAGTGCTGCTGATGCATTGCAGGCCGGGATGCACTAAGCCAGGTCGCCTCTCACAGCCCCTCTCCAGTGGCAGCTCCTTCATTTCCCCTTTCTTTTCCCCTCCTCATCACCTCAGGCCCCTGCAGTTTCCCCTGCAGCCCAGGCAGTTCTTGTGTAATAGCAAAGGGAAAACAAAGGGGATTAAGTTAAAAACAAAACTCTTGAATCATCTTTGAAAAGCAAATTAAAACCAAGATAAGAAAATAATCTCACTTCTGCTATTTCTTATTAGCTTACCCACTGTTCAGGTTATTAAAAAGTTGGCTTTTAAAATTTACGTTTTACTCTTCTTCAAAGCCTGATTAAGATTGTTCTTGTTTAAACAGGTGCCATCTGACAAACGGCAAGTGGACCGTTTAGGCTATAATGGGAGAGTCCAGAGTCACTGGCAGTTCTGAAAATCTATGATTTTATTTCAGATAGTTTTATAGATGCTAGAAAAATATACACACAGTTGGCAGGTCCAACTCTCTATCTCTGTGGGGAGCACGATAACATCAAAGATATATTGAATTGCAGCTGTTTCTGGGAGAGTAAAACATACTGATTCAAAGATACAGTCAGTCAACCAATTATAATTTAGAACACAGGGTTTATTTAAGATCCGTTTTCAGCTGTTTTCGAATATCAGTTCAATGGAGTTAATATAGAAGGCTTAGAAATCAGTATTTTTATTTTTCATTCTTAAATAAGTACAAAAATATTTTTAATTCATCTCAGTTTTTATTAATCTTTACATCTTCCATGTAAAAGGAATGAAGTTAGTGATTCAGAGAGGAAAATTAGCCTACGTTATATTCTAAAAGTTAATGTTAATGGAATTTAACTTTTCTCTATGACTATAGTAAAATGAAGATTATATCTATTAATGTTTAAATGACAAAAGAGAAAACAAGGATTTTGAGACCTAAAAATATATCATCTTAAGTGAAAAAGCTTTATTATTTCAATTGATCAATTAAGATACATTTAGCTATGAGATTCTAATAAAAATATGAGCCTTTTATTCAGAGATCATGCTACTATGATAGTATCCTCATTTCCAGTGGATACTGAATACAAATACAGTAATTCTTTCTATCACATATCAGCCCCGCAATGGGTAATTGTAATTGCTCAATATTCTCTTCTGCACTCTAACTCCAATTTACATCACTGATGCCATAAACCATTTGGCACAGAATCAGTAACATGATGAAATCAAACTATTCTAGACTTCAAGGTGCTGTGTTGTTTTCTGCATTGTACTTTATGTAATAGCCCAGAAATTGAAGCACCAAAGGTTACTATTACTGAGAATCATTTATCTATAACTTCAATAACAAAGCTAGTATTAAATATAAAAACCATTCATAGTACTGTTCAGCAAAGAAAGTATCATTAAAATAACTCCAGGGCTCCAATTTAAGCTCACATAACAAAAAGAAACCTTGAATTGTAATTGTTTTTATAGCTTCAATTTACTATTTGAGGGTTGGAGTGGAGAGGTTGGATTTAATTCTGTCTCTATGGGGAGAGAGAAGATTCTCATGAAGTTAAAAAGCTGTAGACCAAAGGTCCTTAGATTTTTAATTCCCCTGAAGTTCAGAGATCTTTGTTAGTGAATGGACTGTAGAGGAACCACGCATGCCAGTTTTGCTCCTTTCTCTGAGTCCTGCGGGGTATGAAAGAAGTAGCCTGGTTGATGAAGTATAATAATCTATTCTGACTTATAAGTGTTTGTGTAGTTGTCTTATCCTTTCTCTGTGACTATACACTTCCTTGGGAGCAACTGTGTATTTTTTGCATCTTTGTGAAAAGGATCCTGGAACACGAGGAGTCCTCTTGCACAGAGGGTGACCTTAATGGGTTTAGCATGGCAAAGATGGGCCGAGGAGTGAGTTTGGGTATAGGAGTGAATTTCATTAAGTTAAAACTGCTGACTTACATACTATAGGGAGAAAAATTTGGTGTTCTCAAGTAAGAGGCAGTCTAAGGCAAAGGGTTAAGAAGAAAAAATTCTAAAGAGGTTGAGGATTATCTCTTGTAGTTTTTACTGGGTGGAGTACAGGTGAAGGACTTCTAAGAAAAAATGTCTGCTGTTCTCTTTGAAGTTCAAGGATGGTGCAAAGTAACTACCACCACTGTGTCACTGCACTCCCACGGTCACTAAAGTCAACCAAATGACAAAAGCTTTGTGAGAGTGGAATTTGCAGGGGGAGGGTGATGGAGAATGAATAGATGTTGTGTTTCAACTGTAGTTGATGCTGCTGGTACAGAGCAAGCACTTGAGAAATGGCATGAATGAGCTCTTCCGGTTCTGCAGAACCAAGAGATCAGTGCCAGAGGTGAACATAAGAATACAGATGTTACAGTAATCAGGGGAGAGGACTTAAGACCTGAACAAATATCTGGGTTACAATGGATGTAACCCAGATACAATGGAAACCTCAGGTGAAGCCGAGTTACGTAAATTGGTCAGAGGGCCTGGCCCAGGCCTTGCGTGTTATTCATGGTAGGCCAACTGCCATCACCAAGGTCCCCCAAGTGTCAATGGGTAACATAATTTCTTGCTCACATAACATTCTAAAACAAATCTACAGCTTCAATAGCAAAGCTAGTTTTAAATTTAAAACCATTAATCAATCTTCTTGGTAATGAGGCCTCATTGAAATAACTCTTAGGCTCCAACTTAAACTCCAGAGCAGAAAGAAACTTTGGACTGAATTTGAGGGAGGGAGGGGGAAGCTGTGCTCAGTGCAGGATGTCACTGTTCTCCAGCAGATCCTTAGATAAGGGGTAACGCAGAGCAGAACACCTGCTTTTATCTGCCATGGTCTGAAAGTGCCACCCGTCAGTCTGCTCTCGATCCACAGAGCTCTTCACATTCCCTTCCTAGGTACCGGAGGCCTGGGCTGTGCAGGCCACGGTGTACCACGGAGGGCCAGAGCCAGCACGGGTTATGGGGACTAGCTAGCCAGTCGGCCATTCACAGTAAAGATTGGCTAGATTAAATGAACCCCTTTTCTCCAGCCTATGTTTATTAAAATGAATCATCCCAGGCCTTGTATGTGCAACTTGCTAAGAAGATTGGATATGGTAAAATAGCTCCCTGTTTACAGTTCCTGGAAGACATCTGTGTATAACAAGAAACTCCTAAATGGCACAATTCCTTAATCAGAAGCAATGTGCTGAGGATGGTGAGAAGGGGACAGGCCTGACCTCTGTCCTCTGAAGCTGCATTTATGTTTGACTGTTGTGATTAGCACCAGGTTTTTACCTCTCTGGGAACAGCATATCCCATGTGATGTGTTTTACCTACAAATACTTATCTAGCCCTTGTCCTCTGTCAGGCACTCATCTAAGCACTTTGCTGATGTTAACTCATTGAATCCTCATAGGCCTATGAGGATACAAAAGTATAGGAAGGATACGAAATTGCCTCTAAGTAATAGCTCGCAAGTGATGGAACAGAGATTCAAAACCAGAGAGTCAGGCTGGAAAGCCTGGGCTCGTAACCACCACACCATGCTCCCATCCTCCCACAAGCCTCTTCCCAGTTGAGTATGCACCCTAGAACAGTATGTACGTAAATAGGGCTGTGCCTAAAATTTCCACAGGGGGCATTGCTCTTTCACATTGTTTCTAGCTGGTAATTCCAGGTGGAAATAGAACCTGATAAGCATATCTTTCAGGCTCAACAATCTAATTCTGGAAACCCTTAAGAAATGCCCCAGCCCAGGTTTCATTAAATTAAACAACAGAGAGCATCCCAGGCCCTAATAGCAAGCTGATGGAGAAGGTGCACAGGGGTGCCTTTTACCTCTACCTTACCCATCATCTCACATTTACTACTTTTACTTGACCAGTACTTATTAAGTCTATTAAATCCCCCTCTCAAGACGTGAGGTACAACAGTGTACAGAATAGACATGGTCCTTGCTGTCATGAGCCTCGTGGCCAGTAAAGGAGATATGTTTGAATCAAATATGCTCACAAATATACAGATAACTAATTATAACTAAGTTCTATGAAAAAGCATAATATAAATGTATAGAATGGGGAATGTGAGTAAGGCTGAAGATTCAGGCAAGGTTTGCTTCTCTAAAAATGTTATGTTTGAGTTGAAAGTAAGTTGAAGGAGGCATAAGGGCAGAAGACTATTTCAAGCAAAAGGAACAACCTGCATGAAGGCTCCTGGGGGAAGGAAATGCTGCTTTGGAGGGAACTGAAGAAAAAAGCAAACGTGGTTGTCACGCAGGGAGCAAGGGAGAGGGAGGCATGCATAGGGTAGAGAGGTAGGCAGAGGATTCTAAGAGGCTTGCAAGCCACAGTGAGAATTTTGGTGTTTATCCCAAGAGCAATGAGAATCTAGTGACTACGTCTGAGCAGGGAAAGGGACATGATCGGACTTTCATTTTGGAAAGGTCATTTTGGCACACACACTTGAGGGGTTCATAGTAGAAGTAGGGAGTTCAGTTAGAGGGCTACTGCAATCAACCACAGGCGTGAGGTTGTCCTTGACAATGCCCCTTGAAACCCATGATACATAACACCTGTCCATACTGACTTGAAGTTTGCTTGCTTTGGCAAGGATATCCTATCTTTCCTTAAGGTGAGGACATGTTTAGGACTCCCCCCCCCCAAAAAAAACCCCAAAAAACAAAAAAAACAACCTCATAAGAAGGTATTTTGCAGTTATATCCTTTTTCCTCATTATAATTTAAGATTGATAATGTGGAAGCACTGGGTCTTAGAGAGGGCATCTAGATAACTGGATAATAAAAAATTGAAAGGTTATATAAATAGATCATTGAATATAATAAATATTTATGGCACCCATGAGTGAAAGGAAAAAGCGTATAAGAAATCATAAGTGAAACGACAGGCAATTCTAGAGTTTTTTCTTTGGTGAGGTGGGTAGTAGTGTTCAGGAGGGGCGTGGGGTCTGGCAATCTAATCTGAAGTATCAGTCCAAGAATATCATTCCAGGGCTGGTATGAAGTGGCCTCTCAGAGTAAGGGGTACTTGTTCCTGCCTTATGGATCCTCTGTCCCTACCGGTTTGACCTCAGTCAGTTTTATGATGGCTTACTAGCCAGCAGGAAGGCGAAATGGAGAAGTGAAGACCAGACCTCCTGTTTTCTTTAACAACAGCACAACCCGTTGTACATGTTCTTTCTGCTCACACCCCATTAGCCAGAATGTAGCCTCATAGCCAAGGGAGACTGGAAAATCTAGTCCAGTTACTAGACAAGCAGAGAACAAATATTGGCGACAGACAGCATTCTCACCCACAGAGCTGTAGGTAAAATGTACCTACATATATAGAGTTTACCACCTATTAGGAATAAACGAAATTAAATATACATATATAGTTATATTTGTAGCTGTACAATACGATGACTATAATTGTAAGTAAAAGTACAGGTGCTTTTAGGGTCAATAACAAAGGAGTCAAACTGAATCTGATGGAGGGGCAGGGATGGGAATGGAGGTTCCGGGAACACTTTTCTCAGAAAATAATATCAAGACTAAGAAAGATGTGAGGAAAGATGAGGAATGAGCCAGGGGCAGAGCACTCCCAGGAGAGGTAATCAGGAAGGCGTTCTAAAGACTCAGAAGCAACAGCCCAGAGAGAAACGGGAGGGAAGGGAGGCAAGCTCTCACGAGATAAGGAGTAGCTGCAGGGGGAGGAGAATGACTAGAGATGAGTGTAGAGAAGACATTCGGTGAAGGGTTTTACTAAACAAGTAAATGATGAGATTTGCTTTTAAAAAAGATCATCCCACCTGCAAAGGGAAAAAAGGTATGGGATGGGAGCAAGACCAGAGGCAGAGACTAGGCAGCAGTAGACCAAGGAGAGATGGAAATCAGTGGTAAAGCCTCAGGAGGATGAATTTTCCAAGTTCTTGTATATCTGAAAATACTTTTATTCTGCCCTCATGAGTGAATGCTGGTTTGACTTGGTTCAAAATTTTAGACTACAAATGACTTTTTTTTCTTAGAATACTATCGATGTTCTATTATCTTCTAACAATCAGTGTTGCTAATGTAAAATCTGATTCTCATCAATCCTGTTTCTTTGTAGGTTGTTTTGTGTCTAAAAGATTTAGAATATTTTTCCTTTCCTGAGAGCCTGAACTTTCACCAGTGTTTAAATTTTTTTTTTTAATTTGTCCTGATTTCTCTGCAGCCTGTGGTATTTGTAGTGGAAGGCCCCTTGACTGTCTTCACCTCTGGGAAATTGTATTTTTCATCTAGAAAATTCCTTATTCATCCTATTTCTTTTTTTTAAAAAAAGATTTATTTATTTATTTTTAGAAGGAGGGGAAGGGTGGAAGAAAGGGAGGGAGAAAAACATCAATGTGTGGTTGCCTCTCGCGCTCCCCCTGCCCCCCACACCAGGGACCCAGCCTGCAACCCAGGCATGTTCCCTGACTGGGAATCAAACCAGCGACCCTTTGGTTCTCAGGCCAGCACTCAATTCACTGAGCCAGGGCACATCCTATTTCTTCTTTATAGAGCTGTTGATGGCTGCTGAAACTTTTTAATTATCCATTATATCCAGCTGTTCAATGATAGTTGGTATTGCTATGTCCTTTTGGTCTACGAGACATTATTTTTGATCTTTTAGCCTACTGTTTGGATGATTGAATCTTCCATATTTAGTCCACCTATTGAACTTTTAATTTAAAAGATAAAGGTTTTTTTAATGTTTATTTTTCATGTATTTATTATTTATTGTAGTTTTTTCCATTACCATTTATCCAGTTGTACCCCCTCCCTCCCACCCTGTTGTCCCTGTCCATGAGTCCTTTTTCCTTTTCGCTCGGTCCTTCCACCCCCTAACACCATCCGCCCATAGCTGTCATCCTGCTCTCTCTCTATGAGTCTGTCTCTGTTTTGTTAATTCAGTTTGTTCCTAGCTCAGTTTATTTTTCTCAAAAATAACTTTATATAGGTATAATGTACATACAACACAATAGTCATATTTCGAGTAGTCAGATGGGCTTTCACAAATGCATGCGCTCATGTATGTAGAAAATATACACTCCAGCTTGCACATTTTCATCACCTCCGTGTTTCCGTGGCCTCAGTGATAATACCACCCCGTTCTCCTCGCACCAGGCAACTATTGATATAAAACTTACCATTGTAGATTAGTTTTGCACGTCTTAGAATGTTATGTAAGTAGAATTACATAATATGTAGTCATTTATGTTGGGCTTTTTTGTTAACTGTAATGTCTTTATGATTCAGCCATGTTGTTGCATATAATAGTAGTTCCTTTTTTACTTCTGAGTAGTGTTCCTTTACATGAATATATAACAATTTATTTATCATGTTATCAGTTGACAGGTATTGACTTATTTCCCATTTGAGGATAATATGAATGAAGCCACTATGAACATTTGCTTACAAGTCTTTTTGTGGGCATATACTTCTGCATCTCTTAGGTAAATGACCAGGCATAGAAATTGCTAGGTGGCGTGGTAAATATATGTTTAATTTCATGTAATTTCATGTGTTCTACCAAATGGTACTCTAAATCAGCCTACTATTTTTGTATTCCTACCAGCAAAGTATAAGTGTTCCATTTGCTCTACATCTTTATCATTTATTATTGCCAGGTTTAACCATTTTAGCTGTTCTATTGGTAGTGGTGTTTCATTGTGGTTTTAAGATGCAGGTCCCTCATCTGTAATGATGTTGTACATTCTTCCACATACTTTGTGGCCATTCATATATTTTCCTTGGGATATATGTTCAAAACTCTTGCCCATTTTTAAATTGAGTCATTTCTTTTCTTACTGATTTGTAAGTATTCTGGTTACATGTCCTTTATATGTGTTGCTAATAGTTCCTTTATTTTCCCCTACCGGTGGCTTTTTTATTTTCTTAACAGTGTTATTTTGAAAAGTAGTACCTTTGGAAGAATGCAAAATTTTCATTTTTGTGAAGTACAATTTATAATATTTTTTTAATGGTCAGTGCTTTCTATGCAAGATGCAAAGCATTATTCAAGGATCTTTCCCCCCAGTTATTTGGTAACAGAGATATCTAGTTGTTGCAGCAAATTTGTTGAAAAGACTATTCTTTTCCTATTGAATTACTTGGACAACTTGGTAAAAAATTAATTGACGATATGTGTGTGGGTCTACTTGTGGACTTTCAATTTTGTTTCATTAATCCATATGTCTATCTTTATGCCAATGTCACACTTTTGCTTTATAGTAAGTCTGGAAGTCAGTAGTATATGTTCTTCAATTGTGTTATTTTCAAAAATTGTTTTGGCAATTTTGGTCTGACATTTTTACATAAGTTTAGAATCAATTTGTCAATTTATGCAAAAGAAATCTTCTGAGATTTTGAAGAGATTGCATTAAATCCATAACCAACTTTCGGGAGAAGTTACAGCAGAACAATTTTTAGTCTTGAAAGCCATGAACACAGCATAACTTTCCATTTACTTGGAATTTCTCTAGTCTCTCTTAGCAGTGTTTTACAGTTTTTAGTGTATAGGTTTGCATACATTGTGTTAATTATTTTATGTGTTTTGATACTATCTGAAATGGTATTGTTTACATTTTATTTTCCAATTATTTGTTGCCAGTACATATAAATGCAAGTAAATTTTGCATATTGACATTAAATTGTGACTATGCTAAACTAATTTATTGGTTGTATTAGGTCAGATCTAAAATAGATAGGTCAGATCTAAAGATTGAAGGTTTCTCTGTCTCAGGTCTATTGGCATTTAGAACCAGATAATTCTTTTTTTTTTTGGACTGTACTAGCCATTGTAGGGTTTTTAGCAGCTCCCCTGGCCTTTATCCATTGGTTGCAAACATCATCTGTCCCCCAACAGCTGTGACAATCAAGACTCTACACATTACTAAACATTTCCTGGAAGCAAAATCACCCCCACTTGAGAACCACTGCTCTAAGGCTAATTTAGCCCTACCTATGAAGGCATGGCCTTCTTGGAACTTCTATCTAATGTTTTGGGTATTTAACCAAGTTTTGCTTTTGCAACTGGGCTAAGATCTTTTTGCTTTGCATTTGTTTTAGGAGTTGTTCATCCCACAGGTCCCTAGAAGTTGTCCGTCTCTCAGAATTTGAGTTTGTCTAATGTGGTGGATTCCCATCCTCTGACGAATGGATTCCCGTCCTCTGGCGTTAGGATTCAGCCAATGTTTCAAGGTGCCCTTATGCAAAGTTCTGGGACTCTTTCTGTGCATTGTTGCTTCCTTTCTTTTGTCCTCTGTTCTGCAGTTTCAGTCACCTCAGCCTTCCCAAAATCCAACCTCTGTCTTCTCAGCTCATCAACACCATTGTGCTCTGTTGGGTTTTTTTTCTTCCTGAACTGATTTCTGGGAGAAAGTCAGGTGATTGTTGGGGTCCCCTCATTTATTTCCCTTTTCTCAGAGATCACAATCTTAATCTTTCACGCCTTTTGTCTCGTGTCTGAAACAGTTGTTTCATACACATTTCCAGTTTTCTAGTTGTTTCCCGCAGGAGGATTTTTCTGGTACTACTGATTCCATCATGATGGTAAGTGGGAACTATCCATCTATGGTAGATTCAACGCACTCAAAGATTGCTTGCTGTTCCTCCCGTTGAGAAGTGGAATGTCGTTCTCTACCTTTGAATCTGGTTTGGCCTTAGTTTTGCTTGACCATTAGACTATGAGCACAAGTGATATTCTTGGATTTCTAAGATTAGGTCCTAGCACTCTTTGTAGTTTCCACTTGGGTTTCTTGGACTCTTTATTCTGGGGAAGGAAGCCACTGTGTAAGAAGTTTGACTTTCCTGAGACAGCCATGCTGAAGGCAACTTGTAGGTACTTTTGTTGGCAGTTCCAACAAAGTCCATTTTTTCAGCCACCCCAAGGCACCCAGCAAGAGAATATGTCAGTCTTGGAAACTCTACAGCAGTTCATCTGTCAGCTGTGTTGATGACACAGGGAATAGAAAAGGCACCCAACTGAGACCTGCCCAATTCTCTGACCCACAAAATGGTGACATATAAGGCATTTCAACATAGTAGTGAAATGGTTGTGGGTAGCCAAAGAGAGGTAGTTTATGTAGCAATAGGTATCTGGAACATTACTGGAGACATATTTTAACTTGCAAGATTTTTCAGTTGTTTGAATAGCAATTTTCCTTAAGTTGATTTTTAGTAACAATTTCCCCAAATGTTTAGTGATTCTCAGTGCTCCTTGGGGGCTGGGTGGGACCTGTGACTAGACAGGGTTTAGGAATAGATTGATTTTGAATGTGAGGGCAGGGTTCCCTCTCGTTCCTTGGGAATCTTAAATTAGCTGTCATTCTTGACTACTTTTTTGGTCTCTGAAAACTCACTGGAGAGAACAATATCTTAAAATTTGGTACCAGAGAGAGTAGCTGATTTATCTGTTCCCTTTTTCCCCTCTCTTCCTCTCCTGTCAAATGGAGGTTTGGAGTTACTTCATTGCTCTTCCTTCTCCAGCTCCAGCACTCACACACTAATACTCCAGGCAGACTGTTTGCTCCGGGAAGGGGCCCAGACAGCAGTAGCTACCCTTTACAATTTCCAGGGAAAAGGAGAAGCTCCGACTCGTGTAGCTTCTTCAAAGACCACAGTGGAATGAATCACCCTGACAGTTGTGCCAAAGCTGCTCGACTTTTCTTTTATGTTGACTCTCCTTTTAATATATGTCTGGAGTAGCTCTTGTTTTTACAGTGGGATTATATTACATCCATTCTTAATTTTTCAGAATTTAATTACGTGGTAGGGAGAACGTAAGAAAATACAATTTTTGGAATATGGCTGCTGACTTTGCCTATCATTCTATTTAATACATTTTGTCCCAGAATGAGCAAATTGGAGATGGGAGATGTAAATCTGCTGTTCTTTCCATCAGATTTGGTGTCTATGTGCCTCTTGTAGTAAAAGTATTCACCATATTTAGTATGACAATAATGATTAAGGATACAGCTTTGTCCCAAAGAGCCTAGCTTCTAAATGTAAGCCAAGCATTTTATCAGGTGTTTAACCAAAGAAATATTATTCTAGGCCACTGTTAAGGAAGAATCATTTGTGCTGGATGCTTAACCAATATTTCAATTGTCTGCCTTCTAAAAAGCTTTTCAAGGATAATTTTTATTGACTTTTTTAAAAAAATGGGTAATTGTGCAGTTTTTATAAAGATGATCCTGTTGAGCAGAACACAATAAAACTTCGGGTGTGTAACACAACTGCCTTAGATGGAAGTAGAAAACATCAAAGTGGCTACATCGAGACAACTCTGCAGGGCACAATGCGAACAGTGCGTTATCCCTGTTGCTGGGGAAGCTCACCTGGCTGTTGTCTCCCACAAGGCTGTTGTGCCCCCGATAACACTACCTGCTGACAGAAAGAACTCAAGGTTTTTAGTTCTTTTTGCCAGTGCTCCCAGCTTTTTATTCCTTCTTGATCACTTGCTACATTTCTGGAGACTTTGGTTAGGTTTCTAACGTTCACCAGATGCAAACTAATGCGCACCCCCCACGCATGTTCCTGAGTGCTTACAGGAAGAATAGATCAATTGCAGATCAATTGCCCAGGGCTGTTTTTCCAGGTGTTCTAATGCCCTAGCAGACCCTAGCCTCCTGAAACTGTTCCCCAAGCAAAACATGCATAATGTATCACATTTTACATGAAAAAAGAGTACAGTGAAAATAAAGCCCATTTCAATGGTAATTTTTGCTTATAAAATACAAATCTACTCAAGTACTTTTCTCCTGATTATGTTTGAGGCTGGGTGCGGTTTTTATTTATTGTCTCCTATTTCCATCCAACTTCCCATCCTCCTTTTTTCTTCCTCAAATTTCCGGTTAGGTGATGGTAAAATTTTTGTTTTCTTAGCACAATTATCCTTTATAAGTGAAACTTCCAAATTTTTTTTGGAGGTTAAGGAATCTGGGAGGGAAAGGAAAGGTAGATACTCGAGTCCAGTCTGTCATCTTTATCTGAGGGTTGTCTTTGCCTTTGGTGTGGATGATGGTACGTCTAGACTCTGAATTTTTGGACTTCCAGCAGGGACTTCAGCTTCCCTGTCCCTCTCGCCCTGCATTTTACAATCTCAGGAAGAATTCCTGCCCTAGCTGTTCTCTCAGAACCTGTTGGGTTGGTCAAAAAGTCTGTTATGTTTTTCGTACCATGGCTCTAATAGTACTTAGTTGTCTTTAACTTAATTCAAAGCAATTTTGTTAGATTGTATTGTCACAGCTGTCATATCAGTGTACATTTAAAAAAAATATCACAATTGGAGAATTTTTGTGCAGCCATTTTAAAATTGAAGATGGAAGAAAATATACAACATTTTTGGCATATTTTGCTTTGTTATTTCAAGAAAGGTAAAAATGCAACTGGATTGCAAGAAAAGATGTGTGCAATGTATGGAGAAGGTGCTGTGACTGATCGAATGTGTCAAAAGTGGTTTGTGAAGTTTCTTGGTATATTGACATTTTGGCTAAATAATTCTTTGTTGTGGGGCTATCTTAGGCATTAAAAGTGTTTAGCAGCACCCCTGGCCTCTACCCACTAGAAGCCAATAGTGGGAGAGAGCTGACATACTCATAATAGGGAAATTGATACAAAGCTATTGGTGAAAATGAAAAATGTGTCTTTTATTTAATAGAAAAAACTAAATGGACTTTTTGGCCAACCCAATAATTTCTGTTCCTGGTGTTCCCTTTAAAGTTGTTCCTGACCTACCCAGTTTCCCAGAATGGGGAGAGTCCCTGGGCAAGGCCTCCTTCCTGTTCCTATCTGCAGGGCCTGTGGTAGAGGCAGCTGCCCCTGGAGTTGACTGTGGTCCCATGTCCCCTTATTTTCGGCCTCAGCGGCGCAGGTCTCCTTTCAGTGCTTTGAACTGAAATTCATGCCCAGTTTTGCTTCATAGCCATGTACATGCTTTTCTCTATGTCTAGAGCAGCCAGTTCTCTTAAATGAACTCCCATAGTTATTGTTTTGTCATTTTCAGATGTCTGTTCAAACACTACTTCCTCCTAAAGCTCTTCCCTGACTCCCTGTATAACCTAGGTCCCAGAGCATCATTTACATTTCCTTCATAGCACTCTTTACAGCTTGCAAGTGTGTATTTACTTGTACTGATAGTTTTATGACTACATCGCCTTTTGAGACCGCTAGGCCTGTGTCCCTAGGATCTTGTCTCTTTTGCTGATCCTTGTTTTCTGAGCTACTAGCTTAGTGTGCATATGAATTGGTGAATGAGTAATTAGAGTACTAGTAAGTATTCTGTGATAGTTTGACTAAAGACACTGGAATGATGAAGAAGAATGAATGATACTTCTTTCTTCTTGGATTTCTGACATTAGTAGTAATATAGTGCAAATATATCTATAGCATTGAACAATCTGCATATGGCTATATGAGTATAAAATAACACATTGAAATTAGATGATAATTTTAATATGGATACTGAGTTAAAGATTTCTTAAAGTGCATATTCTGTCCTAGTAATATTGCATTTAACAGCCTCAACTCACCTATATGTCCGTGAACCACCATATATAAAGACATTATGACAAGATACTTTGTTTCCATTCCCTAGACTTTGTTAATGATAAATAATATCAGTGTGAGTCACAGTTCTTTAGGCAACAAGAATATGGCTACATTCAGTCAGCTAATATTGATATAATAGATTCTATGAATTTGAGTGAATCTGAATTTGCTTTATACATTGTACAATTAAACATTCTCCCCTGTGTTATAGGCACAGTATAGTACACAGGGTCCACTTATGTTAACTAATTTTGTAATCCCACAAATCCAGTGGTATTTTGGTTAGGGATTTTAGCAAAAAAACAAACAAACAACCCCCCCAAAATACAAGTAAATCTACTCTGATTAATTTAAGCAGCAAAGTATATTAAGTAAATCACAGTATTAGAGTTGCTATGTGTCCCATCTGTTCAGTTCAGTTCTAGTTTATCCTTGACATTATTAATAGCATCCCATTTCACTCCCAAATGTGTCTTCGTTCAAATGATAAACTGTATGGTCCCCTACACAGGACCCCTGGGAAAGTTGGAGAAACAGATTAAGCTTCCTGAAACAGCACCTTGTGACAGACACATCACAGAAGTGCACTAATGAGGGGTTATTATTTGTCATGACCATGAACTCCAGAACCACTCCACAGATCTGTCCTGTGGAGGAAGCTGCCACTGACTCATGAAACCATTGTTCATGGGCTAGAGAGGAAGCCTCCATCACGGCCACTTCCTCTGTGACTTTAACACCATCAGAGAGTGAATTTCCCATGCAGACCCTATTTTCCCACATGGCAAAAACCAGGTGACTGCTTGCACTATTTGTACAAAAGATTCCACCTGGGAAAAATAAAATTTAGAAAATAGGAAACAATCAAAAGCCAGAAATATATTTAAAATACTTGTGAGCAGTCACAAAACATAGATGTAAAATAAACCCTTTATCTGGACATATATCCATTTTCCAAACTTAAAACAAAAATAGCAACTACAACTACCGTTTCCACCAAATACGTGACAATCTTCATACAAACAAATGAACAACCCTCCCCCCTCCACAGATGAGGAGACTCTGAGACTATTTAGTGCAACCTTTTCTAGGTCTAATATATGTAGTGATAATTATGTTTCCTCAGACTGCCCCTACGGTTCTCCGTTTATTGGGACAGAGAAGAAGGCAGTGATCAAATCAGTAGGTACGTTCCAGGGGCAATCCAGGGGCTAGCTTGCTTTTTCTCTACTCAATGACAGCATCCTGATGATGTGAAACTCAGCTGAATATAAAACAATTCTTTGTCATTCTGCAAGGCCCATCTATCTCTCCTCTGCAGAGGCCACATAGGTAAATTAGATGAGAATGTAATAATCACCACTGTGCATCTTCGATGTCTTTAATAATGATACTAGTCTCTATGTATACCAGGTGAGTGGTACTGCTTTTGATTTAACATTTTGGGAGGGCAGGCAGCCCTAGGGACTTACAATTTGGCTATTTCTATCATTATTTAAACTTTGATTTCAGGGGCCAAGGGCCAGTGTGGAGATTTTGCCAGCTGCCATGTATTTCTATTCACACTCTATTTTGGGAATAGGAAAACAAGATGGTTTCATGGAAGCACAGGGTCCACTCTACAAGACTGACTAGGTTCTCAAAACCCTCTTTTCACATGGCCCCACGTGCCCCCTTTCTAAAAGCCTGGGCCATTGTAAAAGCCTGGGTTTTCGTAAATTAACTGCAGCTCAGAGCCAGCGTTCAGCAGTCCCCCAGGGTGTTGCCTGTCACGGGTGCTGCACAGTCACCCTGCAGATCCCACTGGAGAAGGCCAGAAGGAAGGTTGATACGTTACTTTCAGGCCATGTCCCCTGAGAGCCTTTCCTTACGGGTTTTCGGGGCTCCCTCCTTCCTGAAGGGCTTGAGGGGCTATGAACTGTCTGGCCATTGGCTGTGGGGTTTTTGGCTATCAGGGCAGCTCACTGTAAGCCTCTGTTCTTTAGAAACAGGGACTTTTTTTTGCTTTGCTCTTGTTTTTTGTTTGTTTGTTTTGCTTTTAAATCAAAAGGGATCTTAGTGGGTTGCCCCTATATTTTTGGACCAGGGATCCCAGGATCAGTTCGCACTGTCAAAGGTCACTTTGTTAAAATCGAATGATAATTGTGCTGGCCCGATGACCTGTTACCATATCCATGTCTGCTTTGTCTCCTGGAGCTAAGAACTGAGGCCTGCTCATCAGAGAGCCCATTTCCCTGGCAGTGCCCCGTGCCCACAGGCCGCGGCACTTCTCACAGATGCTGGCCCGCCCCTCACTGAAGTGTGTGTTCATGATGTGGTGGAAGGGGTTTCTCCTGGGCTCTTTTCAGGGTCACAGTGCGTTTGTATGTATCTGATCGTGTATGAGTGCTTTGCAAATTATAAATAGGCACCAACGTTTTCTTATTTATCCCAAATCTTGGTATTTTTTCCCCTTCATGACATCAGACAGCTTTTCTACATCTTCATTTAGGGAAGAACACTGCTGACTGCAGGTTTCAGTGAACTAATTGAGCCAAACTTTAAACTCTAACGATTGGACCTAGCATATTGACTCCCAAACCGGTAAGAAGCACACTCCTGTCAGTAACTCAGACCAATCTGAATTTGTGTCCACTGACCTAAGTACTATCTCAGGCGCTAATGCTGTGGAACAAGCTATCTCAAACTCCGTGCCATAGATTTTTTTTTGTTAGGCGCATGGACTCCGGGAATCGGGAATTCCGAAAGGGAACAATGGGGACAGCTTGTCTTTGTTCCATAACATCTGAGGCCTCAACTGGAAAGATCTGAAACCGAGGTGAGAAGCTGACTGGCCTGCTTCCTCACCTGTCTGGAGATTGATGCTGGCTGCTGCCCGGGATCTCAGCTGAGGCCACGGGCTAGGAGCCCGCCGTGTGGCCTCTTCACGTGGGCGTTTGGAATTCCACGGCATGGTGTCCGGATTAAGGACGAGCATCCCAAAGACAGCCAGGTGGAAACTATTACGTTTTATGACCCAGCCTCAAAGTCACGTAACTTTACTTCTGCCAGTGATAAGCCCCCTTGAATTCAAGGGGAAGGGACAAGAGACCTGAGCTCTAGCTGGGAGGAGCTTCAAAGAGGAGTATTCCCATGGGAGATGTTGTTCTGTCATCATAGGAAATCTCTTCCACAAGCATCCTCCAAATCCATTCCCACTTATACATTCCCCAGGTTTTTGCTGATATAAATTAGCAAGATCTTGCTTACTGTATGCCTGCGTGCATTTACACCTTCAGGTGTGTAAGCTCCCTCATTCTGGGTTCGCCTTTGTAATAGGCCTCTGGAAATGTCTAATTACGAGCCTCTAGGCAATGTGGATTCCCAGGGGAAGGGGATGAGGAGAAGTAGATTTCCCTTACAAAGTAATTGCCTCTGTCTAGGCCATTACATGGAATTGAAGAAAGGCAAGAACAGCCTGATCGACAGATCAGCAAGGACTGCTTCAGCTGGCACAGGAAGGCTCAGTGAAGTTAGGGAATTTGGAGTAGGATGAATCATCAGACTCCTCCCATATGCCCATTCTAATTAGGAGACAGAATGCTGATGCTACTACTCCCTAAACAATACCTTCATTTTCATGTAAGAGAAGAGACTGTGAAATCAGCTGATACAATTCAACAATCCATGCGCTAACCCCGTGTGTTATTTTTTCAGTTACTACAGCCTTGTGGCCACATAAGGCACTCTTTAAAAAAAGATTAAGTTTATTGGAGCAGCAACAGTTAATAACATTATTTAAGTTTCCAGTGCACAGTTTTACAATACATCATCTGTATATTCTCCCACTGTGTGCTCACAACCCTAAGTCTAGTTTCCTCTGTCAACATATATTTGACCCTCTTTACCTTCTTAATTATCCCCCATTCCCCTTCCCCTCTGGTCACCACCATACTGTTCAGAGATTCTTTTTAGGGCATGCATAGTTCTGACTATAATTTGGTCCAGGTCATGGTCAAGCTGTAAGCCTCTCTGTATTAGAGTTCTCCAGAAAAACAGAACCAATGGGGTGTGTGTGTGTGTGCTTATGCATATATGTATATACGTGTACACTGACTATGTATCTGGGTACCATGGCCCAGCCAAGCTGACCCGCACAATTAACCTGTAACAATCAGAATCCAGACCGATCTTCAGTCGTTTCTCCCACATGTTTTCCTGCAATCACTTGGTCCCTGCAAGTCTTGCCGTTGATAGGGTTCTCATTCCACGTGACCAAATGATCATTTAAGTTACTCTCTCCCTCCATGCTGCCATGGTCTGGATTCTCACTGCCTTTTCACCTGACCACAGCAGACGAGCAGCTACAGAGTCTCATTTCCTGAAAGTCTGTTGTCCGTTACCACATCTGCCATTAATTCCTATCTTGGTCGGGGTTCTTGTTTGCAAATAACACAAATTACTCTAAGTAGTTTTAGCTGAAATAGACTTAATAAAGGGTATTAGGTAGCTGAGGGGATAATTGGTGAGGTCGGAGAAATCTGCTTACTTTCTGTAAGTTAAGTCTAGAGACAGTACAGAACTACTGGGGAAATGGCCGCTATTGCTGCCAATTCTACAACCAGGCACCAGAACCAGCCTGGGAGAAAACTCCCGGGGGCCAAGCCCCTGTGCAGAGGTCTGAAAGTGCATCACTCATGACATATGTGCAAAAGGATGGAATGGGAACAGTTACTCTCTTTTTTATTCTGGTTTGAAGAAATAGTCATCCTAATGACTATGAGGATGATAGTGTTGAATACTTAATTTCAAAACGGTGGTGATAGTGCAGTGCTGACTGATATTTTCAGATAATTAGATAAGAATGTGGGCATTGCCTCCCTCCTCAGAGCTGTGAATTAAAAGTAACCATTATAACTACTTCTTCAAGTAACAAAATACTCCAGATTGTTGTGGCAGGAAGGATTCTGAGATGGCCCCAAGATTCTGTCCCCTGGTAGACATGGCCCCTAAAATTCCCTCCCTTGGAGTGTGTGTGTGTGTGTGTGTGTGTGTGTGTGTGGAGGGGAGATGGTGAATATGATAGGGCATCACTACCATGATTGGGTTACTAATTGACCCTGAATTAATCAAATGGGAGGTTATTCTGGGTAGGCCTGGCTTAAGCAGATGAGCTCTTTAAAAGAAGGCAAAGCATTAGTAAAAAGTTTTCCTGCTGGCCTGGGAGATGAGCAAACAGTTCAGTTGTGAGAGAAGGAGGGCACAAGACCCTCGGCCAACAGCCAGTAAGAAAATGGGAACCTAAGCTCTATACTGCAAAGAACTGGGGTTTACCAGCGATCTGGGTGAGCATGGAAGAGGGTCCCGAGGTACAGACGAGAATGTGGCTTGACTGACATATTGATTTTAGCCTTATAAGAACCTGAGCAGATAACCCAGTATGCCCTACTGGACTTTGGACCTATGAAAGTGTGGGGTGATAAACGGGTATTGAGTGTGTGGTAATTTGTTATACAGCAGTAGAAAACTAATACGGTTGTGGTTAGGAGCTATCACTTCTTTTATGACAGAAGTTTTTTCACTTTGTGTTTGCATTGGGAATGGAGACTTTTCAGAGTTATGGGACAAAAGAAAAATAAATTCAAAATTATGTGAACAAATCCACTAAATACCTCTCTTCTTCAGGTAAAAGATCTACTACAGAAATTGGCCCATTACTGGTACATCTTAAATAGTAGATATCACATATATATATAGAAAAAGACTCATTAATTTTCATACTTTTCAAAATTCTACAATTTAGAGGTTTCTGTTGCTTCCATTGTTAAAGCTGAAAGTCCATTTGTCTTTGTGAACAATGCTTTGTACATGCATATTCTTTAGTATAAGAATTCTTCATGTTAGGAAACCCAAAACTTTATGTACTTCCTGTCAGTTTCATAATTCAAAAATTACAGTGTATGTCTTCTTTTCTATGTCCAAATCTAATTTACTGAAATGAATGGGAGCACAGGTATTTTTTTGATAATAACTGGATCATATTTTTAAATGATTGATCTGATTCACCAACAGATAATTGTATTTCAAATGTTGTTTGAAAATACCTAATGGGAAACTTTGATCAAGATGGTGGCACAGGTAAACACAGCTCGCCTCCTCACACAACCACATCAGAATTACAACTAAAATATAGAACAACCATCACTCAGAACCGTCAGAAATGAAGTTGAATGGAAGTCTGACAACTATGGAATTAAAGAAACCACATCCATCCATCCAGGTAGGAGGGGCGGAGTAGAGGAACAGGTTGGTCCCACATCCATGTGTGGGGGATAAAAATTCAGGAGGGATATCTTGACAGCGAGGAGTCCCAGCCCCATACCAGGCCCCTCAGTGCAGGGTTCCAGTGTCAGGAAGATAAATCCCCACAACTTCTGGTTGCAAAAACCAGTGGAGATTAACTTGGTGGAAGAAACTCCTGGGGTCCCAAGCAGTTCCCTTTAAAGAATCCACATATGGGCCTACACAGACTCACTCCCTCTGTGCTCCAGCACTGGGGGAGCAGCTTAAAACACACCAGTGGCATATAGGGAGGAATTGAAGTGTCTGGCACCAAGGCAGGAGCTAGGGAGAAGCTTTCTCCCAGATAGCAGGCAGAGGCCCTTGTCCCTTTTCTGAGCCCTCCCCCCAGAGCCACAGAGCCACAGAGCCAGCAGGGAGGTGACATATCTGAGACTCCATCAACCTCACTGTTTGCCTTGCCCTGGAGATCCTCTAGACTCCATCCCACCCAACTTACGGGCCCAACCAAACTTTTAACTGACTTTTCCATATGAATGGCTGGTCTTGGCTTATGCTGTACAACTTCCTAAATCCTATCAAACAAGCAACAGCTGGCATAAGTAAGTACCCAGCCCCCTGTACCTCTTGCTAAGTGTCCCCAGGTCTGGCACTAGCAGCAGCCAGCCTTCATTCACAGCTATGCTTTGCCTGGGAATCATCAAGCCCAGTACACATAGCAGGCATTTCAGATTGCTTTATATCTAATGCACCATGGCCCCGGGCAGAGCCCAGGTGGGGGCTGACCTTGGCTTGCCCCACCCAGGATACCCCAGAGCCTGTTCACCCAGTGGACAGCTAGAGACCACATCACAGCACCATGACCCTGCACCTGCACAGCTGATCCTTCACAGAGGGCAGAGGTTGGTGGTCAGTGATCACAGCCCATCCCTGCCACTGACTGGCCTGGGTAAATCCCTCCCGTTGACCTTCCAAAAACAAACAAGGCTCAACTACAAGAGAAGGGTATACTCAGCCCACACAAAGGGCATACCTTGTGTACCTGGCTTGGGTGATACAGGAGGCTGTGTCACTGGACCCTACAGGACACCTAATATATCAGGCCACGCTACCAAGACACAGAGTCATAGAAGCTCTACCTAATATGCAGAAACAAACACAAGGAGACTGCCAAAATGAGGGACCCAAAAAAACATGGCCCAAAGGAAAGAACATATCAAAACTCCAGAAAAGGAACTAAACAAAAGGGAGATAAGTAATCTGTCAAATAGAGAGTTCAAAAGAGTTCACTGGTTATACGTATCCTCAAGGAATTTAGTAGGACCTCGACAACATAAAAAAGATCTAGTTGGAAAGAAATTATACACTAATTGAAATGAAGAACAATTTATAGGGAAACAGTGGTACAGTGGATAAAGCTAAAAAGCAAATCGATGATTTGGAACATAAGGAAGCAAAAAACAACACAAAAAGAAGAAAAAATAATAAACAAAAACGAGGATAGTGTAAGCAGCCTCTGGGACAACTTCAAGAGGTCCAACATATGCAGCATAGGGGTGCCAGAAGGAGAAAAGAAAGAGCAAGGAATTGGAAATCCATTGGAAAAATAATGAAAGAAAACTTCCCTAATTTGGTGAAGGAAATAGACATGCAAGTCCAGGAAGCACAGAGAATCCTAAACAAGATGGATGCAGAGTCCCACTCCAAGACACATCATAATTAAAATGCCATAGGTTAGAGGTAAAGAGAGACTCTAAAAAGCAGCAAGAGGAAAGCAGAGGAAACCTATAAGAGAGCTCCCATAAGACTGTCAGCTGATTTCTCAAAAGAAACTTTGCAAACTAGAAAGGATTGGCAAAAAATATTCAAAGTCATGGAAAGGAGGGACCTACAGCCAAGATTGCTCTACACAGTGAAGATATCATTTAGAATCGAAGGGCAGATAAAGAGCTTCCCAGACAAGAAAATACTGAAGGAGATCATCATCACTAAACCAGTACTATGTGACATGTTAAAGGGAATTATTTAAGGAAAAGAAGATCAAAACTATGAACAATAATATTAAATACATATCTATCAACATTTGAATCTAAAAATCAAACAAGAAAAACAGAAAGAGAATCATAAACACGGAAAGTATTTTGATGGTTGCCAGAAGGGAGGCGGGTAGGGGAATGGGTGAAGAGCTGAGGGGATTAAGAAGTACAATAGGTAGTTACAGAATAGCCATGGGGATGTAAAGTGCAGCACAGGAAATGGAGTAGCCAAAGAACTTACACGCATGACCTATGGACGTGAACAATGGTGTGGGGATTGCCTGAGGGAGTGTTGTGTGTTGGGTGGAGGTGGAAAGGGGGGAAAATTGGGACAACTGTACTAGCATAATTAATAAAAAACCTGCATGAAAATACCTAGTGGCTGTATAACAGAATGTTTAATCATGCTTTGCGGACCTATCCCAATTTGTAGGCTTCAATGTGGTAAACCTCTATATCCTTTGCTACTGTTTATCTGATCACTTAGAAATTGCACTTGGCTGTGAGTAACAGAAACCAGAAAAACAGAAGCTTAAACAAATAAAGGCTTTTATTCTCTTTTCATTATGTGATGCCTGGAGTTAGGCACTACAGGGCTGTTACCTGCTACCAGCGTAAGCCAGGTTTCTTCTGTCTTTCCATCCAGCCATCGTTAATGGATGCTTCTTGCCTCATGAGCCCAAGCTCATTGCAGCACTCCTAGCATCACATCTACTTTCCAGGAAGAATGTAGACAAAAGGCAAGAGAAAATATTTGTTGACTGGGTGTGTACTGCTTTTAAAGAGGTTTCCTAAAATTCTCACCCACTGATATTCACCACATCTCATTGGTCAGAACACTGCAGGGGGTGTTGCTATGAAATTTAGTCAGTTTTTGTGGTGGTTGTTTTAGACAATCACTTTGGTGATCAAATGGAAGGAGGTAAGAATGGAGAAAAATACGAATTTTTGCCACAGATAACATAGACGAAATTTAGGATTATTTAAATAAGAAAAGCAGTTTGGTTTCTCCAACTTTGAATTGGCAAGCAAAACACTATTTCAACATTTCAGTGGTAGATGGGGTACTATAAAATAATGTGACAATATAACACAATAGTATTGTCTTGATACTAGAAAGTTTTAAAACTCTCTGGAATTATTCAAAGACAACAGGGAGTAATAAATAAATTCCATGGGAAGAGCTGACTCATAACTGCAATGATCAAAAATCCAATGTACCTTCTTTTGGTAACTGATGATTCTCACTAACTACAGTTTTGAATTATAAATAATCATTTTTTACAGTTTTGAATTATAATCATTTTTACTTCTAAAATAAAAATCAATATTAGTATTCCAGTTCTTATGGACATTTATAAAGTAATAAACCAGGTATTCTAAGGAAAAGCACTGTGAAGTGATAACAAATATGTAAACAACGTGATGAAAAATTTTAACACTGAGATGTGCCCCATAAACAATGAAGACACCATTTTCTTGAACAGTAAAATAACTGTTTCAATACCATTTTTTTGAACAGTAGAATAACAGTTGATTCAGCTGAGAATAACCTGAATTTTAGGTACAGGCTCAGTACAGTCAGATAATTTATTTTTCCCTGCTGAGGAAGCAGGTTAGTTTCAGTGGAGTTTGATTTCACGTGGGAAGGAAAATGTGCATGCTCGTACTTACTTCATCAGCTGTCATTCAGCGTACCAGCAACAAAAATATCTCTAGAAGACGGCTTGTTCACATCTACGCAAATACATTTAGCCTACTAACAAGCGCGAAAGATATATTTGTGCCTTTGGTTTTGTTGTCTGTAAAATGGGACAAAGAATTGCACCTACTTTATAGAGTTGAAGAATTAGTACAGTTAATTGTGAAAATTGCGTAGAATGGTGCTGGTATATAGTAAGTGTTATATGAGTTTGCTATTATTAGTCATCAGGGAAGATCCAAAAGAAGGTTAATAACATCCATTCTTGGGTGGAGTTAGTGTAGGGTTGTCAAATGGCGATTTAGTCCTCTTGGTGAGGATGAGGAATGGTGGTTTAAGATTAAATTTCTTCCTTCCAGTGTTTTTGTTGCCTTGAGGAGGCCAATTCACTCATTCAGACATGGGTCTTATCAGGACTGTTGGCGAAGGATGGAGTCAACAGGAATTGGATCTCATTATATGAACCCTGCATTTCTGTACTTAGTTATAAAGCCTCTTTTATCCTTATTGGTTATAAGTTTTCTGCCTTTACATTTCACGACTATAAATTGCCTGCTGGACATACTGAAGAGGAAGAAATCAGTGCTTCCAGAAAGTGTGTTAACCATTAAGCTCCCTGAGGAGGCGGAGGCTGCCATTGCCGCGGACACTGAAGATCACTGGACGGCATCTGCCAACGGAAGCACAGTTAGTAATCATTCTACACAAGCAAACTACAAAAGGACGGGGAGTAAAACATCACATTTGATCATATGCTATCTCTACTCTGCTCTAAAGTATACATGTTCTAGCATAGACATCATTAATGTCTTTGTCAGAGGCTGGGGCCAAGGACCAGCTTTGCCTTTCACTGTGATGTCTCCTTCAAGGAACTGGTGCTCCTGAGGATGGCCACTGGATTCGACAGCACCCAGAAAACATCCGCTTACACAAAGCAGATGCTGTTCCCTTCTCTGTAGAAATCTAGACATAGGTGGTCCATCTCTGGATTTAAGGTGCCTGTGTTTGTTCTAGCTGTCCATTAACCAGCAGGAAGGAATTAAAGGGCCTGGAGAATACATTCAATCTTTTTAAGGGTAAAACTAAAAAAAAATGGCACCTATCACCTTCTCATATTCCATTGGCCAGAACAGTGGTCACATGGCTTCCTCTAGCTGTAGGAATAGCTAGGTAAGGTAGAAGTCTTTAGCTAAGTAGCCATATGCCCAGCTAGAACTCTATTATTATGGAAAGGGAGGGTGGATATTGAAAGACAACTGGCCATATATCTTGCTGGCTCCACCCACCTCATGGTATTTGGGAGATGAGAAAATTGTAACTCAACAGAAAAGGCACAGGACTGGTTTTAATTCCATTCATGCGGGCTGCTAACGTGCTCCATGAACAAAGCTCAGCTTGATCGTTGTGGGTAAAAGACAGGGTCTGCAACAGGGAGGTTGGGCTAATGAGATCTGTAATTCCTCTGTATAATTGTATAAAAGGCTATTTTTCTCTTGGGTTGGAAAATTTTGCAGATGAGGTTGGTTTTAGGAAAGTGAATTTTTGTTTCTTCTTGGATGTGTGTGTATGTGCATGCACGTGTGTGTTTTTAAAAACGAGGCCCAGGAATAAGCAGGAATAGAGATAGAGAACGAAGAGGTGCAGCTTCACCTTGCATTTGCAGAGGGACCCTGAAATGGACAGGGTGTGGAGCCCTGGAGCCTGCCATAACTGTCCTCCCGTCCCCTGCTCCCCACTGCGGGCTATATTCTCAGAGTGCTGCTATGGACTATTTATACTGTGGATCATCCTGGGTGTGTGTGTGTGTTGGATGTGGTTGGGACAAATTCTCGGGTAAATATAATTAATCTCTGGAATAGTGTGTACTTATCCATACAGTGAAGGATTGTGGAGGGGGCTCTCTCTGAAGACCTCAAGAGACAGAAGCAAGGCTCGTAACCAGAGTTTGTCCATAGAAAACCCCTTTCGTGGGTTTAAAAATCTCCTTTTCTTAGACTCTGGAAATAATTATAGTCAGCATCCGGTTGTAGATAGAGCCCCTAATCTTTGTTACAGTCTGCTCACAGAGTGGCCTTGGGAATTAGGGATGATGTGACACTGGGAGGCCCTGTGTTCTCTGTGACCCCCTCCTTTGAGGCCAGCACCACTGATGGTGCAGCATTGTTCCAAAGGAGAAGAGTGGCCCTCTAGTTCCAGGATCAGCAGAAAAGCCAACAGGGAGCAAGGCAGAGGGGTTTGGAGTCAAGGTCAGTGGAGAGAGAGGTTATAGCCACATGCTCTCCAGAAAGAAAATGAGACAAGCAACAGATTTTGAAAGATAAATATTTAAATGCTTATTTTTCCTAATTCAGAGTGGGGTAGGGGGAAATCTTAGATGTAAGTGGGGAGGGCGAGGGTAAATGATAAAAGACAGGATGGTACCAGCTGACTAGAGGGCTGGGATACCAGGGAGCAGAAACTGGGTTTCACACATTGTTAGTGAAGACAGGATGGCAAAGTCTAGAGTGGTTAGCTGAGTGTCCTGTGGATACGGCTGATCCTGGAGTCCAGGCTGCATTGGGAAGAACAGCGTGTTGGATGAAGCACACTTATGATTTGGGAAGGAGACAGGGACCTGGAGTCTGCCCTGTGGGCACAGAGCAAGTGGCATGGGAGTGCTCGAGCAGAAGTGGACGGTCAGAGGTGGTAGTCAGCGAGGGAGCGGTGATCACATCCCGAAGTAAATCGGGCATGACCTTATGAGCAGCACATCTTCAAAAAGTTGTGGTCACAACAGTGAATGGAAATAATATGTTTTGGTTGAAAATACATCTTTGTGCCTGAGAACTGACATTCTTTCACTATGGAGAAGAGAGAAGACTTTCCTGACAATACACAGATCTGCGCTGGCTTACAGGTGAGGAATGGCCCACGTAGGTGAACTCTTTGCTTTCCCTATAAGAGGACATCCTTGGCGCATTTCATCTAAGAAGTGTTTCTCAGACTCAATGATACAAAGAATCACCTGGGTTTCATTCCAAGCCAGTTGAATTAGAATCTGCCAAAAAAGGGGATCTAAGAATCTGCAGTCTTAACAGGGGCTCCTGTTTAACTCTTTGACCAGGCACATCGGGAAACATGATGTTCTCTAAGCAGTGGCCACAAACTTAGAACCTGGGGTGGCTCTGTGGGCAGTAAGCAGGCATGGTGGCTGGACTTAAGAAGGGATGTAGGAGGAGACTGGCATCTGGCCAGAAATGGCAGTTAGACTGAGATGAGGAACACAGAAATCCAAAGAGTAGCAGAAACGTGGTGGTGGATTTCCTAAGTCTCTACCTTCATCGTTTTGCTGTCTGTGCCTCACTTCCTCAAATGTGAAACAATGGGTTACCCTGCTTTTAGGGCCCCCAGGGAGGCTCATCATTCACAGGCTTATCACAATCTACTCTTCAGCCAAAGCAAATCTGCTTGGATTTGCTTTGCTTTTTGTGCTTCTCTATTAGATTTCATTTAAATAGAATACCCAGTACCATTTTTTTTCAAAGTTTGAAAATTACTGCATTAAATGATTTCCCAGATCCTGATAGCTCTAGGATATTAAGTGTTTCTGTAGCAGCAAAGCCAACAACACAGGTCATTAGCACAGAAAAGAGCACCAGGGGCCTTAGGAAGCAGGTCACATTTTGAGGACTAGTTGTTGGTTTTGTTTTTTTTTTATATCGACTCCTGCTGTTCAAGCCTGCTGGCTTCCTTGTTATGGGCTGACATTTAACTGGAGAGGAAATAATTGAGGTATCTCCATGAATATTGCAACTCAACTTGAAGACAAAAATCTACCCCAAAGGTTGTTTTTCATTGTGTAGACAAAATAATTTTCTGGATTTGCCCCTTTTTCACTAGCTATTTTAGTATCAAGTAGCTATAGTCAAATGTAAGTCCTGTTGAGTGACCTGGTATAAGACCAGCTGTGCATTCAAAAGCAGCTGTAGCTAGCAGCAAGCCAGGTGCCTGGTGCTAGAGCTTGTCAGAGATTGGAGAGGCCACTTCCTCTATTTGGACACTGCACACTAGTAGTGTGCAGAAACAAGCGTCTGTTTACAAATGGACATAACCTTTGCCTTCCTACTCACCCTTCAACCCAGATAAAAGACTACGAAGTTTATGTGGCAAAACTTGAGTTCAAGTTCAGCTCTGAGCTTACTAGTGTACCTTGGACAAATCACCTATCTTATCTGAAGTGGGGCATAATAATATCTACTTCGCAGCACTGCTGTGAGGATTAAGTAAGATAATGCATATGAAAGCACTTTATAAATAGCATAAAGTCTTACAAATATAAAGGTGCATTTATCATAATATGAATAATGGCACCACATTCAAGCAAACAACATTAGGAGAAAAACACTATCACATTCACAAGCCATACAAATGCTTTTATGTATAATCAGACAATATGCATTCACAAACATATCCACTCATTCATTTATTCATTCACTAGTTCCTGCCTGTGAGCACCAGTCCCTGTGGGAGATAAGAAGTAAATGTAGGGGAAATGGTTGGATAAAAAGTACAGTTAGGGTTTGATGATCATGTAGTTCAATGTCTATTGAGCCAGTGCTATGTTCCAGGAATGAGGCTCTTCCCTGTGGGAACACAGATAGTTCCAGCCCTGCTTCTCCTGGGGAAGGGCTCAGTTTCAGAAGGGAGATAATGGCTCAGTACACCTGATAACCCAGGGGGCATCCGGAGTTGGCCCCCCAGTTGGCAAATGGGTGCTGACCGATTTTACCCTTAAGGCCATTTTCTGGAATGTTCATTGCTCCCCATTCCTTATTTAATCCTACTAGTCATATCTCGCTTGGATGCTCAAGAGTCTCCCCAATGTCCTGTACAAATTGCACAGGATCTCTTCAAGGCTGAGCCCACTTCAGATTAGAATGACTCCACTTGTAGACTACTGGACTAGTAGAGCGATGGTGTCAGAGCCTCTCTAGCCTCGTACTGAAGGAAAAATGACTTTGTAATCAAAATGTAAAGTCTGTGTGCCTCCATTGAACATGCTCTTTTAAATCGAGGTAGAGAACACAAGTGATTTAGTGCGTACATGTATGATTATGTTGAGCCAAAGTGCAAAATGATACAGCTTTAAGTAGCAGAAATACGTGGCTTCAGGCTGCCTGCTGGAGAGATCACTGGACCACCACACCCTTTGGTTTACCTGTGTTACATACCATCGTGGTACACCAGGCATTAGTTTCCCACGTACCGCTCTTTTACATCACTGCTGTTACTTACGAGGGTTAATTACAAACGTGCTTTTCTTGCTTTTAATAAACAAAAATAAAAACAAATGTGAACTTGGCATTCTAATCCCCTATAGGAAGGCTGCCTTGGATGGTAACTACTAGAGTTTTCCAGTCCAGGCAAGTCCTTTCCTTTAATCTCCCTCACTTCTCTCAGATATGGTAACAGTGAAGATAAAAGTATTTTCCCCTATTGAGTGCTCCTCTCCCCACCCCCTTTCCCTCTTTCTCAAAGGTTCTTAGGTCACACAAGAGCACTGCATATATTTTGCAATCCAAAGACATCAAGCAAGGATAAAGGGCAGGGTTTCCTGCTGGGGAACCATCAGAGGCCAGAGGCCTTCCCTCTGAGCCTCTGTAAGACGCTCCCTGTCCTGCCCTGACATTCTCTGTGCCTTTGACTTTGATTAGGTCCAGAGATTCCTATTGTGCCAGGCAGCTGGTGTGTACTTTTGCTCTGGGTGTTAGAAATACTCTCAGGCACCGTGTAGTATTGAAGTGGGTGCTTCGTGCTCTGTTAGTGAATGATTCTATTTTCTCTTCCACAGTTTTGGGAGGTGAAAGTCCTCGTGTTCTGGACACAGTTTTGCCCAGGCCTGTGGTGACACTTGTGCCTTTGTCCCATGATGCTTTGTAATCTTCGTTTATCTAGTTGATTTTTACAGCGCTTGGATATGGATGAAATGTATGTGCCCTTTGCTGTTCTTTAACACTGTAACATTATTATAGTATTTGTACTGCTCTCTTTAAAATATATATATTTTAATAGATTAGGTAGTAATAGATAAACTTACAGTTACATAAAAGTTATGTAAAAAAGTCTTGGAACTTGTTTAGTTCCTGCATTTCTTATGACCAAACAGCATCACAAATTAGTGATCTTGTAATAAATCTTATAATAATTCTAAGATCAAGGTTGTCCTGAACAAACTGCGATCACCTCCCTACTTCAATCTCCTAAAAATAATGGCAACTAATATCTGTCCAAGGCACAGCATTTTGGAAAGTACTTTTCTGTAAATTACCCACTATGTTCCTTATCCCATCATCAATGTCCTTTTACAGATGACAACTCGAGGCTTGGAGAAGACAGTAGACTTGCCCAGGATCACTCAAGGGGTACAGGAGGAGCAGGATTTGAGGCCAGGCTTTTGACCATAGAGCCACAGAGGCTGCTCAGCCCATTCAATTTTCCTACATTTCTCGGAGAGTCATAGGAGCCAGCCCAAATGGTGTGATGATAACTCGCTGGAGTAGGCATGGAGGGACTGTGATTTGGTTGTCATTTTGCTGCCTGTAATTGTGTCATTCTGAGTAAATCTCTTAATTCATGTAGACTCAAAGTTCCTCATTTCTAGTGGGAAGGGCTTGATCACACTGAGGTCTGTCAGTGGTTGGTGGCTGCATGCAGACCTTTCACAGGTTCTGTAAATGCTGGACTGATTTGATGGAGGTGGAGGCTGACCTTTGACCCTTCTTAACTCCTGCTTTCCAATTTCTTAGTTCATCTAAATAATCTCTTAGTTTGAATGTTATAAACGTATTATAGGAAAAACCACATCACTGTACAGAACCAAGAGAACAGATGTTGAAAACCGGTTTTGTAACCTTTACCCTTCACCTGCTATGGAATACAAAAGGATTCAAGTTGAAGAGGCCAAGAATGGGTGAAAATCGGGGGATTTCTTTAGAGACAGAGGTCACTAGGCTGTTAGTATCCTTTACCCATGATCAGTGAGCAGGGCTTCAAGGAGACCACCTGGAGTACTCGATTTGTACCCCTGCAGTTTGAGGACCTCTGTGAATCTGTGTTCAACTCTGCCTTGAGAGATCTAGACCAAGCCTCCGGCTGAACCACTCCACCTGGAGTGGAGGACTGTGGTTTAGAAAGGAACTGCACTCCTTTTGAATGAAAAGGCAAAGGTGCGTGCTTCTTGTGGACTAGGTTCAGGCTAAGGAAGACAAAGAGCTAGCTTGGGGTTCCTTAGATTCTACCTAGAAGAACTACGTGGGATATCAATGAGATCTCAGTAGAAAAAGGCCGGAGGTAGGACTGATGGAAGATTCATTAGAAATCAGACTGAAGATATTTACATACCTTTGTCACAGGAACAGCAAGTAAAAGTCCACAGAAGTGGGAGAGTTTCCCTATGACAACACCCCTTGAGAGAAAGAGTCAACACTTGCCGGGCCAGGAAGCACCTGCGCCACCCACGACAGCACCTGTTGAAGAGAACTTTTCTCGACTCTTTGCCTTCCCTCTTCCTCCTGAACTTCCCATTTTTGAATGTTTGCCAGTTTACTATAAAGGATATTATAAATGATCCTGATGAATAGCCAGATAAGGGGGTACATAGGGCAAGGTCCAGAAAGGCCCCTAGTGCAGGAGCTCTGTCCCTTTGGAACTGGGGTGCACCTCTCTCCTAGCACGTGGCTGCATTCACCACTCTGGCACCTCTGCAGACTCCATCCTTTTGGGGTTTTATGGTGGCTTTATTGCATAGGTGATAGATTAAATAATTGCTCATTGACAATTGATTCAACCTTCAGCTCTCCTGACCCTTTAATCCTGGAGGTGTCAGAAGCTCCATTAATTAGCTGGGGCAAAACAGGTAGAAGAAGAAGGTGGCAAGCTAAACCCCAGTCAGCTCAGAGCCCTTTCCCCACTGCTGGGGCCCAGCCTAAAGCAGTCCCACTGGGAAGAGGAGAGGCATCAACTTTGGAAGGAGCTCAGACTAATAACTGAATTGAAATTGTTTGGAGGAATGCAGTGAGCAAAGGACATTTTATTCTCTTGGTTAAATCTGAGAAAGACCAGAAAAGGCTGGCACTAAGTTGCATACAAAGGAAAAAGAACACTATCCCAAAGAATGGGCATGCGTGGGCAGTGGGAAGGAAGAATGTTTATTTTCTGTTACCCTTCCTGGGTCCTGAATATTGAACATAATGGTTACATCTAAAATAATGCTATTTTCCCTTATCCTTGATGAGTGATTTGAAAAAGAGTTTTTCAATTTCAAAAGCTTGAAAATCACTACAAGTCAATGATGTCGAAAGCCACTTTTGACATTGGCATCAATACCAGTTAACAGAGTGGAAAAAAGAGTGGCCGAATTTTCCCCCCTCCTCCATGTGTTCACATTCATTTAGCTCTTACGGCATGAAATTAAGGGAACTGAAAGTATTTCCTTCTCTAAGAAGAGAGGACACAACTATGACCCTGCTCCCTCCCACCCCCACCCCTCAACACATAGACACTAATAAACCTTACATTTGGATTAGGGGGATGGTGCAAGAGGAAATAAAGAAAACAAGAGGAGGGGGGTAACAAAAATGAGGTTAAGGATCAGAAAAGGAAAGAGGAAGTGGGGGGCAAGGTTGCTGTGGGCACAGAGGCAGCCTTCCTGGTAAGAAGAGAAAGGAGATTAGAGCCTCCTTGGGAAGAACCAGGATGGCCTATTCATTTATGTATTCCCACAGCACTGCTTCCCCAGCTCTGTCCCCTCCTCCCACTTCTGGGAGGAGCCTGCCCACAAATGCAAACATGTCCTCTGGCTTTGTACAGTCTCTGTGGTGCTCACCAGCCACACTCTCAGCGTCTCTCCTCTCTCTGCCTTTCTCCTTGAGGTCTCTCTCACCAGTGCCCCTTCCCCAGAGCTTGTTCCTCGCCTGGCAGCACCAGGTGCCATCCACAGACACAGGCCACGATGAGGGGCCTCTTCTTACAGCGTGCATTCTATTTGCTGCCAAGACATTTAGAAATTTTGTGTTAAAGCAGATTTGGGCACCTTATAGTGAAGGATGTAAAATTTGTATGGTTGCTAAGTCCAACAGGAAACTTGATGTAAGTGTAGAGCTTTTGGCTGCTTCAGGCTTAGTTCACTCAGATCCTCAGGGTTCTTAGTTCATCCTGCTCTGCCATTGGAAGTGTTTCTCTGGCAAGGCTTGAGGAAATTTGGCCTAATTTGTCTCTGCTCTCAGGAACATCTATCTACATAGGGAGTAGCAACAATTATTTAAGAACCAAAGAAATGGCACTTTAATCATAGAAATGAAGGTGGTTTGATGGGAGGTAGAACAGATCTTTTGGTGGGTGTGTGAAGCAACTCTAATTTCCTATATTCTGCCAACTGATGAGGCCAGCTCTGTCTATACATCTCTCTATAACCAGGCAATAAACACAGGGACGATTTAATGAGAGTTTATTATACCAGCTTTTCCCAAAGAATGTTTAATGGAATACTTGTCATGTAAAATGCCCCAAGAGCGAAGAGTTCTATGGTCAGATAAGTTTGGGAGATACCTTCTTGGAGAGTCACAAAATGCAAAAATATTAAAGGCTCTGCACAATCATGCAGCAAAACAAACAAGTTTGTTTGACCCAGTGTTGCCCAAAATAGTGGACCTTTTATTAAAAAAAAACTCTATTTTTAATAAGTCTATTCTAACACCTCAGAATTGGTGTTCTGGGGGACACATCTAAGGAAAACTGTGTTAGATTATATTATATTCCAGAAGTTACCATTTTTTTTACCAAGGGTTCCCCTCTTTTATCTGTTTTGAACATGTTTTCTAGTAAATAAAATCAGACTTATCTCATTCTTAGTTATGTCAAATGAAGTTATGTAAGCACAGGAATGTCTAAGCAATATTCACTACTGCAGAATCCTTAATTTTGGCTGTCAACCTGTACTTGTTGGTAGGTACATTCTGCTATGAGTTTTCAGTTTGGATATTACCACCTGATAATGGTTTGACCACCCAATTTCATCACAGGGATGCCTATGACATCATCAACAGCCAATCAGAACTTTTGAGCAACATGAGCTAGTCAGTTGCCAGATTGAATTGATATAATTCTAGCCCAAAGCAAAGAAAGAAGATATTATAATTAACTTGTGTAAATCAACATATGGTGCGTGTACAGTTGTCTTTAGCAGTTTAAAAATATTTAAAATAGCCCCAGGATGTCTCGGTAACTTCACAGGCCCCCAAGCATGCAGGTAGTACAGAGTGGATGCACCACACCTCATTCGACAAATGCTACCGTTGTGCTTACATGGCGTAGGTTGCTGTTGTATCCAAAGTTGTATTAATCTACAGATGACTTTATATTGGGTACCTCTAAAGGGCACAACAGGTGACAACATATTACAGAAGGTATGAAAAAGTAAGAAAATTCTGAAGCGTGACAAAACTTTTGGTCTTTCAGTAGGAATTTTTATTCCCAGTTAATTGAAAAGAAGGACTTCAGAAGAATTGCATTCATGCACCGTGTTTTACAGGTGAAAAAACAGTCTACATTAATCATCTCACTTAATTTTCCCAGCAATCAGGTGAGGCTGTTGTCACTACAAAGTGTAACATTAAAAAGTGCTGCATTGCATAATTTTTAGGATCTTTTGGTTGCAAATGATAGCAATTTCACATAGTCTACCTTATGCAAGAAAGGTCATTAATTAGAAGGATATTGTGGTTTTTGTTTTTTTCACGGACTTCTAGGAAGTGTTGAATAACCAGACCCAGGAAGAGCAGAGGTGCAGCTGGGCTATTGATACGGCAAGCCAGGGACTAGAAAGTTGACAGGGTTCTTCTCAGTCTCATGCTCCTCTCTGGATGTTGGCTTTACTCTCATTTCTGACTGGCTTTCTCTGCTGGGTGGAATACATGCTTTCCAGAAGCACCTGAGATTTACTCTAAGCGTGAAGCCCCTGGAGAGACGTGTACTTCAACTTGCATTTTGATTCCAAGGACATAGCCACAAAGAAGAGCTGTGGCTCAATTTAGGGTTCATGCTAACCTGTGGATGAATTAACAATAGCCAGGCACCTGGACCCTAATGTATGCATATAGTGGCTCCTGTGGCAAAAATGTAGGTGAGGAAGAGCTGAGACAGCATGGGTGGGGAAGAAATGAATTCTTAGAACTAAGATGTGCCAGGCAGATAATTCTGCAGGTGTGTACTCCATGGACTGCACTGGTGACTGGCAGCAGAACCCCCAAGCCCACTGTGGCGGGATTTGTGCTCAACTACATCAGGAGAATGATTGTGTGTTCACGGAAACTCCACAGGTCCTTACTTTCAAGGAGGCCAACTCTTCCTCATTGCACACCAGAAGAAATGTAAGCATAGCAGAGATTTGTTCTTGGCCTCCTCTTTCTGTAAGGTAGAACTTGCTGGAAAAGAACTATGAGAAATATAACTTGTGACTTGGAGAAAGAGTGGCATCTCTGTGTCTGGACTCTTTCCTGATATGACAACTGGCAGCGAGGTAAGGATGAGGGCTTGGCTACACGTTAAACTTCAGCTACCTAACCTTCCTAGGGAGGGCTGCCTGCAGATGTCTCCGCCCCAATTCCAGGAGGGAGGAAGAGTGAACAAAAGATGGGGGAAGAAAAAGAAACAATCATATAAATTAAAAAGAGGAATTGTTTGATTCCCAGACAGCTGCCGGGTGTGGCCAGGCCTACACAACTACAAAAGAATATGCAATTGTAGAACCAGAAGTCTCTTCTGTAGGAATGTAGCAACTTGTGCTGTTTCATTTTTTTGTAATTCTTTCCTTTTACTTCTCCTAGTATTACTTTCAAAAGCAAGGGTATATTTCAGCTGTGCTGAAGGGAACATCAACCCCACCCCTTCCCTCATACCCTCTGCTTTTCTGTGTCCACATTTTATGGGAGGATCCTAATATCCATGGGGCTAGTTGTAGTGCTGGCTCTAGAATAAAAGTAAGAAAATTCCAAAAGTCAAGAGAAACTCCCTTTTTGTGGTTGGTAATGGTGGTAGTGGGAGGAGACTATATTGGGTGTTTAGAAGCTGTGATGGTTAATTTTCTGTGTCCAGTTGGCTGGACCACAATGCCCAGATAGTTGGTAAAACATTCTGAATGTTTTTTTGAAGGTGTCTTTTACATGAGATTAACATTTAAATTGGTGAACTTTGAGTAAAGCAGATTTACCTTCTATAATGTGGGTGGGCCTTGTCCAATCAGTAAAGGGCTTGAATAGAACAAAGACTGATTGCCCTGAGCTAGAAGAAATTCTACCAGCAGAGAAGCCTTTGCACTCTTTCCCGGATCTTAGGCCTGATTTTGGATTTGCCAAGTCTGCACAATTCATGAGCCAATTCCTTAAAACCCTCCTCTCTCCTCTTTCTCTCTCTCTCTTTTCCCAAATACCCTGTTGGTTCTGTTTCTGTGGAGAACTCTAATACAGAAGCTATTCCTATAACAAACTTTACAGAAAGGTTGCCCAAGCTCTTCCTAAATTCTGGAGGCTGTTACTGTATATTGTCCGGTATAGTAGGTACAGTAGCTACAGTAGATACTAAAGAGTATAATAAGAGAGAAGAAATTAATTTCCCAAATATCAGTGACTGCTTATCATTTATTGAGGACCTCTTTCTGCTAGATCTTAAAACCCAGCAAGACAGAATTTGGATGTGTAGGGATGAGGGTGAAAGGGGGTTCCAGGAAGCAGAACAACTTGCCCTGGGAGCATGCCGGGGTGCGTGGTGGTATGAGCAGAGTGGGCGAGTTTCGTAGGTACGCAGGAAATGTGAAGGGAATTGTAGAAATACTATGCCGGAAAACGTTTGTATGGCTTTGATAACCAGGCCTTTTCTCTGGAGGCAAATAGAAGCCAATGAGGATTTCTGAATCAGGACTGAAATATTTGTGGGAGAGAAAGCTGGCAATGCAACATGAAGTGGCCTGGGAAAAAAAGGTTGGAAGTAAAGAATCCATTTGGAAAGTTGTAATTATCTCCATAGCAATTCCTTTATTTCCTGGATATTTATTGAGCCCCTTTTAGGGCCAGGCATCGTACAGTTTAAAGAGAAATAAAATAGAGACTGTTGCCTTCCTGAAGAGTCCACCATTCAGGAAGATGTGTGCAGAGGACGCAATGTAAAAAATGCTGTGGAAGTAGCTCCCAGCCTTTAGTATTGGGTTGGCCAAAAACTTCATTTAGTTTTTTCCATACGATGGTTCTATTAGAGCTTAGTTGTCTTTAACTTCATTTGAAACAATTTTGTTAGATTGTATTGTGACAGCTGTCATGTCACTGTGCATTTAAAAACCAATCAAAGTTGGTGAATTTTAAAAAAGGATTTTATTTATTTATTTTTAGAGAGAGGGGAACAGAAGGAGAAAGAGAGGGAGAGAAACATTGCTTGCTTCTTGCACACACCAAACTGGGGACCTGGCCTGCAGCCCAAGCAAGTGCCCTGACCTGGAATCGAACTGGTGACTTTTTGGTTTGCAGGCTGGCACTCAATCCACTGGGCCACATCAGCCAGGGCAAAATTGGTGAATTTTTTTGAAGCCATTTTAATACTGAAGATGAAAGAAGATATACAACATTTTCAGCATATTATGCTTTATTATTTCAAGAAAGGTAAAAATGTAACTGAAATGCAAAAAAAGATTTGTGCTGTGTATGGAGAAGGTGCTGTGACTGATCGAATGTGTCAAAAGTGGCTTGTGAAACTTCTTAGTACTATTGACATTTTGGCCAAATAATTCTTTGCTATGGGCTGTTTTATGCATTGGAAGATATTTGGAAACACCGCTGGCCTCTGCCCACTAGAAGCCAGCAGCAGGAGATAGCCGACATACTGAAAATATCCAAATCAATGAAGTTATTGTTGAAAATGAAAAATGTATTTTTTATTTTACAGCAAAAGCTAAATGAACTTTTTGGCCTACCTAATACTTAGGCCTGAGGCCTTCCTAATGTCAGATTCTGACACAAAACTGAGTCCAAATTTTTTCAGGACACCTAATAAAGTGGTACTAAGTGCTTTTGTGTACTTTGTTCGTACATTGTCTCATAATAACAGAAAACAAAGATCCAAATTCATGGGAGGAAAATAATTACAGTAGTTATTGACCTCATATACGGGGTCTGTCCAGAAAAAGCCCAACCATTCTTAATATAAGGAGAATGGTTTGTGTGACATGGGTGTGACCTGGCAGCCAAGGAATTCGCATGTGTGAACAATGACGACTTCACTGTATTAGTGGGGGTGATAGACGCCATTGAGTGAGCATGTGTACTGTGTGGCTGTCACATTAAAAATGACTGAGGGAGTAGAGCAACAAATCTGCATCAAATTTTGCATTAAGCTTGAACATTCCTCTGAGGAAACTATTCGGATGATTCTGAAGGCCGCAGCTATGGGCAGCTGGTGATTGGCAGCTTCATCACAACAATGCGTCTGCTCATGCATCACATCTCATGCAGAGTTTTTTTATGAAACACTGAATCACTCAGCTGCCCAGTTTTGGTACCCAGCAAGAGATTTCAGACCATTGATGAGATTCAGGAAAATATGACGGGGAAACTAGTGGCTTTGGGAGAACTATGTGATGTCCTGAGGTGCCTGCTGTGAAGGGGACTGAGGCATCATTGCCCTATGTGCAATGTTTCTTGTATCTTGTGTCTTCTTCAATAAGTGTCTCCATTTTTCATACTGTATGGCTGGATACCTTCTGGACAGATCTTGTATATACATGTGTGTATGTATAAAACCGTCAGCTCCTAGAGGAGGGGGAGTTTGTTCTCTCTCTTGAAAGATTTTATTTATTTATTTTTAGAAAGAGGGGAAGGGAGGGAGAAGGAGAGGGAGAGAAACATAGATGTGCAAGAGGAACTGGGGACCTGGCCTGCAATGGAGGCATGTGCCCTGACCCGGAATCAAACAGGCCACCTTCCAGTTTGTGGGACGATGTCCAACCCACTGAGCCACACCAGTCAGGGCGGGTTTGCCCTCTTCGCTGTTCCAGGATTAGGCCCTGAGCTGAGAGAATGCTCTCACACCTGGTAAACATGGTACTGATGACTCAGGGGATGGGCTCTATGAGCATAAGAGATTGGACTTGGACCTGTAACCAGAACTATTTTCTTTTCTTTAATCTCCACAAAGCATGTGTTTATTCTTCCCTCGTAAAAGCTAAGCCTAAGGTGCACTGCCTATTTTATTAAGGAATTATCCCTCTTTGGACAACTGTGCGCCCTATAAACGCCCTGCTGAGAAGGAGGCATGGAAGACAAGTGCACACCTTGAGAGCTGGGCGGTGGAGCGTTTCTCCAGCCGGGGGTGATGTACCTGCACCCTGGAGGGTCATGGTTCAGTGAAGGCCTAGGAGGGGTTTCATTTCAGTCCTTCATTCACCCGGAAAGGCTTGGCACTATCTCACCAGCCTGGTTTCTGAGAAATCAGACAACCTGATTGCACTTTACAACTTGGCAAAGGATATATTATTCTAAGGGCCCATAAAAATTAATCTAGAAACTTGCTGCAAATCTGATACCATGAAATGAAAGAACGAACTGAAGCCTCCTTTCTATTTGAGTCCAGGGTAGGCCGAGCTGTGTGCGGGTCCACACAGTGCCGAGGAGGAAAGAGGCGTCTTCCTTGTGGGAACTGGCCATACTCAGCGCCCCTGAGAGGGGCCCTCGTGCCCCCCGCCATAGATACAAATAACTTAATAGATGCCATGGAAGGTTTCTGGAGTGTTCCCTAATTTGGTTTTTTCTCCAATCCCTCCTTTAAATTAAATTAAATTAAATTAAATTAAATTAAATTAAATCACAAATTATTTTGAAAATAACAATAGCTATCATTGGTGAACTTCAAGTAAATGTTTCTTCTCTGCTATGCATATTTTCTTAATCTATAAGGTTATGAAAGAGTTTGTGATGAACATTTAAAAGACTTTTTAACCCAGATTTACATGGTATAAAATGACAATATTAATATTGTCATTTTCCATCTTCCTTTTGCCCATCTCTCAAATATTGTTAACTATATTATTATTTTTAATTATTCTTATTTATAATGTTTGCATCTGTAATTACAGTCTCACTGCTTTAGTGTAGCTTCCCTGTTTAACTGCAAGTGGTATCCTCCACCCGTCTCTGTGCTGTTACTGCTTCGATCTTTGATCTTTGCGTTGATTCACCACTCGTTCCTTTGGATTGCGCTCTCCGAGACCGTTGCAGAGGGGCACCGTTCGCATCGGCACCGCGTTCCCTGGCCTTCTCATGTTTGAAAATACCTGTTGTTGTCTTTACACTAGAAAGATATCATGACCGAATGAGTTCTCCTGAGCAGTTTCTTTTCACTAGAATTTCGTGGCTGTTTCTCTAGTCTTCTGCCATTGTATATTACTGTGAAGACACAGGAGATCAGGCCAGTTTGACTTTTTTCATCTTTGTATGTGCATTGGAGTTCTCCAGAGAAACAGAACCATTAAGATATACATCCTATCCTAAGAGACTTCTATAGTGATTTGTTCTAAGAAATGGACTCATGAGATTATGGAGTCTGAAAAGTCCCAAGACCTGTGCTTGGTCAGCTGGAGAGCCAGGAGAACCGATGGGGAGTTCCAGTCTGAGTCCACAGCCCTGAGAAGTGGAGGAACTGATGGGGTGAGGTCTACTCAGAGAGCTGGCAGGCTCAAGGCCCAAGAAGAGCTGGTGTTTCAGGCCCAGTCCAACGCTGGAAGAGATAAATGTCACATCACAGCTCAATCCATCAGGCTGGAGAGGTTCCCTCTTACTCAGCCTTTTTGTTCTACTCAGGTCTTCATTTAATTGGATGAGAGCCATCCACATTGGAAAAGGCAACCTGCTTTACTCAGTCTACCCATTTAAATGTTAATCTTATTCAGAAACAACCTCACAGATATGCCCAGAACAATGTTTAGCCAAATGTCAGGGCACCCTGTGGCCCAGACAAGGTGATACATAAACTTAGCCATCATAGTAGTTGTATGCTTTCCTGGGCCCGTAAAGAATTCTTTCTTTGCCCTTGCTGTTCAGTAGCTAACTGAGGTGGTGTCTGTATTGAGCCTTCTGTATCAAATTTTCTTGGAACTGATTTGCATAGCCAGTGTTTTCCTTCACGTGGGGTGAAGGTGTGGGGGTCTTCTTTTGCTATTGTATCTTTCACCACAGCTTCTGCTTCGTTTGTAGTTTCTCTAGCATGGAGACACCAACTACTATTACTTGGGATTTTAATCTTTTACTTTCTCTATATTTATTAGTGTTATTCTAACTGAATTGGTATTGTGTCTTCTAAAATTTCATAGTCAACAGTGTCTATTCCTTGCCCATCTCTAGTTTATCAGTTAGTTCTGTGATATAGTTCCAGTCAGATCTTTCTTTTACTCTCATTCTGTTGTTTTATCAACGTATCTTTGGACTCATACTCTATCGAATTCATGTTCTTATTAACATATGCAATGGCATGAAGCAAATGTTAATGATTTCCTTCTAGGTCTTTTCTGTCCTTTATTCCTCCTTCCTTCCCTCCCCCTCTTTCTTCTCCTGCTGTGTTATCCTTTCAGAGTTTCTATTGGATTTATGTTCATTCTGTTCTTGCTTGGTTGGTTCTGTCCTGGTCCGCCTCTGTTATGGTGTATAGTGTATGGTGTATGGTGTTATGGTGTAGAAGATTACGTGATTTCCACTGAATCCAGTGTGACTTCCTCTCTGGGCGAGGGTTGAAGCTGAGTACTTCTATTTATTTTCTGAAGCTAGTAGGACTTTTGGGGTCTGATTTTAGGGTTAAGGGCGGAATTAGATCACCTCTCTCTTGTTTTTCTTGGAATTTCTCTTTCTCTAGCTATTTATTTTTGAAATACAGCATTGGGTTACACCACTCTCTTTGCTTGGTTTCCTGTGGTGAATCTATGCCTAAGAGTGTTCTTAAATCTATATTTTGCTCAAATTGTATGTGTTGAGGCTGATAAATTTCTTCCTCTTGTTTCCTTTCATGTTTTTAGAAGTCTTAACTCAAAAGTTGGGACAATATAAGAGGGAACGAAATAAAGAAGTTGACTTGTACTTAAGTCAGAACAACTTTTTTTTTTTTTTAATTAGGAAACACCATCTCAGGGCACAGGGCACGTATTGTCCAAGGGACAGAGAACTGAACTGAGAATCAGATAACCTGCATTTCTGTTCTAGTCCCCAGCTCCGGCAGCAAAGCTGACACTAGGGAAAGCCCTTCTCTTCTGCGACCCTCATTTTCCTCAGCTGCGACCCTCATTTTTCTCAGCTGCAAAATAGGTTGATAGCAGCTACCATCCACTTCACAGAGTTGTTGTAAGATTCAAATGAGATCATTGAATGCAAGGGCTTTGTAAATAGCGAAGTGACATTTAATATAAGATATTGTCATTATTATATTATCATTATTATTATTGATTCTATTTGTAGAACTCGTCATAAAGATGGTCAGATGTGAGTGGTTAGGAAGGGAATGTAACAAGGGGAGGGGGCTATCTGATTAAGCTCGGGAATCTTTCCAAGCATTCACATCTCCCCGTCCCTATTCTCATAGGGTAAGGGAATGTGCATAGTTTTGAGAGATGTTTTTTAGCTTATTTTTTATTCCATCACCCATCTCCATTGGGAGGTAATGGGTTTAGACACTTCTAGTCTACCTGAAGACAGGTAGACTAAGTTTCTCTTACATCTCTATGGACAGGGGTGGGCAAAAATTGGTTTACAGTTGTGAATATGTGAAACATAGTTAATAAAGTGATTTTAATAATCATAACCTACATAATCCTTTTCTATAAAAACAGCTGTAAACCTACTTTTGCCTACCCTTGTATTTGTAAATATTAATAGAATGTTCAAGCAATATTTGCATTAAAGAGTTAATAATACTAATCCCACTTAAATACTTTTTAAAATTCCTTTTGGATTTTAAGAGATGTGTGCTGTTGTTTTTAATCTAAAGACTCTTTAAAAAAAATTTTAAATTTATTTTTAGACAGAGGGGAAGGGAGGGAGAAAGAGAGGGAGAGAAACATCAATGTGTGACCACCTCTCACGCATCCCCCACCAGGAACTTGGCCTGCAACCCAGGCATGTGCCCCAACTGGGAATCGAACCGGCAACCCCCCAGGTTCACAGGCTGGCGCTCAATCCACCAAGCCACACCAGCCATGGCAAGATTCTTTTCAAAACATATAAGCCTGAGAAACATGTTATCTGCTGACATGAAGAAGAGCTATGAAAGCTTCAACAAGTTAAAGATTGAGTAATAAGCCTTGTTTATAATAATATAAACTTGAACCATGCAAATAAATGGGTTATTTGCTTATGGGTTTTATTTTGAAACTAACATTTTATTCATTCAAACTTCAGCATTACTGATTTAAGCAATTTTTCTTTCAAATGTGCACATTTAAAGAAAAAACAATGCACAGGACTAGGTTTTATACTCTCACATGCTGGAAGGTAAAATAAACTAACATCTTTGTTAATAAGCTGCCATCTTTGATTTTGCATGATACTGCGTTCATACTTTCAAAAGCATCTTCATTTCGGTAGAAGCAGTTGTAAATTGAGGATTTTTGAAAGAAATCCTTTATATAATGATTCTGATTTATAATTTTAGGTTAAAAAGTTGATAGCATTTCTTTTGCATTCATTTAGTCTACTCTGATTTAAAAAAATCTAATAAAATATCTCTTGCTATGTAGCTCTAGAACTGAATGGCAGTCACAGAAACAGAATAGCAAAATACCAAGTAGGGGACCGAATTTAGTAAGTCTTGGTTGAGATGAAACACTGAAGCTGGCAGCACCTGGCTGCTCTGTGTTTAGAGAATGGCAACTCCGCTGTACATGGGTCTGACTCTTCTACCCCATCATAAGTCATACCTGTGTTTAGGAAATGGTCCTCTCAACACTCAAATATTTACCATAGAAACATTGTTTGTGCTGCTGTAGTTCAGGGAACCATCCACTAAAATTTATAGCCATGTTCTACAGTATATTGTGTCTGTGTTTGTTTTTAGGATTCATGTTATTCTGAAACAAATCCATCATGTTATTTGGAAGTATGTCCCTTATAGAACTTTCTTTACTACTTAGCAGCATAATCATTTCAAATCTGAAGCAAAGTTTAAAAGTGGATCACTTTATTTCAATATACTATAAGGAAGACCCTTTTCACAGCATTTATTATACCATCTCTGTACCATTAGAACAAAAAGAAAAAAGGGAGAAATAGGTCTATACAGAGGAATTAGATATTCTACCGACCTTCAGCTGATTTGGCAGGACAGGCAGAATGTGGTATGTTTATTCACTGAAACTAATAAATTGTTTACAAAATGAATAAATTGTTTATATTTTTGATTTAGCATATGTATCTGAAATTCATTTCCTGGGTTGCCTTTATGTATTACAAATCCATAAATGGCCAATGTAGATTGCGGAAAACAAGTACTAATAAACATTAATGGAAATTTCAGCTCAAATACCCAATGTTTTCTTTCATTTTGTGTAAAAAATTTGATTATCAGTTAGGTTTATCAAGATATACACACTCTGCTTTTCTGACTTCTTTCTTCACACTTTTCTTCTGATTTAACAATTGATATTTTGTGTTTGCATCTCATATTCTTCTATTCTCAGGATCATAGTGGAGTTAATTGTGAGCGAAGAGATCTAGGGTTCAGTTAAAGGTCAGTAACTTGTGCATGTCCCTTAGTCTTTTTCTCCTCAGTTCCCCACCTGGGAAAGGAGAAATTCTAGGGCAAGACTGTGTCACATGGAGTTGCTCACAGGAACCATCCAGAGGGGCCTGGGCAGGTGGGAATCTAGACTTTCCCAATCCCACCTTAACCAAAGCAGTATTACTTTTATTTGTGTATTATATTCAGTCAACCATAAGATTCTGGACATAAAAGAGATTTTGCTGAGGAAAAAAAAATTAACAAACCTTGAAACCCACTGTTTTGGTTATTATCTAGTGTGTCAAATCACCCCCAAAATTAGTGACTTAAAAAATTAGTGGCTCTAGTTCTGTGGGTTGACCAGGCCAGGCTCAGCTCAGCGGCTGTCACTGTGGGACTCACACAGCTGTGAGTGAGGCGGGAGTCATCCAAAGGCTGCCTGGGCTGGACATCCAAGGTGGCTTGTTCACTCTCGCGTCTGACACTTTGGTAACTCAGAAAATGACTGTAATCATGGAGATGTGTTAGAAGCTTTTTTTAAAAACAACAACAACACAGCTTTATTGATGTATAATTGACATATAATAAACTGCACATAACTCATCTGATCTCCTTCTGTCACTATAGATTGTGCTTTCTAGAATTTTTTGTCTGGCTTATTTCCCTCAGCATAATTATTTTAATATTCCCCCCCATTATTGACTATGTCAACAGGTTTTTCGTTTGTTTGTTTTTCTGAGTAGCAGTGTTATGTGCATATACCACAATTTGTTTATCCATTTACCTGTCCATAGACATTTGGGTTGTTTCCAGTTTCCAATTGTTGGCTATTACAAATAAAGCTGCTGTAAACATCCACATCCCAGGCTTTGTATGAACGTTTGCTGTCATTTCTTTTTGATAAATACTTGGGAGTAGAACGGCCAGGTCAATGGTATATGTATGTTTACATTTTACAAAACTGTCAAATTCTTTTCCAAGGTTGTTGTATAATTTTACATTCCAAAAAGCCGTGTATGAGAGTTCCCATTGTTCCACACTCTGCCAAGAGCTGGATCCATGAGTCTTTTTAATTTTAGCCATCCTAGGGAGTGTGAAGTGATATCTTATTAGGGTTTTAATTTGCATTTCCCTAATGACTAATTATTATCTTCTTTGGTCAAGTGTGTGTGCCAAATCTTCTGAGGATTTTTAAATTGGTTGTTTTCTTATTAGTGAGTTTTTAAAGTTCTTCCAATCAAAAAACATGATATATTTCATTATTTAAAATTCTTTAATTTCTCTCAGTAATATTTTGTAGTTTTCCGTGCACGTTTTGTGCTTCTTTTGTCAAATTTATCTTTATGACATTATCAATTATATTGTTTCTTTCAAAATTATTTGAGTTGCTGATGGTTGCTAGGATATAGAAATACAACGGAACCTTGTGTATTGATTGCACATCCTACAATCTTGATAGACTTACTCTTTAATTCTAGTAGCATTTGTGTAGATTCCACTTTCTACATAGATGATGTGCTAATAATGACAATTTTATGCATATCTTTTTAATCTGCTTGCCTTTTATTTCTTTTTCCTGTCTTAAACTTTTGGCTAAAGCCTTCAGTACAATGAATAAAAGTGGGAAAGAGAAGACATTCTCGGTTTGTTCCTGATCTTAAGGGGGGACATAGTTAATCTTTATCATTAAATATGTTATTAGCTGTAGGTTTTTACAGGTGCTCTCATTAAGTTGAGAGAGTTCCTTTTTGTTCCAATTTAACAAAAAAATTTTTATCATTAATGAATATTGGATTTCTGTAAAATGATCTTTCTAAGTTTATTGAAATGATATTATTTATCTCTGTTTCTCTGCTAAATTACATCGATTGATTTTCAAATGTTAAACCAACCTTGCATTCCTAGGATAAACTCTACTGAGTTATCCTTCTTGCATGTTTTTTGTTTCAGTTTGCTACATTTTGTTTAAAATTTTTGCCCATGAAAGATTTTAGTCAGTAATTTTTTTCTTGTAATGTCTTTTTCTGGTTCTCTGCAGTAATGCTGGCCTCATAGGAGAAGCTGAGAAGCATTTCCTCTTCTTCAGTTTCCTGGGAGATTTTGTGTAGAATTGATATCATTTCCTTAAATGTTTAGGAGAATTAACTTATGAGGCCCCTGGGCCAGGAGTTTTCTTTTTGTAAAAGTTTTTAAACGTGAATTCAATTTCCTTAATAGATAAAAGAATAGTCAGGCTATCTATTTCTTCTTGAGTGACCTTTCTTTGTTTGTGTCTTTCAAGGAATCTCTTCAGTTCATTTAAGCTGCCACATTTATCATTCAGGTATTCCTTTGCTTATTATTTAATATCTACTTCGTGGTGTCAACTCTTTCATCCCTGGTGCTGGTAATATGTTTCATCTCTCTTTATTTCCTGATTAATATTGCTTGATGATTATCAATTTTATTGATCTTCTCAATGAACCAGCTTTAGCTTTATAATTTTCTCCCTCTTTTTCTCTTAATAGCTTTCCATTGTGATTTTTATTATTTATTTTCTGTTAACTTTGGGTTTAATTCTTTTTTTCAAGTAGCTTAGGGGAAAGCTGGGGTTATTGGGATGAGATCTTTCTTCTTTGCTAATGTACATGTTTAATGTATAAACTTCCCTCTACATACTGCTTTGGCGGCATCTCATATTGTTGATGCTGCATTTTTATTTTCTTATTCAGAATAACTTCCCTTTTGGCTTCTTCTTTGACCCATGGGACATTTAGCAGTATATTTAGTTTCTAAATATTTTATTTTTCCAAAAATTTTTTTGTTATCGGTGTCTGGTTTAATTCCACTGTAGTCAAAAAATATATTTTGTATGACCCGAATCCTCTTAAGCTCAGTGAGTCTTGTTTTATGGCTCAGAATATGGATGCCGTTGGTAAAATCAGGTGCACTTACACAGAATATGCATGCTTTTGTTTTTGGGTGGAGCATTCTATAAAACTTTCTTAGGCAGGACCAAGCAATGTTTAGTCTAGGATTAGTTTTTCCCCATTACTGGGGCAAAACCCTTTTGAATACTCTAACTAATGTTCCCATGAATTATGAGGTTTTCTAATTTGGTTAATGGAAACATGCATTTCTATAGCCCATGTGAGATTGGAGTGTTGTTCCCTTTAATATTTTCAGGTTTTTTAAAACCTGGCCTCAGGTAGTTCCATCACCTGCGTGTAGTGATCAATCAACAATGAGCAGAACACCAATGGCTACTCTCTGCAGAGATCCAGCTCTTTTCCTCTGGTAGTCTTCTCTCTGAGTGCTTTTGTCTCCTCCCACAGTTCTGTCTCCTCAACTCAGAGAGAAGGTCAGACTCTACTTGGTTTCCCCTTCCCTGTGCCAAACCTGAAAACTCTTTCTAGGTAGAAATCCAGGGCAATCCAGGGCTCACCGGTTTTGTTTCCTGTCTCTCAGGGATCCCTGTACGTGGTTGCCCGATGACTAAAGTTTTGTGAACCATTGCTTCATGGATTTGTTCAGTTGTTCAGTTATTTCAGGAGGAGGGGTAAATTCAGCTGTTATTGTTTCATGTTGGCCGAAAACAGAAGGCAGCTCAGAGTCCTTTAAAACATTATTCTTGAGAGGGAAAGATGACCTGAATAGAACAAAGTCATTGAAAATATAATAGAATATATAAATTTGAGAGATGTTTCTTGAGCTTTCTGCAACTTGGTGCCTAATTAAGCCTGGGCAGTCAGAGAAAACATCCAACCTTCACAACCATAGACTATGCGGATGGTAATGCCACTTTCTCAGGTGAGGAGCCCTGCGAGAAGAAGTGGGGTGGGAGTAGGATGAGGAAAATGAGCTCCAGTGTGTACATGACCTGTGTAGGTCATCTAAATGAAGAGAGGGCGTGGCTGGAACTATAGACTCTGGGGCAATTCTCCCAGAAAGGCTAGTGCCTAGTTGAAAAGAACTATCTCGAGTTTTGTGAATAGAAATAAAGTGTGAACAGCGTGGTAATGGATATAATCATTCCACTCTAAAAGAGGGTGTTGATGTTGACAGTGGGTTCTATTCACTGCACTGTGTGTGTGTTCACTTTCATTTCTCCAGTGAATTTTAGATTGGCAGAAAACAAAAAGTTCAACCCTAAAGAATTATGTTTTGTAATAGTGTATCCTATGGACTAGCATCTCCAGCTCTATTTTAAAATTTATTAAGATAAAAAATAGTGGGCTAAATGTTTTGCTTTTCTCCTTGTTTCTAAAATTGCATGTTTTCATGCCAATATAACTATCAAAAGTTTTATAAGAATACTGAAAAAAAAAAAAAGACAGTTTGTTAGGTTTTTGATGTATCTTGTAGCTCTTGAATTCACTAGAATTAAATGAATAAACGATACTATTATTAATATGTCTTATGGTATTACTCAAAACCTGGCTCAAGTTGAAACTTTCAGTATGACTAATTTTTACTTTCAATATTATACATTCCTCCAGCCAGTGGTTTGGAACCTTTGTTGTAAGAATGAGAAAACATAGGGTAAAACCTATTCATCTAAAAAAGCAGTTTAATAAGTCATGCAGAAATTAGATACATTTAACTTAGATTATATGAGAATTTGAACCAGTGTATCTCTATCATTAGAAGAAAAGTGTAGAATATGGTATCATACAACTGTCAGGCCATGTCAATGAAGGATCATATCATACTGAGTCTACCTCAGTCAGTTGGAAAATGAGTATTTCAAACATACTTTTGTATTTTCAAGGATGCAAAACACTAAATATAGGAGGAAGGTAATAGTCAAAGCTAAGTAATATATCTGCATTTCATTTATCGTTTTAGCCGGCAGGCCAATTGACTTTCACGAGGCTACGCGCTCTCTGGGGTCACCATAGTCTTGGTGCTACGTGAGGGGTTGTCGTTATTGCATGAGGGCAGTGGCTCTGCACACTGTTTCTTCAGCTCAATATGATCTCTGAAGCTTATTTCTCAAGGTAATTACAAAACTGTTACTTGTCTCAGAGAATAACCTTTTGTAAACAAGTTTATACCTACCATGCAAATTTAATAATCAGGCTGCACATAAACCAGATCCACTCACAGAGAGAAGCCCAATCTAATTTATGAATGAAACTGAAGCATCAGGCTCAATGACAGAATTTTGGGAAACATGCAGTTTGGGAGGATGCTTCATTGCCTTCAAGTTTACTTCATTTTTTGTCTTTTCAGTTCTTCAGGACTATGTGTGCACGGTGCATTCAACAATTGGATTTTTAGTAACATTGTTCAGCATAAAGCTTAATTCTCTTTCTTAATAATTCATGTATATTTAAGAAAATTATTTGTTGATCTCATACTTTTACAGCAAAGTAGCATCTCATGAAGTACTACATTCCCAAAAGGGGTGGGAAGCTACCTCTTTTATCGCAATTTTAACGATTTAATTTACTTTGGTTACAAATCATTCTAAAACATACTACACCGTTTCTTGTTCTTTATAAAAACATTACAAAAATTAAAAAGAGAAAATTTCTTTATCTCCTGCCATATAGAAACTGATTCCATTTTTGTATTTTCTCAGACTTTGTGCCATATGTATGAGTTGTAAAATAGTTCATTTTGCTCATTAAATTCCACACACGAGTAAAATCATATGGTATTTATCTTTCTCTGACTGGCTTATTTCACTTAGCATAATGCTCTCCGGGTCCATCCATGCTGTTGCAAAGGGTAAGATATCCTTCTTTTTTATGACCAAGTAGTGTTCTATTGTGTAAATGTACCACAGCTTTTTAACGCACTCATCTACCAATGGACACGTGGGCTGCTCCTAAATCTTGTCCATTGTCAGATTCATAGATAGAGAGCAGGCTGACACCGGGGGGTGGGGGATTAGATGGCTGGAGAGCTGGAGGGATTGAGCAAAAAAGAAAAGAAGGGAGAGAAAACTCATGGACAACAGTGTGGTGATTGCCAGGGGATGGAGGTGTGGGAGAGGTGGAGGGAGGTGGAGGGAGATAAATAGTGATGGAAGGAGACTTGACTCGGGATGGTGAACACACAATGCAATACAAAGGTGATGTATTGTGGAACTGTGCACCTGAAACCTATATAATTTTGTTAACCAATGTCACCCTAATAAATCAATAAAAAGGAAAAAAAGGAAGTATTTAAAAATATAATTTACATAATTATCCCATGGTAATTTGAAGTGTTTAATATGAACTGTTTTCCAAAAGGGCCTCTGATTTTTATTCCCATAACATTATTACATCGGGTACACTGCAAGCACTATGGATATTGATTCCAACAAGGCATTTGACAAGTCTCTTAAGGTTTGGGCGAAATGGAAAATGTTGGCAAGATGAGAATTTATTTAGGTGTATTTGTAACAGAAAAAATGATCATAAGAGTTCCAAATAAAAAAAAATAATAACATTGTGTGCTTTTCCATTATTAAAAAAGTAACATGTATTATCTTTAGACATTTTAAAGAATTTAGCTAAGTGTAAGGAACAAAATGAAGATCACATATAACTACTACATGGGGTTATGTAACCACTCTTCACATTTTGGTTCATGTATTAATATAAAATGAAATCACACCTTAATCTTTTAAGAAAACATTTTATTTAGTACATTATGAACATATTTCCATGTCACTAGTTATTCTACAACTTTATTTTTTAAACAAATGTGTAGTATTTTATCAGGTGAAGATACATACCATCATGCATTTAACATATACTCTGCGTTGTTTCCAATATTTTTGTTATTAAAATTAAGACTATATATTAAGTTGCTTAAATGATTTTTTTTTCCTTTTAACTTTTTGTTGTGGTAAAGTATTTTTAATGTCAAATTGTTTTTGCATTTCTGGAAACCCCCTAATTTGATTATGGTGTTTATTTTTATTTCATTTTAGTTATGGAAATTTCCAAACAAACTCCAAAGTGTAGAGAATAAAATTATAAACCCTCATATAAGCTACACTCAAATTCTATAATTATCAACATTCTTATTTCATCTATTCTATTTTCCTCATTTTCGGTGGAGTGTCTTAAAGCAAATTCTAGGACAATCTATTGTTTTACCCACAAATACTTTAATAGGGCTCTCTAATAGGCGAGGGTTTTAAAAACGTAAACACGATGCCATTATGACATCTAGCCAAAGTACCGATTAACACTCATTTGCTAGAGTCATCTCACAACCTCTCCAAGTTCAGTTGCTTCAGTTGCCTCAGATACTGGGTTTTCGTGAATTGCTGGTTTGTTTTAGGAAGTCTCTTTACAATAGCCCTCCCTTTCTTTTAATTATTTTTTTCTTGTGCTTTGATAAAGAAATAGGGTCTTTTTTTTTTTTGAACCTCCTGCATTCAAGATGTGATTGGTTGCATCCTTGTGGTTGTAAACATAGTCTCCTTTCCCTTGCATTCTCTTTAACTGGTAGTTAGACCTAGAGGCGTAATTAGACTAAAGTCCAAATTTTAGGCAAGAATATTTCAGAGGCGGTGCTGTACCCTTGATTTTGTTCCACATTAGGAGGCACATGAAACCTAGTTGTCCTACTTTTAGTGGTGTCAGGGCTCGGGTGCTGCCGTCCAGTCCATTTGTATAAAGCTCCCCATTATCTGTGTATCCTTTCAACCCAGTGCTGGATTTGATTCACCACTGTTTTATTTAGGGTTTTTTTTTTAAATCTATAGTTCATAAGTGAGCTATTTCTCTTGACTTCTTTCTGTGTATTATCCTTGACAGGTACAGGCAACAGGATCAAAGAGCAGGGAATCCAAAGAGAAAGGTACTTTGATGTCAGGCAACCTGGTTACCATCTCAGAAGGCTGTAATCACCTGTCTGAGATAGGCACAAAACCCAGATGCCTGAGGGAGCAACTGGCAAGGGTATAATCAGAACCAAAGGAGATGTCTGTCTGGAGAAAGGGGAGATAATTTGGAGTGATCTCAAATGCTCAGGCAGCACTTCAGTCTCCTGCCAATCACTGGGGTCTTCATTTCCAGAGCCAGTTAATATCAAGAGGCGCTGAGCAGAACAATGAGGGGAGCCCTCCAGTCTGGCTGTGATAGCCCTCCTCATATCCAAAACAAGAAAAGAGCATTTCTTTCTTTCTAGATAATAAACAATCAATCATTTTGAATAGATGTTGTTTTAGGGCTTCAACTAGTCACCATTTTTTTCCTCACTGTTTGCTGCCTGGAGTTTCTTTGTTTTGTTTTCGTTTTATACTTTAAAAACTATTTTTGTTTATTGTCAGAAGACGTTACATTTTGCACAAATATCTGTGTGTGCATATAATCATGCATTTGAGTTGTCTTAGCAGTTGACATCCTAAGACTCAAAGGGCAGGAAATAGAAGACGGCTTTCAGAGGTAAAGTCCTAGGGGTTATAAGACACATGAAGTCTGCAGAAAGCCCCACCCTTTATCTTTCCCTTTCATCGCGTTCTTGACCTGGGATGTCCAACATCCTTCATTCCTTATTGCTAAAATCCCGAAACTTTGGGTAATGTGCTTTAGGAATGTTCTGAACTAATCTCTGCCAACAATTTAATTCTGCATATCCAGGCAGCTTCCTTACAGAGGTTAATTTAAGACCTAGTTTCCAAGCACGCCTCCTTTTTTCAGTCATTACTTGACAAAGATTCACTGAGCCATCTTGTGCCAGGCACTGGCTAATGCTGGGCCTACACCAAGATGAATAAGACATGTTTCCTGCCTTCCAGCAAAGAGACAGATCTAAGCAAATAATTACAACAGATGTGAACGTGGTAGTACAGAGAAGGGGAAACTGATTCTCCCTGGAGGAAACGATATTTCTATTGGGTTCCAATAATTCTTTGGGTTCTCCCAAATTGTAAATCTCCACTCTCAGTGGGGCAATTCATTCTGTCCCTGTGGTTTGGGGCAAAGTCTAGGCAAAGTACCTCTAGAAAGACTAGCCCCATGGGAAACAACAGGACCCTTTCTCAATATTCCTCTGCTGTTTCCTCATGCAGAAAATATTCCTTCTACCTCATCTGTAGGGCAATGGCCAAAATGACCATTCTTAAAATAAACATCAGTTCATATTCAAAATGATACTATTGTTCCTCCCCTCCTTTTTTTTGCTTTTCAAAATATTTTTAAATGGCTAGATTTTTTTCCCCTCTCCACTTTTTTCTGTAGCCTGACAATTACTCAAGTTGGCATGACTAGTGACATGACTCAAATTAAAGGAGAGTCAAGACCTCTTTCAAAATAGGAGTCCTTTTGGAAATATGCTAACAGAGGCCCTTGATGACAATGTGAAAGATTGCGTTATCTTGAAGCAGAGATGACATTAAACCCAAGCCCCAGTCTCCCAGGGCAGGGGAACATTCCCTTCTCCATCTGCACAGGAGGAACTGAATAATGAAGAAAAGCATGTTTCTGAAAGTTTGCCATTGCTCGTTTATCCATTGGAGTTATAGGAACTCCAGTAGCTGTGATTAGTGGGAGCCTGCATTTTATTCTAGAGGCTCTCTTTCACCTCAGTTTACAAAGGAGCCCACAAACGGAAAACTACTTCATGTCCTTATGTAGAGATGTGGATGGGGGGTGGTTGTCACAGAAACAAAGTGGAAAGCGAAGGAGGAACACACTGTTCTGCTCACCGTTTCATTGAAATTATCTCCATTGTACAGAACTTTTAGGAAGCCTGTAAATGTTATCACATTCTCCAGGAAGACAGTTTTTCTTGGGAGCCAGTCCTTTAGAAAATTTCTTCCAAGAGCATCGGCACACATGTCTGCTTAAATCCCCATTTTCATCATGACATTTGATAGAACTGGGAAGTTCACATGTCAGTCTGAAGACTGACCCACATTGACCCCTCCACCCAGAGACAGGAAGTGGATCACTGTGCTCTTACAGCACATGGACTGAGAAGTGGAAAGCATTCTGTGTAATGGGCACATGCTGAGACTGCAATTTTTGAAGAAAAAAAAAGGTTGTTTTGACTTCCTGACTCTCACCGCTAAATAATGCTTTTGGTCTTTGCTCTCAGCACTCTAGGAGGGGCCATACATCCTCTTCCTCTGTTTGGGGGAAGAAGACTTGAAGCTGAGCAAAACGCCACTTGCTAGACTGAACACAGAGTCATGTGACTCCAAAGGAAAGTGAAGTTTCATACTATCTGGGGACAAAAAGAGGATGAATTCTAGAGATTCAATTCTTTAAAAGTCAGAATAATAAAACACATTCATAATATTAAATATTTTCATTTTGGCTATATGTTACCACATTTTTTAGTATCAACTTAAAAATATATGCCGGTAAAAGTTAAAGAAAAATGCCGGTATCTGTCAGGGCTCAGTTAGGAAAACAAACACCACACTAGGTGTGTTAGAGGCGATATAATGCAAGGAACGGGTAGACTGAAAGTAAAGACAAAAAAAAAATTGAATGGTGAACCCAGAAATTAGTAAATTGGAAGTAGCTACCACCTCTGGGGCTGGGAACACAAAAGAGAAAGAGGCAGACATGCCAGAAACTGCCGCAGAGTGGGGTGTGGGGAAGAGGTCACTGCTGTATGTACCAGGTTGGCGGACAGGGCCATGCAGCTGTGCTCGGACCACTGAGCACACTGCTCAGCTGGCTCAGGTCTCTGAGGCTGCCTCATGGCTAGTGCTGGGACTGGGGCGACTCCTGAGAGGGCACCGCACGGCTGTCCCACGGTGCCAAGAGATGCTAGAGTCTTTGCCATCTATTTGTGGTAGAGAAGCTGACAGCTGCTGGAGGGAGGGAATAAAATCTCCTCCTGTTCTCCAGTCTACCTCCCCAGTGTCTCTAACTGGCAGAATCTAACCGGAACAAGCTGTCATAAGTGTCTTAGAAATGTGGTCCTCGTATCCCCTGCCGGAGTGTCACCGAGCACAGTGCAGAAGGCTGAGGCACAGTAGGTGAATAAACTCACAGATCCTCCCTTTGACTACCAAGTATCCACACGCACTCTTCTATCTCTTGTAAACTTTCTACCCTACGGTAGTAGCAACCCCATGCTTCCATCTAGCAACTTGTAACTTCCCTTTGTGCAAACATGCCCTCACCTTCTCACTCCCAAATGGAGACACAAATCTCTAATACTCTTCATGTCTAACTCTGAGTGATGATAATTTTTGGATCATTCACTAAAGGCTATATATTGTAAATTTAACTGTCATCAACACTGTTTATGTAAAATAATAGGGGACAAGGAGAAAGTAAATGAATGGACCCAAATGAGGAAGAACCTATTCATATCTGCTACTTTCTTTCTTTCTGGAACTGGTGACAAAGCCACAGCTGATATTTATAAAGTCCTTATTGTGCCACCCATTCTTCATTTCCCTTGTCTTTGGCCAGCTGGTCAGTGTTTTTAAGTAGTGCGGTGACCCAAACCTTCATTTTTGTAAGGGTATGAATTCTTTTTCAGTCCTGTGGTTTTGTACATTACAAATGACTTAGAGCTGCCTTGAGAATCCTCTCAGTTTTAGACCTAGTTTTTCCTGCCAGTGTTGTTGTGTAGCAACCGATACAGGTCAACAGAATCAATCACCCCAACCAAGTACAGTAACCCCTTCCTTTGTCTGTTGATTCAGTGACATGAGGAGCCCAAAATGCCAGATGGTAATCTTAACTTCCAATTCAATAGAACAATTGTTTTTCTTTCTTTAGGAACTAAGCTCTCTAACAAGTGCCCATTACACAAAGTTGTGGGAATAGGAAGCAGAAATTCTCTAAGCGGATTATTAGGGGTAACAAAGGAACTGCTATTATTTTCACCCTTTAGTTAGATCCATAGATTCCGGCTCTGGGAGAAAAAGCACCCTGTATGGGTCATTTATTTAAGGCATACACTGCATCCTGTGCAGCAGGGATCTCACCTCACAGGGTGTTCTCTCAGCTAGAGCCCTGACTGAGTCCCTAGGAGGCACGCCACCTTTCTCTCGGGCTAGACGCTGCTAGGTGTTGGTGGTGAGACCAGCGAGTTCCTGTGGCATAAGCCTATTGCTATACTTTTTTTTTTTCTTCTGTGAAATGAGTTGCTTCATCTGACGCAGTTTGTATGGGGTATCATGAAGGTGAATGAGGCAATCCCTAAGTCCATGGTGTGTGTTCACAGAAGCAGTGCCATCAGAGTGGACAAATCACTATCCAGAATAAGTGCCTATTGCAGTGAAGACCATCTCAGCCTCTCCTTTATGGAAGGGGTTCAGTGTAGCTGGTGGCTGGACTGTGCCCATCCCCCACCAAATGGTGCTATAACAGGAGCCAGCATGGGCTTCTGCTAGTGCTGACTTGAGCACTTAGTGGGGGTACCCAGGTCACAATAGGGGGTGGGAAGTCCACGTTACTGAGCCCATATACAGCCTCCATCTTGCTATCATGTCTTGTGTACTCTAACCTATAAGGCAAACACCTTACCTGGGTATTGGGAGAAAGACACTGACAGGCACCCATTTAATATTTCTTTTACGCCTGATTAAGAGCTTTGCCTGCAGCAGGTGCCTTTGTGAGCACTCACACAGCACTTAACATTAAACTAAATATCCTCCTGCTCTGAGCCATTTTATGAGGTCAGTCTTCTGTTCCTTTCTTTCTAAATCCCTGATGATCCAGCCAAACCATTGTCCATTACCCATTTTGCAGGATAGGTCCATTCATATCTTGGCCGTCTCTCAGACCACTCAAACTGGACAGTGCGATATATTGCCTATAGTTCTGCTCACAGAGATGATTCCCCTTCCCCAGTGTTTTTGTCGTACTTGTTGTTTTGTTGTTGTTTTAGCACACTTCTGATTGTGGCTGCAATGCTCTGTTCCCAATTTGCCAGTACAATGAGACAAAATGTCTGTAAGTCGGACTCTTCCTCAGTCACTTGTTCACAGGGAAGTCTCTATAAAAACCTAGCACTGAGTGAAGGAGGGATGCCCATGCGCAGGAGCAGGTGCCACAGGAGCCTGAGCCGTCAGCACATGTGACGTGATTGTTCCCTTGGGATCTGCTTGAGTCTGATTTTGCACACGCCACTTCCACGTGGTGGTGAAGTGTTTCTGTGCATGCCCAATTGGGTGGTCTACTAATAGCACCCAGTCAGCTACAGGCAGCTCCTGTCCCGGGGCCAGGGATTCATTCTCTATGAGGTCCACTAGCAAGGCAGGAACAGTTTCTCAAAAGGAGAACAGTTATCTGGAAGAGGGCTCTGTTCACTATAAACCCTCGGGGTATGCTCTGTGGTCATCCTCTTGGGGTTTGCCATGGGCTCCGTACAACACCCCTGTTTGCTGTAGAAACACCGAGTGCTACTGGATCTGCTGGGCCGCTAGGCCCATTTGGCAGCATAGCCCGCACTGGAGTAGTCTGTAGTCTACAATCTGGACTAGCTGGAGAGCCTTCTCTCACTCGGCCCTCACTCAGAACTGCTGCATTATGGGCTCACACTGAACTGGTCAGAGCGGCACACTCAAGTGTGTCTCTGTTGCCTCCAAAATCCAGAGGCCCACCAAATGGTGAAAAATATTCTTGGTTATCGTTGGTGCAAAGTGCGACGACTTGTCTTTCGCTCTGGAGGGAATACCACAGTATGATCCAGAATACGGGGCCCCTGGAAACCTCATTCTGGTGGCCGGTTCCTGGATTTCATGGGTTGTAAATTCTGCCCTCTGACAGAATGCGTGTGTCTTCGGCATCTAATGGACATGATACCTATTGTTCATCAGATTCAAACACTATGATGTCTTCTCTGCAGTGGCTCCATTTGATGTCTTGTGAGATCAAGGTCCCTGCAGACTAGATTATGACAAGAGACTTGATGTAGCCCTAAAACAAGATTGTGAAGTTGTTTCTTGGTAGTCTTTTTAAATGTTCAATTGATAATAGAGAAAAAAAATTGTTACACAGGGTGGGGCAAAAATAGGCTTGCAGTTGTTTGGAAAATAATGCAATAGTTAATAAATAATAATACAAGAATAAACTCTGTGTTTCATATACAACTGTAAACTTACTTTTGCCCCACCCTATATTAATAGCTGCCCAAATACAAGGTCATCATGTAGAAAGTTGGACTTGGACCTGGAAGATAACAGGAAGGTAATTAAAACCAAGTGGTTTATTATGAATAGAATGTGGAATATGTGGTATATAATGTGGTGGTTGGGACAGGCATGGAAGAAACTTTTAAAACTATATCAAAATATGATTACTGGGTCTTCATTTTAAAATCACAAGAGTATATAACTTTTGTGCCATTCTTTGCTCATCATAAAACACTGTCACACTTTAAAGGGTTATATAGAAGATTTATGAATTAATAATGGAAACAGACTCTGTAAATGATACAAAGTCATTGCTGTTTAGTCCTCATAATAGACTTGTAAAATAGTTGGACTAAAGTTTGTTCCCATTTTATAGATGAGGATAGTGAGGCTTTCTGTATTTAGGTAACTTGTCTGAGTTCTAACAGCTGATCAGTAATAGAGTTTCAAATCAAAACCAGCTATATTGAGTAATGTATTGATATTGGTTATATTTTTATGATATATGAATGTTTGCATAACTAAGATTATATTCTTATTTCGTAATATTCTCATTTTTAATTACAATTATCTTATAATATTCTTATTTTACTTTTTTCTTTTCCCCCTTCCCCAAACTGTACCCCAAGGAAGATAAAAACAGAGAGAAGGAGAGAGTCACCTTGGAGCCAGCCACCTAGACTGAGAAAGAATGGTGGTCTTCAATTTGTTCTACATGTAGCAGATACCATGGCCCTTGAGGCGTCCTGGGGAAGAACCTGGAGAGGACTGACTATATGGTGTACCTAGAGAGACTATACACTTAGGCTCTGGGGCTTTCAGTCCTGGCAAAGATGTCTGTGCCAACCTTGGCAGAAATCAGCAGAGCTATTTGAACTTACGGCAGCATGAGACCTTGGACAGTGAGCATGCAGGTGATGATTGGCATGGATTGAAGAAGAGAAGGATTGATCTAAATGAAGTAAATCAATCTAGGTAAGTTCCCAGGGGCTTTTGCACAACACTGGGAGGCCCAGGGAGATGAGGACTTACACTCAAATGTATTTTGATTTGGGAACAAAATGAGTATTGTGATATTTCTCATAAACTCTTGTTTGTGGAGTTAGTCATACCTCATATACTTGTTTGGGGGCACAGAAAGGAAAAGCAGGGCAGCAATGGTGATGGACTGTAGTTCTGGTTATCAGAGAGCTTGGGAACTTGCTTCATATCACTAAGGGTGGGAAAGAATGGCCTTATGTGTATTATGTGTGCCTTAGGACCACTGTCAACCCAACGTGTTTTCTGTTTATTATTGGTATGTGCCAGCGGCTGATTCACTCAGCTGTTTGGAAGACAGTGCTATTGAGGCCAAGGTCAAGGTTCTCATTTTCATAGAGTCAAATACATCTAGTGAGAGAGAACTTCAGTTTCAGTTACCAGAGATTAAATTCCTAACCCGCACCTACTGCGTTGCAAGTATGTGGGCTGGTTTATGGGAGGCCAGGTGAGAGTGTGCGAATTAGTCAGCACAAAGCTCACCACCTCCAAGGGCAAAATCTCAAGACATGTCCTGTTGCTATCCTTGCAATCTGTGAGTGCTTATGAAGGAGACAACACACTGCCGCCATGTGAACTAATTCACAAAAAAGAAATACATTGAACAAAGTTCTGCTAGTTTTGGAGTAGTGTCTGATTGGGCGAAAGGCTCTATCATTAGTTTCGTGCCACATCTTATCTGCACTAAATACTTTATCCATAAATATTTTACAATATTGTGGTGTAAGTTACAAAAATAATACAGATTTAAAGAAGCATGCTCAAAAATCTGTAAAATGAAGATGAGGATTCTAAGATTACATTTTAAATAAAAACTCTGGAACTACACCAATAATTGGAACATATGCAATATTCCTGTATATATATTTGTGGTATAGTTGACAAACAATGCATTGGGTCTAAGGATTCAGTTCAGTGAATTTTGACAATTGTGCGCGTCCATGGTGACTGTGCAAAACGAGATGCAGCACATTTCCATCATCCCAGAAGGTTCCCTTCTGTTCTCGCCCAGTCGTTTCCTCCTCCACCTCCCCTGGCGACCACTGTCGTATCGCTGTGGGTTAGTTTTACCTTTTCTTGAACGTTACACAGATTTAAGCAATCAGGATGTACTCATTTATGTCTGGCATTTTTCATTCAACATTTTTTGAGGTTCACGCATATTGCTACATTATACCAGAAGTTTATTTCTTTTTATTTTGGTATGTAGATACTATAATGCAATCCAATATCCTGTTGGTGGATATTTGGGTTGTTTTTTGTTTTCTACTACTATGACTAAGGCTACTATAACAATTTCCTGAAATTATAAAAAATCATGTTTAAATTCTCATTTTTTCATTCTAATGCTCTGAGAGCAGAAAAAATTCTTTACGGTAGCTCATGTAAACTGTTTCCTAGTCCTTTACCTTGCTTCAACTTTTCAAATTACTATCAAGATTCAGGAGTTGCAAATGGTGGATTTTGCCAAGTGACTGATAAGTTGTAGGCAGAGTACTGGGGATAAAATGAAGAAGCAGGTTCCCTGCACTCAGTCACGCATCTCCTTCAACTTCAACTTCCTGAGTCATGCCCAGTTACACCCAAACGTGTATGTTTTTATTCTGCTTTCCAACGCCTCTCCTGTTTGTCAATACAGACACCTTCAGTCATTTATTATTTGTATATTCAAATCCTATTATATGTTTACTGGGCTTGTGCTGGGCTTTGCGTACAGAATGACAAGGGTTCCTCTTGGATCAGAAACCAGGTGATGTTTGCCGTGCGGAGCACCATGCCTAGCACACAGAGGAAACTGCATGCGTATTTTTGAACGAAGGAAGGGACTCTCAGTTTACTGTGGAGATTACCCTGAATACCAATAAACTGGTGTGGGAGAAGTAGGAGAAAGTACTGTGGAGACATCAGAAGTACAAATGCATGTTCCTGTTTTGACCTGGAGCCCACTTGATTAAATAGCTCTGTTGGACTACAGTTTGTCTAATTATGGCTTTCCCTCATTTCAGGGGTGAAACAGAGTCTGTTTCATTTTGTCTTGGTATCTCTAGCACGGAGTGCAGACCTGGCACTCAAGGGAGTGACTAACTTTGTCTAGGTTTGCAAAAAAAAAGGAAGAAAGGAAAAAGAAAAAGCAGGAAAGGGACATCTGAGGCAGCCAGTGGAGTGGAGTGGAGATTCAGGTGGTGGTAGTAGTGGGCAATAGTATTTCAAGTAAGAAATAGTTTGATCGCTGGAGGTCCTGTGGGTACTAATTGTTTTCTCTCTTGAAAAATGTTCCCATTTAGTATTCCTGAATTACCATCATGACTTTAAATCCCTTTTAGCAATTCAGTTTTTAATTAACTTTTTAAAAGCCCTTTCTACACACATATCTACGTGGCAAATGGTCCTGAGCCAAGATTTTTTTCTTACAAAAGATTATATTCTCGTCATAAAAAAAAAACAACAATTACTCTGTTGCCTGCCTTAAATACAAAGAAGAGTATGACAAAAACAAAATAGTTGGCTAACATTTCAACAAAGGCTTTTTTCTGGAATAGAATGAATAAAAGGAATTGTTATTATGAATTTTAGCCGTTCCAGGTAGAAGAATGATCTGTTTTTCAAATAATTTAAAAAATTAAATGGTTTCTAATTTAAAAAATTAAATGGTTTCTTCTTCATAACTGATAATCAAGTCTAGCCAATTTAGTTTATTATTGAAGACTATGCATTCCATTTGTTTGAAAAGAATATTATTAACAAAGAAATTAGAATCTCTTTATTCCACATTCATCATATAAGTGGAAACTTACATAAGGACTCAGGAAGAGTATTTTAGCATTACTTCTCCCCTCTTCCCCTTTATTACGCTTACAGGCATTGAGTAAATTACATATAAAATTCTTTGATTGAGTGTTGGAGGTCATCTTTTGGCAAGCATGGCATACAATGGTTCTAGGCATTATGAATTCTAAGATGTAAATTACAGGAGGTTTGAAGATAGGAATTATTCTTTTAGGCAATGCATTGCACAAAGGAGAAGAGTGGAAATGTCATCATTTATGTTTTATTGTGGAGATGATCATCTCCTCAATTCTTTCCTTTCCTACTGTGAGCTAGTAGATTTCAAAATAAAAGAAATCTCATATTCTTTGTAGGTATAATGTGGAAGTCTAATATATTCGAATTCAGAATAAAAAAGTTTTCCATGCCTTTAATAAGATCTTGACCATTTGAGAAGCATTAATTAAGCTTTACAAAAGCAACTCTAAGGTGATTTGATAAATTTAAAAACATAATTGTAAAGTCTGTACTCAATTTGCAATTATTGTATGTCCCAGTAGAGAAAAAGCATAGATAATAGAAACCACAGATAATACCCAAACCATTTATACTTAATGAACAATGGCATGATACTTTTAAAAATGCAGCTAATCCAAAATCATTTATATTTGACCTTAGAATGCATTAGATGATTTTTTTATGAAACCAAATGGAAATTTGCTATCATAATTAGGCTTTTTTCTTGTATACATGCTGCTTACTAAAAGGAAGAAATATCTGTATGTCAGGCTATATGTCAGAAGTGGCCCAGTAATATGTGTTTTTGCTTGCCTGCGACCTGCAAAGTGAATCACCTGCATGTGGCTGCATTTCATTAAACTTTAGAGATGAGAGAGTTCTCTTCTAGATAAACTATGTAAGCAGAGCCCAGCTCATTTGATAAATAACAATGAGGCCCACTAGTGTGACAAATGTTTTGCTAGGACTAGTTAATAACATTTTTATTTACAATAGGAGAGAGGGTGGGGGGGGCTTTAAATTTCCTCCAGCTGAAGGGTGTTTGAGTAAATTATGGCCCATCAGCCTCATGTCACTCAGCTGCCATTGCAAAAGACGTATCTAGGTAGCAACAGCCTCAGCTGAGACGTCCTTCTTCTAGTCTAGACCCTTTTCTGTTTCCTAAATCTGGGTTGGATACTTGCCCTGGATTCTGCCTTTGAGGCTGAATATGCCCTGTTGTATTTATATGCTGTTCTTTGAAGGCTGAAATCATGGCAATCTTGTTTATCATCTCATTTGCAGATCCTAGCCAAGTACCTGACCCACTATCATCATTCATTAAATATTATTTACAATTGAATAGAATGTTACTAATACAAACAGGAGAATCAAGAAGAAAATGTATTCACAACCATACATACACACAGTCACGTATTCTCAGGCTCTCTCCCTTTCTGCACCTTTCCCTTCCATATTTAGCCCTAATCCTCTCCTACCTAGTGCCCCTGCTTGTTATTCAGGAACCAGAGTGGATGACTTAGAGTGGCAAGATGCTGGGATGTCACAGATAAAGTACAAACAAAAAAGTTTCAGAATCTCATAATTAAGTTCAGGTGAGCTCATTGTGGTCCAGTGGAGCTGGAGTTGATGTAACAATGATGGGGCCAGCATTCGTAAGGTGGGGGGGTTCTCTACGTGTTCCAGGATGAGGTCTAGTTGCAGAGCAAGAGTACCTTAGAAGTATGAGGAATGCAAGAATGGAGACACTGAGCATGGGTATGTTCGGAAGTCCAGGAAGGTAGGTGGTTGACATCTGGAGCCTTTATCTTCAGACTCCAGGTCTGTCTCTACAGCGTGACTGAGGCTTCAGGGCTCTTAGAGCATCTTGACTTTTCACTTCCCAACACTTGCAAGAGGTTGTAATTATATACCTCCTTGTGTGCTTGTTTTTGACCCTGTCTCCCATTGGGCAAACGCCACGCATTTTTGTCTTGTTTTGTTCTTGCTACTCTATCCTCAGGCTTAGCACAGTGTTTGGTACATAATAAGCATGCATATATATTTCTTGGCTGGATTAGTGATTGAGTAAATGAATTAAGTTGAGTTGCTTGCATGTATTTTCAGAAGGACTGAGTTAGGAAGTAGAGTAGTCACACAGAACTATATTAAGGGAGAAGAAGCAAAAACACAGATATCAAATGGGTTGGGGCCAGAAAAGTAAGCCCTATAATCTTAGGCTCAGAATCCAGGGTCCAAACTATTTGTCTCTCCTGCCTAAGGTCATAATGGGTCCTGAGGCTTTTGGATCAGGACCAAGCATAGGTGTCCATAGGTGACCTCAGCAGCTTGGATAGGTCTGGAAGCAATGCAGGAGCAAGGCTGTGCAATGAGTTTTGAACATATTTGGTTTAATTTATCCCTTTAAGCTCAGAAGGAAATCACAGATCTCCCTCACAAGATTCTTTTTCTCTCTTCCCTACGTAAAGTCTTTGGTCCAGCCTGGATTATGATATTTGAAGTCAAGGAAACACCAGTGATCATCTGAAAACATGCCACCATCACCCCCATTCTTGCTACTCCAAACACCTTGAGAGTTGTTCTGGCCTGGTAGACGCACACACGCACTCATTGGATGGAAGTGTATCGGTTCGTGCACAGCCCCTGAAGCACATTGGGAAAGCAACATTCAGGATCCTTCCCCCCTCCTTGAGTAGGTCTTCATAAAAGAGTGGCTTTTCTTCTGACTACAGAGAGTTGTGGAGGGAGGCCCCTAATGGGATTCTTCTGTACAGCAGTGGATCAGGTACATATTTGTACATTCAGTGATGGAGGGATCTCACGTCGTCCTCTGTACCCTCACCGATGCTCAGCTGTCTCTCATTCACAGGAGTGCCAGTGCCATCACGCAATAAAATTCTCTCTCCAATAAACCACACTGCTTAGCGTTCACCCTTGTGAGATAAAACTGTGGCGGGCTAATAATAGAAACCACAAATCCTGCCTGCCAATCCTGCATTCTAACCTCTAATCCACTTGTAGCAAGGGCAAATGTTTTCAGGAAAATAGAATGACTGCAAAGAACACAGCGATACACTGCACCTATTGTCAGATCTTCCACCCTCAAAATGAGGGGCTTCCCACCGGGGTCATGAACTTACTTTTAACCTTCCTCTGATTTCTAACCCAACCTCAATTACAAAGGCAATGAAAAAAATACAAAGAGAACACAGGCAGGAGAGGGAATGAGACATAAATTTCATCACTATTACAACAGTTGTAATGATGGGAATTTGTCTTTTGTGTTTCGGTACAACGCAAAGAGCCTAATACAAGTTCAGTATTAGATTGATAGGACTCTTAGGTTTGTCAGACTAAAAGTTGGCTAAGTGGGAGAATTCCTTAATCAAGTGACTGGATTTGAGGACCCAAGGCAGCCTGCTTAGTGGAAAGTGCCTTCAGAAAACCTACGTGTGAGCCTCAGCTCACCAATTGCTAATGGTATCTGGTTCAAAGGGACGAACTATTTGATTTCCTGAGCCTTGGAGCGCTTATCTCTAAAGCGGCACAGAGCTGCTTGAGGCTCAGTGAGGGAGAATGTATAGGAAATGCTGAAGAAGCTGTAAATCTACCTATAACTATGAGGAATTATTATCACTGGACACAAATCCATTTATTGTTCCTGATTGGCTGTACACATAATTCAAATTCCTGAGAAAATAGCTCAGCCTTCATTTCCAGCTGTGTGGTATGCAGCTTCTAAACATGTCTACCGAAACCTTGTCTCTTAACCTTTAGTCTTGAGGGTCTACACAGAGCTCAGGGGCTGCATGAACCATTCCGTCTCCAGCCAGCTGCCGGGCAGGAGTTCCTGACTCCATCTGTGTTTTAACCAGCCCGGCCCTTTCTGCCTCTTGGTCACAAAGCAGTGCTTTCACGAAGATGGGAACCAGAGTGGAATCAAACAGGAACTTTGGTGAGAGATGAGTTCTGGGAGGAATTTGATTTAAGAAATGAGGCTTATATAAACAGGACTCAGAAAGCTGTGGCTACAGATTTCTCTCGTGAGGCTTCACGTTCTCAGTTTTGAAACACCATGCTTGCTTTGCTGTGTGGGGAGTGTCTGCGAGTTGAGGTACATTGAGATTTCTCCGCTGGAAATGCGGTAAACTTAAAATAGTGTTCTTGTACAGTATCACTTTTGGATTTCCATGGCGCTCATGAAACTAATGAGAAACAACCGTATGCTGCTGGGGAGAGTGTGAGTGTATTGGAAGTCTGAGTTCTGGGTAGTTCACTCTTTATGACCGAACGCATGACAAAAGATTTATTATTAAAAATATGAAGAAAGAGGTCAGGTAAAATTAGCAATTGGTCATTAGCGGCCACTTAGTCATCCACTCTTTTTTTTCCTCCCAAACAGCCAAGTTATTAGTTCCTTGTGTATCCTTCCAATATTGTTTTTTACCAATACAAACAAATACGAATAAATATTCCTATTTTTTCCCCTTACCTCACATAAGTAAGTCATCTACTCTTTTATGTCAGAAGTCTTGTAGCTGTGTTTAAATAATAATACTAAAACATAGCTAGCTATAAGAGGATAGATGTTTTAGGCCTAGACTTTTGCTAGTCAGTAACATCTAACTGTGAGGCCCTGGTAGTTAACAAATACATGCTTGGCTATAGTAATCTCTAGTCAGTTTTTCCTCGATTCCCATAGGCTACCAAATAACAATGCCTTCACCCTGGTCTGCAGGGAAAATAAAATCAGAAGAGAAAGAAGATATGAAGTGGAACAATGTGGTTAAGAAATTCCTATGCCTTTACTCTTGAAAAAAAGAAAAGAAAGAAAAGAAAGAAAGGCAGGAAGAAAGAGAAATCCTCTTGTATTTAAGGCCAAAGAGAACATTAAATGCACCCAGTGTGAGGCAAAGAAAACAGCGTTAACATTTTTTCATCAAAGCAGACCGTTGGTCTGGGCCTCACATAGGAAACTTAATGGCAGTAGCCTGGGCTCTGTGTCGGGCTCTGTGTCGGGCGCTGTGTCAGGCGCTGTGTCACGCCACACCATCCAAGCACTTACTGCTTAAGTAAGTGTTCAGTGCCTAGGGTGTTTTGTTTCTGTGTGTGTTTTTTAAAATTTTTCATTTTCTATTTTTGGCCCTCGAGTATCCAAAGAATGAATTCGTTAACAAAAAATAAGACTAGCCAATAAAAGAAGAAAAAATAAGAAAACTCCACAGTTTAAGACAAAATTGAATTTTTTTTATTCTTTTGTTTTTCCAAGCAGATTTAATTTAGAAGTGTGAACCAAGAAAAATTACAAAATCATACTCTGGCCAGCTTGCCATAGACAACGGCTTGTGTGACCAATGGAAGTTATGGGGGAAGGGAAATTCAGAGGGCAATGAGGAACTTCTCTGTCATCTCAGAGTTTCACAATACACACAGGAAGCATTTGTAGCCCAAAAGATTAGCTAATCTCTTGTTTCACCATAAAATGCATTTTCAGCACAGGGTCCTGAACTGCAGGCAAAGACTCACTGGGGCAGGCTCACAGTCTCCCTGAACTACAGTTGAAAGATTCTTCACACTGTTCATGTTGAGTTGGGCAATCAGGAAACTGAGGTGGTTTCTGGGTATGTGCTGGGTTATGCATGGGTGGGCTCTCCATAGCCCATCAGTGGAACAGGCCGATTCCCAGGCCCAGCATGCCCTGTGAATTCTGCAACAGTGCTCTTAGAGTAGAATCAGATTTCTGAAGCTAAGAGATGGATTAACTGTCCGGGCGCCTCAGCCAAATTCCAGCTCAGATTAATACATCCTGTCTGTACAACCTTTCACCTCTGTGTAGTGGAACGGTGACTCCTGTTGTTCACAGAATGAAGACTAGCAGCTACTTTTTCCCGTGATGGTTTCTGAGAGCCTTTACTACTCACATGCCTCGCCATTTGTGAGCTGCCCTCTAGCCCTTTTTTCCTAGATGTGGTCATTTATTTCTAAAATGCTTGGAGGAATTTTTGAAATTATAATTATTTTAACTTGTATGAAGAATTCACACATTTATTGTGCTAGAAAAGGCTTTAGAGATTATCTAATCCAATGGTCCAATGCCTTTTCTTTCTCAAAGAAAGACAGGAGAAGCCCAGAGAGGTTAAGTGCCTGCTCAAGGTCACTCAGCTAATTAGCCCCTGTAGGTTTGCAATGCAAGCACATGGTTAATTCCTAAACGATTCCCACAGCTCCTCATTAAGCAGAAGCCCTGGGAGAGCAGTTTTGTCACACATTCTACACCCAGCACTTCCCACCTCTAAGACTTTGTGGGGACAACACCAAGGATGCCCTGGTTCTGAGATCAGCCTGGAGGGCCAGCTGCCTGGGGGGTTTCCTGTGCACTGAGGCAGCCTGACAGCTGGGGAGTATCCGTCACGTTTGTGTTTCTGAATAACCCCCATAACTAAGCTGGAATTTAGCACAGATTCCAAGTTGCAAATATGATGAAATTCATGTAATTTACCCATCTTGTCCCACAAGGTTCTCTCTCTATATATAAAATACAAATTGTAAAATAAACAATAGGAACAATTAGGGTGAAGGGAAAATTGTTTTGTTTTGGATAGGAAAATAGTAAAGATGGGTAAAATTTGTACACAGAAATAAATATTGTCAAGTCCCTGTTCAGTGTCTGGAAAAGGGTGTCAGCTTGGATCTGTTTGTTAGTGGCCTCAGCGAAGTGGAATAGGTGATGTATTATAAGATTCAGAGTATTCATAAGATTAAAAAACTAATTCAAGAGAAGCATAGCATTTACTCATACTAACACCGAAGAGAAATTTCTTCCTTTAACAACATCCTCTCATAGACATAGCAGTGAATTTCGTACAGCTAATTCTCGTTATATTCCGCCACGGCAGCTGAAGGAACTAATGCAAATCAGAAAAGGTGTTTCCAGGATATTGGGGGTGGGTGCAAAACAATGGCTCTAAGTACACACCACAGTTTCTAAAATAAGTGGATTATATGTCCTTCCCAAAATCTTCAGCGGAGAAGGAATTAAAAAGAGAGTCCAGTAAAGATATTGGTCCTGAAGCAGAGGCTGCTAATTCTCCCCAAAACCCATGTTCTTTGCCAGACCACATTTCTCAGTCACCTTTGCGGTTAGCTGTCACCGTGTGCCTGAATTTGGGCCTGTGGAAAGTGAACAGGCCCCGTCCACCGGTGCACCATTCCACTCTCTTCCCATCTACCCTCTGAACCCTGAGGACTCCAAGGATCAAGAGGAGACCCAAGCTATAAGATGGACAGAACCTGGGTCCCTCCATGACTGTGCCCTCAATGGCCTCTGACATGCACAAGAAATAAACTTTTATTTTATTTACTGAGCTTCATGGGTTCCTTTGTTTGAGCAGGCAGCATTATAGTAAATAATGTAATCTTCAAACTTTTCAAACTGCAAGTCCCATCCATGGGACAGATAGTCTCAGTGGCTACCTAATCCAATCATTCCTCTTTACATTGAGAAAACAACCACCAAAATTACTACTATTTCAAGGCCATGCCATTTGACATCCAGTGTTCTCTAAGAATCAGACTGTCTGGGCTTGAACCTCAACTTTGCAGTCTGTGGGCCCTGGGCAAGTTGCCTCACTTGTCTAAGCTCAGGTCCTCTGGCTGTGGGAGGGCAACCACAATGGGGCCTGCTTTCAGAGCTGTTGGAGGGAGCAGGCGCTCAGCCTGGGATTTGGCCTGCGGCAAGCACCTGATTACTATTAGGTAGTAATCGTACCATCCTTTAGAAATGTATACTCGCGTGTGTGGCTTCCATGGGGAAGGCCTTAGGCAGGACCAGCTGACTTGCACAAAACTGGCTGAGTTTCTAGCAGTAAAGGAGCTCAGAGTAAGCTGGCTCTCCTTCTTCCCTGTCCCCTCCCCCTTCGGCGTCCATCCAAGCAATAGCCCATTCAATCTTCAGACTGAACCGGGCTGCCACAATCTGACTCCTGTTCTATCTATCTGAAATTTTTGAATGACCTTCATATGACCCTTCTGGGAAAAAGAGGATGAAATAACATCAACAACAATAATAATAAGTACTGGCTTTTAAATGTAAGAAGCTTTGTTGTTGTTGCTGTTGTGTGGGGTTTTTTTTGTCCATTCAAAAACCCTGTGATGATTCCACCAGAGCATTTTTTTGATGTCAGAAAGTGCTACAATATTCTTTGATAAGACATGTTTCTGGAAAGATCATTTCACAAAAAATAGATATTTTTGTATCGAGGCAGGAAAGAACTCAATTTCTGAGTGAAAGGTTATGCGCTAGGTAAATCTTCCTTGAGGAATTTAGAGTCTTCTTTCCTTTCCCCTTACTGGAAACACAAACATAGCTGGAGTCTCAGCTAATAATAACATCGCAGTGCGTACCGACCTGGCCTTCCTCAACAGCTTGCTAAGTTATTTGTGTCAGAGAGGATTTTATCATAAGTACATTTCTTTTCTTGCTATCACATGATGCACCATTGAATTTCCCATCATACAAACACTCTAATCTCATTTACAGTCACAGAGGTTGAAAATAGAAAATTAATCAGCATGTAAGTGCCCTATAATCTGTAAAGTAAACCAGATATGGCTAGACTAGAAGCAGTGTGGAGCAATGCCGGGCCTCCAGACCCGGGACCGTGCTTCTAGTTAGCTGTTAATGAGTCCTATGTCTTCCCACAGCTCCTTGATTTCTTTGTGACCCAGTTTCCATATGTAAAAATTGAGTTTGTTTCTCTCGGTATCTCCCCAATCTCATACAGCAGAATGAGCATCATAGTTCTAAGTGTATTGTCTTCACTCATGATGCGAGACAGACCAGCCCCATGTAGGATTGCTGTGGCTTTTCGTGAACCTAGGAAGTATATGCAGGCAGACCTGCCAGTTTCCTTGTTCTTAATGCTCTTCAGTTTTGTGAAATGACAAATGACACGTTATATAGGAGTTTATCTGGGCTTCTTTCCTTCCCTCCCTTCCCCTCTCCTTCCATTCATCCATTTGTTTTTACATCTAATTCCCATAGCACCAAAAGAAGCTTCTGAGAAATGTCTTCTGGGCAAGTAGCAAACTGACCAAATGAAGGATATAACTTCAAGGTCTGACTTGACCTGAACTCTTCACCAGTTCCTAAAATGTATTGAGAATTTAGCCATTTAGTTCATCTGGCTGGTTCACAATTGACTCATTCATAATTACCCTTTGTCATAGGATTCCCCTCCATTCATCAAACATTCTGTGCTTGAGAATGGGTTTAGAGAATGGCAGTTACCTTTAAATTTGCAAGACACTCAAAACAGGAGAATGCAAACAGAAGAAGAATGAGGTGATTTAGAAAGTTGAATTTCTTTGACTCAAAGAAGATAAGACTTTACCAAGGAAGGTAGAAGGGCAGAGTTCTGTTTCCTGTTCAAAAACGGGCTGACTAGTTTCATCTGTGTGCCATCTGAAAAAATGTTTTACAACAGGACCGCAATTCATGCAAGAGCCAACCTGACCACATAGTACATGATGTCCCTAGACTCTAATTGAGGTCTGTGTAAACCTCAGTTGCAACTTGGCTTTCAGTAAGTTTGATTCTTGTAATATCAGTGTGATATGCCATTGGCTAATTTTATTATTTTTGGAGAATAGGAAGTGAACGATAGCCAATTGCTAAGGAAAGCCACATACCTCCCATTTAGTTGGGTGAGTCATGGAAGGTGTGTGGTGTGCTGAGGAAGCAGCAAAATAGCAAGGGTTTAACACTCAGAGGCTTTTGTATTCCAGGTTTTGGTGCTGCTGTTGTTGTTGTTGTCCTCATTTCTGATCTGCCATCAATGGTGGCAGAGGTTATTGGATAGGCCTTGGCCAGCTCTCTAGGGCTGCTGCTCTGCCCAGTGACTCTGTCTTTCCTGTCAGCATGCTGATCATACTTGGAAATTATGAGTCAGTGAAATGTAGCCTCAAGCAGTGGGGGTGGGTAGATTACAAGGGAAAGTGCAGCCAAGGCTTCCTGTACCAACTCAGGGTCATTATCTTTGGGGGAAGATAGGGACTCACTAAGGCAGCGGGAACACCCATGCTCACCTGGCATTTGCTGTGTTACAAAATGCGTTTAGACAAAGTATGAGGAACAAATTAAAAAGCAAACAGATTTAAACCTCTTGCAGACATCAGGTTGGAGCTTTGAGAGCCATGTTATAATATCACTGTTATTGACACCTTCAACCTGCCATTACTTCGTGCGACTCATTAACTATTCACATTTGTCTGCCCTCATTCAACTCCTAGCAAGTGCGGCTACAGCCCTATTTAAAATAATAGAGTGAAATTGGTAACATTACTGTTTTAACAGGAAATTAGAAGACTTACATCCACAGAGCTTAGGTAATTGACACCAACAGCACTTTTCTTGTAATTTATGCACTCTGATTGATTTCATTCCCCAGTTAGTCCTAAAAGATTCTCTGAAGCATATTTAGCCATCAGATTACTGAGCAAAGGAATTAGATGAGTATTACCCTGTTTGCTATCTATTTATTCCAGAGCTGGCAAAAAGTTTCTACGTGGTTTGGAGCCCAGGATTCAGTCTAAAATTATAACGCTTATAAGGGTTTGGCCTCAGCACATGTCTTTGTTAAGTGACGACTATGAATTTATAGGAAGAAATCTCCTTCCTGGTAACAAGGACACAATTACAAATGGGTCATTTATTTATGCTTTAGCAGTACTTTTAGTGCTCACTCCAGCAGCACACATACTAAAATGGGAGCGATACCGAGAAGATCAGCACGGCCCTGCACAGGGAGGACACACAAATTCGTGAAGTGTTCCATATTTTTCTAATTTTATACATCATATATAGACATGTTGCCCTAGAATACCCTAAAAATACTCACTTCCCTTTAATAGTGCTGTTATAAATGACCCCTTTCCAGGTGTTCATTCAGTGTGGTATTTGCATCATAATATATGACCCTGCTTTATGCTCCCAGCTCCCCTCCCCAACTTAATTAACAGTGCTGAGTACGGGGAGTTTAATAATGAGGAAGAAACATTAAATGTATGTGGTCTGCCCTAGACGTCGCATAAAACAATGGCAAAGTGGAGGCAGTAAACCTGCAGTGTTCGAGTAAATCAGGAGTGTTAGTTTTGGCTATTTATTTAGAAGAGGAGGCATGGTCCGGGATCTACCTGCCTGTTTCTCCAGCTTCACACACCACCACATTCCCTAGGGTGACTTTTATTCAATCCTGTGAAACACTCCAGAGTCCCTCATCCTCATTGCCTTGTTCACACACGGGGGCTGCTGTGCTGGCTTTCTTCTCCCTGGCTCATCCTTGAAAAGTCAGTTCAAGGGTCACCACCTCCCAAATCCCTCTGTGATTCCACAGTCTCTTTCAAATCTTCCTCCTCAGTGTTCCCTTAGCAGCCTGTGACTGAGCCCACCCGAACCTTTTTCACACAATATTATTCACATGGTTCACTCGTTTACCACCCCATTGGACTGTAAGTTCCTTGAGGGCAGATTAACCATGAATTGCAGCATCTGTAACAACATGACTCCGAATGGAGTTGATAAGTGTTTCCCAAATGATCTGTGAATGCAGAGCAGAACTTTTGAAACCCCAAATTTATATGATGCCAGTATTTTTAAGTTAAACCTGAAATTGGATCTTAAACATTTTTAGTCAGAGCCAGAATTCTTGTATTCCCACAGGGGCAGGGGCCCCAGGAACACCCTGGGCTCCAGATTCCTCACTGTAAAGACAGGGGAACAAGGTGGCCTACAGCCTGGCAGAAGTATTGGCTGGCACAATACCATTCATCCATCCTCATTCTAAAGTCCTCACTGCTTGCTGAGGCTAGAAAGCTAAAAACTACATTGCAGGTAGGGTTTCAAGAATCAGATAAACTTGAGAGACTTCAATTTGAAGTGAGAGGTGCAGGTTTGTGGTGGGGGTGGCCTGGTTCTGGAGCCAGCAGCTCAGCTGTGGCTTCCTGAGCCGGCAGAAGACCTCCTGATTCAGCAGCTTCTGCGCCAATGGAAACAGGTTGCTTCCCTGGTCAGGCCGAGGGAGCTGGGTCTAGGGTCTGGGAGTTGTGCCTGGGAGATCACAGCCTAGAGCATTGTTTTTCAAACTACAGGTGATAAAATCTATATAGTGAATTGGCACAAGCATGACAAATTAAACAAATAAATGAACAGAGTAGTATAGAATAAAATGGAATAGAAAAAGAGAGCATTGCTCCTAGTAAAGGGGAATTTGTTTTATGCGGCTGCTTTTCAGTTTTATATGTGTGTGCATACATTTATGTATGTGTATTCTGAGTCATAATAGAAAATGTATGTCTAGCCATGAGTTTCAGTTACCAAAGTTCAAGAACATCTGGCCTAGAGCCTTACCTTCAGCATTTTCAATCATCTTCTTAATCCTTTCCTGTTTAAACTATCCAGAGGGGTGTTTTGCTTTGTTTCTAATCTGCAGAACATCTGTTCTGTTGCCCATCGGGCAGCATGTAGGTATACTAGGCTCTCCCTTTTTAAGTAGTGAGTTGCAGGGAGAGGTACATGGCGCTAGTTTCAACTCACAGCTTCCTCCTCTGGTTTCTTCGGGCACTCCTCAATGCCTTTTTTAATAAGGACAAGATGAAAGTGTAAGATATAAGTGTATGTTTGGGAGCTTCTAACTTTGTCTGGTTCCACAGCACGTTCTGGTAGGCGCTAGGAGAAATTGGTACTTGAACTATCCTAAGAAACTCATAGAGAACTCTTCCTTCCTCTCCTGGCCCTCCTTGGTGAGAGGGGCCTGGGGCTTAGCCTGAGGAGACCGGTCCACACCCAGATGCTCCCACAGCTCTGGGGCTCCCGCAGTACAGCTCAGAAGGGGACCTGCCCAGAAATGGACGGGCTCCGGACATCCTAGGAGGGATGCACCCAAGGTGACCTAAAGGTCATAGGAGGTGTTGGGTGTGGTGGTGCTGTACAATATTTTAAAAAATAATTATTTTATTGTTGTTCAATTACAGTTGCCTGCATCCCCCCCCACTCTCCCTGTACAATATTTTTAATATGATAAAGAAGCAGCACCAAGATAAAGCAGCAATGTGTGGAAAAGTAAAATTTTGTGATGATCAAGACAGGAACAGATTTACACACTCTCTAAATTGCTGCTCAGGGCAAAAGGTCAGTGGACAACCCAGGATCAAACAGTTTAGGTACCCTAACAATTCTTCTTAGTCTCTTAATTAACTTAATGCTGCCTTCATGCCTTTCTTAACAGAGGACCCTGTTTTCTCCAAAGAAGGGGACTAGATAGCTGGTGGATAGAGGCAGAAGTGACATTTTTCTTTTGTCCTTTCACATTGTTTGTATTCAATATCATATACAGCTATTGCCTATTGAAAATCAAATTAAATAGCCCCAGCACTTCCTCCCTAATCCATACTCTCAGCTGATGGCTTTGCCTTTCACTTCAGTGAGAAAACTGAACCATCAAAAGATTTCCCTCAGATTCCCATCATCAGCCAGTGCCTAAAACAGTGCCTGAAATATAGTCATCAACTACCTGAGTGTCTGCTGGATGTGAGACAGGCTTTCTGCGGCCTCCCAGGGGCCCAACCTTGGCCTGTCTTGTAAGACCTCCTGGGGCTCCACGCTGTCCTGACTACCCAATGTCCGTTCGTAAGGCTGGTCCGAGACACCCTGTGCCCACCCCCAACCCTAGCCATCGGCATCCTAACCATTCTTCAACAGGGTCCCTTCCTCATCTCTCTGTCAAGCCTTTTTTATCCTTTCCACGCGCCCAGTCACTTCTTCCCCTCTTAATACGTAGACATTATTTGGGACTCACAGTGACCTCAGTAAAATGAATGAGACTTGGAACTTTGTTTCACACCATTTCTCAGCTCCCTCAACACTTTAGACACACTGCCTACACATCGCAGATGCTCAATAAATGCCTTTGGACTGGCTGAGGACATCTTTATAAATTCATGTAAAATTCGGCGACTGGGAATCCTGTGAGAGAAGTGGGGCCTGAGTTCCCCTCCCCCAGTCACCCTCATGGAAATCTGAATTTCTTAAATGAAATTTAAGAGAGCCTCAGGCTTACTTGGCTTATTTCTGCCAAGTGTTAATTATGTGTGGAATCTAAGGGGACTTCCACATATGGATTACAAGGGACATTATGAGGGGACATTAAAAAAGACAGCTGTGTAGCAGGCAGATATTCTTTCCTAAACTTTCAAAGACCTATATTTTCTCTAGGTTGCTTTTGGGAGAGATGTCTTTTCTTTCATACATTTCATTTGCGCTTACTGAAAACGGAGAACATATTTCCGAGAAAAACCCGTTGTCTGATTAGCTCTTTGCATTATCAGGATTCCAAAAACCAAGGGAAAATTCTCAATCGTTTTCTCTGAGCTACAACTGCTAATATATTATAGCTCCTGACTTTGTTGTCTAAATCTCCATCCAGCCAAAACTAACCAGTGTGTAAGAGTGTCTTATTCCAAAATACTTCTAAAAACATCAGTTATTTTAAAAACACCTGAGCATGTGAGTGACCATGAAGGAACAGAATAAACTAGACAGAGTACTGTCTATCCCATGTGGCCACTTGACAGGCTACTTTTTCCAACTTAAACATTGATTCCAGCTTTGCTGTCCGTGCCCCAGATGAGACTGGGTCACCCATCTTTGAAGCCACTTTGCCAGCTTTATGAAGAAAATCTCTTGTTCTTCTATAGTCACAATCTTTTTTTTTTTTTTTTTCCTTGAATGTAAACTGTATTAGCTTGATCATGTACCTCATTCACCGGATTTGGTACCAGATGATTTTGGGCTGTTTCCCAGAACTCGAATCAAACAATGAACATTTGCCAACATTAAAACTACTTCAGAAAGGAAAGTGATACAGGCCCTGAAGGCAATTTCAAAAGAGGAGACACAAAGGAATTTTGAGTAATGGAACGAGTGTACTGTTGCCTCGGGTAGCTTTTTTATTTGGGACAGCACTAGTTTTGAAGTGGAAGAGTTCATATTTTTCTTTAAAATCAATCTCCTCATCTTACATTCACATTTAATATTTGAAAACTCACTTCCAGCTGAGGAAATGGTCTTGTGGATGAAGACTTTGGGTCATTTCTTAAAATGTTTGGGAGAAATTATATCCTGCCAAATTAAAAAAAAAAATGAGTAGCAGGGGAAACATTAAAAAATGCCAGATGGTGGGAAGCATTAGAACCATGTAGACCTCGAGTCAAGTCCTTGCTTAACCAGTACTTGTTTACTGCTTTGGGTTAATTATTTAATCTTTCTAAGATTCTGTTGCCTTGTCTATACCATGATAGTTTATTAAATGGCCCCTTATGTAAATAGTTTAGTACAGAGCCTGGCAAATATTAGGGTATTAGGCATTCAAAGAATGTTATTTTTTTCTCTTTTCCTTGGAGAACAAAACATAATTTATTAGAAAGAAGTCCTTCTAGGACTTAGAAGTTTCAAGTCCTAATTCCAGCTAATCAGTAAGGTGACCTTGACCAAATCATTCAAACTTTCTGGGGACCAGTTTTCAAATTTCATTTATAAAATTTTGCTATTATCTACTGTGGAAATTAACTTTATGTGTCTATTTGGCTGAGCCGCAATGAGCAGATATTTTGTCAAACATTATTCTGGCCCTGGCTGGTGTGGCTCAGTTGGTTCAAGCTTGTCCCATACACCAAAAGGTCACAGGTTCGATTCCCAATCAGGGCACATATCTAGGTTGTGGGTTCAGTCTCCAGCCGGGGAGCCTATAAAAGGCAACCAATTGATGTTTCTCTCTCACATCCATGTTTCTCTGTCTCTGTCTCTCCCCCTTCCTTTCTTTGTAAAAAAAGCAATGAAAAAATGTCCTTGGGTTAGGATTAAAAAAAAAAACCCCAACACATTGTTCTGTATGTTTCTGTGGGGTGTTTTAGATGAGAATAACATTTAAATAGATGGACTCAGAGTAAAACAGCATGCTCTCCATAATGTGGGTGGGCTTCATCCTCTCAGCTGAAGCCCTAAATAGAAAAAAAGACTGACCTCCTCCAAATGATAAAGAATTCTGCTACCAGATGGCCTCTTTGGACTTGAACAGCATCAGCTCTTCCTTGAGTCTCCAGTCTGGCAGCCCACCCTGTAGGTTCCGGACTTGCCAGTCTCCATAGTTTTGTGAGCCAATTCCTGAAATAGATCTCTCTCTCTCTCTCTCTCTCTCCCTTAAATATATACATATCCTATTGGTTCTGTTTCTCTGGAGAACTCTGACTACTACATCCACCTCAAAGAAATAAAGGAAGTTATGTATGGAATGCTGCTTGCCATAGGCCTGGGTCATGACATCTGTTCAGGAAGTATGTTTTCTTTCCTTTTTCCTTCCCTTTGCTCTTCGAACCTTGGCTTTCTCATCTGGAAAATGAAGAGGTTAGACTCATGGGATAATTTGTAAAGCTGCTTCCAGCTTTGAAAGTCTGCGTATGCATGTGAAACTAATTGCTTGGACTGTAACTTTCAAATATAGTCATGGTTAAATTGGGTATCTGCAAAGGGAGAAAGCCATGGGAGTGTACCAAGACTATTTATGTAGAAACCAATCCTTTCAGGGTTGTGCAAAGAGTTAGGGGGACTAACGGGGAACTCCTGGTAGCCCTATATATATTCTTATAAGCCTGAATGCTTTCTCAGTGGTTGGGGGAAGCAAAGTACAATCTCTTATTCTACGTAAAAGTAACAGGGGAAAGTACCTACTTTACCTGTGAGGATCTTTACATGCATCTCTGTGCACATACTGCAGAGAGGAGAGTCATTTGATGGATTCTACAGAATCTTTGGCTGGTGTGGCTCAGTGGATTGGGTGCTGGCCTGCGAACCAACAGGTCACAGGTTCAATTCCCAGTCACAGCACATGCCTGGGTTTTGGCCCAGGTTACCCAGCTGGGGACATGCGAGAGGCAACCAATTGATGTGTCTCTTGCACACTGATTTTTCTCTCCCTCTCTTTCTTTCTCCCTTCGGCTGTCTCTAAAAAGTAAATAAATAAAATCTTTAAAAGAAAGAACCTTTGGGATCAGGTTGAACACTACCATTAACCTTCAATCTCTGAAAATTTAAGGTCCACTATGTATTCTTTAGAAGGAGAAAAGAAGTACCCCAGATTGTGTTTCAACTATATTCTCAGCAATTCACCAGAAAAGTTCCCTAGTGTATTTTAGGACATAAGTGTTATTTCCTTTCTTAACTGGTGAAGTGGCAAGATACTTAAACATACTGGCTAGAGTACTTTGGAGTCTGAGTTTCTAGATGAAATAGTGGGAAATATCCTTTGCAAACTCCATGGTGTTATATAAGCACAAGTGATTATTATTCTTACAATACACACTCAAGTGATAGCAGCAGTTTGAGATTCAAGTGAAAGAAGTCCGGTTAAGAGGGCCTCCTCCCCAACATGTTGTTCCATATATTTGTTCTGGCACACATCGGGAGCCTTTGTCAGGAAGGCCAATGAGCAAAGTTAGCAACTGCTCACACAGCTTGAATTGAGAGGCTCAGACAAAGCTCCCTGCTCCTCAGTCCAACTGCCCACAGCCTGCCACCTGGGCTCTGGGCCACCAGGCTCTACCCTACACAAACCCATGATGCATCAGGTGCCACTGTAGGCACAGTCACTGTCACAAGAGTTCACTGCTTAAAGATTCAATGCTACTCCATTTCCTGTAAAATAAAATTCAAACAATTTAATACAGCATACAAAGCTACTGAAAAATAATGGTTTTGTTATTTCTCTAGTTTCATCTCTGCTGTGATTCTTGACCGGTCTTCTATGGTTCAATTTTAGGCTCCAGTCTGCAAACTTTCATTCTCCAATTTGGTATTTATTCTGCAAATGTTTAATACATGTCTACTAATGAGTGTCAGGCACTGTTCTCAGCACTGGTGATATATCAGTAAGTAAATCAGAGCTTACATTGTATGGGGAGACAGATGACAGACATTGTACAACATGTTAGAAAGTAATGAGAACTGTGGGAGAAAATAAGTGTGTGTGTGTGTGTGGGGCTCTGCTGGCACCCCCACCCCTGGCTGCCGTGGATGAGAATAAATCTACCAAGACATAATCTGCTTGGGGAGGAAAGGTAGCCAATCTCTCAAAGGAGAAGGGCCTTGAGCCTGTTCCTCAATGGGCTTTTATTGGGTTCAAATTACACAGGAATACAGGTAAAGCTCATCAGTCATTGTTAGGCAGTAATGATCAAACAATAGATAACATTCAAAGAACTATGAGGGCTTATTCTGAGTCAGGGTCAGATAGGTACAATGACACCAAAGGGCCATAAAACTTTGGGAAACAAACTTATTTTATGCTGGGACCCTTATCATTTAAATAGACTTTATTCTTAGCAAAGCAGTTTTCACAGGATTTTATGCATTCTTTCTTAGGCCTGATTGCCCCAGGGAACTGCCCTTTTCAGCACAGGACTGCACCACCCTCCAGCATTGTTTTAGGCTTAAGTCAGGTGGGGTACGCAGGCAGCCAAGAGATTAGGAGACCTTTTACAGATAGAATGAAAACTTGGGCTATGACAAAGCCTAGGGGTGAGGGTCCATCACCCCTTTTCTATAGTCCCCTAAGTCCTTCCCTGATGGCCCCTTCATGACGGTGCCTGTCTTAGGTCATCCCTCCCTTGAGGAATCTGCCCAGGGCCAAGCAAGGTGAAGTAAAAGGGCAGAGGCTGTGCCCCTGTTGGGAGGATAAGCTTTGTCTCCTTAGTGGCTTACGGTCCCAATGTCTTTTTACTCAGCCTTAGCCATGAGGGGTTACAGCTTCTGAAACCAGGCAGGGTGGTTCCCAACAAGTAAGAGCCTTACCTGTGCTGGGAATGGGAATGGCGCATTTTATAGAAGGGCATCAGGGTAGGCCTCCCTGAGAAGGCAAGGGAATGTTTCAGTTATGCAGCATTGTTGTAACAATAGCTAGCTGATATATGGAGCAAACCATGCAAGCATCTTGGAGAATAGCTTTCTAAGCAAAGGCAAGGGCTGCCTCAAAGGTCTTTAGACAGTAGGTGGCTGTTGTGTTTGAGAAAGAGTGAAGAGGCTGGTTTGCGGGAATGCAGTGAAAGCAAAAGAGTAGAAAGAAATTAGGTGGGCAGTGGAACCAGATGTGGTAGTTCTTGAGTGCTGCTCTGAGGACTTTGGCTTTGACTCAGAAATGGAAAACCATTGGAGGGTTTTGGGCAGGAGAGTGGCATGATCTACATGTGTTTTCAAAGGACCCTCTGGCTACTGTGCTGTGAACAGACTGAAGTATAGAAGTGGGAGGACCAATTGGGAAGCCATTGCGATAGTCAGGTGAGAAAGGATGATGTTTTAGACCAGGGTAACAGCAGTAGAGGTGGTACAAGGCAGTCAGATTAGGTATTTATTTTTAAAAGTAGAGCCCATAAGATTTGGATGTGGAGTGCTTTAATATGCAAAGGACCAAAGATGGGTAGAGTGGTGGAATCAGTAAGGAGGTTAGGATGGTGCTTTCAGTAAGTAAGGAGAAAAAACAGCAAAGGATAGTGTCCCAGATGTCCACTGAAGAGAGTATTTCCAGAAGGAACCAGTGATTAATTTTATCAATTGCTGCTGATAACTTCATCACGATGACCTGAGAACTGGCAGTTGAATGTAGCAATATAGAGATTATTGGTAAATTTGAGAAGAGCAGTTTTGGTAGAGTGGTTTGGGGCAAATTCCCAATCAGTGCTTAGTATGGAAGAATTGGAGAAGAGAAATGGAAAACAATGAGTCAAGACAAACCTCCGAACACTGTTTAGCAATAAAGGGAGCAGAATCATAAGGAATAGGTGGAAGGGAAGGTGGAGTCGGGAGAGGGTTCCATTAACACTCTGAGTAGTCTCATGCATCCGTGCCTTTTTGAGATTCCTTCCTTAAGTCCACTTGACGAATTTCTTTTTCTTGAGGAGCTAACGTAGCTATGTCTATACTGAGCTTTCTTTGTGTCTGCATTCGTTCATCAGAAAGGACTTGTTGTGTGCCTACTATAACACAGACATTGGTCCATGAACACCTCAATAAACAATGAACAAACCTGATAAGATCTCTGCCTTCCTGGAGGACATTATGCTAAGTGAAATAAGCCAGTCAGAGAAAGACATAGAGCATATGATTACATTCATCTGTGGAATCTAATGAACAAACTGAGCTAACAAGGAAAATGGGGTCAGACTCATAGATGGAGAGCAGGATGACAGCTGGGGGTGGGGGGAGGATAGGGGGTGGGGGGAGGTTAGGGGATGGAGGGATTGAGCAAACAGGAAAAAGGACTCATGGACATGGACAACAGGGTGGTGATCGCTGGAGGAGAGGGGGTATAAAGGAACCAAATGGTAATGGAAAAAAAATACAATAAAGATTGTATTTAAAAAATAAAAATAAAATCTAGCTGTGACAAAAAAAAAAATTCTCTGCCTCCCTATAAGTTATGTTCTAATGGGGAGATAGAGAATACAGAAGCATACAAATAAAGAAATAAGGAAATTGATCACTACAGATTATGGTAAGTGTTGTGTAGGCCATAAACCAGGTCATGTCAGAAAAAGGGTCATGGAAATCTTTCTAGGGAGGTGCCCATTTAACTGAAACCTGAAGGATACTGCTATGGACTGAATGTTTCTGCCCGCCCCATTCATATGCTGAAGTCCTAGTTCCCAACATAATATTCGATACAGGTGGGACCTTTGGGAGGTGATTAGGTCATGAGTGTGGAGCCCTCATGAAAGGAAGTAGTGCCTTTATCAGAAGGCACATGAGAGAGAGGATCTCTTTCTAAACATGTGAGGAGGATGCACCAAGAAGGTCTGCAGAGCAGGAAGAGAGCTATCACCAGACACTGAATCTGCTGGCACCTTGATCTTGGACTTCCAGCCGCCAGAACTGTGAAAAATCAGTATCTGTTGTGTAAGCCATTCGCTCTATGGCGTTTTTGTTAGAGTAGCCAGAATGGACTAAGACAAATCCGGAGGAGCCAGTCCTAGAAAGGATCAGAGGGTCTTCCAGGCACAGGGAATCAACCTCAAGAGCAGAGTCCTCAAGGTCAGGAAGGGGTGGGGTGGTAGAAGAAGAAAAAGTGGTCTAATGTGGCTGGAGTGGCGAGAGCTGGGGGGAGGGGTCCAGATTATGTAAGGCCTAGGAGGCCAGGGTGGCAGGGTGGCAGTGTGGAGGTGAGACATTCAGAGGTAGAGACATCTTTTGGAGGTAAACAAGTTGATGGATTGAATGTGGTGAATGAGAGAAAAGAACACATCAGTATTGCTTCGTTAACGTAAACAGCCAGGGAGATGTGGTACCATCATCTAAAGGGAACAATATTTAGAAGAGAGATGGGCTGGAATATGATGTGGGGGTGGGGAGTAGAGAACTGGTTGGAAAACAAGAGAGTGTCATTAAGGAAGCCTCAAGAGAAAATGTTTCAAAAAGCTGGAAAACAGTCAACCAGAGAAATGCCGCTGAGAGAGGGAGACATCATTAGTCTTAGTGCTAACTTACTCTTCCAAAGCCCTCAAAGCTCCTCTAACAGTGATTCTTCTCTGCCTTTCCCCTTTATTATTTGACAAATTGCTAGAGGTTTTGGGTCTCCTTTTATGTTTACTTTTGTATCCCTGGGCTCAACAGGGTGCCTTAGAAACAAGGTAGATGCATGAAGAGTTCCAGATTGAAAATAACCCTGGGAAGGAACCACCCCAAGGTGCTATCAGTTGAGAGATCAGCTGCCAGATGCCAGAGGGTGATGGGAGGAAGGAACCACCCCAAGGTGCTATCAGTTGAGAGATCAGCTGCCAGATGCCAGAGGGAGATAGGAGGGCCCAGCACTACTCCTTTAAGAGCCCTACCCAGAAGTTGTGCACAACAGGTTCCACTCAGCCTTACAGGATGAAAAGCATTCTGTCTTCTTGGAGCTAGAAAGGGTGTTCCTGATAAGGCAGGGTGGGGAACCTGACTCACAGACACACAATTAGCCGGCTTTTGTCTTTGGATCTGACTGGAAGTGACTCATGGGCTGGAAAAAAACCTTTTGGAAACAAATGAGGGGGGAAAAAAGAGGTTAGGTCATTACAGCATTTCATTCTCAGAGAAAATGTGGATCTGCTATCCCATAAATGTTGAATACTGTACATTTCTTCAGCCTTTCTCCAACAAAATCCCAAGGGGAATTATTAAGCCTGACAATTCACTCATTTTCTCCAAGATTTTTATTACATGCAATTTAAAGGGGATAAAGTTTCCTTTCTTTTTTCTTTCTATTCACTTGAATAAGCCTTGATTACCAGTAGGGCTTCTAGAAGACTGCAGCTATAGGTAATGTTTCCCCTTTAACCAGTTGAAGGCACCTGATGCAGCCACCAAGGCACTTCCTGTCCACTGAATCCTTGCTCAATTACATTTGAAGAGAATTTATGGAGCACCTTGTTAAGGGGCATTGACACACACTCTTGGGGGAGGGGCTAAAAGACACAGCCCTGTCTTCTGGGGGTTTATAGTTGGGGTAGCCAGCTAGTCTTGAACTCAAGATATTGTACAAATTAGACTACTAAATGCCATGTTGATATATTAATTAGAGCTTTTTTGTTGCACGTAAACAATAAGGAGAATTTGTTGTAAGAAATACTGGATTGCCACATGCAATCTGGGGCAGGCAGGACAGTACCAGGGACATAGGAACTAGCACGGCCAACATTAGGTCAGAGGCCCATTCCCACCCCCACCTCCACCCTGTCCCTCAACTCTGCGCTCCTAGTCTTTGTCAGTCTCCACCTCTGTCTTTGTCTCTCTACCTCTATTCCTGTCTTCTGAGAGGCCTCGCCTCCGCAGGATGGGAAACACGGTTATGCAGAAGAGGCCCACATTTATATTTTGCAGTTTAGCCCTGGGGAAAAATTGACCTTTTCACTCCCAGTTTCAAAATTCCCCAAGGCTTATGATTGGACTAAAATATGTCAGCAAGGCGGGGGAGGAGCGGAGTTAGAGGGGGACGAGAATTTGGGAAGCTGCAGTGAATGGTTGACTTGAGGTCAAAGGCACATTCCCCGCCCCTACCCTGGCAAGGAACTGGCTGGGTCCGAAACCCAGTGGGGTGGGGTTGTGGGGGCGGATCCGGAGAGGCCTCCCGCAAGCCAGGAGTGGGGGAAGGGAGGCGTTTAGAAAACAATGGGTCCAGCTCCTCTGCAGACTCGGCCTGACAAGTGTAACTCGACTAATGTAGGCGAAAAGCTGCAATATTTTAAAAAGGGAGTCAGTCTATTCCTAAACCAGGCTTTGTTATAATCCTCACAACAGTTATGAGGGGATTACTCCTGCCCCCGTTTTACAGATGAGGGATTCGGAGAGGTCAAGCACTGGGCCCACACTCACACCGCTGAAACGGCAGAGTAGGATCCGGAACCCGACCTCTGCGGTTTGCAGCTCACGGTGCTTCCACAAACCCAGGGCAGGGGGGACAGAACTGCGGGAGCCCCGTAGGCCCTAACAGCACGCCGTGCCTGGGCCTCCTGGGAAGATTTCAACAGGTCTAGGGGACGGAGAAAAGAGCTCCGCCGTCAGGCAGGCCTCCGGGCGCCCAGTCCCAAGGGTGCGACGTGCCCCGGCGGTGGGCGGGCGCCGCGTGGCCAGAAAGCCAGGTCTGGGCCTGGCAGGGAATGCCACGCCCCAGTTTGGAGTGCTTCCCTCCAGATCCCGGCCTCTCAGTGCAATTCCATTTAAGGGCAACCCAGCCTGGTTCCCACCTAGCCTGGAGGATGACAGATTGCCCCGTGGTCAATTTGCCGGGTGAGAACGGGAGCGTATAACTCTGCACCTGCGTTGCCAGCGCTATAAATGAAGCCAATCACGTCCCGTAAAATGTCACCACTGCTGAGGTGCAATTTGCAAGGGGGTCTTCTGCAGCGTGTAGTTGACCACGGAAAGCGACCCCCGGATCCGCACATTGACTGCAGCCTGGTAGGAAGCATCTAGTGCAGGGTGGGGGAAGGGAGCAGGGAGGGCCCTCCCTCCCATTCCCATTCTTGTTTTCGGCTCCCAGCTTTGGAACCCGGTTCTGCCCTGTGGCAAAAGGTTCGGGAGGTCGAGGGGCGGCTTCAGTTATTTCTGTTTGAAGAGTTGGGCCAAACGTAAACAGCAGAAAAGCAGGAACCAGGAGGCGCGCCTGGACTTGGCTGCACGACCCCGCTGCTGCCGCGGCGGAGCCTGAACGCGGAGCCGCCGCCCCTCCCCCGCCGGCCCGGGAGCCCATTTTCGCTTGGCCGGTCCCCGCGCAGCCGGATGGATTGCGCCCCACCCCCGCTCCTCTGCTCAGTCATTCAGACTTGGAAAGTCAATAACACGCTGACATCATCAGGGGTTTGTGTATTATTACAAGGCTACTTTCCAGAGTACCTGGCATTATCTAAGAGAGGAGCACTCTGGCTGCCCAAGAAAGAGCCTGGATGCGGGGCCAGGCGGCCTCGGGGAGGGGCGGCCCCCCTGAGCCAGGCCTTTTCCTTGGTGGGGAGCATCTTCGGGCACCATTTAGAAACAGATCATGAGCTTTTGCTGCACTAAATGCAGATGCACTTTAGATATCGATACATAACTTCATTTTGGCTTGGGGTGCACTTATAAATCATTCTTAAGTGACCTCCATTTCTACCAAAGACATCCACTTGGTCTTTAAGAAGCATTTTTAGTGATCCTCACAAAGGAAAAGAAGAAAAAGAGCATCTTTTATGACAGGAAGCTAAAGGCTGATTCTTTGGAGACTCTTGGGGTTTGCGTATGCGATTCTCGATTATGTAATCGCCATCACGGGCGATTAGGTCTTCTCTTTCTCCCCAGGGCTGGCCTGGGTGGTTTGGTTGCTGTGTTTTTCTTAAGCCTCATGCAGAGCAAACACACACATAAAAACATGTCCCAGATTTATGGCGCAAAACTGCTCTCCAAAGCAAATTGCCTTAGAAGAGTGTCTCATTTGGAAGAAGGGAAACAGATGAATTTGTTGTTAATTAAGACTCCTTATCTTTCTACTCTAGCATTTCCTTTTTCTAGAATGGGTTTTTAAAAATAATTTTTATGTATTTTCGGTGTTCTGTTCCCTCGCCCTAAACTATTACAATGGGCTTGTAATAGTTTAACTAATTGTGTAGATTAGTGTTCTTTTGCTCTGTTAACACACACACACTAGAAAAACTGAAACTCAGGAACATACAACATGGTACTTTTTCTTTTTTGGCCAGACAGGCCATTTCTTTCTTTACACACACAGGGCTGATCTCATTTAAAATCTCTTAGTGTCTTAAATTGCAAAAAGACAAAAACAACAAAAAAAACCCCAACAACAAAAATACCCCCAAACCCCAAACAAACAAAAAACAGGCAGCCAGCCCAACTACTTGGAGAATGACAAGGGGAGAGCTGTTCTTCACTGGCCTGATTTCCTCCCCCTGTACCTCAGGCAGGAGAGGTCATGATTGATGTGAAAGTCTTCAGAGCTCCCCAGGAAAAAGCAAAGCAGCCATGTTGCTCACAATGTAGCAATGTCCCTATGTGCACTTGATCATTTCAGGAGAATTTGTGGTAGATTATAACCACTTCCCTCCAGATGGTGTGAAGAAAAACTCCCCACCAGGTTTGCACTTCTAAAATCACCTCCCCAGGCCCGTCCTACACCCCTCCCCCCGCCCCCCAGTCTGCCCCGGGAAATTCCCCTTGTTCAGGTGTAGGCAGCTGGCTGGGCCCAGTGCACCAGCCCTCCAAGATAGATCAGTAGGTGTTCCGTGGGTCAGTGGAGCTTGAAGCAGTTGAAGGGAGGAAAGAGCGAGGGGTGGTGGAGGATGGGACTCTACCAATCTGTGCACAATTTACTTAGGGGTTTTCCCTTAGCTCATTAAAGAGTGTGCAGACCTGAGAGTCTGTCCGTTTGATGGTTAAGGTGAAGAGGTCTTTAAGTCTCTAAGCACTTCTTTTCCTTGCCTGTTGGCCCTCTGCCTTTTGCTTAAGCCATCTTAGGTGAGACTGACCCACATGGGCGTCCTTCGCTAGGCCAGGAAATCAGCCACATCATTCTAGATATTGAACTTTGATAGCTGGCAACCAACTTCCTATTCTGGAGCTTCATCCCAAGCAGGGGAGGACAAAGGTCAGAGGGTTGCTTGGGCAGAAGCTCCAGGGTAGGAAGTTGGTTGCCAGCTATCAAGGCTCCAGAACTAGGTGGCTGACACCTCTGCCTAACAAGGAGCCCTATACTGGCCAGGAATAGGAGAGCATTCAGTGGAAAAGAACTATATTGGGGGGATGAAGAAGCCAGAGGCTTGGTCTAGAAGAGCTCAGCATGTGTTCAAAGAGGCAGATACACAAACAGCAGGAGAATGCTGTTTGCCCCAAGGTGAGGGTCTTACGTGGGTTGGTCCTTGTGTACTGGTGGAAGACAAAAGGACTGTGGCATCAGGCCACTCCTCCCACAGTTAGCCATGGAGGAAACTTGGTGACCTGCAAGAGTGACGTGAAATTTCCCCTGTTTTCTGGGGAAAACAGATTGCCACCTTTTGGATCTCCACTGCCAAATATTTGTCATCTGGTTAGAACTGTGTGTATTTTAATTCCTAGGCTTGTGTCTCTTCAGGTTGTCAATGTGAAGATTCCGGGGACCGACATTCAGTTGTCAGCCCTCATTTTGGTTTAGAAAAGGCAGCATCTTCAAGTAGACCCTGTACTTTGTACTTTGCAGACCATGGCAATGCTTAAGCTCTTTGTGGACAAGGTTTCCACTCCACTGCCTGCAGAAATTTCGGTTGAGAAACTTTGAGAAATAAATTAAAAAACAAAAATATAAGCTGTTTTTTTTATTATTAGATTTAGAAAATTATATTCACCAAAACAATCTGTCAGACTACTGCGGCTGTTTTGCAGTATTCTCAGTTGCTCCGTGGATTTCACTGTGGAATATAACAAACCGTTCTTGGATCTGGGGCCTATTCTGAGTAGCTCTGGAGCAGAGGGTGCATACTGGAGGTCCAAGGGCTAAAATCAGCTCACATTTGTGTTTAGGTTGGCCCAAACAGATTTTTTAAAAAGTTGGATTGAAAATTCAGAGGTTTCACATAAAGATCCAGCTTTTCCTGAAAAGTGAAAAGCTCCTACAACACAAGCCCAATTGGGTGGAGCTGAGTAGCAGCTTCCCCTTTTAAGCCACGTGTCTCCAGGCAGGGTCACTCATTTTAGCTACCTGCTGGGCTGCAGAGGGTATTTGAGTCTGTGTGCCCTTTCCCCAGGTGTCCCTCTGAGATGGGCTTCCTGGGTATTTTCCTAGTCTTCTTCTCTCAGGGGAGGACCCTTCAGCAAAGTTCAAACCAACCAGTGCGGAGTGGTTCTGAGACCCCTGTTAGCACAGGGTTTCTGTGAGTCCTTGGATGCCCCAAACATTCTCTTTAGATTATAGTTGATAATACATTTCAAATGTATATGAGTTAAAATCTTCAGAGGCATGCAGATGACATTTTAATGGATATAAAAATTCATTTAATGATTTTATAAGTGTTAATACTAGTTTTTTGTTAGTACATTTTTCTTGGTCAACAGGTAGAGAAAGTAAAACTACAGCTACATTTAAAAAATGTTCAAGAGGTGATGCCCTTCATAAAAAAGTTAGGGGACTGCTCTGCTATAACACTTATCATCTTCAGACGTCTATAGGACTCCCTAAAAGGCCCCTAAAAGAATGTTGAAACACAATGTGTCCTCAGTTTTTTTTAAATAAAATAACAGCTACAGTTTTTGCATTATAAGTTAAAGTTGTTGCAAAGGACATAATATTCAGTGTGCTGAAACAAGTGACATTGTAGAATAAAACTGTTACATCCCTTTTTTTTAATGTACCCAGTGAGATGCAAATATCATAACAGTCAGATACCCATCATCATTCACTTAAAAAATACATTAACAAGGTGTTCTTTAACACTGGCAGGTCTTACATGGTTTTTCTCCTTGGATTTATACAGCTATATCCCTGCTGGGTCAACAAAATACATAGAAATTTTAATTTTAAAAATATTCTGTGTGATTATATGGCTTTAAGTTAATTTTTATTGACTATGAATTGCAATGAGGTGAATATGGCTTTTCTTCCAATTACTTTATGGATTCATGGATGAGCATTAATTGTCTTTCTAACTTTTTATTCACATGCTTGCGTTCAAACAAGAAAACAGGTAGATGGAAATGGAAGTCGGGTATTTTTTTAGTAGCAATTCATCTCCAAAATCTGCATTTGCCATTCTTTCATTCTTCATCTTCAGAATCGTTTGCCATAGATCTCATGATTTGCCCCAAATCACCTGTGACTAGATTCTACTTTGGTCTCTTGGGGAGCAAGACCAAGAGGGCACTTGCTGCAGGCTGAACACTTGTGTAGCCCCCACACTCGTGTGTTGAAACCGAATTCTCAGTGTGATGGTGTCTGGAGCTGGGGCCTTTGCGAGTTGATTAGGTCAGGAGGGTGGAACTCTCAGGAATGGGACTGGTGCCCCTATAAAAGAGACTCCCGCAAGATCCCTTTTCCTTCCTGCCACGTGAGGATGGACAGGGTGAAAAGTCTGTCAGTCGTCTGTGCACCAAAGCAGGCCCTGAACCTGCTGGTCCCTTCTTCTTAGACATCTAGCTTCCAGAACTGTGAGAAAAAAGAATTTCTGTTGTTTATAAGCCTCTGTGGTATTTATTATAGCAGCCCAAACTGACTAACAGCATCCGATGAGCAAAGGTTTTGTTTCAAGTTACAATCATCATTTGCTTTCGCGACACCTTTGCTCAGCCCCAGGGCACGGACAACAGGAGGACTGGGTGTGGATATAAGGTATGCAAGTCTTTAGTAAAGTAGGAGACCAGATAAAGAAGTCAGCTTGTTTATCGGGTAAATAATACTCATAAAAATTGAGGAAATTGATTCCTTTAAAAATATCCTTTCCTGTGTACCCCTTGAAAAGTCTTCATGTATCCACAGAAGTATATATGTACCCCACTTTGATGACGGCAGCCTGAGAAAAATGTCAGGCCCGCAAGTTCGTGGGGTAAAAGGGAGGCACCGTGAGGTCAACACTGGTTACACTAATAACGTATTCCTTCTGTTTGGATTGTACACCCAGTTAGTATCTTGTGGCCCATTCTAGGGAAGCTCCCTGCAGGGTTTCACTAAAGAAATTGTGAAGCAAAGCTTTGCTGGGAGCGTCCTGCTCCCTGTGAAGGTTCCTGGTGGTTCGCAGCAACCTGGGCTTTTAACATAGTTATACTCAGTATATTATTAGCTTTGTTCTGCCCTTTTCACTGGGATTCTAGTGAGAATGTGCTCCACTCCACCTCACCCTCACCCTCCAACCCCTTAGGCTGATTTAAAGAACAATTCCTATTCCTCCCTAGGTGTGGTCAGCTGTTTCTCCCTAGAATCCCTTCCTCATCGCCCATTGCTCTAAGCATCTCCCCAGTTTGCTGTTGTTTTAAAGAAGGTGGCTCTAAGTAAGCCAGTAATTTTTAGAGCTGATAATTTTCAGAGATTCTCCTTTGTTCTCCTTTTAGTTCTGGGGCTTTGAGAGACTTTCATAGCTAACGTTGCTCCTGGAGGGTAAGCAAGTCTTCGCTGCTCCTGACCACTTCATCTGATCTCCCCAAAGAGAATCCTGAGGACCTCAGAAAGTCAGGTCCTCTCTGGAGGTTCCCTGGGGGTTTGGGTCCATTATGAAGTACACCTGAGGGATTCAGCCCAGGACACGTGAAGCAGGTGCAGTAATTTTAAACCAAGTGTAATCTTCTCCGAGCCTACTAGAACACTTCAGATCTGGCATCATGTTAGATTTTTCTAGGTGTATTTCATTCTTCGCCAGACTCAACATTGAGAGAAAGAAAAGAGAAAGGTGGGGAAATTTTTTAAAATAAAATTTGGTTTGAAATTTATAAGCACCCAGCATGCCAGGCACTTTGCACACATTATCTCATTAAATCCTTTCACTATCCACGTGAGGGAGGTATCGTTATCTCAGAAACAATGGATGCTGAACACTTCCCCAGCCTTTCCTCTGGGTTTGCCTCTCTGGCCATTGCGATACTTATTACTCACCTGCAATCTCCCAATATATATGGGAGAGCAGAAACTGGGTGTAGATCTACTTTAGAAAGTAGTGTGTATGTAATTATATGTGAATAAGTTCTTCTAAGGTAATGTTAAGGTATCCCAAATAGGGGGTCTGTCTAATCCTCCTGGTCCCTAAAAGCTTGACTTGCATTTCTAGTGGCACTTTGACAAGAGATTGAAGACTATAAAATATTTCTTAAATTATTTTGTTTAAACCATTTAAGCTGGTTATATATCTTCCAAAGTAGATAAGGAGACATTTTTCTAACACAATTGCCATTTGAAGTTACATGAACAATAGGATGAAAAGAATAAATCTGGACTAATTGAATCAGAATAGTGATAAATAAGTGCACAACTTAGGACCTAAGACATCCAACACTTGGCCTACACTGGCATTAGTGTCCTTCAGAGTATCAGAGCTAGGTAGCTTGTGACATTACCCAAGAGAATAAGTGTGAGCAGAAAAATGAGTCTGGCCCGAGCTGGGTGACTCAGTTGGTTAGAGCATCATGGTGATATGGCAGGTTGGGTGTTTGAGCTCTGGTCAGAGCACATACAGGAAGCAACCAATGAATGCATCCATAAGTGGAAGAACAAGTTCAAGTTTCTCTCTCTCTCCCTGCCTCCCTCCCTCCCTCTCCCTTTCTCTCTCTCTCTCTGAAATCCGTAAGTAAATAAGAAATAAAAATAAATAAAAAAGATGAGTCTGTTTTTAGACATACTGAGCTTGAGGAGCTTCTGGGACAGCCAAATGGTGATGCCCACTGGATGCATGGTTCTGAAACTTAGGAGAGCTAGATGGTGACCGCTGGTCACATGCTGATGGTGATTGAATCTACCGGAGGGAGCAGAGCTCTGGGAGAGCAAAACAAGAAGAATGGAAGAGAGGCAGAACACAAACCTGGGGAGCATATAAACGAAGACTTCAAAATATAAGGCAGCAAAAGAGATTAAGAAGTAGCCAGAAGAGTTAAAACCAGAAAATTTGTTGTTTTTACAAGGAAGTTAAGGGTAGTGGGAGAATTTAACAGCATTAAAAGCACCCAAGGGATCAGGGAAATAAAGACCACTGGTCTTGTCCAAAGCAGATGACTAGCCATCTTGGCAAGAGCAGTTCAGAAGGGAGTGGACTATGGGGCTAAGGAGGCGGTGATCAGACATTACTTTGCAATAACGTTGGAGGTGTGAAGGGCACTGGTTATAGGAGGAATTAATTTTTTAAAGAAGGAGACTACATCAGCATGTTTACGATGCTGATGGTGGCAAGGAGCCAGTAGAGAGGAAGCGCTGGAAGGTGGGAAGAGAGTGGGAATAAATCACAGATTTGAGGTGGGAGGGAATGTCAGGAGGGATGAGATCTGGAGGGCAGTAAAATTTATGATGCACCGAAGGTCTCCCTTCTTTGTACATCCTGGGGAATATCTGAGTGTGGAGGCTGTGTCTCTGTCACAGGTGGCTGGTCTGTCCAGTCTCTCACTAGTGTTGGGGCACCACGCATGTAGCTCTGTATTTCCACTCCTTAACTCACTTGCGGTGCTTAGTCATTATTCATACCATCCAAACTGTTAATATAGTATATGTTTTAGGCCAAAGGGTAGAGCATTAGGCTACAATTGTAAGAGAAAATAATCCCAAACCAGAGGATGGAAGATAAAGGAGAGCAGTTGCTACCAAGTGTCAGGGCTGTCTGTTAATTTACCCAGATGCAGCGCAGTCAAGTCAATCGATCAGGAAACAGCCCAGGTGCATCATTAACTGACTTCACTTTCCAGGTCAGCTGTGCCGGCGTGCTTCATCCAAACATGATTTAAAATGTATTTCCACAGAGAAATCTAAAGATTGGCAATTTATATATTCAGAAACCCCAATTACATACACACAACCCAAAATACAGTATGAGATATTAAAAAATACTGGCTAACAAGAGCAATAAGAAATATTTAGATAATCTTCACAAAATTCTTTAGCTCGTTGGCTGTTGTTTGCCAAATGATGTTATGACCATAGAACAATTTTATGTGTCTCCTTTCACAAAATGTGGTCTAGTTATCAATCTGCCACAAAGAATATGGGCAGTGATATAAACTGTGTCTAAGTGAGAACTCCCTGATCCAAAGGACTGTTGGGACTTTAATTGAATCCATTTATTAGCCTCTCTTGTCAGCACGAGCTCCTGAAGACGATGTATGAGAATATGAATATATACCCGGGACTAGAAAGTTCATGACTCTGTTTATTAGAAGAAAGTTCACTGTTTTAAATCTTGCTGACAGAATTCCACCCAAAATATTTGGCTACAGTTACTGAATGACTGGCAGGATGGTTTCATTAAAATTGGTTTTATTGGTCAAATTTTCAATGGAAGCCAGTGAGAAATTTGCCAAATGAAAAGTAAAAAATCAGGCTCCATCCCAACATGTAATCTGGAAGTATCCTGACTGTTACTGTTTGTGGGGAAGCTCTTCAGCTGGTAAACAGGCCCGTCCAATTTTATTTTAAAGTGCCTTTTGCACCTATGTCAGTTTCTCCTCTGTTACCACTGGGTTCAAGACTTCATATCTCGCCTGCCAATTGCTCCCGCCAGAGGGTCCACTGGTCCCTCTGTTCCTGGTCCCTCACAACCTCAATCCAGCTACGTCAAGGGGAGGTTTTGCAAATCACCACTAACCTTGGGTCATTTTCCTGTTTATAAACCTAAGTGCCTTGATATTGCTTCCTGAATCAAGTAGAAACTTTCATTTTAATAAAAATTATCTATTACATATCTAAGATTATGTGCCTTGATGAAACATCCCTTTTAATGACATTATATAGTAGTGAGACTGGGTTCTTACCTAGGTAATGCCTAGGTAAGAAAGGCATTAAGGAACTGTAAGAAATGCAAAAGATTTTAGTTCAAACCAGAGTCATTCAGAGCCTGGAGCTTACATGGCTTGGGGATTCTCTTTAAGAAACCAGAATAGTTTCCAGCCAAGATGGAGGTGTAGAACTCTGCTTCCTCACACAACCAACGGAAGGATAACAACCAATTCAAAAACAAGAACAACCATAACTGTCAGAAAATTGAACTGTATGGAAGTCCAACAACCAAGGAGTTAAAGAAAAAACATTCATTCAGAACAGTAGGAGGGGCAGAAATGGGAAGCAGGGTGGTGAGGTCCAGGTTGGCGAGGTGGCAGCTAACAGACCAGGAGGTTCCACATTCTTGTGTGGACAAACCGGGAGGAACAACTGGGGAGTGAGACAGACTGTGCAACCCAGGGTTCCAGCGTGGGGAAATAAATCCTCAAACCTCTAGCTGTAAAATCCTGTGGGGATTGCGGCAGTGGGAGAAATTCCCAGCCTCACAAGAGACTCTGTTGGAGGGACCCACAGGATCCTAGAACATACATAAGCTCACCCACCTGGGAATCAGCACCTGAAAGGGCACCATCCACTTATGGGAAAGGAGGGAAGTGACTGAAAGTGGGGCGAGAGCCAAGCAAGTGGCATTGTTCCCTCTCTGACTCCTTCCTGACAATGCAGCAAAGTGGGTTGTTCTGCCTGGTGAATACCTAAAACTCCGCCCCTTATGATGTAACAAGTATGCTGAGACAAAGAAATATGGCCCAAATGAAAGAACAGATCAAAATTTCAGAGAAAGAACTAAGCAACGAGGAGATAGCCAACCTATCAGATGCAGAGTTCAAGACCCTTGTAATCAGGGTGCTCAGAGAAATGATTGAGTATGGTCACAAAATAAAGGAAGAAGTAAAGGCTATGCAAAGTGAAATAAAGAAAAATATACAGGGAACCAACAGTGAAGAGAAGGAAACCGGGACTCAAATCAATGATTTGGAGCAGAAGGAAGAAATAAACATTCAACCAGAACAGAATGAAGAAATAAGAATTCATAAAAAGGAAAAATGAGGAGAGGCTTAGGAACCTCTAGGACAACTTTAAATGTTCCAACATCCGAATCATGGAGTGGGAGTGCACGGTGGAGGGAGACCAAGGGGAGAAAAAAATAGGATGACTGTAATAACACACTCAATAAAGTATGCTTAAAAAACAATGGAAAATATATAATACAAAATTAGATAGATCTTAAACCTTGGAAGGGGGGCAGTGCAAGTGAGGGGCCTTGAAGCTGAAGCTTTATTCATTGTAAATGTGCTTCTGGGTCAAACAAATGTGGCCTATTAACTGCGTTTATTTATCTTGCTTTTTCAAGACAACATTCTCTGATCCCCATCTTTCCTCACCCTTAGTTTCATTCCCGGAAACAAGCTATTTCAACTTTATCTTTCCTCTGGTATTTACTCTAAAAGGCCCAATAATATATGCTTATACTTTTTCCTTCATTAATCAAATTTAAACTGTGTCTATTGGCTCCTTGCTATGAAAGATGAAGGTTGAGCTTATTTTATTCCACATCCTCCCAATGCTTCATAAGTAATTATCATTGTTTTCAGTTCTAGTATTTAGTAACTTAAAGCAGTGACTAACTTTTGCTTTCGTCTCATGTAATTTAGAAATCACTCCCTAAAGTTATCCCACTATCATTCACTGTGAAGCGTCCCTTCTCTGCTGTTTTCTTTGTTGCTTCCTTTAAACACTAGTCATAATAACTCTCCCTTCCAGCCCTGCCTCCCTTTGCATATTTCAGTCCTTTTCATCCTTCAAAGCACAGATCAATTCTTACCTCATCCATACATCTCAGCTGTTCTAATGCATTTTGGTATCTCTCTCTGAATGCTTCTCACTTGACTTGTGCAACACACAATTTAGCACTTAATTATAAAGCTTATTGTTTGTGTTTGAGTGCAGCTCCCGCCTGCTCCTTGGAGCCAATCACTGTATCTCTTGCAAGGTTGGCTCTTAATAACTGTTTATTGAACTGAATCATTCTATTCTCTAATTGTTTCAGGTTTGTGCATTTTACCTGCCTCACTAGATTAAAAACTTCATATACTTTTGTATTTTCCCACAGTGTTAAACACAGAGTAGGCACAAATAATAAACAGCTGAATAATTCTGATTTTCTCTCTCCCAATTATCTTGTAGCATTTCTCCTGCACTTACTGGAAGATAACACAGGTTAGAAGAAAAGTCCTATTTAGTGTTAACTGTCAGCATATAAAGTACATATTTTTTCCTGCCTTTTCTTTGTGAGGATAATTCTATCTCCTCATTCACTCCCTAAGCTCCCAGCAATGTTGTTAAATGTGGCTTTAAAAAATACCCTCTAAGACAGTCTTTGTGTGCAGAAAAGATTACTCAGAGGCTTAAAAAATTGATAATCAATTATTTGTTACAACTCCACAAATGTAGCTCTGTTTTAAGCTTTTAAGTTCAATTTAAAAATCTTCTTTTTCTATTTATATATCTAGCAAATTTTAATAACTTTTAAGGAGACTTTGATGAAAACTTGGTCCCATTTGCAAACATAACTAAACAGCCTAGAACATTTGAAATTTCATTGATAATTTAAACATGCTTGATTTTTTAAATAGACTATGATTGTTATAACTGAAAAAACCCTTCCTAAGTACTTAAAAACCTACCGAAAACCTAACAAATCTAACTCACAGATATGGGAATACTAAAAAGCTCTTAAATCTTTCCATATTCTAGCACTTAAAAAAATTATTTATTTATTTATTTTAATATATTTATTGATTATGCTATTAATATTCTAGCACTTTACATCACAATTCTAAATGCATAACTTAGTAATATATTTTAAATTGGTATTACAAGACTAAACTGTTACTTGAAGAGGCCAAATTCTCGTATGACTATTTAAAATTCCAATATGCATATATCCCTTAATACAAAATTACAAACATCACAAGTTTGATTTTAGTAAACATTTATTAACTTAAATTTTAACATTCCCAGGGGGTAAAATATGCTTATACATTATGGGGAAAAAACGTGCTACCCCGATAAATTTTGGGCCTTGCCTTCCCACTTGATTTTGGTCCTTGCCTTCTCAGCTTGAAGGTGCTAAATGGCTTGAATGGTCTGGTGGTGCCGCTTTTCATAGTTGCTGGATAAATAACCGCCATTTTGAGTCATCCCATAGCTGATGTCCATTGGACTCAGTTAAATATTCTCTTAGCTTGTCTTTACAGGAAGTCTGCTGTTTAACCAACTGTTGTATCCATAGATATAATCTGCAATATCTAGTTGAACCAAGCTAAGGCAAGGGCTCAGGGAGCACCTTGCTCGATTGGATTTTTCATTTCTTTGGCTCTTGACATATGTAAATGTCACTGTATCTAACGCTAAAGACCTTTGAACTGGAGAGAATCATGCATTCTTCTAATATATTACGTATCTATAGAATCCACAATTTTGAATATTTAATATCTAAATATTATTCAGTTGAATTAGGGACATGTCTTGTGGCATTGCCTGACTTTGTGGTCACAGTGTTTAAGCACATTCTATTACCAGATGCGAGCTGTGCATAGATTTGTAAATTAAAGTCTAGAGGAGTGGCCACTTCACACAAACCAGTGATTTTACCAGGCCGGATTTTCCCATGCTGCAGGGGGAACAGAGAGCTAATGATGGAGAATGTAATTCCAACAAAGCCGTTTACAGCTATAAAAATGTCTGTAAAAGGACACAGCTGTGATGCTTTGGAAACTTTGTGTGGAGATCAGGAAAAATTACCCTACAGAGTAATTTTTGTAAAATGGAAAGTGTATCTGCATTGCTTAGGGTGATATCCTCAGAGTCCAGGACAATGCATTGTAGGTTATTAATGAAAATATTTTGAATGGATGGATGGATGGATGGATGGATGCCAGGCAGGGTACACCAGGCAAGTCCTCTCTTGTGCATGTAAAGGACATGTGTAGGAGACTCTTCATATGTCTGTTGTTTAGCGCAGAGCTAGGTTCCAATAAACTGCAAATTCATGAGTGGAACAGAAGAAGCTGATTCACTGAAGAAAGAATTGAGATACTTTTATAAAAACTCAAGGTAAGGCAACAGAACAAAACAAAGTCAACAAAGTAAAAGCAGTAGAACCATGTGCAAGGAGGGCCTTAATGGCGCTCTTGACATAATGTGTGAATCATACAGGGTGAGACAAAAGTAGGTTTACAGTTGTTCATATGGAAATAATACAGTAATTAATAATTAATAATACAATAATGAACTCTGTTTCATGTGCTCATAACTATAAACCTACTTTTGTCCTACTCTGTATTTTGAAAAGCTGGTTCTGGTTTTCTTCAGTCATTTCCTGTTATTTTCTTGTGGGCATAGATGAATGTAACTGATGCCTACAACACCAGTGAGGAAGGACAGACAGACAAGCAGGCAGAACACCCTGTTCTTGCTTGTGATTACTGAAACAGCAAACGTTCCCCCTGCGCTTTCTCCCTAGACTCTCTTAAGTGCCAAACCAGGTAACACTGTAGACAGGGAGCTAAACTGGCTATGGGGATTCTCACCCAGCAGATGGGGTCCTGTATAGTATGGGGAAAAACAACTGAACAATAAGGAACACATTGGGAAATGAAACCTTTGTTAGTCACAGATGAAGTACAGTAATTTTGTGGGGTGTTGTAAGATGAGGCATCATAGGAATTACATGATGAAGTGTGTGTAGAGGAGACATTAAAAGGCATTTTTTTCAATGGACATAGGATTTCAGGAGCTGCTAAATGAAGTATGAGATCTTAATCAGAAAGAAAATGATACTTCAGTTATAGGGTTGGACCTGAAGTGGCTGTGGAAGGATGAATGGGAGCTTGGAAGGTACAGAGGGTACTGCTGGGGAAAATTTCTTTTTGTTAAGAAGTGTTGATCTTTGGTATTGGGGGAATTGAAACACCTTGGATTTGAAATCATATTAAAGATCAAATCAACAAGTATATTTTGAGCACCAGTTGTGTGCAAGGCACTGGCACATTCTGTGTTTTCTCCTTATGTTTCATGGTTGTTTCTCCTGAAATGAACACGGATGACAAAAGAAGTTACACTGTGTCTGTGTATCCTTGGCCATTTTTGTCCAGGGAGTTCAGAGAGTCAAAGACTGAGCCAGCCTTGAAAAGGCAATGCAATGCATTTGTGGACTCCGTCATTACTATTTCTATTCTTATAAACTAAAACTTAAGTACCACGAGACAGTAACTCTAACACCACGGCTCCTCACAATATGGCAATTACTGAAATAGTTTCTTTCCCATTATGCAGCCAAAAAGCAGTGAGGTCATGAGGTAGGCAGCAAGAGAAAACAGTATTTAATTTGTTCTAGAAGGGTGCCGTGGGAATAAAAATATTCCCCTTTTCCCCTGAGGTTTAAATACATGGACACAACCAAAAAATGCAGGAGTGATGCTGTACACCCAACAAGCCCACACTTCACAGCCTAATTAAATCATTTTAATCTAATGAATATAAGCAATGAAATAAATTGGCATAGCAGTGAGTCAGGGAACAAATCCAATTGAGGCAACTGCAGAGCTGGTGCTGCCTTGTCGGGACATGCAGAGCCTTTCCGCTCACTTGCAAGTGACGCCCTATCTGCACTTTGGCCCCAGATGAGTAGGCCTGAGAAAACGGCTCTGTCTGGCAGTCTCCCAGAGGGGACTGGACCTCCTACATGCCTTCACCTTTTGCCTGGTGAAACCTGGGTGTTAGCAGCCAGAGAATGCTGGTGAATGTACGCCAGGTTAAGTGTGTTTCCCAGGGCTGTGGGTAGAGGGGTTTCCACCAGCCCGCCTGGAGTTTGGTGCTGCTAACAGACTCTTTGCAAAGACGAATGCCGGGTTCCCTGATCTTGGTAGTGGTAGATGGAAAAAAGTTCATGGTGTTATTCTGTGTTGTTTTGACATGAGATTAAAGATGAGCTGCATTCCTTCTCAAGATAGTGCGGGCTACTTTGGAAATATTTCAAGAATAATTGTTTTAGCTTCTCCTATTTCATTTGCGCTTCCTTTAGAACTACCTTCTTTGCTTCCTGCTCCTGCTATAGGAATAAGAAAGAGATAGAGGGAAAAAATACTAAAATAAGTTAACAACAAGGGTAGGCTAGTGCATCTTAACATGGAAAAAAATTTGGAATAATTCTGATGATTACGGGCTGACAATTGGGTTCTTCTACTGCTTGGTGATTTGGGCAAGCGCAGTTTCTCAACTGTTCTATAGGGATAATCAGACTCAGTGAGATCACTTGTGAAAAGTGCAAATCGAGCTGATCTTCAAGGAAGATCAGTTTCCTTGGCTGAGAGGTGCCTGCCCCATTCATGATGGACACCCCTTACTTTCTAGATGTCTCTGTGGCAGGGGATTCCCATCTTGTCACTTAGGCAGGAAAGTCCCTTATCATTATGTGGGTTGCCTGAGTGTGGGAAGATTTCTCTTCTTATTGCTGTGGCAGTGAGGGTTAGGGGAGTCCCTTTCTACCCCTTTAAAACTGATAGAAAAGGGGGAAATGTGCAAAAAGTCACTTCAGGACAGTGTGGTTCAGAGGTCGATGGGAATGGAGACAAACTATTGTTGCCATCAGTTTTGCGCTTCTGGAGGTGGGTGTGGTGGTCTATTTCTAATACATATTTCACTATGGGCTGACCCCCACCCCTCTTCAGTGTCTTCCCAGAAATCTTTTAAAGTCTGTAATGTCAACACTGTGCTGGGTTCTTGCTCCTATTCCTCTGCTCTACTTTTTGGCCATGGCTCTTAAATTTTACTTGCAAGATATGCCAATAATGTGGAAACCTATTTTTAGGTAAGGGAGATTTGAGAAGCTCTGCTTCAATCTTCTCATACAGCAAGCAGAATGGTTACAGCTCATCCTTGTGGAGCCTGCTGCTTAGTGGGAAGAATTGGGTATGTGGACACAACTGTGATGGAGGAAAAGCCTTTGGGCAGCCTTGGTACTTCTGAGGCGAGATGCAGAGTTGGCTGTTGGATTCAAATTGTTAATGTTTAGAAGTTAACTATAGGCAAGATATACAGCTTTTGAAGCTGTTGGCATGGGTTTAGTGATTGCATCTGGAAGAGCTAATGACATTACCTGGGGAGAAAGTGGAGCGCCGTGGTTCTCAACTTTAGCCGCAAATAAAAAAGCTTTGGGAATCTTACCTCCAGAGTTTGTGATTTAAAAATAGGGGTAGATTGCAATCTGGGCATGGGGATTTTAAAAAGCCCCTTAGGTGGTTTTCATATGCAGCCAGGTTGAGAGTCACTGCTCTACCCTTCCCTCTCCTCCCCCTTTCTCCTCTCATGTTACCTCAGTGCTTCTCAACTTGAGCTGTGCATTGAGTCTCCTGGGGAGATTTTGAAAGTCTAGTTGTCCATGCTATACCCAAGACCAAGCAAATAGGAATTTCTAGGGATGGAAATCAGGCATCAGCAAATTTTGAGACTGGGTGATTCCGTTGTGCAGCCCAGGCTGGGAAGAAGATGCCCTGGGAGGAGCGATTGTGGGTATCAAGTAGAGACTGAGTTAACAATGCCAATGGAGAGGTAGGCTGAGGCAGACCTGCTTCATTACGCGTTTGGTATCATTGGAACCTTCCATACAAGACTGACAAAAATTAAGGATAGCGTCTCCTTCCTGATTTTAAAGAGAATGTCTCCAGCATTTCATGGTAATAGATACGATGCTTCTAGTCTGTCCTGCTTTCACCAAGAGTTTATATTATGTTGAGTTTTATCAGATGCATCTACTAAAATAGTCATTGTTTTCTTTTTTAAATCTGTTAATGTACTGAATTACATCAGATTTTCAAGTATTGAACTATCCCCGCATTCCTTAAAATGCAGTGTTAAAGGCAACTTGGTCATGGTATATTGTCTTTTATCTATAGCGTTCCATTTAACTTTGCTAGTATTTTGTTTAAGGTTTTTGCACCTTTATTCATGAATTAGAAACCTGAAAGTTACCCTTCTCCTAATGTCTGAGTGGTTTTAGTATCAGGACAACTCTGTGTAAAATGACTTGGTATCGTATTTCTTCTTTTTCTATTTCCTGGAAGATATTGTACAAAACAGATTACTGTTTTCTTTTAAGGTTTGGGAGAATTTTTGTGTAAAGCCATCTGAGCCTAGTGTCTTCATTGTGGGGATATTTTAAAATATTGCTTTAATTTTCTTAAGAGTTATAACACTATTCATGCTTTGCATTTTTGCTTAAAACAATTTCAGAGAGTTGTATTTTTCTACTTCCAAACCTCCCTTATTCCTGCATCTCTTTCAGAAGTCTTTTTAGCAAATTACTTGCTATCTCCATTGTTTCAATTAACACTGACCCTCAACACACTGAAAGGGGGCTTCTGCTTCCTCTGAAGTTGTTTTGACATGGGTAGAAATAGGTGTCCATGATGCCAACTCAAAATCGTTCTTTTTAGTTCCCTGTTTCTTTTGACCTTTCTGTTTTATTTTGAGACTGCTTACTAGTCACTTCTTTCTAAAACTCTCTACTCTTTGTCTTCTGTGACAATATTCTTTTCTCACCTCCTCCTATCTCTTTGGTTGTCTTCTAAAAATCTAATTCGTAAGTTCCTTCCTCTTTCTCTTCCTGATCCTTTCATTCTATGAAATCTTCTCAGATAATCTTATCTACCCTTATGTTTTAAACATCATCCAAAGGGTAGATCCCGGTTTTATCGTGTCTGAAGCTTATCCAATTTTGGGGTCTCTGTTTAAGAAAAAGCATAAAAAATTATTAGGTACAGGGCCTCACCTTGGAAGTGTGGGACATGAAACTTAAACTTCATTAAAATAACAGTAAATGTGTCTCTGTCTTCATGTATAGATGGATACTCCCAACTGGTATATCTTCTTGGACCTCTTTCCTAAACTTCATATCCGTAAGCTACGTTACTTATAGGACTTACCTGTCCCGCCGTGGAACTTAAGATGTCTTACAGTGTGGAGGTTTTAAAATATGACCTCCAAATTATTTGGCACTCCTTCCATTGAGAAGTGGGGTTTATGTCCCTCTCTTTGAGTCTGGGCTTTGTGACTGCTAGACCAATAGAATACAGTGGAAGTGGCCTGGTGCCAAGTTCTAGGCCCAGGCCTTAGGAAGCTGACAGCTTCCACTTGTCATGTTTTAGAATATTTGCTTTTGGAACTCAGTTACCTTTTTGTGACAAAGTCAAGCAACCCCATGAGAGCTCACAGAGGTCCCAGCAGGCAGCTGGCACCAACTTGCAGGCATGTGAGGGAGCCACCTTGGAAGTGCATCCTCCTGCCCCCAGTCAAGCTGTGTATTTGACACCACGTGGCACGCAGATGAAATTTCCCCACTGAGCTCTTTCCAAATGGTAGATTGGTGAGGTAAAAAAAGGATTGTGACTTTAAAACCTTGGATTTGGGGATGGTTTGGTACACAGCAGTAGGTACCTAGAGCATACAGCCTCCTTCCCCTGTATGCTCAATCTTCATTAACAATGGTACCAGTGATACTGTGACCCATATGTGACATGAACATTAATTCTAAGTTTTCCATATTCCCTCTTCCCTTATATCCACTTAATCACTAGGTATGTAGTTTCAGATTTTACCTCTCAGCTATTTCTTTCATCTACTTCCTTTCTTCCATCCCTTTGTTTGTAATGCCCTCTGCCCCTTGATGTTTTGCAGGAGACTGCAAATATATTTTCCAGCCTCCATCTTTGTCCTGCTCAGAGTCCATTCCTGTGCTGCCACAAAAACTCTCACAAAAGAAAGGCTAACCATGATGCTTCTCTGCTTAACCTTTTGATGCAATAAACAGAAGATAATTAAAGACAGAGTGGAATTATTTCATTTTTCAACTTAAGAGAACCTTGAGTTTGCAGATTTAAAAATCACAACACTAACTCATAGGTATATTCTTATTAAATTTCCTTCAGGCATCTTAACCTCCATCCTGCTCTCAACCCCATCATACAGCTACAACAATAACAATATTTTACCTACCCTGGGTTAAAAAACAAGCTTCCTTGGATTTCCAATCTGCCGTTGGAAAAAAAGGAAAAACAATAGAACAATATCTGTGGGATATAATTTTAGGGGTATAATTGTTAGTCCAAAAACATTTTTTTAAAAAGATTTTATTTATTGATTTTTTAGAGAGAGGGGAAGGGAGAGAGAAAGAGAGTAACATCTATGTGAGAGAGAAACATCGATTGGTTGCCTCTTGTATGCATCCCGATGGGGTACTGAACACACAATCCAGGCTTGTGCCCTGACTGGAAATCGAACAGGCAATGTTTTGCTTCGCAGGATGATACCCAACCAGCTGAGCCACACCGGTCAGGTCTTGTTAGTCAAAAAAATTTTTTTCAATTATATTTTATTGTTTATGCTATCACAGTTGTCCCAGTTTCCCCCCCTTTACCCTCTTCTACCCAGCCCCACTGCCCCACTCCCTCAGGCAATTCTTACACCATGGTCCACGTCCATGGATCACGAATAGCTGTTCTTTGTCTACACTATTACCTACACTGTACTTTACATCACCAAGACTATTCTGTAACTGCCGATTTGTACTTCCTTTTCCCTTCACCCTTTTTCCCCATCTCCCCAACCTCCCTTCCCATCTGGCAATCATCAAAACATTCTCTGTATCTATGATTCTGTTTCTGTTCTCCTTGTTTGTTTATATATTTTTAGAATCAATTGTTAATAGATATGTATTTATTGCCATTTTATGTTCATATTTTTGATCTTCTTCTTAAAGAAGACCCTTTGACATTTCATATAATACTGGTTTGGTAATGATGAACTCCTCTAGCTTTTCTTGTCCGGGAAGCGTGCTGTTTGGCCTTTGATTTTAAATGATAGCTGTGCTGGGTAGAGTAATCTTGGTTGTAGGTTCTTACTTTTCATCACTTTGAATATTTCTTGCCAATCCCTTCTAGCCTTTAAAGTTTCTTTAGAGAAGTTAACTGACAGTCTTATGGGAGCTCCCTTGTAGTAACTGCTTTTCTCTTGCTGCTTTTAACATTCTCTTTGTCTTTAACCTTTTGCATTTTATGTTGTGTTTTGGTGTGGACCTCTTTGGGTTCATCTTTTTTTGGACTCTCTGTGCTTCCTGGACTTACATGTTATTTCCTTCACCAAGTTAGGAAAGTTTTCTGTCATTATTTTTTCAAATGCATTTCCAATTTCCTGCTCTCTCTCTTCTCCTTCCATCACCCCCATAATGCAAATTTTGGTATGCTTGAAGTTGTCCCAGAGCCTCCTTACATTATCCTCACTTTTTGGATTCTTTTTCTTCTTGCTGTTCTGATTGGTTGATTTTGCTTTCTTATATTCCAAATTGATGATTTGAGTCTTGGTTTCATCCACTCTACTGTTGATTCCCTGTAAATTGTTCTTTATTTCAATTATTGTATCCTTCATTTCTGACTGGATTTTTTTTTATGCTATTGAGGTCCTAAGTTTTTTGAGAATCCTCATAACCAGTGTTTTGAACTCTGCATCTGGTAGATTGCTTGTCCCCCCTTTGTTTAGTTCTTTTCTAGAGTTTTGTTCTGTTCTTTCATTTGGGACATGCTTCTTTGTCTCCTCATTTTGGCAGTCTCCTTGTGTTTGTTTCTATGTATTTGGTAGAGCTACTACGTTTTCCAGGCTTGGTAGGGTGGCCTAATGTAGTAGATGCCCTGTAGAGTTCAGTGGCACAGCCTCTCCTATCACCCAAGCTTGGTACTCAAGGTGCGCCCACCATGTGGGCTGTGTACACTCTCCTGTGGCAATTGAGCCTTGAATGCTGTTGGCACATTCAAGGTCAGCCACCAACTGTGTTCTGTCTGGGGCTCACACAGCATGAGCTACAAAGTTTTCTGGAGATGGCTGCCACTTGTGCTGGGCTAGGAGGTGCCCAGAGAGGCCAAGCTGTGGTGGGGGTAAGGGGGAGGGCTCAGAAAAGGAACAATGGCCTCTGCCAGCACTTCTTTCTGGGAGAAAGCTGCCCCCAGCTCTCACCCTGATGCTGGACAATTCTGTTTCTCCCCATAGGTCTGTGATGTCTTTCAACCTGCTGCCCCCACACTGGAGCTCACAGGGAGTGAGTCCAAGTAAGTCTGTGTGCAGGCCCTTTAAGAAGAACTGCCTGGGACTCCAGAAGTTTGTCTTCCATAGCCTCAATCCCCACTAGATTTTATAGCCAGAAGTTATGGGGAATTTTCTTCCTGGCATTGGAGCCCTGGGCTGCAGGGCCTGGTATGAGGCCCCTTGCTCCTCAGATATCCCTCCTGATTTTTATCTGTCACACATGGGTGTGGGACCAGCCTGTTCTGCATTTCTGCCTCTCCTGCCAGTCTTGATGGTTTCTTCTTTAATTTTGTAGTTGTAGGACTTCCATTCATCTTGATTTCTGATGGTTCTGAATGATGTTTGCTCTATAGCTTAATTGTAGTTTTGATGTGGTTGTGTGAGGAGGTGAGCCATGTTTACGTATGCAGCTATATGATCCTCAATATTATTTGTAGTCTATCGTGTCCTATTCACAATGAAACTTTCCATGCCCAGTTATGTCAAGAGATTGGATAATACTGCAGTAGCCACTATACCATTATAATGATAAATAGAGTAGCATTTTCAAATATATAATGGTTCAGCAATATTATAGGATCAATTGACTTCTGAAGGCTAGTTTGAGGGGAATAAGTACTATTTTAAAATCTTTTTTCAATGAGAAAATTTATGTCCAACTTCTGTGCATTTAACTTAACAAACAATTTTTGGAGCATAATGTGAAAATATCTGAAGTAATTTGTCTTTCTCTCACACATAGGGTAGCTTGACTTTGAACATCTTTTAGCCAAAGTTCATACTTCTGATACTTAAAGATACACCTATTTATGAAAATGCTGAATGATGTTTTTCTGAAAAACATGCCTTTTATTCCTCGCTACTTCTTGAACTCATTGAAATATTTGGAGATCAGATTCTGAGGCAGTTTCCGAAGCGGCACCCATGAATTGGCTTTACTTTGACATCAATTGGCTTTTATTTTATTTTTTTTAGGTTGCCTTGGGTCCGAATTATGATAGCAAATGACTCTCCTAAATCAACAGGAGGTATGTATGGAGATTTAGAAAATGATAAATTTAATATTCTAGTATTTAATAAAGACTTTCATACCTGGAGTACAGAATAACAGGGATGTATGGTACCCATGACTTCTCTAGAATCACATTTAATTACAGGGATATTTGGGTATTACACTTTCAGAGTAGCTTGCAAGTAATTGCAATACTCAAATAATTTTACTTTGGGAGATATTTTAGCTGTTTTGCTTTTTTCACAGGTTGTTACCACAGACGTGGTTAGGTTGAAGTGAATGTATGTGTTCGTAGGTGATGTAATTCTAGCCCAATTTGGAAATTCCACATCCAAAATGGTTATTTTAATCCAGAAATAATTTTACCATCTAATCTGGTAACAAGTTTAATAGGCAGGAGCTAATGGAGGTAGGAAGGTAGGTATTCTCCCCCACATGTAAAGGATGTTGCATGTAAATGGTCATAGATTGGACTTCGCTTTTTATCATTATTTTCTGTTTTAAAATTCTTTCTTTTCATAAGTCTGAGAGAAAGAAAAAAGGAAAACAAGTTGTTTCTTGCTGTACATCCTTAAAAGAATATGGGAAGTTGTGAAAGCTAGTGTATGCTTTTCTAAGGACTCAGGTTACTAGAAAACTTGAGAAAGTTTGGTTTTTGGATCACTTCATGTTTGTTCTCCATTGAATAGATGAGAAGAGTAGAAAGGTTGAAAGAACTGTGTCAAATATCAAATGATCACGTTATTCAGGTGTTGGGTTGAAAGCGGCTGGAAGGGCTGTGTATTCAGCAACACAGCTCCTGAGTTAGGCATTGCTCCTATTTTTTTCCCCCTTTTTAGTCCCAAGTCTTGGAAGGGGAGGACGGGAATTTGGGCAAGGAAGCACCAGGCAGGATGGATTATGCAAATAAAGGAAGATCCCATCCTACAGCATAATTTGGTTTCAACATAACCACAATAAAACCTCAAGACTTGGAAAACCTGAGATTTCTCATCAGGCCTGGGGCCTGTGGTCCCTGTTTCTGAGCAACCTGGAGAAAATCCTGAAGTTCTAACATGATTTTGGTAAATCCCCAGGGTCATCTCAGTATCATGGTGTGGCTGAATAAAACATGCATGTCGGAGAGTATTCTGGGTCTGTCAGCTGTGGCTTCTCACTAATCATCATCATTATTACCTAAATGACTCTTTTTAGGTCTTCTAGAACCAAGGCACCCAGAAAGTAGCTTATAGTTGAAAGCTATGAAGCCTGTAAGGTATTTATGTGAATCTCACTCCCTCTAAGCTGAGCTAATTATGTCAGCAAATATTTTGCTTAGCTGTCTGTTAACACATTCTAGGGTTACCTTTGAAGGTTATCTAACATCTGCCAGATTTTAAGGTTAATCTGATATCATCATCTTGGAGCTTTGGCCCAAATCCTACCCAATGACCTTGTGCTGATGTGTTTCTGCTAACACTGGACTTTCTGGGTCCAGAAGGTTTAAGTAACTGCTTAGGAAATCTCAAAAACCTTCTTGACCATGAGGTACTTCTTAAAACTATTGAATGGATCAAGTAAAATTGATCAGATAAAATTCCTCTGGTTGTAATTTTATTGATACACAGTTCACAATTATCCAGAGAAGTGCTAAGCAAATTTGTGTTTCACTGTGTTTTCTTTAAAAAAAAAAGACTTACCTAAGTCAGCTGTGGCTTGAACTCTCTTCCAAGCAGCATAGTAAATGGGGCTCTTCTTGGCTGAAGAAATGTAATACAACTGTAGGCAGGGACTTATACTTTTGGACATCCAGTTATCAGGGTGAGAGGGAACCTGCATTATATCTATGCCATGCTATGAACTATTACAACACATTTTCCTTATTTAAAGAGGCAACATTCTTTTTAATTGGGCTAGAGAGTGCCAAGGGTGTCCTGGATCTAGGTCAGGGTGAAGGGGGGCGTGTAAAAGCTGCTGATCTCCATATGGGGCACATACTCTGTGCCTTGGCATTATGAGATTTATAAATATTTCCTCTAAGATTTCTACTAATGCAGGCATAGTTAGCCCTATTTTACAGATCAAGATGCTTCCTGGAAAACAATGGGGGAAGGGCAGAGTCCTGAATGTATAAAATCACTTCCTAAAATGACTGTGAAAAAAATTACTGAATTAACTGGAAGCCATGTGCTAGCAGTGACTAGATCGCATTTCCTGCATCAAAAAGTATGGAGCTTGACATAAAGGGGAAAAAAGTGTTTTTTCGTTTTTGCATACCAGTGGTTGAGATTTGTGAAATTAGTGCCCACTAATATGTCCCTTTATGTATCTTTACCTTGCCTAGTAAGCTCATTAAATACTCATTGAGTATCTACCATGCACACGGCATTTTCCTAAAGTAAGGGCTTCCACTACTTGTTTATAATCAAATAATTCTCAGGTTCTTTCTCTTACCACCTCTGTCTGGGAACTCCTATTCATGCTTCATCTCCTCTTTGCAGCCCTCCTCGAGTGCAAGAATCAGACATTAGTCAACCCTGCTGTAAAGTTCTGTCTGTAGTACATGTGTCATAAAACTTACCCTACCAGCTGTGTGTATTTGTTAATATGCCGATCCCTTCCTGCTGGGCTGTGAGACTGAATTCCGCGCTGCAGGGACCGGTTCCTCTTTCCTTCTTCCTCATCCCCCACCGCCACCCACCGCTCCACAACACTCATTCCCTGATGGGGGTTACATCAGCCTGGCTCTCAGTAGCCCTTTGTTAAGTTTGCTCAGTACATGTATTACTGTATACTAGTGAGGCAGAAAGCTATTACCTTCAGTCACTCACAACAATAAGAAGTGTGCCTCACCGAGCACTGGCTGCTGTGCACTTCACATGCATTATCTAATTTAATCTTACTGCACCTCTACTATGCTGGTATTATTGCATTGGATCCTTCATTTACAAGAAGACTGTGCTCAGAGATATTAAGTACCAAGTCCAGTATTGCTGAGTTAGTAAGTAATGGAATAGGAAACCAAACCTATTCTGCCTGACTCTGAAGTCATGTTTATTCCACTGAGTTATACAGAGTCTCATTTAAAAAACAAAACAAAAATATACCCAAATCTACATCTTACAATGTCATGTATTTGCTTCTTTACATTTCTTTTAACAATATATGATACAGTATTGTACAAGCATTGACTTTCCCAGCTCTGGGTGCCTGATGCCTGTTAATATTCAGGTGGAGAGAAATTTCCTCAATAACCTTCCAGGGTAATGATACATTCAGCATCCACCAAGTTTAGCATGCTAAAAAGGAGAGCACAAAGTGGAATGAGTCAGACAGAGAAAGACAAGTACTGTATGATTTCACTTATATGTGGAATCCAATGAACACAATAAATGAATAAACAAAAAAAAGTAACATAGATACAGAGAGCAAATGGCTGGTTGCCAGATGTGGGGGTGGGATGGGGACTGGGAGACAATGGTGAAGGGATTAACATGTACAAATTGGCAGTTACAAAATAGTCAATGGGGATGTAAAGTACAGAACAGGGAATATAGTCAGTAATATTGTAATAACTATAATAGTGTCAGTTGGGTAAAAGACTTACTGGGATAAACACTTTATAATTTATATAAATGCCTAATTGCTGTGTTGTACACTTGAAACTAATATAATATTCTATGCCAACTGTAATTTAAAAAAATAAAAAATAAATGAAAAAGAGGAGCGCATACCCATGTCGAAATGTCCTTAGAGCTTGAGACTTTAGTCTCAAGAGAGTCCAGGAAAATGCCCAAGTGCCTGGGGGACATGACAGCAGGCAGAGCAGCTAGGTTTATTCTGATAAACTGCATCCTTGAAAAATCCGAGGTGCTGCTCAGTCTCTCAACAGAAGGAGATATGCAACCTGGAAGATAAACACAGAAGACAGAGTGCCTGTGTGTGAGAATTCCTTCGGATGGAGGATATTAACTCAAGGAGACTGTGAGCTCCCCTTTGGAGAAAAAATCTCTCCAGGGCAGGAATGGCGTGTCTCCATGTAATCCCTGGCTCACAGAACGGAGTGTTCACTAGATCTGCTCAGTAAGTTTTTGTTGATGAAGCACTCTCCGTTGTCATATGGATCAGCTGGAGCCATATCCCCAAAGGAAATGTTGTCATAAAAAAGTAGATTACCCCACATTTGAAAATAAGGTGTACTGCTCAGCAAGGTTGAGGGAAAGGAGAAGCTGTGGGAATCAGAATATCTGCATAAAAATCTAGACATCATCTGTTAAAGAGACTGACAGTGCGGAGGGGAAGCAGCATGGCTCTATTAATAGTTAGCGAAATGGCAGGGCACGCACGCTGTAGAATTGTTCCATATGGTGCGAGGGGAGCCGACATCTTTTACTACCGCAGCTTCCCCAATAACTCAGCTGATAGCCTTGTAGCAAAGGGCTGCCGACAGCTCACTGCAAAGTGACTAAAGCCTCACAGCACAGTGAACTGCTAGGTTGTATTCACGCTCTGCCCGGAGAGCAGGAAAATCCCACTTCTAATGTCATTGCATCCATGTGTCGTCCTACGTGTGTGACGTGGAGTCTACCGCCTGAGAGTTCACAGCTGAAATCGAAGGGAACTGGGTATACTTCTGAAGGCAGGGAAGGAAATACAAACAGAACCGTAATTTCTCATAGGCCAGCCATAAAAGATCACTTGCTTGTCAAACTCATTAATCTATGTAGGTTAATACATCCTTTGAACAAAAAAAGCTTATGTATCTTGGACGCACTGAGTAAAGGATCAGCTTTTTTTAAATCAAGGATGTGAAGGTCATTGCAGATATATGAATATGTTAAATGTTATTTTTGCTTCAATACCTATACATAGTGATAACAGAAAGCATTTGAAAAAAAAAGAAGTTTTAAGAAATATTGATATTCCCACCCCTGATACATAATTTCTGTTAATAATTTGGTGAATATATTTGTGGACTCATGAAAATGGACTCATGCTGTGAATAATGTTTTATAACACTTTTATAACACTTTTTTTCACTTATAAACATATTGGAAACAATGCTCTGTGACTATATTTTAAAATTAATTATTTAAATAAAATTACATATGAAAGTACACATATTGTATCACAACAAGGCATATATTGTAACATCATTTTTAATGTCTGTATAGTATTCCATTCTATAGGCATATCAGAATTATTTAATGAGAATTTTGTTTTTAGAAATACAAGATTTCCCCACATTTCAACTCGCTATTATAAACAATATCAATGGACATATATCTTGAAAGTAAACTATTTTTATATCTAATTTATTTCCTTAAGATTACTTACTAAAATTGGAATCACTGGGTTAAATGAGAAGAGATTTCTAAAGCCTAGTCTCACCATTTCCAGAGTGGTACGTCCGACTCTACTCCTACCCACAGGGCGTGAATGTGCATACAGGAGGGGTGGTGTTTCATTTAGAAATTGCAGATAGTTTTCTTTCTCCAGAAATTACGTATATTCCTTCAAGCATAAATTGCCTGAATAAATCCTTTGATTTTTTTCTATTGGGATATTTGCCTTTGCTTTAATTTACAAAATCTCCTTATGTAGTAATTAATACATCTCTTATCTGACATAGGGGAAGGAATTTTCATGTTGTCATTTGCCTTTGAAATGTGTGTGTGTGTGTGTGTGCAGCCGATCTTACCATTTGTGGATTCTGCATCCGCATACTTGCTACTCACCAAAATTTACTTGTGGCGTTTTGTGGGCACTTGTGGACATGTGAAGAGTAGTGAAAATTTGAATCACATGACATGATCATCACCAGCTGAGGTCCAAAAAGATAATCCTCTACATTCTGTAAACAAGGATCCTTTTTAGAGTTTATTTAGTGTCATGTTTTTCACATTTTTGTGCTTTTTGGTGGTGATTTCACTGTTTAAAATACCTCCCAAGTATAGTGCTGAAGTGCTGTCTGGTGTTCCCAAGCACAAGAAGACTGACGTGCCTCACCTGGAAAATATGTACTAGGTAAGCTTCAGTCAGGCATGAGGTTTAGTAGTTGTTGGCTCTAAGTTTAATATACCCATAATATAATCATACACCATGATCAAGTGGGATTTATTTCAGGGATGCAACATTGCTACAACATCTGCAAATCAATAAATGTTATATACAACATAAACAAAATAAAGGATAAAAATCACATGATCATATCAATAGAGGAAGAAAAAAACATTTGATAAAATTCAGCACCCATTTATGATAAGAACTCTCAGTAAAGTGGGAATAGAGGAACATACCTCAACATAAAAAAAGCCATATTTGATAAACTCACAGCCAACATTGTACTCGATATGATATTCAACTTAAGGGAAATGAAAAGTATTTCCCTTAGTATCAGAAATAAGACAGGAATGTCTGCTTTCACTGCTCTTATTCAACATAGTACTGGAAGTCCTAGCCATAACAATCAGACAAGAAGAAGAAATAAAAGGCATCCATACTGGAAAGGAAAAAGTAAAACTCTCATTATTCGCACACAACGTAATATTGTATATAGAGAACCCTACATATTCCACCAAAAAACTACTAGAACCGATACATGAATTCAGTAAAGTGGCAGGATACAAAAATAAATATCCAGGAATCAGTAGCATTTTAATTTTTTTCTTCTTTACAGTTAGATATTTATGGATTTTATTAAGTTAAATATTTCAATCTGTTCTTTATGGATTATGCCTTGGTGTTGTGCTTCATACTGGGAGAATATTCTCTACTCTTCATATTTTCCATGGGGTGGGGGGAGCTTCCACTGGAGTAACACACTTGGCCTCTCTCTGGACTTACACTTACCTGAGTGGTAGATTTGGGAGAAGGAATAGCCCCTTTATCCTTCTCCTTGAATCTGTCCCCTTTCTGCAAACAGCACACATCCTCTGATCTTTGTCATCTAGGGTGGTCCTCCAAAGGGAAGGCCTGCACATGGTTATCAGTGCCCGTAACTGAGAAAGTCAATTTCTGGGATACAGTATTAGCAGATCCATTGTCATTGTTGACTTAAGCTATGTTTCTGATATCTGCTTTATCGTTGAAAATATTCATTGTCTCTCTGACTTGTGGGTCTATCTCTCAATTGGTTACAAACTAAGGAAGCAAAAGAAGGGTTGTTTTTATAGTAGCCATCTTTACTTAAAAAGTCCCTTTTCACTTTAAAAATGATATAAATATTCATATATGGCTTCTTCCAGTTCTTCTTTGCCTTGTATTACTTACTCTCAACTTTTTGTTTTAAGGTAGATGACATTTCTATTGGATATCCCAGTTTCTTAGTGAGGCACCTGGGCAAGAAGGAGCAGACCCTCTTAGCCCCTCACATATCTGGGGGCAGTGAGGGCAGTTCTGCTCTTGTTCCTACCAGCCCTTTATTCTGAGATCCGAGCCCAGTGCTTGTTTACTTTGGCTTGTTATCAGACAGAATTTTACCTCTTGATTCCTGAAGCATTTGACACCCATCCTGTTTCGACATGGCCACTGTCTCATGTTCCCATTGGCTCTGTTCTTTGAAAGTCATGTTCCTCACTCTTCTTTCCTTTAACAATACCCCTTAGATCTTAGATGTTTGACTCAGCTTTGAGCCAAAATGTAGTGATTTTGTTCAAACTTAGTCTCAGAGTTCCAGATATTCATTTTCAAATACCCTGTTATGGTAACATTGATTTTTCACCCCTAAGTGTTACCACTCATTGCTGCGTGTGTGCTGGGTGGCCACCTAACACAAGCCTCGTGTGTAAATTCTCTTGCTTATTAAATCTGCCACTGACCTAACCAAAAAAAAAAAAAAAATCAGAATGGGTAAGTCAAATGATTAAAATCAGAACTTTTCATCTCTTACCAGCTGTGTAAACTGCCATATTAACCTTTAGGACTAAGTTTCCTCATCTATAAAATGGTGATAATAATAATAAAAATTGTCTCAAGAAATGAAAGAATATTTGCAGTGTGGCTAGCACTGTGCTTGGAGATAGGAGAAGCTTGATAAATGTTGGTTAACTGTGTGTTTTATTCTGTTTTCTTCTTTTCTACATTGGGTAGCGTGTGAGGTGTAATCTTTTGGCATGTTCATAGAATAAATGATCTCTGTCTTATTCTGTTCTTTAAACCACTAACAGGAGTAAGAAACTATGACTCTTCCAAGGATCCTGTGAGAAACAGTTGAACCTGATCATCTGGTTTCAGAAGGTGTGTGATCTCATGTCACCGACTCTTATGAAAGTTCTCAGTGCCTTTGGTCAAGACTCCTTTGGCTTGATGAGGGGTGTCCAACCTTTTGGCAGCTCTGGGTCACACTGGAAGAAGAAGAATTGTCTTGAGCCACACATTAAATACATAAACACAAATGAAAACTGATGAGCAAAAAAAAAATCTTTTAAGTAAATTTATGATTTTGTGTTGGGCCATATTCATAGCCATCCTGGACCACAAGTGGCCCGTGGGCTGCGGGTTGGACACTCCTGCTTCACTGACATCCCCCACCTGCTATGTCCCAGCATTGTGCCTGAGATATAGCCTTTCAGACCCAGTTTCAGTAGCATCTTTATACAGCCATTCCTTCTTTTCTCCCTCAAGTAGATGGGCTACTTCCTCCTCTGTGCCCCCTTGGCACCCCATAGTGCGTCTCACATAGGACCTGCTATATGTATGGTCCAAGGTCCTTATTTGTTATGGTAATCTTTCTTTCCTTTGGTGCCCCAAGATCTGGCACAGCATTTGGGGTGTAGTAAGTGTTTAATAAATGTCGGGCGAAGGTATGAGTAATGAATGGTGAAAGAGAGTAGTTATGACGGATGTCACTGCCATAGAAAATGTCCCACGTGCTGTCTATGGAGTGCTATAGGATGCCAAATGGGACCTTCAAATAAGGGTTTGAACACCTGCTTCTTTGTTTTCTTCAGAGAAAATCATGTGACTGAGTAAGTTTGAGAGATGACTGGAATATTTGCTAAACTAAAATGCTTCAGCTGAAGTTTCAAGTGGCTGCTTTTCTTCAGAAACAGATTGGGATAAATAACCCTAATTGGTATAATATACACGAAGCTCTCGTGGTGGTGCAGGAGTAGGTGTACAACCTTGTGTGTACATTTCCCCGGGGCATATGAAGTGCATATTAAACTTGGTTTATGGAAAAGGCCTCAGACACATTAATATGTCTTTGAAAATTAAAACCCCTAAAGTTTAGTGTTTTCTTAGTGTTTTGTATAGTTAAGATGTTCATCATTTCAATGATCTGTCTCATTTTAAAATTAAGGAAAGCAACTGATTGAATAAATAAATAAATTGGGAAAAAGAGACAAATTTCTCTTATAGTCTAATTCCTCCCCCCGCCCCCACGTAATATACAAAGACACTTCCCTCTTCAGGACATTCCCACCCACCACCTCACTTGAGTGTGGGTTGGACCTAGTGACCCTCTTCTGAAGAATAAATAAGGGAACGGGCAGAAGTGTAAACCTAGAGAGAAGCAACTTGGCAAGCACTGCTTTAACTAAGGATGGAGGCTAATGTCATTGTTGGCATCATACCGATATCAGATACCCCTGGTGTGGAGTGACAAGAAGGGCACTTCGGGCACTTTACCTCTGTGTTATAAGTTCCAAAAACATACAACCTTAGTCTAATCTCGAGAAAAACAAGAGAGAAACCCCATCGACTAGTACTTAAGATAGTCAAGGTTGTGAAAACCAAGGAAAGACTGAGAAACGCCACAGCTCAGGGGAGCCGGGGAGGTGCACAATGCGATGTGGTGCCATAGGCTGGAGCCTGGAACAAGACAAAGGACGGTCGTGCAGAAACCGGTGGAATTCTGGCAAGTCTGGAAGTTAGTCAGTGGCCATCCATCAAAGTCACTTTCTTAGTTTTGACAAATGTACCCTAGTAATGTAAGATGTGAAAAGTGGGGAAGCTGGGTAAGGGGCATAATGGGAACTGTATTACCTTGGCTACTTTTCTGTAAGTCAAAAATTATCCCAAAAGACTTTATTTAAAAATAACAAGGGAAGCAGATCTTGCAATCACTTTATTTCTTGCTTAAGCCCATAGTCAAATGACAGAAGCACTCACAGAGGCACATAGGGACAAATGAGCCTGTGTGAATTGCTGTGTGCTGGGAAATTCCTGCTGTATTACAAATTAACTCCTATTGTACCAAAAACTTTCCAAGGGGAAGCATTCAATTAGGAAAAAAAAGTGAGAAGAAAAAATGCCCATTTTCCAGGTTATATAATGTGTCCCGGCACTTTTACAAGGTACAGGTACGTTTCTCTCACGTGATGAGGCACCAGACAACGGCTGGTAGATCTGTCCCGCCTTTAAGAGCACTGTCATTTGGCTTTTGAAAAGGCTTTAGTTATTACTTTCCTTGATCTAACAGTACGGGCTTTGGTACTCTATAAGGACAATAGGTTAAATAACCCCTTTCTTAGTCAACAAGTGCCATGTATTTTTTGGCAAACGTTAACATTTTTTTATGTGTATTGGGGGGGAAAAAAGAATGGTAGACAATTCTCTGGCAATCTACTATGGCTTGAGGAGAGAAAAGGTGAATTTTCCTGTGTACAGACTAAAAACACTCTTAGCCCAAATCACCCTTCTTGAACTGTGATTAGGCAGAGAATGAAATTTTACAATGTTTACCTCTTTGATTTTTTCATTTTCAGTGCAGCATCAGCTCCGTCTACATATCAGTTTTCATCCTTAAATGCGCGCGAAGCCAAACCCGGGGCTTTGCAGAGAGCTCTAATTGCTGTATGATTTGATGTTACTGTGCAGTGAAGCTGTGCTAGTTAATTGTTTTCCTGACTGAATTTCCATCTCTTTTTCCCTCCTGCCCCCATTCTGCCCGAAGGAGCCTATAAAGCAAAAAGCAAACAAACAAAAATCTCTCAGAAGCATAGTTTGCAAGGGTAGCAGCCTCGTCATAATATGGGCGATAATGATGATGGATAATTGTAATCCTTAAGTGGTTTCAGCTTATGATTATTAGGGAAGGAAGCAAAGTGAGGATGGGTGTGTGGAAGAAAAATATGGTTTACTCTGCTTGAATTGCCTTTTCCAGCATTTCAAACAATAGAATGAGAAAGTCATCTCTCCGCTTCTCTTGCTAGAATCTGTTCTAGTGTTGGTTATGTGGCTCTGGGTTATAGTCCATTGGTACCTTGTCCAAGCATGATTCCTGGAGGAAAATTCATGGAAACAAATTAGATATTTGATTAACCACTTTAAATAATGATCGATTAATATGGCTTCCACTACACTGCCTTTTTCATACTAATCAATAGCTTAGGAGATACATAAACAACAACTTTCTGTAATGAATAATTGCATTATATAGTGCTAGTTACATTTAGAAATTGCTATTTTATTGCATATTTCACTCATAAAATGTAGTGCCAAATAGTAATTGAGATTGAGTTAGAGTCTCATAATGCTTTGTTTCCCAACCGGTCCAGGAACTGTTTTCCTCTGAACACCTTCAGAAAGAGACCCCCTGGGTAATAATGGATGACTGAGGAAGACCAGGGCATGGTGGTAGCAAAGGGGGAGAAAAGAAAAAGGGTCCAAATGAGGATGGAGGAGGTGAGGGGGAGGAAAGAAAATAAAAAGCTTGATGTGGCAGGTTTCCTCTTCTGGATCCCAGTAAACCATTTTAATAGAAATGGGCGGGAGTCAAAGAAGAGCCAATTGGGAAGTCTGAGAAGCAGGCCCTGTGTCCTCAGGAGAGCAAAATGTCTCAGACAATAAGATGGCAGATTTATTTTGAAGAAACAAAATGTGCTGTTTCCCTCTCCCTGGTGTTTCTAAAGCCCTCACTCAGCTTGACAGGGGAATGTAAGCTCCAGTTAGCTCTAGTCACTTCAGGAACATCACCAGCTGCTTTGAGAGTACATGTCTACTGGCTATGAATCAATTATCTCGATGCCCTCATCCCCAAGGATAAACACATTCCCCCCGTTCCTCAGATAATTCCATCATCTGCACGAAAAACGAAGATCTCCCAGGTGGCTAGAGGCAGACAGGGGAAAATGGAGCTGCATTCCATTAGTTTTATAATTGGAAGGTGTAGCCTCATCCCAAAGCAGAGAGTGAAAAACAATACCTCTTGCAGCACAGTTATCTGGAAGGGCTATATTTTCTGTTGAAAAATACATAGTAACTGTATTTTGAGTCTTCTTTAGAAGCTCCAATAAACATGCTTTCAAAATTGTAGCTCAAAATATAAATGAGAAAATAAGATTTATGTGGAAGAGGAAAGAATCAAATAAAGTACAACTGGTAGACAAGGAAAGTAAAACCTGGAGCTGCTTCTGCAAAATTTTAATTTGCGTGGTGTTGGAAGAATTGCTCTTCCTTTCCTGGAGTATCTGAAAGTGTCTCGAAAGCCAGCCAGAGTGACAGGAGAGCTCCAATTCCAGCTCAACATTACTATGGCTAGTTTTCTCTACAATTTTTCTTTTTGCTAACTTGGGATGAACTCTCATTTTTTGCTCTTCATTAAATTTGCCTCCTCTTCACTGTCAGCTCAAATCCTACCTCTGCTTTACCAAATCCCACTCTCAGTGTTCTCTTCCTTCCTTTGAACTTTTATCACTAATGCCAAATGCTTTGATTATAAGTATTCTTGATTTTTAATAAGTGGGTTGTCTTTCCAACTAAAGAGTAAATTCTTTGAGGACAGAGATCAGGTAATGGTTTCTTTCGTGGATTCACCAATTGTCACAGTGATGAACTCATGGGTGATGATTAATAAATAGGTGTTAGTTCATTGATTCAGAAACATGAAGGGCTTCTCCAGATATTTACAATCTAGCATAGGACATTTAAATTTTTTTCTTTTTTTAATTTGAAAATCTAATTGTCTTCATTTTTAAGTTTCCTATATATTTATTTATTTATATCATTTATTTTTCAGTTTTAGTTGACATACAATATTATATTAGTTTCAGCTGTACACCCCAGTGATTAGACATTATATAACTTACTAAGTGATCATCCAAATAAATCTTGTATCCATCTGACACTATAACAATTATTGGAATATTAGCGACTATATTCCCTGTGCTGTACATTACATCCCCATGACTATTCTGTAACAATCAATTTGTACTTCTTAATCCCTTCACCTTTTTTACCCGTCCCCCAATCCTCCTCCCATCTGGCAACTGACAAAATTTTTTCTGTATCTATAAGTCTGTTTCTGTTCTGCTTGTTCATTTATTTTGTTTTTAAATTCAGTTGTTGATAGATATGTATTTATTGCCATTTTATTGATCATATTTTTGATCTTTTTTTTCTTCTTAGAGAAGACCCTTTAACATTTCATATAATACTGGTTTGGTGGTGGTGAACTCCTTTAGCTTTTTCTTGTCTGGAAAGCTCTCTGTCTTTCTATTCTAAATGATAGCTTTGCTGGGTAATCTTGGTTGTAGGTCCTTGCTTTTCATCACTTTGAATATTTCTTGCCCCTCTTTTGTAGCCTATAAAGTTTCTGTTGAGAAGTGAGCTGACAGGCTTATGGGAGCTGCCCTGTATATAATTAACAGCTTTTCTCTTGCTGCTTTTAAGAGTCTCTCTTTATCTTTAACCATTGGCATTTTAATGATGGTGCACATTGGTGTGGACCTCTGTAGGCTTGTAACGTTTGGGATTCTTTGAGCTTACTGGACTTGTATGTCTATTTCCTTCCCCAGGTAAGAGAAGTTTTCTGTCATTTTTATTTTTTCAAACTGATTTTTAATTTCTTGCTTTCTCTCTTCTCCTTCCAGTATCCCCATGATGTGAGGTTGTATGAGAGACTCTTTACACTATTCTCACTTTTTTTGGATTCTTTTTTCTTTCTGCTATTCTGGTTAGGTGTTTCTTGTTTCCTTAGATTCCAAATCACTGATTTGATCCACTGCTTCATCTACTCTACTGTTGATTTTCTGTAATGTATTCCTCATTTCAGTTAGTGTCTTCTTCATTTCTGACTGGTTCTTTATGTTTTTTAGTTCCATTTTTATGTTTCCTATCTCTTTGTCGATGTTCTCATTGAGATCGCTGAGGATCCTTATATCCAGTGTTTTGAACTCTGAATCTGATAGATTGCACGTCTCCATCTTACTTAGTGCCTTCTCTGGGGTTCGTTCTGTTCTTTCATTTGGTACACGTCTCTTTGTCTCCTCATTTTGGCAGCCGCCTGGGGTTGGTTTCCATGTATTCTGTGGAGAGGTTATGTATCCTGGGATTGGTAGAGTGGCCTTATGTAGTAGGTTTCCCATAGGGCTCAGTGGCACAGACTCCTCAGTCACCCAAGCTGGGTGTTCCAGGTGCATACCCCCACCCTTGTGTGGGCTGTGTACACACTTCTGTTGTAGTGGAGCCTTGACTGTTGTTGGAACATTGATGAAAGGGATTTACCCCCCAGGCAGATTGGATCACCTGTGCAGGAGTGGACCCCCAGAGCAGGACTTACTTCAGTAGGGCTCTGTTGCTTGCTGAGTCTGCCACTTGGATGTGTTGCTTGTGGAGGTGGTTGGGTTGTGCTTCAGTGTGATCTGAAGCTATCTACTGGGTGTGCTGGCTCTGGGGCCTCCCAGGAATTGTAGGCCAAGGTCTGCCACCTGCGTTCTGCTGTGGCCACCTGGCATGAACTAAGTGATCTACAGATGCTTGCTACTTGTGCTGGTCTTGGAGATATCCAAAAGTAGCCAAGCTGCAAATCAAGGCTGGCTGCTGCTAGTGCTAGGCTTGGGGCCACTTACTGAGAGGTATGAGGCATGCTGAGGCCAGATGCTGCTTGTTTGAGAGATTTTAGGAAAGTCTGAAGCATGAGCCAAGATAGGCCATTTATATGGAAAAGCTTCTGGAAACAACTTGAGTGGGCTTGAAGGCTGGATGAGATGGGGGCATGGTCTCAGGGAATCACCAAGGTGGGGCAAACAGTATGAGCCAGGTTGATGAAGACTTAGATATAGTGCCCACCTGCCAGCCCTGTTGGGGAGGGTAGCTCAGAAGAGGAACAACAGCCTCTGCCAGCACTTTTGTCTGGCAGAAAGCTGTCCCCCAAGCTCTCACCCTCATGTCAGACAATTTAGTTCCTCCTTGTGTATCCCTGGTTCATTTTAAGCTGCTGCCCCAGTGCTGGAGTTCAGAGGGAGTGAATCCAAGTAAGTGTGTGCATGGACCCTTAAGATTAACTTTTGGGACTCCAGAAGCCCTCTGTCTCACTCAGCAACAGTCCCTGCTGGTTTTTCCAGTCAGAAATTATGGGGACTTCTTTTCCTGGTACTGGAATCCTGGGCTGAAGGGTCCGGTGTGGGTTTGGGACCCGTTGCTCCTTAAGGGGGACCTCCACAGCTAAGATATCCCTTCAGGTTTCTATCTGCCACATGTGGTGTGGGACCAGCCTATTCCATTCTCTGCCCTTCCTACCAGTCTCGATATGGCTTCTTCTTTAAACCTCTAGTTGCAGAGCTTCAATTCAGGCAGATTTCAGGTAACTATGAATGATGGTTGTTCTGTTTAGTTGTAATTTTGATGTGGTTGTGTGAAGGACTTGAGTACTGCATTTACCTATGCCACCATCTTGATTGGAAACCTTAATTGTTTTCATAAAGCAATTCATGAATTGAGTAACGTTCCATGTAGGACGTAGAACGTGCTCCAAGCATAAGGCATTTTCTTCTGACAGGTATAGTCATTTAGGAAAAGTGTTGGAATGATCATGCATTATTAAGCTCCAGATCATTGCCCAGGCAATGTGCTTAATCAGTCTCTCAATCAGAATCCAACAGGGAGAACCTGAAACAGAATTTAGTTTTTGCTTCTACAGCCTGAGTAAGGTCCTAACCAGACCTCCTCTCATGTGATTCCTCTTCAGCCAAATTACCTTCTTCTTGCACATTCCTTTCCTCACTGACCATTTGGAACAGACTAATTAACCTGGCTTTACTAGGGCTTTATTATTGGGTCAACAAATAAAGGTTTGAATGACTTGAATAGGGGTAGCTTTGGGAGCATTTGGGGGTCCTTGAAAGTGAAATAACAATGAGCTGTAGACCTGTAATTATGGTTTGGAGCTACCAACAAAGCAAACCAATGCAAAAACACGGCTCAGTCTTGCATGTATATAATCATGTCTTACAGGACACTGCAGCCCAGAATCATGGATTCAGGAGTGTTTGAGTTATGCTAATAGGAATTTCAGGTTGAAGCCTTTACCAGTCTCACAAGTAGAAACCCAGTCCTCCAAAGTTCTCATTGACAGGGTTCCCAGGGTGGATTAAATGCCTTTGGGGGAGCATTATTGTTCCTGTTCTTGCTAACATGAGGTCATTATTCACCCTTTCCACCCACACCATGACTTCACTAGTTGCTGTGTGGGTACCACCTCTATTGATCGCTGGGTCCCCATGGGCACTACCCTGTTGATCAAGTCTTTCAAGTCCCCTGATTTGGGATTCAGGGACTTGAGTAGGTGTCATGCATCTCTTTCAATTCATTAAAAAAAAGACACCCAAATCCTGGCTGGGTGGCTCAGCTGGTTAGAGCATTGCCCTGAGATATGCCAAAGTGTGGGTTTGATCTTGGGTCAGGGCACATACAAGAAGGAACCAATGAATGCATAAATAAGTGGAACAACAAAATCAAAGTTTCTCTCTCAAATCAATTTTAAAAAAGATAACTGATTTTTGACTATTACTCATTTATTCATTCAACATTTCATTCCTGAAGAGATTAGAGACAGTGTACTAAGTGAAGGAAAGGATATAAAATAAAGAGCTGTGAAAATCAGGACCAAAGGAAAATGTAGGTAGGAAACTAATAAAGCAAAGAATGAGCAATGTATACCAAAAGGCATATTATAGGTATATGGTCCTGGAGAGTTTCTGGATGGGGTATATAAATTTGGTTTAACAATTCCTAGAAGCCATAACAAAGATGGAAACCAAAGAGGAACAGAATTTACTGTGTTCGTATTTGTAAACAAAGTGACTAGGAGAATACAGCTTTTCCTGATACTGAGAGTAACAGGAAATGTTTCCCCATGGGTGTTGGTAAAAAGGATACTGTGTCAAGGTAGTGGATGATGCCTTCAATAGCATCTTTGTGTTAGATTTGTTTTGTCCTTCAGTGTTAGATTATAGTGTCCTTCAATGTCAAGCTGATGGCTGTACAGCTCACTAGTGTTCTTGCTTGATCCAAGGCTGAAATTTGAAATGTCTGGGGGAATTGACAGATTTGCATACTCTCCAGACACCCTTCCATCAATATTATTTTGGGCAAGTGCTTCCTACCTCTCTTAACTCCTAAGAGTCTAGTGAGTGGTTAAGCACGCAGACTCTGGAATCAATCAGACTCTCTGGATTTAAATCCCAGCTTTACTACTATGACCCTCAGTTTCTTCCTCATGGAAAAAGGCTAATGCATTCCTCATAGACATGTTATCAGTACAATATGAGATAATGTATATAAAGTGCTGAGCATTGGGAGTGCTCAATAAATATGACCCATTAAGATTAGACCACAGAATGGCTTTACAGTCTCAGATCAGGCCTTTCAGGGAGATATATTTCACCCTTTTTACTTTCCTCTCTTTTTCCCCTCAGGCATAGGAAGAGAATCAGGATGCTAGTATAAGACACTGGCTCCTCTTGCTGACATCCAAATAGGGGCCCTAGACTGAGCCCAGGGCTTTGACCCTTTATCTCCTCAGAATGGACACCTTCTCCATTTGGCACCCACAGCAGCGTCTAAGGGACAGCCCTATTTCCCTCTTTTTTTGTTTGGAGAATTTTCAGACTTGAGTTTCTCAGTTCCAATGTACCTCTTCATTCTGCATGAAGTTTACCAATTCCTTTTGTAAAGAAATCTCTGGTTAGTCTGCCTTGACCTACCAATATTCCTGAGAGGGGCACTAAGAGTAAGTCTTCTTTTGAGACACTTGATATTTATGAATTGGTAGACTACGGTAGGGCCAGAGATGGCACGTGAGATCCCTGTGTTCAGTGAACACAGCGTTGTACAATACAATGAATGTGACTACTTTCCAGTCATGTGCGCTCTGAGTTCCACTGTTCCCACCAGGGGTTGCATTCATGCTGTTGGTGAGAGCAGAGCCATATTAGAGTTGTGGCATGAGGAAAAGTCAGTATAACACCGAGCCTGTCTTTATAGAAGATTTTGTTCAAAATAGATGATTGGTACTTTGATTTTGCTTTATTAAAATATTATTTATCTTGATGACTGAGTTTTTTTGGCATCCCCCTAAGTTTTACATCCAAGGCCAACACCTCACTCTCCCCACCCTACATCCTGGCCCTCTGTGCTGATCCGGTGATTTGTTACTGGCCTGGCTCTTGAAGATATTTGACCTCTGAACTCTAGGGCTGTTATTCTCAGATGCAGGCCTGTGATAAAAATTTCACTCAACTGATGAGACATAAGAAAATGAAGAACAATATATTAAGTCTGTTGACAAGCTAATTTGAAATAACAACAACATGCCTTTCTTAGTCTTTTTGAGTTAAAATACAAATTATTAAAAAACCCGAAACCTGCAAAAATGATCACTTATTAAAAGTAATGATGCTAAAAAAAAAGTAATGACGCTAATAGATTAGTAGCTTTTAAACATATACTTATTGAACAAAATAAAAATGTGGTGACTCAATTAAAAAAATTAACTGCTCTAGGAAAACCTACATGTACATGAACCTCTGCTGTAGGACCTTGGTTTTCCCTTGCACCCTAGGACAGGCTAGAAATAGTGACTAGAGGTGGTACCCGAAAGTCTGTGGCAGGAAGTAAGAGGTGCAGAAGGTTGCTGAGAGGAAACTAGGCACATGCTAGGGATAATGGATGCAGCTGGATGACAGCTTCCAATGAGTTCAACCAGGATAAGCTCCCATGAATGCAGAGGCCCAGAAGCAGGTGCCAGGATATGAAAACAGGTCAAAACCCAGAGCAAATATGGAGCTACAGTAGTGCAGGGGAGCATGTGTGCACATGGGCTCAGAGAATTCTGTTAGAGGTCTGGTTGTCTTCTGATTGACTTGTATTCCTGCTCTTTCTTCATCGTGCTTCCAAAGCACCAACCTGCAACCTCACAGAGATTTTTCTTAGGAGAAGAAAGATAGTTTCTAGTTTATCTAGTGAACTGGTAAAACCAAGAAGAACAAGAATGCATTGCATATGGAACTGTTCCTGAAAAGCTAGAGCTACAGGCTTCCATTAGAGTCATGAAAAGAAGCCCAACTTCCCGTAGTAGGTAGAGACAAATGGTACTCACAAAAGGGCGTGATAGTCTGGGAATGTAGGTTAGCTGAGCTTTGAAAAAGTAGAGATTTTATTTTTCTTATTGTTGCTTATTATCTTTATTTTTCTTTTTAGTTGAAGAGGAGTCTGAAGTTAGAATCGGATGACTCGAGTGTAAATTTTGGCTTTTTTGTTTGCTTTGGTAGTTGCCTTACTTCAGTGAAGTGACTGTTTTCCCTGAGGCCTCATCTTCCTCATCCGCAAAAAGAAGGAGTTGAACTGTATTAGATTTTTTGAATTCCAAAATGTTATGATTTATTATAATTTTTATGATGACCTTGAGGGAACACATATATGCTCCTACAAAGCATTTCTTGTCGCCCCCTTTCAAGTTCAGAGAAATGCCCTGGGTGAGCACTACCTGTAGGGGAATTTCCACCTCCGGTCTGGAAAGGTTTCCATGCAGTCTCTTACATTGTTAAGTTCTTCGAGACTATGAGGAGGCTATTGAACTTCGGGCCTTCATCTGCTCTATCTGTAAAACGCTGTGTTTTTATGCCTGTATCACAATCTTAACATTCTCCAGATGAAAAAATTAACAATTTGTTTTATTTGCTAACATGAATGTTAACAAAGAAATAGAGCTAGGGACTTCAGAAGTAGGATTCACTTAGCAGGCTAGACACAACAGTATCGAGGATTTGCCTCCCAAGCAAATCTTGTCCACTCCATGAACCTAGGCACCTGGAACTGCACTGTTTATTCTTCGGATGAGGAGTTTCTCTATCTCTTTGGCCTGCCCAAAGAGATTAAAACCAGGTATATCTTGATGTTTTTGTTTTTCTTCCTTTCAGGGTGGTCTTACTCCCGTGTGTATCCAATCACCTGTATGTGGCACTCTTTTTCCGAAGTGCTCCTGCTCTCTGGCATGTCCAGCCAACTCTACTGGACAGTGAGGCAGCATCCAGCTGACCCAGAAACTCAGCTCTGAGACTACGGAAATTTTATACTGAAGAGGCTCGAAAGTTCCAAGGGCCATAAAATTTTCAGATAAAAAGGACTCTCAAGAGGGGTTATTTGGGCAGCATATAATTCTTTAATTTGATTACGAAGTGATCACTAATATTTGAATAGGTCTACTCTAGTTGCTTTGGGAAACAGAATCAACATTGTATAGTCTTTGCCTACCTCGAGCTGACACCTTAGAAAACAGAATTCTCAGCACTAACTTATACCATATTGCTGTTTTTATTTTTTAAAGAAGCTTTCTATTTTAAGACTATATTTTCTCTACTCAGTCTTTTTCTCAGTGATAAGATGGGGGTGGAAAAAATAGTTACACTTGAACATAATATCTTATTTCCTAGAGACAGCTGATTGCCAATTAAGCAGAAGTACTGTGAAATAGCAGGTGGATATTTACCCACAAACAATAGGGAACTGAAGAGCATAGAAGGGCCCTGGGAAAGAAATTGTTATTGTCAGTAAAACAATGATTAGTAACTTGGGTTATCTTCATGCAATGATTTCATCCCCATATTTAGCTGAAAAGTCCTGACCTGTCCTTCTCCAGCTCTTCCTGTATTTAAAGTAAAACTACTCACATTCCTGCTCATGCTTGCATTTACTTTGGATGCTTGGGAACAGCTGGTGGGTCGGGATATCTCTGATATTTACATCCTTTGTTGATCCCAGGTTACTTCCTCTCTGAGCCATCTCTGACTCTCCAGGTAGAGTTTGTCATTTCATTTCTCTGCTTCCTCACTCTGCACTTATTTCTATCATGGTATTGATTTTAGCACATGGTAATTATTTGTGTGTCTGTCTCCTTGACTGTTCTATCTTTAGGAGTAGAGAGTCTTTCAGATGGAAGGTTCTCAATAAATGTTTGTTGGATGAATGAATCAGTACATGGAAGATGAATGAATGATGGAAGAGAGCAATCTCTTCATTAGCAGTTGCCTTTCTGACCACTGTCCATCACCATCAGACCCCCAAATTTGGTGCCACGGTGATCACTCCAGCTCGGCATTGCCGAAGAGCTTCTCTGTCCCTTGTTCTATACCAAGGCTTTAGTTACAAAGCTTTAGTTGCAAGCCTTTCCCCCCCGCCCCCAAAGAGATGGGAGGGTAAAGACCTCACACCCCTCCCATTTAGAAATCCATGTGACACAGCCAGTTGGCTTGACACAACATCCACCTTTAGTGAAGCTTGGTCACATTGGTACTGTGGCTTCAGGTAGAACATTCATGAAAGCTGCTTACCTTGAGCTCTTAAGCCGTGTATGAGGGAGGTGGCTTTGGGAGAAGAAAGAGATGGCTTTTGCAGCTGGCCCCAAGGAAGTCTGAAGCTCGTAATTAAAATAGTACCTAACAGACACTCATTAAATATTTTAGGATGAGAGATTGAATGAATCCCGAAGCAGGACAACTGACCTCCTCCTACACCAAAGCAAACTTTATTCTCTCCCACATAGCACTTCAGGCAAAGAGGTGTCATGTTGCCATTTGCTGGCTTCTTTGCTGCTGTTATTAACTAAACATAAGTAAATAAATATGTAAACAAACAATAACAACAAAGCTGCTGCCCAATTTGCTTGAGATAATATAGGCTCCAATGTAGCTTACATGCTTAAAGATATTGGGTAAGGAGGTGGCCCTGGGGAGCCTGAGTTTACTATGTAATTTCCCCTAAGCTACACTCTCTTGAGTGCTTCTTTTGGACTTGACTTCTGGGCAGGTAAATCTTAGAGAAGGTTAGCTTCATACCTCTGAATGGGTTTAGAGAGTGAGTGATGCAGAGATGACTCTTTTTTTTTGTCTTGTGTCTCACTAGATAAGGATAATGTGCAGGCAAGAAGGGAACACAGAGGAAGCATCAGTAACATGAGGCATGCTTAGCCCAGGCCCTGGAATGGCTTTAGATTTTGGAACAGCGCTTCTGTTCCAAGTTCTGTTTTCTGCAGAAAACAGATCCTGTAAACATGAGTGTCCTCTGGCTGTTTTCAACTCAAGGTTTAGGAATTTTCTTAAATTTATATTTTTTTAAAAAGAAGTTTTCTTTATTATTTGATGAGATGGCATGTTTAATTAAGAAATAAAAAAGCTTGTCTTATTTGTGTTAGGCCCTGAAGATCACCAAATAAGAGGGAGAAAATGTTGCTTTAGGATTAGTTACTTTGCAGATTTTGACGTTAGGTTGACTTGTTGATAGATTGGCTCATTTATTGAGAGCCTATGTATAAAGGACTAGTCAGGAAATGGGGACAGAAAGAGGGCCTGGGATTGGACTCAGCCCTCAAGGAGACTGTTGTTTAGTACAGCAGGTGGAATGTGGATGTAAATAGCTATTTTAGCAAGGGCCAAAGATATGGATATAAATCACCATGGAGTTAGAGAGGGGGCAAAGCTCTGGGCTGGGAAAGCCAGGGATTGACCATAGAAAATGTGGGCCTTGAAGAATGGGTAGAGATGGTGGGGAAGATGCTCCATGACAAAGTGAGAGAACAGGAGTCATGTTTTCATTTGGCTTGAGTACAGAATGTTTGACAAGTGTGGGAGTGGGGATGAGAGGGAAAGAGAGAGAGAAACAGAGAAAGAGAGAGAGAATCCTAGGGTCATGGAATTGGAACCACTAGACTAAATTATGTTAAACCCCATGCTATTTCTGTCCTTTTAGTTATATGAGAAAATAAGTATGTTTTTCATTTGTGTTGGTTTGAGTTGGGATTTCCGCTAGTTGCTACAGAAATTATCCTAACTGATGATAAAATTTTATTGGCAAGAGGGTTTGGAGCTAGGCTGGTGAGGAATTTAGACAATATTTCAAAGGCAATATGGAGCCATTTAAGATTTTTCAGCTGAGGAATGAAGTAATTAAAACTTTAAGAAGATTCCACACAGCAGTATCTTCACCAATATATCTTTTGGGGCAAAGGATATAAAGGAAAGAATAAACAAATGGGACTACATCAAATTAAAAAGCTTCTCCATGGCTAAAATAAAAAATCGGCAAAATGAACAGGGAACCAACTATATGGGAAAGCATATTTACCAATGATACCTTGGACAAGGATTTGATCTCCAAAATATATAAAGAAATCATACAACAACACCAGGAAGATAAACAGTCCAATTAAAAAATGGGAAGGACCTGAACAGACAGGTTTCCAAGGGGGACATACAGAGGGCCCAGAGACATATGAAAGGATGCTCAACATCACTAGCTATCAGAGAGATGCAAACTAAAACCACAATGAGATAACACTTCACACCAGTGAATGGCCACCATTACCAAACCAACAAACAACCAGTGCTGGTGAGGATGTGGGGAAATGGGAACTGTAGTACATTGTTGGTGGGATGTAGACTGGTGCAGTCACTGTGGAAAACAGTATGGGATTTCCTCAAAAAACTAAAGATGGAACTGTTTTTTGATCTGGCGAAACAACAATTCAAAAAACCCTATGCTTCCCAATGTTCATAGCAGCATTTTTTATAATAGCCAAGTGCTGGAAACAGCCTAAGTGCCCATCAGTAAATGAGTGGATCCAAAAACTGTGGTATATTTACACAATGGAATACTACAAAGCAGAAAGAAAGAAGGAACTCCTACCCTTCACAACAGCACAGATGGAACTGGAGAATATTATGCTAAATGAAATAAGCCAGGCGGAGAAAGACAAATAATGTATGATCTCACTTATAAGTGGAACCTAGTGAACAAAACAAATGAGCAAAATAGAACCAGAGGCATGGAAATAAAGAACAAACTGACAGTGACCAGAGGAGAGGGCAGAGAGGGATAATGGGGGAAAGAAGGAGAAGATTCTAGTCAAGGAACATATATAAAGGACCCATGGAAATGGACAACAGGGTGGGAACTGACTGAGGGAGGGGCCAGGCAGGGGGAGAGCAATGGAAGGGTGGGAAAGGATTGGGACAACTGTAATAGAACAACAATAAAAAGAAGAGAAAAAATAGTCTAACAATGTTGAATTTCCAGAAATTGATAACTCTTCTGTGGTTATGTACTACAATGTTTTTGTCCTTTGGAAATATGGACTGAAATGTTCAAGGGTAACAGTACCTGATTTAAATAACTTACTTTTAAATGGTTTAGAAATAAAAGTGTGTGTGTGTAAAGAGAGGAGAGACAGACACTACCGATGTTAAAGAAAATGAGGCAAAATTAACAATTGGCAGACATAAATAAAGGGTGTAAGATAGTTTTTTGGTACTTTTCTTGCAAAAAAAATAAAGCGTTAAGAAGATTAATCTGGCAGGTGTATATAGGATGGTAGAAGAGAGGAAAGAGTACCCATAAAGAGGTCATATATTCACTATAGTAATAGTCTCAACATGTGGAATTATGGCGATTAGGTAATCTAGTGTTCATCTTAAGTCAACAGGAAATCTGCGTATTAAAATGTAAAATCAATCTCTGTATAGCTAAGGAGAAATTCTCGATAAGCAAGCTCCCATTTGGTCCTTAAATTGATTTCTATGGTATAGTTTTTGCTTGCCCTGCTCTAATCGGATCTACTTATTTTTAGTTAGCCCATGCAAGGCAGAAAGGATGAACTATGCTAGCAGGCTACTATGTGCAGTAGACATCTTTTCCTAAACCAGCAGTTTGGGATTTACAGAAGTTTCTAGGTAGACCTCTAATACCTGTGGTATTCATCATTGAATATTCACAAGAGTATTGAAAACAAACAAAAAATCACAGAGTATCTGACAACTGGGGCCCAATTCTGCCACTTATTCTCTGACATTGAAAAAATTAATTTATTTCCTTAAGCCTAAGTTTTGCTAACTATAAAATGGAGATAGTATAATATCCATTTAGAGGGTTTTGTGAGGATTGGTGAGACAATACATGTAAACATAGTAAACTCTAAAAAATTTAGTTGCGTTTGTAGTTGCTACTTGTTTTAGTTGCCAAGAGACTTGAAATAAGAGTAAATGTCTGTTCCCTTAGGAGGCATGAGGTCTGTTAGCCTCTGTCTAGATTGGTGATTTTCTTTGTGTATCAGATACCAATTTAGTAGGCATTGAGGAAACAAACATTTCATATCTAATTTTAAAAGGGCAAACAAAAGAAATAGGCAATTATAAAGATGCATTTTGGATATTTAAAATTCAAAGGACTTTGACCTTTAATTTTTGTTGACTCACAGATATGACATGAAAAAAGTTATTGAGATTTAAAAAAATCATACTAATGAATTGGAGTGGGGAAACTATGGCTTTTGAAGAGTGACAATTCAAAAGAGAAATGTTGAATTTTGATAATATCTGTGAATGTTCTCTGTGGTTATGTACTAGAAAGTGAAATGCTATGTTTTCCCCAGTTTGTTTTAACCTAACGAGTTATAAAAGTAATATTTTCTATTCAAGTATGAGAAAGAGATAAGGATGGAGACCACTCCTGTCTGGGCCATCTTGAGGACTTTGCCAATAATGCCTAACTCCAAGTACCTAGGCTTGTTCAGTCTGGCTTTGTGTTTAAACTTTTTATTTTGAAATAATTTTAGACATAGAAAAATTACAAAAATAATAGAGAGTGATCATATACTTTCTATTCAGCTTCCTCTAATGCTATGTCTATCACAACCACTTAACAATGATCAAAGCTAAGAAAATAATAGTGGGACAATTCTATAAGCTCATCTACTGACTTTAATTGCATTTCTCCAGTTCCTCCAGTAGCGTCCTTTAGTTTGCTCGAGGACCCAGTCCAGGACGTCACATGATACTTAGTGTCATGTCTTCTTTGTCTCTTCTAATCTGTGACAGTTTCTTGGACTTTCCTTGTCTTTCATGACCCTGAAACTCTTGAGAATAACTTGTCAGTATTTTATAGACTGTCATTCAATTTGAGTTTGTAGGATGTATTTTCATGGCGAAATGAAAGTTCTGCTTTTGGGGACAAGAATACCACAAAGGCATTCTTCTCACACCAGGCATCATGTCAGGGGGTCCATGATGTTTGATGTGTCTCTTTGCTGGTAATGGTAATAACCTTGGTCCAGACATCTTCATTGTAAAGGTGCTATTTCCCCCTTGGTAAGTAATAATTAGCTTGAGGGAGGTTTTTTGAGACTATACAAATTTTCTCCTCCTCGGACTTTGACCCATACGTTTTAGTATCATTGGTGGGTCCTGACAGCAATGATTTCTATTCCTCTCACCCCTATACATTATTAGTTTGAGTTCTTATGTGAGGGACCATCTTGATTTTTCATAATCACCTGATAGAATTTACCTATGACTTCCCAAGGAGATTTTGCACTTTAAAACTGACCTTACCATGATCTTTTTTTCTTTTTGCTTATTGTAAGCACAATACAGATTCAGTATAAAAGCCAAAGATAATACAAGTTAAAAAAATCTTTAATTTCTCTTAGAGATAACCATCTTAATATCTTAGAGTCTGTCTATATTTCAATATATTTTCTCTGCATATATATGCATACATAAAGAAAAAGTGGCTCATGCTGTGCGCGCTAGTTTGTAAATCTTCTTCTTTGGCTTACAAACACAATGTGAACATTTTTCTATAGCAATAGATACATTTCCATAACATTTTTCAGGGACAGCATAATAGTCATTTCATGGATGTGTCAAAATTTATGAACCATTTATTATTAGATATTTTCCTTGCATTTTAGCTTTTCCCTTTTCCAGACAGTGGTGTGATGACCACCCGCGCGGCGTCATCTTTATGCAGAGAACACAGTGTGGATCAAGGGCGGCAGCAACGTTTATTGACCTCACGCATCTCGCCAGGTGTGCTGGTGCTGAGCATTTACACGCTTGAGCTCATTTTATCCTCACAACAACCTTCTGTGATAGTTATTACTACAACCCTCATTTAACATCCTGGGAAGTTGAAGTTCACATTCAGTAATTTGTCCAAAGTTTCATTCAGCTAGTTAGTGGTATTAGGACCTGGACTCAGGCTCTGTCGGCACAGAGGAGAGGCTCTTACACACGACACTGCATTGATTAAATCACTGCCTTGCAATGCAGTGTACAGGTGATCTGTTGTAGAACTGTATACCTTAAACTGATGTGATTTGGTAACCAACATAACCCCAATAAATTCAAAATAAGTAAGTAAGTAAGTAAATAAATAAAAATGACTGCCGTAAGTAAATTCCCAAACTGGAATTTCTGGTTAAGAAGATTCACATTTTAAAGACTTTTGATACGTAGCATCTAACTGCCTTTCGGAAAAGCAGCTCAAGTGCACATTCTGCTCTGAATGCCGGGTAGTGTGTGCTCATTTCCCTGACTCAACAGCAGTACTGATGCTCCCTGACTCACAGTGGGATTACTTCCCGAAAAACCCACTGTAAATTGAAATTACCATGAAGTCAAAAATGCATTTAGTACACCTAGCCTACCGAACATCATAGCCTAGCCTGGCCTACTTTAAACATGATCAGACACTTACATTTAGCCCACAGTTGGCCCAATCCTTCTCACCGTCACTGCCCAGCACCCCAGGGGAGCACTGTGTTGCTTATACACACAAAAGATCAAATTTCAAAATTTGAAGTATGGTTTCTAGTAAATGTGTACCATTTTGGCACCATTGTGACGTCAAAAAAAGTTTAAGTCGAACCAGTATAAGACCATCTGTACTGGGTTTTATAATTTAAAACACACACACATACACACCTCTTTGTTAAGAAAGGTTTCTAAGGAGGCAGTCTCCCTGAAGAAAAATCTGGTGTAGTTTTTCTTGGCTTCTCCCACTTCCCCTTGGCTCCATGACCCAGAATTCCAGGGTGTGGAGCACAAAGCAAATAGCTGTGGAATACGTGAGTGAACAAATGAATAGATACACCTGCCTCTGCTGGTGCCCTTGGCTCGGCCCCCTCCCACTTCAGTGGCTTTGGAAGGAGACCTCAGGGAGTGGCCATCGCTTTTGTCCTGACCTCAGTGAAAGGAGGGACTGTGCCCGTGTGAGGAGGAGAATAAACAAAGCCTGAGAGACCGCTCTGTAGTTTCCAATTTCTTACTCGGATGTGTAAAACTGTCTTCTTGATCTTCTTACAATAAATGTAATTTCTGACTCAGCAGAAAGTTTTGAATTTAGTCATTTCCAAGTAAACTCAATCCAACTCAGAATTTTCTCAGCAAGTTCAGGTTTATAATTCAGTCACTTAAAAGTTAAAATTTCCCCTGAGGTCTTTTTCTTCCCCTCTCCTCCTCCCGGGGGTGAATTCTATAATCTTTTAGATGTTTATGTAACTGCCTTGGTGTCTTGGTGTCTTGGTGCCTTAGGAGGACACTGTCTGCCTCTTCATTTTGACTTGTCTGGGACTTTTGCCCTTAGTCTCCAGACGCACCCTCGATGGCCTCTGGGCGGTCTGCAGGACAGCCATGGGCTTCCCGGGGTGGCTGTTCCAATGTAACCTCATGTGCACCTCAGTGCTGTGCGAATGGAACCTCATGCCTTCTTCACATACACATCTCTCCTTCCCGTGTTATCACTTCCTGTCAGCATCGTGGTTTTTTGGTTTTTTTGTAGCTTTCCCCCCTTTATCCTCTTTGGAGCCCTTCTTTATAAATACATTTACAACTCAAATCTTTTCCCCCCCAAATCAGTTGCCCTGATTTTAATTCAGAAAAATCTCTTTATTATATCCATCTCTGACTTTGAAAAATGGGGGGGGGCTGTAAAGACATTGTTTCGTAGATTCAGTGGGTAGATTTTTATCTATTCTATTTACACACAAACGCGGCCGCACATTTCCCTCACTTGGACTCGTGTTGTCTGCACAAATGTTCATTTTGATATATGAACGCACCCTTGGCATTTACGGATTTAACATTCCTGGTTTCAGCTATTTGCAGATGACCCAGAAGATTTATGACCTGTGGCAATTTGTTCTTCTGTTGGAGCACAGATTTGAATCACATGCTGTCTGGTCTTGGTGGCCCAGGAGTCACCCAGCTGGTGTATAAACTTAGTCGACTGCCCAGCATCCCTCTCTTACTCGTTCACTACTTCCATTCCTCTTTACATATTCCACTATTTTCATGAAGCACTTGATTGCAGTATTTTAGTTCATTTCACTGAATTTAACGGGGGAAATTTTATCGTGTGCTATGGCGGAATTCATGCATTTAGGCTCTTGACAAGTACTCACATGCATTCTTTGGGGTTACATCTAGGGTCTACTGTACTCAGGGGCCTTCCCCCACTGTCAGCACAGGTCCCCCTTTTTGCCAGAAACGAGGGTGTGCTTGTAGAAATGCTCCCAGGAATGCAGGAATGTAGGAATTTGGGAGTGGCAACTTAAGCATCTGGGAGAGGCCAGAGATCACTCAACTCTGTATGTGCAAGGTGAGCAGCTCTCCCCGGAACATTGCAGCTAAGGCTTCACCCCTCTGAAGGCAATACAGTGACCACGCGCCTGGGCAGGAAGGTGGGAGAGCTGGGGTGTGCGGCCTGCGGCCTCCAGCCCCATCCTATTCTAGCAGAGTCCATGTAGCCCGTGGTCAAGGGCAGTTTCTGTTTATGAAGACTCCACCTGTGACTCTCAACCTCCTAGAATCACACAAGGAACTTGTTTAAAAACAGAGTTGCTGGTGCCTCATTAAATCAAAATGTCTGGGGGTGAGGCCTGGACTTAATTAAAACTATTTCATGTGATTCTAACTTGAAGCTGGATTGAGAATTTGTAGGCCAGAACAATGATTATTCTGGGCCCTTAAGGGACTGGTAGTGTGTCCGAGTGATCTTTCAGGACAGGGACACTTCGCAGCCACATCTTGCACCAGACATTCCAAAAAACTCAGGTGTGACCGTGCCTTTCCATTGGGTGTCTGCTCAGCTGGCCATCGCTTCCTGCTCCGGGAGGCTAACTTCCATGCATCCCACACTCAGCACAAGGGGCTCAGCACAAGGGCATCCTCCGAGAAGCCTTTGCAGAGACTTTCCCTCCCAGCCTTCCACGGGCACCCCCGATTCCACCTGGGTAGGCCTTCCTGCGTCCCCAGAGCCCCTTGGACAGCCTGAATGTTAGCATTTTTTATATCGTAGCTTGCTGGACTGTAGTTTTCAACGTCTCTCCTCTGGTTCTCCACATGGTGCCGGCACATGCGTGCTGTGCACACACGCACTGTCTGTTCTATTAATGGATCGAGTTTGGGTTATAAAGTCCAGACCTTGGAGGATGGGTTAGACAAAAGGAAAATATGGGCTACTTAATTGTTAAATGCAGATGTCTACTTAGATCAAGGAGAGGGAAGAAGCCTACTTTTCTGTTGAAATGGATGGAGCCTATTCTTCTTGGTGGAACGTTAAGGGAGCAGTGGGGCTGGAACACTGGTTCTCAAGTCCGGTGGCCCATTGGGATGACCAGGTGAGTGTGGCAAACTACGAATGCCAAGCCCACTCCACAGATGCTCTACTTTTGCTGGCTTAGGGTCCAGTTGATTCTAGGAGCAGAAAAGTTTAAGAACTCCTCATCCAGCCTGTGTCTCCACTGGGCAGTGTCCTAGGATCTACCTGTGGAGCTGTTGGCGGGGAGAGTGGTGGGTCCTGCGTTGGAGAGTCTGAATGTCTGCTCTGATTTTTAGCAAACATTCCAGGTTGCTCTGAGGGGCCTACTCTTCCAACCACACTTAGAAAAACCCTGACGTAGGCAGTTGGCTTGGAAACCACCTTCACCAGGGCACTCTGACAGCTGAGGGGATGGTTCATATCGGGTGTTATCCAGACTCAGCTTTCAGTCTGCACAACCCAAACTTCTCAACAGATTTGCACTAAAGATGCACACGTACCCGTAAGGTTTCTCCCTAGTATTAAATATTTGTTACTTTTAATCATTTATCTCTCTTCTCCTGAACTGCGTATCTCTCTGGGGCTGAGACTTTATTCTATTCATTTTGTTTCCTTCCGCATATACTTGGCACAGTGCCTTGCAACCAATAAGTGCTTAATAAATGTAGAATGAAAGACTAGAAAAACAATCAGGTATTGTTCTGAATTAGCAGCTTGCCTAATTCAACTGAAAACAAAGACGATTGAGGGAGGAGGATGGAAAAGTGACATTAATGAAAATGTGTATCAATTTCTAATATTTTCAGTTAAAAGGAGGAACTTAAAAAATGGCTTAAAACAATTCCTTGAGGCATGTCGTTTAATTGCCAAATCATTTTTATTCACTTTCCCAAATATCTAAACTAAGCTGCTCTCTCGGAATGTAGTTACAGAGGAGCATCAACACACTCAGGATCAGAAGGCCTGCTGGGTCAGAACGCGTCTCAGCAGTCTCCTCTCAGGTCTGGACAGCGGTCTGAAGGAGGCTGCTCTCCCTGTTCTCCTCCTCCCCAGCTTTTCACTTAAGATGTTGTCTTGCCTTCTCCACCTCCACAACTCTGTGGCGAGGAGGAAGGTGGGCTTTCTGTGGCTGGCAGCTGGGGACTCCTTTCTCAGTCCAGGCTGGACCACCGGCCTCCCCTCCACGCTCATCTTCTGTATTTAGATATGTTGTTGCAGCGAAACAGGTAGCAGCTGCAGGCCTAGGAATTGTCTAGTTCCTCTGTGCTTTCTCTGTACAGCTTTTCCCTTTCTGTTCCGTTGTTCCAAGTCCTTACATGGCATAGAAGCTGTCTAGCCAGGAAGATTCGCCCCGACAGCGGCACTCTCCCCACTTAGGCCAGGACGGAGGAGCAGGCTTGAGACTAGGGCTCAATCTACCTTCAACCGGGCACTAGGTTTCCTAATGAAGAATGTCACACTTCTTCCTAGATATCATTAATCACCGCTTTCTCCACATGAGCAAGGCAAGGGTCAGAAAACTTTTCCTGTGAAGGACCAGATAGTAAGTGCTTCGGATGTCGTGGACCATCGGGTTGCTGTGCCCCCATTCAGTGCCCGCATTGTGGTGACAGCAGCCAGAGGTCATACAAGGAACAAGTGGTCATGGGTCTTCCAATAACACCATTTGAGGGCATTAGATTTTAAAATTTCATGTTATTTTTATGTGTCATGAAATATCATTCTTGTATTGATTTTTTCAAACATTTAAAAAAATGTAAAATCCATTCTTAGCTTGAGGGCCATACAAAAACCTGCAGCAGGCCTGTGGCCTGCAGAAACAAAGAGACAGGAGTGGGGAGGCGGTCGTTTCCATAAAGCGTACCATGGCTTTCTCTGCAGACCCATGCACATGGGTTCAGCCTGCAAAAGGGCGTACAGGATCTAGAAACACGGTGGTTTGAGCATTTTTATCTGGAAACAGCCCCTGATCTGTGTCCAGTGATATGAACATTTTAGAACGTGGCATATGGTACATTCCTTAAATCTCTAAATCAAGTATAGATTTCTCTGAGCCCCCCCTCACTTGCCTGACAGAAGACTCAGGCTTCGATTGCTCTTTCTCTGGAATTATGCGAGAAACATTGGGTTTATTTGGTGCTCGTGGGCATGATGAAGGAGGTCCCATCACTAGTCCATGGTGCTGCCATCTTAACTCGTGGGCTTTCTACCTGGTGCGGCTGTCGGGGCTGATCTCTTGGCTACACTGGCAGTTCATTCAGACATTTGCTCCCCGCGGGCGCTCAGGGCCCCACCACCTGCTGTGCCCTCCGAGTGTCCAGTTGTTAGAGGCGTACTGTGGTATTTGGAGGGATGCAGGAGAGAAGGCCTGTCTCTACACTGTGCAGGAACTCCCCACTCACTGAAACATTCATATCCAAGGAAAAAAGCCTTCCCATTGTAATGCTCCTCAACTCTTGTCCCCTCAGTGCATCAGCCTAATGAGTTCCAAGCAGTTTTCTTTATCTCCAAATCTCTGGGACCACCCGGTCAAGGGTGGTCCCAGAGCATTTCCCCTCACTGGGTGAAGTACATGGGCACCCGAGAACTCAGAAGTACAATGCTCTCCTCTTTGGCGGTCTGAGGCTGGGGTGCGTGGGGTTGGAAAAGAGGGCCCAATATCAGTTAGATATCTTTCATAACATTGCACCCTTTGCTTCCTCTGTGCCAGTCCCTACAGCGACATGCCCTGCTGCTCCCTGGCTGCAGGGCTGGATCCTTCTTTAGCAGGTAGTTCTTGCTGGAGGCGAAAGGTAGGAAGTGATGAGTGCTATAGAAACTGTTCAAGGCCACATGCCACTGGAAGGACAACGCTGGGATCCTGAGTCTTTCTGAGCGGAATCACTTTTCTCTCCCATTGTTCCCTAGAGAGTCATTTGAATATGGAAAGGGAGCTTCAGACCAAATACTGAAGGGTTTCGTACTGAATTTGGACTACATTTTCTAAGCAATGGAGAGCTTCATGCAGGAAAGTGAAATGAGCGGAGGATGGGCGAGAAGAGGGGTCTGGGGCAGGGGGCGTCTGTAATTAGGCTACTGCAGCAGTTCACACAGTCCTAGTTCAGGTTTTCCACGCTCACACCTGCCCCTCCCTCTAGGTTGTGATCTCTTCCAGGGTGGGCAATTTTTATCCTCTCCTCTCCTAACCCCAGGGTCTCAGATATATGAGCTTTTACATTTTTGAGACTTTAAATAGTGATTGAATTACATTGGCCCAAAATGGACTCTTAGATAAAAACACTAAAAAACAAGAGAGTCTCCATTTTCACAAGATTTTCACTGTGGTATACTACTAGAGTAGAAGCAGGGACCTTTATTTTGGCAGTAACACTGATGACGGTGTTGGGTAAACCCTTCTTCCCCTCCTCTTCCTATTAACACCAGAGGCTAATTTTCTACTCTTTCTTATAATATGTATTCATGACAATAGAATGTTATAACCATATTCTCAAGTTGTAACTATTATAAACCACATTTTTTTTACATGGTATTGCATAGCCACTGTCTTTTGCAACAATTTGGCATGGAATTACAAGTAGTGTGCATGAAATTTCATATGCTCTTTAATTTTTTATCTCTTCATTTGCATGCATGTATTTTATAATCATTCATTTTGGTAATAAACCTCATAGGATTTTAAATTGAACTGAAGTCCCACATGCCTTAAAATAATTTATGTTGCATAATTGTACTGGTTTGCCTAAAAACAACAATAATGTATGACTTAAATATTCTACCCAGGAGAGGAGGCAAACTCTTCCTTAAAATTTTTCTGGCTTCTATTGATTGGTGAGAGAAAGATTTCAAAACCTACAGTGAGTGTAAAAATGACAGAGCAAAGGGAAGAAAGACAGGAGCAGCTTTCCAAAGATTTCACTGTCTAGAACCCCATATATATTTCAAGTGAAAATATTTGTGAATTAGCTATGGAGCTTACTCCCCAGCCAGAGAGGGGGAGTCAGTATATTGACACAAATCATTTGTTTATGGAAGGCAAGGAGGAGAATCAGTCTTCCCTCAATGGGAACAACCTGAATGGCCAAGGTAAGAGAAGTGTATAGTAATCAGAGGAAAGTCTTAGGGCTTCAATTTGTTATCCATTGCTGCATAACAAGTTACATCCAAGCATAGGAGCCTAAAACAACAAATATATTTTTTTTGTGGATCAGGAATCTGGGAGCAGTTTAAGTGGGTGGTTCTGGTCCAAGGTCTCACAGGAGGTTTCACGCTGCTGTTTGCTGGGGCTGCAGTCTCATCTGAATACTCACCTGGGGAATGATTGTTTTCTAAGCCCATTCACATGGTTGTTAGACTCTAGTTCCTCACTGTGTGAGTCTCTCTGTAGGCTACCCAAGGATTCTCGGGAGAGGGAGAGGGAGAGGGAGAGGGGGAGGGGGAGGGGGGGGGGAGAGAGAGAGAGAGAGAGAGAGAGAGAGAGAGAGAGAGAGAGAGAGAGAAAGTACTAAAGGCAGAAGTTACATTTTTAAAATAACCTGTTTTCAGAAGTTAGGCATCATCACTTCTTTCACATGCTGTTGGTTATCCAGACCAACCCAGGTACGATGAGGGAGGGAACAACACAAGAGTGTGAGTACTAGCAGCTGGGGATTATTGGCACCCACCTTAGTGGCTGCCTACCCCAGTGCTGGACTTGGTAGGGGCAGTGGCTCAGGACCACAGCAACCTGAAAAGGGCTTCTGAATCAGGTCCTATTTGGTGAAGGCCAGAGAAGAAGATTGGAAAGGGCTGGGGAAATAAGAGTGCTCTCAGCTGCCCCTTGGTCTCATTATCTACCCAACGCCACACCTCTACACCTTTTCCTCTGAGCTCTTCCTGGATAACTACGGAATAATAGTTGCATGGAGTCAGGAGTCATGTGTTTTGGACTTAAGTGTGCTTTGACTCCTAAAAATCTGGAGGTATAAGGATGTATTAATATATGAGTATAGACGTTGGAGTTTAATAAGTTTCACTCAAAGCCAGGCCTCGGTTCTAACTGGCTATGCGATCTTTGGTAAACCATCAGCAAGCCTTGTGAGTCTCAATTTCCTTTGATAGGAAATGTAGATGACATTTTGTCTTTTAGGGTGGTTGAAAAGATTCAATAAAATGTTATTCTGCTTACTTCTTTTCTGTGTGACATTAAATTGTCATCTGACCTCCCTGGATTGCGTCCCAATGGAAAAATGACAGGGGTGGGGAGTTTTGCCCCGTGGAGTCAGTGGTGCGCTCTCTATGGGACCCAGGCAGTGTGGTCCCCCGCTGTGCCTTTCCTGGTTGCGCAGTCTGGGCAGGGCGCTAACTGGGCTGGGGCTGGACACATAATCAAACCTAGAGTATAGTGAAGATGGTGATGAGCAAATTCAGGGGTGTGGAGAGCGGCTGAGAGCTGGGGTTTTTCTTATGAAAATATTTCTGCATAGTGTTTACTACCAAAAAAAAATCATTTCATGAAAGAAAAGACATGTGTGCTCCAAAGAAATGCAAAGGACAAACTCTCAGACTATAGGAGAGTCCTTTATATTGGATCATTTAGCTTTATGAGAAACTCAAGTTTATTGTTCTTATTTTTTTCTCTCACTGTATTGCAAGCTGTTGAAAATTTCATCTCAGGCTGACTCTAGTGATGGGTTGATATTCATCAGCTGACTTGTGTTTGGCAGCTGTTGCTAAACAGGAATACATAGGTCATAGGTTAGAGCAAGCCATCTAGTGATAGGACGAGAAAAGTGAGTATTGTTTGATCATTCATTCATTTGTTTATTCATCCTTTGAACAAATATTTGGTGAGCACCAATATGTAGTTCATTGATATCTAACAACTCATTCAAGATTACTAATTAATATTAGTTAGTGAATTGCTGAATTGGTTTTAAAATCAGTAACCTTTTTTACGTATACATATTCTTTGCCTTACAAATTAGTCAGATTGTGAGAGTTTTAAACTCAATTATTAAACTTGTAGAGGACTTTTAAATTGAAATTTTTAAAGAAGGGGTCATGGTCAAATTAAACCTTCAGGAAAAAAAAAGTTAAACTAGCTATTGCTATTCAAACTTTAAGAAATTGCATTTGCCAGTGTACTAAAATGTAAAAACCGGAATCATTTTGATTAAATTAAAACTTTAATTTAAAATCCCTTTCCATTTTTTCTTCTTGATAGGCGTTAATTTTATAAATGCACTTAGGTGGAAAACCTTTTTATTTCAAGGAATGCTGCTTAGATAGCTATGTTTTTGTTCAGAATAATTTCCCTCCTAATTCTTCAAGGCATTGTTTCATTCATTTGAGTGTCTGGAAAATTTCAAATTCTTAAGATTTCCAATCGTGACCACATTTCATTCAGGTGCTGCTCTTCTTCAAATAAAAAAGTTCAAATGAAACCTTTATCTTGGTTTGACAGAGAGAAAAAGTAAAGGGAGACATGCCCCAGTTCTCTGTTTTCATTAACTTTAAGCAGAAGCTTTGCCTGTGGAAAAGAAGATATTTCGATGGCAAAGAGACTGAGCAGATTAAGTGGCTTTCACACTAACCATGTGGGATGTCATTCACTGAATATCCAGATAACCTGACTTCCGGATCCACCCTGAGCTCTGCGCTCCATTCGGTGCCATCAGTAAGGGCACTGATTCACGCGGGACCCTTCCCACGTTACAGCTACCTTACAGTACAAGTGCTTTGCACTTTAAAGGAGCTGCAGAGTCTGTGAACTCCATTCCTGTGAATTCCATTCCCATTGCCCCTCCCTGATGTTTAGTGTCTGTCAGCATGTATGTTGTTAACGTGTTTCTGAGTCAGCCCCCACCCCCTTTAAATCCATTTATGGGATCGAAGAGTTTACATGAAGCTGTGTTTGGCTTTAAGATATAAACATTTTTAGTAAATACAGAAAAGAACATAAGTACAGATAAAAATTACCAGTAATTCCATTTCCTGGAGAAAACCACTGTTAGCACTTTGGCATATGGCCTTCCCTTCACCCCTCTGCAAAACAGAAAGAAACTACATGCTATTTGGAAACACTGACTGCAGAAGCTTCTGCATTTGAGAGGAACAGCAAAATTAGCTCAGGAAAGGTGTTTTTGGTTTCGCTTTTAATGTAGGCCAGCCTTAGTTTAGGAATAATTCTGAAATTCTGAATTTGGACAATAGAAATCAAATAAGCCTCATATTTCAAAAACCAAATTTAAGACTTGTTACATACATCAAAAAGTAGGTATTAATCCACAAACACTTTGCAAGAAGTAAAATTTACCACTCCATACAAGGGACAGAAAGGAAAAACACTGATTCATTCCAATGGCAGTTTTGCGTCTGTTTAGATTCCGTATTCCTCCGACAGGGACCTCTGTTACTGTCCTGCCCATGCAGGCTGTAACAGTGGGACTGCTGTTAGGTTTTGCGTGTTGACATGCCGTGTTTTTCATGGAGATCAGGAGCCGGGGGTGGGGTGGAGAAGCGGAAAGTCAGTAAGCTATGACACAATTGAGATTTTACATTGTAATGTCTCTGGTTTGTTGTGTTTTGTCAAAGATGTGTCTGCTATCTATTGTTTTTATTATTTCCAGCTGTCCTAATTATTTCTCTCTTTGATTTTAATTCAGCTTTCAAAGAGGAGCTGGCTTGCCAGGTGGTTATTATTTTTCTAAACTCTTTCAGTTCTAATTTAAAAAGATGTCCATAGAAAGTCATTATTTCAGCATTTACTTGTGATATGTTTATGACCCCATTAAAGAGAGAAATCACGTGCTCCAAATGCTGATTTCTATTGTTGGCACAGCCACCCACATTCAGGGAGGTTAGGAACAGGCACAATCTTTCAGAATGTGTTTGTTTTTCTTCTTAAAAAAATTCTTTGTTCTTAACTGGAAATAAAATGTTGAAGTAATACAAATGTTGCATTTGAATACACTTAAAAAAATGTAATCCCAACTAACATTCATTTCTTGCTAATACTTTTAGTTTTCATAAGTTAGGTTTTCTTTGGGTTGCATTTTAATAACTGACATATTAAAGTTAGTGGGAGGAAAAAGAATAAAAGTCTGGATTTAGAAGCAAAGAGGATATGAGGCCAAGTTCAGCAACATGGGGTTTTATGGGTCAGTTATTTATTTTATGTTAGAAAGTGAAACAAATAAATGGCTATTCTTTATTATTGTCACAGGACACTCAAAATCTACTCTGCAGTATTTCTTTGGAAAACTCAGTTCCATCAACCTTTTCCCAAATTTGCCCCATTGGCAGAAGGGACCTAGGTGACCTCACTGTCATATGGAGCCATCTTCTACATTCTGTGCCCTGTGCCCTCGATGCCCCTTTACCCAATGCTCTTCACCGATTTCCCTGGGCCACCCTGTCTCAATCTAGGTCACTTCCACATTTCACTCCTTCAAGAGATTTCCAAAGCTGGTTGCTCAATGGTGGGTGGGTACCCTAAGAAAACACAAGTGTTACGCCTTTGAAAGTCAGGCTACGGCCTCCCTTTGTGTATGCCAACATTTCGCAATACGGCCAACAGCCCCTTCCGCCCCAGAGAAGGCCGGCTCTCCAGGCCGTGTTGGCACCACTTCTGTGACCCTCATTAGAAATGTCTGCCATCTATGCTGAACACATGAAAGGACAGATCCCATTTCTTAGTGATCTCTGCCTGCCTTTCTTACTGCACATATAGGAAAATTATTTAGCAAGAGGGAGTCATGAGAAGCGGAAGCCCCTAACCTTGGTGTGCTTCTCAGTAAACGGGGCCTCCGCTCAGAGGGTGGGCGTGAAGGTTCAGGGGTACATGTGAAAGTGCCAGTCATAAAGCAGGTGTCAATAAATATGAGTTCTCTCTCCTTCTTCCCTCAGGTGAGCAGTCCAACCCCAAACCGTTTTGTGGGGGGAGGTTGAAGGGTAGGCCGGTGGAAAGCATGTCGTAGAGTCCTGACTTATGGCAGTGTTGATACATACCAACCTGCTAGACTTATCCGTGGACCTGGAAATCATGACTGAAAAGTAACCTGCAAAAGGAATAGCTTCCTAGGAAAGCTTGTCCTAAAATGGCCACTTTATTCTTCTAAAAAAGAACCTTAAGACTAGAATTACAGACATGCCTTTTTATTTTTTCTTTGAGGAATAGGAGGATAATTTTTGGAAGATATTTCAGAAAGCATAAAAACTGTCCCAGAATTGTAAAATATATTTTAGAACTAGTCTAGATCTAGCCTTCAATACATACACCCAACACAGAGCTCCACCTTTGTTCCTTCTCTTCCCCCACGAGCCACCTGGACCACCAGAGTCAGGCCCAGCAGCCCCTTGCGTCCTCCGTGCTTCCTGCCAATCACAGTCTGCTGTAGGCTGCTCCTCAGGAGTGGTGGCCGAAGCCAACCGCCTCATGCTCCATCACGAGCAAGATTGGCTCCGTTCTGATTGGTGGAACCTCTTCTTACCCACAGCACTAGGAATCCTGCCTGCCCTCCCTCAGTGAGCCCCCAGCTAGTGGTTAGAGGAACCGTCAGAGGTGGGTGGTTTCCTGTTATTCTCCATTTATGGGAGAACTCATCTATACTGACAACCTGAAAACCCTTTCTCCCCAGCTCCCCAGCTTGCCTCATTTCAACTGAGGGCTTCCTTACGAGGATCTCCAGGATCCTGATGCGGTCACACAGGAATGATTCTCAAAGAATGTCTTTGCCGCTTAGTTTTAAGCAGAAAAGGTTGTCTAATCCTGAATTTACATAAAAAGATGATTCTGTACTCCACTGGGATTGCTAAAATAATTTTTTAAATGCATACTTAAAGTTATTTACGGTATTTGTATGGGATAATAGTATGATAGCCTTGTGAATAAAAGTCAAGTGTAATTGTTTGGTAATCAGCCTGGAGCAGCTTCCCCAGCTCTGTGCCTGCTGAGCTCCTGCTCATCCTCAGGTCTTACATAATGTCCCTTCCTCAGGGCAGTCTTCCTTTCACCCTGTACCGGCTTCCTTCCCTTTGCAACACTTATTATTATTAAAGACTTCCTTGTGACAAAGTGTCTGCAAAGAGGCTCCAGAATCTATGGCTCATGTTTGAATCTTGGCTCTGTCTCTTATTTACTTTGTGACATTGGGTAATTTATTTGACTTTTCTATATCTCTGTCTCAGTCCATTTGTGCTGCTACAGCAAAATACCACAGCCTGGGTGGCTTAAGCAACAAACATTTATTTTTCACAGTTCTGGAGGCTGGAAGTTCAACCTCAGAATGCCAGCATGGTCAGGTTCTGGTGAGGACCCTCTCCCGGGGAGCAGACTGCCCACTTGGCCTTCCATGTGGGCTGCTTTTATAAGGGTGCTAATCCTGTTCATGAGGGGTTCACCCTGATCAACTAAAGACCCTCTGAAGGCCCCGCTTGCTAATGCCATCGTATTGGGGGTTAGGGTTTCAACAGATGAATTTGGGGGACACAAACATTCATTCTGCAGCTATAGGCAGTGTTTTATCTTATCACTTCATTATGTAGGTATGGTTCTATAACATATGTCTTATAAGACCATTCCTCCCACCTGGCTGGAATCGTAGACAAATAGACAAAAAAGGATGATGACATGAGTTTACATTTTTAAAAATGTGGGTTTATCACTATGTATAGATTTTCTTTTTAAGAATTTGGCAGTGTGAATATATCATGTCTTAAATTTTCATTGGCCATTCTCTCTTTTTTACTCATAAGATGACCGATATTTTAGTGTTTTAAAGGCTATGCTCTTTGCCTCCTATTTATTTATTTATTTTATTTGTTTTCCACACCTTTGGAAAGGCACTTTGCTGTTAGTCTCTATCTTCTTTAGTTACTTTCCAGGTCTTCTTAAAAATTTTATTTGTTTTAAATACAACTGTGTCTTCTTTTTTCTCTTTCTTGACTCCTATTACTCTTCCTAGCCACAGCTCTTGAGCTCAATATGCCATCTGCCTCCTCCTCTTGCTTTAGCCATCTCAGACATTTTATAGACTCACAGCCTCAACATGGTAGAGTTGAATGGGACCTTAGGGAGCCAAGGCCAACTCCATCATTTTACAGATGAGAAAATCGAGCCTTGGGAAGAGAATACTCTGCCCCACATGACAGAGTCAGTTAGTGGAGGGGCTGGGAGCAAACCCCTGGACTCTTAATCCAGCACTGCTGCGCCCATAGGCCACACCCCTATCACCTGGCACTGACATCACACAATTTCTAAACTTTCTTTAACACATTATAAACCTTCTCTAACTGAGAGTATTGACATTTCCTGTAAGAAATCTAAGACTAGTCGTGGTTTCCTGACTTCTTTCTCTCGTTTTCCCTTACTTAGGAAATGTATTTATGTTTCTCTTTGAATCTGAATTGGGTCTGCAGGCCTGAACTGTTTGGTGAAGTCAGGCTAATATTCAGCTAGAAAAATAACCAAAGCAGTGTGGCCAGTGTGGCTCAGCTGGTTGGAGTGTCGTCTCATAGACCGAACGGTCATGGGTTCAATTGCCCATTAGGGCACATACCCAGGTTGCAGGTTCAATTCCCAGTTGGGACACATACAAGAAAGTAACCATCGATGTTTCTCTCTCACATTGATCTTTTTCTCTCTCTCCCTCTCTCTCTCTCCCCCCTCTCTTCCTCTCTCTAAAATCAATGAAGAAAAAGGTCCCCTGGTGATGATAAAAAAAATAACCAAAGCAAATTGGGCAATGTTCTGCTCAGGTAGTTAGCAGTGATGCCCCAAATTCCCAGACTAGATGGAAACACTGAGATTCAACATTCGACCTTTCTAAAATTAATTTTAGATAGTCTTCCCCTGGGCCATTCTCTCTCTCAAGGATTACTTTGATAGTTATAGGGGAGGAAAAAAGGTATGATGTTACTGATTTTAAATAGAAGATGGAGTAAAACTCTGAAGAGCCATCACATCTTTTAGCAGGCCAGGTCACAAATGGAGTAAGTTTGCAAATAGAACTGATTGAAATGGGTGAGAAACTTTCATGACCTTTGATCAGAGCATGCCTTGGAATAAAACGCTAGGCTGCCTTTTAGAGAAGCCATATATTTCAGCCTGGAGCAGGGTCATCCCTCCTCCCGGAAGGCTGTACAGTGGCTCATTCAGAAGGGACAGGTTATCCTTAGCTCACTCACACAACATACCAAGAAGACATTACATTTCCAACTGAAAATAAGATGTCACTAAAACAAAAACAAAAACCAAACAATGAAACACCAAAGATGTGAAGAAAAAGATAACTTTAGGTCCAAGGCTTAAGATATCTACATGTCATATATTGCTAGATTTATGGAGTAGCTTTTTAAAAAAAAATCACCTAAATGTCACAGCAGAAACTAATCTTCTCCATGTAAAATGTGACATCATCTGTAAAGGTCCCTGCTGTTAGAGGCACTTGCCAATATTGTGAGTTTGTTCTTAAAGGCTAATTAAAAACTTTTGGCCCTTAGATTATAACACTACAGTTTTGCTGCAGCAAAATAGGATGAGGAAACTTAAGTCTGAGGCACCATGCCAGATGCCAAGGGGAAAAATTCCAAGCTTTCTTGTAATTTGACACATACAATATTTATTGCAGAGCAGTGGGAGTTTGTTATTTCATCAATAGGCTGAGAGGTTGGGGGATTGTTTTCAGGTGAACTGGTTTACAGTAATGCAGTGCTGTATCAGGAGTAGAGCAACCCAGTGGATCCTTCTCTTTTTATAATTCCGGTTGTCTTTGTAAACACGGTGCCCAAACTATGTGATGAACGAGATGGAAAGAGCATGACCTTTCAATGGCTTCCAACAGTGGTTTAGCGAATTACTTGAGACTATTAAGCACGCATTTAAAAGGCTACCCTTTGTCAGAGGTCTTATTCTTACATGGCTAGAATTTATAGCTATGGGAAAGAAAATTAAGGCAGCTAAAAGGGGTGGTTCTGTTGCTTTCTTCAGAGTAATTTAAACATTTTCTACATGTTATCTGAATAATTTGGGCTTGACAAGCTGCAAATATTGCCTCCTGTAAGTATAATTAAAGTGTGTATAAATTCAACACTCTGGTACCTTCAGGATATCCCAGGAAGCAGGGATGATATTCAAAATATCTAACAACCAGTAGAACACAAGTTCTAACCAATCAGATTGGACTCTGGATGGGATGCTTTACCTGCAGGCTGAATAGAAGCCCTCTTCGAAGTGTCTTCTGTTAAGATGTCTTGGGACTGTTGGAGGGCCGTCCATGGTTAATGGCTTGGAGTACTTATCTCTGGGTCCCCGTACTTTATGAAGATGCTCAGATGGCTCAGGATCTGGGGATTTAGAGTTACATATTCATTCCGGTATATTTTTGTGTTATGGGTTAAAAAAGCAGGGACAGCATGGCATGTTGGCCACAGCTCTAGATTAAATGACCAAAAGAATCTGTATTCACATCCCAACTCTGCTACTTACCAATAGCATGGCCATGAATAATGCAGACAATCTCCCACTTAACTAGAGAATGAAGGCACTGGGCCAAATTCCTTTCTGTTCCATGGTTCATTTAGGCTTAACACTCATGCCTGCTCATCAGTCATTAACAAACCTTCCAGCTCTTTTGTGAAAGTGCATCGTCTTCTTTCACTGGAAATTTGCAACTGTTACACAATGTTAGCCCAGAGATGTGACTTTCTTCTATCTTCACGAGACCATATTTTTGGTGGTTGAGAACTATTAAGTAAAACATTTTGCCACTCTGGTGTTTAGTGTTCTCTTCTATCTTAGTCTTCAATGTTGTGCCACATGAAACTGGCAAATTTTCTTAAATGGAAAACGTTGCATGCCTGGGCTTCAGACTACATCTCTAGAGTACAAATGCCACATAGGCAGAAAGTTCTGAAGCTAGCATGCTGGAGTGAGGTGTCTTTTTTACGTGCTGCTAGCCTTATTTGGAAGATTGTGAAAGAGGAATAAGTAGACTAAATATGTCCCTTTTCATGTCTTTTAAAAATGTTTAGCACAAAACAGTTGGCTTGGATTTATCCATTACTATAAGGAGAGGTAAGCAAAGACTTCTATTAATGCCCCTGACCCAGGTGCCATGCTGGCCACCGGCACCCACCTACTCTGCCCCTTCCTGCCACTGCATTTTACTGAGAGTTAGAAATGTCCATTTCCTAAAAATTGTGACCCAAAAGAATCCTTGTCCCTGCCTTCCTCACATGACAGTAGGTAGACAGGGCTTGCTTGCCAAGTCCAAATCTTTGTGTGGGGTAAATTACTCCTTACACCGATCACAAAGTAAACACCTGACATTTCCTGCAAAGGCCCTGTTGCTTCATACAGGATTAACCAGCCAAAAAACGTTGTGTTTAAAATGTAAATATTTGAAGCAAAAGCCAAAAGTGGGTGGGGGGACGTTTTCTCTGTATTTTGCACAGGGATGTGTCCAATAAATGTTAATAATAATAATAATAATAAGTAGTCAAAAAATAACCTGTTGAAGGGGAACATGTGAGGAATTAGGAATGGTAAATTATGTTAGGTATGAGAATTATACAGAGAACAAAAATGAAAAGATGCCTCCTGACTACTTATCCCACTGAAGACATGCTCCTGGTTTTAGGACCCAGAGGACATGCTTCGTTCTGGGACAGGTGGGAACCTCGTAGAGACTGATTCAAGGGCCCAGGAAGGAACTTTACTCAGGAGGTGTGAAGCTTCCTGAAGGTTTAATGGGCCATACATTTGGTCTAGGAGCAGATTCCGTATCCCAGAGCACTGTCTCTGGCGTCAGAAAGACTTAGGTTCAGCTCTAGGTTCTGTAAGTTCTAAGTGATCCCTCCAAGCCCATTTCCTCAACTAGGAAACAGGGTTAATAAAGGCTTTGATGAGTGCTAGGTGAGTCACACACTGAAAGTGCTTGGCATGACCCTTGAACACAGTAAGCACTTAAAAAAATGTAACTATGACGGTGATGATCACTGGAATTTCCCTTTTAACTGACAGCTGCACAGGGTCGCCCTGCTCAGGGCACCGTGCCCTGGGTGGCCTGTTCTACACCTTTGCTCCTGCGGAGGGATGCTGCTGCTTTCCTGGACTGCACATCTGGTTTTTCTGAGATGCTCTCAGTTTCAGATGTTCTGACCCATTGTTTCCACATACCAGTAAAATAACTGAGAGCTCCTGGTGTTTGGTAAGTAGTAACTGACTGACTCAGGGCAGAAACGCAGTAAACATATGTGTCACAGAAACTGAGTCACAGGCTGAAGGAATTCAGGGATTAATGAGGACACGTGTGTGCATGCCAGCCCAGATTCAATACAAGCATGTGCATGTATGTGCTGTTGTTTTCATGTTAAAGTTGGAGAATATTGTACTTATAAGATCCTGCTACCTTAGGGGCAACACGAAGGTGATGGACTGAACAGGGAACGGGACACAGTGAATCTTCCCAAGTGGTATGAATGGAATTAGGTAATTAGAAAATAGTTTAAAATTCAGTCAGAATTATTTTCCTTTAAATTTCTAGTTTATTGTAACATCAACATAAATGTTAAGGGATGGCCAACATTTGACCAGATAAAACATTTTATAAGAGATCATGAGGTCAGTCCAAATTTCATCTTAGAAACTGTGTCTAGAGTTTTAATTTGAATATTGTGGTTACCATATCAATAATCAAAATTCCTGAAGCAGAAGACTTTGTTGATACTGAAGACGTACAAAGGAAGGTGCAATGTGTTTATTCCTGGAATGACGGCCACAAAGCTTGTGAGACACCTGTTCAGAAGAAAGATAACAGAGTTGGGTTCTTAAGCCTGTGGCTTATTGCAACAAGCCTTAAAGAGCTATGCCTTGTTTGTAGTGCTTATTTCTTTAATTTAATTTTTTTCCAATTGCATACCTCTCCTAGAGCACGTGTTCAAATTATTAATACATTATTTGTATAGAAAATAAACTAGAATACCAGCTAAGTAATACTAAAAGCAAATAGTTACCTTAGTACAATCCCACTGCACAAAATCAAGTAGAAAAGAAGACGCTGAAGGAGGGGTCTCCCTCTTGGCTTTGTGTTCATACCTGGTGATAAAACTAAGATATCCTCAGACTTTGTGTTCTGGCACTCATCTAGGGGTCGAGGTAGAAAGTTCACTAGCGATGATCGAGACTAACCATTTTCAGTAGTAACAAAGACTGACCAGACTCTGCACATATGGTCACCATTTGGAAACCTGTGAGGACAGAAAAAGTAGTTTGGGTGTGTTCTCACTGTAGGACAATGGAATTGGAATTTGGTGGCTCAAACCAAGCTGACCACATTTCATCATCTGAAGAACTAATGTGTTAACAGGACTGTGGTGAGCCAAGGAGTGGAAAAGAGGGAGAGAGGGCCGGGGCTGCAGTGTGAGCGTTCGCAGCTGTGTGGACCCATTGGCCCGTGACTGTTTGGAGAACCAATAGGCTGCATCTTTTGACTAGATACCCTTGCGTTTACTTCACATTTGCTGAACACTTTATCATCATAAAAAACTTTCCTGTTTACATTTTTTAAACAGGGAAAATCTGTGCTGACCAACATTTGGAGTGTCTGATCATCTTGGCAGTTACAGTTCTCAATGTAAATTAATTAACTGTCTGTGTGAAGGGGAGAATGAAGTGCTCTATTCTGTGCCAAAGAGAAGCAGAGTGAAAACTGGTTTCGGAGAGCTCTGGAATCCCAGGCGGGCAGCTGTCTTACTGACCCATAGCAAACTCCCACTGGCCTGTAGAAGCTTAATGGATGCACCGCACATCTTCTGGCCTCTCCGTGCGCGTTAGGTTTCAGTATGAAAGCCTACGCGTGTGTGCGCGCTGGGAGGAAATCCCCCATCCCTTCCTCCCAGCCGTGTATTTCCCCTCTTCAGTCTTCACTAGCAGGCCCAGTTCCCACGGGCCGTGTACAAAAGTGGGATACTGAGGTGAGGAGATGGGCCATGGAGTCGGAACATGCTTCAGGCACCAATCCCTGAGTTCACTTTCCACGGTAATCTAATTCCCAGAAGACAGATCATCTTCTTGGAGGATTAATTGTAGACACTACTTATATTCTTTCAAAACATTTATTTACTGATGGGGAGGCAATTTATTTTCTTATTGGGAAAAAAGATATAGATCGACCCGATTAAACCGAAGCCTCCATATACTGCCATTTTGGAACTCAGTTCTACAGATTTTGGAGAACCATAGGCTTTCTAGCTAAAAGGGACCTTAAAGGTCTCCTATTCCAAATGAGAACAAAAAGAAATCTGCTTTACACTGCAGCCCAGTTTACGCACATGTATATATAGACCCAGACAGACACACACATATCTGAAATAAAAGGTTAAATAAATAATACTTTGCTTACTGCATGAAGTGTGGACTGATAATTTCTACTCTATTTCATGAAAAATATTATAAGTCACTAAATTGATTTTACAGTCAACAACGAAGTGTGTATGTGTGTGACTTGCCAAGCTCAACCCTTACCCTCTGCTGGAGTCCCGCCTCCTAGTCTCCCTCTTCTCCCAGTAGGAGCAGTGACGGGATGAGCGTTATCCAACTTCTCTGTCACTGACCTGGGGTGCTGTGATGATTCTTGCAAGAGGGAAACAAAGTAATTTAGGAAGACCGCCACGGGAACAGAGGAATGGAATAAGTGCCGGAGGGCAGAAAAGAGCTTGGTAGGCAGTAATGCAGCCTGGGGCAGGGCTAGGAAGAATGTTTGAAGCTTCCTTAGAGGTCTGCAATGCTGTCAGTTCCCTGCCTGTCTTTGAGTTCCAATTCCCTAACCCTGGGCATAGCAGGACCCTCTGGGAGAAACTACTATTACAGCCTGAAGGTCATGGCCAAAACCATGGTGTGCTCCCAGCCCCATGGTCATATTCTTTCTGATTTATTAATAATACTAGCAATAGACATAACAATGATACTAAAAATAACAATAACCACCGTTGTTGATGGGTCATTGTTATGTACTAGCATGATATGTATATTATCTTATTTAATTTTTGCATGAATCCTGTGACATAGGCAGTGTTTTCTTCATTTTACAAATAAAGAAATGAAAACTTATAAAGATTAAATGATTGCCCAAGGTCATACCACCAGTAAGAGGCAGAGCTAGGATCTGAACTTCAATCTGCATGATCCAACTTGTGTTCTCAACCATAATACACTTCCGTCTCGTGAGCTCAGCCAGCTGACCTTTATAGATCCGAGGGAATGTTCTCCTAGGTGCTGTGTCTGCCCCTCACTTCAGAGTTTCCTGGGTTTTCTGAGTACTGCTTCTGAAACCGATTTATATACAGTGTTGTTCCAGAAATGTGCAGAGAAACCAGACTAAAGATAGTAACCTTTCTCTCAAAGAATATTTCTGAAGATAATAGGGAAAGTATAAAATTCTCTAAATTGGAAGCACTGATATTTCGATTGGCATGCCGCCAGCAAAGACTGGATACAAGCTCATATTTATAGAGGGCAAAAATTCATGTATCATATACACATTTGTGCTTCTATTTTCAGTAGATATTATTCAGAAAGATCTGTAGTAAGTCAAAGTGTAAACAAAACCTAGCTTTTATATTAGAAAACGCAAAGCGGGAAATAAAAACGTAATTGTGAAAAGCAGACATGTTTAGTTAGTACCATATAATAACCACTGTGATTTAGACCAAGAGCTTTACTTAAATGAGAGCAAAAACCTGGACTACAAGTTTAAGTCCAACTCTTTAATTTGCTAATTATGCTTCTCGGTGATAAAATGAGGCTTATCATCTGTGTGGGCGGTGTTTTATGTGATTTTATTAATATGAGAAGAAGAAGCTATAAAAATGGTACAGTATTTCTATTTAATCCACAGATACTTTAAGCCCTAAATTAGTAATTATGAATAAAATTAAAATCCATTGAATGTTAGTTATAGAAAAATCATACACAAACTTAATCACACATATCTTCTAGGTAGCAGTTAATTCTATTCCATACTATTCATTGTTAGAGAAATGAAATACTTGACAAAGGGGTAAATTTGAAGAGATGGTAATAGAATATAGACCTTTAGAGCTAGGATGGAGTATCTTAAAGGTCACGGAGTCATTGTTGTTGTTGTTTTATGAATAGGGAATTCGAGGCTCAGAGTTGCTCGGTAATGACGCAGCCCTCACAGGGAACGAGGCGGTAGGAAGCCCTGGTTGGAAAACCCAGCATCTCCTTGTTTCCAACTCCTCAGGGGCTTGTTTTTCAATCAAACAAAGAGCTCAGGCAGACTCTGCATCATTAAGCAAAAAGGGACCTCTGTAATAGCAATCAAGAGACCAAAAAGCAAAAATCACAAGTCCTTCCTGGTGGAATCCCAAGAAAATATTTTCTTCTGTGTTTCAGTTTACCTGGCCTGTGGCACGGCATACATTTAATATATCTAGGGAACCTAGAGGTGTTTACTGTGCAACATAGCACAATAATGCCTGCTAGTCCTGGGAATTAACGGTGAAAGGATCGCTGACCACGGGGCGGCTCGGCAATAAGCACCATTAAGCCCCCAGACTCTTTGTAGTTCTGCACACCAGCCTGGAGTGAAAATACAGTCCTCTCCCAGTAGATGACCTTTCTGTGAATAAACAGAATCTCTGACAATGAGCCTCAGCACATGGTTTTCTAGACAACGTGAGCCACTTGTTTTTGAAATAAAGTGACATGCTGAAAGCCTCAGGGAAAAATAGCACTTGAAACATAAAAACACAGCAATTCCTATTGAGCAATCCATCCCTATTCTGGTACCAGAGCTGGAACCATATGTGTTAACGGCCTACAACGTGCTCATGGGCTTATGATGGACGAATACTGAATACGAGTACCTCTGAAAGAAATTAAAGAATAGCAAGCCAGTCTTTGTCCTCCCAAGAAACCCAAACCTTAATTTCCCTGTGACCTTTTTCCCTTTTCCATAAATACCTCCAAATCAGTTACCTTTTACTGAATGGTCTTCACGTGTACTAGACCTTGTGCCAAGGGCAGGATCTTAAGTGATATTTGTGATGACCCAGTGAGAAATCCTTACTGGACTCGTGGATATGAGCAACAGTGAGGTGGTTGCAGGGGAAGGGGTATAAGGAAGTTAAATGGTAATGGAAAAAATAAAAAGAAAAGAAAACTAGAAAGTCCTTATTATTCCCATTTTACAGATGAGGCTTGGAGAGGTTAAATAATTTGCTGCAATGTTCTAGAGTTGAATGTATACCCAGGTTTGTTAAAAAACAAAATCATCCTCTTAACTACTACACAAATCAAAAATAGCATTGTTGCTGTGATTATTGCCCTTTAGAAAGACTCTGCTTTGAAACTGAGTCAGCAAGTGTTTTTGCCGACATCAGATCACCAACCCGGCCAGCAGCAGAGGACTTGACAGACCCTGGGAAGCTCATTAATTCCTGACCGTTTTCTGAGTAGAAAAATATTGAGAATCAGGCGACAACCTTTATGCAGCCCATTAGGATAAGTGTACTGTTATTTTATATTGAAATGTTTATGTACCTTTTTATATCAGAAATGTGCTTAATTATTTGGTGGTTTTCTGGCTATTGGATGGCATAGAGGCTCTTCAGTTGGTTAAAGCTGATTGTCTTTGGTTTATAGCACTAGAGCTTAATTAATCTGCACATTCCATATGGAATTTTGAGAAGAACATTTTTAAAAGTTAATGGGCTAGTTTTATATTTAGTCAATATATCTTTAGTACAACTCTGGGCAACCACATTTCATGTTATGTAGCTTAGCGCAATAATAATGGTGAAAGAGGTTGTCGATGGCCATACCCAAGGTTTATATTCTGGCTCCAAGCTTTTCCTTTCTGTTTCTTTATAGTGAATCTGATCTTCCTGGGTGAAAGGAACTTGGGGAATGAGCAAAGGTGGAGGTGGGAGGTAAAGATACTGGCAGTCGATGGAACTGGAGAGCATTATGTTAAGTGAAATGAGCCAGACGGTGAGGGACAAATACCATATGATCTCACTTTTAACTGGGACATAATAAATAGAAGAAAAAAGCAAACAAAATATAACCAGAGACATTGAAGTTATGAACAATCTAACAATGGGCAGGGGGGAGTGGGGAGGGGACAGTGAGGACAGGGGATTACAGGAACTACTATAAAGGGCACATGAACAAAATCAAGGGGGAGGGTGGAGGTGGGGGAGGGAAGGGGGTTTGGCTGGGGTGGGGTGGAGGGATGGGGAGAAAAGCCACACAACTGTAATTGAATAACAATAAAAAATTAAAATTAATAAAAAAAGATACTGGCAGTCGGTGATCAGAATCTGATTGAGGGGTTTGGCATTGGCGTTAGTCCTGAGTTCAAATTCCTGCTTTACCCACCCCTCCCTTTAATGACTAAAAAAAAGTGATTGAACAACTTGAACTGTTTGTGTCACAGTGTCCACCTCTGTCAAGTAGGGATCCCAAGTCCTACTTTATGAGGTTGTTACAAAGACTGAATGTGCTCAGCCTGGCCCAAAGCAAGAGCTCAGTAATTGGTAGCTACTACTGGGAGGTGCTTATGTGAAAGATTTGGAAACAGGCTTCTCCCAGCGAGGGCCTGCTCCGGCCTGCGCCAGCTGTCTGAGACGCGGAAGAACCCGGCCAAGACGCAACAGTAGTTCTTTAGCTGCTCCCCTGCCGCACTCTGCACTGAGCTCGTGCCGTGCCCTGTAGTTACTCAGGTCACCAGGAAGTTTGATATAGATCATAAATCCCATAATTCAGGCACGAGGCTTTTCATTTTTCACAGCAACTTGTTTTGTTTGGGGCACACAGTGACTGTGTGGTAAATATGTATTGATTTTGCTTAACTACAATGTGCAAGGCAGAGCTTCTCTTTTCCTTGCTATGAATGGGGATAGTAGCACAGGAATGAGTCTGCGTGACAGAGAATATGGCGCATATGGAAAGAGAAAAAGAAGCAAGCCTTCCCAAGGGCAGGCATGAGAAATAATATTTTCTTCTAAACCTAACATTGTTATAAAAAGAAGAAAAGTAAACCCAGTAAACATCCTATTAACTCACACTAATTTGAAACTCGTGGAAATTTAATGTGAGTTGAGCTATATCGTACTTTGGTAATGTTTAGCCTCTTCAAGAGAACCAAGCATTTACAGCTGCTTTTTGAAACGATTATTTTCATGTTAAAGCTGGGCTAATTGGCTCCTCATTTTTATCCTTTTCTCTCTGCTTGGCAATACTCAGCTAAGCCAATTTGAGGTAGTGGATGCAGGATGTTGGAAGTGTCTGAAGCTATATTTCTTTAAAATTCTAAAAACAGTTATGTTCACACCGCCCGAAGTTTCTCTGTCAAAAGCGGACAGAACCTAGATATGTTTCTAACACACTGATAGGTAAAAACAAAGGTGCAGACATCTGTAGGGTAAAGATTACTTCACGTGACAAACTTTATCAGAAATGTATTTTTTCTAATTAACAATAGTGACGGGTTTGTACATAAAATGTAATTCAGTTGCTTATTCATACTCTAATAAACCTTGGTATGTTATGATTGTGTTCTCGAGAATGGATTCCCTTACTGTGAAATAGTGAGCACTTCCTGTTTTAGGTCAAATTGTAACTACCTTGACATAATCTATTAGGAAAATGTGGGTTCTTCTAGTGGCAGGGAAAGGAATGAATCTGAAACACACAGAAATGGAAAGTGACTAGGAAAGAAAGGAACAGAAGAACCGTGTGGTCCGTTGGGGACATGAAAAACCCTATAACTTTCCTCCCAGTTTATGAATTCTTCTAGTTGACTTAATAGTAAAATATAACAGAGGCAGATGAACAGGAGAAAATGTCAAAAGTGTGTGTTATGGATGTACGTTTGGGGTGCCGTAAGAATGAGACCCAAGGACAGACTTGGCATTATATGCCATCCTGAAGCTGAGGAGAAGGAGGGGTTGTGGTCTGAGACTTCATAGAGCCAGAGGGCAATTCACATGGAACTGGAAAGGCAAATGTTTGGTAAAGACATGTTTGTTGGGCCATTTTTAACAATGGGCCACAGAGAGGGCTGTGAACAAGCGGGCCTTGCTAGGCTCCTCTCGATCCCACAGGAGTTTATGTTAAACTATAGTTATCTGAGATGATATCTCCCTTTCTGGGTCAGGTCTTCTGTCTAAAATCCTTTTAGGCAGTTAGGGGGAAGGTCAAAGATTTTCCCTTAGTCTTTCATTTCTTAAAAAGAACCAGCTTAAAATCAGCATTCCGAAAGGCATATGTTGGGGGTGGTAAACTCTGCTTCCCTTCAGTTTCCTGTGTTATTTTTGAAGTCTAAGAAAATGACATTCTAGATTTGAATGTGGTTTTGACAGCTCAAAGATTTCACTTATGCTGAACACGTAATCATTAGTTTTGGTTCTGCTGATTTCATTGCCACACTCATGGCCAAGGGCTTTTGGAAAGAAATCATAGGTATTTCCAGGAAAGGTGACCTCACCATAAAAGCACGGAGGCTGAGAAAAACTTCAGGGCTGGGAGGTAGGTTCTTGACACGAATCCATGTAAATATCCTGGAGCAAAAGGGAAGCAATAAACAAAAGTAAAATGGGTTGGGAGACTGTGTTTGAGTCCTGTTCAGAGCAGCTTTGGACAAATCACTTCACTTCTCAAGGCCTCAATTTCCTTTTGATGCAGTGTGGTAGTTAACCTTAACCATTGTCTAGGTTTCCCTCTCATTGCTACAGTCCTGGGTGATGAGGCCAGGAGTGATCCCTCTTTCTAATGTAGGCTCAAAGCTCAGGTCCTGCATCACTGTGTGCTGGGGCAGGCCCTTTGCCTATTTACCCTGTGCCTGAGAAGGGACTTTATACTCTTGGATAGGGAAGTTGCATTACAATAAACAAAATCGCAGATCAGAATCTGCTCCTCTCAAGTGCATTGAGGGAATTTTCTTTTATCTTTCTGCATAATTGTATCAGCTAAAAAATACATGTCTTTATTATTAATAATAAAAAACAGTCAACATCTGTCGAGTTGTTTCTAAAAGCCAGGTCATACGTTAGGGATTTTGCCTGCTCTGTCTTGTATAGTTCTCACAAGACCCCTTTAAAGGGCTGCTGGCTTTGTACTCCTTTCTAAATATAGATAAAATTGGAGGCCAAGAGACAGAGAGTCATCAACCTGAGGTCCCTGGGCCAGTAATGGCAGAACTCAAATACCCGTTTGCAGAGCCTGGGCTTGTAACCACTTCTTTAGGCCGTCTTTTAAAGACTCACGGTGCCACAGGGTGCCAGTTAAACAAATGTGTGTACAGCCACCTGATGCAATTCCGTCCCTGGACAAATAGGAAGATTATGCATGCAAAAAAGAAAATGCCTTTGTTAAGTGCAAAAAGAGAGCAATGGAAAATGATCTCTCTGACCCAAATAGGTCTTTTTAAAAAAATGCATATGCATAGGTAAATGGAAATATTTTAGTTCATTAGCTGCCAGGATTATGGATGATAATGTTTTTTTCTCTTCTACTTCGTATCGCATTAATGTTTCTGTGTAATAAGATAAAAGACAATTAAAAAAAACAATTAAAAGAACCCCTCAAATAAATAGATTTCTTGATCAATGTATTTGTTGAAGAATCTGGTTCCCCGCAGGCCATGCTCTTGCTGAGGAGGTGCAGGGAACTGAGAGTTACCTGTGGCAGTAGCCGTGGTGCTTGATGTCAGACAGGAGCTAAGTCATGCTTCTCAACAGCCCCGTGTGCCATGCTTTGCACATACAAGAAAAGGGATCACCGTATTTGGATTACTTCGCCTTGGTTACTCCTTGGGTAAACAGTCTGAATATTTCTGACTGTCCTTTTGATTCTAGTTGAAGCTGCTTGCCACAGGCATCTCTTAGTAGATTGCTTTGTGATTTATGCAGGTCTAAAGGAGACCAAGGATCATTTATCTTCAAACCAGGAAAGAGATGAAAGCGGCTCGGTAGTAAAATTTCCTGTGGAGTTAGATGATAGCATCAAAGGGAAAAAAAATGTCATTGTTTCATGAAAAACTAGGAAGCGTGAGTCAGTTTCTAATGTCGCAGATATTTTCCTGTGAAGAGTTCAAGTTTTTGAAAAATCTCCACTAAAGGATAAAAACAACTGAAGCCGTGAATTAGTGTGATTCAACAGCTACTACCATGAAACACAGCTTTTTCCAGAAGGTTACAATGCAAATAAAGGATGAAGCGGTGAAAATCTTACGTTAGCCTAGCCATTTGTAATTATTTCCCCATGATTAAATCTAATTGTCTTACCTTGCTCAAGTATTTGAGTGCTAGATTACTTTCAGAGGGAAAAAAAATACTGTATTCCTTAAAATGAGTGCTTCCACAGCCTAAGTAACCCCCCTTTACTTTCATAGTCTTCATACTTCAGGGCTGTGTCTTCATCAACAGCTTCTGTAAAAATGATGCTCCTCCAACTGTTCCACGCTCTCTGCTGATTTGTACTGTGGTCCCTGTGTTTGGTATTGTAAGAATCCTATTCTTTTTAAATGTGTTCCACAGATTCAGAAGATATTTAAAACACTGTGATGCTTGGAGAAAATAATTTGTTGTGATCAGGCCATTTTTCACTGTGCACAGGAATATAAGATTCCCACCAGACAGAAAAGATATTATGGGTTTTTCTCTGGCTACTGTACATGCCATAAGTGAAACAATGATGCATGAAGTTGAACTGACTGCCAAAAATAGATCAGGAAGAAAAATTTCTCCCATGACAATTGGCAGTGATCCTAGGGATTTTCCCTTTACTCTGAAACCTGGATAGGAACATTTCTCCTTTCTTCCTTTTTTCTTCCTTCCTTCTTTCTTTCTTCCTTCCTTCCTTCTTTCTTTCTTTCTTTCCTTCTTTCTTTCCTTCTTTCTTTCTTTCTTTCTTTCTTTCTTTCTTTCTTTCTTTCTTTCTTTCTTTCTTTCTTTCTTTCTTTCTTTCTTTCTTTCTTTCTTTATTTCTTCCTTCCTTCCTTCCTTCCTTCCTTCCTTCCTTCCTTCCTTCCTTCCTTCCTTTCTTCCTTCCTTCCTTCCTTCCTTCCTTCCTTTCTTTCTCTTCCTTCCTTCCTTCCTTCTTTCCTTCCTTCCTTCTTCCTTCCTTCCTTCTCTCTCTTTCTCTTTTTTCTTTCCCCTTCCTTCCTCCCTCCCTCCCTCCCTCCCTTCCTTTCATAAACATACTATGACTTTGGCCTTGAAATCCTCAGCAAATTGTGTAGCAAAGCCAAAACATGGATGTAATCAAAGAAGTCTGAATGAATAATCACTGTATTGGCTTTCTAGTGAAACCACGCTCCTCACTGCTGGTTCTCAGACCTTCATTCCTGACTCTGAAGTACCTGGCAGTTTTGGGGGATGCCATTTCAGTCCTGGGTTGGTGTCATTATTCAAGAAATATTATTAAATAATTGGGAAGAGAAAGGGGTCCCTCCAAACTAATGTGCTTTGGGCAGAAATACAATTACTACACAACCAGAGGGTCACGGCTAAACTCAGAACATCAAGAACACCAGGAAAATACTGCCACTACCACCATGGCCACAACTTAAACCTCAGAACCAAAAATTCTACAACTCCTCAGTCTACACCCTGTCATTCATAAACACTATGTGGAGGGTCTAGAGGTGACACCATCTGGAATCGTCCAAACTCTAGTGGAAATGGAGAGGCTTGGGGACAGTATGGTATATGGATTCTGGTAACCAACAGAATTGGACTAGAATCTTAATTTTGACACCCAGTGCATATTAACCTTGGGCGAGTTTACTCAGCTTTGTAAAGTTTCAGATTGCTGATCTGTAAAATCCTTTATCCCTGCTCTGAGGCCCCAGAGGAGTTATAATCTACCCTTTCTCATTGGCTTTCTTTTCCTGCTGGCTACCTTTGTTTGCATTTCTATCTTTTCTTCTCACTAAGACTGCGGGAGCCTCGTCTGTGAGTGTCTCGAAGTGTCTACCACGGCGCTTTTTATTCAGATCACGGAGTGAAAGCAGTAGGTGAGATCTAGCAGATAATGGTTTTCAGTAGATTTAAATTGGGTTTGAAACTTGTCAAAAGATGAGGATAGAATGTCAGAGGGTGTGTTTGTGTTCTTCGCCCACTATAGCAATCCCAGGTGTTCCAGAGAAAAGGTTAAGGAATTAGAAGTTTTGGATAAAATGGGAGGCTACAATGTATAGATAGAAGAAGGTAAGGGAATTAGTCAAGGTATCAGCAAAGGTTTCCTGCTAGTGTGTAGGCCCAACATGCAGAATGTCTATACATACACTTTCTCTCCTGGATTCTGGCTTTTTGGAAAACGTATGCATCACAGATGTGATAGCCTCCTAGATACGTGTTTGAAGGAGGAGTAATTTGAGTAGTTTGTATGTAAAAGTTCTTTGTAATGAATTTAACTAAGCTTGAGGTCTTCGGATCACACAGAACAATTGATCTCACAGATTTGGTTGCTCACTTATGTATGTACCCAAAGTTCTTTATGTTAAGCCATGAACTATTTTCTTGGAGAAAATTGCAACCGATTTCTCTGTGGAATCCCCAGATACAACCAGCCCTACTTTTGGCACTATCTACAAGGTAGCCTACCTGTGCCTGACACCTGACTCTTCTCTGCAGTTATTGATTGGTTACAGCTGGTTCAGGGACTGCCTCCAAGTAACAGCTGAAAGGGATTTTAATTTGGGACTCTATAAAACCACTTCTGCTGGTCAGGGGGAGTAATAGAAATTGGGTTTACTCTGCTGCATGAAGCAACTGAGTAGACGAATCAAGTGTACAGAAAACAGTTTTCACCACTTCGGAATGAGGTAAGGAAGGGCCTTGCACCCTGAGAGATGGGAGACAGACAGGGGAAGTGAGCCCTCTGGTTGCTTTACCTTACTTGCTGAAGTTTTCAGGCCATGAGAAGGGAGAAGAAGCCAGGCAGACCAAGGTTTACCTTGAGAAGAGAAATGGGACTGGGTTTGGGGAGGCCATGGTAGCTAGACTTTTCAGGGTGGGTCACTGGGAAGGACAGAGAGAAGACAGAGAGTTGGACAGAGAGAAGAGGACTCTAGAACTCTGCCGAAGGAGTGCTGATGTGTGCACACGTGTGAGCAAACTGCCTTCAGGCTGGGGAAAGACCCACCTGAAAGGAGCAACAACTCCAGAACAACCCTGGAAGCTCACACGAGGCTGGGAACTGTCCCTCTCCTACCAGCCAGACTGGAAAACTGGATAATTCACGGGGCTTCAGACAGAATATACTGAGAGATTTAGCTCAGTGCTGGATAGACTGGCCAAAGACTAAATGAACCAGAAGTTGAATTATGTAGGTAAATGTAAAGACTTGTGTTTTTTCTTAATATTTATGTATCTTTAAAAGGTAATTGAAACAACCATGTATTATTGGGTTTATAACACATAGGAGTATAATATCTGACAAAATAACGTATAGGCTGAGAGGGAAGAAATGGAGGTGTAGTGTTGCCAGGTCCTTCCATGAGAGATGAAGAGGTACAGTCTCACTTCGGTCAGACGTGCTCCATGCTCCTTCCTGTGTGTCCTATTCAATGAGAGTGCGAGTAAGGGAGAAGGTACCACAGGGCAATGACATTTGAGTTGGGCCTAATTGTGGAAGGAGGATTTTAAATGGTCATTATTAAGGAAGAAGGGTCTTCAAGGTGAGGGAGTAGCAGGAATAAAATTAATGGAAAAAGGGGGATATGTAAAAGGCCTGCATTGTTCATTGCAAATTGTCTCGTTTGGCTGAACTGTGGGAATGTTTACAGGAGCAGAGGATATAAGGCCAGCAAGGTTAGTAGCAACTGAAACATGCAGACCCTCCTGTATTTTTGTGTTTTCTCCCATCAGTAGGCAATGGCTGCTGAGTGATTAGTGAGGAACCATGATCCAAACTATGCTTTAGGAATTCTATGCATTGGTCAGCAATGTATGAAATGAAGTAGAGTGGAGAGAGACTAAAATAAGTCACTTAGGAGGCTGATTGACTTTAACTCACTTCTGTTAAGAGGAGTCCAAATGGACTATAATAAGCATTTAACTAGAATGGTGGTGGAAATGGTGGAAAAAAGGAGGCAGATATCAATACAGTAGCAGAGAGAGAATTGATAGGTCTGAGTTAAGAAGGGCATGAAGGAAGAAAGAGGTAAAGATGTCTACTAGCTTCGATCTAGACTGGGAAGGAGGTGTTACCTTGAACAGAAATACAAGAAACAGAGGAGGACACATAGGTTTTGGATTAGCAGGTCTCAGCTTGGGGTGTCAGGGATGTGTCTTGGGTGTGGCTGGCTGGCAGACACTGCGAATACAGATCACGAACTGGGGAAGAGAGGTCATGGTCACAAAGAGAGACGTAGGAATCCCATGTATTACCTGAGTATTATTGAAGCTATGGAATTAGATGAGATCGCCGGAGACAGTAGAGAGACAAGAGAGGTCAGAAAAGAACTCTGCATGAAGCCTTAATTTAGCAGGCTAGAAGAAAAAAAACACCAGCAGCAGAGGAGGGAGGTGTGTTTTTTGTTTGTTTGTATAATACTCTGTCTCTCTGGAAGGAAAGGTAAGTCCTTGGAGAAGTGATTTCTTTAAATGGTCGTTAACCTCACTTATATGCATTTATATATGCATGAGTATTTCCAAAAAGAGGGTTATTTTGCCAGATGCAAATGCCAAAAGTGGGAAGATTGTGAGGGACCTTGTGGTTAATTGTAGAAATAAAAATAGCACTGAGTGGTTTCGTAAATGCAAGAAACAACCAAGGATAAAGCAGACCACTGTGACGGCAAAGGAGACTTCTGACGAGATGTGCACACAGGTGGCAGGCGAAGGTAGCCAGGGAACATCTTCAGGTGTTTAAATCCTTCAGGTGCTGGAGGACACACACACAATTCCCCGCCCCCCGCCCCCGCATTTAAAAAACTCTCTTGTCCCCTCACCTTATTTATTTTCGGTCACCTTTAAAGTACTTTCAATGGTTAAAATGTAAGTAACATTTCTTGGCACTACTGTGTATCAGGAAATTTTTTTAACCTATACTATTTTATTTCATCTTGTTTAAAATTCACATCCTTGATATGAGGGAGGTGTTAACACTCTTAAACAGGTAAAGAAACTGAGGTCCAGTGGCTTCCTGAAGTCACACGGAGCTCGCAGATGGTTGGACTGCAGTTTGGACACATGCCTCTGGACCGCAAATCTTGGGCCCTACCCACAGCGCCACATCACAGCTTGTTAGCTAGACCCACGGACTGGGGGTCATGTCAGGGAACCGCACAAGGTGTGGGCTGCAGTGCCAGAGAGACCCAGGCGTGAAGCCCGACTCCGTCACCTGTCAGTGTGTCCTTTGCTTGACTTCTTTAGGTTTCTTTTTTTTTTTTTCCTCCCCCCACAGGTTAAAAATAGGGATCATGACATCTATTTTGTAAAGCTGGTCTGAGCACTAGAGACATATGTATATAAAGTACTAACGTCATAGGTGCTGATTATTTGAATGGGAAAGAACCAATTGGAAGGCTCAGTGTTGGTTTTCAGGGCAGGAAATACCTTTTCAGTGGTTTCCTTCCCCTGTGCTATCTCCCACTTGCACTGTACTGACCTGGGCAAAATGCTGAGTGCATAGTAGGTGCTCTGTATATACTTTAATTAAATGCCATTAAGCTTTAATTAGGTGTCATGGGCTCAGGCAGGATTTGCTGACCAGATGGCCCTGGAGTGTGGAAATTTCAGCGTGGTCGGTTGGGAGGAGGGGGGAAGGACCAGGCGGAGCTGGCTTTGTTCACATTTGCAGCAGAGACTACTGCGAAGAGGGAAGCACTTTTATTTCCCTTGTGGACCCGCCGTTCATTTTGCTGTAGCAGCTGCTAATGGAAAATAATAAAACCCATTTTCATCAGGCAGTATTTGGAAAACTTACAGGTCAATTCAATGCTAGAAACAGATTGTTACAGAGTACGTTAGTTCATCATCAGCATCCACTTTGGTCAGGGGATTTTTACCTTTGGAAATTGAATTTATAGGTCATGGCCTGTTATGATTCCTGAAAATCATTGAATCTTTGCAACTTAGTGGAAGCACATAGGCAATTATTATAAATGAACACACACAATCTTTCCATTTGTAGAAATCACAAAGGTAGCAAATTAAACTGTGCAAGAGTTGAGAACTAGAGCAGCTGCAAAAATATGACTTCACTATTATTAAACCTGTTTCCTCTATTAATTTAAGAATCTGGTCCCAGTTTCATAATAAATCCCATCCTGGAAAAATGTCAGGAGGTAATGTCAACACTATTTTTTAAGTCACAGAAACCAATGCACGACCTGAAATTCAAGGTGTGTTTCTGTCGCTACTGCTCCCATGTAAGTGTGCTTGTGGTGGGATAGCTGTTTCCAAACGCAGAATGACGTCTGCTCTGGAATTTTCAGACGCAATACCCGTAGTGGTGGGGGCCCGAGGTGGTGGAAAGCACTCTGCCCTGGGTGTGTGGTGCTAATTTTGTTATCACTAACTGTAGGACCGTGGGCAAACCGCCTAACTTCTGTGGGCCTCAGTTTCCTCCTCTGCGATATGGGGGTTCTCTGAGAACATTTTCCTGTTCCTTGTCTTCTTCTAATTACATAAAGTAATATATATAATAAGATAAATAATATAAAAATAATAAATAATAACACCAGAATACATGTGTTTTTGTACTCACAACTGTATACCTACTTTTGTCCACTGCTGTGTGTCTATGTGTGTGTTTTTCATGGTGGAGAACTCCCAAAATAAAAATAGGCAACAAAGAGTGAAGTAAAACTTATGTCTAATGGTACAATTGAGGAAGACACATGGTGAACATTTTGGTGTACATTCTTCCAGCCTTACATTCACATATGCATATACCTATGTATATTTAAATATGTACACAAAACACGGGGTCATTCTACATGTGCTCCATTTTGCTACCTACTTCCCCCCACCCCCCCACATAACAATAGAGTAACATCTTTGTATAATGGAACCTCATTATACAAATAGGCCATCAATTTCTCTAACCAATCCCTGCATATAGGTAATTTGTTATTTTCTGATCTCTTGCATTTTTTCTATGTTGTAATGGAAATCCTTGCTCTGTAAATATTTCTGAATTCTTGTCTCAAGGAAAATTTCTTGAAGCAGAATTGCTGGGTCAAAAGGTAGTTGTGTTTCTTAGGTGTTTAGTGTCTGTTGCTGAATTCACATGCAGCTGAAATGATATGTTTTTGTGTCTCTAGAGACAATGAATTTCAGTTGGACTCAGGAATCCTGACTATGAATACTCCCTTATAATAATGTCTGGGTGCATTTATATACACACAGATTTATACATGGGCAGTTTTGATATCATGCCACTTTGTGTTTACTAAGGAAGAATTGTAATGTCCATTTACACGGCCATCTTCCTACTTCCTCACAGGGAACACTATTACAGAAAAAAATTACCACTAGACATTTCTGAGTTTCCAGAGAATTTCTAACTGATTTTTTTCAAGACCCTTTCTAGCTCTAATAGTTTATAAGAGCATTCAATTTATCTCAACACACTTACTGGGTACCCACTAGGTGCTTGTGATGAGGCCTTTGGCACTGAGAAGCACAGCATTTGGGAAGAAGAGTCATGACAATGGTGGACACAGTCAGAGGCAAGTCATGTGGCAGAGGCAAAGCGTTGTGGGCACTAGGAGAGAAGTCAGGATGGCCCTAATAGAAGAAAGAATTGAGTGAGGTCTTAGTAGATACTGTGTTAGCCAGAACTCTTTAATTAGCACCTGAGAGAAAAACCACCTCAAATTAACTTAGCTAATAGGGTTATGTCTATGAATCCCTCTAATCAGTCCCCAGAAAGGGCAGGGATTTTCTGCCTCTTCTGTTTTCATCTCTCCGAGGGTTGGCTGCATTCTCTGGAAATTCTCTAAGTTGGTAGCTAGAATTAGGGCTGCTAGCTGCTCATGCTTACATTTTTAAAGTCTTCAGTTCAGAAGGAAGAGAGCCCCTTTTCCAGCTCCAGTTTGAAAAATACTAAGAAGCACTCTGACCTGGCTGGAGTGTTGGGCCCCGGGGAGAAATCATGACTGGCTTATGTCAAATGCCCACACCTGCAGCCGGGGCGGGGAGGGGGCACTATTACCATAAGAGGGCAAAAGGGCAGTTATATGTGGAACCTAAAAGAGCTGAACTCATAGAAGCAGAGAGTAGAATGGTGGCTACCAGGGAATTGGGGGTGGGGAGATAGGGAGATATTGGTCAAAGGGTCCGAACTTTCAGTTTTAAGAATCGAAGGTTCAGCACAGTGACTGGAGTTAACAATACTGCACTGAATACTCGAAGTTGCCCAGAGAAGTTTAAAGTGTTCTCACCGTAACCACAGCAATGGAAAAGTGGTGATTATGCAAGGTGAAGGATGTGTTAATTAACTTGACTGTGATAAACATTTTGCAATATATACATGTGTCAAATCATCATATCACACCTTAAACTTAGAAAATATGTCAATAAAGCTGGGGAAAAAGAGGGAGAATGGGGCTGGGGAGGCTGAAACATGCTGAGCACTTAAGATGGGCAGGATGTATAGGGGTAAGAAGTGTTTAACAAGGTATGCCAGGAGCAGGTGATCAAAATAATAGATTGAATGAAACAATTAAATGAAAGGATATGAATAGAAGTAGAAAAGAAAATATCCTCTTTGATTACCAAACTTTACATTAATTGTTCATTTCATTTTCATCAAACCTCTCAGATATGTATGTTTACAGTATGCAGATAAGGAGAGTGAAGAGGTTAAATTCCTTCTTTAATAGCTAATATGATTCTAACATAGCTAATATGATTTTTATGAAGCCATGACCGTGTAGCTCGGTCTCAGGCAATGTTTTAGTTAAAAATCAAAAGAGAACAAAACAAACTACAACACAGGAATGTATAATAAAAAGTAGTTTCAGAGTAAGACTTTGCTTGGACTTATGGGGAAGCAAGACAAGTTAGCACCTGTTTTAATGGGTGGGTTGGGGAAAGGTGGTGAAAATTTCTGCCTTCACTGTGACACACCTTCTAGTGGAGCTGTGGTTCTGACTCAGCTCTCCCAGATCTGTGTTTTTTCTCTCTCCACCATTCTACCTGGTGGGAACTATGGAATCATGTGAGCAAAGATGGACTATCCCAGGTTCTGCCTTCTGCATTTCTACTATCCTAAAACCTATATAATCTCTTACACATAATGAAATACCAAATGCTGTGTAGCAATAGTCAGCTTTTCTCACTGTTTTCTGGGCTTTACTCAGGTCAATGCAGCATGCCCCATTCACTCAGCCTGGGGTACCCTTTCTCTGCCTACCCTCTGGTAAATGTGTACTCATTCCTGAAAGCCCCGCTGATGTGCGTGTTTGCTTCCCCGCGATCCTTCTCTCAGGCTTCACAGAATTCTGTGTGTACATCTTTAGTTTCAACTTACCCCAGTGTGTCGTAATTATTGCTTCCCCTTTCGTCTCCTCCAGGAAACTTAGTGCTTCTCTAGGATGGGGATCATGTCTTAGTCATCTGTGCACAGCATGGCCAGTTAGTAGGTGCTCAATGAAACTTAAAAGAATAAATAAAAAATGAATTTGCTCAGGTGTTCCTGTATGTCGTGGAGGGCTGTGCTCCAAACAATGTTCAATAACGCTGATTGATGGATCTAAGAGCAGGAGGGAGTTGCTGTAAGTCCTTGAGAGGGGGATGGCATAAAACTCACGCTTCAAGAGGATGGATGTGGCAGCAAGGTCTGTTACTTGAGATGTTCAGGTCTTGGATAATGGCTGGTGTTTTGGCCATTGTTCTTCTGTAGCTTTGGGGAAATAAATGGAACTAATGGGGAAGAAACTCTTCTGGGATGTTCTCAGAAGTAACTGGTACTGATTCAACAAAACAAGGCTTCAGAAAAGATCCCAGCATGTTACCAAACTCCGAAGGCTCTGAGAGTGTGAGGGAAGGAATTCCTTTTTCCTCAGAAGTAAGTGTCAGGGATTCCTAACTGTTTGATCCTCTGCTTTTGATTTCCTTGTGCTCTGTCTCCCTTTTGCTTCATAAGTTTGCCACGGACACTTCCCTGACAACTAAAGGTACGATTTACAATAGAGTCTGATCTTTCTTATTTTTGCAATCCTACTAATTTTTCTTAATAGTAAATTGGTTCTTTTGCAATTGGCTGACATTTTCTATAACATTTCAACCATCCCATAAGGACTCAATTTGTTATTCAAAACCGAAATACTCTCTGATCAACATGCATTGCACTTGGAATTTGCAAAGAGGCATAGCTATTGCCTGAGTCATCCCGGCATTAGTTCTGCCTGCCTCTGTCTTGACGGGGCCTGGAGTTCTGTAACTTCTCACGTGAAACTGTGAAGGTGGTTTATAGATGGTCAAATAGAGAAAATGAGCTGTGGTGTTAAATTATTGCTTAAGGCCAAACAGAGGAAGCCCCAGATTAAAATCATGTTTCAGGAGAAATGGGAGAAAGGGAGACTAGTTAGGGCTAGTGAGGTTAGAATTGTTCAGGGTCACTTAAAACTAAGGAAGAAGTCTGCCCATCTCCTGCTCAGGATGTGGTGAATGACCCCAAACACTGGCACCACTTGAAAAACTTTTGGGACTTAGAGTTTTTTTGACATACAGAAAGGCAACGGAACCAACTTTCTTTTGGGCAGGAATCTGAGGTATCGTTGATTTACAATTAATGGTCTTATTGTACCCAACTTGGGGTTGGGCCCTTCTGAGGTTTTTTGCTGGGTGTTATTACCTGAAAATGCATAGTTTTCTGCAGGTAGGTTAAAACATTAACCGAAATCACGATCTTCTGTCCCAATTTTAAATATTCATCTGCGCACTTATTTACAAAGATGAAAACGTTCAGTTTGGGTACCTTACCTTTGACATAGGTTAGATGTGTGCTGAGGAATAAACACACGATGGAGGCTCAGGCCCTGCCCTTTGGGAGGAGCTCACAGGTAAGAGGACAGGTTAGAAACCTTAGTGGTTGTGACAGTGACACGTGTATGCCCAGGGAGCTACAGAAACATACAGGACGTGGCAGTGGCCCAGCGTGGAAACCTGGGAGTCGATGATTTAGTGATGCCTTGAAACATGTGTCTGAGTTATTTGAGGAGAGGAGGGTGGAGAGGATAATGCACAGACGAGAAGAAGAGTTATGAGTAGAAGTTATTTTTAACTGAGTTATATACCACATTAACATCAGCAGAGGGATGTTATCTACCTTGAAGGAGAAGGTCCCATTCATTTCTAATTATGTTCCTTAATATGTTCATGAAGATCAGTTTTCTCGTTTCTTAGGTTTTCTGGTTTCCTTTGCTGGTGCCCTTTCTTCATGTCTTTTCTGCTGTTCATATTTAGATGTGCATAATCAATTTTCATCAATAGGAGGGGAGGATTACAGCCAAGAAAAAAAAAGACAGTATTGATTAAAAGTTCATGCTGAAAAAGACTTTTAAAGTAGGCAGTTTGGGTCACAAATTCATGCAAATCTGTTGCATGAAAATGATGTACAGCAATCTCCAACCTGAAAAGTCAACGGGAAAAATTAAGTTTAGGCTTTGCCTCTGGCATTAAGTTGTTTGTATTTGTGGATGTCTGCTGAAGCCGACATGAGTAAGTAGAATGTGAGGTGGTGATGTGAGCTAGGTCCCTGACTCATTGGGTATCTGTGGCTGCTTGGGTGGCATTGCCCCTGGGGCGGCCACTGTACTTTTTTGGGTGGAGGGGTAGCTCACAATTTCTCAGTATTCCTGGCACCTCTTACACTGAAGAAGGGAGAGGAACAACCAACTAATCCAACCCGATTTTCCTCCTCAATAAATACACAATAAATTGTTACAACATTTTGTTGGGTGAACAAGGGCAAGTGGCCAGACAGCTCACTGCCAGGTGCTGTGATAGGCGTTTGGCCCCCATTGCCCATGGCATCCCAGGGCAGCATGCCATGATCTAGCAGGGCTGGGAATCAGTATCTGGGTTGGGAACCAGGTTCTAGGACTGGGGCTTTTTCAGCTACATGACTAGGAAGCACCAGCTCCATCCCCTGGCATAAGCCAGGGCTGGAATTAGATGCAAAATTATCTGGCAGGATCTTGACTCCATCGGTACCCTGCCAGCATAGTGGTTAGGATTAGGGAAACATCAGCCCCTCCCTTGGCAGGATTAGGGGGCTGGGGTCCAAGTCTCAAGGTTGTAGTTGGTATGATATGGTGAGTTTAAGACATGACTCACCACAGTTTTCATAGTTGGGGAAGAGTTTGCCTCTCTCCTGGTGCAATTGGTGAGGCTACAATCCAAGCCTTGTAGTTGGCTGGAACTGATTGCCTTGAATACATAGCATTATCTTGTTTCTATGGCTGCATGTGAGCAACCTACTCCTCATCTGAGAGACCAGGCTGGAGGGATTGACCATAGACAAGGTAACCCCTACCACCCACATGATACATAAAGTGTAGAAGCACTACTGTTACTAGTTTTATATTATAACTGAAATTGCTTGGTCCATTTTATTAGCCATTAAATATAAAATTTATTTTTCCCTCTTGAAGCAAAAATGTAAACGTGGGCTGTAGGAGTTTACTTGGCACCCTGGGCTTGTAGTAAGTAGGACCTGCAGTGGTAATCAGTTTGACACTAATTCATAGTACCCTTGATAAAGATACAGAGGTGAGTCCCTATGGACTTCAAGTTAGTCATTCACTCATTCATTCTTTCGGTCATTCATAAAGCCTACATGTACTCAAGATCTGCTGACTACTCGGAGCAGATTTGTGGACAAATACTACTTGAGGTATTAATCATATGCTCAGAGAGGATGGTTAGCCCAAACCTGTTACCAATGTAATAAATGCTTCAGCAGAAGCTATGGCAAAGTTTTCTTGGAACATAGAGGTAGGAGTAATTAATTGGCCCTGAATAATTGGGGAAAATTTCACAGTGGATATGCTACTCACATTAGGTCTTGAAATGTGCGTAAAAGTTACCATGGTGGAGAAGAGGGGGAAGAATTTTCTTGGCAGGGGCATAGCTGTGCAAAGGCCTACAGGTACAAGAAGCATGACTTGATTAGGGTGTGGCAAAGGCCAGTGGGGCTGGCATCTAGGTTTGAAGCTCAGAGGGTGTGAGAAGAAAAGTAAGGGAAAAGCCAGTCTGGGACCAGGGATGTGGGGAAATCTATAGGGTGAAGAGAAAGTTTAGCAACAGGGGAGAGGATGTTCGACTATGGGAGTGAAGTCAAAGGTCTGTTTTTCCAGGACAGAATATCCCAAAGTATGTCCCATAATGCACTAGCCTTTGAGATATTCAAAGATATTTGGACGAAGAGACCTGCAGACAAACAAGTGTGGGAAAACTCCAAAGCACTACAGTGTGTGTGTGTGTGTGTGTGTGTGTGTGTGTAGTCACAGTATTATAGAAGCTTTGACAAGTCATGTACAAAAGGAACCTGTTTAACTGTTTGTTTTTTTCTGACTTGTTTGACCATAATACAATATTATTTTGAGTTCCTTTTTTAATGCTCGAGGAATTAGCATTCCCTATTATACCTCTGGGAAATGCTGTTCTAGGGATATGCAAACTCAAAGTAGATCTGGAAGGAGAAGACAGGTCAGACCCACATCTGGTACCCAAGGCCCCAAAAGCCCACTGTCTATGAAGCTTTGGGTTGGTGATTGATGAAGGTGCCTAAGGCAGGTACCCAGGAGGAGTAAGAGGCAGGTCTTTCACACCCAGGAGCAATGTTGAGGATCCGTGCACCTGGCCACTGGGGCTCTTGGTGAAAGCAACATCAGAGACTGTCAGAGATTCTATGTCAAGGTAAGAGTGGACTAACTATGAATAGAAGTCTAGCCAGGGACCAATTTATATGAGACTTTTGAGTTCATGCAAATCAAGCAGAGATTCTGAATCAACTCTGGCCCTGAGGGGTAGAGGTTGGGCAGGACTGATGGTCAAGGGGATTTGATCTCCAGGAACTCTTAAGAACCAGGAGACCTGTAAGTGCCACCCAGTCTCAGTGCCTGTCCTTGACAGGCTCCATGTCCATTGCCCTCAGGATGGATTCCTGGCCACAGCATGACCAACAAGTCTCTCCTGTGTCCTCCTTTTTCCTCCAAAGCACTGTTCTGAATTTTCACTCACCCTGTGTTTCAGAACTTCCTGCCTGCCACAAGCATGTCACACACTCTTTAGTGCTGTTCAAACTGACCTTTTGTTGAATGCCAACAGTGGAATAATAGGTCCTTTGCTAAACGCTGGATATAAATGATTTATGTTTGCTTGCAGTAATCCTGTAAGGTAGAGGTATTATTTAGGAAGGTGTTTGGGGTAAATAATAAATACCCCCTCACAGGCTTAAACAAATATGGATAATTTTTTTTCTACATAGAAGGTCCATGGACGGTGATTGTTGAATTGGGTCTTGGGGATACTATAATGACTCCAGACTTTCTAGCTTTCCCCTCCGCCTTTATACTTTAGCAATTATCTTCATGTTTGGCCTCATGGTTTTAAAGTGGGCATTGTACCTGTAGGCCTCACGCTGCCATCTTGCTATATCCAGGGATGTGAGCCTCTTTATCTAGAGGTCAAAGCTTTCCTAGAACCTTCTCAGCTGTTTGTTTTTGTCTCATTGGTAAGAACTGTGGCCATGACCTTTCCATCTGGAAGGAAGCTGAGAAATTGAGGACTCAGCTTTCTGGTCTTTATAGTCAAGGCAGACAAGGGAGGAATGTGCCCAAAATGGGTGTTGGGTTAGCTAGCCTAGAGGGCCTGCCTTGGCAGAGGTCGGTATTTCCAGATTAGAGGACAAAGCAGCTCAGGAGGCTCAGTTAACTTGCGTGGGGTCACATAGCGGTTAGGTGCTGGAGGTGGATTCCAAGCTGCTCCATCTGACTCAAAAGCCTACATGGGTTCCACTATTCCAATTTTTTTAAATGTCAAAGTTCAGTTTAATTCAATCTGTTCCCTAAGCTCCTACTACAGCAGTCCTATATTATCTGTGGTTACACATTCCATGTTTTCAGTTACCCAAGGTCAACCATGGCCCAAAAATTCCAGGAATAAACAATTCATGTTTTAAATTCTGGGCCATTCTGTGCAGCGTGATGAAATCTTGCTTCATCCACCCAGGATGCGAAATCATCCTTGTCGAGCATCTCCATGCTGGGTACGCTACCTCTTGGTCACTTAGTAGCCTTCCTGATTATTAGGTCCCCTGTCCGGGCATCACAGTGTTTGTGGTCAGGTAACCCTTGTTTTGCTTAATCATGGCCCCAAAGCACAGGAGTAGTGATGCTGGCAACTCAGATGTGCCAGAGAGAAGCCATAAAGTGCCGTATTTAAGTGAAAAGGTGAAAGTTCTTGACTTATTAACAATCGTAGGTTAAGTTTGCTAAGATCTATGGTAAGAACGAATCTTCTATCTGTGATATTGTGAAGAAGGAAAAAGAAAATTGTGCTAGTTTTGCTGTTGCATCGCAAACTGCAAAGTTATGGCCACAAGTGGTGATAATTGCTTAGTTAAGATGAAAAAGGCGTTAAATTTGTGGGTGGATGACATAAACAGAAAACGTGTTCCACTTGACAGCAACATGTTGGGCCAGAAAGCATTGATTTTATACAAAGATTTCAGCAAGGGATCCCCTGAAATGAGTGTCACCAAGCCATTTACTGCAAGTGAGGGGTCATTATACAAATTCAAGAACAGGTCTGACATTTTTTTCATCTCACATTATCACAAGAAGAAGGGTGAGGTCCATATAGTACAATAGATATTTGAGAGAGGGGCCACATTCACATTTTATTGTAGTGTATTGTTATAGTTTTATTTATTATTGTTAATCTTACTAATTCATAAATTAAATTTAAAATTTAATGTGCCTAATTTATAAATGAAACTTTATCCTAGGTATGTACGCATAGGAAAAGACACTGTAGCACTGGAGGGTTCAATGCTATCTGTGGTTTCAGGTGTCCTCGGGGGGCTGTGGAATACATCCCATGTGGAGAAGGGAGGCAGGCTGTTGTGTACCTAAAACACTGGTCACCAATGAACACATAGATGGAGAAAACGTTGTTCCTGCTCTCCAGAAACTAATCACCTTGATAGAGAAAGAGATATGTACACACATATCAGCACTTCAAGGTAGAACTTAATGGCTCATATTATTGGGGCACAAACAGCATGTTGTGGGTATACTGGGGAGGGAGAGAGAAATTGTGCCGAGAAACTCCGAGAAGGCTTCCTGGGGAAGAAGAAATCTGATCTGGGCCACCTGTCTGTAGATGTTTCTTTTACCAACACGATGGCCTTTGTTTTTTTTTTTTTTTTTTCTTTAAGCCTCAGTTAAATTTAACATATGTTCTTGGTCACTTCAAGCATAGTTTGTCTGAAATTAATACAGAGATATAATCTTTGAAAGATAATCAACTGACCATCGTTTCTGTTTTTGTTTTAATGTCCCCAAAAACCCATAATCTTGTATTTTAAACCGAAACTATATGTAGTCTACCAAATTAAAATTCATGAAGTAAAACATTCCAAAAACAGTAACAAATGCAAGGCAATTTAAAAGAAGCAAGACCCATGATATATTTTTCTAAACAAGTTAAAGTGTCGGGTTGCATTCCATAAAGAAAAGTTTTTCTATTCCAATTACACAGGAATAAAATGACAGATGAGCCTTTTTTTTTTTTTAACCTCAACACAAAAGGTAATGTACTGTTCTTTCAGTGGGAGAAAATTAGTTATAATGAACTTGAGTGGAAGTGAAGTGAGAATATTTTAATTATAGATCTTAGTAAAAAAAAAAATCCAAAGATAAAAGGGCAAAGAACGTGATCAGAATGTTCACAAAAGTGGCAAAACAAGTGATGAAAGTCATGTAAAAAATTGAGAGCAATAGAGAAACGGAGGAAAACAAGAAGACTTTTTTTGTTGCCATTGTTAAGGTAGCAAAGAATTAAAATGGTAAATCTACTGGTAGGAATTTGAAGTGGCAATCTCCTGTAGCCATGGTGGGCTGTAAAGTGTATAATCTCTCTAGGAATTAATCCGATGGTGTACGAGCATATCAAGAACCCCAAAACATTTATAACCCTTAACCCGATTCCACATCTGGAAAAAAAAAACTGTTCTAAGGACATAATTTGAAATATGGACAAAGATGCATGCCTAAAGACATTTAATGCAGAATTATTATAATAAAAATGAAAATATAAATATTCAACAATAGGGGATTAAATGTTATGTTATAGTAGATCCATATCATGCAATAATCTAGCCATTATGAAAAACATCTTGAAAGCTTAATGATACTGGAAAATAATGATATAATAAATATACAAATAGCACAATAACAACTATAAAAATTTTCAATAGAAAAGTCTGGAAGGTTCTTATTATTTTACCAATTCATTGGGTAAAATGCAATAATATTAAATACTGCTGCAATCTTAATGACATAAACTTATGAGATTTTTTTATATATCATAAGCCATATTTATAACACTGCATTTTATTGTAATGAAAACTTATAGGTGAGGGGTAAGAAGAAATGGATATCCCTTTTCCTGTTTGTGTCTCACTTATTCTTTTCTGTGTGCGTAGGTCCATGCTGTCTAAGTATTACAGGTAAGACTGACGTGAACTGTTTTGCATTCAGCTTTCTTTCCTGGAAGAGGAGGAAAACTGACAACCAAGCTAGTGCTGGGGGTGTATGAGATATCTCAGTACTCAGCCCTGCCTTACAATGGACACTCCCTAAACTGATTGTACTCAGTACCTACATTCTTTTAATCTGTGAGCGTTGCCTGCTTTGTGCTTCTGAGCCTGTATTTGGACGGGATGCTGGAGAAATAGGAAGAAACAACTATTACAAGAATCCGAGAGGAAATGTCAACATTTAATAGTTGAGCTGTGACAGTTGGAAAACATATCGTTTTTGTATCTTCTAAATTTTCTACAGTGAGTACACATGATATTTATGATAAAAATGATAGTAAGTATGGGTCCCAAGTCTGCCTGGGGAGACCAGGCGCTTTTCTTCATTTCATCTCTCAGAGGCCTCAGCCTTGCTGCGGGGCCTCGGGGGCAGGTGACAATGCTGGGCTTCGTTGTGTTCTTTCAGACCTTTCTCTTGGGGGGAGGCAAGAACTGCTTAAACTTATCTAAGCTGCCTGCCGGCACAGGGTTCTTGAAGAAATCCTCACAGGGTGGCGGTAGTTGAAAGGCAAGGCAAGACAGCCTATGGCAGCCATTATTGAGACATCCCATGTTTCTCACTGTGGTCAGGAATCAGGCTGTCCCTGCTCTGGCCTTGCAAGGGAGCAGGGATGTCAGCTGTGTGCTCGCCATATGCATGTGTTGTTAGGTGTCCATGCTGTTGAAGACGACAGCTTTGCAGCATGTCAGCCCTCACACCCGGAGAGCGTCCCAGTACCTCTTGTGACAGTTAATGCTCTAGAAGAGCTCTGACACCCACCAGCTGATGAAGTCTGGGCCAGCTGCAAGCAGGGTGTACCCCCTAGGGAGCTCGTGACAGTCCTGGAGCTGTGACAGGGTTGGAGGCTGATTGGAGGCGGCATTGGCCACCTAGTCTAGAGTCTAATCGAATCTTTTGCTACTATCCTTTGAGGTTGGTATCATTATCCTCATTTCATAGATAAGGAAACTGACCTAAGTCTCCACTCAATTACAGGAGAGCAGATCCAGTATTCAAACTCAAGTGCCCGTGACTCTGAAGCTCAACGTGCTCATAAGCAGTACACGGATGTTTGGCAACATTAGTCATTTTAGTGTCAACGTCACCATTTTTACCAAAGTCATGGACCAACCATACTCCATTTATTCAATATTTTTCTTTAAGTTAGCTTATTTGATGGGTACAGCATCCTGGGTTTAATGTGCAGGTTGTGTGTTTTCAAACGCACACATTAAAAAAAAAAAAAACCCATGTAATTTATAAAGGGTTTGGTCCCCATTCCTTTTCAAATACCCAGAACCAGAGGACAGGTCCCACATTTTGGTAAACTATATTACAGTGCTTCTTTAGTCTGGACCCAAAGTGCTAACAGGCCACTGGCCAGCGGTGATGATATCTTTCTGCCTTTGTTAGAATCTGACACTGATTGCCTCTTTGATATTTCTATCCCAAGGCCAATGGTTGCTCAAAGGAACAATATCCCTTCCTCTGGGCTTCCATTCAGATCTGGGGGTCCAACATGCCCCTCTCCTAGGCACACACGATGCTACACCAGCTCCCCAGGCTGTGGATCATGCGTGCCAGGCATTTCGAGACAGTAACAGTGGGTTTGGCTCTTTCACTAGTGGCTCACAAAGTTCCTTTGTAATATGATTTGAAGTTTCAGTGTTGGGGAGGAGATTGAGAACTTCCTAAGACCACTCTATGTTGCTTTACAGGGTGAGACCTGGCTGGATGGCTCAATGCTGTTAGTCATGTGCTTGGCCAGAGCCCATAAAATTTTTATCTGGTAGAAAGTCTCTCAGGGAAAAAATTAATATCATGTCACCTCTGTGCTATAAATGGATGACACTTCCTCCGTGGTGGTGCTCTATATAGTCAGCTTGAGATAAACTTGGAAAGCAGTGAACTTGCCTCATATACAGAAGACTGAACTAGGAGTCAGCGGGCCTTAGTTCTCCTTCCAGTTCTGCCAGCTGTGGCTACAGGAAAGTTCCAGCTTGTCTGGACCCCTGTTTACTCTTCTAGAGCAATACCACCCTTGAGGGCTGCTCAGATGCACCCCGAGTGTGTGAAAGCACACAATGGACTCTTTCTGCTGACGTAGCTGCTGTGGTACATCGCCTTACATAAAATAAGGCATCAGAGCAATGAATTTAGTACTTTTCCAGGCTCTGGGGTACTCTTGACTCTGGCAAGGAGGGAGGTGGACAGAGGCTTCTGGACATACGCCATGGGCTTGTTTGGTTAGCTGAGTAAATAAGATTGATGGCAGCGTCTTTTGTTTCTGTTAAGCTTCAGAAACGTGTGTGTGAGACGTGGGTTTGGTGGCCTCACTGAGGCAAAAGTGGAGGAGAGGAATGAAAGAACTGAGACTAGTCCAGTCATTCTCACTCTGAGGAACCAGTGTGGCCAGGAAGTACCGGTAACAGCACCAGGGGTCACCACCCGATTTCTTGGCCCCCAGTCCAAAAAAATCCCAAAAGTGCTGAAAAATAGGGCAATTAGGCCCAATTACTGCAAGACTCTATTCTGATGAGAGGGCAGTAAGGCAGAGTCATTTGGCCTTTCTATGTGGTCATTCTGTCTGGAGAGCCTGAACTCTGGTATGATGCTAACCCTGAACAGGCCACAGATTAGGCAATGATGATATTAATAATCATTGGTATAATTTTTCTCATAATAGCTATGTGCAAAGCGTTTTAATAGAGAAATTATTTATCTCAAATCCTCATTACGATGCTGTGGGGTGGACAGCATGACTTCCATTTTACTGATGAGAAAACTAGGGTGAGAAGGTTCAGCTGTGTCCTTGAGGCTGGCTGCTTAATAAATGGCAGAGCAAGAGATTCAGATTTTGGTCTGTTTAACTCCAAAGCCCAAGCTCATTGTTATTTGCTTCTTTTCTCTTCAGTCAGTGATTCTCGTTAAGGTGTTGAAGTTTAAAAACCCATCTTTTATTGACTTGAATGCTGAGCCTGACGGACTATAAAGAGATGTAAAAAAAAAAAAAATATGTCACTGTATAAGAAATTTGAAGTTTATTACATCAGTTACCATCCAAATAGGTTTTGGAAATCACTCATCTAATTAGCCATTATGATTATTAGTCAGTTCTTTCTATGGAAACAACTTTATCTTATTACTCAAAATAGACACTCATTTATGTGCTATTTCTGCACAGTCTAGACGTCAGCTCCTGACAGTTCTGACAACAGCAGAAGGGATTCCTGCTCTTTTGGTGGAACATCTACTGGTTACACTGAGTCCTATCTTGTAAATACTCATCATGGACCCCCTCAGACTCAGCACTCATCAATTTCAGAGCTGTAGAGCAGGGTCCACAAACTTAGCTACACACTGGAATTGCCTGGGAGTGACTGTTTACGCACAGAACATCAGAATCCCTGGGGGTGAGACCAAAGTATCAATCAGGGTTCCTAAAATTCCCCAGGTGTCTCCAAAGGCCCTCTTACTCTTAGTGTAAACAATTGCAAGTATTTCTGGGCGAAGACTCACAAAATCCTGTCTTCCCAGGAATGCCAGAACATGAAACAGAGCTTAAACCTGATGCCTGGGCCCCATTCTTACCAGATATTCCATAAAATGGCTCCGGGAGGGGGTGGTTCAAATGCCAGTATTTTTAGAAAGCCCCCTAGGTCACTGTCATATGCAAGTAGGTTTCAAACCACTGAGTCATTCCTACTACTCTTGGGAGGAGGCTTGAAGCCCAAGTTTATTATGTTTATGCTACATTAATTTCCAGTAGGGCCCAATGCCTTTCACCAGATACATTCCTGATTCTGACATTAAGAAGTGAGTAATAAAATCTCATTTTAAATAAGATTTTTTTTCCAGCAGCCTAAGTTTGAACAAGAATTGATGCTAGCAATTCTTGCAGAAGTGGCATAGGGAGGGTAATTGTGAGGGATGCGGAGGTGAGTGTAGTTAACCTATTTGGCCTTGTTTCTTACAATTTGAATTCTTTCTTAGATGAAGGATTTAAAACAACAACAAATCAATGACCATATCACATTATATTGGAACAATGAAAATCCTGAAGCCACTTAATGTAAAACAAGCATGCTTGTATTAACTGTTCAACAGAAAGTAGCAATTTGTAATTAGCATTTCTTCCCATTCTTTTGGCCCAAAAGTAATGTTTTCTACTTTTATCATGTATAGCTTGCTGGTGTATACTCCCTCTCTCTCTTCGAACTGTAATAGTGCTGAGTCCAAGGTGGCCCCTTCAGCATGATGAGAAAGAACTTTCCTAATGACTCAGATTTCTAAATTAAACCTAAAATGTTTGCTGCAGAGATGCCAGGCACCCATTATGCATCACCGTTACAGGACAATAATATAATTCAGATAGAAATGATCTTTGCAAACGGGAATCAATTGTTGCTACTCCTCTTTGCTTTCTTGACTATCTGATCAGCGGGCTGTGGAAAAGTGCTTTTACTTGATTACTTACACTGTTGATAATCATTGTGGTTTTTGGCAGAGCTAAGGCATTATTTCACAGACCTGCATGGCGATGGGGAATGGGTGTAACTTTAAAATACAGCCAAAGTTCCTGTGGCTTTAACTGACACCGAGGAATGTACAAACTCAAGCACAATTCTTATGAGCCTTTATTCTTTTATGGTGGTTTGCCACGGGCCAGTCCACACACGGGGACAGGGTAAACAAATGTGGGGCCATGGAGGTCCTACCTTCCCCTATAGCTCAAGGAGTCCCCTGCTGTGTGGGAACAACCTGTGTGTCCCATGTAATGCCCAGGACACATGCCCTTCTACTGGGGACTTGGGTCTACAAGGAAGGCAACATTTAAAAATATGTGTATGTTTCACTGTGCTATCTTCCAAAGGGAGAGAGATTTACTATTGTAGGCCCAACGTTTTATTTGGATCCAAATTGTTGATAAAGAAATAAGAAGAACAGAGATCTGTAATATGGCAGACAACTTTTTGGAAGTGATAGTGAAAGAATAAAAGACGGATGAAAGGAGAAATGATGAAAAGGAGCTATATTAAATAATTACTTTTTATTCTTTTTACCAACCCCCACCCTTGATTAAATTTTTTTTTTTTTAACATTTCCAACAAATCAGTTATGCCATGGCTGAATGCTCTTGGAAAAAAATGTCTCTGATTAGTCCAAAACTACCTTAGCAGGCAACGCAGGGTCTAGATGTGGTTTAATTTCTTTAAAAAGAAATCTCTGTCAACAAGGGTGCTAGTTATAAAGAGAAACACCTGTCTTGCTAGAACCTAAACTAAGGACTTCTAATTCCTTTCACATAAGTCATTGAACAGCTGGCAGATATGTGAACAAGCTTCGGACACTTGAGAACTGTGACTTTGAACCAGTGACCTGGAGGTCCTCTGTCCCTGTTAGCACTCCCCTGAGCCACCTGCCAGGGCAGACTACACAGTCATTGTAGAAAAAGCATCGCCCAGTTTTGTTTGAGATTCCGCCAGCATGTGTTCAGAAAATTATCAGTATTCTCTAATTCAAGTAGCACTTACTTCTGATTGCTTTTGGTCTTGATGCTGCCGTTCTATTTAGTGACACCACCACCCACCAAGTAATTAAACTTAGAAATTGTCAGAATTTTTTAGTTAGTAGACCTGGCTGGTCTACCTCTGGTTTGCCCTATGAATCCTTCTTCTGGTCCCGTATTATCAGCTGACTTCAGGCTCCCATCATCACATCGTTGGATAGCTAAGGAACCTTTGCACTCATCCCATATGTGTATATTCTTCACTTTGCTGCCAAACTTTTATTTTAAATCAGAGACCAAATAATCTCATTGTGATGTCTAAATACTTCCTTGTTCCTCAATTATGTCTCAGTGCCTTACATTACTCCTCACCTGAACCATCTAACACTGCTCCAGCCAGCTCTGCCTGCACCTGACTCCTCCCAGTGCTAGCTCTGCTGGGCTGCCTTTCCTTCTAATAGAGTATGTGCGACCTTGCCATGTTTACAGGCAGTTGCTCCTGCTGTTTCTTCTGTCTGTAATTCCTTTCCTCTTTTTCCTCACCAATAATAGTGCACTTCTCTTGTAAGGCCCATATCAAATGTTCAGAAGTCTTTCATGCCTGAAGAGAGGTGGAAGACTCCTTTTGTCCCTTTAATGTTTATGTGTCTATGGTCATACTCCCCCCTGGGCCCACTCATTCCACAAAGAGTTTTGCACTTACATTGTTTTAACATGGGTTCCCTGGGGCCCAGACATCTTATTCACCCTTATCTTCCTAATATTTAGTACCATGTCTGTCTACAGTAGGTGCTCAATCAACGTCCTGTTGAATTAGGGTTATGGAGTACCACCTTTCTTCATGGCAGACCATGGGAAGTACTGTAGTTTGGACAATGGAGATTCCAGCCCAGCTCCCCCTCAGGTCAGCCACGGTGCGTTGCATGAGTTGATCTGTATGCCCCTTGAGTTCCTTGTGAGCTTAAAAACTGGGGGACTAAGCTTAAAGGTGGACAACTAATTCTGTCCTGTACCATTTGCTCAGGCTGGCCTCTTCATGGACTCCCAGCCCTTCTGATCTCTTCCTCCTGCTGTCTTGACCTTCGCTCCAGTGTATGTACCATCAAAGGCCCTCCAAGGCCAGCTCACTTGGCACCTTCTACTGCTGCCTTCCCTGCACCTTGCCTGCCTAGGACATTAGAATCAATTTTTCACTATTCAGCATTTTATTACATATGGTTTTCTACTGTTTGCTAACTGTTTGACTTGGTAAAATTCCAACCCCACCTCAGTTCAGCTGAGATCTACTTTACTTGTAGCGTAATGTTTCCAGCAGTGTCTCTCCTGCAGGCCCTGGCTCTGCCACTCCAGATATCTAAGTTTTAAAAGCTGCCTAAACCTCAACTATAAAGTGGGGAAAATAATAGTGCCTGTCTTACAGCACATAGAAGGGAAAACATATTAGAAGCACTTTTTGCTTTATAAATGTAAGTCTCAGCATGTGATAGCCATTAAGAACAGTTTTAATCAGAGCCTGTTGAAATGGATTTATCTTTTACCCAAAGCCTACATAAGTAATGACTGATTCTTTGAGGTCTTTATCATATTGCTGGATGATTGTGATGACTACTTTGGCAAAAAGTAATGTCCTGCATGGTTCTTAGAACAATTCTCCCACCACGAATGTGAAACAGCCAATGCCGGCACTAAAGTTGTGGTTTGTTCAGCAATGTCCTGTGGCCCGAATGTGCCACAAGAGCTTATGAATTGTCCTAAAACACACAAAATGTGATTCATTAGATATTAACTAATAAACTCAGTGTATTTTTGGTGCCATCATACTCAGACTATAAGGTCATTGAAATAAATCTGAGGCGTTTCTTCTGAAAGATGTCAACTTATTCCTCTGCCAAAAGGGAAAAAAAAACCCCCTCCAAACCCACAATGCTATCCCTTCAACTCAATAACCTCGGAAATATTTGTTTTAAAACCATTCCATTTTGCTTACTTTATTTCTTGTGTCTTATCCAGAAACTCTAAATTAACATGGCAAAAGTCCACAGTTTGAGTTTAGTAAAAACAGTATAATTCTTCTGTATCTTTCACAGACTTTGCTCATTGGGCCAGAAGCCCGACCCATTGGGACACAGCTGTACTCTGAACTCACACTGCTAGTTAACATTTCCACTGCTAGGCATTCATTTGGTTTATTTGTTCCAGAAAGTTTTCTGTTCCCTGATTAAATAGTTCACTGTGCTGTACCCACAGATCCATAACCTAGTTCAGCAGCTGATTTTTTAAGACTGTGATTTAAAGAGCCAATGACCTATTGAGAAAGCGTCATCTTTTCACCATTGGATGAAAAGCGTCATCTTTTCACCAGTTAAGTGCTGGACCCTCACTGTACAGGATGTGGGGAGCTGAGAGCCAGGATAGCCCAGGAACGCAGCATTGGTGACTCACTGTGCTGGTGAGATGGCCACCATGGCATCCCTGTGTGAAATGAATGTTACCTCTTTTTCACAGATACAGAACCTGGTAGTCTTGCTCTGGTGACCTATGTCTCTCATTTCTCCAATCTGTGCCTCAACTTATGTATAAGATTCAGGTGGATTTCCCAGTTTCCCTCCTCACTTTGATCCCTACTGAATGTTGGGACCATTTCTGTCCAGCTCACCAGAGATGCTCCAGAGGTGAGGAGAAGCTTGCCTCTCACGGATAGTCAGGAAGGGGCAGTGAGACTGGCCAGTGAGCTCGCTGAGATGCATGCTGGGTTGCTCTGCTGACATCGAGTTGAGGCCAGACAAGCCTGCTCAAGGCCAGGGCCCCAAATTAAAAAGGGTGGGTCTTGAGAGCTCACTGCTGTGACACACAGCTATTGAGATCACTGGTTCTTCCGGTCATGTTAGCACTTGCTCCCCTACTTTCTATCCTATTCTCAGGCACGCCCCTCCAATGACTGGGTCAACTGTTGAGCTCTGTGAAGCCAGCAGACCTTTCTCAGGGATTAAAGGGCAGCCCATTCTGTGGCGGCTGCGGTGACTGGTGTGTTCTCTAGGAGAGCCATGCGGTAGAATCTATCTAGTATTTTGTGTTAACTACTGTATGTGTTCCCTATGGAATATTGGTAAGATGAGGAAAATGGAAGGCATGACATTTAATACATGTCATAACACCTTTAAGGAGTGAGAAAAATGTACAATTAGTTTGCACTGATTTGGAAGGGTTCCAGAAGTTATGTGGAATAACTTCTTCCCTCTCATAAGAGACTGTCAGAGAGCCTGGCCAGAGTTATACTACTGTATTTTTAGGGTACTTGTGAAGTAGAGTGTTTTCTTCATCAGGATTTGAGCCACTTAAGGAGCCACTTGGTTATTTCTTCTCAGGAGTTTAATAACATCGTTCAGTAGAACTTTTTGTGGTAATGGAACTGTTGTATAATTAGCCACTAGCCTCATGTGGCTGTCGAGAGCTCTGAAGTGTGGCGAGTGTGACTGGGAACTGGATTTTAGTTCGTTTCGTTGTAATAAATTTAGGTAGCCCTGAGTGGCTCCTGGCCGCTGTGCAGGGCGAGACATGTCCGGAATTCTCTTACGTGGCTGACCGGAAGCAGCCTCAATCTCGGATGTGGAGTCGAACTGAACGTTTCCCTTCTTCAGGACACTAACCAAATGTAGCCTTGCTCTGTGTTTTTCAAATGTTGAACATAATTTATTTTCCATAATTTTAGATCTTCTGTTCATATGATACTTCAACTAAAAAACCCTATTCTGCATCTAGGCTTATACATTATTACTAGCGCCATGTGTCAGGGACTCCAGGACTTAGGGGAAAAAAATCCCCATGGTGATGCATAACGGTTCTGCTGTTTCCATAAATATACCTTACAGATCCTCTCTGTCTTCCACAGTGCTTCTGAGATCATTTCCCAGAAAGAGTGGGAAACTGGATATTTCATGAGTATTTCCACTTTATCTTCACTGATGGGGGGAGGAAACGAACAGCAGTTGCTAGTAGAAGATGTCTGGGTTGGAGGCCCAGTTCTGTGTCTTTGGGATAATTATTTAAATCTTAATAACTTAGACTTTGTTCATTTGTCAAATGAGAATGATAAGAATGCTTTCAGTTCTACATGACTTTCAGAGTTGAAGTATAAGAATCTTTGACTTAAAATGTGTGTAAGTCTTCCTGAGCTACAAAACACTACAAATGCTCATGGTTGTGAATATTCTATTTCAACTGAGACAGGAGTATTCATATTGGCCTTTGTAGTATATTTTTCCATGCCTGAAACTAATCACTCAGCCACTGCCTGTGGTAGATGGAGACTTACCACTGAATATATTTAGGATCTTAACCTACTGTGTTGTAGGCCTCATAAGCATGAGCTAGTATTTAAGTGCCAGTCTGCATGGTATGGAGCTGATCTCTGTGTAGCAGATTTGCTAAATGAAGACAACTTTCTTGGGGCGGGGGAAAATTTAAAGTGTTTCCACTCTCATACTCTCTATTGGCTTGATGATATACCTGCTTTCTGAGATAGGGAGAAATCTTGGTTTTGGTCCTACCTATAAAACAGATTCACTGCATGATTTGACAAATTCATTTAATCTACATGTAGATTCTCTAGAAGGGAGATTAAGTTTGAGATAGTATTTTTAAATTTTTGTTAGGTGATTATGTTCAGATTTGTTTATATGCTTTTAAACTTCTTGAAGATAAGGGGCACACCTCATTCTTCATTCTTTCTGAAAGCTGTGTTCCTTAACAGTTGTTGAGAAGTATAGTACATGTACAGTGAGGTTGCTAATTTAACTCACTGCAGGCAGATGCACACAGAAAATGCAGCTTATTTATTTTTCTATAGCTCGTTGAATCTTTCTCTTGAACTTTTGACCTGTTGGGGATTGAGGAATGTATTAATTAGCCATTGCTGCATAAAAAATTAACCTAAAAGTTTAGCAGTTTAAAACAACAAACATTTATTATCTTATAATTTCTAGGTCAGGAATCTGGGTGTAGTCCTCTGGCTTAGGGCCTCTCAGAAGGCTGCACTGAAGGTATCAAGGACTAGATCTTGGGTGACCAAGTGTCCAGGATTGCTCGAGACTGAGTGGTTTCTGGGATGTGGCTTCCAGTGCCAACACTGGAGAACTGGGATGCACTGGTTACTTTAGCTGGGTTTTATTTGAAGCCTAGGCTGAGGGACAATCTTCCAAGCTCATATATGCCATTAGCAGGATGCAATCCTTGTGAATTGGTGGACTGAAAGCCTAAGTTCTGCTCTGGCTGTCAGCCAGAAGCCTCCCTCTGTCCCTTGCTGCATGGACCTCTTCATCTGGCAGCAGACAGTACGTAGCTTGTTTTATCACAGCAAGCAAGGAGAGAGGAAGAGAGGTGAGCAAATCAGAAAGCAGAGTCTTTTTTGCACCTAATCTCTAAAGTCACATCCAAACACGTCTGTTGTTTTCTATTTGTTAGAAGCAAGTCACTAGGTCTGAATCATACTCCATGAGGGTGGATTATTCAAGGGCATGAACAAAGAGAAGTGGGGATTATTGGGAGCCATCTTAGAAACTGCCTACCACAAGGAGAAAAAAACCAAAACTTAACTGAATGTGGCAATGCGGGTAACAGTACCTTTTGGATAATCATTCGCAGTCTCAGATTTCCTTCTCTTCCTTTTCTGAGGTGGTTTCTGAGTGTACGGGAAGACGGCCTGCAGAGCATGTGGGTGTAGGAAGGAGGCACCTGAGCGCCACCTCTCTACTGCCCTGGTCCTCTCTTATCTGCAGCAATGCCCCCGTTATGACCGGTGACTGCTTGCCCTGCTGCTCAACAGCTGAATTTGGCAGCTGGTGGACACATGGTCCGTAATCTCTTGGCTCAGCTGGGCTTGACTGTCCTCTTGCTGATTTGGTGCCACTTCCATTCTTGAGACAAGCTGTTCCTCCCACCTGACCACCCAGCCCAGCAGGCGCCTCGGTGGCTCCGTGTAGTGACCCTCTGGTAAGCTCTCCACCCCATACCATCAGATACAGCCTGCTTCCGTTCTCAGGGTGTGTGGAAATTTCTGGGTACTTGTGATACCACGTAAGGGCTGAGAGAGCCTCTGGGGGGCTGAAAAGAGCATACTCCCCCTTCCTGCACAGTCGCATTCTAGGACCCATGTGCTTCTGAAGCAGCTGTTCTGTGGCAGCTTGCTCGGGAGTCCCAAATGCAACAAGGAGGCCAAGGCAACTCTCCATTTGGCTTTCCCACCAACCTGTATAAACTGCATTCTAGGATCGCATCCCAGTTTGGGGGAAAGGCGGGGTCATGGGGAGGGCACGGTGCTCCGTTTTATTCGTAGCCTCCTCCTATGTTCTGTCCTGAGCCCTCCCCACTAGAGGCACAAGGGAAGACCCCCCCCCCCGCCCAGTTGGCTGAGACCAGGGCCACTTGGAGTATTCTCCTCTCTTTACCCAAAGCTTGGCTTTCATGACAATTGTCTTAATGAAGATTTGTAAAGTCAGATTTAGGACTCGAAGATGATCAATGGCCTCTTATTCTTTGCATCAATAAGCCTTTTGGCTAAGCTGGGTTGCTGAAGCTGTGAAGGAACATAATTTAAGGCGGAAAGGATAATATATCTTTTCAAAATGCCAAAAATACTATCCTCATTACATGCATTTGTTTTTACAGCTGCAGTTGACTTTCTGGAGTGGCCAACAGCCCTGGTTTGGGGGTTCATGGGCCCCCTGATTCTACTGGGACCAAAAGGGGCTAGAAATGGAGGAGTTCTGTGGGTTTTTTTTTTTTTTTTAATGCTTTTCTAGTGGCATTTCTATAAGTCTAGTATTTTCCTGCCTAAAGGATAAGGTTTGCGGAGTTAAGTGAATAATCCCACATACTGAGAGAGCTGAAAGGAATGTGTGTATGTGGAGGTTGGGGGTGGCGGGGAGGAGGTGCCTCAAGAGGGAACAAGGACAGAAAGTGAAATGTAGCATGCAGACGAAATAGAAAGTATAAAATGTCTGTAGTGGGAACAACATGGTTAAATAGTTCTCTCTCAACCCTCCTAAGCAGCTGCATCCAGGAGGGAAGTTTGCCATGGAAACACAGGAAGTGTCAGAGATCTGGGCAACAAGGGAAGCTTTTCTTGTAGCATTCAAAGTGGAAGTAGTTTTCTTCCCACCAAAACGCCTGGGGCTGTACAACACTCTTTTTTTTTTTTTTTTTTTTTTTTTTGCAGTGGCACCGGATGATGGGATGTAGAGACTGAGGTGCTATTTATGGCAGCCAGCAGCCAGAGGTGGCAGTTTGCCGATTTGGGAGAAAGCAGCCTCTGACAAATGGAATTGACAGGAAATTTGAATTAAAAGTGAGCTTTGAGTAATTGCAGATAGAGAGATGGCATTAAATAATTGTTATGAAAAGTCTTGACCCAGGAGAATGGTCACTTCAATGCCGATGGTGTGACACTGGCAGAGAGGGACTCGGCATTGGGCAGTGGAAAGGAAAGGCTGGATCTGAAAGTTAGAAGGACGATGTGTAAATAGGACCGGGGCAGATGCTCTCCTTGGCCACCTCTGGCCAAGGGATTTAAAATATTTCTTAGTGATGAGGGATTGTAAATTATCGTTAGTACTATATTGAATTAAATATAAAGTAAACTGCAAATAACATCCAGCTTAAGTTATTGGCATGTAAATTACATACAGTTCTTTTTCCACAATGGGACTAGAGTCATTCTCAATGCATTCTTTAAAATGAAGTTTTAGTAAAGTCTGCAGTTAGAGATGCTTACTTATAATGTTCACGTACATTTGCTTCACTGGGAGAATCTAAATAAAATTTGGGTATCCAGAGTGGGCAAACCAGGCCCACAGCTCTCCTTACAGAAAGCAACTAAATGAAGCTAATACCCACCCGTGTGTACCATGACTTATAAAAGCAAAGGATGAAGGGAAAGGAGAGAGATGAGAAAGGCTGACTAGATGTCAAATCAGAGAAAAAGGGGAACACACAGAAGAGAGTGAGCCCGTAAAGGGTCATGTGATCAGCAGAGGCTGTAAAACTATGGACAGATCTTGGAAGAAGGGACTTGCATAAGTTTGCATGTGTTTTAGCTTTTGGCTGGAGAAAGAGAAAGGAAAGTTAGGGTGAGGAAGGGGGAATGGTTGTACAGGGCAGAATGGTGTCTGTTCTACACTAGCTCCAAAGACCAATGTGCAAGTCCTCTGGAGAGAGAACTTGCTAGCAAAACAATTGTTTTTCTGTGTGATTCAAGTGGGCTGGTGGAGGGGGCAGCCCTGCCAGTGATAGACTCAGTATTGTGCCTCTCAGCCATCCTGCGGGATTGCTGTTATAGTTTCGTTAGAAGAGCATTTTCTTGCTGTAACTCCTATAACTGAGTTAGTGATGGGTCACTGCCTCAGGTGACTTCATTTTTTTCCATTTAATCAAAAGTGTGTTTTATATATATATGTGTGTGTATATATATGTATATATTTTACATTCAATATTGTTTTGTATTAGTTTCGGGTGTACAGCATAGTGGTTAGACAGTCCCACACTTTACAAAGTGTTCCGTTGATATTTCCAGTACCCACCTGGCACCATCCATAGTTACTACAACAGGTGACTTCTGGAGACCATCCATCAGGGACAGGTCTGCATTAGAGAGGAAGCCTAAGGTGCGCGTCACATGGCGATTCATGTGTCAATGCTCGTGGGACAACCTGGGAACTTCGTCACTACGAGATGAAAGTTCCTAGGGGACTCCTTAAGAAAGTGGGGATGGGTTTCGCTGCTGTTTTTATTACTATGCCCTTATGAACAGCTTCTTGAACCATATTATTGTCCCTGTTTCAGGAGTTAAACAACTGCGGCTTAGCAAACTTAAGTGACATGTTTACTGCATCAAAAGAAGTGTTGGAGCCAGGATTTAAACCCATGTTTATCTGTCTCCAGAGCTCATTCCTGTTACCACTCCTGTATGAGCTCTCTGTTCCTACTGCCAATATGATCCCAGAAGCTGTTGAAACAAGAAGAAACTTAGAAAGGGCAGGTCTTTAAGTCATGTGCCAAATGTTAGACACTGACAATTCACAGATGATGGCCAGGTCAACCAGACAGGTCAACAGAGTCCTGAAAACCATGGTTCCGGGTGGAGACGGAAACCATCTCTGGTAATAGGAGGAGGAAGTCTTTGTCCAAACAAAGCTCATGTCTGGGTAAGTTTACTAATGGTGGTTCTTACAATCAAGTGTTTAGGCACCATGCCTGTTAAAGATGGGCCTTGGCCCACCAGTGGTTGTGATATCTTGGCCAAGTTGCTTAAGTCGCCTGAATGTCATTTTCAGTCTAAGATGAAGAATGTGAAAGCGTCTGTTTTGCAGGATTATTGTGATCATTCCCCACAAATACATAGTGTGGCAAATTGTATTTCAAATGGTGACCACACTGATACACACATCCCAATCCCAAATGCATTGAGATTGTGACAGACAGCCTCTGCCTGGAAGCTGAGGTCTATATTTTCTCTGTCTGAATCCTGGCTGATTTGACTTCTCTGATCAATAGAAGTGGCAGAAGGTGGTGCTCTGTGACTTCCAAGGCTGGGTCATAAAAAGGGTACAGCTAGCATCTGTTCCCTCTCTCAGGATACTTGCCCTTGGAAACCAGCTACCATGCTGTGAGGAGGCTCATACTGACTAATGTGGAGAGCAACCAAGGGCCCCAGCTGACAGCCATCACCAAACATCAGACACGAGTGAAGCAGCTTTCAGATAATTCCAGCTCCCAGCCTTCGAGTCTTCCTTCTGAGGCTCCAGACATCATAGAGCAGAGACCAGCTGTTCCCACTGTGCCCCATCCAAGTTCCTGACCCACAGTATCAGTGAGCATGCTTCATTGCTGAATTTGGGGGTAATTTGTTATGCATCCATAGTAACTGGAACAGAGTTTGATTCCATGTAAATAATACAAAAGAAATGTAAGATAGCTAGGGAATTTATGTAACTAATTTCCTGTTCATTAATTTAATATGCATTGCTAGGCCAAGTGGACTCAGTCAACAGTCAGTTCTGGTATCTAACAACTTAGTAACCAGATCGACAGTAAAATACAACCAAAACATGGAGGCACAATGTTTATATTGACAGATTAAACATGGTCCCTGGTCCCTTTCAGCCTTTGGTAGAACAAACAGACTTTTGTTTACTGGCCTCAAATAAATATTTTAGTTGAGTGCCCACTGATTTACTTTTAACTCAGTTCTGTTTATGAATAAGGAAAATCTAACAGGGGTGGCCAACCTTAGCTCTTGTATTTTAGGAGCTCATAATAATAAAACTTTATAGATGGTCTTACATGGGGTTTTACATTCTTTATTCTCAAGTGGGATTTGTTAATGCATTTGTATGGTCTTCACATAGAGGCCGATTGTGGCCATAGAACAGAATGGTCAGATGTGTGCTCGCTTCTACTTGCAGCTGTTGAGATATGCGATAGTGTGTGTATATATATATATATATATATATATATAGCAAAGAGAAATATGTATAACTGTGGATGAAACACAGAAACCAGTGACCACTTTTGGCATCTATGTTAAGTGTTTTAAGACATGCAGTTCTGGGATAGAACCTTGAGAGGTTCTGGGAAATGGGCACGTGCCCAGATGTTATGCAAATACTTGGCAACCGTTCCACCCTTGGAGGAGAAAGAAATAATATAGGAGGGCTGGGCAGGCAAAGAAAGGCATTCTATAACTGCCAAGAATTCTGAAGGTCTACAATTTTACCCTCGTTGCAAGCTGACAGGTTAGGGTGCCACAGATGCAAGGATATTGGTAGAAGAGTTGAGACTCCTGAGTCAGAGGCAAAGGGCAGTATATTACTCGTGACAGTAACAAGAGCCAGAGAATCAGCATTTTTGCACCAGTCTCCAAGTCCCAATTCCCACAGGTGGTCTTGAAGAGGGAAGATGATACCTGCAAACAGAATGGGTTTGTTACAGAAGAAGAACCCTGAAAATAGGGAACTCAAATTTTGTATAATGTGCAGTCAGCATGCTTGACCTTTGCGGGAGAGGGAGAGGGGGAGGGGGAGGGGGAGGAAGATTGAGATTGATTTTCTTTATTACACTGAACAGGGAAACACTATCTCCCATGCTGTAAGCAAACCTGCTCTTTGCTGTGGAGGGGGACGCAATGTCTCTATTTCAAGACTGTTTGCTGTATGAATATCCTTAAAAAGATGGTTCAGAACAAAGGGCAGCCAGTATCTCTGTTTACAGGATGTGCAGAAATATTGAGAGATCCATGGGAAATGGTCTCCTCACAATAATCCTCAATCTTTAGAGCAGAGATTTTCAACCTTTTTTAATCTCACAACACCCATAAACTAATTACTAAAATTCTGCGACACACCTAAAGATATATTTTTGCTGACCTAATAAATAAAAATAGGTATAATTTTGATTCACTCACATTGACAGTTATTGTTGTTTTGGCTGTTGTCATTTTTTTGACAATCTAAGGGAAAAGAGGTCAGTGCCCCTGACTAAATAGTCAGGTATTGTGTGTTTTAAAAATTCTTTAGGATATCTAAAGAAATCACAGAACAACTATTATGGTTTGGCCAGGGGTTAAAAGTCAATGGCATCTGTACACGTCAGGGAAGGTAGAGATAAATGTGTACCATAACTTGAATTTGCGTATTCTCCCCTCTAGACTATACTTCAGGGTGGTCCCCATCACTAGGGTAGCAAAGACAACTTAAAAAAGTTCAATTTTCCTTTAGTTCAAGTGTGTCTGTCATTTCATATTGCTTTGGGGAGCTGGTGACCACTGAGATCCACGAGCAGCACAATTTACAGTGATGCTGTGAAATAGCAAAGTGCATATTTATTCTTTCCAACTGATGGAAGAGGAAATTTGCTCTATGGCTGGACTGAGGGAGAGCAACCACAAGTGACAGGTTGGTAGTGGCAAATGCAGAATGATAGTAAGAATGAAAGCTGAGTTCCTCAGACCTGCTTAAAAGAATAAAGTGCCTCATGGGGCCTCAGCTGCTTTGGGTTAGAAAGGATGTTGATCACTCACTGTTGGCTTTGAAAGCCATTCTCTACCCTTTCACTGCTCTGCTAATTGCTGTGCCCCTTGTGAAAAAGAAATTAGACAAACTGCTTATTGGCAAGAAAGGTTTTTTCCCCTCCAACTCTTGCTGGAAAAAACAAAAACAAAAATTAAAAAAAAAAAATAAAACCTCCTTAACAAATGAACATCCAGGATGCAGATGACCAAAGAAAAAAGTTAGTGAACTGAAAGATAATAATTATCTAATCTGAACAACAAAGAAAAACATTTTTTAATGGAGTAGAGCCTTAAATTGGAGACAATAGCAACCAACATGGCTAACATTTTTGTCATTTGAATTTCAGAAGAAAAGGAAAAAGAAATTGATGCAGAAAAAATATTTAAAGAAATAATGACTGAAAACTTCCCAAACTTGGTGATACAAATTTACAGATTTAAGAACCTTAGTAAAACCAAAATAGGATAAACTCAAAGAAAACTGGCCTGAACACATTATAATCAAATTGCTAAAATCCAAAAATTAAGAGAAAAAAATCTTGACAACACATTACATTTAGGAGAACAACAATTTGAAGTATTGACGATTCTCTTCTGAGATCACAGAGGTCAGAAGATAGAGGAACTATCTACTTAAAGCCCTGAAAAAAAACACTGTCAAGAATTTTACATATGAAAATACTATATCAGGAAGGAAGGCAAAACTAGGAATCTGTTACTAACAGACCTGTTCTAAGAAAAATACTAAAGGAAGTTAATTAGGCTGACGGGAAACTTGAAACTTTAGGAATGAAAGAACAGTAAAAATGGTAAATATCGAATGCTACATTTCTCCTTTTCGTTCTTTAAATTATGACAGCTTAGAGCAAATAGAATAACTTCACTGGGGTTTTCAATACATACAAATGTAAAGCATTATGATAGCCATAACATAAAAGGGAGAAAGTAATGAGACATATATGATTATAAGGTTTCTATATTTTACTTGTAGTGACAAAATATTAAATCAAAATAGAATGTAAAAATGAGATATGGATTTTGTTATTCCTGGGGCAACTGTGGAAAAATATTATGACAAAAGGACATAGCCAAAACACCAAAACAAGTTCAAATGGAATATTAAAAACATTGAAAATACAACCAAATAAATTTTCTAGAACTGCAAAATAGGGACAATGAAATTGAAAGCCAGTGCCTGGTTTAATCAACTGATTAAAGACAAAGAAAAAAAAGGTAATTTGAAAGCTAGATATAAGAAAATTGCTCAAAATGCATCACAGAGTGATAAAGCATTCAGTTGTATTGATAAGGAGAAAGAAATGTTTTTTGAAAGACTTAAAGTTACATCTAGCCCTGTCTGGTGTGGCTCAGTGAATTGAGTGCTGGCCTGCAAACCAAAGGGTTGCTGGTTCCATTCCCAATCAGGGCACTTGCCTGGCTTGTGGGCTGGGTCCCCAGTTGAGGGCAGTGAGAGGCAACCACACATTGATGTTTGTCTCCCTCTTTTTCTCCCTCCCATCCCCTCTCTCTAAAAATAAATAAAATCTTTAAAAAGTAAATGAAAATTACATCTAAGTTAAACAGTTGATGAATAATATAAACATTTGTCAGTTCTGTTCAGTTTTGCGAATTGAATTTTGCGAATTGATGTATATATCAATTTGCTGTTCACATTAAAAAATGATGTAAGACACTTGTTGATGCCTGTGAATTTGGACCCTCTGCCTGGGATGAGGTTTTTCTTTTTATGCTTTGCTTTTTTTTTTTTTTTTTTTTTTTTGCATTCACACATGCACTAGAAAATGCTAAAACGACACTGGTGTTTTGGGGTCCTCTCTGACGTATAAAGAAAATTTCGCTGTAGTGCTTTCCAAGGTGCCCTCGTTCTTGTGGGCACAAGTATCCATGGTCACTAATTTGAGGAAGGTGATTCTATAATTTCTGAATCTACTGGTTGTGAATTGCAAAATTTTTTGGCAACACTTTAACTACATTCAGTAACTCAAAGGACATGAGTCACGGGGCTGAATGTGGAGTCCAGCCAGATCTTGGTGGGATTCCAGAATCCTGTTCACCTCCTGCTTTCTTAGGGCAGCTGCCTGCTGGGAAGCAGCAGAGGAGCCCTGGGTCAGGAGAGCTTCCTGTGGATCTGGGGAGGGGCTGTACTTAAAATGCCACTGGAAACAGAATTTGGCAGCTATGGGGACTTGGTGACTTTAGAGAATAAGAATTAGGGTTACCCAGTGTTAGCAGGTTACATGGGAGTCAAACAAGAATAGATCTTGGAATGAGAAATATAACAACATTTCCATTCATTCTGAAAAACACTGTCCTACTCTTTAAGTCTGTCAACAACCCTCAAGAGCAGGCCATATTATCCACATGTGACTGGTGAGGAGACCGAGGTTCAGGGAAACAAAGTCAGAATTCCATGACAGATCTGCCTAGCTCCAAGGCCTTTCTTCTACCTATTCAAGTGTTTATAATATGCACACATCTATTCCTATAGAAACCTTTAAATTACACCCATGATGAAAACCAGCCTCGTTTGAAGGAGACATAACCTAACATGCAGTCCCACCATGGTATACGTCATGGGTTCACTTTGATGGAACATCTTCCTTACCGCCCTGTTAGCTAGTGAAGGGAGTCTGTAGCCAGCTTTAGGGAATAGAGTCAGGTTATACTCATTATCCTTTTAGGTAGTTACAGACTTGTTAGTTTTGTGTGTAGGCCTATTCTTGTCTTACCCATTTTATACACACCCTCACACACATGTGCCCGTACACAGTGTATCACCATCTCAGATTCTACGAAGTTAAATGAATTTCTAGACGGCTGAGGTTAATTAGCTACCCACCCAGAGCCCCAGCAAGAGCATGCCAGTAGCTTATCATAAACCTACCATCCTCCTCCAGAGAAAATCAAGCCCTTTGGAGCTTAGTATTTAGTGGGTCAGGTCCTGGGAGGGCTTTATGCACAGACATGGAATGGGGAGATTCTGAAAGGGCATCTTTGCAATATAACACATTCCACTGGACAAATATTTAGTGACTAAGCCCTATGTTTTAGGTAATGAGTCAAACTCTGGGTGCACAAAGATGAAGTCCAAGTCCATGACTTCTCAGCTCTCCCCATTCCATCAGAAAGAAGAACCTGAAACAAAGCAGTGGAGTGGGAAGACAGCAGGAGAAAGCCAGGGAAAGCTGTAGGAAAACATTAGAGGTGGATTTAATGGTTGAGTTAGAATTTACTAGGGTTATGAGAGCATGGGGCACTACAGCCAGAGGGAGGTGTGTGGGCAGAGATGTGTCAGTGAACTCTGCTCCCGGGCCAGTGAGAAGCACTGTGTGACTTGAGCTCTGAAGAGTGGTGGGGTGGAAATGTGGAAGAGAAGGCTGGCAAGGTTCAGAGGGCCACATCACAAGGAATGTGGCTTTATCCTATTGGCTACAGTCAGGGTGACCATAAAATTTATTATTCAAAATGGGACACTTGTGAGAATAAAAGAAGGTGCTAAAAATCATTGGAATTTATTATTTTTTGATACTTATTGGCCATCAAATTAATTCTATTAAACTTTTTGAAGATAAAATTCTTTCTAAAATCATAAAAATATTTATCTTGTATATTAAAACAAAAATAAAAACAGTAGACAATAAAGATAATGAGTAGTTATATTTTTGATGTATAGTCACATGTTTTAATTTTGTTATTTATATCTTTACTACCATTAGCATTTTTCTGAAGAATATATATTTTTCAGTATAAGCTTATTTTTCATGTTTTAATAAAACAGTGTGTTTCAAGTTCTCTTTTATGGTACATAGATTAGAATATTTAATACCTCCAGCGAACTCTTCCACTTTTTTATTTGAGAAAATACTGTCCGTAAACACCTTGAGGAATGTTCAAAACAAATTATGCCGAAGAGAATATTCTCAATTCAGTTTTTTTATGCTAAGATGCGTAAACATCTCAGGCTGTTTCTCCACTCTATTCAGTGTACCTTTCTTTAACAAATATTTTTATAAGACAAGACTCATCAAATAAATTGTCTCTGTTTATGATGTTTTTGAATTTTTGCCAAATATAAACACTGCAAAACTACAGGCTTTCTCAATTTCATTTCACTCCAGAATAGGATACTATAAATTTATCCAATAAAAATAGTAGTGCTATTAAATGATTCTCCCTGCAAGTATTCTCAAGAATAATTATAGAATTTCAAAACTGAATCTGTGTACTCTTTTTTTAAAAAAAATTTTATTTATATTTAGAGAGAGGGGAAGGGAGGTTGAAAGAGAGGGAGAGAAACACTGATGTGTGGTTGCCTTTCACACACTCCCAACTGGGCATCTGGCCCACAACCCAGGCAAGTGCCCTGACTAGGAATCAAATTGGCGACCCTTTGGTTTGCAGGCTGGCACTCAATCCACTGAGCCACACCAGCCAGGGTGAATGTGTATACCCTTCAAACCCTTGTTATTCAGTGTGCTGAGTTCTCCCTTTACTTTTAGAGGAATAAGTTTCTATGTCTAGCTTGTTGAAAGCTTTGTTTTTAGTAATCAAAATTCATTAAAAGCTCAAACACTAATGTTTTTGACATTTCATCCATTGAGTACTTTGCTTAAATATTCTCAACTAATTTTAGCCCTGACAAGTGTAGCTCAGTTGGTTGGGCATTGTCCTGCAAAGCAAAAAGTTCACTGGTTTGATTCCGGGTCAGGGCACATGCCTGGGTTGCAGGCTGGGCCCGGCGCATGTACAAGAGACAACTAACCAGTGTTCTCACACATACACATCAATGTTTCTCTTCCTCTCTTCCTCCCTCCCTTCCCCTCTCTCTAAGAATGGATGAGTAAAAGGTTTTTAAATAAATAAATATTCTCAACTAATTTTAAATAAAATACAAGCAAAATTTAGAGGAGTTGTTCATATTTAATTCCATTGTAAGACACTTAAGTTGATTTAAATTTTTTTTCAGAGGCTGAAACCTTTCTAATATTTGATTGTAGGCAGCAAAATGAGAATGTACTTACTGCCATGCTGCATGTTTTTTTTGTCTTTAGTATCAACTTCATTACAACTTTTATGTGGTTAAACCATTCTAACTGTGAGTAAGTGTATATATATGTAAATTTTGAGAAGTACAGGTCTCAGATACTTTTGTACTATTTTGAATAGAAGAGTATCATAGCTTGTTTCGACAAACACATGAATTATATGTGTACCACAACCAGTTCCAAGTAGAATTTTGTATAGTTTCTATTTTTAAAAAATATTTCTTCAGATCCTTTTATTTTTATTATGATGCTGGGCTCCATCAAAATTTCTAATTGTTTTTCCATAAGAAAAGCAAATAATTACTTCTAATATTTAAAATTTTAACTGAGTTTACAATAGCATTCACAAAAGTAGTGGATGTTTCAACTATGTTAGAATGGACTAACTTTATTTCATAAGTCAAGGAAAGCAATTGAATGATTTTTGAATTAACTGATTTTTTATTCAAAGCTGACGTCTCTGATGTTAAACTGGTACCATTTAACTGTTTAAGGTTTTTCTCCTGCTAATGGACATAGCATACTGACAACTATCGCTTTATTTTTCTACTTACACAAGAAAACTTGGCATAAAAGGGCCGTGTAATTTAGAAGAGCCATTTGATCTAAATGAAAAGTCACGCTTTACAGTGCGATTCAGAAACTCACCTAAGGCCTCCTGCACTGAAGTACCCTGTCTGGGCAAAATCTCTTATCAGCTTTTGCAGGAGTTGCAGTTGTTTCTGCGGAAGTTTTGTGACTTGATGTCTTCTCAGTTTTTTGTGGCCACTGATGTCACACAGAGCATAGTATTCTCAACAGATGTTTGGTCTGAGTTACTTTTTAATCATAAATTTTCTTGAGAAATTGGAAATTCAGTCTTAAATTTTCATTGTTGAATTTTGTTTCTTTTTTTGTTTATTGCTGCTGAAAGAGATACATGGCTTATTGCAAAATAAAAGTACATTAACAATAAAATATATAGTAATAGGTTTATACTATATAGTAAATGCTAAACTTTTGTCATAAGAACATTGAGACTATTCTATACACACTTTTTAGCAGAATCGGTCAGTCTCCATTTCCCACATGTAATTTTACTCATATTTAACTTACAATTTTCATGTTTCCACTTGACTTGCCAAGTCTCAGACTGGTGCCTGCCTACACCTTGAAGGCAGTGCCACTGGACTGGAAGGAGTTAGCTGACTGTACCCAAACGTGTCAGAGTGTGCTTCAGTTTTTGTGTGAATAGCCCTGTGTGTTGTCCTTGAAAGGGAGCTGTCATTTAGGTTGGGTCTTGAAGGGGCTGGGAAGAGAGAGTTGGATGATCACTGGTTCTTTGTCAGATTTAATTAAATGTCAAAGAAATCTATTCATTGCACATGCTTCTCACACAGTACCAGAAAAGTCTATGGCAGGAGCTGGAAGTGTAAAGTGGAGGTCCGTTAAAGGCAGTGTGGTTCCTTTTCAGACAAACGTTAATATTACCACTTTGGTAAATAAAATAAAAGTGCAGAACAAGTGCTGGGACGAGAGGCATAAAGCAAGACTGTCCTGGGCAAATGGGAACATATGGTCTGCTTAGCAATTGGGTACTGCTGCAGGCTTTAAGCAAGGAAATTATATAATTAGATTTGTGCTTTATAGGGATAAATTTGGGACTCTGGAGGCAATAAGCAGTACAGATATGGTAGGAAGAATTTGTAAAGAGTACCATTTCAGAGATTTTGGCAATAATTAACCACCATCTGCTTGTAAAGACTTTGATATAGTCCATCTACTGCGTGGTCAGTATCATCTAAAACCTAGAGAACAGAAATGTGACTCAGGCAGGAAAGTTTTAATAGGGGTTCAAAGTGAGGCGGCTGTAGAGTTAAGACTTCTAGCAGAAGTGAGAAGAAATGGTCTCTGTCAGAGATTGCTAATCGATTCCCAATAACCACCATCTCCTTTCTTTGTAATAGAATTCCTGATATTCACCTGGGCACATGTTTTCTCAAGCTGCCTCGCAGCTGGGTCTGGCTGAAAGTCTAAGCTCTGGCCAGCACGTACCGTCTGGAGTGTCAAGTGCAGTTCTGGCAAGTCTCCCCCTAGGGCGGGCCAGTGCCGCCTTCCTTCCCCTTTACTGCTGTCTGGAATGCAGAGATGATGGCAGAGCTCAGGTGCTGAGACAGTGGATCATCAAGAGAGAAAAAAAATATCTAAAGAGAAAGAATTTGGGTCTCTGCATTCTGTAGCCATTCCACGGATCCTGGAAAGCTTCGCTCCAAATTTTTTTTCACATGAGAAAAGAAAAAAAGAGGAGCTCTGATTTGTATCTTAGGTAGTGTTTAAGCCATTATTATTTTGGGTTGTCTGTCACATCAGCTAAACTTGATTCTAAATGAGGAGCTTACATAGTGTGATGTTCACTTATGAAAGAAAAGCATCCAAAACTTATCTGATCTTGATGACACTCTTGTAGGAAAGTAGGGCAGGCGGAAAACCCTTTCCTGAGAAGAAACCAAGGTTCATACGTGGTAAACAATTTGCTTAGGGTCACATAGCTAGATAGGGACAGATCCAGGACGTGCTTTCAGGCTGCCTTACTCCAATTTCAGTGGCCTTGTTAAATGGGGAGTTGGCACAGCACTAATAAGATGGGAATTCCTTAGGGGAAGAGGGAGGCCATAAAAGATTAATTTTACCCAGGACAAGCATATGGGAGGGGCAAAATATCATATATATGTATATATGTATATATGCGTATATATGTATATATGTGTGTATATACATGTTAAAGGGTTTCCTTAAAGTCACAGTTCAGTGTCTTATCTGTTTACCATACCACTGAATAAAAAGGTACTTGTATTTTTATGGCTTATTTCAATATTTTCAAGTCCTAAAACAGAGTGTTATGCCAGTGGAGGCAAATAGGTATCTTAAACTTGAAAATTCTTAAGGGCGATGAACTTTATCATGGAGAGTATTATTTATTTTAAGTGATTTTTGTTAATATGTACCTGTTAGAGTAGCTGTCGCATTACATTTTTTACCTAGAGAGAGTGTGGGTGACGTTGTGAATCATTTGTTGTGTTCACCAATATTACCGCCAAGCTATGCTAATGCCCGTTCATCTGAGAGTGGTGGGCTGGGAGATCTAACCGTCTATGTTACTGTCCCATGGAAATTTTAGCTGCCTCTTCTACAGGCTCCAGTAACCTGAAAATATATGCTTGTTTATATGTATATATCATTTGCTTTTTAAAAAAATACCAATTTTATTCAACTATGGAGCTAATTCTCTACAACATGCAGGCAATTATCTTCATGACCAGTAAAATTTATTTCGATGAACTTATAAGTTCAAACTGAAGGGTTTGTTTGAAGGCAAAGTTCTCATGAACTTTAAGATAATTACATGTTTTTAATATTTTGGAAGCCAAAGGGTGGAAAGGAACAAAAAAGGAGATCCAGTGTTAAAGTCTTCTTAGTATTTTTTGGAACATTACAGGGTTTCTTCAAGGTTCTCTCAACATGCAATTTCAAAATGCGGTAACTGTGTCAATTTAGCAATTAGTGGCATAGAAAACACTCCTTTCATACAACTCACAATCCACTGGCTCCTAGGGCAGCAATTCATGGTTCTGCCAGTTTTTGACCATGCCAGCAGATCGTGGAAAAATGAGAATTTTCTCATCTTGGGAAACATGTAGATAGGTATCTATTGTAACCAATTTTTTCGCCATGTTGGAAATATTTAAGTGGGCTGTACCACTGTTTCTCTTTTGGAATATATCTTGTTAAATATGTCATATACTCTATAAAACCATCACATTCATTCTGTAAGGGAGTCTAGAAAGAGTTAAAAGTTCCTGCAGAGAAGTCCAGAGGCTATAGTTAATTATTAGCAAGCCCTCATTTTATTAGTTGCTTTTTGAAGATTAAGCAAAATCACTCCTCATGTTTTCCTGTGATCAAAAGGCGTAAAGACTTGATGCCTTGGAATGCTGATGGTGGCCTGCGGGGGATACACTGCTAGGACTTCAATTTTATCACGTGCTTGTCGGGTGCACTCAAAGGTTACATTGTCAGCTTCACTGTCTGTTAGTATTTGCAACACAGGGGACTGCTAAATCCCCAACATTCCCTAATTCTAAGTTTTCCATCTGTTATAAACAACTCTGAGAACACAGTGTTTCACTGCTATTAGGAGCTGAGGATGTTATTCCTAGCCATTTGACATTTTCCAATGATGGCAATGAATGGCAATAATCGGAAATGGGTTATTTTTAAATTTTAGAGCAAAAGGCTTCACTCACCCTAAGAGACCAGCCTTGTACATAAAATGGTTTGATGAAGCTGATTCCCGAAGGAGAAAAACTTTGAATTTATGACAGCTATGGAACTAGTAACTTTCTAGTTCAACCAATTGAACTCGGTCCGTAGCTTTATTGGAAATGCCACAGGTATTTGGCAGGCAAGCCTTGTTTCTATTCCCTGTTAATCTTCAAGCTCTTGAGCATCTACTGAGCATGCGCCTCTCTCAGATGAGAGGGTGTGCAGACACAGGACTGCGGTGACGTCCTTGTCACAGTGGGCTCAATGATGGGCTTCTGGAGCTGCATCTGGTTGCTTGGCCACGCTAAAAATGTGCTTGAAGTGCCTGGACCCTTAGACCTGATGAAGCCTTGGGGGCTATAGTGGCATCAGGGCAGTCTCAGTGCTCATTCTAAACCAACACGGCAGCATCTGGAACCATCGGAAGAGGCTGCTGGCTTAGGAGGAGGGAAAGTCCCAGTCTGTGTCTGTTTCTTTCTATGAAGTTGAGTGAAAGTAGCATTTGCAGTTCTTTCCCTTTCCTCCTCCTGTGATCTGATGCACAAATGTTTGTTCAAATGGTTGCAAAATGAACATAAAGAGTTCTCATAAAGGATTTTTTTTAGCTCTTTCCATGCCTCCCCTCCCCCCCCAATAAACAGCTAGATGATAGTAGGCTATTGGAAGATTCAAGATGATTAGCACAATACTGTGTGTGGTCCTAATGCGACAGGGGAGAAGGGACAGGAAATCAGCGTGATGTGTGAACAGCTTTGAGGTGGTCTCTAAATGGTCCCAAAGAGGTGGATGGAGTTAGTGGGGAGGCTGATCATCTTCATTCAGCTTTGTGAGTTGAAGTTGAGGTGTTGCTGCACTTCTTTTGGTCACTTAATGGGGCTGAGGGTTGTGATCTGTGTTATGCCAGGAAAACCTCTAGTCACACAAAATCAGCATTTTTCTCCTTGATCTACAGTAAGAGGTCATCTTTACCATGCTGATAGAAATATTTCAAAAAGTCTGACGTCTGGGGGGCAAGCTCTGCCTGGTGTTGCTGTGTGGCTCACCCTGGGGCCTCTATACGCACCAAGCCCTTTTCCCTTCAGCTTTTCCTAACACCTGCCTTATCTTCAGAGCTCATTATGTTCTCCTCTGTGCTCCTGAAACACTCATCGTGTGTTCCTTATTTGTCTCTCTCCTGTTGGATTGCGAGCTGGTTAAATTCAGGAATTTTCATTTTATTTATCTTTGTATAAATTATAAATATATGGGAATGCCTAGCAGTGCTTAACCCATAGTGGGTTTAAATAACTGAATAGATTACAGCTTGAATATATTGTTCCAGAATAAGCATTGATATATTTTATTATTTTAGTTATAGCACAATAGGATTACCATAGAAAATTTGGAAACCATAGATGAAAAGAATAAAATATCACTTTTTAGTCTACTACCCAGGACAACCACTGCAAACATTTTGATATATATCCTGCCAAGATTTATTTCAGGTCTGTGATTGTAGATTATTTTTTTAAATAGTATTATATAGCATTCTCTTATAAGCAGCTTAAAAATGCCATTATACTGTGAATATTTTTCTATATCACATATTCTTGTACTGTAGTGCTTTTGATGATTATAGAGTTCATTTGTATGAATGAAATTTATATGGCTATTCTATTGGGTTGGCCAAAAAGTTTATATATTTTTTTCCATAAAATCACTCTATTAGCACTTAGATGTCTTTAACGTTGTTCAAAATAATTTTGTTAAATTGTATTATGACAGCTGTCATATCAGTGTGCATTTTTAAAAAAACTTATCATCAAAATTGGTGAATTTTTGTGTAGCCATTTTAACATTGAAGATGGAAGAAAATACACAACATTTTTGGCATAGTATGCTTTATTATTTCAAGAAATTTAAAAATGTAACTGAAAAAAAAATGATTTGTGCAGTATATGGAGAAGGTGCTGAGACTTATTGAATGCATCAGAAGTGGTTTGTAAAGTTTAGTGCTGGAGATTTCTTGCTGGATGATGCTCCACAGTTGGGGAGACCAGTTGAAGTTGATAGCAATCAAATGAAGACATTAATTGAGGACAATCAATGTTCTACTACATGGGACATAGCCAACATACTCAAAATATCCAAATCAATAAAATTATTGGTGAAAATGAAAAGTGTCTTTCGTTTTATGGAGAAAACCATATGGACTTTCTGGCTAACCCAATACTTTGGAGCATTCACCTTGTTTTCAGTACTTCCTATTGACCAAAACAGCCACAGTGAACACCCTATGTTCATCCCTGATGACTTTCTTAGGATAAACTCCTGGGAGTAGAATTGTAAGCTAAAAGGGTACATGCTTTTTTAAGGTATTTGGATTACATTAGGAAGTTGTAATAACTTACATTCTCACCAGTAACATAGGACAATTTCCATTTCTCTGGATGCTTATTACCTACACATGTTGTTATAAATATGTAAAAGCATTGTTAATTTAAAAGTCTAAAAACCACATAAATACCAAGATGATAAGTGCTGTGTCATTGAAATCACCCATGAAGTCCTAGCATTGCTAGAACCTGTTTTTGTGTCTGGGGCAAAAGGGATCAGCTTAAAATCTGCTGATGGTATAGCCACCAGCAACAAAGAAGGAGGATCTCCCAAAGAAGGGCTGATGGAGCAGGGGTTGGGAAGTTTAGGGGAGAAGGAGAAGACAGAGAAGATCTATGGAAGGCCAGAACCTGAGTGAGCCAGGCAGTGAGCATGGTGACAGCCATCTCAGAGCCCAAGGAAGAGATGCTAAGTCAGTCCGGAGAACCATCTGGGTTAGGACTGAGGAACCAAAGCAAAGACATGCCATGCCAAATACTGAGGAGCTGGGAGCAGACTAGGAATGTATGAAAGGGAAAGTATGTTTTGCCATGTATAATGCTGGGAGCTGGGAGCAGACTAGGAATGTATGAAAGGGAAAGTATGTTTTGCCATGTATAATGCGCACCCATGTTTTTGGCCCAAACTTCCAGGAAAAAGTTTCATTTTAATTCGTTATTCATTTATATTTAGACACTCTTTTTGGTATTATAAAGGAATTTTAACATTTATTTTTGAACATTATGGTACAAGAAATTTTATGTAACAAATAATTTCAAAACATAAGAACAGATAAAAGGTATTTCAGGTGACTCCCGGCCAAGATGGAGGCATAGGTAGACACAATGTGCCTCCTCGCACAACCAAAAGAAGGACAACAACAAATTTAAACACAAAAAACAACCAGAACTGCCAGAAAATCGAACTGTATGGAAGTCCGACGATGAAGGAGATAAAGAAGAAACATTCATCCAGGCCAGTAGGAAGGGTGGAGATGGGCAGCCAGGCAGAGAGGACTCTTGGCAAGGGCAAGGTGGTGGCTGGCAGACCCAGCGAGGTGGCAGCTGGAGGACTGAGTAGTCCCTCCAGCTTTATTTGCATGCAGATAAACCAGGAGGAACAACTGAGGAGCGAGACAGACCATGCAACCCAGGGTTCCAGCTCTGGGAAATAAAGCCTCAAAGCCTCTGACTGAAAACACCTGTGGGGCTTGAGGCAGCAGCAGGAGAAACTCCCAGCCTCACAGGAGAGTTCATTGGAGAGACCCACAGGGTCCTAGAACGTACACAAGTCCACCCACCTGGGAATCAGCACCAGAAAGGCCCAATTTCATTGTGGGTGGCGGGGAGTGAATGAAAAGCAGCAGAGAGTGGAGCAAGTGCCATTGTTCCCTCTCCAACCCCTTCCCCACATACAGCATCACAACATGGGTTGCCCCACCCTCGTGAATACCTAAGGCTCTGCCCCTTACCACATAACAGGTGCACTAAGACCAAAAAACAAATGTCCCAAATGAAAGAACAGATCAAAGCTCCAGAAAAAATACAACTAAACAATGAAGAGATAGCCAACCTATCAGATGCACAGCTCAAAATAAAATACTGGTTTTCAGGATGCTCCAGAAACTCACTGGGTACTTCAACAGCATAAAAAAAGACCCAGGCAGCAATGAAGGTTGAATTATGTGAGATAAAGAAAAACCTATGAGGAACCAACAGTGACTGGAAGGAAACCAGGACTCAAATCAACACTTGGAGAAGAAGGAAGAAAGAAACATTCAACCAGAAAAGAATAAAGAAACAAGAATTCAGAAAAATGAGGGAAGGCTTAGGAACCTCCAGGACATCTTTAAAAATTCCAACATCTGAATCATAGGGGTGCCAGAAGGAGAATAGGAAGACCAAGAAATTGAAAAGTTACTTGACTAAATAACTAAAATAATGAAGGAGAACTTCCCCAACCTGGCAAAGGAAATAAACTTTCAGGAAGTCCAGGAAGCTCAGAGTCCCAAAGAAGTTGGATCCAAGGAGGAACACACCAAGGCATATCATAATTACATTTGCAAAGATTAACATTAAGGAGAGAATCTTAAAAGCAGCAAGAGAAAAGGAGACAGTTATCTCCAAAGGAGTTCCCATAAGACTGTTAGCTGATTTTTCCAAAGAAACCTTACAGGCAAGAAGGAGCTGGAAAGAAGTATTCAAAGTCATGAAAAGCAAAGACCTACATCCAAGATTACTGTATCCAGCAAAGCTATCATTTAGAATGGAAGGGAAGATAAAGTGCTTCCCAGATAAGGTTAAGTTAAAGGAGTTCATCATCACCCAGCCCTTATTATATGAAGTGTTAAAGGGAGTTACCTAAGAAAAAGAAGATAAAAAATATGAACAGTAAAATGACAACACTCTGTTATTAATAACTGAACCAAACAAAAACAAACTAAGCCAACAACTAGAACAGGAACAGAATCACAGACCTGGAGATCACATGGAGGGTTATGAGTGGGGAGGGGGATGGAAGGGGCAGGGGGTGAAAGGTACAGAGAATAAGCATAAAGGGTAGGTATAAAATAGACAGGGGAGGTTAAGAATAGTATAGGAAATATAGAAGCCAAAGAACTTATAAGTATAACCCATGGACATGAACTAAAGGGGGGGAATGGGGGTGGGAGGGGGTATGCAAGGCAGAGGGGACTAAAGGGGGGAAATGGGACAACTGTAATAGCATAATCAATAAAATATATCTTTTAGAAATATTTTAGGTACTACCCATGTATAATGAACATCCTTATTTTTCCCTCAAAATTTTAGGTTAAAAAGTGCACATTATACTATACGTGGAAAAATATGGTGAGTCTGGGAGACAAGGTCCTAGGAGCCTGTACTTGAGGTGAAAGTACAATTTAGGTCAGGGTTCACCAGCAGGTGGAACGTTGATGTTCTAGAGACCAAGAAAGGAGAGATGACCCTTTCATCCAAATCAATCAGGGATGGCTTAGAATGTTGGCTTTGACACCCACCGTGTCACCTGGAGCATGGCTCACGGGCTGTGGGGTCTCAAGGTCCTCCTTACTATTTAAAACAAAGGGGGACATGCACCCGGCACTAATACAAAATCATACTGAATGTAAACTGTAACTGAAAAATAAAATTTACGGTTGTCAAAAACAAAAACAAAAAACAAAGTCAGACTTAACGGTCTGCTTAAAATGATCTCTAAGATTCCTTCCAGACCAAACGTTCTCTGCTCTATCTTAAAACACAGAAAAAAAACCATTGTGCAACCACAGATTTCGCTTATATTTAGATTTATGCGTCGGGGTTATTATTTCTGACAACAAGTCATCACCCAGAAGTCCACTAATATGTTGAAATAACTACTCTGTGTTTTGAAATTCTAAACGGTGATGTCGCTTCAGTTTACTTGAATGAACAGCGGTGATATAATCAGCTGCAAATATTTCTTTTCTACTCAAGACATCTGTCATGTTCGACTGCTAACAGAAATCCATAAACGTGCAAGGCTGCGCTGCAAAGCACTTTCATTTCTCTGCAGGCCTGGTTGCTAATGAGAACCTTGGGTGAGTTGAAAGGGACTGGAAGTCTGAGGAGAGTGTGGGACAGAACCCCAGCAATGTAAAGCAATGACTGCTTAATTTGAAGTGACACTTTTCCGTGTCTGGCTTTTCCAGCACTGCAGGTTGGGATGTTTGCCACTGGAAAGTCAAAATGCCTACAAAAACAAATGCCCGGTTTTCAAATATCTGGTCTGTATCATTTATTTTTAATACTAAATGTGACATAGTGTAATGTTCTATCGATTAAATTAAACTGCAGGGGTGAGGGAGATAGAATTTCAATCGAATTCTCAGATGAAACATGAGCTGCCTGTCGCAGAGTTTTCCTGGCAACCGTCTAACATCCTGATAGATACTGGCGGCCCCGCTCCCACAGCCGCAGCCACGGAGCAGCCTCTGTGCAAAGGGCAACCCCCCCCCCCTCCCCCCACCCTGCCCCGGGGGGAGAAAACATTTGTGGGCCTTTAAAGAAGAAGGAAAGAATTGCTTGGACAGTTGGGAGCTTTAATGATTTTTCCCCCATGTGATTGACATCTTGGAAATTTTGCATGCTTTTTTTGCAAAGTCATTATGATATGCTCTACAGCTGCACTGTAGGTTTCGAAGAGGCAGTTTGCATTCAATCCTTCCACTACCCTTCTCAGACTTCTAAAAACAGGGAAGCCTATTCATCTTGCTCTCTGCTGTTTAAATGAAGTTAATATGTTTGGGGCCAGTGTAATCCAAACATGATGCTGTAGGAAGGTGTTAACAAAATTTAAAATCCTAAAGAGTTTTCTGGTGGATAGCAGCAGTTCAAAGAGGAGCTATGCTTTCTGCATTAGCATAATTTATTTTGTTCCTTGCCCCTACAATGAGGGATAAGAATAATGTCATTACAACGCACCTGTGTTTCTGCACAAGGAAGTGTGGGGGTAGGGTAGGAACCTCCTTTAGTGACTCTTAAGCTCAGAAATTCTTTCCTCTTGGACACTTTGGACAAAGTGAATAAACTCTTTTGGAATGTGATGGCACCTGGGAGGCAGAGACTTTGAGAGAAATATGACAGGATGAAGCCATTTTGAGCCCAGCTGGTGTGGTCAATTGAATTAGACTGTTGTAACCAGTGAGGTGATTGACCTTGTAGGTATGCAGCCAGGTACAGATCCCGAGAGAATGAAGAAGTCCCAAGAACCATCCCTTAGGGAGAGAAGGTGAAAGATGAAATGCAGGCTGGAGAAGCACCATGGGAAGTGAGCATGGTCAGCACAGCCCACTGCACAGCACACATCTCTGGACACAGCGCCCAGCACAGCAGATGCAGGGCCTGAAGGGCAAGAGACGGTCGAAGGAGGCATGTGGGGAGGGATGGCTCAGCTGCGTGAAGCAGTGCATGAAGTGCAAAGGCAAAGAGACAACGGCAGACTGAATATATCCAGCAAAACCAATAAATAGCAACAGCAGTGGCAGCGACAACTAGAGCAGTCAGCTCCATGGATTGGAAACTGAACTGAAATAAATCCAGAAAGAGTAAACTGTGATAAACTTGGCCCCCAAACAAAAGATGATGCAAAGAGAGAACCACAGGATAGATGATGGCATAGCTGTATAGAGAATACAATGCAGCCATTTAAAAGAATATACAGATATATTTGTTTTCATATGAATGTCAAGTATCTTAAGTAAAAACATTATGTTGCAGACAGTATGTTATGATCAATTTGTGAAAAAAGATGTATATAGATAATTGTGCATGTATGAATATGTGTGTAATAGTATGCATTTATATGGATTATTTTTCTATACATATATCCTTGTAAGTGATATATGGGACAGGTTGAGAAGTTCGCACAAGCCTACTAAGGGCACGTTCCTCTAGGAAGCAAGTCAGAGAGGGCCAACCAAGTAGGGCTGGCTAGGATAGGAAAAAACAAGAAAATGCAACTTTTAACTTTATCTCCTCATACTATATGCATTTTTTTTTTTACCAAGAACATGTATTACGTTAGGAATGATAATCATAACGATGATGATGAACTGGTACAGCCACTGTGGAAACCAGTATGGCGTTTTCTCAAAAAATTGAAAATGGAACTGATTGACCCAGTGATCCCACTTCTGGGACTATATCCTAAGAAACCTGAAACACCAGTCAGAAAGCATATAAGCACCCCTATGTTCATGGCAGCATTATTTACTACAGCTAAGGTCCTGCAGCAGCCCAAGTGCTCATCAGTAGATGAGTGGATAAAAAAAAGATGTGTACGTTTTATACATAGTGGAACACTATGTACCTGTAAAAAAGGAAGAACTCTTAACCCTTTGCAACAGCATGGATGGATCTGGAGATTATTATTATGCTAGGTGAAATAAGCCAGTCAGAGAAAGACAAATACCATGTGATCTCACTCATATGTGGAATCTAATGAACAAAATAAACTGGTGAAGAAAATAGGACCAAAGACGTGAAACAGACTGACAGGTCTCAGAGCGGAGGGATGTGGGGAGGGCTGGAAGACATTCGCCAAAGAACATATATGCATGTACACATAGCTCACGGACACAGACAACAGGGTGGGGGTGAGGGCTGGGTGGAAGGGGGCAAAGTGGGTGAAAATGGGGGACATCTATAATAATGCCAACAGTACAGAAGTTAAAAAAGTTATGATAATGGTGGTGACAATAAATAACAAAGAGAACTATCACCTAAGTTGATACGTTATTTCTAGCCTAGTTGGAGAAGCTAGAAGAATTTAACAATTGTTTAGTGACAAATAATTCACCCAGCTGCATGCTATTCATTGAACGGTGCTAGAGAGGGGACTGAATTAAAATTTGATGATACTCGGGTATGATATTTAGTGTTTTCATCTCTCAGTCCTTTTATTCCCCAAGTCCTGAGTAGAACCCTTCAGCTACCACAGCCAGAAGTACTTTGGCGGAGTTGACTCTGTCCAGCATTGCTCTCACAATGCAGATGTCCAGGTCTGGCCCCATGGATTTGGGCTGGGGCATCTTTAGTCACATAGATTCCAGTCACACAGCTGGTGGATGAACAGGGTCTGTCTCCGGGCCGACTCTTCAGTCACATGAGCCTTATATTGGGATATGGATGGGGGTGGGGGAGGGGGTTGCTGCCTGCTCAGCAAATCACTGAAATGGGGTATGGACACAGTGTGACAGGTTGGCTGGCCCTGTGCTCCAATGCCGGAATGTCTCATTCAGTACATCAATAGACATGTGTCTCCCCTTCAAGTGTGGGAGAACATGAACTACCTACGTATCTTCTTAGGCAGGAAGGAGGGAGGCAGTTCTTAAAAGCTATTCCTGAATGTCTTCCTCTTGTGATTAGAAGGGAGGAGGCGGCCTGGGGATGGGGGCGGATAACATTCTTCAGCTTCTAGCTGGGCTGCCAGCCCAAAATGCTTTCTTTCTTTCTTTTTCTGCACCATATGGATACAGGAAAAATATAAAGGATGTGTTCCCTGCCCTTGAGGAATTTATAATCTGGTGGGGGGGCAGCCAAACTGCTGCTGAGAGCCTCAGATTCCCTGCAGCACGAGCAGGTACGATCCTGCTCCGGCTGTCCCAGCAGGCCCCAGCTGTTCCCCTTCTGGGGGTCCAGGCCTGAGCCGGCCTCCTGCCACAGGTCAGTAGGCTGCAGGCGGAGTTACGCTCTCATTTCTTTTGTTTTATAGCATTGGTTTTGGCCACAGTTAAGGCATTTTTCAAACTAAAAGCTTCTGGTGAACAGTCTCTGGTTCAAGTTAGCAAACCACATCATTAATAAATGGTTGTAGAACACCCTTTTTCTTGCCAGAGAAAATACAGAGAATTATAAACATACAAACATGCATACACACACATGCATGCACACAGATTAGCAATTACAAAATCGATTCCTTTTATGGTCACAGAATTTTCAGAATGGGAGGAATTTCAGAAATCACCAGGGCAAGCCTTGTCATTTTAACTTTGGAGCAGAGAAGCAAAGGCATGTCCTACTGATGGCAGACATTTATTAAATCGCTCGTATTTCCCGATGCCTAAACCAGTACTCTTCCCCGTGGTAGAATTTGGGAAGGCCTGCTAATGGGGACTGAAAGTTATTTCAGTGTATTCTCAATGAGAGAAGATGACTTTCTAAGTGATATCTGCATTATTACTTTATTATGTGACTAATGTCAATGTGAGCAGCTGGAAAATGAAAGTTTAATTCACCTTGTGCGTTTGTTTCTGTGGAGTAGGAGAACAGAGATAAGATGGGCCAGGGATGGGGAAGGAGAGGGGTCTGGGTCTGGAGGTTAGATGACCCCTCAGAGCAAGTTAGGGGCTGGGATGGGCTTGTAAGCAGGAAGAGACAGGTAACACAGAAGTGAGGGTGGGAGAAGGCAGGTGAAATACAGGGGGATAGAAAGAGGACCATATTTTTCCTGAGCCTTTTGACATAATGGATAGCCTACGCCACTCTATAAAACTTACATCTCTCCCTGGGTTGTTGGTAAGTTTGTAACCCCTCCTTGGGGGGTGCCACCTGCTAGTTTACTCAGGGGTGGGGGAGAGTGCTGTGTTTTTACAGGATATTTCTAAACCCTTAAAAGGGCAGAGGTTTAGCTTCAGCTTCTCTCTTTCTAACACTTTTTTTTCTTCATCACTTAAGACTCTCAGCACTTAATAGATCTGATAGATGAAATCTGGTTGCTAAGTATGTAGAAAATATATATTTTCTCTCTCTTCTTCTATCAGAAAAATATCTGACTGAAGTGAATGATCTAGGAGGGATTGAGGAAAGGGGGGTTCTCCTTTCCATGACTGTGGGGTTATGGAGTTGGCCTGTGTGGTTTGTTGTCACTGCGTGCTCTTTGTAAAAGGGGTGAGTCAGTGAGGGAGCCTAAGTGAAGAAAATCAGGACAACACCTAGAGGCGGATCTAAGCATCGCCTTCCTGGACGGGTCCTGGAACGCTAGATCAGAACGTGGAAATTTTCACGTTCGGTTCAGCATACTTTCAACAATTAGCGTCCACATACAGATTGTGTTGAATGATACAGCAGAGTGAGAGTGAGAGGCTGCCCTGGGAAATCACCTGAGGAAGATCACAGTGGGAGAATTTTTTGACATGGAGCTCATTGGTAAAGAACCCTGCACCTTAAAAAAAAAAAAAAGTTGAAAGTGTTCCCTCTAGGAAAGTAACATTCCCGTCTCCACTGACTCATCTGATGGAACAATCAGTTCACAAACCAATGCGTGGGCTAGCCTATCCACCAAAAATGACAAAGAATACCCTTTTTAAAACATCAGTTGCCCTACTACATTCATCCGGTGTTCTGGTAATCATACATGTGCTAAGTACCCTAACGCTTGAGGGCAGAGAATAAGGCAGAAGGGCTAGGGGGAGCAGAGGAGTGGAGAGACATCTCAGCCTTCAACATATTTTGCCCAAAGGTCACAGAATACATCAAAGCAGAACATTTCCCATCACAGAGGAGGCAATTATTGGATGCCTTACATTAAAGAAAAAAAAATATGCCTCTGAACCCATTTGTACAAAGATAAATATTGAAATGGTAGATTATTCATTCACAACCACCTATCTGTCTCCTTCCACAAAGACTGTTTGGAATCCATTAGAAATTACTTCTCTGGGTCACAAGCAATTCACCAGGTAAAGATAGTAAGTTTGGGCCAACTTGTATCATTAACTAGGAATGAAAATAAGGTGTTTATACATGGCGTTTAGTTTATGAAAATGTAAGTCTTTTGCTTCACAGCTCTTATTAACTTTTATTGTCCAACAAAACAAATCCATCAATTGGCTTTAGCTGTAGGTGGCTGTTTACCAACTGTGTCGCTTTTCTTCTCCTGATTTAAGAGACAGATGTGATTGAAAATGAGGATTGGAAATAACTGCCCCCAAATCCATGTAATTTTGGTTTTGCTTCTAGTAAAGGTTATCGCATAATTAGCTGATTCATAACACAGTGTAAGTATCCTATCAGAAAATGGAACCCTTTGGAAACAAATGACAGATGATGTACTAATAGATAGCCTAGCAGTGTAAACATTAGTAGGGGGAATTCATTAAGTGCCCACTAAAAGCATTTGATTTAATTTTTCCTACGTTTTATTTTATTTTTTTCATGTATAAACCAAAATGACGAATGATAATTACCTTGAAGGCATGTGGCATGATAAATCTGGAAATACATGATGTGTGTTCTCATTTTTCATAGAATCTCAGATTTGTTTTCCAGCTGTTTTTTTGGTGCAAAAAGTTCGTGATTTTTCACCCGTGGTCTATCTCCTGGGAAGCACCATCATTAAGGTCCCGAGGACTGACTAGGCTGGCACAGACAGTAAATGACAATCGGCCATCCATGGGGTTGGGACACCCATCTAACAATAGAAACAGTATTGGTTTTTGAAAATCTTCCTCTGTTTCTATATAATTGCCATTTCTACTTGTGTAAAACTGAGGTTAATTTAGGGTAGGTCTATTTCCAGCCGATCCCACTAATTTTCTAGAACTTTTCATATTCAGTGTTATTTGATATGTATTGTCATAAAGCTCTTATATTTTCGAACACTTCAGCAGTTTTATGCATTGAGTTTGTGATTAAATGTCATTGTGTCACTTTATGGGATCCTATTTAAAGAAAGTTAGTAGCTAGGGAAGGAGATGAGAAACATTTATAATTTGACCCCAGCTAAACTCAAGGACAATATAGGAGTTAGTAAAAGAGTTTATGAATTTCCAGGTGCTCTTCATAAAAACAAAGTCCAAACAAAAAAGAAGAAAAAAAAAACCCAAGATAAAAACCAACCAAAATTTTACTCAGTAATCAGTGAGTAACCACATATTTGGTTTTATGACTATGAAATTCTAGACAAGGTGTCATGTTCTGGAACAATCATTCCTATATTTCACAATCACTTAAAGGCTAGCTCAAATGTCCCTCTCTCTACCTCCCAGGCAGAATTAAAGACTCCCACGCCTGCAATACTATATGTTTTGATTATACACATTGTGTTCCTCACACTGTCATTTGGTTAGTTTTTTATATGGTTGACTCCACTCAGACTAGAATTCATGTAGAATAAGGACTTTGCTTTGCCTACCTTTGTTTTCCACTGTCTCAGGCCTGGTACATACAAGGAGCTCAATTATCATTTTTGAAATAACAGAGTTTTTGTGACTTCATTGCGTAAGAAGGAAAAGGTGTGATTGGATGATTCCCTTTTAACAGCTGCCTAAATGGTTTAGTGGCAGGACAGCTGGGTGTACATAGCAAAATTGGATCAGAGATTTGTCATTAACTTAGTGTGTCATAAATAATGTAAATCAAGGAATTTGTACAGCACAGATGCATGAAGCCTTCTCCAGTTGAGCCTTTCATGATCAAAGAGACTTGTGTAAAATTTACTTTTTTATGTGGCAATCTCTTGGTTTCCCCAATTGTTTCAATTACTGCTTTTTGGAACAGGTGTAGCTGGTGTTTTCCCTAAGAAGAGGCAAGTTGATTGGGCAGTTACTACGCAGTTACTAGTTGGTATAGTCTGAAGAATATCAAAATACTCTTGTCCCAAAATATTTTTTAGAAACTCTTCTCCTTGTGATAAATTCTACATGTGAAGATAAAAATAGAGAGGTTTTGGATATCTTACTGGTCTTTGGATTCGGTTCCCCCAGTGCTCGCTGGGTGTGGCCCCTCCAGCCAGCCAATTGAATCTCTGTTCTGAAAGTACCCACCTAACCTTAGAGCCACCAAGGTTAATGTGATTCCAACTTTAAACCTCTGAGAAAGATGACAGGCCTCTCAATTGTGGAGAAATAAGATTTGACAGCACTGAACTCTTCATCACACTAGGCCACAGTCACCTGTAGCCTTTTGAAGAGAGTGTACACTCTAGGATCCCTCAGTCCCATCTCTCCCTGACCCTCAGTTTGCCTCATTCTTCAAGTTACCTGGAGGACTCCTGTAGGCATTCGGGTTAGCGTCTCTGCATTGTGTCCCTGACTTGTGATTCTGTTCTTCAGGACAGTTGTGCTTTCTACGTGATGGTGGCTGCCATTCTTAAAATAATATTTAGACCCCAGCTGGTCACACCGAAAGTGGGAGAATTAACTGTTGTGCACACAGTTGAACTAAACAGGAAGAGCATATTCTTTTATTGTTTTCTTTTGTTTAAGGAGTCGTGAAGATAAAGATGAGGCTGCAGTTGACAACTGTATGTGAAGATTACGTGATTTCCACGCTCCTGTTGGGTGAAGCCCAAACCGCAGGCAGACGTAAGTCTGGCAGGCTGTGAGAAGATGGGACTTAATGCCGTGCTTGGACCGGGTGTCTGGGGCAACTGTGTCAGTGGCACCCTGGGCCTTCATTTGGTAGCTTTAGTTCTCCCGGCTCTGTTTCTGCACCAGAGAGCATCTTGAATCGATGCCTCGTATCACATTTGTCTCTTCGTCGACCCCTTTCCCCAACAAAGAGTGAAGATAAAGAGGAGGATTAGTGGGGGTACCTATGCTGGTTTCCTTCTTATTTTTAAAGTCCCATCTCAATCCTAAAAGGTAGCTTTCTGTCTGTATGACATACATATCACTTTGATCATTTTTAGAAATGGCCTATTACGAGAAAAAAATTATAGGTCAATATTCTACTTTTTATTGAGGTCATAATAAATCACTCCTGTTATTTAAAGAAAATATTTTAATAGTAAAAAAAACAGATTTAAATGGGCATGTGGGTTAAAGACAGGCTTTCTCAGTGGAACATGGACAAATGACTTAACATTTTGAAAAATCACATGCTGACCTCATTTTACATGCCATCAGTAAATTAAATTTAAGATGCATTCTTTTTGTGAGTGATTGGCTTTCAAAGGACATAAGAGTCTTGAAAGACATTCCCAGTATTTTTGGTTGTTTCTTTGAGAGGAGAGCTAGGGAGGAGAAAGACCGCTCAGCTGTGGTGATCACGCCCTTCCAGTGCCTTGTTCTCACATGTGGCTTTTATACATTATAGGAGGACAGTAATGTTCAGACTGATCACTGGAGTACAGATCGGCATGTTGGTAGGAAAGTTTGCTACTAAAGAACGGTGTAGCTTGGCCAAAGAAATGGTTACTGGGTTTCAGGCATCTCTGCTATGAGGAAATGGCCTCTGTGGTCACCAGCTTGGGCACAATTTGATGGGAGAGGGTGGGAATGTTGTCTGGTTTCCAGCATGTCTGGACAGAACAGGACAAATGTATTATGAACAAAGAGGATGAAGCCAGCATCCGGTTTTCTGGTCCTTACTGCTGAGGGAAATTGGGTGTCTGTTGCGGGCCCCACGTGTAGTATTTGTGGGCAGTGATCATGGCGGAGAAGAGCAGGCAGCATCAGGAATGGGAAGCTGAGGGCCACAGAAATGCTCCTGACAGTCCCATCTGCGTCTCGGCCTTGCCTTTGGGTGACCCATGGTGTTGCCGCAAAACTGTTTTGCCATAAAACCTTAGGGTATACTCAGCTGTGTCAATATGTGTTTCATAGTTATTTTTACAATTTTTAAAAGTAAAAAATTAGCCTTTCTTGTTGTGAAAGAAGTTTTTAAATTTTGAATTATTTGAGTAAGAAGCATAAACAGTAGGTGCAAAATAGACAGGGGGGAGGTTAAGAATAGTATAGGAAATGGAGAAGCCAAAGAACTTATATGTATGACCCATGGACATGAACTAAGGAGGGGGAATACTGGTGGGAGGGGAGGTGAAAGGTGGACGGGGATAAAGGGGAGAAAAAATATGGGACAACTGTAATAGCGTAATCAATAAAATATACTTTAAAAATAAATAAAAATAAATTTTGAATTGTTAATGTGAAAGAACAGGTAAAGAAAATGATAACTAAAAACATTCATAATCCCACATGTAAGAGTTAAACATTACTAACACTTTGGGGTGGATATATATTTCCCAATGTTGCTTTGAAACATTCTTCATTTAATAACACATTGTGGACATAATTTATATGAATCAGTACTCACCTAAGTTATCTCTGAGTGCATTTCTACTGTGAGGAGGTTTACTGCCCAGAGAGGAGGTTTGGGAAGAGCTCCCTGGTCTCCCTCTTCCCCCTCATGGCGCAGTGGGCTTATGGAAACAGCAGTCCGAGGAGAAAGGAACTGCGCACATGTACTTAGTAGTCTTCCGCGTTCTCTCTGTTCTGGGAGGAATAGGACAGAAGGGAGGCTCTTGTTTGTTTTTTTTTTTCCCCCTCCCTAAAGCCCCTTTACTTAGTTACCTTGCTGTTCTTTGCTAACATATCAATATGAAGTGTTTTGCTGAGATTCCTTTCTTTTAACTTGGAATGAGTGCTAAATGCTGTGAAACCCTTCCCAACTGTGAAACTGTAGGGTGTAGGGCCGGCTCTGCATGCAGTTCCTTTGTTTTTCTGCAGAATTCAGAGAACGTGAGCGGCATTATTAGACTGAGAGTAGTGTAGGTGGACCCTTGGTCTGCCCAGAAGGCAGGGATAGAAGGACGCTGACCTGTGAATTGTTAATGCCTGGTGGCAATTTGAAGGTGGAGACTATGGCTTTATGAATCCAAGACAAAAACCCTGAGCAAAAAAGCAAAAAACTCAATCCAAAAATTGGGTGTTGGGTCTTTATTGCCCATTAGAAACTTCCAGGCAGATGTCTGGGAATATTCAGTGGTTGATCATACAGACATAATATTCAGGCAATTAATTAAATACCTGTTTTTCCTATTTTTTGAGGCACTATTTACACCCAGTGCTATTTGAATCAATATAAGAGTTTTCTCCTGCCTCCAGATCAGGAGAGGAAGGAGGGATTTTAGGGGAAGGGGAAGTTCTTCCTCTCGGTTTTCCCCTGGTGATCCATGCCTTTTCTCCATCTCAGTGGTACCTCCTTTATTCCTTCTTTCCTAGACCATTTATCAGCCTGTGGTCCTTGAGTTCCTCTATAAGCCAATCTATCCTTTGACTAATTTCCTAGTTCATGTAAAGCTAAGGTTATTTCCCTTTCTTGATAGTTTTACATTGGGTAATTTTACAGTGCTCACAGAAAAATATCCTGTCTCTTACTGTGACATTCAAGGGCTTCCAAAACCTGTTCTTTATCTGTCTTTCCCAAATTAATTCGTTTACTCTACATGTTCTTGAGCATCTGTTATAAATATTGAAGACTGAGTAATGAGCATGACTTGGCTTTGTCTCTCACTGTTTCTCTAAGGTCTTCTGCCCTTGTGGACCTTGGAAACCCACCACTCCCTCTGCCTTGGATGCTGTCTATGCAAACCTGTTGGTTAAAATCCCTTAGGGCTCAGTTTAAATACCACCACCTCCATGAAGCCTGCTGTGATTCCTCTAGCCAGAAGTCTTCCTTCTCTCTTCTGAAGCCCCTTAGATACCTTCCTTTTTGGGTGATGGACTACATTCTGCCTTGCCTTACAGACATTTCTGAATGTGTGTTACCTCCCCTGTCAACCAGTAAGCTCTTTGAGAGAAAAAAAAAATCTCCTGTTTATCTTTATCTTTTTCTTTTATTGGGAGGATAGTAAAGCACAATGATTAACGGTTGAAGTTATGTGGTCAGATAAACCTGGGCCTAAATCTTGGTTCTACCAACTTATCAACTGTATGAAATACAGTTTTTCTTCACCAACTGTATTAAGCAAGTTACTCATCCTATGCAACTGTAAAATGGGAATAATAGTTGCTCAGAGATTTGCTTGTAAGAATTAGGCAAGAGAATCTGTGCACAGTGATTAACACTGTTCCTGGCAGAAAAGTAAGTGTTTAGTAAACTTCGCACCATTGGACCTCAATATATATTTGCTAAACTGGTTCTTAAGTAGCTCAATAATCAATACCTATTGTATGCCCAAATGAATCTTTCTGTATTCATCTCTACTTACAAGCATTGTTTGGAAAGTTAAATGATCTGAAAAATCATCTTGTTTTTTTCGTTTTTACTTCCTTTAAATAGACTGTCCAACTATATCCTTCCTCACATGTTCCCCTCATGTTTGGATATTAATAGCAAAACCAGTGCTAAGTAGTGACTGTGAAATGGATGTGAGCAGCCAGCATCTCCACAGAAGTTTTAAAAGATCATCGGAGAGCGGTGCTTTTCCCCACATTTCCCCTGGGAAGGGGACTTAGCCTCAGGAAGGACACGGCTCTCCTGAAGCCCCAGAGTAATAACAGCTTGGGCAGAAATAGACACAGGGCCCCTGACACAACCTACTTCTGTAACAAAGCTGAGCAAAAGCCTCCTTCTTGCAATTTGTTCTCTTTTGAAAAACAAAAGGCCTTGTTAAAGATATTAAACAATTTTCACACCAGGGGGGTGGGGGGAACCTGGCTCTGTGTCCTGTGAACACAGGAGAAGGCTTTGGTGTGGAAAACAATGACAGTAGCAACGAGGGTTTCTGTCATCACGTGAACGGACACAGTGTGGTGACCCACCTTGAATGGGACTCAGTGGCAGCATGGAAATAGGTTGGGAGAAGATGGAGTTTAATTCCTTGGTTTAAAATGAGGAGAGGTTCAGGGCCTAACATTACTCGCTGCCAGCAAAGGGCTGTTCAGTGTGCTGGTTGAAAGCACGTGGTTTGAAGCCAGATGGCCGGAGAGGGCAGGCCCCGCCATCTGTCAGCTGTGGGCACCTGGGGAGTGACGTACCCTCTGTGCCTCGGTTCCTTACACAAAAAAAGGGGGTAGTAGTACTTCACAAAAGTGGAATGAAGATGACATCACCTTATGTGTGTCAAACATTTAGAATTTAGTCTAACTCACAGTGATTGATTGGTACATATTAGCTGCTATTAGTCGTAGAAGAGAGAAAGAGCTTGATACCATTCCCTTCTGAAGGGAAGAGGGAAGACCTCCACTTCATTGGCACACAGAGACTTGCTTTACGAGGTTTATCTGGTGGGGAGGGGCCAAGGCAGGGTGGGGGATGGGAGGGATGGGCTACAGGTGATGCTTTCAATGGGTACTTTGAATGGGTAGAGAGCTGTGCATAAGGTATACTTTAAAGGCTGGGGGACATGTCCTCCCAGCAAAGCCTCTCTGGTGTGATAGTCCCTGAAACCTCATCTCTGAACAACCTTTTCTTCTTTGGGCCAATCATGGACCTTTCTCTGTTGTTGTCATTTAAAAGGAAGACATTTGGGGGTGGGGTTAAGGATTCCCTTATTAATAACACAAAGTCTCATTAGTTTATTTGAGGCTCTCAAAAGCTGGGGATCTCTGAGAGGGAGGCATTGGGAGCTAGAAGAATACCAATGACAGATATGCTGAAGTGAAACTTGACCTTTATCCCAGCTATTGTCCTTGACCTGCAGAGCTGAAAGAGGTATGGGAAGGTCATGGCAGGCCTCCTGGACCTGGGGCTTAGCCTTTCTTAATGCTGACAACGCACGGTTTGGGGAGGCCACCCTGACCTGCAGCAGGGAACACGATGGCAACTCCTGAAGCCGGGACCACCAGACATTCTTGGAGGCAGAAGCAAACTTCTAATGGTTTGGGAGGGGAATGCATGATTCTACTTTTAAACTTGCTACCAGCAAATTATCTGTGAATAAATTCACATAGCTGCTCTACAGTACACAAAATGGTATTTCAGCCACCACAAAAGGATTAGAAACTAAGAATCTTCTTATTTATTTATCCTTACAGTAAATTTTTTAATTGCTAAGTCAATGCATATTCTAAATTAAGACTAGAAAGAAAAGGCTCTTTGGGTGAAATTCTGTATGTCAGGCTTGATCAAAAATTGGAATTGTATGGAGAGATTTAGAAACATCTGGTAATGTGTTATTAATAAGCCAGCAGAAATGATTCAACAATTTCAACTGAGAAACATTAATTTGCATAGAGTACTCAATAAGAAAGAAAACATAATATACATTTTTTCATCATATATGGTAATTGTGCAATCCAAACATTTAAAAATGTACCAACCAACCAGGAAATTTATACAATGTTGAAGAGTAGACTAAATTTATAAATGAAGAGAAAAATCTTTTTTTTAACATTATGTTTATTGTGTTTTGCAAGTAAATTACAATATTGACTGTGGCACACACAGAAGCAAATAACAGAAATAAATCAGTTCTAAGTCTTTGTGAAGTAAAACAATTGTTTCCTTCAGCTAATAAAAAGAAAATGGATGCATGGTTACTAAATAATGTAGCTCACACTTCCATTCAAACTCAGACACTGAACCACAAGCAAAATCTGAGTTTTGAGTTTTTAAAATTCAATGCTTCATAAGGAGAATACATATTTATTTTGCATTCCAAAGTTGCACTTGTGGGAGTAGAAGGACATGAACATGCTGTGAAGAAGTCACCTGAGTGGCCCTGGAGAGGATGGCTCTCTCCACGCATTCTGACGGTATCAGAAACCTGCAGAGCAGCTCACATGAGCCAGCTAGTCTCCGCTTTTCCCAAATCTGCATTCAGTGATGCCACCTCGGAGGCTTGTAACTGACCGTGGTGGAAGGATTTACACCAAGGCAAATGGCACATGCTACAAATTAGGGCTTTTTTTTTTGAAGAGCTATTTGTGAAATATTAAAATATGTATTCTGCATGACCATGAGCAAATTGCTAGTCCTCTTTGTTTCTCAGTTTCTTCATCTCTAAAACAAAGGAAAATATTTCAATTCCATATGATTATGATGTGGTTTCAATGAAATAATTTATGTAATTTCTTAAATACTATCTAGCACATACTTCTTAATGTCGGTGTTATTACAATGTATTTGGGGTCACCAATGTTTCATATCTTCTAGTGGGTAAATCAACCCAATAAGGCCTTTTTTGGTAAATCACAACAGTTAAATATTTATCCAATATTTTCTATGAGCCAGACATGGTATGTGTATGCTGTCATTAAATCCTCACCCCCACCTAATGAGACAGGTGCTCATTTCACGCTCATTTTATAAATGATGAAACTGAGGCTTAGTAAGGAACTTACCCAAAGGCATAAACAGTAAGTGGTAAATCTGGGGTATGGATCCAGGTAATTGTATCTCCTGTTCTTCAGCCTACATACTTGTGTTTCCAGTAAAGTCTCTAGGACACTAGGAAAGGAGAGGACCTTAGATCTACCTTGTCAGTTCTTGTTTTCACAAATGAAGGAAATGAGATGCAGAGAGAGAATGACTTGTCCAAGCTTTTGTGTTACCTGATTCCAGTTCACTCCCACTGTCCCCCTCCCAACTCCTTTTTAACAAGGATATAGCAAGACAGTGCCTGCACTCAAAGATAAGTGGAAGGGAATTTGAAAAACATGCAAAGGCATATGTGAAAAATATCTGGTGTTTTGGGGTCTTTCTCTTATGAATGTTGATTTTCCTTCTTTGGGCTTGACAGTGAGTCTTTTAATAGCAACGGGATAGAGTTTTTATTGCAGCAAGAGTCAGAAGCTGGTCAATGGGATTCATTTAAACGTTCACTGTTCATTCAGTGCAATGTTCAAACCACTTTGGTAAGAAATGCATTGCTTTTCAGCCCTTCTGCCTGAAAGTGAAAAACTTCCAAGTGTCTAAGCCATCCCGCCCTACCAGCCATTGTCCCTTCCCAAGCTACTTGTTCATAGTGGGCCAGAGGGTATACAAGTTATGTGTGTGTGTTTGCATGTCCTCATGCATGCATATAGGTATGCCTGAGCACCTACAGGTAAGCTCTGAAAGGAGTGTCCAATCCCCTGTTTCCACAGTTGAAAGGGTGGCCTAGACTCAGGGCCAACAAAGCAGAGTTGTGACTTGACAAAATTTTGCTCACAGTCTAACCTGTAAATGAATCTTATTCATCCTCACTAGGCAATTGTCCTGGCTTGGGTAATCTTACTAGATATTAAACCAGGGCCACCCCATCTTCAATGCCCTAAGGGAATAGAGTGATATGGGAGGCTTCCCAAATCAAGGCATATTCATTCTTCCTAGCGCACATCCTGCAGCTACCTTGGCGGAACGAAAATCTAGTCAAGTTTTGGGGATAAGTTGCTCAGGAAACTAAGTTATGAAGATTTTCTATTTCCACAGGTAGGGAAAACATTGCACGGTGATTGAAAAGACCATAACACCTTGTAGAGAAGTTTGGAGTGGGCCAGGCTGAGGAGTTTCTAGGCAGGAGGGAGGTGATGCAGGATCGCGAATGAATTGAAAACTGTTTGAGAAAGGATATTTTAGAGGCAGAGTGTGGGGCCAGGGCCTGGGAGAGCAGCTAAGAGCATTGTCAGTTTCTGGAAGCAAAGTCTGAGGCAGGGATTCTTGTTTACATGATTTATTGAGATGGCACTGGGGAGAAGGAGAGTGAGGGAAGCTGGAGGGCAAGGAGAGAAACCTAAGAAGGATGTGGTCTGGAGTCTAGACTCAGCTGGGATCTCTGAGGGGTAAGTCATACCCCAGTTGATTGCTTCTCAAAGCAACGGGCCAGCCTTTTGTGCCCCAGGTAGCCGATCTTTGGCCACTGGCATAACTCCCAAGGGGAGGCAGCTCCGTTTGGCCAAGGGCAATTCTCCAGAGAGGAGCATAGCTATGCCTTCTCTGCAGCCAACAGCTGGGACTGGATTCATCAACCTGGTGCAAGGAATATGGGCAAGCAGCAATGCACCCACCACGTTCCAGTAATAACCTTGCTGTAGTATTGAGAATTAGTGTCCAATCAAAACTATGCTGGGGAAAAGGGTTACGAGGGTCCCCCTGAACGTTCTAAGTAGTGGAACACAACAGGTTTCAGAGCAGACTGCAGTAGCTGGAATCAACTGGCCTTTGGTAGGATCTGCCTTACCTGGGTGCTAACAGTGAGGGGCTAGAGGTCCACACAGGACTCTAGACTTGGGGGTTGCGCACTTTTCTCTTGTTCTTCAAGTGCTAGCTGGAAAACCCTCTTGGAGTTGGCTTGACTACTAAAGGGATCATTATTGTATTGGGATTTGGGACTTCTCTAATGTTCTGAGGAAGGCAACTTGAGGATGGAATGGGAAGCCTAGAGGTTTGGTTTTTCCACAGGGCTGGGATGCTGATGGTGGGGTGGCGACGATGCTGATGCTGTGATGAAAGAGTGGAGGTGGAAGGAAAGAAGATGGAGTTCCACCTCTGGACTTACTCAGCTTTATCATTGTCCTCCTGCACAGGGACCTATGCTCCTGGCCTGGCTAAGTCCAAGTCCTGGCCAAGTCCAAGTCCTGGCCACTTAGTAACTGTGCGGCCTGGGCAAGTTGCTTAACCTTTCTGTACCTCTCTTTCTCCACCAATGAAATGAGGGTGATAATACTTGACTTGTGCTTACTGTAAGGACTCTATAAGATAATGTATTTAAAGTTCATTGCATGTAGTCAGTGCCAATAGCTTGTATTATTTCTGCGAGATTATTATTAGTTGTTCATGGACTTCGTTAGTAGTGAAAAATGGAATCTCTTTCTTTCTCCTCTGCCCTCCTTATAAATCATATACTTTGAATGTGTTTGTAGTTTAATATCTAAATATAGGGGAAGTTTTAAAAATGAAGATTTGGAATGTCACAAAAGAGCAGATCTTTAATGTAAATTTTCCTGTTATTATCATTCAGTGTGCTGATTTTCTTTTATTCTGCACATTTGCATTTGTGAACCCAATTTGGGGATAGTTCCAGCCCAGGAGACGGAACAAAGTGGAAGTAAAGTCTCATAGTTACCATGTCAGGGGCTGGCAAAATTTGACTTTGAATTAGTCAGGTTAAAATGAGCTTGTAACTTAACAAAATAACAATAAGACAGTCTAGACAGCTTAAGAGTGGGAATTGTTTTGAATTGTATACTATTTGGAGAAAAAAGAGCCGTGATCAGAGCAGCAAGGTTTTCCTGTACGTGCAGGAATTCTGCCGTCTCTTAGAAATGCTCCTGGTGTCTCCATTCTCTTCTGGTTGTCGCGCTGTTCTGGGAGCCACCCTGTCTTTTGTGTCATTCTGTTGTCAGCCATAGCGACATAATTGGGAAGACAATTGTTTGCTTGTTTGGTTTGAAAAATTTTTTGTGTCCCATGTTTTCCTATTGTCTGCTTCATGGTACCACGGTGTGATAATGTCATGCCTGCCTAGATTTCAAGAACAAAATAATCTTGCTTTTTTTTTTCTTCAGAAGACTACCTCCTTAACCACATAGTTTAATGAAGATACATTGAAAGTACTATCGTGAGCATTAAAAATAACTGCAGCCATCCATAACTCAAATAATTTAAACATGCCAAGATGGTAGATGAGGTCACGTCTCTCACACAGTTTAGCGGTCTAATTTCATAAACCCCAATCCACATGTACGGGCTGACATTGAGAGATGGCAGTTGGGATTAGACTTGTTTGGAAATTCCCGAGACATGGCAGCTTGAGACACTTTGGTGCCAGCCCAGCTTAGTGTCCCATGGCCTGGGCCATGGCTATGAAAACGGGGTCACTTTTGGTCCTTCCCCTTCTTGAACCCTGCCAGAGATGCTGGGGGGCTAACTGAAGTTCTAGTAGTGGAGGTCTAGATCCATACAGAGGGGTTGTCACTGTCACTCCGTCAGCGTGCCAGGAGGGGCCTTACCCAGGACCACCTTCGCAGCTTGGGATGACATTCTTTGAGTGTGTTCCTGTGTGACTTGGAGGAGCATGGCCAGATGTGACCCAGACAAGACAGGGTAGCTCATTATTACGAGATGGGTTTGGAAGTCAGACATATCTTCAGATACAAACAGTACTACTTACTAGCTACTCAACTCTTCTGAGAACCTTTATTTGTACAAAAGGAGGGTCAGGGAATACTATTGGGCTGGCCCAAAAGACACATTTTTTATTTTCGCCAATAACCTTATTGATTTGGGTATTTTGAGTAGGTTGGCTGTTTCCCATGTGGTATAACATTGATCGTTCTCAATTAATGGCTTGATTTGATCTCTATCAACTTCAATTGGCCTACCTCACCATAGAACAGGGGTGTCAAATTCATTTGCACTGGGGGCCACATCAGCCTGCTGGTTGCCTTCAAAGGGCTGAATGTAATTTTAGGACTGTATAAATGTAACCACTCCTTAAGAGTTAAATGAGAGCTCGGCACTGCTGCCGGGTAGAAACAAGGTGCTGGGCTGGATAAAACAAGGTGGAGGGCCGGATTCGGCCCTCGGGCCTTGTGTTTGCCACCTGTGCTGTAGAGCATCGTCCAGAGAGAAATCTCTAGCTATACAAAAATTCATCAATTTTGATAAGTTTTTTAAATGCACACTGATATGACAGCTGTCACAATACAATTTAACAAAATGATTTCTAATGAAGTTAAAGACAACTAACACTACTAGAGCCAGCTTACGGAAAACTGAACGAACTTTTTGGCCGATGCAGTAGATCTTGCTTCATAGAGTTGTTGTGAGAATCAAGTGAGATATGCAGGGCGAGACCTTCAGCCTGGTGCCTAACACAGGGTCCTTCAATAATAACGCTGTATAATTCTGTGGTTCCTCCAGCCCCTTCCACTTCTCCTAAAGGTGCCTCATTGCCCGCATTTGTGTGCATGTGTGTGTACCCAGGAGGGCCATCCTCTTCCTCAGCTTCACCTGGGCTGACCTCTCACCGTTGCTCCCTGAGGGTTGCAGGGGCCCAGGTGGAAAGAGACATTGATTGTTAGAACTGTCCAGGAGTCGTCTGACCCTGCATTTTGTATTTGGAACAGTTGCTTCAATCTGTCATTTTAGAAACATGTGTATGCAAACACAGGCATATTCTGTGCACATCCACGTGTAGAGGTCAGATAGTATCTACAGGAGAACAGACTATCTTGATGAAAATGAGTAATTCAGCGAGTCACCCAGATGTTTTAGATGCACGGTGCCACACAGCTGGGTGAGCTGAAGCAACTAGCTGTTGGGTGACTTGAAGAGGAGGCATGGAGATAATAGAATCTTTTTCCCTCCAGAGTTTTGGCGTCACTTAGACATAATCCAAATGATATATGGCAACATGTGGCAAAATATCTCACATTCAAAAGCATGCAAGCAGCTAGCTAACACTTCCTACTAAAAGTTTGCTCATAGGTATTTTGATGAATCTTTAATTCTCACAGAGCACACTGTTTGAAAGAAATACGGCAGCAAGAACAAACAGCGGCCTTCGAAGCAGGGGCATTGAAAAGTGTCAGGAAACACTGTTAACCTCGTGTGTGTGCAGTCTGGTCAGAACAGAATAGAGTCCCTTTTACGGATGTAGTTGTAAAAGGGGCTAAAAGACAAAGATTTAGTGTTTGCAGGAAATCCTTCAAGTTTGTCTAAGCTTCAAGAATTCCGTGTTTGGCATCCAGCTATTATTTTTATGAAGTAAGCATTTTTTTTTCTGATGTGTTTGGTTCGAAGGAGCCAGTTTAGGGTTATGCTTTGAAATTCATTACCGTGGAAAGTCTATGCAAATGTGACTGTGAAACAGAAATCAAATTGGACAGATAGCAAAGTGGATGAGCAGGAAGGCAAACACCATGGCAATGTGGGGAAGGTAGAAGTTTAGAGTTTTTAGATCATCAGTTTCCGTTTTTGATCCAAATCTTTCAGTGCTTTTCTCCAACTGATGGGATGATTGAAATGATACAGTAAGAAGCGGATTTAGTGTGCTGGAGTTTTCATTGCAGGTGCCGAGTTTTGAAGAGTTATGGAGAATGAGAAGTGAGGGGACAGCTGCACAGCGAGGCATAGGTGCACAGGCAGGCCTGGAGGCTCCAGGCACCAACCGCTATAGGAACTGGGGAGGATCTTGGCAGATAACCAGTTGCCAGGTAGGAAGTTGACCCAAGTTAAGTGCTACTTCAGTTTTTCAGGAACATCCTGCAGTCCAGATTTTTATATAATGTTTCCAAAATGTGTAAGTTGGGTTCATTTGGTGACCAGCCTACTGATCTCCAGTTTGCTACTTTTGATCTAGTCTAACCCCCCATGTGACAGATGTGAAAACCAGAAGTTGAGTGGTTTGCCAGAAGTCCTGCAGCTGAGTGGCAGCACTGGGGCTCGTGCCAGACCTCCTGCATTCCTTTTCCACAGGGGCTTGCCCCCACCCCCCGCCAGCCAGTTCCCACAGGGGCTTGTTAGCTGAATTCCACGGATTCTTGAAGGTTTTAATAATTTAAACTCTAGTACTACTCTGGTAATTTCTCGAAGATAATTATTTACTCAACAAATGTCTGTCATTAGTCTTTTTGATGTTGTCTAAATTTTTCTTTGTTTTACTTCATTCAGCTTAACTTATTTTCTTCATCTATAGTTAATATTTTCTTTTTTCTTCATTGAACAATGCTTCCAGATTCTCTGTACTTCACTGATATCATCTACATTTCTATGCAATCATCCTTGGGCATCTGCAGGGGATTGGTTCCACGACCCCCTTGGACCCCACAATCCACAGATGCTCAGGTTCCTTAGCCAAGACCTTTGTCCCTGTTTATATGGAACCCACAGATATGGAGGGTCAACTGTATTTGACTTTTACTCCTTACAACTCAGTCTATCAAGGTCTGAAAGTATTTTTGATTGATTATATCTTTATTATATATTAGTATGCATTCATCAGAGGAAATAAAGTACACATTTGTAAATCTGGATATTGTGCTAACTGGGGCCAATTGACAGAATCCATTTTCCATGAAGGATACCACTACATAGTCCCCACAGAATATGAGAATATCCGTCTGTCTCAGCCTCCAGTTCTTGAATCCCCTGCCTGTAGGAGAAGCAGCACTTATCCAGAGAAGCTGGTGTGCATACTCTGGCTGGGACTTCTTTCTGTGACTTCAAATAATTTTTGGAAAAGTTGATTTCCAAAGGCCTAAAGTGCAGGAGAGAGAAAACTACTCTTGCAAGGACACAGGGATGAAACACAGTAGGGGGTCTATTTCCACTGAACTCCTAGCCACCCACACACTGTAGCATCAGACTTGGGGCTGTGTTGTTCATATTGCCATTTAGCCTTGATAGGAAACTATGCTGTGACCCTGTTACTGATCATCTCTTACCTTTGGAGGGTATTTTACCTCCACACGTTACTTCCCCCATTTTATGAGGAGGCAATGAAGGCTTGGAGAGGGTAATTGACTTGCTCAATTCCTCACAGCCAGGTAGAGGAGGAGCTCCAGTAGACCTTGATCAACTCCAGTGCTCTTTCTACTGAGTGCTGTCTTAGCTTTTGGTGCTCTGATGGTGCCCATTAGATTGCCAGCTGCAATAATTTGGCAAGTTTTTATACCCTAGGTAGATGCTGCTCTGAAGGCAATGGCTATACATGGAAGCAATTAAAAAAATTAATAGAAACCCTCTAATTCTCAGGTACCCTATTATTTGTACATGAGGACTAATATGGTAGAAAAGAAACATTCTCCTGGCTGAGATTTTCACACCAGCAAACTGGTTATTCTGACTTAAATTCATATTGTTACTAATTGGTGTTAGAATTTGTGTTCTGGGCTGTGCATATGCTAAGTAGCAATTTTCCCCACTTGTTTGATTATGGAATAGTGCACACATTTTACCTCATGAAAGAAGGAAACAGCTTGTGCTGCCTCAGGAGGAAATAGCTCATCTAATAATTATTCTCTGAGGCATTGGCATTGCTAAATGCCGACCCATGGGCAGGCCATGGAAAGAATCATGAAAAAAAGCAGCTTTGTTTAGGGCTTTTTCCTCAACTGGATTTAAAAAACAAATGTCTTTAGAGCAAAGCATTGAAGGGTGAGAGGCGGCGAATGGGCAGATTATTAAAGCATTCGTCATGAAGTTACAGGCGGGCCCAGGAAGGGCGCCGGTCCTGCTGGCGGGGCTGCCTTGCCCAAAATTTCTCGTAAATTATAAAGTTTCCCCAAGAAATCTGTAGGCAGGAAAAATGAAAAGGCAGAGTTACTTCCTTGCAGCTTTAGTTCAAGTTTCTGAACTGTAGCTTCAGAAACCTACCAAGGAAAGGGTTGGTTACAGCTGGGAGGCTGAATTTTGGGGACTGGAAAATTGGACATTTAGGATTACTGCAGCGGTGATTCCTGGAGCATGTATACTTAGAGACTTGTTTCTATGAATGAGAACTCCACATCTACACTATCTGTGCTTTTCCTCATCTAACTATATGATGAAGTGTATATGTCTTCTTGTATTTATAGACTCACTTTTTATTTTCAGCCTGATTAACTTATACTATGATTCAATTCAGTTTATGTCAATTCAATTCATGTAGGAATGTACTACATATTTGCTTCAATCTCTCAGTACAGTATTAGATAATGTTGTCTATTGGGCTTTAGCTTTGACCTTGGCCATGGCCTTTAAGGCTGAGTAACCAAATGTTCTACTTCAATTTTATAGATGGCATCTCTAAACTTGGGATGATCAATGCTTGAGCAATTGTATTAGTATACTTGGCAGAATAAAACCAGTAATAGGAAGAAAACATGTTCTTCTGAGTAATCATATTAAAATACAGGTAAACATTCTACATGTAATGTGTTTTACATATGAAATCTCTGTCCATTTTAAATAAAAAGGTATATTTTTAATTGCAAGGGTAAAATGTTCCAATTATTAATGATTATGAATGGATATTTAAGAAAGTTCAAATAAATAGGGTTCTAGATTGACATTTAATATTGATAGACAGTAAGTAGATCAGCTGTATATGTTTAAGGATGATTATATCCTTTTTGAACCAAGTGTTTATAGACAAATATTCAAAAAGATAATAATAGAGATTGCATCATATCACAATCACAGAACTATTTGTTTGCATTGGAAAAGCTAAGGAGAATAAAACTAAGATTTTAGTTATTTAGTTAATTAGTAATTAATCATGTAATCACCATCACAATAAAAATATGGAGTATGTCTGTATTAATTAGGGCTGACATTACGAAATACCACAGATTAGGTGACTTAAACAACAGATACTTATTTTCTTACAGTTCTGGAGGGTGGAACTCCAAGACGAAGGTCAAAGGTTTGGTTTCTTCTGAGGCCTCTTTCCTCGGCTTGCAGAGGCACTTTGGGCTGTGTCCTCACACGGCCTTCGCTCCGTGTGGGCGCATCCCTGGTGTCTTCGGTGTCCAAACAGCCTCTTCAGAGGACATCAATCAGATTGGATTAGGGTCTTCCCTAATGGCCTCATTTTAAACTAATCAATTCTTTCAAAGGCCCTATCTCCAAAAACAATCACATTCTGAGGTTACTGGGGTCAGGGCCTCAACATATTCATGGGGGGACAGTTCAGCTCATAGCAATTTCTATCATCTCAGAAAGTTACCTTGTGCCCCTTTGCAGTCAAGTCCCTTCCTGATGCCAACCCGTGGCAGCACGGGTATTTCTTATTCTTGTAGTTTTGCTTTTCCCAAATGTCATGTACAGGATATTTACAAGCTGTCCCATTACACGGAAGGGGTGGGGTCATCCTGGTGCAGGGATGTCCCTAGTGCAAGACCACTCACAGGGAAGTAGTAGGTCCAGACCCCAGAATTGTCAGTGTCTTAGGAGTTGGCTGGGTCGCTGAGCTGGACTGACTCTCTCTCTCTCTCTCTCTCTCTCTCTCTCTCTCTCTCTCTCTCTCTCTCTTCACTGACTCTCTCACCAGGAGCAGCTGCATCAACCATGGGCTCACCCTCTGGGTCACCCAATGCAGAGCATCCTTCCCCACAAGGGGGAAAGGGAGATGACCATCAGGTTGCTGGGTGAGGTTGATTAGCCAATTCTGACTCAGACAAGGAAAGTCTAATGGCCAACCCTCTCACAAGGGTACCCATTTCCAGCACCCAGCAGGCTGGATAATCTCCCTCCGCTGCCCTTTTCCTCGAGACCAGGGATGTCATCCTCATTTATACAAGGTCTTTCTTCAGATAGTTTACAAGGCAACTGATGAGGTTACCACTTTAATATTAATGGCCACTGCATTTACAGAGCACTCCTAATGTGACAGGTATCAGGCTAAATGCTTTAGGTTAGTCCTGGTAGATTCCCATGATACTATAGCTGATTATGTCTTCATTCAGCTAGGCCTTATTAAAAGTGAGATGTATGTGGTTCTTCAAAGGGGGAGATACATAAATGGAAGTTTAAAGTACTTAAGGTACTTGCCAAGCTCCTGCATCTTTTCTTTTTTAAAAAAATTATGTCTTATTGATCATGCTATTACAGTTGTCCCAGTTTTTCCTCCTTTGCCTCTTTCTTCCCAGTCCCCCCAACTCTCTCAGGCAATCCCCACACCGTTGTTCATATCTGTGGGTCATGCATATATGTTCTTCAGCTACTCTATTCCCTGCGCTATACTTTCAAACTAATTTTCTGATACAGACAACCTAATGTGGTGATTGGACTTCCCAAATTTTCTCACTGTTCACTTAACAGTGAGCTCCTCCCTTCCTCACCACCATCAAAAGTCAAATGGACCTATGAGAAGGAAGGGCACAGAGAGTGAGATGATAATGATAATAAAGAGTAAACATAATAAATTCATTTCCCTTCTTTTTTTCTAGAGGATATTACAACAAACAAAATATTTAAAAATTCACTGTCCCCTTTGATCCTCTTAGCACATCTATTTTTGATCTTTTCTTTCTAAAGGAAACCCTTTGATATGGGTTCATAGAACTACAGTCCTGTAGAATTGGCAGATACCAGAGAAATTCTTTTTTAAAATAACATTTCAGAAATAAACACCTTAGCCTAAATGCCATGGATTAATGAATATTTTCTTCTTTTCTTTACAAATGAAGAAGCTGAGGCCAGGAAAATTTTGGTAACTTGATACAAGGTCACAGAAAAGGGTTCTTAACTGCCTGATTCTCAATTTACTGTTTGGTCTATGATTCAACCCTACATCTCAGAAGAGTCAGGTGATTTTCCCACTATTAAATTTACATTTTTTTCTGGCCCAAGGCAGGGTTGACATATGGATTCATTTTATGTTCCAACTTTAATATATTTGAAGTGGTTAAAAAAGCACTGTGTTGAGGAGGATTTTGAACGCACATCTGGGCTTAAAGGGAAGAGTGTCATAACTGATTGCTGATGTCCGCCATGGGTACAGATTGGGGATGTAACAGCATCCATATCTGCCAACCCTTGGGTAAGGCACTGCCACTGCAAGAGTCTTTTTTTTTTAAGAAACATCTTCTGGAATAATACATCATCATTAACACTTATGGTAAATTACTCTTATCAGCAATTAGTAACTACTGGAGATAAGGTGAGATTTGAAGAAAAACAGAAGATATATGGGCCTAGTACTTTGGAAATTGCTCGTAGAGGATATAGGTAGGTGGGGAGCTGAAGTGGTGGGTGGGGTTCTGGACCAGCAAGAGCAATCAACGGCAGAATGAGGGATGTCTATAGCAGAGCTATGGCTAGCACCAACAGTAGAAGGGATTTAGACATCAGAGGGGGGGGAAGGCACTAGCGTGACCAACTGTCCCAGTTTGGGATTCAGGACTTGCAGTTTTAAAACGGAGACAGTTCTGGGAAGTCTGGTAGGATTGGTCACCCTAGAAAGCACTACCAAAATTTTTGCATACTTTATAGTTTAAGGTGAGTCATGCCAGTGGTCAGTGATTTAATAAGCTACTGCTGCAATAATGTTACAAAACAACTCCAAACTCTTAGTGGCTTACAACCACAGAGAGTTCTCTTTTTCGGCTCTGGAGGTCTGCCATGGCTTGGCTGGTCAAGACTGGGCTCAGGTGGACTCTAGTTCATGAACCGAATAGTCTTTTCCTATGCTTTATCATTCTCCTTGAAACAATGGTTTTTAGAGAAATTTAATCTTAAAGGGTGAGCACAAGAAGCCAAGGCAAATTGTGCCCATACACTTCCAGCCATGGCACATGTCAAATGTACTAACAGTCCATTGGCTTAATAAGCAAGCCATGTGGCCAAACCTAACATCATGGGGTTGAGAAATATATTCCACTTTTCTGTCATACTCTTACTAGGTCATATGGTCAAGGGCATACGTGGATATTCCTTCTATAAGAAGGGAGTAAAGAATAGAAACAATACTTGTCTATAAGGTCAGCAAGTAATTTGAATGCCTGGAGCCAACCAAATGTATCTGTAGGTCATTAGTGCTGGCATAACAGGTGCCCCATAAGTGTCTGATAAATGCATGGCTACCTCTAAAATAGGATTCTCTATAATAAAGTGGTACATGTTCCCATTTTTTAATAAAAGTCATTTGGCCCCTTTGTCATTAGATATTAGGAGCCTCCTGAGAGCTGCTGAAGATGGATGTCCTCAATGGCTGTTAGGAAATCTTTCCTTCCTCTGACCTATACTATTACCCCTTGTTGTCTGTGAGGGTTTATTTTTAAAAATTTTTCTCTTCTACTTCTGTGTTTCCCATCCTCCAGGTAGACAGCAGGCTCCTGAAAGCCCAGAGAAGTAGGGGAGATGTCTCTAGCCCTTCACACACCAGGAAGACAGTGCCTTGCATATTCCAGGACCTGGTGTTAATGGCCTTTGATCTCTTTGGTTCCCTACAACTCTCTTCCTCCCTCACCTTACTCAGTGGTTGGCACATGGCTGGCTGGTGCTTCAAAAATATTTCTTGATTTGAAAATGAGGCATGTGATTTTAAAACTCTCTTTTATGTTTCAGAATGAAATGCAAACATCACCACGAACCTCCCTTCCTCTGCCCCTGTTCTCTTGGTCAGTGTGTGTGTGTGCGGGGGTGGATTTGCTGAAATCATTCTGAGTGTTTCCTATGATCCTGGCATTACATTTCCAATTTTGGATACTTTTGAAATTTTCTTACTAAGCAATGAAAAGGACAGCTAGAAGTGTGAGGGGGAGGTAGGAAAAGTTAGTCTAATATTAGATGAGCCTGCATGGAAGCTGAGCCCTCTCTGGCACACAAAGGCTCTTTCCCTTAGTGAGAACTCAGGGGTTCTTTTATACTTAGGGTCCAAAGTATGCAGGAAAGAGTCAAGGCTCGGAGCACTTCAGGTCAACCTGGTTTGCAGCTGTGAAGACTCCAAAAAACAAAGTCCGAGCCTGCTGCAGAACAGAAGCCACAGTTCCCTTTCAAGCTAGAAAATTTATGCAGAGGCTCAAAAGAAAGCCACTGGATCAAACCAGCTGTGCTCTCTGTAGGCACAACAGACCACTGACCCCTCTTACAGGAAATGGAAGGAACAACCAAACACAGGTATCTCTCCTTGTTTAAAATAGGCATGTTCCTCAGGAGTTGACTGCATGATAAATTTCATTGTGTAGAATTGTATTTTCTCACTGACTTCAATAAAACAGTGGAAAATGCTTTTCAATAAAAGAAAAATGTGGCCTCTAAATGCTATAATACCACCTGACAGAATAAGAGAGTGAGAGGAAATAGGATGCTAATATGCCTTGAAGAGAATTAGAAAGCATGAGTGCCATACCTGGGTGCTGATCCATGGAAATCATTTTGTGACATATTGCTATCAGGTGAATGGTGCATTCCTTATTTTGAGGTGTTTTAGAGTTGTACTTTTCTCCTTCCTCTTTCTTCTCTTTACCTCCACTGTTCTAGCCAGGCACATTGAAAAAAATCTTTTAAGAGAGTTCTTTTCAGCACTATTGACCTTTTTCCTGTCTTCAGACGCTGAGGAATATAACATACTCCTGTCATTATCAATAACTTAACGATGACTTTTTACTGGGGCGACTGTCTACAGGGGGTTCATGTACAGTCAGAAAAGCACAACTTCCCTTCCCCCACCCCACTTGATTCCCGTTTGTGACACATAAATTCTTTCCTATTTTTTACTCTCTGTGCTGAGTACCTTGGTTGGTCACTCTCTTTATCTTAGTTTTCTCCATTGTAAAGTGGACATAAAGATTCTTGCTCTACCAGAAAGTCTGAAGCGGGGCAAGTCTGCCTCCTATGCTGCAGTTGAAAATGTGTGGAGTATTATTTGGGTTGTCATGGTGACTAGGTGATGGCTATTCATATTACTGAGAGATGGCCAGGGATGCTAAATGTCCTGCCGTGCCAAAGACAATCCCACACAATAATGTGTCCCAACCAAAATGAGAAACGTTGCAAACAGCTTATGAACATTCTATAAAAAGTCTAAAGTGGTGAACAAATGCAAAGCAGTCCAAAGCCAATGTTAGTGTGTAGTTTCCCTGAGGGAATTGGGGCTGGTTCTCAGAAGAGCTGCTGCCTTGTGATTGGACTGGCTTCAGCTCTGCTGTCAGCCATTTGCAAGAGGGAAACTCACTTGTTACTTGTGAGACAGGTGGGTTCATCTTCTGTTTATCTCAGTCCATTTAAGAAAACAATACTAGTAATTATCGTGATAAAAATAACCACTCTTACATGAGCAGTTACTCTTCTCTGGGTACAGAGCCATCAGGTTTCATGCTTTGTCCCTTTATTCTTAATTACAAACCTTGGAGCAGCTTGTAGGATGATCCAGCACAAAGATGTGGAAACTTTCATCACCAGCCCTTGCAAACTTCATTTTGAATTAAGGGCCAGAGTTTGCAAGTGGTGGTGAAGTGGCTTACTTCTTGGGTAACAAAGTGTGTTTCCTCTCCTCTTTGCTTGCCCTTAGCCCTTCTTCTACTCAAACATATTAAGCAAATAAACCAGGAAACCAATGTGTGAACTCTTTAATAAAGGCATTCTGGGACAGCAGTTGAGTTTGCACGCAGGAGATCCCTGAACACAAGGCCTGCATATGACTGGTGATTGTGGAGCTGCAAAATACGGCAGCCTGGGGAATCCTTGGGGGCATCACTTGTCTGAAACATACAGGGTCTCCCACCCTCTCTACCCTGACAATGTACCACAATGATACTTTGGGACACTCTGGCCCTCTGGTGGAGGTTATCCCTGGTCTGGAAGGTGGGGTCAAAATGGCACATAGAATCTTCACATGTTGGGGATAACACTCATCTGTACGCTTTCTTCTTTTGTATGTTTTTGCTCTACAAATTTGTGAACTGGGAGACATCTATCAGATGAGAGTTATTCGTGTATGCATTTGCCACTTTTATTTCAATAAATAAGAAAAGCTCCTATGTAATCTGTTTAATTCGTTTTCACAGATGAGTGCATTTAGAAAAGTGGAGAGCAGAGACATGAGGTGAAAGGGGAGTCCTGACAAAAGCAGTTGGCAAAGGCACAATTTATAATAAATGAGAATCTTGGAATCCTAGTGCCAAATTATACAAACCTTTCCAGAAAGAGCAAATCATAGCAGATCCGATAACCAGCTCACAATGAACACGGACTGAGAGCAAGCAGATCGCTCTGGACCTGCCCTTTCTGTTTGTTTCCCTGTGGCTGTCCACTGTGTGAGAGCCTTTGGGAGTTTGAAGGGGATTAGTGCCATGGGAAAGGAGGGAAGGACCCTCATCATTCAGATCCCCTTGAGGACTTTATTCCTGTTGCCTGGCTGCCTAAGTTCTGTAGAATGTGTCAAAGCCAGGAGGTGTTGCAAAAATACCTTAGTTGGACCCAAGTGAATTAAAATGATGAGTTCAGTCAGTATCAGGACTTTTGACAACAGAAGAGGGCTGAAGGGCTGGCCCATACAAACAAAAAGTACTGTGTTAAAAGGAAGAGAATCTCAGTATAATTCCTATAATTTTGCACCAGGGGGTTCAAACAGTGACAATGTAATTGAGTCATGAATGACTCAAAGATGTTCATATAATCAACCACACAAATGCATGTTCTTGGGGACTGGGACTAACCTTGATATGTGAAGCTGTGGCCAGTCCAGTGTTCCAGCCTCGGCCTGGATCCCTGCCTCTGTGTCCTATTGAGCTTCTGCTGGCTCTATTCTGCCTCCTTTCATTTCTGGCACAACCTTTTTGTTTTCTCATCCAAAACCCAATGTGGTCCTTGCAAATCAGAGCCCCAGATGGATAGGGAAGGTGGTACTGTGGCGCCATCTCATTTGTCCTCACAGCATCCCTTTGCAGTAGGGAAGGACAGGAATTAAAAATGACATTATGGAGAGACAGAGTGAAATACTGAGAAATCAAGCAGCAAGATCCGGAGATGGTGGTGACTGGGGACAAAAACCCAAGGCTTCTAACAGCCGGTCTTAGACGCTTGGACCAGATGAAGCTGCTAGTATACAACAGGGAAACAGAACAGCTACGTTAATAGTCAGCCCCTCCCCCACCATAATCAGTAGACCATATCTCAGCTAAAATTAATGGGCAAACAGACTTCTTTTTCCCTCTCTTTGTTGCATTTGTTAAGCCAGATTTTTCTCTTTTAAAGTCTTTTTTTTTTTTTTTAATGTACCCTACCTGGTCAAAAGCATCTGGAAAAGAGGCCACGTCAGTTCCCACTGTTTCCCTTTGGTTCTGACAGAATAAAACTGCAAACTGAGATTGTGCGTTGTCCCCAGAGCTGCTTTAAAGCACCGAGCCAGCCCTGGCTACTCAACATCACTGCTCACCTGCGCACTGCCAGACGCTGCCAGGGAAGGGTCTCAGTACAGGTCAGACATCTCGGTACACCAACTCAGTGCTCCATCCCCCAGTGCTCATTGGGTGGGTTTTAGAAAGACTGCTAGAGAGGAGCATTTTCTTGCAGAAATATTGCTGGCACCAAAGAGCCAGTGCCAAAATTTTAGCATCCTTATATAGCTCTTGGCTATTACAATGCTCTTGGATCTCTTCCTCCCAATTGTTATTCACTGTCTTTGTCTAGAAGCCTCTTACACTGAACCTCCTGATGGCAGAAAAATTGTAACGGAAAGAAACAGTCTCCGGTCTGGGAGCTCCTAGACCTGGTTTCTTTCTGATGAACTTAATGTCTCCTTTCATCATTAGGCCATGTGTCTGGCAGTATGAGAGATATCTCCTGCTTTTGTTTGGGGAAATTTTATTCTTAATTTAAAATATTGGTCTTAGCCTCAAGGAACTACCCATTTAATTTAAGGAGAAAACACATGCATTATTGTTCTTTAGACAGTTAAGAAATTAATATTGCAAATGGCTCATATGGGTGGTCAATGGAAGGGTTGTTTTTGCCTGCTAAATGAATTCAATTTCAGTGACTTTTTTTAAAAACCGCCTTTGAATCAACTTGTTTTGTCTTTGTGGTGCAGCCACTGCTAATTGTAGGCTTTCAGAGCTAGAGGGACTGGGAGTTCTGTTTGCTCTATTTGAAGACACGGACATTCATATTCCGACACATCACTGCATTTGCAGGTGTGTAAGAAGGTCCTTCCCCAAGTGTACCTAACCTCCCTTTCAGCTGAGTCATGGTTACCGACTGAAGGAAGACATAAATACCAAATTAGTGTTACAGCATTTATGCCACCAGAAAAGAAAATACAATTTGTTCAAATAAGTATAGTATAAAGCATTTATTTATGGTAGAAAATTAGAAGTTGTGAATATATAGTAATAATCTGAAAAAGGTAAATTTTAAGGAAACAGCACTGTGTGCTCATGCACACAGTATAACTTATCACTTTGAATAGGTATGTGATACGAGTGCATATTATGCTTTCCCCACAATTCTGCAGTGAAATCACTTGTCTCTTATACATGCATCCTTCATGCACACCAACAAATGCATTTGATAACATTTTCAGATTTCACATAACCCACTGTCCTTTGCAAATGCTCTAGGCCTCTTCAGAAAAAAATCACATGTAAAAATTTGCAGAGCTGCTGAAGGGATTTCAAAGTTTTTGTCTCCATCACCAAAGAAAGCCACCAAAGAGAGAGGAGGCTATTCGAGAGGGTGTGGGGAGTGTCACCAATAAGAGCTACTGCTGCCAGAACCCCACGCCCAGTGGCTGGTTAGTGACTCAGTGTGGAGGGCAATTGAGAGAGAGCCTCAGCTGGTGCTTAAAAAAAATGGAGTGCAAATCTCTTCTCAGCAAGTAACAGCCTCCATTTTAACCTGGGCCAAATGGGCAGAACTGCCCCTGCTCCCTAGCCCCCACAGTCCTCTGGCTGGCTTTGGCTTTTGTTGTATTCTGCGTTTGCCAGAACGAAAGAAAGATAGGGGCTGGGAGGTGCGGTGGGACTGCCACAGGCTGCACTCCAGGCCTGGATTGGATGGGAAGTGTGCTCTTAGGCCCTAAAATTGCTCTCTGGGTTTTCTTTGGCATGTAAACTTCTTTTTGTACTTATATACTTTATTTTTTTTAATGACTTGGTTTTGAGTTGGCCGGCAGACCTGTCTGTTTGCTCAGCTTGATCTAAATTGGCTTTTGGTTCAAACTTCAGGTGGTTTTTCAGTTTCACTGTGCTCCTCACACTCCAGGAAGACAAGTTAGCCCCTATTTAGCATTTTTGCTGACAGAGAACCAGCAGGCTTGCTGTTTGAATCTACATCTGAATGTACTATTTGGCTAAAAAATAAAATGAAAAAAACATCCCTCAGATTCCTTGAACTTGATTGCCCTATTTTTAGCCCCCAAATGCTCCTCTGTCATATTGTTTTACATTTCTCAGGAATTCACTCTTCTGTGGATCTTTCTGCAAATTCTCTGTACATTGCTGGCTTTTATAATCAAGTGGGAGACAGTTTGAGTTCTGAATAGTGTGTTCGACCATCACAATACAGTGTCAGGAAGCACCTATAGGACCCATATACTACCTCAGTGGAAGACTGCATGTCGAGAACAAAATTACCTCTTACTCTCCTAAATAGATTAAACCTCCACACTTTGTAAGAGGTATGTCAATGATAAACGTGTATGCTCCTTATAAAGTAATAATCATCAGTGTGCAGGTGCAATATTATATATTAAGATTGTCATTTTAGGATTATCCATAGGATATTAAGAGTAGAGGATAGGAGAGCTCACCTTCCTATAAATCAATTTGAAGCAATATGTTTCTTTAAACCTAAGTTTGGCATTCCATTTTTGATTTAACATTGATAAACCAGTTTGGGAGAACAGAGAGGTTCACTGAAATTGTCCTTTACAGAATTGCCAGGGTAATTGTGGTTATATATTGACCTAGCTTAGAAGTTGTGAGTGACTCCAGGTGGTATGAATGGATGGACAAAGAAAGAGAGAGTATATAGAACTATTGCTGTTCAAGAAAAACCAGAATGTGAGAGGAAAAGGGTCAAATAAATATATTTTATTCAGGAACTATTGCAATAGGGCAAAAGACATCTCAGTAGAGAACCAAGCTCAATTCCAAGTACAGCACAGAGAAGTGGGGGTTTAGAGCTAAGGAGCAGGGTAGGTAGGGGTCAGGGGAATTGCTCAGAGAAAGCATGGGGTTGGTGGGGGATATTGGTTCAGCAGACATAGCAGGATTCTTGTTGAAGGCAGGCCAGGATGATCAGACGTTACCAGGGGGATGGTAGAGGATGAGTTTGATGAGGTGGGAAGGGTGATCAGATATTGAAGATGGGTGATTTTCTCTAAACTGACTTAGGAGGATTCTTACTAAAACTGGATGGATGACATAGGCCCAACTACTATGAATGCCAAGGCTGAGGCCCAGAGGGCTTAAAGGGACCTAATTAGAGTTCAGTCAAGGACAAAGTCCTTGTCACTGCAAAGTTATATGATTATTGCTTTAATTGAGCTAGGTTAGGTATATTGTGGTTAAGAAAATCATGCTCTTTTGCATGTGAGCAGGAAAGGAGAAAGTTTGTTTATACAACCATTCACAGATTCTGGCTGATATGAGTGTCAGCATCTCATGGCTACACTTTCTGGAACAATCTGCCCTCTTTTGTTACCAGAGCAGGGGAAGTGACTCAAGAGCTGTAAAAAGGCTTTCCATAGACTCACCCCGGAAGCTACCCATGCCACTTCTCACAGCTCATTGGCCAGAACCAGTTAAATGGTCTGGGAGGATTGCTGTGTGTTCTCTACATTTATACTTGCAGATATGTATGCAAACGTGCCTTCTGTTTCTTTTGGAAACATGGGCAAGAGAAGTGTTGCAACTATGGAGTACAAATAAAGGGAAATTCTTAACCTGCCTGTGATGTTTCTTGTTGTAGTTTCAACTCAGCATACCTAATAAAACATATTTAAACCATCAAGTAACATAGTTACATGGAATTTCCTTACCCTAGGCACAAACATTCTCAAATAATGGAAATTGAGATCTCCTGCTTTGAGGTGTTAAGTGTCCTTTGGACTTAAGTTCAGAAAACATTTGGAAAGGTGACATCATAAGGTTACTTTTTTGGAGTATCCCCTTTTTTGGAAAGTACTGTAGGAAAGGATTATGAACTGCACCTGTGGGCTACATTAGCCCAGCCACAATGGTAGATCTGGCCAGATATTGAGGTCTGTCCAGAAAAAGTACAACATTGTATTGTTAATACAATGAGAATAGTTTCTATGCCATCAATGTAACTGGCAGCCAAAGAGAATGGATTGGAATGCACATGTGTGAACAATGAGGACTTCACTGTACTAGTCAGTGGGGGCAGTAGACTCCATTGAGTGAGCATGCGGACTGTGTGGCTGTCGCATTCAAAATGACTGAGCGAGTAGAGCAACAAATCTTCATCAGATTTTGCATTAAGCTTGAACATTCCTCCACAGAAACTATTCTCATGATTTAGAAGGCTGTAGCTATGAGCAACTGATGATTGGCAGCTCCATCACAACAATGCATTACCCGTGCATCACATTTCATGCAGAGTTTTTTGTGACACATCAAATCACCCAGGTGACTCCTCCCTGCTACAGCCCAGATTTGATGCCCTGCGACTTCTGGCTTTTCCCAAAAGTAAGGTCACCTTTGAAAGGGAAGAAATTTAAGGCCATCGATGAGATTCAGGAAAATACAATGGGGCAGCTTATGGCAATTGGGAGAATTGTGTGAGGTCTCAGGGTGCCTTCTTTGAAAGGGACTGAGGTGTCATTGTCCTATGTACTATGGTTCTTGTGTCTTGGATCTTCTTCAGTAGCTGGCTGGATACTTTCCATTGGCTAGATGCTTTCTGGACCGACCTTGTATACATAGTTGAATGCATTAGGTGGGCTGTGCTCTCTGCAGTTGGGCGCAGGCCATGCCACTCCCTACTGTGTACTCCAGTTCATTTCCTCATTTTGTATTACCTGATGGGACTCCTGAATTTGTTACCACTATGGAAAATGGGTGAAGAAAGCTCCTCTGTGGGGCTTTGTGAAATAAACCATTGGACATTTTAAGAGAAACCAGGTGCCTTTTGATAGTTTCTTAGCTAACGATGGGGAGGTTTACTAGTTATTTCAGAGAAATTAGTAGATCAAGAAGACATGCAGTGCAAACTCTGCCAACTCTGGCAATATTGGACATTTAGAAGGTCAACACAGCCTCTGTTATGGCAAAAGGAGAATTAAAATTATGTAAATAGGGGGTTTCACTATACTACTTGTGTTAATCTCTTCTCCCCAAAGGAGTAAATGGCTTTAGTATATGGGGTACAACACAGAGCCATTAAGTCTGTAAAAGCAGTATTTAGTGAGAGAAACAGAAAAGCCTAATTTCATTTAAAACTGATGCATCATGGAGATTGTCTGGCTTTTCAATGCTAGTGCTTCAGAGCCATGATTGTGGAGCAGACAAGGTTCCCCTGTGGTGCTATGAAGCAATGAGCCTGACTCACACGCTGAACCCTGAAGACCTACAGGGCAGGTGTCCACATTATTGTCATGGATTTGAAGCCAGACTACCTTCTCTTTAACCAAGACACATGATTGGAAACAGAAGAGTTGTGTTATCCACATGTCAAATCGGTTAAAATTAACTAGTTTGCTGAACAGCTGAACCAAATTTTACAAACTTGAGCTCATTTGGGGTCTTAGATCCCTTCTCGGCAGGCTGGTTTTCAAGCTGGTGCCCATTATGCTGCTCATATTAAAATGCTATGAAAGCAAAGCATTTTGTGTTGAGTAGTTGAGCGAAGTCTATTATACAGCAATTATGCTATCAGTATAGAATCTAATTTTATTTGGAGGAGGGGCTTCTAACCAAATGAAAGAGATGAGTGCTTTTGCATTATCACTATGGGATGGTAAAACTGCCGAACTATGCTAAGTTGGGAGGCTATTTTTAAGCCTATTTCTACTAAATAAAATTAACTCCAATTTTGCTGGATTTTAACACAATGTAGCCACTGTAATAACAAATGTAGATTCCAAGGGGTTGCCTCTATTTGCTGGTTATTGAGCATGCAAAAAAGTCTCTGTTGATGACCAATCATAGACACACTTGCTCCATTATCCATGCTATTTTAAGCATCATTGAGACTTGAAGCCTCAGGATGACAGATGAGTAGGACCATCTTAGATACAATTCTTGCTGACAATGGGGATGTTGAAAGAAGAGGGAGGAAGAGAGGAAGACCTAGTTAGCTACAGTATCATATGAGATGCTCAAGTTACTTATGAAATATTATAATAAGATTGGCGATACCATTTATGGAATTTAATTAAATACTTATTATTAAATACCTACCATGTATACAGCATCCTGTTAGGGACTGTGGATGAATAAGAGTAAGGTCTGCACTCAGGGAGCATACAATCTACTGTATACCAATTGCATTTGTTTATTGATTACTATATAAATACTGGGAACTAAATTAATTACAAAGGGATTATCCAGTGTGTGGGTTATCCAGGCTCTTTATTCCTCCTTTTCTTCTAACTACTTTACAGCTCACTCTTACCTCCTTAGGGAGAAAGATGAAACAATAAATGGAGACAGAACACAAAAGCTAATTTGCTGCTCTTTAGCAAATCTTGAAAACTGGATAGTTTGGAGCGAGAAAATGTGTGAGTTAGGAATTATAGATTAAATGATTTTTGTTTGTTGTCTGATGCTTAGTGACAGATAAATAATATATGTATTCATTTGTTATATACATGATATATATGTGCAGACATTTATATCTACAAGTAAATGAATACTATGAATATTTATACAGTACATATCCTACATACTCTTAGGGGGATTGGGTACGTGCATAATATCTGTGTTCTTTTATAGCTGGAGCAAGAGGCAAAGCAATTTCAGTGGTCAGGTTTCAGTGTGCATTTCCACAGAAAAGGGTTGTTAGTTGTTGGAGCTTCTGTACTTGGAGGGAGGGGTTGGCATCGTGAATCTGGGGCTCTCCTGTGGACTGTGTAGCTTGCACAGGAGAACATTCTTGTGGAAAGCAGATTTTCACTTATTTACTGGGCACTAATGCATTAATATACACAGGAAACCTTAACAAAAGGAAAAAAGAAATCTTCATAATAAAATAAAATCCGAGACTGGGTGGTCTCATGTGCTATATTGTCCTTTTCTGACACACATCAGTGGTGGCGAATCTTCTGCCAAGAAATCTGCTATTTTTACTGGTGTCCTTTACTCTGGGTTTCACTTTTCTTTTTCAAACATGAGAAGGGAAGCTCTGCTGCCAGCAGGAGTTCTGGCTTCCCAGTTGGCCAGAATCTCAGGGGAGAAAGTGCCATCCCTGGAGAAGTGTTTGGAAAGACGGGGGAATGCTGTTTCCTACCCTTTCCTTTCCCAGCATATGGTCAAATCCCCTCACAGGGAAATTGGCTAGGCTGGCAGCCGGTGCTCTTCCTGTTCAAATTTTATCCTTTTATCATAATCCACTAGTTGTGAAACTTTGAGGATATGAATGATAGCATTTTTCATCCTAAAAACATTCATAGACGCCCACACGATAGCAGGTTTTTACTACTCTTTTCGGTCATGATTTTAGAGCAGTGATTTTCAACCTTTTTCATCTCCTGGCGTACATAATCAACTAATCACTAAAGTTTTGTGGAACACCAAAAAATATATTTTTTGCTGATCTGACAAAAAATAGGTATAATTTTGATTCATTCATACCTTATGTCTATTGTTGTGTTGGCTATTGTCATTAAAAAAAAGTGTTGACAATCTAAGGGGAAAGAGGTCAGTGCCCCCAGACTAAATAATCAGCTATTGCATGTTTTTAAAAATACTTGCAGCACATGAGTTGGAAATAGCTGTCCTAGAGAAAGCTTATTCCCCGTATTCAGGAAAGTTATGTGGGAGATTTTACTGATTCGGTTCACATATTCATCCATTCCTCACACAAACATTATGTCCAGCCCTCTGGGTAGGATCAGCCCCATCTAAACCACACGAAAAGAACAGTTTTATAGCCAGAATAGAGGAGATGGGATGTGAGCTGGCAAAAAAAAAAAAGTAAATGTTTCCCACACTTACAAAAGTACTTTGAAAAATCATGTACCAATATACAAATGTATGGCATTGATTTTCCTCTTGTTGTGCTATAGATTTGAAATATTGCTTAAAAAGTAGAGCCATTATGTTAACAAATAGAGCATACATGTAAGCAATGTGCCCTACTTCACCAGTTTTTAATGCATATTGAGTCAAATCTCTTACTTTCCAATGTAGTAGCTCAAATGCCCACCTACCTTTATAAACAGAAATTCCAATACATCTCTCTTGGACCTCCTGTCAACCCTGATTTCCAAAATTGACTCCTTCCAAGGGATTTATTCCCTGAGGTTCTTAGAGGTTCTTTTTTGCTATTGCTCTCATTACCTCATAGTGTCACTGTTGAAAGCTGGTTCTGCACTGTCCTCTCCTGTGCTGGAACCACTGCTTCAGAGCCTTGCAAAGCTTGAGTGGGCTGTGTCTTCAGCTCCAGGGCTCCAGCTCACATGTACAGCTGTTAACCAACGCCCAGGCCAGGAAGGAGCAATTTCCAACTTCAGCTTAATGTTGTGCAGGATCTGGTCATTTCCCACAGGTTTTGGGGCCAGTAGGATGGATTACAAGACCAGAAGACCCTGTCCCTGGTGATTTCTCCTCCGGAAACCTTGGGGTTTCATCTTGGCACTAGACCTTGGCATAGTGTGCTATCCTTGCCCAGTGGTGTCTTTTTCTCTGAGTCTTGGTTAGAATCTGAGTTAGGCAAATTGGTTTATCTTCTCATATATTGAAGGGAGGGACTGCTCTTCTTCCCAAGCCTTCAAGAGGGAGAAGTTTTGCCCTTAGGGTATGGGGATACTTTTAAACTAATTTTCACACAACAGCCAGGCTACTCTTCCAAGAACAATAAACTCTTCTCCAAGGAGACTTTCTTTCCAGATGGTAAAAGCCTGGCATAATTACTTTAAAACTCTCTCCTTGGGCATCCTGTTAGCATAGTTGTAAACCCGGATTTCCCACGTTTATGAGTGACTGGCATCTATTTCTGTTCTGATAACCAAGGCAGGGAGGTGGGAGTCACTGTTGGCTCCTTTTTACTTCCCTACCATATTTGAGCAAGTGACAAGTGTCATTTCTGCTTCCTAAATATCAATTCACTCTGTCCCCTTCCTTCTACCCCCATTCCCACTAACTTCTTTAATCTCTCCTCTGGATTTCCATGACAGATCATTCTGACCCAGTCTCCGCACTGCAGTCTGGGCACTTACTAAACTGTAGATGTGATCATGTGACTTCCCTGTGTGCAGTTTACAGGGGGTTTCTCATTGTCTTTAGGCAGAATTCCAGAAACAGTCCAGAAATCGCCCCATATCTTTCTTGCCTCGTCAGCCTTGTGTCTCACTATTTTTTCTCACAATCTTTGTTCTACCCCTACCAGAGTCATCACACTTCCTTGGGGCTCCAGGCCCCCTGACTTTTGGACCAATCATAACACATATTTGCCTCCTGCTCCTTGAAAACTTCTCCTCTCTCTCCAGTTTCTCTTTCTCCACATTGTGTATACTTCTATCAAAAGTATTGGGGGATGCTGACATCCCCCAATCTGGTTTACATGGACCCTGTCCATTCTCTTCCATGTCACCCTATGTGTCATTGCTCTGTCAGTGCCTCTTTCCTGTTGATAAGACACCAAGCTTTGTGAAGAGTCCCGCAATGTGTGCTCATGCACTGTCATGGTCCCAGAGTTTGGAACAATGCCTTGTGCATGAGGAGCCCCTAATATGTATTTATTTAAGTAGTAGATACATTAATACACTTTAGAAGGCAGCACAGTCCAGGGGAGTTCTTACTGGGAGTCAGGAGGGGTGACTTTGGCCATGTTTTGTGACTTCCTGTATGACTTTTACATGAGATGCTGCATTACTTTCCCACTTTGTTGGGGAAGAACCTGGTCCCCCATCAGCAATTCCTGGCAGAGAGCTGGCCTTCTGGAGGCAGCACTCAGCAGCTTTTGGGGACTTACTTTCTTATTTTCTATCTGTGACTCTCACTTCTAAGGAAGAATGTGAATGCCACACAGGCACCTTAGAATATGAAAAAAAAATGCATTTGAAGGCCTCCGAGTGAGATGACTGATTAGACTAACTCTAAATTTTCAGTACACCTGAACTGAAATAATAGTCCCAGCAGTAAAATTATACAGTAGAAATAATGTTGCGAGCTAATAACACCAACTTTCTGAACCAAGGATGGTCTCTTTTCCTTTCAAAAACCATATTTCTACCAATAACATTCAGAAAGCTGCTTATCTGGGCTGGAGTTCGTGTGATTCGGTTAGACATGGGGTATGCTGGCAGTGGCTATTGGTACTGATTTTTTCTTCTTAAAAAAATGCATTTAGAAAACTATTCAGTTCCTGTAAAGGAAAATAGACATCTATTTTTTGCAGTGCATTTTAAAAATGTCAAATCATAAACCAATGACCTTAAGAGAAATTCAATAAATCAGGAAAATGCTGCTGCTTGCAAGCCCAGTTCTGACTAATTCCTCACACTTGGCATTATCAGATGCATTAAGACTTCAGTCACCCCTACCAACCACCTCAATACTGCACACTGTGTCAGCCTTCTGCTGAATGCAAGGATTTTCTTTTGACACCAAATGTATTATTTATGTGTTTATTTTGGGGGGTGAAGGTGATGGAACCCAAATCGCTGGTTTCTTTGCAACCGAGTGCCGAAACTTGCCCGTTTGCAGAGAGGCACTCCACAGAGAGAGAGAGCAAGGGCTTTCCCCTCAACTGCATCATTCTTACCTGAGAAAACAATAGAAGGATTGGCAGATTCAAAATCATCGCTCACATTTTGGTGTGGGTGTGAAGAAAAATACTGAAAAAAAATCGTGTTTTACTTTTTTTTTTTTAGTGGTTTTAAATTCCAGTCACTTGAATTAGAAAATGAATTGCTTCTCATTTTAGCAATTCAAATGACACATATAAGATAACAATTAAGTCTTAAGTTGCTTCTTCATCCTCATATGCCATCATATACTTTTCTAATCTTTTGTGATTATATAAACATATATGCACATGTATTGGAGTTTTTCTTTCTATTTAAAAATTTATTTATGTAAGAGGCTCATACTAAAATACTGTAGCATAATTTGCTTTTTTTTTTCCTCATTGTATCATGGATGTTTCTAGTTGCCCCGTCTTCTGAACTCAATTATAGGACTTCTGCTCTGTGCCATGAACTTGGCCCCTGTGGATCCTGGTGTGTTCCTGTGTTGGCTACTCCTGTGTTCTCTCTCTCTGACTGGATATAAAGACAAAGACGGCATCATCTTCTCTCTCTCTCTTGGTGCTCAGCACTCAGTAACTGATTGTTTAGAGCTGTTTTTAATGAGCTCTGAGGGCTGAATTTCTGTTTAATTTAAACAGACTTCTTTTGGTAAGCACATGCTTTGGAGCCATGCATTTTGTATTCTCTGGCCACTAACCAATTACCACACCTACGTGCAGACCTAATATCTGTGCAACCCAAGTCAAGCAATTATGCAATTACTCAGACAAGTCACAGGGAGAAAGGAGTTCTGCCCGAATGACTCAGGTGGTCCTGGCTGCAGAAACCTTGTATGGGAGGGAACAATTCTTTCTTTTACTAAAATATTGCAAAGCTATGTGAATGAACCCTGGACATTGTGGGTGGGTAAGAATACTTCATAAAGGCTTCCCAGGTAATTGTGGACGCCTTCTCTATTTGAAGATTAATGCTACAGAAAGGGATTATATAAGCAGGCACTGTGCTGGAGATTCGAAGGCACTGTGCTGGAGATTCGAAGGCACTGGTGTGCAAAAATACATAAGGTCACTGCCCTCATGTGGTTTAGATTCTGCATTCGTTTCCGAGGGTGTGATAACAAAGCCCTACAAACTGGGTGGCTTCAAACAATAGAAATGTATTCTGTCACATTTCTGGAGGCTAGAAGTCCAAAATCAAGGTGTTTTCAGAGCCATGTTTCCTCCAAGGTCTCTAGGGAAGAACCATTCCCCTGTCCCCCCGCCTTGTTTTGGCCTCTTCCAGGATCTGGTACCCCAGATGTTCCCTGGGCTTCTGGTAGCATAGCTCCAACTCTGTATCCATCTCCGCATGCCCCATCCTCCCTCTGTATCTGCCCTCACAGGGTTCTCCCCACCTGATCCTGTCTCTGTGCAAATTGGATTAAGGCCACTGACCTTATCTTATCTTGCTTAAATCTGCAAAGACCCTAGTCCCAAATAAGGCCACATTTATAGGGACCGGGGAGTTAGGACATTAATTTATCTTTTCTATGGGGAGACAGTGCAACCACTGGCAGAGTCTGAGGCTTCACTCCAGTAGGCAGACAGACATTGAGGCAAATGATGAGGGGAAATAGCACAGGAGAAGGGCTACTGTGGAGAGAGGTAGGGTGCTCCAATGTCTCCCTCAGTGGGGGATAGACCTGGTCAGGGTCTGGGTAAAGTGTGCTTGGGCTGGGTTAGTGTTAAGGAGATGCACAGGAGAGGGAAGAGCAGGTTTGGGCAGAGCACCGAGCATATGCAAATGCTTCAGAGAAGGAAGCATGCAGTACCTGAGTTCGGGGAGAGAGCAGAGGGGTGTGATGAAGATGACTAAGAGAGGTTAGCCATTAGCAGACTTTGCAGGGCCTAGAGATCAACTTTGGCTCTTTGAATCCTGATCCTAAGAGAGCCAGGAAGCCTTTGAAGGGTTTAAGCAAAGGGTGATCTAATCTGATTTACATGTCATACTCATTATTCCAGCTGGAATGTGGTGACCAGATGGGGACAATGCAGATGGAGGAGGGTGCATGGGTCACACAGGATGCTGTGGCAGGTGAGAGGTGACAGTGGGGATGTAGAGCTGGAGATCCAAAGAAGGCAAATTTTGAAAAAATATTTGGAGGATAAGACAAAATAGAAATTGGGGGTTGATAGCCCATGGTGAGAACCTTGCCAAGGATGATGTGGAGGGTCCTGGCCTGGGAAGGCTACTGGAGACACCACTGAGAGAGGGAGCCCTGGGGGACATCCCAGTTTGGGAAGGGAAGATTGGCAGAGCAGTTTCCTTGAATGACATTAAGATATCAAAGGGGAGACATAGAGCAGGTGGTTCGATAGAGAGGGTCCTAGAGGGTAGCTAACACTATGTTCAGTAACCGAATCTTGTCTGGTCTTGTCTCCCCTTCTCATGCTGGGGGAAGATTCTGGGGTTTTAGGGCTTCCGAAACAGGTCCTAAAATACAAGGTGGACCATTGCCTTTTAGCCCCATTAATTATAATTTTGGTAGCTATCATCAAACAATGACAGGGGAACCTGCTGATTGGTAAAAAGGCCCAGGGAATGGAGTCTTTCAGACAAGATTTACTGGGGGGGGGGACAGAAATGGCACATGATTCAGCAAATTTTAATTTTTCCATAAAATATATCACTAAAATCACAGTGTGAGCATTAGTGATCTTTACTGTTTATTTTATTGCAACAGAAATCAAGAGTAAATATATACTTTTTTTTTAAAAAAAAAGGAGAGTGAATTACCATTTCCTTGAACCTTACAAACATTCTTTCAACCTCATGTAATTTTACTTCATTTTCTGTCCTCTTGACAACCTCTACTTTCTCTCACCTATAAAATTTCTTGGCATTTCCCCTCAGCCTTCTTGGGAGGCACTTGTGAACTGAGTATTAACAATGTTTGTAGCCTTTTCTGTGGCGGCTTGAGCTCATCCAGGCTCAGGGGCCAGTGGCGTCCTCTTCCGCTGTTGTGCTCTGATCTCACTCATTAGCTGTCTGTCTCCTGGAAGAAAGCTCCTTGGTTTCCTCAGGGCTGAGGTCATCCTGCCCTGGGAAGTTCGGCACTGCGTCTTCCTCCCAGAGACCCTTTCCCACCTTGCTTTGATCATCCTGACTTTTTTGAAGACTAAGAGAGATAAGCTGAGAGTCTATCCCTTTCTCCAAAGGCTGGCTCTAATTCTGAGACAATTTCTTTCCAACTGGAAAAAAAAGTTACCTTAGCAACTAAGCACCTAATTAACTCAATTTTAACTTTTCCCCTCCTCCTTTATCAATATTCAATTAACATGAAATTACTTCTTTGCTATGCTCTGTAGTTTTATAACCTTTTGAGCAAATAGCTGAATTAGACCAAGGCCTGCAGAGGAGCAAGATGAGGGAAGTCTCAGAGGGGCCAGAATGTACAGAGCCTGAAAATATCTCCTTCACAACTGCCCCCTACCTTCCCTTTGCACATTTGAGGACCCCTGGATGCAATTTAGATGCAGCTGTTGGGTATAAAGGGGCAGGGACAAAACTCTGAAGTGACCAGGATTACACTTCTAGCATTCAGCAGAATGGGCTGGGTTTTTTTTTGCATTTTGAGTTTATGGACAGAGATTCATACTATAGCTGTCAGAGTAACAAAGGACAATGAAGTAGCACCTACCAAATCCATAAACTGTTTTTACTCTGAAAGTCAGAAACTAGAAGGTGGTCTTTCCCCAAGAGGATCAAGGGAGAAATGAGTGCATATTAGCTTTTCTCCCCTTTTATTGCTGCAAGCTGGTTTGGAAATCCAGGTATTTCCTTACTGTAGCCACAGGTAGAAGCAAGTTGCTCAATGGGAAATTCTCAATGCCACATTCATAACCACATTTGCTTCCTCAACCTCATTATCATCTGCCCCTGAAAATTTCCCTTCCTGAACATGGCATGTATTTCTTATCTACATCATTTCTTTTGTGAACAAATAGGGGTAAAAATAATTGCATTCTTTCTCTTTTGTCAAATTCTGACAAAATGAGTGAATTAATATCAATACATAAAAACATAAAATCATCTCAGTGACCTTTGTTGAGTGCTTCCTACCTATTGCGCACCGAATACATCAGTGCTGATCTCATTAGGAATGCCTTATGAAGTAGACGCTATTGTCCCCCTTTTACACACGTGGGAGTGGAGGTTTGCATAAGGCATGTATCTTAGTTAAGGCCACAGACTGAGTCACCAACAATCTGGAATTTGGATCCAGATCAGTTGGATGCCAAAACATTTACTCATTTATTAACTATGCTGTTCACATGAACAGAGAAAAAAAAATGGCATTTTTACTTTAGTGCATGACTTCAAATGCTGCACAGGGATGCTCTGACCTTGACAAGTCATCAAATAAAGCTGGAGCTTCCGGGGGTTCAAGTCAAGTGTGTATGCAAGGAGCTGGTCCCCCCCCCCCCCCGAATTTCCAGTGGTGAGATTCATTTCTCCCAGTCCACTGTATGGAACAACTGTGTATTCACTGTGTTGGTTTATGAGCAGCTAACCGTGGGACTCAGGGCTCCCAAATTTAGAAAACAAAATGACAAGTTGCCTAGTTAAATTTTAGATAAACCATGAAAAATGTTTAGTGTAAGTACACCCTATGCAATATTTGAGATATATTTATACTAAAAAAGGTATTGTTTGTTTGACATTCAAATTTTACTGGGTGTCATGCATTTTATCTGGCAACCCTATAGGGACTGGGTTCTATCACTACAAAGTATGTGCTTATGTTCCTCACTGTCCTAATATGGAACCTGCCTGCCCTGGCTAAGACCATAAAAGCTTGCTCAGACTCAAACATACTGCTACCAACTCGTGCACTGTGATCCACAGTAGTGCCCAAGAGCATAGCCTGAGAGGGGGTTTTGCTTTGAGCTGGTCTTGCCCGTATCTACTCTTTCCCACTTGGAGCTCCAGGCCCGAGGAGCAGCTGATAGTGAGCCATGCTGGGTTTTCCTCCTTCCTGTGTCCTCAATATTTCCCTCCCCATCCCAAACACGCCCATCATTGCCTTCACAATCAGTGCCCTGGTCACACATGATTCCATTGTCAGAATGTTAGAGCTGAAAAGATTCATGGGGGTTGTGTCACAAGTGAGGAAACTGAGGACCTCATAGACAAACAAAGAAAAAAAATCAATTGTTCAAAGTCGCACAGTTAAACAGGAGTCAGCCCTGCAACTGATACTCAGCCAGGACCTTTTCTACCCTGGGTGGCTCTGCCTCACCACACTGTGGGGTCAAGGCTCTACCTCCCTGCTCCCTTCCACAGCGTGGGTTTTCTCCCCTTCTCTGGTGGTGATGATAACAATAATCGTGACAACAGTTGATTTCTTCAGTTCTCAGCATTGTACACATAGTATTTCTTTCAATAATTACATACCAACAAGGTAGTTATATTTATTGCTAAGGTTGATCCACCAGGTTTTCATGCCTCAACTCTAATTTTTACTCACCTCAAGAACAATAGCACCCATTTTTAAATAAGTTATAGTAATTTGCAGAGAGTTTGGGAAGTACATATCGGTGCTTGTTAAACTTGACAACTCTAGTTTCTTTGTCATTTCCAAAGAGTGGGTCGATACTGCAGTCGGGGAGGCAACCTCTGGTGCTGATCCAACATACATAGCCCTCAAAGGCGTCCTAAATTTCCTCCTCTTCCCTATCTATCAGTCCCAGCATGCTTTGCAGCATGTGTTTATTGCTTTGAGGAGGTGGAGATATTTGGGTGTGTATTTCCTTTAAGGAAGTATGAAACAAGAATATAATGCAAGCATTCATAGGAATTTTCTTTATTCTACACATTTGGAAATAGTTGTACTTGATATGAGTAATTTGGAAAGAACTTGTAATTCATTGGAACATGTAGAATTGTAAAAATTACTACCATTTATGAGCACTAATATTGGACTAGACACTGTGTAAGGTATGTTATCTACCGTATCTCTAGTTCTTCCAACGACCTTGGAGATAGGCATTATTATCCCACTGGTACAAAAGTGGAAACATGAGTCTCTGGATGTTAAGAAATTTCCCCAAGGTCACAGAGCAAGTGAAAATGTTGAGTATGGGACTCAAAACTGTTCAACTTGAAAGTCATTGTACATTTCAAATGTTACTGTTTTTTTTAAAGTCATAGTTGTATGCTTGGGAAATACTTAACATTTTCTCTTCTTGGAGTTTCACAATATCTACCGGCATATTAATGACCTAGAATTTCTGCAACAAAAAAGTCTTTTTGACTTTTTTTAAGCTTAGAGTTTGCATATAGAACTCATTTGATCATGGAGTCTTTTCCCACCTCCCATTACCCACTTCTCCCACCCCCCCCAACACACCTACACAACTATTAACCAGTGGACCCAGTGCCTGGAATTACTTTACCCATCCCATAGTACAGGCTAGGGATATTACTAGGATTACAAACTACTTAACACAGTGCCATTGGAGACTCAGTTCAATAACCTTAAAAGGAACTATTATAAAATAGAGGGAAAAACTAAGGAGCAGAAAAAAATATTGGGTTGGCCAAGAAGTTTATTTAGTTTTTTCTGTACAATAGTTCCAGTAGTTCTTAGTCATCTTTAACTTCATTCAAAACAATTTTGTTAGATTTTATTGGGACAGCTGTCATCTCAGTGTGCATTAAAGACACTTACCAAAATTGGTGAATTTTTGTGCAGACATTTTTATACTGAAGATAGAAGAAAATAAGCAACATTGTGGCATATTATATTTTATTATTTCAAGAAAGGTAAAAACGCAACTGATGTGCAAAAAAAGGTTTGTGCAGTATAAGGAGAAGGTGTCATGACTGTTCTAATATGTCAAAAGTGATATGTGAAGTTTCTTGGTACTATTGACATTTTGGCCAAATAATTCTTTGCTGTGAGGCTGTCTTATGCATTGGAAGATGTTTAGCAGCACCCCTGGCCTCTACACACTACAAGCCAATAGCAGGAGATAGCCCACATTCTCAAAATATCCAAATCAATAAAGTGGTTGGTGAAAATGAAAAATGTCTTTTTTATTGTTGTTCAATTACAGTTGTCCCCATTTCCCCCCCATTATTCTCCCCTGCCCTACCCACCCCCCCACCTCCCACATTCAATCCTCCCCCTGATATTGGCTTTGTCCATGGGTCTTTTATACCTGTTCCTTGACTCGACCCTTGCCCTTCTATCCCCATTACCCTCCACCCTCTTCCCTCTGGTTACTGCCAGTTTGTTCTTTATTCCAAGTCTCTGGTTCTATTTTGCTTGCTTGTTTTTGTTTTTCAGGTCCCACCTATAGGTGAGATCATATGGTATTTGTCTTTCACTTCATGGCTTGTTTCACTTAGCATGTTGCTCTCCAGTCACATCCAGGCTGTTGAGAAGGGTAGATATTCCTTCTTTCTTTCTGCCACATAGTGTTCCATTGTGTAAATGTACCACAGTTTTTGATCCATCTATTTGCTGATGGGTACTTAGGCTGTTTTCAGCACTTGGCTATTGTAAATTGTGCTGCTATGAATATTGGGGTGCATAGGTTCTTTTGAATTGATGTCTCAGGGTTCTTAGGGTATAATCTCAGCAGTGGAATTGCTGGGTCAAAAGGCAGTTCCATTTTTACTTTTTTGAGGAAATTCCATACTGTTTTCCACAGTGGCTGCACCAGTCTGCATTCCCACCAACAGTGCACTAGAGTTCCCATTTCCCCACATCCTCTTCAACACTTGTTTGTTGATTTGTTTATGATGGCCATTCTGACTAGTGTGAAGTGGTATCTCATTGTTTTAATTTGCATCTCTCTAATGTCTAGTGATGCTGAGCATCCTTTCATATGTCTCTGGGCCCTCTGTATGTCCTCGGAGAAGTGTCTGTTCAGGTCCTTTGCCCATTTTTTAATTGGATTGTTTATCTTCCTGGTGTGGAGTCATGTGAGTTCTTTATATAATTTGGAGATTAAACCCTTGTCCAAGATATAATTGGCTAACATATTTTCCCATACAGTTGGTTCCCTTTTCATTTTGCTGATGTTTTCTTTAGCCATGCAGAAGCTTTTTATTTTGATGAGGTCCCATTTGTTTATTGTTTCCTTTATGTCTCTTGCTCTAGGGGACATATAGGTGAAACTATTGCTATGTGGAATATCTGAGATTTTCCTGCCTACGTTCTATTCTAGGACTTTTATGGTATCATGACTTATATTTAAGTCTTTTATCCATTTGAATTTATGGTGTAAGTTGGTAAGTAAAAATGAACATGTAAGTTCATTTTTTTGAGTGTAGCTGTCCAGATCTCCCAACACCATTTGTTGAAGAGCTATTTTTACTCCATTTTATGCTTCTGCCCCCTTTGTCAAATATTAATTGACCACAGACACTTGGGTTTATTTCTGGGCTTTCTAGATCAGTGTGTAGATGATCTAGATGATTTCTAGATCATCTAGAGTTGAGAACAGAAATAATTCTATTCTGGTCCATTAATCTGTGTGTCAGTTCTTATGTCAGTACCAGACTGTTTGATTACTGTGGCCTTGTAATATCAGTTGATGTCAGGTATGATGATCCCTCCTACTTTGTTCTTCTTTCTTATAATTGTTGTGGCTATTTGGGGTCATTTACAGTTCCATATAAATTTTTGAAATGTTTGTTCTATATCTGTGAAATATGTTACTGGTATTTTAATAGGGATTGTATTGAATCTACAAATTGCTTTGGGTAGTATGAACATTTTGATGATGATAAATCTTCCAACCCATGAACATTGCATATGCTTCCATTTATTTGTGTCTTCACAGTTGTGTAGTTTTCTGAGTACAGGTTTTTTACCTCTTTGGTTAGGTTTATTCCAAGGTACTTTATTTTTCTTGTTGCTATAGCAAATGGGTGTTTTTTTTCCTGATTTCTCTTTTTGATATTTAATTGTTGGTGTACAAAAGTGCCTTTAGTTTCTGAATATTGACTTTGTTCCTGCTGCTTTGCCAAATTCACTTATTAGGTCAAGTAATTTTTTGGTGGAGTCTATAGGGCTTTCTATGTACACTATTATGCCATCTGCAAACAATGACAGTTTTACTTCCTCCTTTCCAATTTGTATGCCTTTTATTTCTTTTTCTTGTCTGATCCCTGTAGCTAGGACTCCCAATACATTTCACCCAGGTTTTCAAATTTCTTGGCCTGTAGTTATTAATAGAGATTTCTTACAATTCTTTGTATTTCTGTGGTATCAGTTGTAATTTCTCCTCTTTGATTTCTGATTTTATTTGGGTCCTCTCCCTTTTTTTCTTGATGAATCTGATTAAAGGCTTGTCCATTTTGTTTATCTGTTCAGAGCCAGCTCCTGGATTTATTGATCCTTTGAATTGTTCTTTTAGTCTCTATGTCATTTAACTCTGCTCCGATCTCGATTATTTCCTTCCTTCTACTCACTTTGGGCTTTGTTTGTTGTTGTTCTTCCAGTTCTTATAGGTGTAGGGCTAGGTTGTTTACTTGAAATGTTTTTATCTTTTTTAGGTAGGCCTCTATTGCTATGAACTTCCTTCTCAAGACTGCCTTTGCTGCGTCCCATAGGTTTTGGACTATTGTGTGTTCATTTTCATTTGTTTCCAGAAACTTTCTGATTTCTTCCTTGATCTCATGATTAACCCATTCATTGTTTAATAGCATGTTATTCAGTCTCCATGGGTTTGAATGTTTTTGAATTTTTTCCTTGAGGTTGGGTTCTAGTTTCAAGCCCTTGTGGTCTGAGAAAATAGTTGACATAATTTCAATTTTCTTGAATTTGTTGAGGCTTGTTTTGTGTCCTATCATGTGGTCTATCTTTGAAAATGTTCTATGTGCATTTGAAAAGAATGTGTATTTCTTCTTTGGGATGAAAGGTTCTATATATATCAGTCAAGTCCATTTGATCTAATGTGTCATTCAGTGTCACAATATCCTTGTTGATTTTTAGATCTGTCCATTGTTGACAATGGGGTGTTAAAATCCCCTAGTATAAGTGTGTTGCTGTCTGTATTGTTCTTGAAGTCCTCCAAGATTTTCCTTATATATTTGGGTGCTCCTATGTTGGATGCATATATGTTTACAATGTTTACGTCTTCTTGATGGATTATTCTCTTGAGTATGATGAAGTATCCTTCTGTGACTCTTTTCTTGGCCTTTGTTTTGAAGTCTATTTTGTCTGATATAAGTATTGCTACCCTGACCCAGCTTTTTTTTCTGTCCATTTGCTTGGAGTATTTTTCTCTAACACTTTACTTTCAGTCTGTGTAGGTCTTTTGTTCTGAGGTGAGTCTCTTGTAGGCAGCATATGTGTGGATCATGTTTTCTTATCCATTTATCTACCATATGTCTTTTGATTGGACATTTAATATATTTACATTTATGGTTATTATTGATAGGTCCTTATTTATTGTCATTTTCCCTCTTTGTACTTGTGTTCCTCTTACTCTTTTTCTTCATCTTCTTAAAGCAGTCCCTTTAGCATATCTTGCTATGCTGGTTTGGTGGAGGCGTATTCTTTTAGCCTTCATTTGTCTGGGAAATTCCTTATTTTGCCTTTCATTTTGAATGAGAGCCTCGCTGGGTATAGTAGTCTTGGTTGCAGGTCTTTGCTTTTCATTACTTGGGATATTTCTTGCCATTGCCTTCTGGCTTGTAGTGTTTCTGTTGAGAAGTCAGCTGCTAGCCTTATCAGAAGTCCCTTGTATGTTACTCTCTGTTTCTCCTTTTCTGCCTTCAAGATTCTCTCTTTGTCTTTAAGGTTTGGCATTTTAATTATGACGTGTCTTGGGGTAGGCCTCTTTGGGCTTATCTTGATTGGGACCCTCTATGCTTCCTGAACTTCCATTGCTTTTCCTCCTCCAGGTTCAGAAAGTTTTATGTCATTATTTTTTCAAATAGGTTTTCTATCTCTTGCTCCTTTTTTCCTCCTTCTGGTATCCCTATGATTTGAATGTTGTTGTGTTTCATGTTGTCCTGAAGTTCCTTTAAGCTATCCTCATATTTTTTGAGTCTTTTTTCATGCTGTTGCTCTACCTGGGTATTTCTTTCTACCTCATCTTCCAGCTCACTAACTTGGTCCTCTGCTTCATCCAGCCTGTTTGTAATTCCTTCCAGTATGTTTTTTTTATTTCTACCTTGTCTTCTAGCTCATTAATTTGGTTTTCTGCTTCATGCAGACTGCTTGTAATTCCTTCCCAAGTGTTTTTATTTCAGATATTTATTTTATATTCTTCATTTCTTCCTGGTTCTTGTTTATAGTTTGTTTCCTTTTTCCATGCTGTCGTACTTCCCGCTCAGTTCCTTGTAGTTGTCATTGAGTTCCTTGAGTATCCTTATAACCATTTTTTGAATTCTATGTCTGATAGTTTGTTTGCCTCAATTTCATTGAGCTCTTTTACTGGGGATTCTTCCATTCCTTTTGTTTGGGGATTCTTTCTTTTTCTCCCCATTTTAGGTGACTCTGTTTTTTGTTTCTGTCTCAGGATTCTCTGCTTTGCCAGCTGTCTTTGTGGACTTCAGTAGTAGGAGTTCTTTGGGACTTGGTAGTGCAGTCTCTTTGATCTCCTTGTCTGTATGATCTAGGGTTGCCCTTTCTTCCGTTTGTTATACTTGGGCTTTACTCATTGGTGGCTGCTTTGTTGGTGGGTTCTCCCCTCCAGTGGGCTTACTGGTAGTCACAACTCCCACCTGTTTTGTATGCTGTCATACAGGTGTTGGTTAACAAAGCAGTATTACCAGACAACCAAACCTACATCAGCAAAAAGAACCCCCCTACCACATTAGCAATCTCAACCGCAATTGAACAAAGATTAATAAAGGTGGAGAGAGATTACAGATATTATAAGATATGACAAAGGGAACATGAGATGACTGAAATAGGGGAAAATGTTATTTTGTGGTAAGAGGGAGGAGAATTGATAAGAGTGGGGATAGAACTGAGGCAAAGAAAGGGAGAGAACAAAATTTAAAATGTAAGTAAAACATGAAAGGGTGATGGGAACAATGGGGTAAGAAAAGGGATGAGTACTATGAGATTTAAAGTAAAATTGGAAAGGCATTGGACCAATGCAAGCAAAATTGCCAAAATACCACAGCAGGGTTGATAGCAACAACAGATGAGTGAAGTTTAATAAAGGTGGAATGGGGATAAGAATATTGCAGAAATGTGAAAAGTGAGTATGGGGTGTGTACCATAGAGAAAAATGATTTTGAGAGGATGGGGAAAGCAAAGTGATAAGAGTAAGGAGTAAAGCTCAGGATGAGAGAGGGGACAAAAAAATAGAGAAATAAAATTCCTCACCTAACTGATTAAGGGCAGGGGAAGGCGAGATGGAGTAAGACAGAGGGAGAGTATTCTACAGGATTTAAAGTACAAACAAAAAGCGAACCGGTAGGAGTTCCGTTGGGAAAGTACAGCAATGATCGTGGTATTTCACCCAAGTAGTCACTGTTTTTAAAAGGTGGAAAAGAAATAATACTCTTATAAGAGTGCGGGGAAAAGTCAGCTGCTTTAAAGAAGAGCACTTCTGCGAGGTTAGATGGAGGAGAAATAGTGAGAGTAAGGGATGGGAACACGTAGTATAAGAGGAAATAAAGTTAACCACCACAGTAATAAAGCTCAGGAAGATGGTGAAATGGATTAAGACCAGGGAAGAGTGCTGTGTGGGATTTGGATTAACAATAATATGGTAAAAAAATATGATCTGAATAAAATGAATAAAAAGTAAAAGACCAAGAGTAGTGAGTTATTTGGAATATGAGTGAAGTGAAAGAAGAAAAACTAAAATGGAATATGGAAGGGAGAATAACAAAACAAACAGCCCCCCCAAACCCTAAATAAACAAGAAGAAGAAAGAGAAATTAGGAAAAACCGAAAACATGCAAGTTCTGATGAAGAACCAGGTGAAATTTGTCTCAGCTGTTGGTGTTTGCCTTCTGACTTCTTTCTGGATCTGTCTCTGGTCTTGTCTCAGCTCCAGGTCTTACTATCTTACTCCTGGAAAAGAAAAAAACAAGCCTCCTGCTGTTGGAAGCCTGCACAACCGGTATTGCAGATTTTCCCGGTTCCTACGGGCGGTAGGGGGCCGGGCTCCGTTTTTCCTTTCCGGTTTGGCAGGAAGGAAGCGCGGTCTGGGTTACGATAATCACAGGTGCCCAGTTTCCAGCCCACGCCCTCGGAAGGCTGAGTGGCACACACTCTGCACCCTGCGCTGTGCACCCCTTTGATCAAGCCGTGGGGCTCACTGAGCGGGAGCAAATCGCGTCCACCATCCTCCCTCCTTGATGCCCTGGCAGCTGTGTGGGCAAGCTCCCTTCCCAGTGCGCCTCCGTTCTCCTTTTGAAAAAGCCTCTCGGGTGCTGCTGCCGCTCAGACCCACTGCCTGCTCTCCCCACACTCAGACTCTCCAGCAAGTCCAGTCTACTTCAGACACAGCCAGTCGCTGCCCATCTCTTCTCCCAGCTGCTGTACCGCGGTGATCCACACCCCCTCGCTGGTGCTGCCCCCGGCACTGCTGCCCTGCTCGCGGGCGCTGCCCGCTGTGTGTGCGCCTGCCTGCCCTTTCTCCCCTGCGGCCACTCTCCGAGTTCAAGGCTCCTGGCAAACGTTTAAGTCCCTGCGGCGGTCTGCAGTTTGCCCGCCCTGGGAGGGGAGGGAGCCTCGGGGCTGCTCTGCCTGACCCAGCTCTCCTCTTCCCCTGTGGCAGCTGCGGTTTACGGCACCACTTCCAGGGACTTTCCCTGTCTGGGGACTTTTCCCATCTGCAGACTTTCCCCAGCCGCTTAGAAAACCTCCTTACCACCCATTTTGAAGCGTCCTTTGCACACTTTGGCTTCCAAACTTGTATCAGCTATGATTCTTCCCACAGCTATGTTGGCTGTTGACTTTGTCCTTCAGAAGATCAGCTAAGTGTGCCAGTTGGGTGCAAGAGCCAGTGGGCCTAGCTCCCACCTACTTCCCGGACATCTTCCACTTCCCATTGAAAAATGTGTCTGTTATGTTACAGAAAGACAATTAAATGGACTTTTTGGCCAATCCAATATGATAGGATTTTGAAATATCTGCAATTCTGTCTGTCATATGAAAGAGAGATTAAGTTGTTTCAAAGGTCCATAACATAGAAATTGAATCAATGCATAGAAAACACAGGAAGCTAGGTTTTGGTTTTACTTAGGAAGGCCTCCTAAGTCAGGACTGCCCCCCAAATGGACTAGACCACTCATTATTGGAAGTGATTGACCATGGCTCCTTGGCACTCTAACATCTGCTCAGTGCTTGAATTAAATAACCTTTAAGAGTTTTGCCAACTAAGATTGTTTTTATTTTAACTGGTTAATCCCATCCAAAATATGTCAATTTAATGATGAGCAGTTGGTCCACTAGTTTATATTTTTATAGAAAATAGTCCATTGCATGGCAAATAACAAACTGTGTACCTGATTTTTGAAAACTCTAATTTTGAGGTGCGGGGGGATTGGCTCCTGACTCAGGCAGGCTTGGGATTGGTTGCAGGAGCAGTGCCGATGGGGTAGAATGGCAGTGATTTTCTGTGGTAATGGTATGTCAAGGCGCTTTTCCTCTGTGAAGATAGTGATAAGTTTCTGATAGGATGGGTCTATGTTAGCAGGTGAAATTTTAAACCTCTAAGTTATGTTATTCAAATAAACCCACACTGAATATATTACAGTTTTTATAATTATCAATACATACGGTGCACAGACTCTCAGAAGAAATTGTGAAAACATTAAAACTCCCTGTCCCTAGGAATGTAAATACCCACTGTGACCTAAAATGCTATGATGCCTTCAGGGCGTAGAGTATTTGGGAATTTTGATGCTATTTATAGAACACATTGATATAGTGATATACTTGATTCCATTAGACAAGCTACAAATAATTTCAAAGTCAGGAAATATGACTGTTTTATATGTATGTATTACAAAACTGTGATCATTCAGTATGGAAATAATAACCCAAGCTAAAAAATTAAGTGTATTTTTTCTATTAATGGATATTTGTTGCCTTTTGCTTTTTGAGTCTGCTAATTTGCCCATAGACAAGCAGTAGGAGGTACTGAAGTTTAAAAAAAAAAACTGAAAAAGCCTTATGTAATCCCAGTGCCAGGTTTTCAACCTAATGCAGGAAATTCAATTCCCTAATGACTATGTGAGGATTCCTGGAGACGGCTTTCATGTGCGAGTTTTCTTTGTCACGGTCTCCAGAACCCAGCCCCTGCCCCTATACATCTGAGCTGCTGCTCCCAGCTCAATTCTGTAGATTCTTGTTACCCCATGTACCCCACCCCCACCAGTAGGTAGGCATTTCCAGGCCCCACCCCAACCTTCTGTATCACAATCTTCATTCAGCAAGCTCCCCATGTTTTGTACTCACATTAAAGTTTGAAAAACTGTTTAGGTTACCTCTTGGTGTCTCATAGAAATGTTCTGTAGTTGTCCTTCTTCATCTTCCTTGCCCTTGTGGTGTGTAACACCCAGAACTAAAGGCCTCCAGGGACCAAGAAAGATACAAAGATGGGAAAACCAAAGAGATCTGGGACATTTCTGCTCCTCAAGCCAGTGATGGCATATTACTGGAACCTAGAGTGGCCATCTCCCTCCTTAAACCTCAGGTTAACTCTGTGCAGGTAGGACCTCCTTGTGGCTTCAGTTAAAGTCACCTTCCTCATGTCTTTTCCCCTTAAAACCTCAAGGCTAAGTCTTCTGCTTCTGGTACCCACAGAGGATGCCCCAAATTAACATCATAACCATCGTTGTCCCCAGTCCATTCTACTGGGAAATTTAGCTCTTCTGGTTCAACTTCTCCCTCTAGGCCACTGCAGCCCTTTCATAAGCATAGCCAAAATTCCCATTAAAATGTTTCCCGAGTAAAATAGCAGACTTCCTCCAAAGATAAATCATATTCCACTACTGGGAGATAAAAACAGCTGCAGGAAGTTTTCAACTGAATGTGTGTGTGTTGCTATGCTTTCAGTAGAAAGAAACCTGTTAAATAATCTTTTTTTTAACCTATTCAGAAAAGAATGCTATTATTTAGATACCAAGCTTTATGGGGGGGTCTTCATTTCAAAATGATCACCTTAGTTTTTCTATTGTGTTGCCTAGTTTCAGTTAAGTTTAGACCTCCCAATTGATATTTCAGGTGATGATGATGAATTATCTCAGGGTTTCTTAGGCGGTAGACATCATTTTGTTATTAAAGAGATTCGAAGGCAAAATACAGCCTTCATCTCTAAAATCTTTACATCAGTTCTAGAGGTTCTTTCACTTTATTCAGTTTCTCTTCAGCTGGAGTGAGGGTGGGCCCTGGGTTCATTCACTGAGTACTTTTGGGGCTTTCTGTATGTGTCTCATTTTTCATTTAATCATTACAACATGTTTGTGATGTTGATATTACTTCTATCTTAAAGCCAACCAGTCAACGGATATTAACTGAATACCATATGCCAGAGAATAAGAGAGAGTCCTGTCCTGAAGATACTTGCATTCAATAGATACCTAGTCCACCTGCCTCATTTTATAGGTGAAAACACTGAGTCTCCACAAGTTTGTGTCTTGTCCCTGGTCAAAGAGCTAGTATGGTCAGACTGAAGTTAGTCTGACTCTCACATTTACGCCCTCCTTATAATGCTGTGCAGCCTATAGCTTCTTTTCAGTAGATATCTGTGTAATTAGTGGTGAAGAATTTGTTTGGAAAAAATATTTATAAGTTACTTGGGGTGGGAAATGGAGAGATACTTGGGGAAGGGGGCACATTCAAACAACACAAGGTTCTAACTATTAGAATAGGAAAAACTTTTTTTTTTACTCTCCTGAGAAGAAAGAAAAAGATGGTGGGAAAGGCATGAAATAGAGGAGAGAAGAAGGGGAGCCAACAAGGAAGCTTGAGGCAGACTCTAGGTGAATTCAGTGATTCCTAATTCCTGAAGCTAGCAGAAGTGTCTGTTCAAATACCCAGGGGTTCTTGGTGTGAGTAGAGCCAGGTTCTGAGAGGTCTGGAGGTTCTACAATTTTGGAGAACTTCTTTCTGAAAAAGACCATAAAGTTGCACATAAAACAAATTGGAACAGACTCTTGGAAGGGGCCTGTGTAAGTGAGAGGCTCTCAAGTTCAGGCCTCATCACCAGCTTATCAGCTTTTCTATAACTTCACCTCTGATAGGATCTGTCAGGTTTGAGAGTGTGTGAAATAGTGAAGGGACTGAGCATAATGCCTGGTTTGAGGGTGGGACAAAGCAGAGACAAGGTACAGTTACTGGAACAGTTATAGGAACCAGGAGGTGGGGAAGAGGGTTGGCAGGAGAACACAAGCTCTCCTGAATTAGCAGAAATTTGAAAAGGGCTTTGGAGGTCCTTACAGAGTTTAATGGGGATAGGGGGTTATGTGTGTTGAGAGTAGGAGTGGAGTTGAGTCAATCTTATCTACAGTTCTCAAGAGACCCCTTGCTATCATCACAGTTTTTTAAAATAAATTAACAAATAAAATGCCATTTATTTTCATGCCTTCTATGCTCCAGTCAAATGGAAATGCTCATTGTTTTAATAATGTGCACTAATATAATTATACACCTGAATAACTTAGAGCTGACAACAAGGTGCCATTATAGGAAGGTCCTGGTGGAGGTGGGAAAATTATTAGGGAATTTGAACTAATGGGAACAATGACTGATTCTCAGAGTGAAGACTGGCATATTTTTAATAGGCAGGAATTTTAATGGACCAATCGTTGTTAGGTGCAAAATTATACAGAAAATCTTTTTGAGCACTTAGCTGTGTTCTGGACACTAGTAATAAAAAGAATATTCATAAGACAAAACTGACTCTTTCAAAAAGAACACAGATCAGTTGGTGGTTATCTCACTAACACACTTCGGGAGAGGCAGCAGATAGGGTGGGAAAATCACTGTGGTAAGGAGATCTGAGTTCTTTTAGAAATCCTGCCATTAGCTGAAGGCATGAGCTTGGCAGAGTCGCAGTGGCAGTAGCTGCTTCTGTGGAGCGACAGGAAGTGAGAAAGGGGGTGGGGCCTCCCAGACTGGTTGTGTCACGATGACTCCTGCAGGAATCTGAGTCTCCTGTAGAGGAGCTGGGAACACAGAGGAAGATGAAAGAATAATAAGCTGTAATTATCATAGAACTATTGTAACTCATCATCTGGCATGTTGTACATGGTCCCAACGGCTTGAATAATATCCTGGCAAAGGATATGTATACTTTAGATAATTGGGGCAAGGCTACTTCAATTCATTGGACATTGTAATGAAGATTCGGTAGCTGTTACCCAAGTCTGTTTCCTCTTCCTCTTGCACACACAGCACAGCCAGGTTTCCCAGGCTCTCTTGCAGTTAGACTGCTGATTTGAATGAGTTCTGAACAAAGGAACGTGGTTAGCAGGAACGAATACCCCCAGGGCCTGCTCACAGTAACCTCCCACATGCAGTTCTCCACTCTTTCTGCCACAATGGCGATCTTGGAAGCTTGGTGAGGGAATACAGGAGCTGAGATAGAAGACCTCTGTGTCCCAGAACCGTGACTTGAAGAGTAAGAATAGATGCCTGCTAATCAAGAGTACCTATTTTAGACAGGTGTGAGAAATAAATGTCTGTTGTCTTAATACACCAATATTTGGGGTGGTTTTCACAGGGCCTACATTATCTTAATTCAGAGGTCAACAAACAAGGCCCACAGATCAAATCCAGCTCATGGATTTGGGCAAAAAGTCCACTATTTTTGCCCAGATTTTTGAGAGAAAGGTAAGGGTGTGCATTATACAGGGGTAGTACTAATTCCATGTCTATATAAATGGTTTTAATTCTTTTATTTATGCTTATGCATTAAAAGTGTAGCTCTAGAAAGCAGTAACGGTATCTGTATGCAAAATAATACCCTGGAATACAGTAATTGGTTCTGTTTCTAAATATAATTACATAAAAAATTGAAGTAAAAAATTAAAATGAAACATTTTTTTCCTGAAAGTTTGGGCCAAAGACATGGTCTGCATTATTCACAGGAGCACATTATACATGGCAAATTATGGTAATGGGTTCTTTAAAAGGTAAAAATTATAATGCCAGGCATCCAATAAAAAATTATTATGCCAATAAAAAATGAATTGAGAATTTTGACACTTCATCACAGAAATAGAGATGGTAAGTACCATCTCTAGAAGAAATAGAGATGGTAATAGGAGCATGTGAAAGATGTTCCAGTTCATTGGTCATTAGCGGTCAAATTAACACCACAGCAAGGTGCTACCATATGCCTATTGGGATGTGTAAATTAAAAAAAAGTCTATACTAAGGTGTGACAAGGATATGGAGCAATGGGAACTCTCGTATACTACCACATGTAAAATGTATGAAACATTCAATGTAGGTCAGTACAACCACTTTTGAAACTGTTTGGTGGTTTATTAGGAACCCTACGATCCAGGCTTAAATACTTAGGTATTTACCTAAGAGAGATGATAGCTTATATCTATACAAAGATTTTCTCATTAATTTTTATACTAGCTTTATTTGTAGTAACCCCAAACTAGACACAAACCAAATGCCCATCAACAGGGTAACAAATTATAGTAAATCTACATGTATTAGTTTGCTAGGATTGCCATGAAAAATACTGCAGACTGGGGGGCTTAAACAACAAATTAATTTCCTCACAGTTCTGGAGGCTGGTTGTCCAAGATCGAGGTGTCGGGAGGTTTGGTTTTTCTTCTTGGCTTGCAGGTGTCTGCCTTCTCACCTTGTTCTCACATGGCCACTCCTCTGTGTACACCCATCGCTGGTGTCCTCCGTGTGTCCTAATCTCCTCTTCTTATCAGGACACCCATCATATGGGTTAGGAACCAAGCTAATGACCCCATTTTAACTTAATTACCTCTTTAAAGGCCCTGCCTTCAAATTAGGTCACATTCTGAAGTACTGGAGGTAAGGGCTTCAACTTATGTATTTGAAGTCGGGGGATACAGTTCAATTCATAGCATTATACAATGGAATCCTACTCAGCAATGAATCTCAAAATGTGCTGAATGAAATAAGTCAGACAAGGAAGAGTACATACTCTTTGTACTTATGTAAAATTTTAGGAACTGCAAACTATAGTGACGGAAAGATAACTGGTCTCATTGAAATATGAGAGGAATTTGGAGGGAGGTGAGAGGGAAGGGCTAGAAAGGGTCAGGGAAAACTCTGGAGATGAAGGATGGGTTCCTTTTCTTGGTGTGGTGATGGTTTCATGGTTGAATATATCAACCATGATATATACAACTGTCAAATGTTTCACATTATACATTTTAAATATGGGTAGTTTATTGCATTTTGATTATAACTTAGTAAGTTTTTTAAGGAGCAATAAACATGTTACAGTTATGTTTATAACCTGCGGCAGGCTTAAATTCATCTTGCCACTTTATTCTAACAATAACAATAACAACAACAACAATAAAGATACCTGTTGTGAGCACCTGCTACTTTGTGTTGTATCACCTTCCTCCTTCCTTCTGGAGGAAGCACCTCCATCCTTTGCTTATGGTTCCTTTCGTCGCTCTAATCATGGGGAGGCAGAAGGAACACCTGCTCCTCTAGACAGATCGATTGATTGATGGGCGGGCACTTGGATCTAGTTGGCTCAATTAAATAACTTCCTTGGGGTTTTCCTTACTAAAACTGGGGCAAGTTAACCGTTTCTGGAGGCGGAAGCTATGAGATGAGTTTCCGACTGGTAGTGTCCATAGGAAGGAAGTCAGCCCAGAGAGGAGCTGATATGAGAGCTGGAGAGAGAGACTCAGCATTGTGCAAGCTTCGTGCTGGTCCCAGGGGTCCGTATTAAATACTGTCAATAGTTTGCATGTATGTAGGATAAATATTTCTGATTTCTCTTTATTGCAATGCCTGAGATCTTGATGTCGTCCTGAGTAAATGGTTCATGTAGGTCTGATCAAATCAACAATTTCATTTAATTTCACATGTTTATCACATGAAACTAAGCCCAAAGCAGTGTATTACATGCTGAAAGACATTGTTATCAAAAGCGCATTTAAACAGCCGCTTGAGTTTGAACAGCTAATTTTGAAGCTTCCCACTGTAAATAATTTTGTGGCAAAACTTCCAGGTATACATTGCTGGAAAAAAGAGATGGAGACTCAAACTGAACACTCAGGACTCATGTGACTGCAGGGAAAGCATTCAATGATAGCTTTTGCTTTCTTAGAATCCTCTGGATTCTAAGTCAACTGTGGACTAGAAACTGACTCCCAGACTTTATCTTTTACGGTAATGTACACCATAACCAACAGAAGGCTTTTGGGTTCTAAGGAATTTTAATTTAATAAACTACTTTGAATTCATTCATTTCTCTCGATTGGCACAAACCAGTAGGAAGTAAAGAAACTGATCAAATGTTATAGCTCTTCATTATGGTGTTTGTTTATTTTTGTTTCTCATTTGCCTTTCGTATTGTACATTGCCGTGGATGGGTAGTATTTCTTAGTGGTTTAAGGAGCAAAAACAGGTCCTCCCTGCCATTGGAGGGCTCTTGTTCTAGAGTGTGCTGGTGCTTCTTAAGATAAGGGTTGAATACAAAGTACCCTCTTACCCCTCAGATAGGTTAAATAATCCTGAGAAAAATGTCAGGAATGATTGGATCTGGGCATGATGGAGTGCTAAGCAAATAATAGATACTTAATAAATATCTATTAATAGATTAAGTAGTGAGGTGTATTGAGAAAATCTGTAATATTTACATATGTAACTACTACAGTCTCTAAGCTTGTTAAGATATTCTTTAAAAATTAATAACATAATAAAGTATATGGTTTGGGAAAGGTTTCAAGTTTTGTGTGTTTTCCTTCTTTTGGAGTAACCACAATTTTTTTCTCTCACTTCCCTGGCTGATTATACCTAACTGGAGCTCTCCCCTACCTCTCAGGTGCAGGGGAAGAGCCCAGTCTTTTCCATACCAAAGTACAATGTTTGAAACATTTCTCGTGTTATCAAACTGTGACTCCCAACCCCCTAAGAATCTTAGGTGTCATTAAAATACTTTTATCCATCCATCTTTTTCTTCAGTGAGAATCTAGCTATGACTAATACGTTTTTGTCTTAACTCATTTTTTTGTATGCAAGCAATATATTTGTTTTTCTATATGTGAAGAATGAAGATAAGAAAAGAAAAAAGAAATAAAAATCCCTTATTTTCCTTACCAGAGATGTCTGTTGTTAAACTTTTGGTCGGTTAATAACATCATATTTCCTTTTCTTTACCAACTCCTCCTGCTTTATTTCTCCTCTTTTTCTCTCTCAATTTTTTCTTAATACACACATACTCACTCACACACCCTCACACATGCTCACACACATATATAATGTGTACCTCCATGTTTTAAACTGCACTGGAATTGTACTCGTCATCCCGTTTCACAAAAAGTTTCAATGTCAGTGAAAGCTCACCCAAGCATTATCATTTCTAATGACAGCACAGCAATTTATTATGCATTTGTTTCATTGTAACTTCAGAAAGTCTTAAAGAATTAGTGAATTGAGGTATGGTTTGCAGAATGCCGGGCCGTCCTCCTTATTAAACTGTGTCTTATTGTCTCACTGTCTCCATTTCTACCTGTAGAGAACGACACTCTTAAGTTTCCCCAGCACATTACACGGGGGTGGCAGGTGGGATAATAAATACTTTAGAAAATAACCTAAGGAAGTGAAAATGGAAGGATTGGCCTGAGACGAAAATGTGAAATGGGAGAGACTCACCTTACTTATCTGTAATATGGATTTCATAGGGTTGTAATGGAGGAAAAACCAGATAATGGATGAGAAAGCATCAGCCATTGAGTCTGACATCTAAAAACAAGTCAGTGAAAGTGGCGTCCTAGCTGGGTGCCCACCTTCCTGTTCTGAGTATTTCTTGTCTCTCCCCCTTTCTTTTGTTGGTTCTTTTTTTCTTTTTTCATCTCTGATTCCCAGGAATTTTGGTTTCTATCCTTCCTAAGAATTTTGCTTTCTGATCCTTCCTTCCATAGTGTATATGTCAATAACCATTGGGTGCTTAGAGAACATTTTAACAGGTAGGAGTAATTAACTGGAATCTCAGATGCTTGCCACTGGGTGGGGTGAGATAAAACCCAGTGGGCGGATATGCATTTGCCTTGCTTGCCCTGCGTGAATCAACCACGGTGGCCAGTAATAACAGTGTTGATATTCAAATGTTTAACAACTGGTTCTTCCTCATCAGAATGGATACTGACAGAAGACAACTGGTTTGGCCAGTTTGTCTGCGTGTCTGCATACTGCTTGTATGTTGATCTTGGTAAATCATTTTACAGACTCTCGAGTTCTTTGCTCTGTTGCCTGGCCTTTTGTGGTAGCCACTTTGGGGTGGTGGAAAGAATCTGGAATTTGAAAATATAATGAGACTTCCATTCATATCCTGGCTCTATCATTGCCTCACTCTGTAATTTTAGCCTCAGTTTGCTCATTTCTAAAGGAGAATTACAATATCTCCTTCCTGGGGTTTGTTTTTTGGTAAGGTTTAACAGAGCTTTTATGTGGAGATGTTTTTTAAGGAGAAAAGTTAGTTGTTGTGATTCAGGAGTTCCAGATGTTCTGTAGAGCAGGTCCTTGAATAACATTGTTTTGTTCAACGTCATTTTGGTACAACATTGAGGAGATGCCACAGCAACTTAACTCTTGTTTATATCAATAGTTTATGCTTTTATTCTACATAGTTTTGCTAAAGTCACAGAACTGATCAAGGACATTAAATGAGGATTTACTGTATGTGACAAAGGTAGCACTGACAGTGGATTCCAATTTTAGAATAAAATATTTCATATTTCAAGGCTTAGTGAGATGTGTATTTCTGGGTGTTTGAGGTTTTTTCTCATCTAAGACATAAGAATTTGTCCTGAATCATTGCTAAGGTTCCTTCTAACCCTTCAAATCTGTGCTTTCAGGGGCCAAGGCTTTTTATCAGGCAATTTCTTTCGGGGTTTGAGTCTTCTATGCCAGGCTGGCCAGACTCATTTTTCCTGAGTGCAGTGGCTTCAAGGCAGGCTCAGACAATTCTGGTCTGCATCCATGAGTGGCCCAGAGAGTGAGACATGCCGACAAAAGGTTTCAGGTTTCCTAATCCAAGTTTCCTGTGGCCCTACCAGCTCTTGTTTGCATCTTTCCTCAGCTGACTCAAGTCGACCTGTCATGCTGTGCTTAATATTTGTATTTCTGGAAATGGTTAGCCACATGATGAGGTAATAAGTTGCAGATTCCTAGTCTCCCTTGTAATCCAGGTCAGATGTTGTCCTGGGAGTGGGTGGGAAGGCAGTGAGGCCAAGATTAAGGTTGCTATGCTTTGAGGCTGATGACGAGATCATGCCTGACTGGTTGCAATATTCCATGGCAGTTGTTAGTGCTTTCGGGAAGGACCTACTGCACTCTCAGTTTAAGTTTTCTTGTCTGTTATTTAAACATACCACACTTGAACTTTTTAGTTGTTATAAGTTCCTCACAGTTAATGGAATTTGTCTTTAAAAGTAGAATCTTAATATGGGAAGAGAACCAAGAGGTTAAATAATCCAACCCACTCTTCAGAGATGAGGGAATACACATGGAAAAAACTTTCTGGATTTGCTCCGACTACAAAGCTGATGATTGAAAGAGTCAAGTCTAAAGGGCTGTTTCCTGATTTCAAGTCAGCTGTTTGCTTCAGAGTCACTTTTCCACGCTACTTCCTGTTACCTGGTTTGTCCTTGGACATCTGTGATGTTCTCAGTTTGCTTTATCCCTCTGCTTGTTCCAAATAAGCACTATTGTTCCTAACATACACATGTTAGGACATGATGCACATACAGGGGTCTAAATGGGCTCAGGGTGTGACAAATGAATAAATAAATAGTTACACAAACTCAAACCCTGGGAAGGAGAGGAAGGGCAGAGGAATAAAAGGGACCAGAGGGTAGGTTGACGGAATTCACAGGGACAGTACAGAATCAGTGACTAAGTCAGACAGCGAAGTATTTTCATATTTTAAGTCCTTCCTTGGGTGCCCAGAGTGGTAGGCCACTGCCTCTGCCCCTTTGGTCCTCCCATACTGGCCCCTGGAATGGTATGGCTTGCCACTTCTGAGGCCCCACCAACTCCTCCCTCCAGCTTTTCAGATTTTGGCAGAGACTAGCTTGTAATTGTCGGAGCCGGTTAGTCAGCTGAAGTTCCCGCCATCTGGTAATGCAGGGAGGGGCAAAAGGTAGGAGGCCAGCTGGGGAACGGACAAGCCCCATGGCTGGAAAGTGAAACAGGGCAGAGGTGGTTCCAGCAGAAAGATGCAGAGACACACATTCAGATGACGCATGTCTAGACATGTGCCACACTCTCACTGCCAATCTTACGCACACAGTGGGAGGTGGTCAGAGCCTCCCACCCCTACTCTGCAAACTGCGCTATTCCCGAGCCTGGGTCATCTCCCCTGGTTCCTTCAGAAAGCTGACTAAACTGTGTTATGCACTCCAGTGCCCAGGAGGTCCACCATGTGTTGCGGAAGAGCTCAGAGTTTAAAGGAAGAAGAGCCCAGTGGGGCAGGGCAGGGAGTCACTGGGGCCTCTTGGTCCATGAGTTGTTTCTTCAGTTTCCCAGGTTCCAAGAAAGCCTGATGGAGCCAGGGCATCTATTGAGCAAGCTATAAAAGTGATGGTAAGGAGGGAGAGACGTGTGGGCAAACACTGATGGTAAGGGAGGAGCCTGGGATTTGGAATCCCGAACCTGAGTTTTGAGCAGCTCTGTCATGTGTGACCTTTGTCATCTTGAGCAAGTGTTTCCTGAACTGTAAACTGGGAGGCTGTGCAGGGAAGGGGTGAAGGGTTTAGCCTCTGGAGCTAGAATAGCTGGGTTTGCATATGAGTCCTGTGACATTAGGCAAGCAGTTTAACTTCCTTTCAATTCAATTTCCAACCCGTGAAACAGAGGTAATTGTAGTACTTTTCTCATTTTTTATGAAGACTGAGTTATTACGTTAGTTTACTTGGAAGCGTACCTGGTTCATTGTAAAGACTGTAAAGGTACTTGCTGTTAAACAGTGGATAATGATGTTTTTCCATTTTTGCTAAGACTTATATAAGATGATGTAAATTACATATAAATCTATATACAAATGTAGCTAAATTACCTGTTACAAAGTCGACCCTCAATAAACAGTATCTTTTTGGAAAAATCTTTATTAAGAGCATGCTACCTAAGAATGTTTACAAACATTGTCTGCAGTGAGAGCACATTATATTGTAAACTGAGTACATAAGTACTCAAGAGACCCCACGTAAAGAGTGATGTTAGAAAAATCAGAGTCTTCCTTATGCCCAACTTATCAGTCAGTGCCCCCGCTGAGACCATCAGGCATTATAGCTTCTCGAATAGGAAATGGGCATCCACTGGACGAAGGATGGTGTGGATCAGTAAGGCTGAGGACAGTTTCAGGGGCCTGAACAATTGTTATTAGCTCAAATCGACTCAGATCCTAGTGAAAAACCAAATGGATTTTTAAAACCTGCCTCATTTGAAAACTGCTGAAATGCATGAGAACATATCCGGAAGTCCCATCTGTTTCATGTTTACTGAACTCCTTGTTCCTTCGGTCTGGGCACAGCTGACTCACTTTTCATTGTGTTCCTATGGCAGAGTGTCTTGTCATTTCCAAAGAAACCAGACAGCAGGCTTTGTGTATATGAGAAATATGCATTCCCACCCTTTGTACTTGGTAAGGCTGTCTAAGCATTGGGTTACTTATGATTCACATGGAAAAGAGATTATATAATTTAATAAATTTACAAATGTCCTTTTTCATTGTAAAGCAATGATGTCTGGACCCTGAACTGTCCCCCCATTTTTTTTTTTTGCTCATATACACACTGTGGAACCACAGTAGCAGAGATTGTGAGAGCGTGGGTGAGCGCTCTCTAGTCAGACTACCTGGCTGTAGTCCAGGTCCCAATTTCACCACTTAGGAGCCATGTGACCTTGGGCAAATTAATTAATTCCTCTGTGACCTAGTTTTCTCATCCGTAAAAAGGTTGAGTAAGAGTGCCTATCATTATCATTTAGCGTAATTAACACTACCTGTTGTAACAGCCTCCCAAATGCTAGAACAATAAATGTTTACTTCTTGCTCACCCCACAGTCTGACAGGCATCACAAAGTTCTCCCAGTGGCTCCCTTGCAAGCAGTGACAGGATCCAGACCTCTTCCCTTGTGTACTTCATGCTCCCCCAGGTTGCGCCGTCCAATATGGTAGCCCACTGGCCACATTTGGCTATGTAAATTATAATAAAATATAATATTAAAATTCAGTTACACTAGCCACATCTCTAATGTTCAGGGGCCACATGTGTCTAGTGACTACCATATTAGATGGCACAAATATAAAACATGTCTATTGTCCCAGAAAATTCTATTGGACAGTACTGCCTTTGGGGCTTCCTTAGAGTTCACTACTGTATCTCTCCCCTTTAGCTAGCAAGAGAATCTTGCAGGACAAAAGGAAAAAGTTTTGGGATTTTTCCTCCTTTAACGTCATACTAAGCTCAGGGTCTAGTTAATAATAGATCAAAGGGTTCTATTTTCTGAATGTAGAAGATCTCATATGATCTGAGTTCTTTCAGCTTGCTTTTTGATGTTGTGTAAAATTACAGAATATGCTTTCTCCCTTTCTGGACGTATCCTGCTCTCAAGCCTATTGCCTTGATGAAAGATCCTATTCTGAAGCTGAATACTACCTCGTTTTTTTCTCTTTACTTTCCTTTCATAATGCTCTCCCTGCCCCTGCCATAGAAGGCAGACTCACTCGGCCTAGGTAGGGGATCAGTTACAGGAAATGCTAATGGGAAAAGCACATTGACGTTTTTCCTCCTATTAGCCTGTTAACCCATCTTGCCTCGGTGACTGATCCCTGCTTCTCTTGCAGGAGTCACCTGTCTCCGGCTAGTCTCTGTTTAAGGGTTAATACTATGGGGGTAAGATTTAAGTATCAGACTGACTGGGGAACAACATGACGAAGACTAGCACCATATGATGCAAACAAAATTGTCTTATTTAGTAAGTGACAAGGGATCAATCAAATTAGCTTTTTTGGCACCATGTACCCAGTTTTATGACTATTATTTCATTTGAATTATCTCATTTTTCAGGAAGTTACATCCTGACCTCAGGGAGACAATCTTGGATTGTCTTTTCAACGTCATTTTCTGCCTTTTCAAAATCATGACTGGAGAATACATTAGGAATTTTCCACTTAAATCATAATTTTGGCTCAACCTTAATATAATAACGCTTTTTCACTTTTTATACATCATGGACTCTTCTGCCCTCATTACTTTGTTCTAATTTGATTGTATGTTTGGCTCAGGCTGATGGGGAACCCTGAGTGTGGAGGCGTACAATTGCTATTTTGAGGGTAAGCAGCTGGCTAAAGTCAATTTACATTTGGTGGATTCCCAACTGTGGAAGAGTTGGTGACCTCGTCACTGAATCTGTGTAGTTTTGTGTTACCACGTGTCTAAGGAAATATAACTGAGCACTCGCTATGTGCAGAGGGTTGGATGGTGGTGAGCTGGAAAATGAAAAAATGTCACCGTATTGGTTGTTTCCTTCATAGCACTTATTGGATTGTCTAATTATCTTGTTTATTTACTTGTTTTCTTACACATTGTCCATCTTGCCCATTGGAAATGCAGAGGTTCTGTCTCTTTTATTGCTATAAGTCCAGCATCTGGCACATTGCCTGAAACATACAATGTTCAAAATAGATTGTTATCTGACTGAAGAAAAGTTGCTTATACTTCCTGATAAGGGAATATAATCTTATTTTCCCATTTCTCCATCTTTCAAACTTCCTCTGCACCACTAAACTTTCCTTTCCCCACTCATTCTGTTCTTAAGCAGCTCTTCTCTGAGATCCCAGAGTTTACGATTGGTCTTATTCATTCAGTGTGTTATAGAGATCTGTGATCTCACTTAATTTATGCTCTTATTACATACCTCGATGACAGATGCAACAGTATTTTCTGAAACACCCTTACAAGTATTATTTATTATGATTATTGTTGTAAGCTCCTTCAGGTCAGTGAAATGAGAGTGTAGTTTCTGCTACAGAACCTTAGTGACTGACCCCTCTGTTAGGTCAATGACTTTGTTCCTGTCTCTGAAGATGAACACCAGTCATGACCCCAGCTGGATTTTAAGAGTTTTCCTCAGTTGCACATGTGTCCTTATGTAAAGCTCTGCTGTCAGCATCCTCCTGGAATTTTTTCCCCACCTTGGACTTCAAACTGAATGCACTGTCCACTGTCTGTAGGGCAGCCTTGCTGTCCAGGGTCGGCGATGTGTTTGAGGCAGAAGCAGGAGTAATTCAGAGGCTGAGGGAGGCTGCAGGGTAGCCCTCCTGACACTCTAGAGGCCTGATCGCTTGTATGGGCCACAGACTCCACAGGCTCTGACTCAGGTTTGACCCCATCTGGGTGGCTGTGTCCTGTGTATGAACCACTGGGGGTTTTCCAGGAAGAGACACTTTCCTTGTCTTAAAACCATGCTGTGATCATCCCAAGATATTCCTGACTGCCCAAGCCTTGTTTGCTGGGAGAGTCAGATAGGATGTGAGTGCACACTCATTAGCATAGATGCTTGGCTGTCCACATATGGCACCAGGAAAGGTGTCATGCCAGGAAAAGCTGCCAGCCCCAGTGCCATGGAATGGCACTGAATTTCACAGCAAAGGCATGGTGGAACATCCTTTTGGAAAAGGGTGGGCTTCACCAGAGTTTCCTGGCAGAGCTGTGGTCATGTTCTCCCTGAGCATTTGGCACTGAGCATTTTGTACCAGCTTGGAAGCCCAGTGCCAGTTCCTGTTGCCTGGAAGCTCCATAAAGGTTTGCTCAGATGTTGGCAGAAGCAACCAAAGGCATGTTTTCTGTTGTTTGTTCTTTTGCTTTTGTTTTTCTTTTTGCAAATGAGAACCAGAGGTGTAAATGTTCCATACTAAAGGAGCAAGATAGTATCAAAAGCCACACCTTCTCCTGTCCACGCATGCAACTTCCCAGCACATCCATTAGTTTTAATCACACAGGCCTTCTGTGTTGCTAAGTCTTCAGCGCACATCTGCTCCGCGTGTCTCTGTGGCTTCAGGGCACCTTTTAGATTAGAACTGGATGGACTCACCTGGCTGGGTGATTCAGGCATTTGTGGCTTGCAGTGTCTCAGTATGCTCCCAGCTGTCTCCACCCCAGCTTCTTCCCAGGAAGCGAGAGAAGACCTTAATTCACTGTGTTCTGATGAGAGACACTGGGGCCATACTACAAGTGGTTTTCCTGATATTTGGCAGCAGAGGGTTGTGATCTAACAGGATTCTGTATTGCCTAAGCAAATTTAAATTTGTACTCTGGCTCACCCAGCCCCTTTAAAATGCAGCAGTCTGGGGAGAATGAACATGTGTGAAAATCCATGCATAAATTTGGGCAGTGGCTTCGCCTTTCACGTGGATGGCTTCTAGAAATACCCCAGACATTGCTAAAAGCTCCAGGTAGAAACTTGCCAGTGACAGGGAGGCAAATCCAGACAAGTCTTTTTGACTCACTAAGTTGATTTCCATTGAGAAGCTGCAAGGCTGGACTGATGACCCCGAAATGTGGTTTTGTCTTCCCTTAGTTATCCATCTGGCTTTACAGGAAATGAGCGTTTGGTTGCTGAAGACAAAAAGGCTGCTTTCCAGCCTCATGCCTCCTGTCTGCATCCTTGCCATTGTGGGCCTTTGCACGGTCCTTTAAAAACATCAGGCGGGGCTGGGATAGGGTCGGGGGATCTGCAGGTCTTCCAAACACAGGCAGCCCCATTAGTGGCCACCCGTCCATTAATGTGAGGATACTCTCTAGACCTCCTCCAGCGCCTCCCATTCCCACCCCCTTGCCGCTGGGCTTTTATTTATTTATTCTTTTTAATTTTTTAATTAGGTTTTTTTTTTGCCATTTATTCCCTTTACCCCCTCCCCCCTCCCCCCTCCCCCCTCCCCCCTCCCCCCTCCCCCCTCCCCCCTCCCCCCTCCCCCCTCCCCCCTCCCCCCTCCCCCCTCCCCCCTCCCCCCTCCCCCCTCCCCCCTCCCCCCTGCAATCACCACACTGTTGGCTTTGCTTTTTTTTTTTTTTTTTTGAAAGATTTTATTTATTTATTTTTAGAGAGATGGGGAAAGGAGGGAGAAAGAGAGGGAGTGAAACATCAGTGTGTGGTTGCCTCTAGCACACCCCATACTGGGGATATGGCCTGCAACGCCCGCATGTGCCTTGACTGGGAATCGAACTGGCGATGCTTTGGTTTGCAGGCCTGTGCTCAATCCACTGAGCTACACCAGCCAGGGCCACACTGTCGGCTTTTAAATGTCTTTTTCCCCCTCTGAATTCTTTTTCCTAGGTTGTCCATGTCTTCTCTTACCTCTAACACCATGGAAGGGAACCACATTCTGCTCTTCCTCTTTGAGAATAAGTTTCTCATGCTTAACAGTCTATTTTCCTACTGACTTAGAAAAATCGTGTTGGAATCTTTGCTGGCACAGTTCAATAGCACTTTGGCTGGAGATGGTTTACACATTAAAATGGTGAAGAATGACTATTTGTCAGACCAGGCAAAAGATCTCTAAGATGGAAAAGAAAAAAGAAAAAAAACAAAAAAGGTCTTTCTGAAGCTATGGTATGAAGAAGGCTCTTGAATATGTAAAAGCTTTTAGAACACAGCAGAGTGGGGCTTTGCTGGGGTAACTGAGCTCAGGGAAGCCTCTTTATGGCCACCTGGTTTCCACCTATAACAGGCATTAATTTTTCCCCATTCCTTATCACTTCTGTAGAGTCCTCACCTCTATCTTAAGAGGCAGGGGACATTTAAGATGCTCCCAGTTGTAAATTGAAACATGGAATAACTAAGTCTGCATGTATTTTCAAGTCGGTTTCTAGTCTGCTCAGCACACACTGCGGTGTTCTGCCCTCAGCAGGATTTGGTGGCCTGAGAATGTGGCTGGACTCCTTCAGTCATGTGGTGTAAACTCTGGCTCTTCTAATACTCTCCTGTGGCAATATTACCCCACATGAGTTTGGGTGTGTTTTCATTTCATGCTTTGCTTCACTTTGAAGTCTGCTTAGCAAAGGGCAGATTTGAGGTAACTTGTCACGGCTGTGAGATTTTTAGAGCAGGCCTCTTGAGGAAGCCTGTCCTTCAAGACAGAGTGGCTTCTGTGCCCCTTGGCTAGGACCGATTGCCAAATCTCCCAGGCTTCATACCCAGTTGTGGAGAGCGCCCATGCAGTCAGCTTTGCTCAAGTAACGCCATCGCTCCCTGCTCCCTCTCGTCAATCCAGTGTCTGTTTACGCCATGCACATGGACACAGGGCTTTCTGAACACGATTGCTTCTCTGGGACCCAGTTGTCAAGGATGCCACTGCCTTATGAAATGTGGAAATGATATTGAACTTCTGGTTCAATTCAATTACATTTCAATTTAAATGTTATTGTTGCTTTTTAAGTGCCAGGTGCCAGGCTTGTGTTAGGCACAGGGGATGGGGAGAAAAGAGCATGGTCCCCACCCTTGTGGACCTTAGAGCCCAGCTTAATTTTTTCGTATTTATCAACATGACCCTGATGCCATCATAGAGTGCTAAAAACTACATTTCCTTCCATCAAGAATGGTTCAGTTATATTACATGAGTGTCGTAAAGCAGACTCGATCCTATCTGTTCCACATCAGAAATGTAAAACAATTCATGTTATGGAAAATAGGATTCAACTAATGAATTGCAGGAACACTTGAGACTAATCAAATGTGAGAGACTCTTCTCCGACTGTTGGAAGCAAAGATAAGGGAAGAAATGAGGTAAGGACTGAATGTAGAAGCAGAGAGCGTACTGAAAAACCCACTTCAACTAGTCATTACAAGGCTGGAAACAAAACAAAAAGCTCTATTCTTTTTGGTCTCAGAAACCATTGTTGGCCAAGGCTATGGAGCAAGCAGCCAATTTGTTTCCTCTAGCCTGATTTCCAGAATGCAGTTATGTTGGAAACTATTCTGCTGATTAAGTGTTTTAAACCACTCCCTCTTCTGAAGGAAGAGACATATTTTATGCACACAAGTCAGAACTTGTTCATTTTATGTTTTAGCACTGTAGGCTCTTAGGAGTCTTTAAAATGACACAATAAATCCTCATATAGGATCCTTGACAGTGGAACTGTAATGAGAAAGGCGGTAAGAAGGGCTGGAAGAGGAGAAGGAAGGATGGGAGGCGAAGGAGGAGGAGTGCTGTGTGTGGTCTGCCCCAAAAGGCGGACATTAGGAAAGCTTCAGAAGCATCACATGACGTTTGGGGAAAGTCAGTAATAATCATTGTTTACTTTCTGCATGCACAAGCCTCCCATACCTGCCTGTGACTGCTCTACTTTCCAGGTTTCCCTGCCTGCTGACTGCTGTACCTGTAAGGAAACCCTAACAGGAAGAAGAACTGTGTATACTTTGGTCTAAAATGAATGTTTCTGAAATACTAAGTTTAAATAAATAACACAACAAAAAAGATTTTTAAAAAATCTATTAAAATTTAACTGTAGTTTCCATTGGAATAAGGAAGCAAGGAAGTAGATGCTATTTTTCTCTCAGAATCTGCCAGAACAGTTATCGGCAGTGATAGTGAGAGACTTGGGGAGAGGTGTCTCAGGCTGGTTTCTTTAATTACTAATTTATGTGATGGCTTCTTGATCTATATGGTAACTTTACATTTCATTCACCATCTAACATGGCAGCATTCTTATAACATACAGAAATATGTAACTTTCCTCCTAATGACAGAAGTAATGTTTCTTTGTTGTTCATCATAAGAAAAACTCAGACAAGTCCAACCAAGAAGTAAAATCACCCATAATCCCACCTCCCGTTGTTAGGATGAGGTGTTTACTTTGCCAGTCTACGGTTACATTTTTCTCCTCTCACCCAATTCATTTTGATATTTTTATCCATTGGTTCATGTGACTAGAGTTTAGTACAACCAATGAGCTAGCTCAAAGTGACTAAAAATGTTTGAGATACTTGTTCGGGAGATATTTTAGTGACATTACGCAGTCTTTCCAGGGAACGAAGTGTATGGCTGGAAACCTGCAGTCATCATTATTTGAGAAAATCAGTCAGCTTATTCTTTTTTTCCTCTAATTTCATTGACATATAATTGATATATAAAATTGTGTAAATTTAAGATATTCAAGGTGATGACTCAATACACGTATTTGTGAAATCCTTACCACAGTGGGGTTCATTAACATATCCTTTAACTCATGTAATTACCATTAGCAGCTGTTGTCAGGGTGACAACGATTAAAATTTACTCTTATAGCAATCTCCAAGTATACAATACAGCATTGTTAACGATGGCCACCATGCTGTAAGGGGATGCTCAGGACTTATTCCCCTTGTAAGTGGGAGTTTGTACCCTTTGACCAACATCTCCTCATTCCCCGCAACTCCCAGGCGACCTCCTTTCTACTGTTTGTTCCTATGAGTTTGGCTTTTTTAACATCCTACCTGTAAGTGTGATCATATAGCATTTGTCTTTTCCTGTCTAATCCACATAGTACAATGCCCTCAGAGTCTGTCCACGTTGTCACACATGGCAAGATTTTCTTTCTTTTTCTTGGTGGAACAATATTCCACTGTATGTATATACACCAAATATTCTTTACCCATGTATCTGTCAATGGACACTTACACTTCCATGTCTGGCTATTGTGAATGATGCTGCAATGAACATGGGAGTGCTAACATGACTTTTGGGTAGTGAAATCATTTCATGTGTATATCTACCTAGAAATGGGAGTGCTGGGTCATATAGTTCTATTTTTAACTTTTTGAGGAACCTCTGTGTCTCAGATCCCGACCTGCAGGACCAGTGTTGTGGTTGCAATATACAAATACACGTGGACTACAGAAATCCTGTGGAGGAAAAGTGAAGGCATGGCCACTCTCTAAGTGAGAGAGGGTGAGAGGGCTAGAGAAAGCCCAAGACAGAGCGCCGACCCCCGTCTGAACAGGCTTTTATTGCTTTTCTGGGCACATTACATGTAGGATGGTCCTCATTTACCATGCACAGGTTCACCACAGGTGATTACCTTTTAAGGACAACAAAGGACAGAATACTGCTAATTACTTAAAAGAGAAGGATGTTACAGCTGGAGGGGGAAACTGCTCACACTCCATACTTGGGTGGTTTAGCACAGATTTTAGGAAGTTAAAGATACTCAGTAAACACTTGCCTCAATTCAGGGTGAGGGAATTTTAGCAAGAGCAAGTCTCATAGCAGTCTAGGTACAATGCAGGCCTGATTTCCCATGGGAGAACCTATCCATGGATGTGGGTCCTGCCTGCCAACCTCGCTCCCCACTAGCTTTTCTGAGTGGGGGCTGAGCCACATTTCCCATGATTGGAACAGTTCCCCACACCTCTGTACTGTTTTTTTAGTGACCATACTAATGCACATTCCTACCAACGGTGCACAAGCATTGCCTTTTCTCTACATCCTCACCAGCATTTGTAGCTCCTGCCTTTTTGATATTAGTCATTCTAACAGGTGTGAGGTGAAATCCCATTGTGGTTTTGATATGCATTTCCCTGATGATTAATGAAGGGCTCAACTTCATTTCCGTGTACTTGTTGGCCATCTGTATGACTTCTTCAGAAAAATGTATGCTCAAGTTCTTTGCCCATTTTTAATCAAACATATATATATTTGTTTTGTTTTATGTTTTTTTTTGTTATTGACTTGTATGAGTTTCATATATATTTTGGGTATTAACCCTTTATTGCATATAGGATTTGCTTATTTTCTCCCAGTCTTTTCATTTTGTTGATGACATCTTTTGCCGTGCAGAAGCTTTTTAGCTTGATGTAGTTCCTCTTATTGATTTTTTTTCTTTTATTGCTTGTGTTTTTGGTGTAATATTCAAAAAACCATTGCCAAGACATGTCAAAAAGCTTTTCTCCTATGTTTTCTTCTAAGAGTTTTGAAGTTTCAGGTCTTATGTTTTAAGTCCTTAGTCCCTTTTGAGTTTTATTTGTGTGTGAGTAGTGTAAAATAGGGGTCTATTTTCATTCTTTGCATGGAGCTGTGCAGTTTTCCCAACACTTTATTAAAGAGACTATCCTTTCCCCATTGAGTATTCTTGACTCCCTTGTAAATATTTGTTGGCCATATATGTGTGAGTTTATTTCTGGGCTCTTGATTCTGTTCCATTGGTCTGTCTATCTGTCTCTTTTTTTTATGCCAGTACTGCATTGTTTTGATCACAACTTTGTAATGTAGTTTGAAATCAGGAAGTGGAAGGCCCCAGTTTTGTTCTTTCTCAAGACTGTTTTGGTTTTTTGGGGTCTTTTGTAGTTACATACAAATTTAGGACTTTTAAAAATATTTCTGTAAAAATGCCATTGAAATTTTTATAGAGAGTGCATTGAATTTATGGATGGCTTTGGGTACTATGGACATTTTTAACAATATTAATTCCTTATTAATATGAAGATAATCTTCCCACTTATTTGTGTCTTCAATTTCTTTTATCAGTGTCTTAACAGTTTTTGGTCTATAGGTCTTTTACTTTTTGGGTTAAATGTATTCTTTGCTTTCTAAGTTTTTTTTTTTTTTTCTTTTTGATGCTGTTAGAAAGGGGATAGTTTTTTTTTTTTTTTTCTTTTCAGATAGCTCATTGTTAGTGTATGGAGATTCACCTGATTTTTGTGTGTCAATTTTGTACTCTGAAATTGCTGGATTCATTTTTTAGTTCTAACTGTTTTGGGGTAGTCTTCAGGATTTGCTATATATATAAGGATGTGTCATCATCAAACAGTAAAAATTTTAATTTGTGTTTTTCAGATTTGAATGCCTTTTATTTATTTTTCTTGCCTAATTGCCATGGGTAGGGCTTCTAGCACTATGTTGAATAGAAGTGGTGAGAGTGGGTACCCACATCTTGTTTTTGATCTTAGAAGGAAAGCTTTCAACCTTTTATTATTGACTGTGATGTGGGCTTGTTGTATACGTCCTCTATTATTTTGAGGTGTGTTCCTTCTATATCTAGTCACTTGGGATATATATATATTTTTATCATGAAAGAAGGTTGAATTTGGTCAGATGTTTTTTCTGCATTTATTGAGATGATCATATGAATTTTATCTTTTATTCCGTTAATATGGTATATAACATTAATTTGCATAGGTGGACACATCTTAACATCCCAGGGATATATCCCACTTGCTCATGGTGTGTGATCCTTTAAATATGCTGTTAAATTCAGTTTACCAGTATTTTGTTGAAGATTTTTGCATATATATTCATCAGGAATATTGGCCTATAGTTTACTTTTTTTAATAGTACTTTTACATGGCTTTGGTATCAGGTAATGCTGGCTTTGTGAAATGACTTAGAGAGTCTTCCCTCTTCAACTTTTTTTGGAAGAGTTTGAGAGGGATTAGCATTAATTCTTCTTTAAATGTTTGTAAAACTTCACTCAGGAAGCTATCTGGTCCTGTGTTTTTCTTTGTTGGGAGATTTTTGAATATTGATTTAATCTCCTTAGTTGTTATTGGTATATTCAGATTTTATATTTCTTCATGATTCAGTTTGGCACATTGTATGCTTTTATGAATTTTTCCATTTCTTCTAGGTTGTCCAGTTTGTGGGTGTATAATTGTTCATTATAGTTGATCTTTGAATAATGCAGGGGTTAATGGTGCTGACCTCCCACACAACTGAAAGTCTGTGTACACTATAGTCAACTCTCCACTTACGCAAATTCCTACCTTGGAGTTGACCCTTGAACAGTGTGGGTTTCAACTGTACAGGCCAATTGAAGTAATTCACATATAAGTGGACCTGGACAGTTCAAACCCACACTGTTCAAGGTTCAGCTGTAGTCTCCTATGAGTCTTGTAGTTCTATGGTATCAGTTGCAATGGCTTCTCTTTCTTTAATAATTTTGAGTCCTCTCTTTTTTTTCTAAAGGTTTGAGTATTGTTCATGTTTTTTATAAAATAGCGCTTAGTTCTATTGATTTTTTTTTGTTTTCTATTTCATTTATTTCTGTTCTAATCTTTTAATCTCCTTCCTTCTGCTAACTCTAGGCTTATTTTATTCTTCTTTTTCTAGTTCCTTGAGGTGTAAAATTAGGTTGTTCTTTCTAAATGTGGCACTTTTTTTTTGCTATCAACTTTCCCCTTAGACTGTTTTTGCTGTGTCTTGTGAGTTTTTGCTATGTAGTATTTTCATTTTTTTAGCGTTTCATTTTTTTGTAGTGTTTCTTTAGATGTGTGCTGTTTAATTTCCACATATTTGTAAATTTCCCAGTTTTTTTCTTGCTGTTGATTTCTAGTTTTATACCACTGTGGTCAAAAAAGATACTTAGTATGATTTTATTCTTTTTACATTTACTGACACGTTTACATCTAGCTATCATATAATCTGTCCTGGAGAATGTTCTGCATGTGCTTGAGAAAATGTATGTGCTGCTGCCGTTGGATAAAACAATCTGTATGTGTCAGATTCATTTAATCTAAAGTATGGTTCATGTCCAATGGTGATCTATCCATTGATGAAAATGTGGTATTGTTCTTTTTTGTATTTTTCCTTCAGTTCTGTTAGTATTTGCTTAATGTATATAGGTGCACTCATGTTGGATGTATATGTATTTACAATTATTATATCCTCTTGGAGAATGGACCCTTTTACCATTATATGAGGACCTCTTTATCTCTTGCTGCAGTTTTTGGCTTAAAGTATATTTTTTTCTGATATAAATATAGCTATGCCTCCTTTTTTTGCTTTTCATTTCCATGGAATATCTTTCTCCAACCTTTCACTTTGAGCCCATGTATATTCTTAAAGCTAAAATGAATCTCTTACAGGCAGCATATAGTTGGGCCTTCTTTTTCTTTTTATTTACTCTATACCTTTTGATTGAAGAATTTTATTATCTTCCTTGCTGCCTCATGCTGTGGCCAATATTGTAGCCCCAGTCCTTCCTTATTTCAAGCTAAACACATCTCAGTTTTGCTGGTCATGGGGTCTGGTAAAACTAAAGTGGGTTCCTCATGTAGTACACTGAGAAGCTGGGGAAGCTGGCGGGTCCAGCCCCCTCCCCCATTCCTGGTGAGGGGAGCTCTTTCCAGCCAGGGAGTTCCTTTTTGGTCCTGAGCAGTGTGGCCCTGGGCGGTTGGATGAGGCTGGCAAATGAAGCTTCCCTTCCCCCCCTTTTTGTGCAACTATTCTTAGGTTTTTGTTCCACTGTTTTGCTGAAGTTTTTTTTTTAATGGACCCCCCAGAATTATTTTTGTTTGTGGATAGCTGTCTAATTGTTGATCTTTGGAGGAAATGGAGACTTGAGTCTCTTACTGGACCATGTTGATGATATCCCAATCAGCTTAATCTTAATATCAAAAATCAGGGATTCTATGTAAGCACCAAATACCTGTTGCTTCACTTCCCCCCCCCCCCCTTAACTCTTATTTTTTTCTGAGTTGGTCATTTGAAGGAATAGTGAGATAAGACAACTAACAGCGAATTTTGAGTCTGCAATTGAGTCCTGGCTAGGTTTCTGAGGAGCTTTATGACAAGGAGCCAAATGAGCACATTTATCTGGAATTCAGATTTCTCATCTGTAAACTGGGGATAATCACACTCACCTCATGGGGATGCTGGGATGGGAAGGGGGAAAGGAGGAGCAAGTGAGAGGATACATGTTGGTTACATGCAACTAAAAAGTGCTGTGCCCATGAAAAATTGTGTTCTTGTTATATCCACCTGTGAAAATGTGGGTACATTTTTTCTTTGGAGATGTTTTAGATGAATTGCTCAAAACCATTTATTCAATTGGTGATTCACCATGTTGCAACTCTCTCTAGGAAATAGTAGCCATTTTGTTCCAGGAGAATCTCTCATACTTTTCTGTAGTTATTGGAGTAACTCTCTTGAGGTTTGACAGGAGGAACCAGCTCAGGGGTCTGAAGGCACTGCCAAGGCAAGTAGTCAGGCAGGTTTGTGGTACCAAGGGACTTGTGAGTTCTTGTTACTGGGCCTCTTCCTATTGAACAGTCATTGTTCCTCTATCACAGTCAGCACACAGCCCTGCCAGCGGGTTGCTTTTCACAATGCACCTGCCCTGAGGAAACACTTCCACACAGTGCCAAACCTGGCCACGCTCAGGTAATGGGGAAATCCATCATGGCCTCTGAGAATGGATCCTGTCAGCCATAATCCCCTGATGGTGTCCCCCTGGGAGTATTTCTTTGAAGTCTGTGAGTCAAAAAAGCAAAGACTCCTCCACATCGCCACATGCCCTCCTTACTCCCTACAGTAACTGGATCCTTCCAAACATTTTTGTCAGGGCTTTTCTGACAATATCAACCATAGCAGAAATAACCGGAGGCATTAGTGTCACCCTAGGTAATCTTAAATTAAGTACTTCTTAGACTGTACCTGGGCCATTGTTTAGATTTATTTTATATAGATTTATAGATATTGAAATCAAGATAGGAGAGATTGACATGCCACAGAATATACCAGGGGATAGCTGACTCAGAATGAAGAATTCCCGATACCCTCTCCTTTGTTGGGTCTCATGTCTACTACCTAGAAATCATGAAAATGCATCTCAACTTCCACCCCTTTTAAGATACTACTTTTCTTCCTTGTTATCTCATCATTATTTTCTCTTGTTCTTTATTCTCATCTCTCTTCTGTTTTGGCTTCCTTCATTGCTAAATTGTCTTGTTACTCATTTATGTTCCCTTTCTTCTCCTTATTTGCCTTGTGAAATTGCACACTATTTCGCCTTCATTGGGCTTCAGTCTCTGGTGCTGGTGTTACTTGTGTGGTGACTCCAGTGAGGTTAAGAAAAAGTTTACTCAGTGTATGTATGTGTGTGTTGGGCTGCGTAGCAACATAACATACTTCTGTGTTTACCTGTCAAAGTGCACTCAACAAAGTATAGGGAAGGAAAACAGAGCAGAAAACATTGGGAGAGCAAAGCATTAATTGTTCACTAATAAAAGGTTGAGTCATAACCAAAAGGGAAGAGATTGCTCTAGAGAATCAGTGCAATAATTAGGTCCAGGGAGGCAGAAAGTCTGATCCAGATGGTGCGAGCTCCAGGGGAGGGTAAATCATGCATCAGGGAGAGATAAGAGAGGGAAGAAGGATATGAAACAGGCTGATATCCAACAATTGTATGCCAGGAGGGTAGGAATGTAAGAGGAAATACTTCCACACAATTCCTACATATAACTGCTCTTAGGTAAGTGGGGGAAATCCTTAATAAAAATAGGCAGCTACAGGAGGGGCTGGAAAACTGGTCCTATTTAGACAATTTTCTGAATTATATTTCTACAGATTTCTGTATCTTTTCTAGATTTATTTCAGGTGCCTTGGTCTTGTTCCAGCTGACTATTTTGTAAGCTATTTGAGGTCAGGGATCACGCTTTATTTTCTTCCAAAGCCCGTAGCATAGTGCTGAGATCATGGTAGGAGTTCATAAGTCCTTGCTAACAGATTTAATAATGAATACTTACTAATGGAAAAGGGGAAAAGTCAAATATGCCCTTTGAAATGGGCCCAGGTTATTTTTTAATTTTTCTTTTTCTTTCTTTTTGGTGTCTCATAGTTACCTTATTTTTATGTTTTTCATTTAATCTTTTTTTTGGTGAAAAACAATTTATTTTTTGATTTAATCTTTATTGTGTTTTTTTCCATTACTTTTTAGTCCCCGTATACCCTCTTCCCCCAGTGATCACCACACTGTTGTCCATGTCCATGAGTCCTTTTCCTTTTTGCTCAACCTCTTTACCCCATAACCTCCCCTTCCCCCACTAGCTGTCATCTGCTCTCCATCTATGAGTCTGTCTTGTTTTGCTTGTTAGTTTGGTTTTTTCATGAGATTCCACATATGAGTGAAATCATATGGTATTTGTCTTTCTCTGACTGGCCTATTTCACTTAGCATAATATTCTCCAGGTCCATCCATACTGTCACAAAGGGTAAAATTTTCTCCTTTTTTATGGCTGAGTAGAATTCCTTTCTATAAATGTCTCGTAGTTGTTTTATCTACTCATAAATTGATGGACACTTGAGCCCAAGTTGTTTGGAGGTTCCTGAGAGCCTCTTTGCCACTGGAAATAAAGAGAAAAATAGAAAGGTAAGTCCAGAGGCACCTTGCTACCTTGAGAGAACCCATATCCTGCAAGGGAGAGAGTCACACCTGGCACATTCAGGGAGACAGACAAAATGAGATAGGGAAATGGTCCTGTTAGTTGGGGTGAACCAAACCTACCTGCTGTGTGAAAGAACCCCATCTCCACATGTTCCAATCCAAATATCAGTTAACAGAATTTTTCCCAATGACTGATACTTGATATGTTGGTTATTAGGGAATCATTTTTGCATGTCAGAACTTTTCAGGAATCTCCAATGGCCAATTCAAATATGCCAGTCAATGGTTTCTTAGTTTTCCCCACCCCCACTGCATAAATGTTGAGCTATATGTCTCAGAACATAACAGCCATCCTTGTTCAGAATAGCCCAAAATAGCTAGATTCCCCCGCACCTCTCTGGGTGCTGAATGTATTTATTTATATTTTAAAATGTATGTGGGAAGTGCCTGATTTTTACATTGCTTTTTCCTGACTGTCAGGAACTTTTCTGACCTTAAATTAATTCAACCAACTAACCTAAACTTCAAGTTTAGTTCCGTTTGTTACTACATTTCCAGTGTTCAATCTTCCTGTCATTATCTTATTTCCATTATCAAAAAAACCCCCAAGAAGGGTATGATAATACCATCTTAGAAGCTGTGTGTAGAGCTGGATATTTTGTTTTGGTAAGCAGAAATATTCCAAACAATGCTCGAATGAGCAGAGACAATGAGAACACTCACGTGCCAGAGACCTTGTTCAAGTATGACTTGCCTAAAACAAACATTGTTAAGCATCAGCAAGGATGAAGCTCCCATCTTTTCTAATACTTTATTGGCTCAATGGACCAAGATATTTTGAATGAATACCTCTTCTTCTCCCAAATGGTTCCCTAGGGAAGTGCAGGCTCTGAGGACTAAACTGATTAAGTGGAAAATAAATGATTGTTTAAGGCTCATTGAAAAAGGAGTGCTGCAAAATCTCAACTCTGGGAGATGATCTGAGATGATGTCATTCCATGGAAATTCTGAGGGCATCTTCCTGATATTAGAGATTTTTTTGTTTGTTTGCTGTCTTATGAAAAAGGTTAGGTCATATGATTAAAGATTTTTGTCAGGATAATTGACTTATAATGGTCATATACTGACCAGTTTAGTTTTGACTGGTTGAGGATGGGGAGCTATTACAAGTGAAGAATATATAAATTAAGCGATCTTTTGTTGGAGGCCAGAGAAATATCTGCCAGTGTCTAGTCTGGCTTATTTATTGACTCCAATGTCTTTCCCTGCTAACGGCATCTGCTCAGCAATGGTCTCTTCTCTTTTTCTGCTGGTCCAAGTGCTACCCATCCTTTAATGCCAGCTCAAAACTCTCCTTCTCTAAAACCTTCTCCTACATTGTCCCCAGATGTGCTTGTATTTCTGTTTAAAACACTCACAGCCCTGATATCCTTAGTATTCATCCAGCACTTGGCTTTTATGACATCATATTGTATAATTGATTACATACATACAGGGTATGGCAAAAGGAGGTTTACAGTGGTGTGTACAAGAAACAAATTATTCTTGTATTATTATTTATTAATTGTTGTATTATTTTCCAAATGAACAATTCTAACCCTGCGTTTGCCCCATCTTGTACATAGTAATGTGCTCAGCTCTTAAGTGTGGGTGATTATACCCAGATGAAGATATGAAACATTTCCATTTCCATCCCCTATCAAGGTATCAGCTCTGTTTTCATGGTATTTGTTCTCCAATATGATCTCTAGGGGCAGAGATCACATGTCATTCAGGGGCATGACAGAAGGCAGATGGCATCCTCAAAGAGGTTCAACTAAAATAATTTAATGAAGGGCCCAGCACAGAAGTTTGGAACTCAAGAAGGAATCGTGAAAGCCCCAGAGACTAGCAACAGTTGGAAATGATTGTCAGCCCCAGGTGTGAAGAGGGGGCTTGTGCTTGTGAAGTCCTGGTGGGAGCTCAGACCTCACAGGAGAGAAATGGATCCTGGACAGCAACTGTAGCCTATAGGATGGCAGCCACTGCCTAAACCCTGGCCAGGCAGGGAGGGAACTTAGAGTTAAAAGCCATGACTTCTGCTCAGGCAGCCCTTTGACCTCTTGCCAGTGCCTTCCACTGGCCAAACCCAACCATAAACCACAGGGTAAGGGGCCCCAGGGATGCAGTCTACAGAGGCCACCTCTCCATGAACCAGGCATGGCAGAGAAAGGTGAAGAATGGATTTGGGGATAGAGGGGACAAAGACAATAGCCAGGAAGTTACTCCTTATACTTCTGTGTCCACTACAGTCACTTCGTGCATTGTGTTCAGTGGGAATGATCCATTTGTTGCTTCTTGCTTGAACTACTTTATAGACAGGCAATTGCTTTTATTGAAAACTGTGTCAGCAATAACATCTGCTCAATTCCTTAAAAGAAATGGGAGCTGCCAGCGGTGAATTCAAAGTTCTGTTTGGAATAATCAGATTCCAAAATGAAAAAGGTGAGAGAAAGGCTCTTCTCTAAAACTGTGCTACTGATTCAGGGTTTCAGAGACACCTAGCAACTTATAGTTTCAACAGAGCTTTTGTGCCACCGAGTTAAGATCACTGAAGTTTTTCACAAGTCATTAAACACTTGGTAATGTGATTTGTCGTATTAGCTTTCTTTTTAATGCAGCTAAATGAAAAGCTGAAAACACATTCGATATAACATTTGGTGGGAAAATTTCATGACATATTTTGGTTAGTGTTGATTAGCTTGTAGTGCCCACTGTTGTAATAGTGGGATGCATAGCCCCGGGCTTACTGTGGGGTTTTGGTGGGGAAGGCTTTAACTTCTCTTGGTGTCTACAAAATAAGGACCATACCATCAATAAATGAAAATTCTTTCTTGTAGAATTTGTGTTCATCTTCAAAAGATGTTTTTCACTAGTATTATAGAAAAGCAAATCTTCTCCTGACCATGTACTTAATCAATATTTACTAAAGAACATTAAGTGATGCCATTTTATCCAAAATATAAACTCTTGGCAAACTTCAACATGTTTTGGAAGCAGAGAGAAAGGACTGTTGGAGGCTTCTGTTTAGTTTCAAAAGAAAGCAAACTAATCAGAATCCTGGAAGATTATCCTGCCCAGGAGTCCTGCCAAGCCAAGGTGAAGCCTTTGCAAATCTGGGCTCTCTTATGTCTTATTTCCTATTCACTTGTTCCAAGGAAATCCAACACGTCAGGAGGCTGGGAGGTAATGACTGTCCCTGGAGTATCTTGAGCTGATTTTCATGATGTCTCAACTGAAGTGACTTGTCGAGAAAGGAGACAGACAGCATCTTTACACTTGACCTTGGGGAGGGACAGCTAGTGCTGGTTCCTGGAGCACACTGGGATGCTTTTCTTGACCTGCCACTGCCCTCACACAGCTTTCATGCATAGCTTCTGTCTGCCGTTGTGAACCACAGTTTAACTTTATTCACATCGTCATAGCCCTCTTACAAAGATGACTTCCTCCGCTGGGTGAGTTGTCTCCCTACCTTCAGAAATCTTCCCATCATTTCTCTGCCTGCTCTGACCTTAGCCCATGCTCTGACTTCTGCCCCCCTCTTTGGCTGTGCGCTCTTATAACTTGCTTGGTGCCTACTTCTCTGGGTCAGCTTTGGCCTTTGCCTTGGACACAGTCCTCCTGTTTGCCATCCTGTTCTATGCAGTTAGAAAAGCTTCCATGTCTTATTCTACCTGGACCCTCACTAATAAAAGAGCATAAGACAAAACTTTTTTAAAATCACTGTGCAAACTATTTTCTTGGCTTAATTTAGGAGAAAATTTTTAGTTTTGCCAACAGAGATTGATACATCTGTTGTGGTAGCTGATATGCTGAAGAATTTCTGGATTCTTAGCTTTAAATGGAATTTGCTGAGAGAAGGATAGAAAGAATGAGGGAGGAGGCATAGGAAGTAGGAGAAAGACAGAAGAAGAATACTTACTGGTGATGCAACAGGTAGAGAATATTATATACTGTTTTTGGCTCAACATGGTTCTGGGTTCTATTGTCTGGCTCAGCAAATGTAAACACAATGAAATGATAATCTAAGAAAAACCCAAGGAGACAAACATCCTTGGAAAATATGCATGCTTTTAAACAACTGTGTTAGATGATCTCTGCCATGGTTTCCCTTCATTACTGCAAACAAAAGGTAGAGTTGACTCTATAGTTAGGTGCATGGTAGCTGATAATGTCCCTCCCTGTCCTCCCCCAATGCTGCCACCCCATGCTGTTCTCACAGGACTTGGAGACAGGTTGAATTGGTAATGATTGTGCAAACCATTTCTTTTGTAGGTGGCTGTAATAGATGTTGAATGGTTTGTGTAATCATTACTAATAAAATAACTTCCAAATCTTCAAAAGATGTGACGATCCTAACAAGAATACATTCTAAAACAACAGTTGGAGTAACTGAAGCCTGTAACACCATCAGTTGTGTTTTTGTTTGACATCTGTAAGGGTGACAGACTCCAAGCCCTCTCCCCTTTGTATATTGGGGTCTAATGAATAGCGACGAGGGGAGAGGGCACTGTAAGGATGGTGACTGGAGACAAATATCCCTGGAGTGGAGAAGGAAAGTTGATCAGGCTTAATCTATGGCATCATAACATCCATCTCCTTTGTTCTATTTCTAAAGCTGCCAGGAAGGTTTCTGATCTGTAATTTGATTTCCTATATAGCTCTACCTACCAGAAAGGAATGTGCAGACAGTTGGCCTAGCTCCTGGACCAAGCCGTGTCTTCAGATCTAAATTACTTAACTGGCATTCTGATTTAGTAAATCAGACTCTGGGTTTGCTTTGTATGAATCTGACACCAGAGACATATCATCTCTGTGTATCAGGGTGCAGCCAAGAGGAGGGCCCCAAATAGGGATTTGTAATGGAGGTCCAGAACTCAAGGTGTCCAGGAAATATTAGAAAAATATATATAGGATGTTCTCACCCCCACAAGCCTGAGCTGGGGGAAGGGACACATGGAGCAGGGCCATTCAGAGCTGTTTTGTACAGCAACAGCTGTGCAGCTAACCTCTGGCATGGTCATTTAACATATCTATAACCTTTAACTGGTTTCATAGATATGTTAAATAGCTGTGGCTATGCTTTGAGCTAGGGAGATGGGAGTGACTTCCACCCAAGATGTAACTGGGAAGCAACTCCCCCTGGTTACAGCACCTGCTTGAGAGCTTGGAGAAGATTGGATCCATGCAATGGGGCCACACCTGCCCAGACTTACTGTGGCAGCCCAGTAAAGCTGGAAGAATACAGGAATGCTGGCAGGTGTACCTGATTGTGGGAGTAGTTGAACATGGGGCTGCAGAGGAACACTGGTGCTGGGATTTAAACCCAGGTGTGCAGTCATACCAGAGGACCACGCGGCTTTGGTGGGGAGAAGAGAGGGAAGACAGTGCAGCTTTAGTGGAGAAGGGAAAAAGGACTACGCGGTTTTGGGGGAGAAGGAGGAGAGAACCACGCTGCTTTGGCAGAGTGGGGACTCCGTGGCAGCGACACAGCTGATGGTGCCGGGAGCCTGAATCATAGACTTCTACTTCTTTTCCTGGGATACGGTACCCCAGACTAGGCAGAGGGAGAAGGAAGGACTGCATGCATTTGTGGGTATTCTAAAGGACTTTAGTATTTTAATGAAGACATTAAGTCATTACTCTAAGTCTGTATAACTTTTAAATAAATAATTCCTTTCCTTTTCACCAATCTCTGGCATTGAAAGATGTCTTTCCTTTGGTGGCAGGCAAGGCGAATGTGGTAGGTGGGGAGTGGGACCCCTAGAGAGAAAGGGGAGGTGCTTTCGGTAATAGTATATCATTCACCCCCACCCACCCCAGGTCTGTTCTGTAACATCTGGACAAGGTTAAAAATTAGGCAATGGGATCCAGGAAAAGATTTTCTTTTTTTGGTGGAGGGGCATGACATATGTGTATTTATATAAGAAATAAGTTCATGGATTTTTTTTTGAATTCTCAAAGGGGATGTGACACTGAAAATTGGGGCTCCATGACATTATATAAGAAATGAGAGACCGCCCCTGGGCCTGGAGTGACCCTCTCCAACACTGACAAGACAGCCTCTGCCTAAAGCCATCAGTGGCTCTATTGTCACATCCTTTAGTGAAGGTCGATTTTACCCTTCTGGAAGTCCAAAGGGCTTGACTCAGACTTTTAAAGGAATTAAATAATTTCAGTGCTCTTGGGACAACATTTTATGAAACTGGCCCCACAAATGCAGAGATTCCGCTAGTGTGTTATGAGCTTATGTTAACAGTAACTGGAGAAAAGAGAGTTAAAGAGACAGGAGAGATTGGGGTAGAAAACAAACAAACTCTAAGCTGGACAGGGAAAGATACTTCATTTCATTTCTGTGACATTTTTTTGCTCTATAGCTTTAAGAAACTAGCGATGACATAGGCATTTTAATTTATGATTTTATTTTCTTAACATCATAGGACAAGCCAATCTTCTCTGTTTAAGAAAAATTATTGTTCTGTACCAGATATAAACAGGTATTTCCCCATTATTATAGCACAAAGGGTACATCTTCAAATGTAAGTTCTAGGACTGATAACAACAAAAGAACAGTGGGATTCAAAAGAGAAGAAAATAAGAAACTTAAAATTCTTTAAAAAAATTTTTTTCACCTGAAGATATACTTAGGGATTTTAGAGAAAGGGATGGGGGACAGACATCGATGTGAGAGAGAAGCATCAACGGTTGCCTCCCCTTTGTCATGCACACCGACTGGGCATTGAAACAGCAACCGTCCAGTGTGTGGGACAAGGCACTGACCAGCTGAGCCACCCGGCAGGGCTAAGATTCTTTTTTTTAATATTTGTGAAAAGCAGTGTTGTCAGAGAGTAGTTAGGAATCATATTAAATGCTTCTGAGCCCATAAGGACAAACATTAATTAGTCATAATTTCTTTGAAAAACAACTCGAGATTGACAAACAGACATTATAAAGTGGGTTGGTCAGGAAACGCTGGTAAACAATGTCAGGCCTTTGTGGTGTGCTGAGCACATCTCTACCGAGAAGGGGGTGAGCTTGGTTAACAGAGGAGCCAGGAAGTAGCAAGTGTTCTAGAATGGCAGAGGGGAGCGGGGAAGCCACACCTGAGGCTTCACTTCCCAGCTCACCCACTTTCGCGCATGTGCACAGTGATTCATTTTTCAAACACAGCCCCTGTAGCTTCCAGGCTAAAAGACCACAACATTTTTCCTGGAATAACATAAAAAATGTCCAGGCTCACAACAACACAGTCTCAGCCAGCAATCCAGGACATTTTTTCCTTCCTTGGAAGCAATTCAAATTCTGAGCAGTTATATGGATTTCTGAATGGATACATTTATAAGATAAATGAGTGAAAAATGTCCACCTGCACTAAGTATATGTGAGATGTTAGTGATTTTTTAAAAAATAATTGAATGATAATCTTTCACTGAGGAAATAAAAACATCCACAGACTTTTAACCCTCTCCAGTCTAATTCAAGTTTTTGGAACAGTAAAAAAAATACCACAGGGAATAGTGAAATCTGTGAAGTTATGGTCATTTAGATTTTTGTTTGTTTGTTCTTTAAAAAGTTCCCTGAGGGGTCAGGGGTCATTTCCTCCATATGGTTTAGATTGCTGCTTCCCCTCTGAGGCAGTGTGAAAAAGTGAACTGTGGAAGGAATAACGAGTCTTTTCAAGTCAAAAGCAAACAGTTCCACCTTCAAATAGCAGAACTCACCTTAAACTGGCTTTTGGCTATCTGCCAGAGAAAGGCAGGCAAGCTGCACTTGAATCAAAAGGATGTGTATGTTCTTTTTGCAGGCTGTGGAAGGAACAGCTAGGAAGAAACTTCTTATTGATTCTTTTCACTTTCTTCTCACGTTCACCCCTCCCCTCACCCTTCCTAACAAACCCAGTTAAAATTTACTGGCAGACTGCTTTATTTCCTCTTTTCTGGAACCTGTTGGAATAGAAACTTCTCCAAGGGCCTCCTCATTTGGAAGCATCCTAGCAGGGCTACCAGCTGCACCCTGATACTGCTTTTACCTTGGCTGAAAAGATCCCCTGAGAAAAGGGAATTGTGAAATACGCTGAGCAGAATGAGATGCTGCTGTTCTACTGGAGGCGGGATGAAGGCAGCCCGGTGTCCGTCCAGGGATATCAGGCGCTCTGGTTTTGCGATAAAGATACTAAATACTGCACACGGCCCTGGCCCTCAGGGATGGCAGTTCTGACAGGAGCTTTAGAGGGTGGCTATAATGGCACCTAGTTTTTACTGCTGAACCAAGTGAGGAGGGACTTGTGGGATGCATCCGAGTTGGGTACATAGGCAGACGTGGGCCGTAATCGGTAATGCCAGCAAACATCTTTGCGGACAGAGAATGAAGGGACAGTACAGACATCGTGTTATGAGTACTGAAAATAATTTCCGTAAGTTTTAGGGACCAAAAAGTACATGAGGAACAGTCTACCGCCCTAACAGACACAACAAAGCTCTTTTTATATGTGAAAGCAGAAATGCACATTGGGGACTTGGGCAAATCCAATTTCAGACATGTTTTATTTGGCTGTAATAGCATCTTTTAACAAGTTTTTCAATGAGTGGTAACATTTGACATTTAGGAGTTACCACATAAATCCAGCATTTCGGCTTCTCTTGAAAGACTGGATATCTGGCATGTGGGGTATGTATTTCCAAGTGAAAATGGTTAGCTGGCTCTGGATATTAGGTGCCCCAGTAGATGAGACAAGTCCACAAGCCCGGGTCTTCCTGCTTAAGGGAACTGCCTGGCCTGGGTAGGCAGCTGAGTTCAGGCCCTGAAGCAAATGAAGAGTACTCCAACTAGCAAGTAGCTACTGAGCATCCTCTACCTATGTGCAGATTCTAGTATGGAACTTTCCAGTGAAATCTTTCCATAGCTGTTGCCAACACAATAAGGTTCAAATTCTTTGGCTTGGAATGAAATCTGCCAACTTTTTGCTCTCATTCACTAACTCTGGGTTCTCTTCCTACACTCTTCTCACACACAGGAGAGTGCCCCGTCTTCTCACCTTGCTGCTTTGTTATTCCTCATTGGCCCGCTGCACCCTTTCCTCTGAGCTGATGCTGCTGATCATCTGTGATCCTCCCACCTTCCACGTACTTGGCTGTGGAAATCCTCCCTGTCTGCAAGGCCCAACTTAAGCCTCCTTCATCTAAGACAGTGCTTCTCAAATTCTTTGTGAGGAAAGGCCTGTTTCCTTCTCTCTTCCGTCTTTCATTTCCTTTTTTGATTTCCCATTTGTGGAAAGACATATAAAACACAAGTTGTAATTTTTTTATTAGACTCAGCAGACATAATTTTTACTTTGTCAATTGCTATAAGCTTTTCTGCATGCTTACTCTCAATTTCTGAATTTATCTCTTATGTAACCAGCACCAGTCCTTGAGCTACCCATTTTCTTAGAGCTTTTGGGTGAATTCATCTCTTCATTACCTGCATTCACAAAGAACTGTGTCTACACCTTTATCACAGCTGGCAGTATCAGAGCTGTTGAGCTCTCTCTGCTTCTTCCATTTTAAACTTCAGGAGATTAAGAGCTCTGTTGAACCTGTCCCTCTTATTTCCACCCCTCTGGGCCTATTTGCAAATGGAAGGAGCTCAGTAAATGTTGAATTTCAGAGGTGTTGTCTAGAGGTGTTCTAGGTAGAGAGAGAGGATTCAGAATTGTGGAGCCTTCAAGGAGCTTATGACAATATGAATAGAGGACTAGCCTGCATGAAGCCATAATAAGTAATATACAGTAAATAAGTTCTGAAGTTTGTGATACATCTTATGAAAATGGTATACGTAAATAGAAAACAAGGTGCTCAGTGAAAGCTGGACTGATCTTAAAAGATTTCAACTAGAACTTGAGAGAGATCTTCCCATTTAGATGGCAGCCCTGAGTGACGGCTCATCTGGGCAAGGTGCTTTGTGCTTCCGATTGCTTCTCTTTAAAGCAAGGGGTTGGGTTAGAGGATCACTCTGATCTCTGTTTTTGTATGATTCCCAAACACTGGTGCCAGCACGGTCTATCTACAAGGCACAGGGTTGGTAGACAATATAATGCACGTATCCTTTCAGTTTTTTCTCCCAGTCTGCCATTAGGTGAAAATCCAACTGTGACCTATTTCTTTATAACAAATCTTGAAATAACACCAGTGACAATGCAGACCCTAATTTATCACCCACTCATGTTAACTAATGTTCACTCTAATCAACTGTAGTGGAAATGTCATAGGCATTAAATTCCTGAGAGGTTGTGATGATGACATGTGACTCGTTATGTCTTTGGTCATTCCTATATTTCTCTTCATTTTATGCCTAAGAGATAGGGGGTTTTGTACATAGGCCTGAAGGTTTCTTGCAGGCTCTGTATAGCACCAATCAACCTAGAGAGTCTTTTGTTTTGTCCCTCGTTTGACCTCCTTCCAGGTCCGGTGAACCCAGTTCCCTGCAATGGCTGTGTGCCATACCTCCTTTTCTCCTTTGGCTGCTGCAGCCCGGGAAAATGGGGCCACACTCCCACTTCACACCAACCACTTCATTATCATATTTTTGAGGATGTTGGCCAGAGGAATAGGCAGGCCAGTCAGTAGACTGGGAAGTGAGAAATGTGTGTTTATTTTTCTCTTCCCTCTCCTCCCCGTGAGCTATTAGAGCTGGTGTAGAAAGGAAGAGTAACACACAGCTGCCCTTTTTGGGAGACTAAAGAGCATGCGAGGGGTGAGAGTCGGAGGAAGAAATGTTTGTATAGGCATTTGATAATCATAATAAAGAGACCATTAGAAGCTCATTGATTAAAAAGCCACTGCAGATTTCAGTGACAACTTAGATACTTAGGTATTTTTGAAGGGAGAGCCAAAACAGACAAATACATTAAGTGCTTATCACTTATGACGGGCATTGCAACTGAAGTACTTAGTGTGAAAGGAAATCAAATTAATTTCTACACTGTCAATGTGTGTTGTAAAGCTACAAAATGCTATGTAAATAAGTTTTTGCACCATTTTCAATGCATAAAGATTTATCTTAGACTTAATAAATGTTTAACACACGAAGTATGACTGCACATCATTCTATCAAAGCGGCTAATATACCCTGGGATACATACATTCTCACATATCTATGAAACAAGGTATGTGCTTCATTTAATGGTCCTGGTCCTATATGGTGACCTAATATATGGCAATCACTTGAGTCAATAATTATAGTGTAATCAATAATGACTTAAAAAAATTTTTTTTATTGTTATTCAATTACACAATAATGACTTTTTTGACACCATGGTTCACATGCTGTTCTTATGTGGCATTAATTTATTTTACCTTTATAAGTAGTATTTGTTATAGTCCCCATTTTACAGATGAGGAAACTAAGGTATAGGTTAGTGGTATCTCAGACATGGTTGAGTAGTGGAGCTATACGTTTCAACAAAACTGTGTGAAAGTGTAGAAGGGAATCTAGCAGTACTTTACTAAAGAAGCGATATCCGACTTGGGTTGTGAAAACTGAGTAGGAGTTTTCTAGACACAGGATGTAATAAAGTATATTGAAATGACGTCACTGTCATTAACATTTCTGGTCACTTTTCCAATATATACTTTAAAATTGCCTTCAATGTATGTGGCATATTTTTTAAATATTCCCAGTTTTGTCAAATCTTTGAATTTAAAGGTATATCTGAATATTAGAAACCATGAAATATCATTCAGATATAAGTTTGGTAAATGAAACTAATCATTTTTTCAGTATTGGCAAATGACTTTAAAAATACTAAGTTCTTACATGTGATTTACATGTAAATAGGCCCTAATAAAAATTCCCAAATGTTTAAAAATCATGTTAACCCTATCGTATAATTAGAAGCCTAAATACTAGGAATATGAATCTACATGTGCAGAGAGGAAACCAACTTCATTTCTTAAATAGGATGTGTCGGACAGACGTGTGTGAATTCTATCATTTCACTCCGCGTTAGAGGTGCCGTGGGTTCCCCTCCAAGCTGTGAGGTCCCTCTACGTAGTCACCCTATATCCTCAGAACCTGGCTCAGTGCCTTTGAAGAAGTAATTTCCCATCAAATGCTTACTTAAATGAAATGAATTAAGTAAGTGGATTGTGATCTCGATGCAATGAGATTAATATAATAGTAGCAAAGAGACGATTGCTTTTTATAAACACCCTTCACAGGCAAAATGGGAATGTGTTTACCAGGCTGAATAATTCAGAGTCTCGTTCCCACATTGGTTTTGATTAGTGGATAGCTCTACTACACTACTAGATTTCATGGGTTTAACCTGTTCCTGGTAAAGTTAACTTAAGGAGAAGTTGCCTTGAGACGATTCAGATGGAAATGATTAATTATAGCATATGAAGTGAACTGACTCTACAGAGATGTGAGATTATATTCAACTCAATTTTGCCATGTGGCCAAGAAATGTGTTCTCATGATCAGTTTTGGTTTTAGGGTTCAAGTGGATTTTAACATGACCCAGGATGGAAATGAGCAGGTAGAGCATTTCAGGCAATAAGGCAGTAAATGAAGCACCATGATATCCAACAATTTTCTCCACTTTGTCCAAATCCCATGTATCCTTTCAGACATAGGTAGCTGTCATTCTGCCTTCTCCCTGAAATCTGTCCTCACCTCTTGCTTGTGGGCAGAGTACTTACTTTATTTCACCTTTCCTATAGCATATAACGTTTTCCATCTTAACATTTTTTGCATGTGTCTCTTCTCCCTGCCTACCACCATATATTATGCCCCATGAGAGTAGAGTCTATGTATCTTCGTCTTCGCTTTTTCATATGGTGACTGACAAAGCACCTTCTTCAGAGTAGGTTTTCAATACACAGTTGTTGAAAAACAAATGAATGATGTAACCATGACAAAGCAAAGGGGTAATATCTCCCTCCTAAGATATAACAGACAGATTTTTGCTTCATGAACACACAGCCATGCACGTCTATAACTAGAAAGAAATATAGGTTCATTTTTGTTGTGTTTGTTTTTATTTAGTCGAGGCTTCTAATCCACCACATTGATTCCTCGTGCACAGATGGAACCTTATGATGCACACAAGTCTCTGGAGGAAATAATTTTTGCTTAAACTTTGCCTTAGAAACTTCAAGGGAATCCACAACAGTATTTCTTTAATGATCTGGCTGTATTATATTACCAATTGCCAAGCCTAAAAATGTTTGGCAGTACTTTTGGCTTCTGAGGTTTTGGATGTCTTCCAGGTAATCTGCCTCAGAATTTTGAAATACAAATAAATGAGTTTCAGTTCAAACTTTTTTTTTGAATTTGAGCTGCCAGACCTTTATTCCCCTCCCATCTGAACATTTTGGTACAGAAATACCAACCATGCAGAAAGAAGATAGTCAACATTTTCAGAGGTTATTAATGGCCTTGGTGTTTAGAAGGACAACATGAAAGTGAATAGTTTAAAACTTTATGTTTCTTAATAGTAACTGACTTTTGGCTCTTGGCATTTATTTCCCAGGATGTTTTCCCTGATTTTTATTTGATCCTGCCAGAAGGAAGACTCTGAATGTTCCTTTGTTAGAAATGTTACACACTTAGCTTTGTTTTACTTTTCTTGTGTGGGAGCCAAGTATTTTTCAAGTCACTCAACATCCTACTGAGGCATGCTAGTCACTGAATGTGGTTATAAAGCAAAGTTTAACATGCATTAAAGAGACATGACTGGAAGTTTCGGGTGCCCTGAGCACCACGCCTAATAATGAAGGCAGGGGGGTAATTTGGATGGGTGATATAACTTCAGTCATCTCTATAAACCCCAGAGCTAGTTCCTGGTGAGTTCTGAGGGAAACAAAAATTTTATTAAGGGGAAGATAAAGCATCCACTCCCACCCACTCCATTCTCTCTCTCTCCACATGTGTGCCCATACTCAGTAGTGGACGCGGTCTGTATGACTCCTTAGTTATAACCCATTTTTCATGTCTGGGGATGCCTGGTGACCTAGCAAGTGCTCTGAAGGGTAGAGGCCAGGTGGGAGGCACAACAGCTTTAATTTTAGGAAATTCCTCTTTCCAATCCTTCTATTAATGTTTTTTTTATGATTACTATGCATTTACAATAGAAATACAGCCCCAAAATAAAATGTACACTGTGGCATTGAAGGCAAATAATATCAACTTCAAAATGTTCCTTCCAAGTTTCAAATTCAGTGAAGGTTTTTTTTTTCCCCCCTTAACTTTCTTTGGTTTGGGGGAAGACCAGCATTACTCACCATAGAATACAAAGAAATTAGATTTAAATAATCTTTCTCACTTCGATACAATTTTGAATTACATGCTTTACTTAAAAACACTTGTCAGTCCATGTGGGAGGTTTTCATAGGAAAATACATATTTTTAGAGTTTCATATAACCTTTGTCCTTTAGGGTGATGTTGAGCCCATCTCTTCTATAAGCTCTCTTACAGGCTCGTGTGAGCAGAGCAGCTTCGTCTCTCAGCCACACACTGAACGGGGCCTGTGCTGGCAGGATAGGTGGGCAAGTGCCCTGCTGCCTGGAAGTGGCCCTGGCCTTTCCACTCTGACAGGTCTGAGACCCACTCAGCTTGGTTTCACCAGCATTTCCTCTGACACCTCAGGATACAGTAACCCCTGGGAAAACTACATAAAGCACAAAAATATTTCTTTGAGGGACTTATTCTCTCTTCTGTCTTCTTCCTGCCACCAAGCTCCCCTTAGCCCCCCTGAAAGGCACCATTGTTCTGGGCAAGAGCCTTCTCTCTAGGAAATTCATGACTCTCCCTCTTCCCTTTGCCCGCTGTCCCCACACCCAGCCCATTCCTCAGTGTAGACTTAGTGTTAGATGGTGAAGTCACTGGTGTGAAAACAGGGAGCGCTCACACGCATCCCATTCTTCCTGTGTGCCACACCCTTTGCTAAACCCGGTGGTGGACCTGTCTCATTTAATTACTACCTTGAAAGCTATATAGGGTTTTTTATTCCAATTTTATTCATGAAGAGATGGAAGCACAGAGAGACAAAGGCCATCCAATGGCTACATGGGACCCGGATTCGAATTTAGGCCCTAATCCAGATTTAGTAGTATTACAGCTGAGAGTGTATAGTGGCCAAATTGGGGAGAATTTGAGCATTAAAAAAGTGGCTGTGAATGTATGAAATGCCACAGTCCATAATTACACTGAAAAGGAGAACAAAACTCATCTCCCTAAACAAAACTCATTTTCCACCATTGGAGGTAATTATTTTATCAATTCCTTACTGTGATAATTGGCAATTAAAAGTAATTAAATATTTAACATGTCTTACCAGAAGAAACTATATTTCAGCACAACGTAACAGTCCCAACTGACAAAGGAAAACTTTGCCTTAGAGAAGGATGTCGGCTCTGAATGTCAGTGGAATAATATGGTTGGAAAGTCACCATTTAGCAGCCCTGGTGGGATGATAATGTAAGCCAAACATTTTAATAGATACTGAAACCACTGAGTAAAGGTTTGACAGGGACCATCGGCAACACAATTCCTCAGGTTACTTGCTGATTGACGGGGGAGGAACAAGGCCTTGCAGTAGAAGTACCTGGCTGTCATCACCTTGGCTCCGTGGGTGTACTTGACCTCACTGTTGATGGAATGGCTGGTTACTGTGAAGGTCCAGATGTGGTGGAATATGAAACTGCAGTATCATCTATGAAGTATTCTTGGCACCAGTGAAGCTATTCAAGGTTTAGGTATAACTTCTACTTCACAGGGAATCCAAAAGCTAGAGGAACAACTCAACTGGCACCACAAGGAAACAAACAAGTTAAGGAGGCAAACCATTCTGTAAAGACACTGGTCTGGACTTCTCCACGGTCAGCACTGTGGTGTAAAAAGAGAGTGGGGAGGTTTAGAGTTGCGTAGTTAGAGAATGCCATCCCTGATACTTCAAAGGGTACACGTTTGAGCAAAACAACTGTGAGAAAGAGATTTGTGGAACAATTGGGGCATTCTGAATATTTTATATTGGCAAATTACTATTAAGTTTTGTCAGGTGTGATAATGGTGTTGCAATTATATAAGAAAATAGCCTTATTTAGATATTCATTTTGAAGTACTACGGAGTGAGATATTATGAAGCCTGCAACTTAATTTAAAATATTTCAACAAAAAACTTGAAGCAAATATTATGAAATGCTAATAATTGTTAAATCTATAGATGTACATGCTCTTTCTACTTTTAGTATTTTTGAAATTTTTTATAATTAAAAAACTATACAAATTTTAGAAAAACTGGGTTAGTCTTGAGTTTGAGTGCCCAGGGTTCCAGTCCCAATTCTCCCACTTTTTGTAGGTTTCAGGCAAGTCATTCACTCTGTGCTCCGACATCTTCATTGGCAAGACAGCAACAATAACAGCATCAGCTTCGTAGGATTGTTATGGGGGCAAAATGAATTAACACAGGTGAAGCGCTGAGAACAACAACTGGCATGTAGTAAACTCTCAACAAATATTAGCTATAATTGCTCTGTGTAGGAGGAGTCGGACAAATTCGGTTTCACTCCTGGCTCTTTTATTAGCTGTGTGGCCCAAGGCTGTTTGCTTAACCTCAGTAAAATTCAGTTTTCATTTTTAAAATGGAGGTAATAATACTGCTAAGATTGTGATGGGATTAATCACGTAATACGTATAAAATGGGCAGCAAGTAGTGACCACTTCATACATAGTTGCTTGGACTATTAGTGCTGGCAGATAATAGCCATTCTTTTTCAGAGGTCTCCAGTGCCTTACCCCAATGCACGACTAATCCTGGAATGTCCTGGCACTGTAGTTACAAGGGTAGAAAGCTGACCACTGGGCACGGGGAGTGTGGGGAAGTCGTTTTAGTCTCCATTCATCTCAAGACAAATGCTGTGTCATGTGGGTGCTGCCACTCCGTGTCTCGGGTGGGGGTCTTGCAGCAGATAAGCATCTCTGCTCGGACAGGGTGGGATGAAGCACCTAGGGCAGGCGAGTAGAAGGTCAGGGCTTTTTCATGGACACAGAATGTGGCTAAGATCCAAAAGCAGGAAAAGAAAATGAACTAGGGAGTTTGGCTCATCTTTGTTGATACCTTAACCTCTTTTAAGACATTGAAGTAGTCCAGGAAAGTGAAAGCACTTTCGACACACTCATCACCGACTGTAGGCATTTGTGGCATACAGAGAAACAAATTTCTGTAGATGTTCTGTGAGGTTTTGGTCAGCACTAGTGGTTTTCAATGTGGAACTTAATAAGCTCAGAGGATTTAGGGACTATCAGGCCTTTAATGTCACCCTAGAAGGTAGCATTTCTAATGCTTAATTCTTAGAGTTTTATAGATTTTTGATGACCTCCTTAGGGTAATAAGAAATTTATAATTTTCTTTTGTACTCTGAGAGTCTCTATCTTTTCTTCTTCCTTCTAAGCAGCTATCTTTTATTCCTATGTTACATACCAAGGGACTTATGGCCTGCCTCTTTCCCCATTATTAAATTCTGCTCATAAGAGAAATGTACTCCTAAGAATTTAAGTACGAGGCAAAGGCCTGAAAACACATTTAAGCATATGCACAAGCAATGGGAAGTTAACAGTTAAGGGGAAAGAAACTTGAAAAAATGAATCTCGTGCATTTTTATGGCTCCCGAGACAGAAATGTATGCCCGGGTTCATCAACATCTTTGTTTTCATCTCCCCGGGCATGCGACAGCACTGCATTTTCTAGGTAAGGCTGTTCAATGGAGTTTTGGCCAATTGAGTGGGAACCGAAGTGACATGTGCCACTTCTAGGAATGGCTCATAAAGCTGCCGTGTGTGATCATCACTCTGTTTTTTCTCTGCCTTTTTTTTTCCCCCTCATCAGCTGGCTTGAAAGAGAGAACTTTAAGAGTCAATAGGATGGTGAAACCACGAGATCAAAAGTCTGGGGGTCCATGATTGGTCCTGTGGAATTGAGCCCCCCAATTATCAAACATTGGGTTGTGGTGTGAGCAAAAAGTAAAATTGTATTGTGTTAAGATGCTATGATTTGGGGGTTGATCACTATAGAAGTTAAGCAACCTTGAATAATATAGTCCTTTTGGCTTTTTTCTCCAGCTATTAAGTATGACAGACATTATTTACTTCCTAAATTACATATGTATGGGTATTTTTTTTTTTAAATCAGGGAAATTTTAAGTGAGAAAACCAAGAAGCAACTTTCTTGGTAGTCAATCCTTCCCCATGTAAATGGTACAATCAAGGCATTTGTTACCTCATTTAATCTGCATGTTGACTGTGAAGGTCTTGAGAGATAAGGGAACCCGGACTCAGAGAGGCTGAGTAATTGGACAAGATCACTCAACTAGTTTGCTTTGATTCCAGGATTTAGACTCACAATTTTCTGATCTTGAAGTTCTTGTTCTTTTCACTACAGTGTACTCCTTTTCAAGAGCAGCCATGAAGGATAGTGTATACAGAAGGAGTGTATAAGGCTTTCTAGAAAGGTAGCAAAAGCTTGACAAAAATATAATAACTGGGTACCAGGTCATACTTCAGAAAGTTCATAAGATGTTAGGCCATAAAATGAAACAATGGCGGGGGGGGGGAGGAAAGAGGGTAATTATGCATCTAGACCACAACATTGCGTTTCTGGGATCCTAGGTTACTATTAGATATCAGTGACTCACTGGTTGTTTTCACAGAGCAGTTTTCGGAGCCCAAGATTAGTGCAAGAAATATCGGTGGGGAATTCTTTTCTAATTATAACTATACAGATCTCAAGAAATAAGCTTCAGACAGAGGACTTACAGTCATTCTAGTTTTTCAGAAAAAACTGAGAACACCTCAAGACTTAAATGCTTGCCCATAATTTTATAACAGGTGAGAACAGAGGCCTGCCCCAGGGCTCCTTCTTTCCCAGGGCAGCGTTTATTCTCTTACTCTGGACTCAGTGGGTAGTGATGCCGCTGCCACAGTTCTCTTGAGTGGGGCACCATGGACCAGTGTCTATCAGGGGTATCAGCAATAACCAAGGTGTCTCTACTGAGGATCCAGGGCGGCAGAAGCAATGAAAACCACCCCAGAGAAGGGGAAAAGAAAAAAAAAATAGAAAAGTAAAAGAAAGAGCAGGAGGAACAAAGAGGGAGAAAGAAGAAGATACACAGATAAAATGTTAATTTATCTAGAATGTTTGGAAATGTTTATGTTGGTTCATAGAAAGGAATCCTTCCTTTCATTCATTATCAAAAAAATGCTTAAAATATCACGTAACACTAAAATTAAACTGAACATAATTAATTTTTTATGTGATGGTTAAAGTCTTATGACTTTCAATTCTAATTATTGTTGTGGATCTTTAAAAAATCTAGTTCTCTTGAGTCCGGATAGATGGACTTAACAATGTATATACCTAGCATACCAAGGACAATTATTCTAGATGCCATTTGTTGCCACCCATTGTCATGCCCTATCCTGTCCCACTTACTCCAATGTTTTACTTCAACATTAAAAAAAACACATTTAAGTGAAAGAGAAAGCAGGAAATTCCAATGGATCAGCAACAGTTGAATGCTAACCTGTCATTGGGATGGGAAAAATGCTGTTGTTGATACATCTTTCCCTTGTTCTTGACACAAATTAGGTAACTCCCTGACTTACTGTCTCTTTGTAAAATTTGGTGGGTGTGTGATAAATGTCTATGCAGTATATGAAGACATTTGTAACAAAGAGTTATGATATGAAAAATGTCCTTTTCTCACAATAGAAAGAATAACTCATGTTCTACATAATTTGCACCTATATATTTTGTTGTAAATCCTGGTTTGCTCAATACACTGAAGTTCATTTCTTCGCCATGAATCTTGAGCCCAACACTCCGATGAATCAAAAAGGATCAGATAGAAGCAAAACTTCCACACTTTGTATCTGGTAGACAGTTCCACCTCAGTGGGTCTGTATTAAAGCCACCACTTTAATTAAGGGAATTGTTTCTTCCTTTTAAGAATGGTTCGGGAATTGTTTTGATACTTAGGAGTGTATGACTCAAAGGGACTTTTTATTTGTGGTTTCCTGAAAAATATCATTCTAGATATACAGATAATAAATAACCTCATTTTTAATTACTCATTCAAAAATATTTACTTTTCATTTCATAATTGTATTGGTGCTCTAAGATGTTAACATTAGGGAAAGCTTGGTGAAGAGAATAAAAAATTAAAAAGAAAAAGTTTATTGAACTCCCACTCTGTGCCAGACACTGTGTGAAGCACTTGGTATACAGTGGTGATTAAGCAGGCAGAATCCATTCTCTCCTCAGTTAGTTACAAAGTTATCGCTTAATCATGCCCAAGTCTTTTTCACTGCAGCTGAAAAAGCCTGAGTACTCCCTGAGCACTTACCATGGAGTGAAGCACTCATTCCTAGGCGTCTTCCCCTTTCCATCGCTTTGTGCTTACCATGCACCCACAGTGTAATTACTCACAACTTGCAGATGTGGAAACTGACATGAGAATAAGTTCAAAGTTGCCCCGTATTAGAGTGGCCAAACTGAAAATTCCACTTGCATTTCTCTAACTCCATTAGGTGTTCTTATCCCAACTCACAGCCCTCCTTAATAATCCCCTCCACGCCATGTCCTTTTAGACTCAAATTTCCTCTCAGGATAAGGCCCGTCAGACCCTTTTCTCATAGCCAATTCTTACAACATTTGTTACATACCTGAGAGCTGTTCTCCGTCCTCTTACCAGGGTTAACTTAGCAGAACAAAAGACTGTGCGTGTGCCTTAATCATGATTCGGCTGACGTAGAAGGGGTTACAAGAGCGATACAGATCCAACATTAAAGATTAAGCAAGGCCAGTGCCTTCTGATGGAAACTATGGTGAGTGATGACAAAGGCTCTTTGCGCCTGTGAACTGTCTCTACTTTTCTGAAACTTCCAGCATCTCTTGATAACTTCTTCTCAAGTCACGGTGATGTAGTTTCCAGTTACCATTTAAAGTCAGAAAATAAACAAATCCTTGAAGATTCTTCATCAGTTAAAAATTTAACTTCTTAACTTTAACATGCAATGGTCTGACCTAGAGCTTCCTAGGTTGTGTGGGCCGAGGATACATTGGTTCTTTTTCCTCTACAAGTTGGAAATTTGGAAATACCAAAGGGACCGAGAGAAGACAAGGCACTTTATTTCCAAGGAACGCAAAGATCTGACAATGCTCCACTCTTGGCCTCTGCATGGAGGTGGCACTCTCAAGGCTCCTGGGCCCTGGAGTGGTTGTTGCTCATTCAGTGATTGGGGCAGGTATTGCCAGAGGGGTGCCTGTTGGTGGTACAGTCCAGTCTCTGGGCCTAGTAGGAGGGTGGACAGATTTTGTTCTGAACGCCGTATCAGGCAAGGTATGGTTCTTCCGGTAAAGGAGAACTTCTCCTGATGCTTCTCTCAAAGACATTGTGAATATTTTCTCCTTTTACATGGCTGCTAAGGAGCTTTGCTCCAAGATTAAGCTGTCCTCAACTTATTCTGGCTTCATCTTACTTTCCCATCCTTAGTTTTCATTAATCATGATCTCTTTCTTTTAAAAATGCTTTCTGTATTTTACACATCTCTGAAAGCAGCCTCAGATCCTTTTGAGAGGAAGGCTGAATGTAAATAATAAATGCTACCAAGAAATATTTCAACAGCTTTATTCTAATCTATTGAGCAAAGTCTCTGTTTTCCTCCAACTAATTATACTGTAACAATTCAATGAGAGGTTTTGTTGTGTGGACAAAGCCAGGGTCCACCATGGTAAAATCTGAATTCAGTGATCCTAATAAAAATTTTGCAGGTTAATTTTACATTTGAGAAACAGAACCTACAGCTATTTTAGACATTTTTATTGATATCCAATGTTTTTTCCAAATCAATTATAACTGCTGCCAACGATAAATGAGACGGCCAGAATCATTACATCTTTGCCAGAACTGAGGCTTATAACTTCACTTCTCTCTACATTAAGAATACATGCCAGTCATTTCTCAGATTGGTTTCTCAAATCAGGGACCATAAATTTCTGGAAAACTCCATAGATCCTGAGAAAGTTCTTGGTTTCAAAAATGATTTTCCTGGAAAAGAGTCAGGTCACTATTATGGTATCAGACTTTAGCTATACAGTTTAAACATGGATACCCCAATTTAGAAATGAAAACAATAATTAAAGAGATGCAAATGAATGCTAAGAAGAAAGGCTAATTCTTCCTAGTTAGGAGACAAGGCTAAGGTGTAATATATGACAAAGTTTTATGTAAGACATTTGATACTGGGTAAATCAATAAATTTAATAATCAACTAACTTATGCTATTAAAGATTGAGTGCAAAAAAATGTTTCTGATGAAAGTAGGTAAGACCAGCCCTGGCCGGGCAGCTCGGTTGGTTACAGTGTCATCCTGATACACCAAGGTCACATGTTCGAGCGCCGGTCAGGGCACATACAAGAATCAACCAGTGAATGCATAAATAAGTGGAACAACAAATTGATATTTCTCTCTCTCTTTCTCTCTTCCTTCCTCTCTCTCTCTGAAATCAAAAATTTTAAAAAAAGGTGAGACCAAGTGAATCTTGTTTTGCACAGAATGCCTTAACATTTAATATTTAGCTGCTTTGCTTGCAATGGGAAGGTCGTTGCACAATAATACAGGACCATGACATTTCAAACCCTTACGCATGAATACTTATTTTTAAAAATTCACTTTCACCTAAATCATTGCAGTGTTGCACAGTAAAAACTATTTGATTTCTAAAGAAGAGTCTGGATTTGTTTTCAACAATTATTTCTGAGTTTCTGCTAAATGAGTTAGTGAAGCAGAGGTTTTACAAAGGGGAGCCAAGCTTTTCGAACCGGTTGTACATTTGGTGTAGTAAACCCATGTTTACCAAGGTGCATCTCTGCAAATGAAAATACAGGCTACTTAAGACATGACAGCACAATGGAAAGAGAAGAGGAGGCCCTGGGGCTGGGGTTTTCATCCTGTCATCACTTCTCAAAAAAAACACCAATGTATCTTCTCATCTTTCTTCTGCACTTTCTCACAGAAGGATTCTACTTGTGAAAAGGTTGACTGAGCTCAATTGAATATGAGCAGGAATGTGTGTCTACTGCCAAAGAAAACTTGTACCTGGTAGGGAAGACAAACCAGAGTCAATACATTGTGAATAAGTACAGTATTAACTCAAGTGTAGGCTAGAGCATCAGAGTGCTGTGGGCTATGGACAGGGAAAAGATTGATTTGACAGAGAACAGAAAAGGTGAAGTCATTAAGATCTTACCAATTTTAACACCTTAGCTGAAATAGTTAAGTGCACAGCTTTACCGTTCACTCAGTGACCCAGGAACATGAAGTACTATGGACCGAGTTTGGGCTTCTGCCTGGAACAGGCAGTGGAATGAAGACACACACATACATATATGCTTCTGGCAGGTGATAAGAGGGATTAAGGACAAGCAAAATGGGGACAAAAAGGAGCTAAGAGAATGGTCAAGGCAGGTTTCTTTTCTCTGATTTTCTCTCTTTAGCAAAGAAGAATATCTTTGTGCTTTTTCCCCAGTCCTTCTGCCACCAGTAACAATTTTCTCCCTCACCCACCTGAATCCTCTGAGACTCATTCCTTTAAGGCTAAGTTCAAAGACTGCGTATCCTATGAAGGCTTCTCTTACCCTCCAGGCAGAATTTTCTGCTGGCTCCTTGGTGGTTTTAATAGCACTGTAGATTTTTGTTTTTAAGATCAAAAGCATCCAAATCTTGGAATTATTCCAAAAGGATTTAAAAAATAAACATGATTTTTTCAAATATGGCACTGTAATAAATGAAGACTCATTATGCCAGAATTTCCAGCACACAGTAGCGGTGATCCTGTGGGCTGCCATAAATACTGGGTGATGGGGGTCCAAATCCAGCTGTACAAGAGGGTGGGGAACCTCAGCAAGGCCTTGGCAGTCTCCCTGATGATGCTTGATGAGTAAGGTTCATGGTCATTCTCAATTATAGTGTCCCTTTGGAATTGAGATATCTCAACTCATTCATCCAGAGCAGGTTAACTCCTGCATATACCATTAAACCATCTTCTACAATATTTTACTTCAACTTTTATTCCGTCATAGCAGTTATTAGATTGTTTACAGTAAGGTCTAGAATAGTCGCCTTTTATATGTGTTCAACTCATGCAATGTGACCTGTACACCAAGGACAAAGAGGGAGGTGCTGAGAAGGCACGGAGAAAGAGCAGATCAAAAGACCAAGAAAGGGGAAAGCAAGACAAACGGAGACAACACTACAGAAAAGGCAATATATCTATGGAAAAAAGAGTGGGTTTAGGTTGGGAGACATAAATCTCAGGCTATGTTATCTGATCTCAGTTTCTTAGGTGGGTATCCATGTTGAAGAAGAATCTAGCACTTAAATATTTCACTTTTTCACACAACATGAATCTGAACATAACAGGAACCTTGTGTACTTTGCAGCATGACAACTACTTTACCAGGGACCCAGTCAAAGAATAATCACTTCTCACACAGGAGGAAAACCTAGCCCTTTCTTAAAGGATCATGGGAAAATTTTCATCAAATTTGTTCCGATTTTTGTCGTAAGGGTTGACTCTAGAGTACAACCCCAAGTTAAATGCAGTTCCACTCCATGACGTTATCCATTTGGCCATGAGTGCTTCAAAGGCAGGGCCCAGAGCTTGTTATTGGGCATTGTTGTCTTTGGTGTTCCCAGAACATAAAAGTGCTTAATAAACACTGGCTGGATTAACAAACTCATCTTTTCTGCAACTTCAGAACAGCCATTCCCCCGCCCACCCTGCTCTAAGACTTATGATAGATGTTGACCCAAATTGCCTTTTATCGGTGCATTGGACCCCGTGCCCTCTAAGAGGGCAATTTTCTCCCCATAGACTCACCCACAGGAAATGAATAACCCCTTTCCATTAGTGTCTTCAATATGCACGGCTATACATGCTGCTTGCTTGGACCACACCTGGTCCTCTCCTATTTGCTTTGGTAAGAGTGACACTCTGCTTTCCAAAGACCTAGGGTCCACAGCCTTTCCTTCCAAATGAGCTGAGAGAGCAGGTGAGTACAAGGCAGGAGGGTGTATTTGGAAGGACTGGGGAACTTCTTTTATCTCTTCCTGGATCTCAGCTGAAATAAAGCTGTTGTCTGGGGTATGGAAATGGTTAACTGGCTTTCTGCCCCCCTCCCTCCCCTCTCACTGTGAGATGATGATTGCTGTGGGTGCACGCTCAGCCTGGGAGAGCTTCGTGCTCCTGCTTAATTGTATGGGAGCTAAAAACACACCTGGAACAGTGAGAGGCAAATTGGATCCTGGGTGCATGTTGAGTGGACTGCTTAAATCACTCCAAGCCTCCCCCAGTTGTTTTCGAAGCGAGGTGGGGCTGAAGTAATTAAGTAAATAAATGAAATCAGGCAATTCAGAGGAAAGAAAACAGCTTTTCCTCACAATTCAAATTCTTTTCATACAGCTTATGCATGAAATGTGAGGCAGTCACTCCTTTTTTAGCTTCTTTCCTCTTTAGTGCGTCAGTCCCCAGGCTGTGGGGCATGAGGTGCTCCAGTCCTATGCTCTTCATAAGGGTGATTCGGTCTGTTGAGCCTAATCCCCTCCACTGCCTGCCTTCACCCACCCCCTGTGCCCCTTCCCCCAGTGCCAGCAAGAGCACGGGCTGAGCCTAGCAACCCAAACAAGAGCGCTGGCACAGGGACTCAGACAACTGCTGGGGTGGGGGTGCGGGGTTAGGGAGGGCCACAAACATCCACTTTGGGTTTGTCTAGAGCTGCAGTTTTCGGAGGCTCTTCAGCCCAGCAACACCTATCAGAGATAATTTCCGAAAACAACTTCCCACAAAAGGTTCCCACTGTAACATTACCGGCGGTCTCTGTACATCCGGTTTGAGAACGGTACTTTGTGCCATAATGTACCTTGATGGCAGGGGCTCACGTTGTCGCATCCCGTAGGAGCCAGATAAGGAACGCTAGTACTTGCTGTGAGGATGGTTTTGAAACAGGAAATGCTTTGGCCATACGAGGAGATGAAATGTATGCTAAAAATCAAAACCATTGCAGATCTCAGTTATTAAAGCCAATATTATATTTTTTAAAAGCTACACAAACCCAAATAACAGACTTTAAGAAGACCAAGTGTTTCTTAATGTCCTTAGATACAAAGAACAATGTAACCGTGAGTTAGCATGATGTTAACGAACCAGGGTTGCTCATTTTCTGTCTGTACTTTTCGCATGTTGGTTAGGGGATAAAACTTTCACTTATTTAATGTTTAACATGGGGAAAAACAATAGGCTCAAAGTATATGGAAAAATCAGGTGATAGTCATTAATATCTATACCACTATTCATTTTCATTAGACAGCACAATAAAACTCCACAAGAAATGAAGCAAAAGTTTTATGTTCTTTCATAAAGAGAAAAGAACATAAATGTTTTGTTTTGAGAAAATGTTTCATAATTCAGTCTTTTTTTTTTTTTGTATTGGTTTTCACATCTTTCAGAAGCCACGATCGAGCGAACCTGTACCAAGCATCTGCTTTTGGTGCGCGTTTATTGCACAGGGTGAGAAAGCCATTAGTGTAAGAACTCGCAGGACTGAACAAGAGGGGTGACTCCAGATCCCACCCCGACAGGGCTGAAAGGAGCATTCGGATTTGGTTTTAAATATGTCCTCCATGGGTTCAAAGGGACAGGAATTCCTTCACAACTTGGAAGACATTTCTATGATTTTTTTTTTTTTTTTTTGCCTTGGGATGATATCCAGTGGTAAAAACGAAGTAGCCAAGAGGAGAAGATACGTATCTGCTTTCCTTCTGCTCCAGGCATAGATATTCTCTCGTATGTGTAGTCGTTGTCTTCGATCCCGGAAACACGAGTGTACAAGTCTGTCCAGCGCTGCTCTAACTGATACTGCCGTCACAAGATGGGGAAAGGCGAGGAAAGACACATTGAAAAAAATTAGTGCTCCAACAATGGTCTTAAAATCCAGCAGCAAGACAGGGTACAGTGAAGGATTACACTAAATTAGCAAGTGCCAAGAATGGCCAAGTATAATTACTAAAAGTTAAAACATGACTTCCATGCAAATATAGAATAAACGCATGCCAAAGATTTTTATCAAACTCATTAATTAATGAGGAAAACAGTAACATCATAAAGCTGGTTCAAAGAGCATTTGAAGAGCTGAGTATTTATAGGCAATGTAATAAAGGACTGTAATAAATTAGATTGCTACATTAACAACAAACTGTTTTATCTGCAACAGTACAACAAACCATAACATTTGGGCTAATTTTTTTCTCTTGGACAGAAATATTGCTTCTGTACCAAACACAAGTCTCTAAGACAACGTGTAACTTCACAGAACCCAAGCCTTTAATTTAGATTTCAAACAGCGAAGTCAAGCTTTGGCACAATAGATTATTTTAGAAAATTAAGTAATCCTGGAATGGTCCTGTTAGACCCTGTTTCAGTGTGACATTGAAACAATGTGCACCTACCCTGTTGTCCTGGTTTATAAGTTATGGATAACTTTCTTAAGTGACATCAGGAAACCTGGATTTACCACCTAATCATCTTACATTTTTTTTTGACAACCCGATGCTTGGTAAAAATGAAATTTTAATCAAGTCTCCTGCTATAACAGGGAAATAGGAAGAGGTGACCTCTAAGGTTCCGTTCCATACAGAGCCTGTAGTCTATTACCTACCTAATCAAGAAACTCAAAGGAAGGTAGCTTTGTCAAGCCTTTGTCACTTCCGTGACACTTTCAATACTGGTAATTAGAGCTTGTGTACTTTGCAGCTTATGAATTAGGCTCACTGACGGTTTCCATTCTTAGCAGCCTGGCTTGCCGAGCAGGTAGGTCAGTGACAGTGAGAACCTAGTCTACTGTGACGTGCAAAGTAATAGGATATAGTGATGTTAGCTCCAGCCACTATCCCAAATTCATTCATATCTCTCCCCCGCACTCCTCTTTCTCACACACAACAATGAAAATGATGAGTCCAGACAATTTTATGAGGAAAGGAAAAGTGCAAGTCCTACCAGAAGAAGCTACCTTCGTTTGAGTTTCTTGATTAGGTAATAGACTACAGACTCTGTGTGGAACGGAACCTTCGAGGTCAACTCTTCCTATTTCCCTGTTACAGCAGGAGTACCCAGGACAGTCTTGCCTGTGATCTTTGTAAATCCAACTTCAATTCTGTCACTCTTCTGTGACACCAGCCAATGGCTCTCCATGGCCCTCAGCATAAAGTCCAAACTTCCCTAGTATGATCGAGAAGGTCTACCCCTCTTCATCTCTGCAGCCTCAAATCTCTCCCCTCTTCTCCCCTTGCATTTTTCCTTCCAGTGTAGGGTTTTTAGTTTTTCAAATGTGTCCTGTTCTCATTAGCTTCTGTGCACAGGCTTTGTCTTCTCTCTGGGTAATTCACAGTCATCAGGGCTGGTCTGAAAAACCAAAGGTTCTTGGTTGCCTCTTAGCACATTATTCAGTATCATTTACCCTTGAAGTGGAACTATATGTGAAACAGCACAGTGAGGCTGGTAGATCAAGAGATTCCAGGGGTCACAGAAATGAAGCACACTGAGATTTTGGGCAGCATCTCAAATTTAAGGTCCCTCACAGTATCTACGAGACCAATGTGGAAGTAGGCATCCTGGGTTATAGTGCTGAACACGATGGTAACTGGTTGAACACAGAACCTCAGGGGGACATAACGGAGAGGTAATAGAATGCTTGAGGGAGTCTCCATCATTGCAGGCCATTATTTCATAAAGGCTTTGGAGGTAGACCTCAATAGCATGCTGATAAAATTTTCAAATGGATCCTAGTTGGAAGAAGTTAATGTTTCAGGTGATGAGTTGACAACATATTCCTGACATATTGACAATAATGGGTTATATCTAACCAGAAACATTTTAAATGGCTAGTCATAATGAAACAGCTCAATGGTAGGGTAGCATGGCAAGGGGAAAGGAGGTTTGGAATAAATAATTGGTGAGTCTAGTTGAGAGTAAGTTCCACATGAGTTCACAGGGTAACATGACTTCCATACAAAGGCAGGATTTCGTGGCTAAATTAATGAAAGCCTAGTATTTATATCAATGAGGGTTTTTGTGTCATTTTTCCCCTGACTTGCCCAATTCAGAGATCAGAATTTGGGTTTAGATTCAGGTATTATATTTCAGGAGGCTGGCAAGCTGGAGCGTGTCCAGAGGAACACACACGCAGGATGGAGAGGTGACTGAAAGCTTGGGGATGGCGGGGTTGGTGGAAGACAGCTGCATTATTTAGCTTGGAAACAAGGATGGGAATATAATAACTCATTTCAAATATTTGGAGGGCTAGCATATGGATGAAGGATTTATTTTATTTGGTGTGGCTCCACAAACACAACTGGGCCCATAGGAGAAAGTAGTAGTTAGGAAAAGTGGCTTGCTATATCTCCCTTCTGAGGGGGAGAGCTTCACAACAACACGTTGCTTCAGGAAGCTGTGAGTCCCTTGTCCCTGAGAGCAATGAGAGGAGAGACAGCCAATGACTTGTGGGAAATGTGGAAGTATTAGGGAGAGGGTGTTGAACTGTCACCCTTTAATATTTTTTCAACTTGTATATAATTACTGCCTCTTTATTAGCACCTGTATTTTACATAGTGCATAAACTTAAATAAATAAATATGTACAAGGAGCAGCTTTCTCAACAGCTCTTTGTGTAACTGGTGTGATGTAATGGGAAAAGCCCAGGCTCTGAGAACAAGCCGCATGACACTGTCTGGCTGTGTGATCTCGGGCAAATCTTGTCATTTCTCTGAATCCCTATTGTGTAAACTGAATGAAATAGGACTAATATTGACTTCTAGCTGAGATAAGGCAACAGAAAAACACATAAAGAGGTTAAGACCATGATGTTGTGAAATAGGCTAAGTGAAAGGGAGTGGTCAGACAGTGAGGGCCAGAGAAATTCAGATGGAGGCTGGATCACTGTGAGCTGGGTAGTAACAGCCATGAACAATTCACAGTGTTTGCTGTATGCCAGGTTCCGCATAAAGTGCTTTTGCACTTATTAGCTCATTTTATCCTTGCCAGAACCCTATGAGGCATTCTATCCACAGACTAGGTAAGTGACTTCCAAAATCCCATGGCCACAGCCAAGCCAGGAAATGAGCCCAGGTGGTCTGGCCCCGGGCGCCTGCACTTATTTTCTTTACTGCCTGTGAAGGAGACGCCCCAGGTGAGCAGTGTTTGACGGACACTGGCTGCAGTTGAACCCGAAACCAATCCTACCCGACGTTCTGCAGCTGGAATAGCCCTGCATGGTTGTCCCACATTTGGGCAAGGGGGCTGGGCTTTTTTCTCCTCACCAACCCAAGGTTGCACCTAGAGGCTACCAATAGCCGATGACTGGCTGAGCGGGAGGGTAATTCCCAGTGAGGAAAGAGTTGGGAAAATCCAGCAGCTGATCTTCCTAGCGTCTGTGGGTGGGCACATGGGGGAACAGGGGATCGGGGCAGAGAATCACAGAATTCACCGCACCTGGCATAGGCCAGGCATGATGGTGGTGATGATGGTGACAGTGATGATGATGACTATTATTTATTGAGGCCTTCCGCTGTGGCGGACTCTCTTCTAAGTGCCTTATTTGCAACAATTCATTTAATCCTACTAATAGTCCTATGGAAATGGTGCTTTTATTTCTTTGAAGTAAAGAATCTGAAGCACGAAAAAATTTAGTAAGTAGGGTAAGGTCATTTAGCCATTAAGTGGCAAAATGAGGATTTAAAAAAAAATAGATTATTTTAGTATATGTCCAGTAAAAGTCACTATTTTTGCTGTATGTTTCTATGAGTTTTGACAAGTGACTAGTGACAAGTAAATATTGAGCAGTTCTATCACCTGCCTCCTGTGAACTCTCTGGGCCACTTCCTAGTCCACCCCTTCTCCTGCCCCCAGGTCCAGCAACCACTGGTCTGTTTTTGCTGCTATAAATTTGTCTTTTTTCACCCTGGCTGGTGTGGCTCAGTGAGTTGAGCAACAGCCAGAGAACCAAAAAGTTGCCAGTTGGATTCCTGGTCAGGGCACATGCCCAGGTTGTGGGCTAGGTCCCCAGTTTGGGGTGTATGAGAGGCAACTGATTGATGTTTTTCTCCCTCTCTTTCTCCTTCCTTTACCCTCTCTCTAAAAAAATAAAATCTTTAAAAAATTGCCTTTTTCAGGATGTTGTATAAACGGAATCACACGTTATGTCGTCTTTTGAGTGCCGGCTTCTTTTACTTCTCACAGTTAACGCGGCCGAGGCTCGCACATGTGGTTCTGGTATCAGTGCAGAACTGGACTTGGAGCTCAGAACCCACCCCCAGGGTTCTGACCACTACATTCTGTAGACTCTCTGTGGCAAGTTCAGTGAGTAGACTGTGATATTGCCTCGTCTGATGTGGACACAACTGTTATTTAGCTTCTAACACTTCTATTACTAATTCTACCAGAAATTTCTGTAAATTACTCATTTGTAACAAAAAGTTGCAGTGAGGAAACCCTGCAATAGGCTTTGACTGAATTAATTAATCACTTTAGTTTCTTATTATGAACAGCTTGAGTTGCTGGCCATTCCTATTTTTGTATGTAAGGTACCATGATTTTGCCAAAGTACTATTGAGAAAGGAGATAATTTGAATTTATGGTATGTCTCTTAGAATTTAGTCTGATCCTGCCATGTGCTGTTAATACATTTTTTGGGGAATATGTGTTCTTTGGTGCCAGTTAAAAAAGATTGCAGTTTTATAAGAATGATAGTCCCTACACTTGGATGTGCAAAACTGAAACTTTGAATTTAACTCTCTGGTCCCTATTTTTGACTTTAGTGAAAAACTTTGTTGTCACTTCTACAACTTTCACTTGTAGTTCACTAAACTACACTTGTAGTTTAAACCATAGTCTCTTTTGGTCTAAAATTCCATCTAATCAGAATTTTCCTCCCTTTCACTGAGTCGCTGGCAGATCCCTTCGGCGTAGGGAAAGGGCGTGGCTTTGCCTGTCCTCCTCTGACCTCTCCGATTCCCACAGTGCGGTCTCCTTCTATTTGCTCTTCCGCCTCCTGAAGAACCACACTCTACACACTCCCTGTGGCAACTCCCTTGAGTAGACATGGGAGTGGTGTGGACACAGTTATTTAATTCTAACACTCCTATTACCAACTCTCTTAGAAATTGTTATTGATTACTCATTTGTAACAAATGAAGACGGGGGTATGCCATCTGTATCCTCTGCCCAGAACCATAGGTGATGACTCCCTTCTCAACCCCGTCTGTGGCTTTTTTCGGTGGGGGGATGTACCTCCGGAGAAACTCCTGACTGTTTTCCATGTACCACTCTGTGGAAGCCAGGACCTTGAGGACTGTCCCAGGGCTCTGCTGCATACATTCTTTCTTCTTCCCTTTGGACCTACAACTTGGCATGTCTCAGGGCCTTCCTCTCCCTGAGGACCTCACTTCCTATCAGAGCTTACCAGGGTCTTTCATTGTGCGATGTGTTCTTAAAGGTGCCGTCTCGTACCAAGAATTGATCAGGGGTCATATCTCCCTACATTCCAGGGCACTCATTCTTTCCTTTTGTCCTTAATGAATATGAGGACCATGTCTGCCTTGTTTAGCATTTCGTCTTCCAAACCTGGCACAGTGAGTCCCAAGGTAGTGTTCTGGAAATTTTTGTTGTATGAATGATTGTGAATGCTGAGGACAGCTAGGATTGGCTTTGGCAAAAACCAAAAACATAAAACAAAAACCCCCAAAACCTGTATACAAAACAATTGAGGAAGTGATGCCATTATGATTGGGAATAATTCTGGGTTAGGAAAGGGAAGGGGAAAGCGGGGAACAGCTTCTACTCAGAGAAGCTCATATTTTGAAACTCAGGAAGGCCCAGTGTATTAAATTGTGTTTCCTTGGGGATGGGAAGTTTCCAGGATCTGATGTCTAGTACTTTGCTGCTACCTTCCTGTCTTAGCCTTGGTGCAATAAGGTACGTCCTGGTGGATCTTTGGATCACTGAGCAGAAATTTTCTGAGCAATCCAATCCTACATCAGCAGTGTTCATTGGCCATCAAATTGGAGACTAGATGGGCGTTTGTACAACAGCCTTTCTTGCGCCCAGGGTCAGCTTCCCCAGGTGAGTCTCCTTCATACAGGAGACACCCACACATCTCAGACAGGTGATGTCACATAACCTTACTCCATGGAGACAGCCACAGAAGGAGGAAATGATTCCAAATAAGGAGTTTATTTTCCCAACATAAGGAGTTTGTTTCTCTTACTGATTTTCCCAATATTTTCTACTCTTTTAAAAACCGTGATAACCACGGAGCTAAAATGTCTGCCTGGTCAATTTAAAATCAGTTACAGGACGTTGAGGGCCACTGTCCACATTAGAGGAATAAGGTGAAATTCAGAGCACATTAATTTAAATTGTGTAATATTCTATCTTACATTGTCTCTGTACTTCTTGGTTTTTGAAAGCAGCAAGGTGGTGACTTATTGGCTGTAACATCTTAATCCTATGTCAGACTTTCTTGAATTTTCCAGTCAGGAAGTAATAGAGCATGTGCCACTGGTTAATGCCAGATTGGGCAAAAATGGAAATTTAGTCCAGTTTTTAAATGTTTTATCTACTTGATACCTTTAAATATTATTCTTTTTTATATTTTGATTACATAAGCAAAGATACTTTCCAATCTTCCATTTTTACTTATTTATAACAAAGTGTTTGAATATAATCTTTTCTTTCCATTTATGGTTTTATGGGAAAATGTGTTACTCCTTAAGATCATTGGTGCTTAAAATATTAGCTTGAAACTACATATCAATGAGCTGTAATATTTTGTCAAAAGCTTTTTTAGTATTAGGAACCAAAAATTCAAGAACGTGTAGTGAAAAATACATTTCCTCGTTATGATAAAAAATAGTTGTAAAATTAATGATATTCTAATTTGGAGCTTAATTTGATAGAAAGTACACACTCAAATCTTCTTAACAAGTATTTAGTGAATGCTTACTGTAGAGCAAAGCTAAACTGTACAGAATAAACTCAAGAGAATAAATAAACCGTTTATTCTCCACAATCTGTTTCCTGCCGTCAATGAAAGTACAGTTTAAAGGGAGACAAGGCATAAAAGTAACTAATCAAAAGCAAGGTGGGACATGGAAAATACCTTAAGGAATTTGGAGAAAGCATGTACGACTTCTAGCAAGAGATGAAGAAGAACCTGGGAAGTGTTTGTGGCCTTTGAGTTATTTCTGGGAGGCTGACGTTCAAAGAGAAATCCTTCTATGTAGAAGAAGAGCATAGTATGTGAAGTCTATGTAATTTAGAGACTGCTTGTACTACACCTGTACATGAAATCAGAACATTTTGAGGTTCATCCTAGGGACTTAACACAAGGTAAACCCATTTAACAACAAAATCCCCTTTAACATTTTGTCCCATTCTGGCTCAAGGTATTTATGCCTTCTACTCCCTCTGCCTAAAATGCTTTTCCTCAGAAGTCTGCATGGCTTGTCCCCCACCTGCTTTAAGGTCTCAGGGAGAACTATGACCACACTATTGAAATTTTTAGCTGCCACTCCCATCCCTCTTCCCTGCTTTGTCCCTGCCTTACTTAGGACTGTACAATTTACTATATATTATTTTTATTTTGGCTGTTGCCTTCACTGTAATATATGCTCAGGCAGAGATGGATTTTTGTATTTGCAAATCCTGCATAGTGTGCATTCAACAGTATTGGTGACTCGGTTGAGAGAGAGAACAAATAGGGAGAAACAAAGGGGTTCCGCACAGTTTAAGATAATTTATAGCCCGACACATTTCTGAGCTGAATATGCATATTCTTTCCTGGTGGCAAACAGCTTTTGTGTGACATAAATAGGCACCTAGTGGCTAAGGGCACACCTCTTTACTGAGCAACTTTGGGCAAGTCACTTGACCTCTTTGTGCCTCAGTTTTCTCATCTATAAAATAGGGACAATAACTTCCTACCTCGTGAGATTATTGTATGTGTCGAGCTAATATATTTCTATGTGTCTGGCATATAGCAATCACTATGTGTGTTTCCTATAATCTTCTCTCTGTTTATAGATTTGAGTTTGGCTTTGTTGTCCAATATGTCACCGAAGACTCTGAGGACAGAAATACTTTGGGCTTTTCTTCAAACTTGGATAGCTCCGGTTTGACTCTTTCCTTCTGCATTGGCTGTCAACTGCCTCCTTTGTCAGGCCCTTCCCTAGGGCCTGCCTTGAAGCCTCCCTGACTTTAGCACCTTTCTCTGGCCGCCTTTAAGGTGAACTTTTCTCACCTTAACTTCCCTCTTCTATCCTTTGGGCCTACAGTTCTAGGCATGGAGTACATACTCAGTCAGATATCCGTTCATCATTATCTTAATTAGCTTTGGTATTTCCCCTGGTGTTCCTATTCCAAGGCATGATTTATTCCTTCTGTTTTTCACAGTGCCACGCACAACTGTATTATCTGAATTTCATCATTTTGTAATATCCAACATTGCCGTATTCTTTTCTGCTCCTGACTGTGCAATTCATTCTTTATCTGTCATGCAAACAACAACAAAAGGGGGGGGAGCCTTATTTAAGTGCTTTTCATGGACATTTTACCCACTTATTCTGAGGATGAGAAAATGCTGCTCTGGGGAGTTGGGGTCAGGGGACTGGATGAAAAAGGTAAAGGGATTGAGAAGTGGAGAGTGGTAGTTACAAAATAATCACGGGAATGTAAAGTACAGCATAGGAAATATTGTCAATAGTATTGTAATGACTATGTGTGGGGCCAGGAGGGTACTGGAAATACCGGAGGGAATCTGTAAAGTATATTGCCCTCTAACCACTATGCTGTAAAACTGAAACTAATACAAAATAATATTGAACGTGAACTGTGATTGGAAAAATTCTAAAAACTAAAAAAAAAAAAAAGGCACTCTCTTTTTATTTGATCCACTGCTTTGGCCTCCCTGCTTGGCCGTTTTCTCACTTTAGACCAAAGAACCTAATGGAATCTGACAGAGCCTTTTAGGTGTCGGAAGAAACTGTTTCCATGAAGTTTAGTTGCTTGAGTATAGGGGTGTCTGGTGGCTCTGAAACAGCAGTTTAAGCTTTGTCTCTTTCCTGTCCCGGGTCCTTGAGGTCTAGCACAACAGGTCCACAGAGGCTCGCCTTCGGGTCAGGTCCTTCCGGTGGAGGGAGCTGGACGTGTGCCTAGGACCCTTCTCTCTTTGGACCCCCCTTGGGGAACTCAAGGCTGCTGCTGCCCACTTTCTGTCCTTAGGGCAGCGGAGAGAAGCCCCGTCCAGGGAGGAAGCAGCCAGTCTCTATTTAGTAGCAGAGACTCACTTTGGGCATTTTGCAAAATGGAGAAAAATGTTAAAGTAACCAATATTATTTTTACATTGCTGTAATGCATTTCTGAATTCAGCAGTCAAAAGCAGAAAAGTGAAAAATGGGCTCTTTTTTCCTTATAGACTCTATGTTCACTCCGTAGCTGACAGTAAGTTAAAAATACTTGGCTGGTGAGAAAGGTGAGAAATGGATGATTCAGTCTCTCCAAATAAAGAATCTGCTGCTGAAACAGAAGGCTGGGCAGATCCAGCATTGCAAGGAGGTGTTTTTAGGTAAAATTTTAGGCAAAGTTTAAGCTAGTGAGAAGCAGGGGCAGCCTGTATTGAGACACAGAAACCTTTATAAAAGTGACAAAAATATCAACATGACAATTTTGTAGAAAAAAAAAATGTAGCTTTCCCTCCTAATTAGAAACACCAAGGAGAACACATAACACAGAGATCTTGTTAGAAACCTGGACTCTGTTTTCTAACCCTTTCCTCTCCTTGGTCACCTTGCCTGCTTTAAGATGCCCTGGCAGGACCTGTTTAGGACCTGGCCTGAGCCTCTCCTACAGCCTGCGTATTCTCGGCTCCCAGTCAGTCAAGGTGCTAATTGTGCTTATGAATACCTCCCAGCTATTCTTAGCACATTGTTTCAGTCTCCCTGGCATTTAGAGATGAGTTTTGACTTTCATTTTTCCCTCAGTATTGACTCTCCAGGCTCTACTGGGTTGAGAGATTCTACTTCTGATTATTAACTTCTAGCTCATATATATATTGGGCCACAGCCAACTTTTTATTTTTTAAAAGGAATTTTAATTTTAGAGTAGTTTTTTTTAAAAATACAGGAAAAAAAAATATAGTAGTATGAGAGTTCCCATAAATCTTCCAGTTTTGCCTCATATTAGAATCTGAAATTAGTATGGCATATTTGAACAAGTATTGATATGTTACTTTCAACTAAAGTCCATCCTTTATTCAATTCTCCTAGTTTTTTTCTTAATGACTATTTTCCTTTCCAGAGTGCCATCCAGGATGCCACATGATGTTCAGTACTCATGTCCCCTTAGGCTCCTCTCCACTGTGACCGTCTCTTATACTTTCTTAGTTTGCGAAGATCTTGACAGTTCTGGGGAGTCCTGGTCAGGTATTTTGTAGAAGATCCCTAAATGAGGATATCACTGATATTTTCCTCACTAGTAGACTAGGGTGATGGGTTTTGGGAAGAAAGCCACAGAAGTTAAGTACCATACTCATCACATCTTATCAAGGATACCCGCTATCAGTGTGACTTACCACTGTTGATGTTTGCCTAATGACCCGGCAGAGGGAGTGTCCGATGGATTTCTCCACTGCCAACTTATTTTTTCTCCTGTTTTTATACTGTACTCTTTGGAAGGAAGGTACTGTACACAGCTCATATTCAGTGAGTGGGGAATTTGCTCCACCTCCTTAAGGGTAAATTATCTACATGAGTTATTTAGAATTCTTCCACAAGAGAAATTTTTTTTTGATTTTTTTAATTTTAATTTTTTTGAAATCCTGATAAAATAGCAAATGTTTAACCTGGTATTAAACATTTTCACAAGAAAATCTCTTCTAAACCGCCTCATGGAATGTTTATAATAACTAATAGTGATTAATTATGTGCCAGGCATTATTTCAATCACATTAATTTTATAATTTGAATTAAATTATTTGTCATAATAATAACTTCACATGGTAAGCACAATTATTATCATCACTATTCATTTGACACACTGTTATGATCAGACTGATGGTTTGAATTCAGGCTTCCTGGGTCAAGTGTGTCCTTTATCTGCACTATAGTGCCACCCACCTTAGGGTTTTTTTGGTTTTTTTTCTTCTCTAATTTTATTGTTATTCAAGTACAGTTCTCTGCCTTCCCCCCCCCCAGCCTAACCCCCAGCCCTCCCCACCTCCCTCCCATTTCCACCCCACCCCCCACCATTGTCCATGTGTCCTTTATAATTGTTCCTACAAACTCTTCACCATAGATTTTTTTTTGATCTCTGAATGCTTATTTGTCTCGGTATGTCCTGCATTTAACATGCATTCCTTGCAAGTTTCCCCCTATCCAAGTATATCTATCTCTGAAAAACAAGTTGAGGAATCTTTGTAAAGTCTGATCTTACTACTTTGCCCACAGTGTTCTCTTCCCTTTTTTAAGTTGTGCCTATTGTCTGTAGTAGTCCCTTGTTATCATTCTGATGCTATCTTTTGTAGGAATGCAAATTAGCACAAGAGAAATTTGTCAATTCTTCTCCATTTATTTATTCATTCAACCTTTTAAAATGGAATATCCATGTGTACTCATGTGTTTTGTATTTTGGGTTATAATCCAATACTGCATTGTTTATTTTGTTGCTCAAATTGGGAACTGATTTTATTTTTAAGAAGTTTACTCCTCCCACTCTGGCCCTTAACATTCTTGATTATTGTAAGATGAATAATAGGGTTTCGAAAGTTTAAACCATATTACTCAATTGTAGACAGCTATTTACAAAGGTTTCTTCCAGATCCTCCCTTTCTTTCCTCTTCTGTGACCTGGAGATGTTTGTGCTTCCTTCTGATGGGATGCTTCCAGTTTTAGAAAGCTGCCCGGCTCACGGGATGCCTGCACTGGTCTCTGCTCCACTCTGCCGATTTCAGCAGTCGCCATCACATCCCTGTGTAGCATCTTGAGCACTGGTACTTGATAACTGTGACCCATGCTCAGGACAAGGCACTAAGTATTCTCAGTTGAGAAGAGAGTGAATTGAAACACAAAGGTATCAGGCTGTAATAAAATTATCTTTTTCTTCATAGTTGGTTGTCCACTTGGAACTTCCTCGTTATAGAAGATAGAACATCATGTTGTCTAAAATACAATAAAAATCTATTTCTGGTAGGCTTTTTGAAGGCAAATAGACATTATAAGTTCATAAATCTATTGCTCATTGTGTATTTTTCTTTATTATATTTTAAAGTTCATCCTGAGCCAGAAATGCCTGTGTAACTATGTGATTCAGGTTCTGAATTTTCACTTTTGCGCCACCTTCAGCCAGTTGGCTCCTTTTGCCTAAGGAAGGAATGACTTGTTATTTGACTAAAATTCTCCATCTATTATAATGGGCTTTTGGCTACACGTGCCATCCCAATCATGAGAAATGGAGCTTAGAAAATCTGTGACTAGCCTCCTCCCCCAGACAAAATGCCCTTTTAAATGCTGGCTTACTGGCTCACTCGAATCCAGTGTTCCTTAGAAACAGTCTCCACTTTGTTCAGCAGCCCTCCCTGGAATGCCTTCTGTAAGAGAGGAGGTGATGAATAAGCACTTCTTGATTATTCTTGTTTCTGCCTGGCTGCCGTATACAGGGTCTCCTCGGTGTGACTGACGTATGATGTGTGCAAAGCCAGAACACCCTTCTGTGACTCCACGGGGGCTTCTGGGTGCTCTGATGCTCTGGCCTAGGCCTCGCAAAGTTCAAGGATGATGTATGACTCATTAACCTGCTCTGTGGTCTTGCAATAATCTTTTATTCATTTTTACTCTGTGGCTCATTTCACAAAGTCTTTGAAAGTAACAGGCTTCTAGTAGGTGTGTTCATATATGTAAATGTTATGGGACTGATATCTGGTTACCCATTGATGAGTCTAGCACTGTGTGGTCAAGTACACGAGTATACAGGTGCTGTGTTTATTGTGTGTCGCGAAGTGGGAACCAATTTTATTTTTAAAGATAAAATGCTAATTTTCTCATAACATTTCTGATTATTCTGAATCGTACGGTGTAGAGAGATGTGGTAGCGCCAGAGATAGCCCTGGAAAAATGGCAGTGGTGCTTGCAGAGGGCACAGGTGTGGTGTGAGACCGTCCCACGCACAAGAGGCTAGCGGCACCCCCAGTGGGATGGCCTCTGTGTTAGAGGTGCATGGACCTGCTCTCAGTCCTGGGAGCACTGGGGAAAGACTGAGCTTTGGGGGCTGATGTTCTGAGCTTCGGTTCTAGCTTTGCCTCCCACTGGGCGTGTGACCCATTACAAGTCACTTAAACTCTCTGGACCTACAACCTAGACTCTGTCCAGCAAAGCTATCATTTAGAATGGAAGGGCAGATAAAGTGCTCCCCAGACAAGGTAAAGCTAAAGGAGTTCATCCTCACCAAGCTATTATTATACAAAACGTTAAAGGGGCTTATTTAAGAAAAGAAGATCAAAACCATGAACTTTAAAATGGCAATAAATTCACAACTACGAATCTAAAAACAATGGAATCTAAAAACCAAACTAAGTAAACAAGCAGAACAGAAACAGAGCCATAGATATGGAGATCATTTGGAGTGTTACCAGTTGGGAGGAGGAAGGGGGGGAGAATAGGGGGAAAGGTGCAAGGATTAAGAAGTACAAATTAGTAGTTACAGAATAGCTAGGGGGATGTTAAGAATAGTATAGGAAATGGAGAAGCCAAAGGACTGATATGCATGACCAATGGACATGAACTAAGGGGGATTGATGGAGGGAATGGGGGTACCAGATAGAGGGAGGCAAAGGGGGAAAAATAGGACAACTGCAATAGCATAATCAATAAAATATATTTAAAAAATAAGCTCTTTAGACCCCTGTTGCCTTATTTGCAACTAAGGTTGATAGATTTTGAAAAATGTTTACAAAAATGCTTTATTTGCCAAGATTTGATTTTGTGGATATAAAAAATACAGATAGGTTTAACCATCTCTCTTTTATTGAAAACACAAGCAGGATGCAAGGATAAAATGGATTTGAATGCACTTTTTTCCACACAGCTTTATTGAGTTCATGGCACTAAGAATATAATAGTGAATAAGACACAGTCCCTGCACTCAAACTTGCTAAAATTTAGACACAAAACAGCCCCCCCCCCCACCTCCTCTCTACACTCCTACCCTATCCTGAAGGAAACCCAAGTCTGGCATCAAATCTCTGCTCATCTTTCCCCCAAAGCTCCAGTATGCCAGGGTTGCACCTGGGTGGGGCAGAGACTCTGTAGAGGCCAAAGTGAATTCAAGAGACTTTGTAAAAGTGACAGTCCTTCTAGTCTCAGCATTGTCAGGTTTTTGGACTACGAATCATTATCCAACCTAGTTATGACCCAGCTTTCAATCTGTTGGCATATGTGGTACTTTTTGCAGATAAGGAAATGTATCCCCTTTAGAAAAATTGCCTAAATATGGGCCCTCTGTGCACTAATTAGGGAAAGGCCCCGCCTTCCTGCAGACTGATTCGGCCCCTCGCCAGGATATCCTGTGCCTCCAGCACGCAGAGGGATCTCAGCCCCCGGTCCTGCTCATCAGTGGATCCCTGTAGAACTGAGCACGCTGTCTGCTGCAACCTTGCCAAGGAATCCATTAGAGCCTTCCTCAGAGCAATGTTTCTCTCCCAGCATGCAGCGGGAAAGAAGGGCTCTCCTGGAGCGGCTACTCGAACAGGACCTGGCTGCTAAGACAGCGTCTATTTCTTCATGTTTAAAATACAGCATCATATGTGTGAGCTGCCTCAGGGCTTGGGTGACAAGCCATCCTATTTTTGTCAGATTGCCCTGTTTTTTGCTATTTTTCACCCCCACTGTGGTCTTGATAAGTCCTTCCACTTGATAAGTGGAAGGACTATTTTGAATGTGTCCCCTTCAAAAATTCAGACCTCCCATGCAAGATCCCAGCGCTTGCCATTGCAAGCGCTGGGATCTTGCATGGGAGGTCTGAACGTGTACAAGCCCACTTGGGGACGGCCCTGTCAGAGCACAGTGGGCCTCATCCTCGACCACATCAGTCTAATTTAATTGGCCTAATGAGTTCAGGCTGATGTGACCAAGCGATCAATCAGGTTCAAGTTATGAGATATTGAAATATGGGATTAGAGAAGAAAAAAGGCATTTGGCAAATTGACTGAAGGACAGGGAAGCTGAGAAGCTTGCTTTAACAATTGGATCCTTTTTATTTTTTTCCCCCGTCCCTTGAATGCTAAGTCATAACAAAACCTACTTAGACTTGCTTGCTTGCTCATATTTCATTGAAATTCATTTTGTAGTTTCCTCTTTGTTTTGATTCCAAAATGCTTTTCTTTCTGTCAAACACAACGAGCCAGACATTCTGCCTTGTATGAAGAACCAAAGAATGCCTGTTATCTAGAAAAGTGAGACGCCCCCATCAAATTTTTGCTACCCTTTGACATTAATATAGTCTTTGAAAAATGCAAAAGAAAACCTGAGGTTTAATATAGACATGTAACATTAGTTCTATTTAAACATTAGCCACTCTATTTATTTTGTGAAGTGGGTGATTGGCCCCAAGGGAATTTTAGTGTGTAGATTTCCCCCCTCTGTTCAAATGGTTACTAAAGGGTCATCACAGGCCAGTGGGTGAAACTGCTCGAGACAGACATTCTTCTAGCTCTGGGCAGGTTAGCAGTTGGGTGAACTTAACAAGCTCGGCTGGTTTTCCAGTTGACTTGCTGTGTCTGAGGTAAATATGGGTGCCCTGGAGCATTTGGAGTTCTGATGTGCATTTCCAGAGATCTAGGGCTTATGTAAGAATATTCATGTATTTCTATTTGAATTTTTTTTAAGTAGCATCACAACGGCAGCCACTTATTTACTCACAGGCATTAGTAAAGCTGAGAGTCAAGTATTTGGAGGTATTTGCAAAGAGGCACTTGCGTCCTTCAGGAGTACTGAGCACTCAGGCAGATACAGGGACCATACAGTGTTGGGTGAGAGGCAAAGGGTGGAGGCAAAGCCAGGGCCCTGTTCTCTCTCCGCCTGGCTGGCGCCCTGGAGTATCTGGTCTCACTGAGCTGGGAGCTGTTGTAAGTCAAGGGGAACCCAAAGAGAACATAAGCTCTTAACTTGTTTCCTATTATCCTTTCCCTCCCCTACCTTATTCTCAACCTTAAGAGAATCATTTTTTTATTTCCTTAGCTTTAAAATACTTGTACTCTCGGCTGCCTTGTATACATTTTTATTCTGATTTGGGTTGCTTAATTCTTCTATTGGACCTGTGTTCTGTATAACGTTCTCCATTGTTTTCAAATTTGCTGTGATGATAAACGTTTTCTGATTTGTACCGTTTTTCCATTTATTAAGATACCGTAGGTTAGATCATTGCCTCGAGTTTCATCTTATCTTCTAGAAACTGTCCCTCGCTAAGGCTATGCCAGGTCAGAAAATACGGCTACCTGACATTTTATTAAAATATAAACACCTTGTGGGGCATTGCGTCCTTGAGAGATTCCAGGTCCGGAAGTCCTGAGAGGCTCCCACTGTCTTAGAGAGGAGAGAGGGTATTTTGAAAACAATGTCATTCTATGCCAGTGTGGTATCAGTTGGAAGACTGGGGATAACTACAGAGCATGATAGCCTGCGTTTGGTCAAGAGGTGGCAGGCGGATTCTGTACACATTTACAGCGTTTTAACCATAGGAGCTGTAGCTGAGTTCTCTGAAAGTGAGGAGCTCATGGCTTCCTCAGAAGCCATGGTAAATATTCAGGAATGGATGATCTGTCTCTGTAGTTCATTTGGGAGAGACGGAAGAAATGCAGGAAAGGCTGTGACCCAAGTTCATGGAGAGACATGATTCTGCACATTTTTCCTGCACAGTCTTGCGTGTGAGCTTCTGCTCATTTTTTTTAGGGTCAGTGTTAAAAGTGACATTTGGGAGATGTTCCTGACTTCTGTCTGGCTCTCAACAGACCTGGAATCTTTTGTCTTTCAGATGGGTTCAAACCCTTTGGTTACTGACAATCACAGGCCCATAGCAGACGCTGGCAAAATTTTTGCAAACATGGGCCAAATTTTAGTTTCATTGTAAAATGTAAAGTCCGAGATGGCTTTGAGTTTTGCACTAACATTTCATATGAAACTAATTTGCAAAGTTCTCCCAGATGGGTTCAGTGTCTACAGCATACTGTCTGCTACTCGAAAATGAACTTGGTGTAGAGGATGACGGTGAGAGAGGGAATAACGTTTGCTCCTATGTGGGGAAATATAAGGCCTTTGGGATTTATGGCAAGAATGAGTTGGATTTCGGAAAAGATTACCGCCGTAACAGCAGCAGCTTTATCTAAATAGTTTCAGTGTTGCAGGGGAAAATGGCAGAAAACCAACGTCTTACTGAATGATTCATGCTAGGCATTGTGCTCTGAGCTTGACATGTGTGATCTTTTTCCATCATTACAGTGCTCCATGGGTAGTATCCATTTCTTTTTCATGAGGGAAATAATTCCTTTACCTCTGGACTTTAGAAATCATCTCTTTGTCTCTGTTATATGCCAGAGGTGTGTGTATGTGAATCTATTAACCAAAGGATACTTTGCTGGCAAGGAGTCAAAAATACCTTCCAGTTAGAGGCACGCCCGGCTTGACTATTTTCCAGTTCACGGACAGGGCTGCGGTGTGCAGCTGTGCAGGTTGCTTACTGCAGGGGAGTCCCTGGTCAGGGATCCAGTGCGGGTGTGAATCCAGCCCCTGTCCATTACCACGCTGCACGCTCTGGTGCGAGACTGTGTCTGCTGGGAGGAAGAGGCACCTTTATCTAATTTACTCATTTATGTTTGCATTGACTCTGCTGAGGTAGATTTCTTTCAATATCAATAAAAGAGTCACCCTGGAAAGAAACTTTGAAACTCTAGGTAATTTCCTTTCCATCCTGGATCTTGGGATGTTCATTTCCTCACCTTCCCTCTTCTCTATTGTGCATCTGGGGACTGTCCCTTGAACTCCATTTGTCCTGACGGCTGATCTCACTCTGGGACTAGACTGGGAAGGTGGCTGGGTTGGGAAATACCTGCCTCACTCCCTTCTCTCCAGTTCCTGCTGGGCCTAGCCAGCCAGCACAGGTGTGATGCCTCTGCCCCTTTCTAGATCTCGCTCTTTAAAAACTGCTTAGATGAATATTCATGTTATTCTTTTATGTCCTTTCCCCCAAAACTACACGGATGGCTAGAAAAGGCTACATATATTTAAAAAGCCCAGAGTTTCAAACTTTGGGAAATGATTTAAAGGAAAAATTGATTGAGGTGTTGTCAGTTCTTTAGCAACCATGTTTGGCTACACAGATAAATGAGTTTAAAAAACACAGGAAAGGATTGTTGTAAATTAACAAATATTTATGAAACGTACGCTTGATTCTTAGCAGTGTGCTACACACAGGAACAGAAGATAAAAGATCAAGATATGAAAATGAACTTACAACTTAGTTTAAAAGGATGGGAAAACCTCCGTAGGATACAGCTCATCTACAACAAAGCATGAAGAGACGAGGACCCCAGGACACCAGCTGCGTCCTCCCAGCCCAGCCCGTGACGCCCTTTGCCGCCCTGCAGAGTTAGCTGACCTCTGGCCTTCATTTCCCTTATCTGTAAGTGAGACTCCACTCTCTGCAACATCGTCCTCCCAGGCAGTTGTGTGCCTGGAATGAGATAATGGCTACATAACACTAAATTGTGTAAGGCTCTTTGTTACATATTTAAGGTTTAATTGTTCTTGCAAAGAAAGAGTAAAGGAGCAATGACAGTTTCTTTCACAAAATAATCTTTCCTTTTTAATAACGCATATGTTGAGTGAAAAATGTGGAGAGTGAGATATAAATTAAATGAATAAACCCACAAAAATCAACTATGAGCCCATGTAGATAATCATGGTTAATAATTTGATATATAATTTTTAAATCTTTTATAATTTTACATTAATTTATCACAGCGGAGATACTGCTCTGCATACATTTTTAAAGCCCACCCTATTATATGAGTTTGAAGATTTATAGGAAGCTCGTGGACAGCTATCTTTCTGGGCTAGCAGCAAATATCAGCTGTAGATGCATTCCTGGGATTTTGCCAATAGCACTGTCTACCATGATTTTCATAGAATTTATACACAAAGTCAAAACATCTCTACACAGTCACTTATATGTTAGCTCAAAGTATAGTAATTTCCCCTTATCATTTTTAGGGTTTTAACCTAAACTTGTATGTGTAGGTTTTCAAATTGTATATTCCACTGGGAGCTGAGAAACTCAATCTCAAATAAGACATTCAAATAAGAATATTCTGTCCTGGAAGGTGTGGGTCAGTGGATTGAGCACTGGCCTGTGAACCAAAGTGTTGCCGGTTCAATTCCCAGTCAGGGCACATGCCTAGGTTGTGGGCCAGGTCCCCAGTAGGGGGTGTGTGAGAAGCAACCACACACTGATGTTTCTCTCCCTCTCTTTCTCCCTTACTTCCCCTTTGTCTAAAAACAAAATAAATAAAATCTTAAAAAAAGAAGAATATCCCAGGTGAAAGTTAGCAGTGAAACAGCACCAGAATGTTACTGATGATTGGCCCTTAGTTCAGGAACCTCTCTCTGTACTGGAATTCTGGCTAAAAAGCATTCAAATACAAGCAAAAGTTTAGTGCAGTGGTGTCCGACCTGGGGCCCATGGGCCGCATGGGGCTCAGGATGTCTATAAATGCAGCCCAACACAAGATTATAATTCGCTGAAAACATGATGAGATTCTTTTTGTGATTACGTGTCACAATGTGTTTAATGTGTGGCCCAAGACAATCTGTCTTCCAGTGTGTCCCAGAGATGCCAAAAGGTTGGACACCCCCGATTTAGAAAGTGACAGGTGGAAGAAGTGAGCCAGGTGAGTTCGGGAAACAAGTTACAGAAGCAAAAGAAGAGCCCTTGGAGCTTAGGAGAAAGAAAGGCAAGGGGAATATACCTGGGGGAAGGAGACGGAGAATGGGGTGCCAGGTCCTCAGTCCTAAGGCTTTTTATCCCTTCTCTAAAGGTGTGGATCTTAGGGGAGGTCCCAGGGGAGGATCAGAATAGAATATTCATCAGTTTTCCAGGTGTGTCCTTTTAGGGTTGTGGTCTCCACTGATTGGTCGGCAGTATGGTATGTGGGTGGGGTGTTTAGCCATTAGTCATTGCCGCTGGTCTTGATGTCAGCTGTGGCGTCACCTCATCTGGCTTTGTTGCTTTTCTGGGCCTGGAGCTGAAACACATGCTTTCATCTCTTGTTTGAACAAAACTCTGACTCTACAGTTAGCAGACCTGAGGTTTTTTTCTTAAGGGTATTTGATGTGGGCCAGAACCTCATTGTCTTGGAGGCTTAATGCTTAAGGGAGTGGTTGTGCAAGGGCTTGTATGGGCTTTTCTCCAGACCTCTTGTTCCTCCCCTAAGGGGGTCTGTCACATGGGCCGGCAGCATGCCAGGGGAGGAGAGATCAGGGAGGATCCCAACTGCTTGAGCAGCAATATGAAAGGTCAGGGGTTCCAAACTACATGGCCAGCTATATGCTGGGGGGAGAAATGTCACCCTGGGGGCCCGGTCCCACCCTGCAATATTTGTGTTCCCCGTTTTTTTTCCATTGCTAGGCACCCCGGGCTTTCCACCCTGGTGACGTTCTTCTGTACCTGACCTAGTGTTCCTACTCTGCTCATATCTTTTAACTGCCTACCATACCAGATTGATAATATATACAAATATTAAAACCCTGCCTGCTTTTCAGTACTGTTACCCCTATTAAGTGGTGGATTTGCTCATGATATGGTGTAAGTAAAACTTTAAATACACAGGGGGAGTTCTCAAGTATCCAGGCAATGTAGAGGTTTTAGAAAAAAATAGTTACCTTGAAATTTAACCCTTTTACAAATTGATACTTTTTATATAAGTGCTTTTCTTAATTCAAGGCACACTGGGGGTTTGAAATCATATACTAAAAAAAAACCCAAAAACTAACCCTCAATTTCCCAGGACACTGGTAAATACACTGTATCCTCTGGGTCACTTAATTTGTATCACCTTCAGCTCGTTTCGCGTGGTTAGCCACACCAGCATGCTCATTCATGGCTACCTCAGTTGTCTTAGGTGGGTGATGCTTTCTCTTTTAATCATGATTAAAAGTAAAATGGCATTACATTTCGTCTGGGAGATCACATTTCTCTTTCTAAACCAGTTCTATCTTGAAACAAAACAAATGAAATGGAGGCCATTGCTATTGTTAAGTACGATAAGGTTTTATCTTCTCACACCTTCAAGGTTTTATTCCCCGTCCTCCCCCCGCCTGTTTCTCTGTATGTCAGTTTTTAACAAGGAAAAAAAGGCTCACAAGGATATTTAGAGGGTGAGAAAATGTTAGGATGGATCTGAATCTCTTTATTAATAGTCAGTTGCATAACAAATGCCACGGGGTTGGTAGGTTTTACTGCATCTGTTAAATATTAACAGTACTTGTACTTTCTGGGGTATTGTAGATGTGCCTGGATACTGCTCAGCCAATCACCGAGAAACAGGTTGCCATGGAAGCAATATCATGGATTCATTTCATTCTCAATGAAATCCACACAGCAAGACAGATCTGTAAAAATAACCCATGTAAAACTGAAGCAAAATATTTCTGGGTGTTTGTTCTATGCCTTTTGGTGCATGTGTCTGTTTTCCATTTTAAAAATAATCTAAAAATATCTGGGTACTCAGGAGAGCTTTCAGAAAAGCTGGAGCTCTTACCCTTGCCGAGTGTTTGTTCTTCTTTGGGGCGTGCTTAATGGTGTGTTTGAAGGGCTCAACCTCTTCCTTGTTTACATTCTTGATCACAACACTTTAGGCCAAATTTTAAAATGAAAAATAGGCTACTCCGAACATCTGGCAAGTATGGAAAATTTTAAAGAATATTTGCATACCAATAATAAACATAACTAATGATTTTTATTTTCTGTGAAGGACTTTAATAACTCTCTAGATTAGGTACTACAATTACCTTATTTTATAGGTAAAAATGAAAGCTCAGAGAGGTCAAGTAACCTCTTCAAGGCTGCACAGCTAATTAGTGGCACAATCAGGTTTCTAGTCCAGATTCTTCTGGTGGTAGATGCCACAATCCCAAATTACTATGGTGTGTTTTTATTTTCATGGAGGAGAGCATCAATATTATTTAAATGTCACTAGAGTCAAAACATATCATGTATCTATGCACCTATCTCCATTCATACATACACACATGCACACTCATAAGTAAACACACCAAGCCCTGCTCACTTCTTTTGTCATTGCTTTTATAACAAGCACTGTGTTTACTTATTCCACTGAAGGGATCATGTGTTTACCTGGTTCCTCATAGCTAGGCTCTGAGTCCTGGTCATTATGAATATGTTTGGGAAGATGCACAGCAAGACAGCGACTGGCACTCCCACATTTGCATTCGGATAAACTGGGAGGAACTACTGGGGAGAGAGACATACCACCCAACCCAGGATTCCAGTTCGGGGAAAGAAAGCCTCAAAACATCTGGCTGTAAAAATCTGTGGGGGATGCAGCAGTGGGAGAATCTCCCAGCCTCACAGGAGAGTTTGTTGGAGAGGCCCACAGGGTCCTGGGGCATACACAAAACCACCCACCTGGGAATCAGCACCAGAAGGGCCCAATTTGCTTGTGGGTAGTGAGGGGAGCAACTGAAAGCCGGCAGAGAGCTGAGCCAGTGGAATTGTTCCCTCTCAGACCACTTCCCCACATACAACACCACAAAACAGTGGCGTGGGTTGCCCCACCCTGGCAAATACTTAAGGCTCTGCCCCTTACTATGTAACAGGCATGTGGAGACAAAGAAATGTGGCCCACATGAAAGAACAGATCAAAGCTCCAAAAACAGAATTAAGTGATGAAGAGATAATCAACCTATCAGATGCACAGTTCAAAATACTGGTACTCAGGATGCTCACAGAAATGGTTGAGTATGGTCACAAAATAGAGGAAAAAGTGAAGGCTATGCAAAGTGAAGTAAAGAAAAATATACAGGAGACCAACAGTGAAGGGAAGGAAACTGGGACTCAAATCAACCATTTGGAGCAGGAGGAAGAAATAAACATTCAACCAGGGCAGAATGAAGAAGCAAGAGTTCAAGAAAATGAGGCTGAGGAACCTCTGGGACAATTTTAAACATTTCAACATCTGAATCATAGGGATGCCAGGAAGAGAAAAGGAAGAGCAAGAAATTGAACACTTATTTGAAAAAATAATGAATGAAAATTTCCCTAATCTGGCAAACAAAGGAAATAGACTTCCAGGAAGTTCAGGGAGCTCAGAGAGTCCCAAAGAAGTTGGACCCATGGAAGCACACACCAAGACACATCATAATTACATTACCCAAGATTAAAGAGAAGGAGAGAATATTAAATGCAGCAAGAGAAAAGGACACAGTTACCTACAAAGGCGTGCCCATAAGACTGTCAGCTGATTTCTTCAAAGAAACCTTACAGGCAAGAAGGGGCTAGAAAGAAGTAATTGAAGTCATGAAAGGCAAGGACCTACATCCAAGATTACTCTATCCAACAAAGCAATCATTTAGAATGGAAGGGTAGATAAAGCGTGTCCCAGATAAGGTAAAGTTAAAGGAGCTTATCATTATATGAAATGTTAAAGGAACTTATCTAAGAAAAAGAAAATATGAACAGTAAAATGACAACAAACTCACAACTATCAACAACTGAACATAAAAGCACAAACAAAAACAAACTAAGCAAACTACTAAAACAGGAATAAAATCACAGAAATGGAGATCACATGGAGAGTTATCAGTGGGGATGAGGAGTGGGGAGAATGGGGAAAAAGGTACAAGGAATAAGAAACATAATTGGTAGGTACAAAATAGACAGGGGGAGGTTAAGAATATTATAGGAACTGGAAAAACCAAAGAACTTATATGCAGGACCCATGGACATGAACTAAAGGGGTGGGAATGCTAGTTGGGGGGTGGTGCAGGGCAGAGGTGAATAAAGGGGGAAAATGGGATGACTGTAATAACATAATCAAAAAATATATTAAAAAATGAGTAGGTTTGGGTTGATCTAGATATTTCTTAAGGCTAGGACTCTGCTTGGTACAATTGCTACTTTATATAAACATAGTTTATTTAGATCTACAAGAGTTTAAATGATAATCAAGAGATTTTTTTTTCATAGACCCTTAGCAAAAGCAAATTTGTTTAGGAGCTAGGGGGATGTCGTTTGGATAAATGAGAGCTTTGTCACCACTCTATCTGTGAACCACTTCATCCCTGAACCAAGAAATATGCCTGGTATGCTTGAATAAATGACTGAAATAAACACCTTAAAGAATTTTAGAAGCATTATTCTTCAACTGTAAATATATTAATTTGAAAACTTGCTTATCTAATATTTATTAAAACAGATCCTCTAAAATTAAAAATAGTCTAAGTACTTTAAAGTAACAAAAGTAGACAATAGAGTAGCCTTTTGACAGTTTCTCTATTCCCAATTCTTGAACTTGCTTGGCTGACACAGTAACACTTCATACATTGGTTAACATTGAGGAATAAAGTGCTTTCAATGTTTAGATTTTTAAAGACACATTTCATGTATCAACACTTCCTGAAAAACCATTTGTAATGAATGATTATCAGGGATGCATTTCTTCACCTCATCTGAACAAATCAAGTCTGTGAGAAGTGTCCTAACCTTTCCTTTCTGACTCAGCCCAGCACACCGAGGGTTTTTGTAAACTGTGTGGCTCACAGAGGGCTGTGCCTGTCGGCTTGATTTCTCTTCTGATCCCCTCTGCCCTCTCCTGTCATTTCAACTGGTTTCCCTGGGTCTGCTTCATAAACACAGCCCATTTTCTGTCTAATTCATGATCTGTTTCTAAGGCTGGTCTGTGGGTTTCGTGAAGTACCAGAGAAGTAAGTAAGTTTAATCAGCTAGTGCAGGGCAACCCCTAAAAGTGTTCATTAGCTCTCGCCTCTAGGCTCCAGGGTGACCTCATTTGTCTTCCTCCGAAAAGTGCCTGAGTTTGGTTTGAGTAAGTCCCTCATCATGGCTAGTGTCTTTTTGTTATTACTGTTGTTCAATTAAAAAAGGAAAATGCACTTGTTTAAGTTTCTAGAGACCTGTCTGCTGAATATGTGATACTGTTATAATTTGCAACAAAGACTCTAACCTACTCTTTATTTTGAAGAGAAGACATTCAAAAGGCAATTTCCTTTGGGAATATTTCTAGGAATTGTAAGTTTACATATACATGAATGTGTGTGAATATATTATGGATATATGTAGTTCTATGAGTTCAGTATACTCTATATTGTTTCTGAAAAGATTTAAAATAGCAGCAGTGACAACAGGAAAGGAAAAATGGACATACTTTGTGGGCTTACATAATAGTCACTGAGGCCTTTTATCAACTTGCAAGCCTGGTAACGTGTGGCGCTTTGTGGACATAACCGTGTTCAAAGTGTTCATGGGGTTGAGGCAAGGTGCCCCTCCTTTGGCCACAGGCAGCCACGGATGCTGCTGGGGCTTGGTCACAGTTATAACCTTGTAGAAGTTCAATTGGGTTCTTTAAACTAGGTAAAAATTTTCCAGAGGAGTGTGTAAGAGACCCACAGACCACTGTTGTGTGTTTTCAGCCGTGACATTTATTTCTGAGATAACCAGAAATAAAGGAGTCAGATGGTCTAAAGGGAAACGACTCAGGCACCCTTTTGAGAAAATAGCAATGGACACAATCGCTATCTTTCTGACTGGTCTGGGGCTAAGGTTTTGCCAGGAGAGGTCTTGCAGTGTTGATTCAACCAGGGCTGTGGCTGTTTTAAAAGGGTTTGATAGCCAGGTCTCCAGAGCTGATGAAACAGGGGCCGCCTCTCCCGGGGTGATTTGAAGGGCAGCAGCAGTTCAGCCTGCCCTTCAAATCTTGTGATCTTGTGCCCTTGTGATCTTGTCCTCAGTGGCTTTACTTCATTTGAAAATGTTCATGATTAGAGGTACTCCTTTGGGTGAAGTTGGGTAAGGGCCTTGTTTCCAGAAGGCTCCAGTAAACAAGACTATATTTTTATCTGAATTTACCATTAATGACCTCTCTGAACACAAGAGCAGATTAGCAAATTCGGCAGCTCCCTCCCGCCAGGAGCAAAGTGTGGGTGACTGAGACACGAGACAAGTACAGTTAGGATGGGAAAGTCTGAAGCAAGAGGTGTTGTCCCAGGAAGACCTGGGAAGTAAGGGGTGGGTGAGTGGGATGAATACAAAGCCAACGGATACCTGGAGGTGCATTTGCTGACTATAGGAGATTACAAAAGGGGGAATGAGGTCTGTACCACAGTTTCTCTGCAGGTTGCCTCTGCCTCTTGGAATAGCACAGATAAGCTATGAGGAAAGAAATCAGATCTTCTACTACTATTGACCTTTGCCAATTAGGTTGAACAATAATTTAAGAGTAATAACTTCCTTGGCTTCCTGACTCAAAAAAACCCACCTAATTAGCTAAAAGATTTTGGGCTCTGCTTGATGACTCACCTTTTCTCCTGACTCAGAGACTACACAGGTTCCCAACTAAAAACATCTAAAGAAACTTAGCATCAAATGCCTCTTGCTTTACTTGCTCCAATCTGGTACCCTAGTTCTAGATTTTTTCTTTATTATTGAGGCCAAATGCTCACTTTGCTTCCAAGATATAATAGATAGATCCCAGCTCCATTCATTTATTCAGTCACCAAATATTTATTGAATACTTGCTGGGTGTCAGATACCATGCAAGGCACCAAGAACACCAAAACAAATTAAACATGGTGCTGTCCTTGAGAAGTTGTCTTTAGAACCAGAGAACTTGCCTTGATGCCTGGGGTGGGGGGTGTTCCCAGGGTCTCCCCTCCATGACCGGGGTCTGGCCTTGTTTAAGGAGCTTCTACTTCCGCCACTCTCTCCCTCCTGAGCAGGGGCAGCTGCTCCAGAATCTCACTTCCTGACCAAAACCCAACTCTCACACCATAAGGTTTGTACTGAGAATATTTTGGAGAGAAAAAATTAATTTACAAATATTTGAAAACTCCTCAGAAAGGCTTTGGACTGTTTTCTTTTTGCTCTAAGGGTTGTAAAATTTCCTTTACTGTCCTCATGGGGAAAGGAAGTGGGATTCAATTTAACAGAAGAAACAGCCGTTTTAAGAGATCTGCATCCTTGGAATGATGGCCTTTAAGAGAAGCTTTTTGGAAGATTGCATTGTGCTTTTACCTGGTAGCTGATTCCTGTGAAGAGAATTTGACAATGAAAGCTGTTGAAGACATGAGCCTTGACTTACGCAGTTCAGACCCCAAGGTTAATGATTTGGAAGAATATATAAAAATGTATGTTAGAAGTATTGTCATTTCACTTTGGTAGTCAGCAGAGTTCCTCTATATTTTTACTTGTGATCTATGATGTTTTCTAGTTTTGTGCAATTAAGAAAATGTAAGAAAAATGCTCAATTCTTGGTCCCCATTTAACTCACAGCGAATATTTTTTTCACTTTGCTCTAGAGGGTTTCTTTCTTTTTCTCTCTTCTCTCTTTTTCTATTTCCCTTCTTCCCTCTTGCCCTCCATTCCCTCCCTCCCTCCCTCCCTTGTTCTCTCCCTCTCTTCTTCCCTTTCTTCCTTTTTTCTGTAGTAATGTATGTCCAATCGACATTACTTGAACGTGTTTGTGGAAGAAATGGCACCTTTTTCATCAAAGATCGTGGCCTCTTTTCCTCGGGTACAGCTGTTGTCAGAAGCTGGCTTTGCAGCTAGGGATTGCATTTCCCAGCCTTCATGTCTAGTGGCTGCTCCTAGTCCAATGAGAGCAGAAGACCTGTAGTCATTTCCGTCCCAGGTGGTTAAGAAGTAGGAGGCCCTTTGTGTGTTCTTCTCCTGATCATAGAGGATTCAGCACAGGAAGCAATGGTTGTGGGGGATGGAGACACCAGAAGAAAGGGACTGCCCCAGGAACACCACCCAGAGGACGGCCATCTTCCCTTCAGGAACACCTGTTTATGAGAGTTTGAAATAAACTTGTCAGGTGTCAAGCAACTGAGAGTTGGGAGCTTGTCTGTCACTGCACCTAATATTATTCACCTCATTCTGTCTGCTTCATACCAGGTACGGACCTCAGCAGTTTAGGGGACACAAAGATGAGTGAGGAATCATCCACACGTTTAATGGAAAGAAGGCAAACCTGGAAGTTTAAAGAAAGGAAAGCAAACAATTACAATTCAAGGTAGATTTTAGTCACTTGGAAGTTTAATAAGACGCTTTGAATTGCAAGTGACAGGTATCCAATTTCAATTAGCTTATCAAAGGGGGACTTTATAAACAGAATGCTCATATTATTTATAAAAAGATTGAAAAACCAAGCAAGGATGTAGCTGGTTCCTGAAAGAAACTGGGACCAGGTTGTTCATGCTGCCAGGACTCACTTCTTACCTGTTGATATGGCCACTGGGGTCTCCTGAGGCAGCTCCTGTGGACACCACAGGGTTAGTTGGGGGGTGGGGGGCTGGGAGGAACAATGATACTCAGAAGTAAAGGAAGTCTCTTTTATTCTCAGAAGAAAGGAAAAGGTTTTTAGCAGACAAAATAATTGGTTTCCTCTACAGATGTAGTAATTATTTGCCAATTCGCATTCCTTTTTTTTCTGGTTTTGTTTAGTATATTTTGCATTGTTAACATATCCTGTTTTTATGTCTACCTTCTGAGCTCAAATTAGATCTTTCCTTTTTGTTTCTCTGCCTTTCCCCATTCCCAACAGCGCCTCATTATATAATGGGAGCTTAACAAATATTTATTTTTAATCGGCTGAGAGAATGTAATTAGAGTTATTTGATGGACTTGGGGTTCTTTAAATCATCTTAAACTGGGACTCTTTTTTCATCACTGTCTCCTCCTCTACATCAGCCTTCAACGCCAGCCAACCTGTGGCTTATGAAAATGCCTTGCAAGTAGCTACCTCTGATATTTCCCTGATATTCTCCCTATCTTGGGAGTCTGTTCTCTCTGCCAGAACAAAGTCTATCATCCAAGCATTTCAGGCCCAGGGCAAATCCCACCTCTGCCAGGAAGCCTTCCCAGCCCACCACATGCACAGTGGCTTTACTTCCTCTGAACTCTTATCACTCTGTACCATCTGTTGACAAGTAAACATTTTGTTGCATTGTTCTTATATAGTTATACACTGTTACATTATTAATAAAAAATTTAAATTTTGATTTTTTTCCCAATTAAGTTGTAAATTCTTTTGAAGAACAGTAACAGTCTCTCAGACCCTCCATAGTGGCTGAAGAAATAGCTTGAATATACTCTCCTAATTACTCTTTGCTGATAGATTGAATTCATCTTTTGTTTTCAGTTTCCAGAGAGTTATCCCATATATAGGATAGAGAGCTAAGAATTTCCAAACATTCACAGTGCTGCCTTAAATACATATGTTTCCTTTCATTTTTAAATAAAAGGGATCTACGAAATGGTTGAGTGGAACATAGCAGAACTTCTTTTATTTTTAATATACACCCTCAGGGATAATGAAATGGATTGCGTAAAGGGGAACCAGAGTCAGGCTGCCTAGTGCCTGTGCAGAGAAGCAGGCTCCATAGAAACATAATTGGTCATCACTAATCGGATTGCTTTTTCTACACTGCTCTGCATAGAGGTGGATTCTCCAAATGGTGATCTGAAAGTGATGTGTATGAAAAGCACAGGATGTGTGAAAGGAGGTGAGAAAAAGCTGGGCTGGGGAAGATGAAGAGCTGCCACAGTTTCTGACAGGGCGAAGGGTGTGAAGATTAGAAAATACCTAGACTCTGAACAGCGAGGCTTTAAATATTTGAAAACAATTTCTTCTCTCTCCTTATTCTCCACTGTACCACCCCCCACCTGTTTCCAGGATTCTGCTCCATACCTTGTGCTTTCTGGAATCTTACTGCTGACCTCACTGGCTTTTTAAAATCATGCTTGTCCCCGATTTGCGAATGACACAGAGGGTACAAAATTATGAAAAGACTCCTCCTACAGTGGAAATAGATAACTTTGGCATTAGAGACATAGCTCCTCTTAATGTCCTCTTCTCAAAAATTGTTATCATTATTTGCTAAAAATGGAACATGGATTTAGATATTTGCAGAATTCATAGAATCATAAGAGGCTAAAATTTAAGTAATAGCTTCAGAGTATAGCTTTTTCAGGCCCCCATTTTATAAATTTAAAAAATCCCCAGTGAACACATAGCAAAGGAGCAAAAAAATGAGAAATCCAAATTTAACACTGATGACCATAATTTTATAACTAAAGTGTACATCTTAAATTTTGAAATTTAATTTACAATTAGTATTACATACCCAGCAGGTAAAATAGCGCCCTGGATGCAGAAATGGTACTCTTTAGTTTACTGGCCTCGTTAGTCACAAAACAAATGAACAATGTAAATCTCCACATTTTAGGAGCCGAGAGTTGAGAGGATTCCACTTGGGGTGTGGTTGTCAACACAGAAAATTACCCGTAGGCCTAGATCAAGGGAGGAATGCCCAGAGCACTCTCTCTCTGGCTTTCTGTCCCACTGAAAACCAGCCCACTAACTTACTTTAAAAATTTATGTTTCTGTATTTCCTGTCCTAAGATATTAAAGTGACTTACTATTAGGAAAAGTACTCTATATTTTTATTCTTCTCCAAGTCCATAGGATAGGACTGGAAGACTGTTAATTGCTTAGAGTTGATGCTGATATGCTGATAGTTCCCACATTATTTTCCTTGTCTAGAAACAACAGTTAACATTCATTTAGTTCTGAGCACAAACCGGGTTCTTTGCTTATGTCACCATAGCTATTCCAATGAGTGGAGCGCTGGTTATTATTTCTACATTATTGATGCTAAAATAGGCTGAGAGAGCTTATCCAGATGATAAGTGAGGAAGTTAAGATTGGGATCTGGGTAGCCTGACTCCAGACCACCTACCATGATGCTAGACTGACTCTCAAGGGGAGTATCGTTTCTTCCAGTTCTTGTCTCTAATCCAGGAGCACACTGAATAGATCACGGTGCTCAGGGGGTACTTTGTCCTCTTGAATGACCTGGGATCAAAAAGAGAATATAGTCAGGTCCATAGATGGTTGCCTTTTTCGAGGGACAGAAGAGGGATAGGATCAGGGAGTGGTGACTTTGGAAATTCTACTCACCATGACTAGTGCTTGGAAGTCACCATAGGGACTCAGGGTCGGGTTCTGATTTCTCTCTGCAAGTCAGACCAAGGTAAGGACAACAGGGTAACTCCTACACATGGTACCTATGGGTTTCTACTCGAGAAGTATTTCCCTCTTTGCTGCCTTTTACTTCCTGACAAATAAATGAATACGTTAAGTGCCTGCAGTTTGCAAATTAGTTCTGTCCTGTTTCCCTCATAATCCCCAAAGGCCAATATTTTGGCATTCAAACTGTTACCTTTAAGATTGCCTAAGAGCAGGTGCAGAAGCCACACAGAAATCCTCCGTGACTTACTAGGTTTTTGATTTGTGGTTTGGAAAGTACAGGGTCTGGCAGAAGTAGCGCCTGCTTCAGTGTGGTTGGTAAGGTAATAATACGGATGTAATCAATTATAGTTTTATTTTGAACATTTTACCTATAATGTCATACTGTGTGCTTGAGTGTGATATTGTTATGTTATAGAATTATATGATTATGACTTTGTAATTAAAAGGCATTATTTGTGCTGGACCCTGTGTAAGTGTCAGGTAGAGAAACGGCTTTCGCACATGCTTCTCTAGACTGAAAGGGGTAGTCTTAGCTATAAAAGCACACAGTTCATTGCGTTTTCAGATCCGCACTCCGGTGCCCTGGTCAGCTGCCCTGCAATCGTGGTGCATGGCAAGCCGTTTGCAGATGATTGGAGAGTCTCTCTAGGGAGGGGGTGCTTTATATGTAGGCAATAGGAACTCAAGATAGAATAAAGAACACAGTCTCAATGGTTCCATTTTCTCCTTCATGTTGTTAATAATAAATATGGCCCAGCATTCCATTCAAACAGCTCTCCAGAACCTACCCTCCTGTACTCAGTACTCACTAAGTGGGCCAGGCTCTTCCTCCGTGCCAGAGCCTCCTTGTACAGACCCTCTTAATTAGGTTATTTTAGGGTAATGAGGCCATCTGTGCCTTTCAGCTGAGTCAGCCAACAACTCTGCTTCCACTCAGCCCGGAGAAATGCAGGGGCAGCTGGGGGTGGAATCCGAAGGCAGGGCTGGCCCCACCCAGCCTGGACCACCAGGGCCCGCAGGTGGGGGCATGAGCGCAGTAGCCTGGCCCTCCTTTGTTCTTCCTTCCAAGTCCAAGAGCATGCCAATGGGAAATCAGGTGGGAGAGGTATTTACTGGGTTCCAGGCACTTTTTCTTAGCCCTTTGGAAATGTGTCTTCATTTAATCCTCCTAAGTACCTAGTGAGGTAGGGACTGTTACTATACCAATTTGTAGATGAGAAAATTGAAGCACAGAGAGATTCTGTGACCTGCTCCGGGTCACAAAGCTGGAAAGTGACAGCACATCTGAGATTTGAACCCAGTTGGTCTAAGAGAGAGAAGGTATAGAACTCCCTCTTTTGCTACCTGAGACCTGGGGAACTCTGCTGTGTCCTACTCACTGGGCAGTGGCACCCCCATGCTCCTCCAAAGGGCAGTGTGACCTAGGCCGGGAAGACAGAAGTGGGGCTGTCCCCTTCACGGCGCTCTTTGGCATGAATTCTAGTCCCAAACACTCCAACAGTGCAGGGGTGCCCTCCTCCTGGCTGCTCTGGGCCAGGAGACAGCTCCCAGCAGAGAGCTGGAACCAGGCTGTCTCTGAAAAGAGAGGACTTGGGCAGAGAGGCGGCTGATTCCTTTCCATGCCAAGCAGGCACAGTGCCAAACTCTCATGAAAGAACTCTGCCCACCTTCCTTTCTCCTTGACCCAGTGGGAGCAGGACGCTGAGTCTGTAGGCAATTTTTTCTTGCCTTTGAACAGGGAGGCCCCTTCCAGGGGGCTGAGAGCCTGGGCATGTGTGCTGGGGCGTGTCTCTAATGAACTCCGAAAGGTCAGCCTGCCTTTCCAAGAATAAAGGTCTTCTTTCTTACCTTAGGCGTAGTCCCGCTGGCAGTGTGTGTGAGTGTGTGTGCGTGAGCACGTGTGCATCTGTGTGCATGTGCACCTGTGTGTGCATGTGTGTGTGTGTGTGAATAGTGGCTGAAAGAAGAAAAAGAAAAGCCAGCACCTCACTGCGAACACTAAAAGAGTCCTTGAAGTGGGGCTTGTCTGTTGTCTGGGGGGAAGAGCACTTGACGTGGAACGCTCCAAACCACAGTGAGTGTCCTGTTCCGAACGCGAGGTCACCTTTTCGTAGGGACTGAAGCAAGCGCAGCACCTGCATTTCTCCGGGTGTCCTGAGGGCGGAGCCTCCCTTTTGCAAGGTTTGCTTCCTCACCTGGCAGACAAGCCACAGTCTCAGCAGGCCTGGGTAAAAGACACAAATGTACAAAAGATGTATCTTACATGGGGGAAAGACAGTGACTGCTTCCTCCACTCTAAAAAACTCTAACGCTCTTGGCAGCCACCCTGCCCTGCTCCATCAGAGCAGAGCTGAAGTCAGCCCTCAGAGTCAGGGTCACGGCAAAGCCTTACCTCAGAGAGACCCTCTACCCTGGCAGCCACGGCCCAGGGCTTGTCCTGTTGATGATACATACTCATACACAGGTTTATTTAGATAAACACATGCGTATACACAGTGTCTTATATAAGTATATGAAAGAACTAAGTTCCATGTTTCTGCAAATAGTACCAGCGTGAGTTCTAGATATTTTCCATTATAAATGGATAGTATGAATAAAAACTATTGCACTTAATGACAGTAATCAAAGAAGGACTGAGAATGGTGTTTCCAATTTCCTCCCATAAAGTCATTCTCCCCAGGTTAGATGGAGTGTCACTGCCTTCCTGGCAGGTCTCCCTTGGATTAGAATGCTTGGAGTGCCCTGGACCCCGTGTCTGTGTTTGGATGCTTTATTAACTGTATGTGGGTGGCACAATTCTCTTCCTAGAATTTGATAAACATTCACAGATTCCCCACTTCCCTTTCCTCTTTCCCATCCATGGACCTCATCCCACATGACTCCTCTCTGCTCTCCCCACCTTGGCTCCAGAGACAAGAACATTTATTGCTTTGTTTTATGGTTGTCCTGAAAATAGACATTGGCTCCTGCATCGTGTAGCATACAGAATTTTAATGAGCACCAAGCAAGCAGCGTGGTCCCTTACTCTGATTATGAGTGGGGTGACGTCAACCTATCCAGGAAATACTGAATTGATTTTAAAATTGCTTTGAAGTCAAGTAAACGTGGGCCGTGCATTACCTCCGGACTGCTCTGCACCCACGCACACACCCCTTTTCATTCACCTCAGCACCAGGAGTGTTAGAAACCACCTGAATCTGTGCCCTTAAAAATATAGGTTGAGGGATTGGGGAATGTTGATTTTTTTTAAAGCCTCAATTTTATAAATTGCCATTATCCTAGATTTAAAGTTGTCAGACATTTTCAGCTTCCATTTTGAGAATCTTCTTTCTAATTCTAGGATTTGATTCATTTACTAAAACTGGGAATTGCTCTTTTGCATCATCCCTTCTGCCCCTCCCTCCTCCCGTTTTCCTCCCACACGTTTCTTCAAGTACATTTTGGTGCTTCCACATAAAGGGCACTATATTTCTCATCCTGCTGTATGAAATGAAAACCCCTAGCATCCAGTATGTCAAAAGCTGGCATTGTGAGCTCTTGGTAAGAGCAGGCAGCATTCAGCAAGACACTGTCTAATATCAAAGCCAGATGAACTCTCTCCATACCCAAACACTCACACAATGAACCCCACCTCTGCCACGGATCGCCCCATGAACAACAGCCCCTCTCTCAACTCTCTACAATGTGGTTAAGTTTTTAGATTGCCACCTTCACAACCATTTGCCTTTTCTTTTGCAAGCTTTGTTTCAGTTTGTTGGTTTCAGTAGTGATTAATGAGTTAATCACGAAAGATTTCTGAAGGGTTTTTTGTTGTTGCTATTTTTATTTATTTTTTTATTGTTGTTCAAATACAGTTGTCTCCATTTTCCCACCACCACTTTCTACCACCCCATTTACCCCCATCTCCCACCCTCAATCCTACCCCCTTCGGCTTTCTCCATGTGTCCTTTATACGTGCTCCTTGATGACCCTTCCCTTTCTTTCCCCCCTTAGATTTCTAAAGTTCTGTAGAACAAACATACTACTTACTGCAAGGGTGCCTTATGCAGCATTAGGAAGATCAGTTAATTCTCCAAGCTTCACACAAAGCAGCAGCAACAACAACAAACTTTTAAATTCAACTGCAGTGGCTTCAGAAATGTTAACATTTTTAGTAACTACCTTTAGTGCCTTAAGGTTTGTTTATTTATTTATTTATTTATTTATTTTGCTTTTTAGTTGATTCCCTGGTCATGTTTCTATTGGAGAAAATCCCCAGTGTTCTCTAAGAGCGATCATTACTATAAGCATCCCTGGGACTTCCCTCATCCCATTCAAACAGATCTGACCACTTAATAATTAAAGTACAACCACACAGAAGTTACAACTAAAGTGCAGAACAACCATCATTCAGAATCTAGCTGAATGGAAGTCCTACAACTAGGGATTTAAAGAAGACACACTGAGGCTGAGCCAGCAGGCACCATGTCTAAGTCTTTATCAACCTGGCTCCCACTGTTTGCTCCACCCTGGTGATTCCCTGATACCCCCACCACCTAACTTGTGGGCCCACCCAAGCTGTTTCCAGTGGTTTTTCTGTACAAATTGCCTGTCTTGGCTCATACCTCAGGCTTTCCTAAAATCTCTCAAACAAACAGCATCTGGCCTCAGCATGTCCCATACCTCTCACTGAGTGGCCCCAGGCATGGCACTAGCAGCAGGCAGCCTTAGTTCATAGCTTGTCCTCTCCTGGGCACCTCTAAGCCCAGCACAAGTAGCAGCCATCTGCAGATCACTTTGTAGCTCATGCCAAGTGGCCACAGGCAGAACACAGGTGGTTGCTAATCTTAGTGTGGGGCTCATGGAAAGCCCCACAGCCAGTGCACCCAGTAGACAGCTTCAGACCACATCCAAACACCACCCAACCACCTCCACAAGTAACACACTCAAAGGACGGACTCAGCAGGCACCAGAACCCTGCCAAGTAAGTCCTGCTCTGTGGGGTGGGCCCCTGCACAATTTATTCTCCATGGTGGTCAGTAGTTTCAGCCAGACCTTGAAGCCTATTGGCCTGGGGGTAAATCCTTCCCATTTGTGTGCCAATAGCAATCAAGTATTAACTATAACAAGAGAGTGTAAACAGCCCACATTTGAGGAAGGAGCTGGAGTGCCCAGCTTGGGTGATTAGGGAGGCTTTGCCACTAGACCCTATAGAATGTCTGCTACATAAGGCCACTCTACCAAGCCTGAGAGATGTAGCAGCTCTACTTATTACATAGAAACAAACACAGGGAGGCTGCTAAAATGAAGAGACAAAGAAACATGTTGTAAGTGAAAGAACAAAACAAAACTCCAGAAAAAAGAACTAAACAAAATGGAGATAAGCCATTGACTAGATGCAGAGTTCAAAACACTGGTTATATGGATACTTGATGAACTTAGTGAGAACTTAGTAAGTATAAGAAAGGGACATGGAAAACATAATAAAGAACCAGTCAGAAAAGGATAGAATAACTGAAATGAAGAATAATTTACAAGGAATCAACAGTAGAGTAGATGAAGCTGAGAATCCAAGCAGAGATTTGGTATATAAGGAAGCAGAAAATACCCAATCAGAACAGCACCAAAAAAGAAAAGAGAGAAAGAAAGAAAGAAAAGAAAAAAAAAAGAATCCTCCTAAATGAAGACAGTTTAAAGAACCTCTCGGGCAACATCAAGTGTACCAACAATGGGGGTACCAGAAGGAGGCTAGAGAGCAAGAAATTGAAAATCTATTTGAAAAAGTAATGACAGAAAGCTTCCCTAAACTGGTGAAAGAAATAGACATAGAAGTCCAGAAAGCTCAGAGTCCCAAACAAAGAGGGCCCATAGTAAGACATATCATAATTGAAATGCAAAAGGTTAAACACAAAAAGAGAATCTTAAAAGCAAGAGAAAAGTAGTTACCTACAAGGGAGCTGATTTCTCAACAGAAACTTTGCAGGCCAGAAGGGAGTGTCAAGAAATATTCAAAGGATACAACCAAGGTTACTCTAACCAGCAAAGCTATCATTTAGAATTGAAGGACAGATAAAGAGCCTCCCAGACAAGAAAGAGTTAAATGAGTTCACCACCATGAAAACAGTATTACATGAAATGTTAGAGGGTTTTCTTTAATAATAAGAAGAAAAAAGGTAAATATGAACAATAAAGTGGCAATAAATACATATTTATCAATAATTGAATCTAAAAAACAAATGAACAAGCAGAGCAGGAAAAAAAAGAATAGAACTACTGTATGACCCAGCAACCCCCTTCTCAGTGTCTACCGAAAATTTTGAAAACGTTTATTTGTTGGGAACCATCCTGCCTGGTTTCAGGAGCTGTAACCCCGTTGACAGGTGAAAAGGCCTCATGGCTAGGGGACCTGAGGACCATAAGCCACTAAGGAGACAAAACTTATCCTCCTGGCAGGGGTGTAGCCTCTGCCCCCTTTACTTCATCCTGCTTGGCCTCTGGAGGATGGCTGGATAGTCAATGATGGGTAAGATTCCTCAAGGAAGGAACAACCCAAGACAGGCGCAGTCGTGAAGGGGACATTAGGGAAGGACTTAGGAGATAGTGGAGAAGGGACAAAAAACCCTCACCCCTTGGCTTTATCATAGCCTGAGTCCTCATTTTATATGTAAAAAATCTCCTAATCTCTTGGTTGCCTTGCTTCCCCTGCCTGATTCAAGCCAGAAACAATGCCAAAGGGGGATGCATCCCTGTGCCAATCAACAAAGATCAGCAACTGACAGTGGGAGAAGTTTTTGGAATCCCCCGATCAACCTCTACTTCCCCCACTGTCAGTTGCTGATCTTTGTTGATTGCAACCTGTACAACATGTTCAACATTCTCAGGTGTTCTGCTTGTTGCAGGCCTTCCAGCACATGGATTACTTTCAACAGATTCTCAACCATCTTTGAAGTGTTTGAGCCACATTTTTATTTGCAATGCACTCACTGTATCATCCCTGAAAGCCTTCTGAATCATCCAAATAGTTTCCATGGAGGAATGTTCAAACTTAATGCAAAATTTGATGCAGATTCGTTACTCGACTTGCTCAGTCATTTTGAATGCAACAGCCACACAGTACACGTGCTCACTCAATGGCGTCTACCATTCCCACTGACAAGTACAGTGAAGTTGTCATTGTTCACGCATATGCATTCCAGTTCACTCTCCTTGGTTGACAGGTTACATCAATGTTGTGCAAACTGTTCTCATTGTATGAACAATGGCTGGACATTTTCTGGACAGACCTCATATGTACCCCCATTCAGCATTATGCTAGGTAGCCAAGACACAGAAACAACCTAAGTATTTTTCGATGGACGACTGGATAAAGAAGATGTGGTACATATACACAAGGGGATACTACTCAGCTATAGGAAAGGATGAAATACTGCCATTTGCAACAAGATCGATAGGTTTTGATAGTATCATGCTCAGCAAAACAAGATGGAAAAGAACAAGAACCAGGTGACTTCACTCATATGTAGGATATAAAACAGATAGCAACAAACAAACTCAGACACGGACAATGGAAGAGTGGTCACCAGAGGAGGAGAGGGCAGATAAAGAGGGTACAGGGGCAAAATATGGTGATGGAGGGAGACGAGACTTTGGGTAGTGAGCACAGAATGCAATATACAATGATGTATTATTATAGAATTGTACACTTTCAACTATGTAATGTTACTAACCACTGTCACCCTAATACACTTAGTTAAAAATACATTAAAAAACAAAAAAGAAATGTGAAATTAAAGACTTTGGCCTTCTAGAAGCCAAGTTAGTAATAAGCATTGCATGCTCATCTTTTTAAAAAAATTTATTCTAACCCGAGGACATTTTTTTAAAAATTGCTTTTAGAGAGAGAGAGGAAGGGAGAGAGGAAAGGAGAGTGAGAAACATGAATGCTAGAGAGAAGCATGGATTGGTTGCCTCCTGTGTGAGCCTGGACCAGGGATTGTATGTACCTGGACCAGGGAATGAACCGGCAACCCAAGCATATTCCCTGACCAGGAATTGAGCCCACAACCCTTTGGTTAGGGGACGATGCTCCAATCAACTGAGCCACACTGGCTAGGGTCATGCTGATGTTTTAATACAGAAATTCTACCTCTAGCAATTTATCCTAAAAAATGAAAATGGCCATGCGTACATTTTATCTGCTAGGTTCACTGAAGTACTGCATTTTAAAGCAGTTCCTTGGAAAATCTCTGCATTGTATTGTAATTCAATTAAGTTAGGAGATGGATTAATAGGCAGCCACTATACATAATATTTTAAAATATTATTTCAGGACATGAAAAATTATTGCAGTATACAGAGTGGAAAAGGAGATCACCACACAGCATTTGCAGTATTCTATTAGAAAAATGTTGAGTGTTAACTGGTTATATGTGCATTTGTATATTTATGTGGGCACAAGGTGCACACACAACGAATGGGTACTATATGTTGTCTTCCCACTAATGCATGTACATTTATACATTTTACATGTTGTTAAACAAGAGCATTCTTCCTGTGTAAGGTTTATAGTTATTTTCTTGTTTTTCTGTGTTTTCCAAATATTCTACATCTCTTCGTAACCTATCAAGTATTTTGTACCTTTTAAAAAAATTTTCAATTACAGTTTGCATTCAACACTATTTTGTACTAGTTTCGCATATTGTGATTCTGATCTGACATAATTCTGACACGCAGAATGTGGGAAAAAACCCTAGTTCTGCTCAAGGATATTGTGTAATGTACTTTTAAATTCTGAGGCTATTAAATGCAGCTAGTGACAGATATTTCATCAGTTAGCAACAATATAAAAACAAAGAATACAAAACAGAAAAATGTTTAAAAACTACTCATACATAGCCAACTACTATTTATGTTTCCTTAAATTATATATTCTCCTAACATTCATTTTTATTATACTGATTTATTTGAATAAAGAAAATATGTATATGAAAAAAATTAGTTAAATTCTATGTGGTACACAAAGAAATGTGTGCCCTATTATTTGTTCTCAAAGAGCATATAGTACACCTATTTCAAACAGTAATCCATAACATAAGGCAAAATTTGATGTGTTGAGTGAGGGATTTAGACACATTGGTGTCCCAAAAGTCCAAAGACAGGTCTCATTGTGGTGGTGTGGTTCCCAAAGGAGCCCAACAGGGGAGGTGAACTTCAACTTGGTCTTCAAGGAATTCCTAGTCTTTGTGGAAGTGGAGTTTATTCAGGCTGAAGGAGAGCAGGCGGACGCCAAGGTGGGCTCCTGGACACCTCTGTAGGAGTTTGTGCTTAAACAGGCCTGACTTGGATACTGGCTTCATTCAAGATTAGGCTAAGTTTGGAAAGAACATCTCAAACTACCAGGCTGAGAAAATTGTGTTTAACTTATAAAGAATAGAATATTTCATAATACCTAGACTTTTCAAGCAAAGAAATCATCACATCCTTCATTTCACCACTTTAGAAATGATGGAAGAGTGATCTTGTTTGTGAACTAATTAACCGGCCCAGAGTGCGGGAACTACACCCTGAGGGAACAAAGGGAAGTTAGAGCTCGGAAGGTGCCTAGTGTGGGAGCAGTATTCCTTTGCTGATGCTGCTCTTCAAATCATTAACAATGTTGGGGGGGACTCAAACTGGTCAAAATGGCTTCCACATAGTCGTGTTTGATATATGATGGATGGATATATGAATAAATAACCATTTGGTTGATGAACCCAATAAAATGAACAAGAGCCATCATCTAAAGCCTGGAAGGAAATTGACTTTATATAGCTCACTTTCTGCTTCATTAAAGATTAGCTCATTTTTATCTACATATGACATGAGGCTGGACAAGGAAACTGATCCTTTCTGTTCTACGTTTTAGAGATGAATGAAGAGCAAACAGCAAACGAACGAGAGCAAATTGAAAACAAAACAAGACAAAACAAAAGCCCGACACATCCCACATGTCAACAAACTAAAATAATGTATTGTTGATTGGTTGTCCCTCGAGGAAAGAGTAGCTAAACCACCTCTTGAAGAAGGATGCTTAAATGTTTCCAGGTGGCTTTTACTCTGTCAGAACTCATTATGTGAATGTGGACACATATTTATAGGCTGCTAATACCCAGCTGATGAGAAACCATATCTGAATTACTTCTAAGTGTCCTGGGAGCCCAGAAGTAGCTAAAGCTTTTCTGCTTAGATGTCACTCTCAATCAATTGCAGCTGTTACCTGAGTTGTCATTTACCCATAATCTGGAACTAGGACTTGAACTCGAATCAAGCTTCAATTTCCTTACACTCGAAATTCAGCAAAACAGTCAAGAATTAAATACAGTAGAGTCAATATTAGTCGCATGATGTTTTACTCTTTAAAGCCATAAGGTAATAAATGAATAAATTTGGGACCAGTTACTCAAGATTCAAAGTCGATTTCTAATCTTGATTAATTTTATTGGTGGTTGTTTCTGCCAGTGTGGGACTCCCTTCAATGAGGATTTCATTTCTGGTATAATTACTAAAATGAGTTCATATATTATTGCCATCTGTCAGCTATTTAGTAAACCAAGGGGGCATGGACTCAGTCCTAGTTTATTTTCTCAATATTGAATACCACCCATTTTTATTATGCAGGTTCCTTCTGAAGAACTAAACCCTTGGGTAGCTATTAGAAACTGGATACAGTCAAACCATGTAACATTTTGATTTTTGTTTCTCCATCTAGTCTCTCAAATAAAAGGTTGACTAAAGGATCTCCAAGGCCTATTCTGTTGTTTGTTCTATTATTATTTATGATTCTGTAATCTTAGCTTGGCTTCTATCCAAACTGGTAAGAAACTCTAAAAGTCCGAATCTAAAGGACTATAGTGCATTTATCTCAGTTTATCAGTTGTAGAAATTGAGTGCGCTTCAGCGTGACCAATCCTATTTACAGGCACACTCTGTGACTCTCTTTTCCAGACATCGTTATCATTTGATTAGAGTGGTAGTTCTCACAGGTGGTCCTTGGACCAGCACCATCAGCATCATCAGGGGACTTGTTAGGAATACAGATTCGCAGGTCTGGCCCCCAACCTACTGAACCAGAACCTCTGGACAGCACACCTAGCTTTCTAAGTTTTAGCAAGCCTGGTCTATGTTGCTGATGCATGTTAAAGTTTGAGGACATTGCTTATGAGGTTAGAGTTGCAGGTTCTAACTCTGAAGTAACTACTGATTTAATTCTGTCTCCTAGCCTCACCTGTAATATTTCAAATGACCCCCGTTGTTCATCAGAGAGATGGGGATACACTGCTTGGCTGGGTCAGCTCCACTGCAACTCACAGATCTCACGCAATTAATTTAGACTGAAGTGTTTTCAATAAGCGTTCAAGGGCGTCTATTGCTCTGATCAGCAACTCCATATACATGAGCCATTTTCGCTCATGAACGCTGAGTGACATTCTGTCTTCGGTTAGACTGGTTTTTGTACTGTACCCTTTCACTCATTCTCGTTCCTTCCCATCTCCACATCTTAGCTCACAGCTGTTTTCCCTACTGCCTGAAATAAGCTTTGGATTTTCTAACAATCTAAATCTATCAAAACTTGAAGATAACTATCATCTCTTTGAAGCCTTTTCTTAATGTTATCTCGTGGAAATGCCTCCCGTAAAGAAACAAAAACAAACAAGCAAAAAACCTGTCTCTTGAAGAGTCTTAAATTGTATCACCTGGACAGCATTCCTCAAATGGCGTTCTACAACCCAATCACCTAAAACAGGTTTTAAAAAAATACAGATTTCTGCGTGCCTTTCCCGCTGACTACTGAATCAGAATCTTCTGGGTGCGGGATCTGTGTCTTTAATCGGATTCTCGGGAGATCCATGTGCAGCTAGACGAGGTGCTTAGAAATCACTGAGCTAGAATAGGGTTGGCAAATTTTTTCTGTAAAGGGCCACATGGTAAACATTTTGGTCTGGTGGGTTGTATAATCTCCCTCCCAACTCCCGAAGCAAGCTTCAATGACAAAAGCAGCCACAGAGAGTATCTAAACAAATGGGTATGGCTGTGTTCCAATAAAACGTTATTCATAGACATAGGGGCCAGGGGCCATAGTTTTCTGACCCTTGAGTTAGATTATTATTTAATTTGGTAGAGATGAACTACAGTGTCTAAAATCTTACTCTGCACTCTGTAGGTGCTTTTGGAATGAACTAGTAAATAAAGGAACCTGAAGAAAAGTAGATGGTGGAACATTTTAAATTCTAAATAAATAACTATCACAAAGATCTTGGCCGAAGTCACGCTGCCACATGAAAACTCTTGGTGGTTGGGGGAGCATGATGATGGGAAGGAGGAGTATGCATCTGAATGCTAATTAAGTCAGCTCATTTCTTGGTTTTCCATCTATAAATTATATTCTACCTAATTGACTTCCTGACAAAGGGTTGGTAGAGGAGTAATTTGTTTAATGTTTTAAAAATGCTACAGAGATGCTAAGTGTTATTGCAGAAAGAGGTTTCTAAGGAAGAACCAAGAATAAGTAGCACTAAAACTGTGCTTTTTGATTCCTGAGCAAAACCTTTAGTTAAATGTCTCCTGGAAAGTGGCAGTTTGCCCCCAACTCAAATGTCACTCCACCTCCCATTTTACTCAGGAAAACCTCACATACGCTGTGTGGGTGATATTGAAAGACGTCAGGACCAAAGTGTACTTAAAGCTGCTAAGAGGAAGCAGATGTTCTCCTTAGCCGGGCAAAAGATGCTCCGAGTTTCCAGTGAAATATGAACTTCTTGAAGTCCCCATGGGATCATGCCTTAAAATGTCCTCCTCTTGTTTATGCCTCGAATATGCAAAACAGTGGTGAAATGTGTTGTTCTGGGCGAGACAGAGGAAAGTTAATGAGCTAGAAACAATAAGGATCTCTATACTTGGAGAAAAATTGGAACAGATATTATCTTAAAGCTAGGACAAGATTAGAATAGTTATTTCCCTGAATTCTGATTTTTATATATATATATCTCTAAACATCTATCTCTGAATTATCCTGGTGGTTGGCTGGATTAACAATTAGATTTCTTTTAGTCTCTCTGTTCTCATGCTTTTCCAAGTAGAAATAAGTTGATGTTTTTTTCTTATCCCCTGTAGATGGTACTTTTTTCACCATAGTTGGTAACCAAGAAATAGTTGCAAGGGAAAGAGTAATTGGTGGCTTTTAAACTTAAGTGAAATCAAATGTAAAACTAATGCTTTCTGGACTGATTTGAATGCAGACAATTATAATTTTCAGCCAGAAAAAAATGTAGAGACTTGTATTTCTCCCTAATCAGAATGGCATCAAGTAGTTCACCCTGTAGAGAAAAGCTTAACAAGTATAATTTTTTTGTTTCTTTGTTTTCATTAAATACAAACTTGAGAAGAAGGCAAGTCCAGGGAAACTTGAGGAATCCTACAAGATTCAAGCCAGCCTAACGCTGAAAAGGGAAGTGGGGAGGCAACTGGAATGTTGATGGTTCCTGATTTACTGTAGAACAATTTATATTTAACAGTTAAGGCCACAGCCTTGAGTGGTGAACTTGTTTTTTGTTTTTGTTTTTGTTTTCTGTTTACCCTTCCTGGATAAATTAATGAAGGATTAATTGGAAAAACTTGAAATACAACTATAGTGACTACGACTACTTAAGGGCACAGCCAATGAATTTTGTTTTGCAGACATTTTGTTGAGGTGTACTTACGAATTGATCCAGGTGCTGTCATTGGGAACTAAGGCAGATATGAAGAGGTCTAGAGGAGGAGGATAGAACTTCTCTGGAAAGCAATAGGGCATTTATCTGAGAGATAGTGAGGAAGGCTGGCTGGTGTTCAAGGTGAGGGAGGAAAGTTTGTTTAGGATATGCAGAATATAAGTTTTATCTAAGTAATGCAAAGTCATCTCAGACTCTAGCTCATCCTAAAAGACCACGTCTTAGTCACATTCTCATGTCCAGACTTGGCATAGAGAGAAAGTGCACAGTAAAGATGCTTTGCGTAGTACAAATGCCTGCCTACTACCCATTTGGGCATAGGACAGAATTAAAGGCTCGCCTTTGAGATTGTAGTGGTGGTACGGGCTTGTCTTTCCCTCTCATCTCAAGGAATTGGATGAATTACTCCAAATTGTCAAGAAAAGTCTCATAGCCAAGGAATGTTAGAGCCAGAAAGCAACCTCATTGTTCCATTTGTGTAGACAAAGAAATTGAGATCCAAAGAAGAGAATTTTCTCCCCTAACACCTTTTTTGTTGTTGTTTTAAACAGCAATGGAGTGATTCTACTTTTATTGCTTTCATTTGATCCCTGCAACCTGAACTGCAAATATTATTATGATAATAAATTCATTGTATGTATGAAAATTGGGGTTCAGGGAGATGAAGTGAAACATCATCCTTGCCTCCTCCCTCTCTATGTCCATAAGTGACTCCATCAGTGAGCCCGTTGGAGGCTCTTAAATATCACTTAAGTCTTCTCATGTCTGGATATTTCCAGCACCCCGGTTATAGACAAAACTGCCTTGCACGTGTCTCTTGATCACAGCAGCAGATCATTACTAAGCCACTTGCCACGTACTGCCAGTTTGACCGTGACCTCAATCCTGTCTCCAAATATGCTCAGACAAGGATATGACTACATTAATGCTCCATTTCAAACCTTAATAAATTCCAGAGTGCATGTCGTCTGTGCGTGGAGTAAAAGGCTCCTTTAGGTCATCCGCCTGTGGATTTAGCCTCAGCAGTCTCCTCCTCTACCACAGCCCTAGGCTGTTTTCCACTTTACAGTTCTCAATGGGTTGACTGATAATGGGAGAGCAACTCATAGCAGCGATGGGGAACATCTTTTGCAACTTGAAGACTTCTCATCAGTTCATTTGAATCTCTATTAGCTAGCAGAATGCAAAATATTTGGTAGACATTCAACAGAGGTTTGCAGAATGAATGAATTATAGAAAGACGGGTCCTTTAGTTCCATTCAAAACAATGTTGTATTTTCTCACAACCGATGGTAATGGGTATGATTTACTCTCCCCCAAATTCTTGATATATAATAGGGTCAAAATGGAGGTTTCATTTAGACATTTCTTTTCCCTCCACACCTCTTCTTCAATTGGTTTAAACTTTGTAGATATTGGTTGGCCTTAACGATAATAGTTATAGCCCTCAAATAACTTGACTTTTTAGAGTATTTAATGAATATACTATTAATTATTCAAATCCAGTATAAATTGTGAAGCTTGCATGAATAAGTAGTTGAAAGCTTTTTCCCTGAGTTTGACAGGTATTACTTTTCTTTTCAAGCATGGAACATTTTAACATATATCTGTTGTTATGTTGCAGATGAAGATTCCATTTCATCCATTATTTGAGGTGTGAAAAGAAGGAAAACTTTTTCATTAGCCTTCCATCTCGTCATGTTAACGTGGACACTTACCTTCAGCAATGATGGCTGAGTTCTAATTTCTGGTGAGCATATTAATGATGTGTTAATATTTTTCCTTTAATCTTTTCAGGAAAGTTTTTTTCAATTTCTTAATTGGTGTCCAATATGCTTGAAAATAAGAGTGATAGACACATGCAAATGAATGCCTGTTTATATTGAACAGAAAATATTTGGGTTGAGTAGATTTTTAGCTTACACACTGCCCATATCATTTGTTCCATTTTCTTTTTGTATTAACTTTTTTTTTGTCAAAGGCATGAGAAATTTGCATCTGCAAATTATAACAGTAGTTTTTCCCATTTGATGATCTTATACCTTTGATTTTATTTTATTTAATGTTTGGTTTGCATTGATATGCCTCTCATAACCATTTTTATTTTCACCCCCAAAATGTTGACCAGCTAGGCTAGGCTTGAATATTCCCTTGACAGGGAAGAAGGAAAAGAAAGGTACCCTCGGAGGGTTAGCTTGGAGGGCATGGCCCAGCCAGCTGAGTTGAATGCAGAGCTCTGTTACAACCCTGCACATCAGCCTGGGCCCTCCTGATTCCTTCGGAGGACTCTCTGACTGGAATGGTGATGTGAAGGATAGAAGGTGACAAGTCTGGGTGTGGAGCCTACAACTGGTGCAGATGGTGTGTTTTATGATGTAGCCTGGATTATTACAGCAGAGTCCCTGTGTCAAGAAGTGTGGTTCTGTTTTCTTTTTTAAAATATTTTATTTATTTTGAGAGAGAGTGGTGGTGGGAGAAGGAGAGGGAGAGAAACATCAGTGTGTGGTTGCCTCTCAGGCACCCCCAACTGGGGACCTGGCTGACAACCCAGGTATGTGCCTTGACTGGGAATCGAACTGGTGACCCTTTGGTTTGCAGGCTGGTGCTCAATCCACTGAGCTACACCAGCCAGGGCTGGTTGTGTTTTCCTAATGAGTAATAGCACGGAAGGTACAACATAACTACTACTCCTACTCCTGTCATGCTAGTTCCCGGGCTAATTCTGACAGAGCAAAGAAGTATTTTGTTATAGCCACCTGGCCATTGTTGTCTATCTGCCTAAATTTCCATTTCTGAATCCAAACTTACTGCCTTGCTTCAAACCAAGCCATGACCATACTGTATTCTACAACATGCCATTAGCCCCAGATTTCCATTTGGATCCTAACGTATGTACCTCCCCAGGATGACTGCTGTAGCTTGGGTCTCTCACCATTGTGCTCTTCAAACAAATACTGATACCAACACTCAAATACCGGGTCTTGTCCCATTGAATCTTCTTATCTACCTCCCAGTGCTTGTTGCTGCGTTGGGTCAGTTATCCCAGTCCCTGCTCTTCCTCAGTAATTAGAAGTTTCTGCCAGCTCCATCTAGCCTCCCTCCTCCTATATTCCTGAACATCCATCATGACTCCTGCCCAAATTAGCCTAAATTCCAAAGGTCCTAGAATCCTGTTCGTGTGCTTTGTTCATTGATTTGTAGATGACAAGTATGTGTCAAAGGGATTTGTCCCCAGAGGGCAGAAAATAATATGTTCTAGAAGCAAGGAACCTCTGGGAGCCTTACGCAGGAATGAAGGTTCCAGGAACCCATGAGCTTTCTAATCTTTTAATGCACAAGTTTTTCTCACTCACCACAGACTTGCTGCTATCAAAAGCCTTGTTGTTATATGTCAGAGCTTTAAACACCCAAGGTTAGCAGTAGAAGTAGAATCATAATTCAGATAGATAAATTAAGCGTGGGCCCCTTGGATGTGAGGAAAAGCTAGGGCACGAGGTGTCACAGGCTGTCTGCAAAGCCCCCAGCTACAGAGGGGTGGAGGTGGTCTGAGAAGCAGTGACTGATGCCTGTGCACAATGGGCCCTGCAAATGACACTGGGGTAGGCGGTCACCAGGTGGCTGGATTGTGGTGTGGTATGGCATTGTTCTGAGTAGAACAGTTTCTGAGGTGGGTTCAAGAGGTCCTTTGACTTCGATTCCTGGGAAAGAGGCAAGCACATCACTGCAGGATGTAACTGATCTGAAAGTTTCGGGAGAAAAGTAAAGACCGGCGAACATGCCTTTTATTATTGGAAGGTGCATTAGGATGCATTGTTCATTTTGCTCTTCTTTGCCACCAAATTATACAGATTCCACAGATGGAATTAAGAAACTTCAGTTATTTTTTTCTAGTTTAGGTTTTCTGAAACTGAACTCCCAGAATTATCAGAATTGCCTGCATTAGTATGCCTTGGGGTGTTTGCAAAAATGCAAATTTCTGTGTCTCACCTGAGACCTACTAAATGGGAATATGAAGAGCACAGCTGTGTATCTGTCCTGGTCTTATGTACTGTGAAATTTGAGAATAGATTTTGAAGACCATTTAGTTTTGTTCCACCAGGGCAAGCTTCTGAAAACCTTAAATATATAGCATGTAGAATGGGCTCTGTCCAGAACAACAAAGAAAATAATGACAACGTTTTAAAACATTTTTGGGTGTGGGGAAATATACTTTTGGCCTTCAGGGGTTAGAAGTCTCCTGGGGGGGAGGGTGTGAACAGACAGGTAGGCAGAGTGGATGACAGAAGGAGATCCATTGGGAGCATCTTGGGCAAAAAAGGAGGCTCAGAAGGTCTTTAGGAATTGGAGAGACAGCCCAACTGGTATTTATCTTTTGGGTCTCATTGTGAGGGTTTGTAAGTGATGAACCTCAAAACAACTTCCCTAAGATTAAATTTATAACTGGCTGTCTCGGGATTATTTGAGGGTTGTATGGAACTACTTCTGTCAGATATTATCGTACATAAATTTCCTCACTGAGGAATTCAAATTCATTAAAATTTGAAGCTTACAAAGAGAATGGACCACATTGTTGGGATCCAGGGCCCTGAAAATAGGGTTATAGATCCATTGGATGACAGAGAGTGTCTCATGTGGCTGAGGACTGATTATCTAGGTACGCATGGGACAGTGTGGCAGACACTAGCTACCAGCAGCAATTTAAACTACTTAATAATATTAAAAATTTGGTTCTTTAGTCACCCTAGCACATTTCAAGTGTTCAATAGCTTGAAATGTATGGTTATCATATTGGATAGAGCAGATATAAAACCTTTCCATTATTGCAGAAAATTTAATAGGACAGCATTAATCTAGAAGAACTATCTTTGGTGGGGACGGAAAGCAGAGATGTTTGTATCCACTGAAAGACACTGGCCGGTACAGGGTGGGGAATATTGACCAGAGAAACAAAGTTAGCTTCAGTGCTGAAAGGATAATGTCTAATTAGTCTGTAAAACTCATGCATGTCTGCAGCGTATGTCTGGGCCAATTCCCAAGGTGGATTCCTGAGGCTGTCCTCATTCCACTGAGTATCAACTTCCTTGTTGAGAGGGGTACTGTAGGGGAATAAATTGACGTAGTGGCCCACCTGGGACTGTGTCTGTCAATATAACAGGTGGCTTGCCCTGTTATGTTACTCATCAGGAACTGAACTTTCATATTTTGGTTAGAAACCTAAGTCTCACTGGAGGTTCTTGTAAATGCTCATCTATCCAGAGAATGCAAATTTGGGAAAGACAGAAAGGAAGCCCAGTGCTTACTTCATTCAAGAAACCCAAGCAGAGAATCCAGGTACTAGGACTGAGTTAGGCTTGGTGAGCCAGACCCACCCGTCCAGGAGAAGGCAGTCCCAGGGCAGGTGGGGCAGCCAGAATTCTCCCCAGTGACTATGAGTGTGTGGAAAAAAGAGTGGAGGAAATACAGAGCATGAGCCAGATGTTTTTTAGAAGAAATAGCTCTCTTTGTTTTTGTTCAGTCTCCTTTCTTCCCAGGACTGCGATATGAGCACATCTGGAAGGGACCGAGCTGGGGGAGGGGCGCAGTACCAGATAGTCGAAGCCTGCCTTTCCCCAGCTCACTAAGGCTTTTTCTTCTCGGGCCAAGCTCATCTGACAGTCTCATTCTGTATGAGTTCTTTCCCAGGAGGCTCTTCATTTCCTGAAGCAATGAGTCTCCTGGCAGCCCCACCTACCAGGCTGCCAGACACAGCTAAATATCAGTAGCAAACCATGCAGCTGGGACAACTGCTAGGGTAAGACTCATTGGCAGCCTACCCTGTGCCAGGAACTGTCAGGGATATTATTCAGTTGATTTCTCATAATGAACCTATGAGAGAGAAATTATAATCTCTGCTCTGCGAAGAACCAAACTGAGATTCTGAGAAGTTAAATTACTTGAGGTCCCTGAGCTGAACTCGAGAATAGAGGATTGACCCAGGTATATTTGATACCAAAGCACACTTGCATTTCTGCTACTAAACTGCATGGTCAATTGAGCCTAACGGTTCTTGAATTTCAAAACCTAACTCTTTCCATAGTAGGATTTTGTGCTTGTAGGAAGGAGGGGATAATGGATGGCTGGATATGATGGTTATCCACTATTCTGACCATTTCTGCCAAGGTGTTTTTGGATTAGATTAACATTTTAATCCGTAGAACAAAACATACTGTTCTCCATAAAGTGGTGGGCCTCATCGAATCAATTGAAGGTTTGAGTAGAAGAAAAAGACTGGCTTCTCTGAGTAAGAGAAAACTCACCAGCAGACTGCCTTCAGGCTTCATCTGTAACATTGGCTCTCCTGGGCCTCTAGCCTGCAGATTTGGGCTTGCCAACCTCTATCATGTGAGCCAATTCTTTACAATAAATCTCCTTGCATATAAACCTGTATATCCTATTGGTACTCTTTCTCCGGAGAACCCTTATACACAGGGGCAGAGGGAGAGTGATGCTGTGCCACAGTGAACAAGATCGAGGAGGCTGGGTCTTGACTGGCACCTCTACCTTAGTTGTAATTGTTATTAATATTCCTCAAACTGCTTACAATTAAGTTGTTAGACATTTAGAAATTAAAATTTAGAAATTAAAAGGAGTGAGAGGAAATAATTTTAAATGGGAACCAATAATCAATCTCTTCTGCTCAAGCATCTGTCTATTCCCATGTAGAATACTAAGCATTTCATGAGTCTGACCTAGATTTATACAGATAAAATTCACAATGATCCTACAAGTCAAAGAACAGTCTTACTTTGTGTGTATAAAAGCTCATAGAAATTCAACAGATGAGCAAGTGAGTGGAGCAATATGGAGAAAATCATCCAATCTTCACATGGGTCAGTAGAGCATCAAATGGGAACCAGGCCTTTGGTGAGAGCCATAGGCAAAGCTCTCACACTGACTCCTTTCCTAGTAGTTTTCTTCTGCTCGTGACGCTGTCTGGGGTCAGTGTACTGGGTCACTGACGTCTTTGGGTCTCTTTGTAAGTTATCTGTAAAGTATGCTACAATGATCTGCTGTTGGCCATTCCACATGCTCCCGTGCTCAGGTGCATCTCTTGGAAAATATTGGGAGAAAACCTACAGTTTGTACTCCCATAATATCTAGACAGTTGACATGAGCTGATAACTGTAGCAGAGGAAAAGATTGGTACTAGAAACTGATAGGTTTATATGAGCTTCAGGATGTGGTTTGTAAGCTTTGGAAACTAAAATTCTAAGTATTTTTCAATAATGAAAGCCAATGAACTTGACACCTCAAAGCATTCTGAGCAATTTTTAATGTCTTTTTTTCCTTCCTAAATCTTAAAGTCTCAAGTTAGTGCAGCAGTTTAGTCACTCGTCTCATGGTATGTGCATGTTGAATTCTGTCCTACTTGCTCTTCTGTTTCCTCTATTTGTGAAAGTTTATGTTTCTAGGTCACTCTTGTTATTCCAGCCATTCTCTCTTCATTTGGATCCACAGCTCAGATTTAGGTAGAGTACTCAAATGCCCCAGACAGCAGTGGCTCAGTTAAATTAATTCCTTCGATCATTTCTAGTTAACTGGTGAGGATTTAAGTTAGCTTTATAAAACAACAACAACAACAACAACAACAATGATGGAGGCTATTAACATTTTTAAGAGGAAAAAAAGGAAATAAAGGCTCACTTTAAATTATGAAGGGAAGAGATAATTGCAGATTTTCCTGTTTGTCTCAATATCTTCCCTCCCCTCCCCCCAAAATTTAGTTATAGATGGTACAGACGATCTGTGTTTGAAAAACTTAAATGAATTCTTGTCAAAGCAGAATGCATTTTCAGAAGCAGTGGGCTAGTGCATACTTTTAGAACAGAATTCTTATATTAAATCAGAAGAGTTTATATAAAGATCTAGATTGTATATATAACTGTGAGACATCTTTCACCCAAGCTTCTTCATCAAGCCCCACACTCAATCCATCAACAAGCCCTGTTGCTTCTATTGTCAAGTCTACTGACCTATTTCTGTTTCCAGTACAATCACTTAGTCCGGTTACAGTCATCTTCCCAGCTATGCAATAGCCCCCTGACATGTGGCTTGGCTTCCATTCATCTTCAATCAATTGTCTGCATGATAGCATGAGTGATTGTTCACAGACATGGATTGGATTACGCTCCAATCTCCTTTCACAGCCTCAGCCTATGTAACCCCTTCTCTGACCCTTCCCCTCCTTCCTAAACATTGTCCAGCCGTCCTCCTTCACCCCTCAGGCCTTTAAATGTGATTTCTGCTACCAAAAATGCACCCAACAAAACACATACATTCTTGTTCTCTTTCTCTCTGAGTGATGGGTGAGCTCCTTCTTATCTTTCATATCTTAGCCAACTTGTGATCTCCTTAGAGAAGTCTTCCCTGATTATTCAGTCTAAAATAGGCCCCCAGCTATTCTCTATCACACGCCATGTTTATTGCATGGATGACACTCAGCACACTTTGCACTTATTCTATGAAATTGTCTATGCACTTGTCTGCCTGTGTATGCTCTAAGTTCCTTGACTACGGGACTATGCTGCCTAGGTGCCTGGAACATACTTGGTACCCCGTAAGTATTTATTGAATGAAAAATTTACAACACAGATAAATGAGGAAATAGTTAATTGTTTCAAATAAAGAACTTACCAGAGGTTTTCTTTAAGTGATGACCATACTTTGGGTCATTCAGAATATTTCACATAAATTGATTCACATAAATATAATTTTTGTGAAAAATTTCAAGTCTGTGATATAAGGTGAAGTGTACCTAAAACTATTTTTGTGTTGAGTTGAATTCCAATTTTTATTTGTTTCAAATACTAGGTACCTATTATATTTTTCCTGATTTGAGAAGGAAAAAATATACTTGTATGTATCTATAGTGTATCGATCTACCTACCTACCTACTTACCAACCTATCAAACTACATCTTATTTACACCCAGAAATACCTTCATTTATGTTATACAGATATTTGTTAAAGTTTCTTGAGCACTGGAAATTTCTAAATGAAATTAAATTTCTTATAATTTGTACTGTTTTATAGATACTTTAACTTAATTTCTGGTTGATTTCTATTGTGTGACTTCTAGTGACTATCCTTTATCCGAATCTAGTCTATAAATATTGTATATTCATAATTAAATGCACTAAAGGAAATGCTCCTTAAAAAAACTTAGAGAATTATTTTGCAAGTAGAATGGTACTAGGCGGTGAGAACAGTTTTCACCTCCCGCATCTGCTGACGTTTGTTTGCACCATCTTGGGTTTCTGTGGGCAACAAGCATGACAAAGGCAGGTTGAGATGGAATAATGAATAAAATGATTCTGAGGGTTGTGTTTTTTATTACTTAGACTTAAAAGAAAAACCCAAACTATTATGTATGCTTAAATCCTCAACTTAGGGATTTGTTTGAAGTCTAATTCCCAACCCAGTCTCAGGGTGCTCTGGCTTCTGTTGTGGGTACTGAACTGGCACAGTTTCTGTGTGTATTACTAATGCCATCCCGGGGATCTGAGCTGAAAGCCTCATGGATTTAGAGATAGATTAATGCTGGCATTGGGGTATTACAGATGGAACACCGAAGAACTTTAATTCAAATAAGAACAATGTATGTATTTTATTTATCTTCTTTTCTGTGGTTCATGAAGGTAAAAAGGAAAAAAAAATATCTTGCAGCTTCTGTTTAAATTAAATTGCAGAAATTATATGGTCAAGATTTTAAGTGTTTAGGTTCAAACATTCACATTAATAGAGTTCTCATAATCAACTAAACTAATTTTAATTCTTTTGGCTAAAATGTTTCAATGTTTTTCCCCCCAAAATCTTTCACTCAGCAGATAGAGTATCAGTTAATTGTGTTTCTTCACAGGTTTGGCTGAGCTATTCAAATGAGCTATAGGCCTACTTATTTTATTAGCCTAAGTATTCAAATCTGATTAATATTTGGACAGTATTTAGTTAGCAGTGAGAAAAAGAAGTTTGGAAAATTAGCCCTGTCACATTTCAGGAAGCAGTTTAAAAATGTGAAGTAGAATAATCTCCAAGCTGTCTTCATAGAGCAACTAGAGAATTAGCTAAATTTAAAATATACCACAAGTCAATTAGGAAGGAACTGTTGAAATACATGCACGTGCTATGGTGTTGTGGAAAAAACATAGCCACTGAAATCAAGAGATGGAGATTCAGATGCTGGCTCCACTATCATTACTAGCTGTTCAACCTTGGGAGAGTTGTATGACTTCTCTGAGTTTCCCTTTCTCAGTTGTAAAAGGAGGATAATCATGCTGATCTCACAGACTCATTACAATGAAGTAAAGTATTTATGTGTCGGTGCCTAACAAAGTGAATTGCAAGATAGAAAGGAGGGAATGAAACAGGAAGTAAAGGGATGGAGAAGTGCAGCCAGAGAAAATGTTTTATTCAGAGGGCAGAGCTCTGGTTGACCACCCAGGTCCTTCTCTCTTCCCCACCACCTCAAGGTCCCCTAACATGCTTTTTCAACTCCAGGCTGCTCCAGCTCATTTTTTTTCTCCCAGGCCCTTTTCCCTTTCAGCGACTCATACTTCTTTCCTGCCGCCTTTTAAAATATAAAGCCAGTGGGTCTTGCCATTGATCTAGTTCTCAGGTGTGTTCATAGTCTAATCTGCACAGCAAAGGTCCTGAGCCATGAGGACAAGCAGAAGGTCCCAATGGCTTTCAGGGGACACAGTGAATCCCCTATGGACAAAGCTTGCTTCCTTACTTTCCTTGTCTTCCTGCTTTTTAAAAACATTCAGACCAGAACAATATGACCTACTTCAGTCCACAGGCTGATGGCTTTTCAGTAAGTGGGTAATTGAGAAGGTTGAGACTAGAGCTGACCGAGAGAAACACAATGAGAGCCACAAATGAAAACCGTACATGTAATTTAAAATTTTCCAGTAACCATATGAAAATAAAAAGTAAAAAGGGACAAGTAAAATGAACTTTAATAATATATTGTATTTAACCCAGTATATCCAAAATATTTATCATTTTATTATATAATGCATATTATAAATTATTGAGATATTTTACTTTTTTTTTCTTTTTGCACATCTTGGTTTGAGACAAATTCTCCGATTTGTAGGAGAATTTTAGGAATTAGCTAAATCATTGATTCCAAAATCTTCATATCAGGAAAGTGGAACCCGGACAGAGTCTGGAAGAATTGAAATATTCCTCAAGGAGTAAAACACCAAATTCCTGGCAGGATTATGTGACCTGGCTGGGGGGTGGTGGTATAATGCACTGGCCCCATTAATGCCATAAGAAAATAATCTGAATTTTATGGAAAAAGAAACCTGCAAGCCTGGTTAGTAATGAAAAAATAAAAGAACTTTGTAAAAATCTTTTAGTATTTCATTTTCAAATTAATTTTAATGACTCTTGCAGTGCATAGCACTGTGCCTGACCCATAAAATCTCCCCAAAAGATTTGCTAAATCAACTTATGTAATAAATAGAATAGAACATTAAAACCAGAAGAAATATTGAAAACCATTTAGTATAAACCTACATAAGGTAATGACGGTAAAGTTCCCAATAACTCAACAAATTTTAATACCTTCCCTTTCTTTTTAATGTTTCCAATGAGAAAAGAAGTAACTTGTCCAAGGTCACACAGCTACTCACTTGTAGAATCCAAGTCTTTGTATACTTGTCTAACAATTTTTTAAAAACATGATTTTAACTCTGATTAAATACAGTTGAACTTATAGCTAAGCCATATCTTGTGGATGGAAGGAATTTGAAACCTTGAGAATTGACATCTAAATATGAAATTTGGGAAAGTACTTACTAAGACTGAGAGAATTATCTATTTCTTGAGTGTGCTGTTAAAGAGCTGTGGGTACTCAATTATTTTGGATTTGCTTTAGTGCGCTGGTATTTTTAGAACTTTCCCATAAACACTTCCCTTGAGGAATATAAAGCACTTGGCATTCTGAGGTACCTCAGGATGTCTTCAGCAAACACAGTTGACAACTTGACAAGACATCTGGGAGTGCGTGTCTGAGAGAGCCCAGGTGCTTATTCAAGATTTCCTTGCTTTTTAACTCTTTATTTGACTAGTTCTTCCCCTCTTTCTTGCACCTAAACCCCTTCCTACCACTGAAGGAGGACAACTGTCAGGATGGAATTATTTCTGCTCAAACACACTGCCGGGCCCCAGACGGCCAGTTGTTTGGTGCTGACCCCGAGTTCCAGATATCTAAAGAGTGTCTTTGTAGAAGTGAGGACTATGGAGTGAGGGGCACACCTGCTGAGAAATTTGATGAAATCAAGACACCCTATAACTTGGTCTAGTGCAGTGATGTTGCCCTGAGAAGTGAGGTGGAAAAAAACATCCCCAGGATAAAAAAGAACAGGATGAAAAATCCTGGTTAAAAAACAAGATATGGATTTTTCCTTCTGAGACAGATTGTTAAATAGGCTTTACTTGTTCAGTGGGGTCTGATAATGCAAGTTGACAGGATATTAAGGTTATTTCAGGTTCTGCTGTCTCCCAGGGTCATATAAGCCTTCTGTTATGCATGTTAATCCATCTCAGCATTCCTGCCAGAAGCTGCCTAAGTAGGGCAATGGGTTTAGTATGCACCCTCCTCCTTTACAGTTTAGTTGGGAGGCAAAGCCTACCAATTAGCAGAATATGCATTGAAAGTCAAGTGATGCTTCTCTACCCTAAGATATAGCACCAAAATCTGTGATTAATAAATCATGAATCCAACTGCCATTTCCTCACAAATGCAACCTCAAAAGAAGAAAGCAATACCTCCCTCCTCTCCCTATTCCATTTTTTGGTGTGTGCATACACATGTGTATGTCTGTGTTTATATAGAAAACTATATGGTGAATTTAGCATCATGGAGTGGAAATACTGGTTGGCTCCTTGCCAAGCCCTGTTTATATTCTGTCTCTTCCCACTTCAGGCATACATACAGCCTGCTTGTCTGCAAACTCCACACCGACTATCTAATTAGCTATGGGAAGGGGAAAACGTCACAAAGAAAACACTGGAAATGTAACTGAATTTTGGTGAAGAGGAGATCACAGAGGTGTGGTTCTGGAACCAATTTATTAGTAATGGTGGGATGTCCCCTGGATATTCCTCAAAGGAGACTTTTCTTGTGCCTATAAAATACTTAGAATAACCTATTCTAGGGGTGGTGATTTCAGTTTCAGGCTGATTGTGTTTTGTACGACTGATGACAGTAGTGGCAAAAGCAAGGACACCAGAATTCAACAGACTGGGTTAGAATCCCAGCTTTGCCATTTACTAAATGTGTGACCACAAGGAAGGGACTTAACCTCTCCAAGCCCTGATTTCCTCGTGGTGTAAAATGGGCATACTTGTACCTATGTCTTAGAATACTTACAAAGATTAAATGAGATAGGGCACAATGTTTGGGTCTGTAATTTGTGATTTATTAATGGTCACTATGGTAACAAAGAGGATAACAAAAATCAAGATTAGTTCTAGTGAATTGCTGCCACTTTTGCCTGCTTCTTGAGGCTTGGTGACATTATACCACAGCAAGGATGCTATGTGCCCAAATCTAAGTGGTCAGTAACGAAGAAAAAAAATCTTTCTACTCAATTTATCTTTGAGCAAAGCTACAGAAGCTAGCTCCATTCTCTTCTATTTTGATAAAAGCAAAATATATTCACTCTAAGTGGCTATTAGGGGGCCAATCTCTGTACAGCCTATTCTATATAATAGGTACTCAAAACTCATTCACTCTGTAATGGCTTAATATTTTCTGTACAGTGACTAGTGGGGGTATAGGCTCCTAATAAAGCATTATATCAACTCCTGAAGCTCGGAATCTTTGAAGCAGATGTTTTCCTAACATCCTGTAAATACTCCAATCATCTCAAACTGCTGGGATTTCACCTTTGTACTGTTTTTAGAAATGTGCCCATTGAGTAATGGGCCTGTCTAATCTGTTTGACATTTATTGGTACTCAAAGTGTAGCAAGGTTCGGAGATGTAGCAGAGCACATTCTAAATAAATCAACGGAAGAAAGCAAGCTAAATCGCAGGGGGAAATTACAGTGTCCAAATCATTTATACACTGGTGATTACCATTTCACCTGGGCCCAGCTGATGTCACGTGAGAGTCTCTGAAGCCCTAGGATTCATTTATCAAGCTGACTAAACCCTCTCATCCCTAGTTCCTCACTGAAATCAACCACTGTGGGAGAGACTTATGTATTCTCGGACAGGAAGACTAATTAGTGATGAAAAAGAACATGTGGTGAAGAAAATGAACTGGATTTGGAGGATTCTGGTGCCATATCTGTTATAAGCCAACTGTGTGACCTTAGGGGAGGCACTTTACACTGTGCCTCAGGTTCCTTAATAAGAATATGCATGTGTATCCATGTATATGGGTGTGTGTTTTTGGAAGTGTGTGTGTATATGTGATGGATTGGTTGTGATTTTCATAGTTTTGAAAGGATCAGAATTTCTATTTCAAATGACATCTGATTCAGAATTCAATATAGAAATAGAAGTGAATTTATATGTTTGAGGAAAAGGACCCAAGACTTCCACTAAAATCCTGTGGCAGCTCTTAATAGGCTTATGTAGATACCTAGCGTTCTCTGAACTGTTTGATTACATGATTTGTAGGGTTTCACAAATTCTGATTTTATTATTTGAGTCTGTGGAAAATTACCCACTGAAGATAAAACATTGAACCTATGCAAAAAAATTAATTTATTATTCTAATTAATTTGCAAGTTTTACAAATAAGTTATCAAATAATCTATTAAAGTAGTTTGGTTTCAAGTTTCATGATTTAGTGGATTAAAGTCCTGTATTCTTTACGCACTTGAAGTCTGAATTAATACAAATAGCTCTTGTGTTTTGCTTCTACCCCTTTATTATTCTTGTAACGAGTGGCCAAATTGTGTTGTTCATTTTATACTGTAAGCTCCTTAGAGTACTTCCCATTAGGATGGAGAAAGTCCCAAGAGATCATTGCTTTCATCCTAACAATGGGAGTAAGTTGGATCATCTACAAAACCATAATAGATTTGTTTTTAACTCATGAGGGATTGGAGGCATTCAAAGAAACCTAAATGAATCAAATTCCAGGAAAGACAAGTTCTTCTTAGGTAAGTAGAGAGAGACTCAGAGATGCCTTCATTCTGGTGGAGGAGCAGGAGAGGAATGAATCTGACATAGATTGGTAATCTTCTTGATGGCTAAGGCATGATTTGTTTCAGTGTTTTAATCTAGCATATAGTATGGGGCATATGAATGTTTGGAAAGCTTCCTAGAAGATTCTAATATGCAACTAGGTGATTTCAATATGCCCGCATGCTGACTATAATGCTAATTGAAGAAACATCTCATGGAAGAGATTCTCCATTTCAAACTAGCAATAAAAAACATTATTTTTCCTCTAGTAAGTATTTACACAAGACTTGCTTGTAGTCAGCACTGAACAGGTGACTGATAGGTATAGAATAAATATAAGGCATGGCCACTGTCCTCAAAATGCTCACCAGTTGTTGGGGAAACAAACCAAACATATGTAAAACAATTGAGCAAAAACACAAGCTGTGGATAATTAGCTCCTGAATGGAGTGAACTAACTATATATGTGTTCTGCAAAAATTCAGTAAAGCAGAAAATCAGTGCAGGCTGGAATAGTCAGGCAGGCTCTCTCAGTAGAATTGATATTTTTCTAAAGTAAATATCCTGTAAGTACTAAGAGAATTCTTACTAGAAGCTTTTATTCCTCATTTTAAGATGGATCAATGGAAAACTTGAGAACTAGTTTACATAGTACACTCAGTGTTAATGATTTTCTAAAAAGTGTTTCAATACCCTACTTTTTAACATTTGGAAATTCTGTTGTTAGCAATTAAAACTTTTCCTCTCCTAAAAATGCCTTTCTGATACTATAGTTATTATTTTATTAGAGATAAAAAGGGAGGAGTATCTAACATCTGAAATTTTTAAGTGTTTTATTTTTTGAAACCTAAGAAAATATTGCCAGAAACACCTCTCCTTATTTTCGACATGTGCCTTTATTAAGGGGAAATATTTAGTCTACATTTTCCTGATTTATTTTACCTATGTAGTGCTTTGTGGAAAGCTCTTCAATTTTTGAGACATGTAGCCTTTCAATAAACTTTCAAAGGCTGTCTGTCTGTCTGTCTGTCTATCTATCTATCTATCTACCTACCTACCTATCTATCTGAAAACCAAGAAATCATTTTGCTTGGGGTAGGAGCAGTTAGAGACCCAGTAGGTCTCCAGATAAGAAATGTGGGCAGAGCCCTCCTCCTCCCCCATTCCCACCTCCCTCCCTAAATGCCATTTGTAAGGCTTGCACACAGGGTTGGTGGCCCCTGCCTTCTCTGACAATGGCAGATGGAGGCCTTTTAAAAATAGAAGCAGAGGTGCAGCACATCCTGTCCAAGGAGCAGCAGTGTCTGTGCTTAGTGCCTCATGCCCCAAGCAGCTGCCTGAGCTGCTTGTCCCCAAATTTCCTTTGGATGGAAGTAAACAAATGTGAACATCCAATGGAGTATATTTGAATTTGACCTCTAAGGCCATCTATTTTAAGCAAATTGTAATTTTGCAAAAGGCATGGGCTTATTCCAAATGTTTATTTAGTGTTGAATGGTTTCCAGTTGGCTGGCTGGTCCACTTTTTTTGATGGTGTTGAAAACGTTAAGAAAGCTACCAATAATAAATTCTGATTTGCACTCATCTCTTTGTTTAGAGATTCATTTCGTTGGGTGCCAGGACAAGTGTTCACTTTAGCCAGAGATGGGCAAATAAGTCTGGTTATATGGCTGTTTTTGTGGCAACCACTACTGCTTGCAGCCCTCACACCGGAACATTAACCTTGTTTAGTAAAGAGCTTTCCTATGGCTTTCTGAGTTTCTGCTAGCACAGTTCTCTTTCACAGAATGCCTGCTACCTGGACTAAGCTTTCTGCAGGTCGTCGCCTTTTTTTCCTCGCAGTGACTATAAGAAGCAGGTATCATTACTCTCATTTTAAAGAGGAGGCAACTGCAGTTCAGAGACCTCTAATTACAAGTTTGGAGTGAGGATTCAACCCAAAGTCTGATTCCAGAAGTTACTCTCATTTCATTTCAGGAACTTTTCATATTAAACAGATTTCCCCTTTTCTCATGTATATGTTTATGCTATAGCAATCCTTTTTCATTCCCCCTATCCCTGATATGAATTTTGGCTCCAGGATATCAAAATGAATACTTGGGGATGAATCTTCTCTTCTTTTGTAAGTGGTAGCAATGTATCACCCAAGTGCAAAAAAAAAAAAAAAAAAAAAGCCCTTCAGGGGGTCATCCATGTGGTCCCACGTTCCTACCCACATTTAGAAAGAAAACTGAAAAAAAAATACTGGTCTTGCATATCATTCGGCCTCAGCTCACTTGCCTTTGTGCTCCAAATGTCAGTTTTCTCCTAGAGACTTCTCTGAATAGAACCTTGGGTTAAAAAAAGCCATGGGTTAGATTAATGGCACAGTTGGCTACTGAAACTGGTCCTGGTGTGGAGAAGAGAGAATTATTCAGCCTTGTTCTCTCACCCAGTTTTGGGTCTGTTTCACTGAGGGAGATGAATAGTCAGCTCTGAGACAGCTCCAGGGACCTGCTGTCCCTGACATCCAGAGTCACCCCTAAATAGCAAACCATTGTAAATGAAAGCACCAAGTGTTCCTGTACTTACAAGTCACATCCTTCTCTGTGTAATCATTTTGGAATGACTTTCACAGCCACATAGTTCTGCCTCAGTGCAAACCTTTTCCTCTAAGCAGCACTTTTCGGAACTTAAGGAATTGCTGAAGGTAGGGAGAAATTTGAGGAGATCTAGATTCTAATTAACTTTTTCTCTAATTAACTGTGTCATCATTGTGTTGTGAATGCAACCGAGACTCTCCAAGATAAAGGGAGGCACTGAGGACGGAAGCAGCCAAGTTCATGAAGCTCAGAGAATTCTTCTTCCCAAGATTTTAATGCAAAAATCATCCTAAAAATATGGGTGGCTTGAGAGGGAAGAAGGGAAGTAGTGATATTCTCAAACATCAACTGGATGTTATCTTTCTTCACAGAACCAAATAAATTGTTCTTATATTAGTGAAAATATTTTGTCAACATCCCCATGAAATCTGTGCCTTTTTTTCCCAGGATATTTAATGATTGGCCACTGGATAGATGACGATTAAATTTTCCAGTGCTGCCAGTCAACTCTTCCTGCTTCTCCTCTCTCTCCTCCATTCTCTCTTTTGTCCAGGAGACTTGTCTTCCCAATATCCCTGGAATATACTTTCTTGGTTCTAGGCTGTTATTGATGATTTCTATACTATCTAGGAATGCTAAGTTCTTTCCTCTTTACCTCCTGAAAGCTTTCCTGTCCTTTGAGGAATATTTCAAATGTCACCTCCTCTAATAAGATGCTTCATACAAAATACTCCTCTAATAAATAACCATTGATGAGTTTGGGGGAGGGTTGATTTGCCATAGTTAATGCTTTTTACTTTTCCAAAATAGATGGATTTTCCACTTAATTTCATTCTCTTCCTACTCTTATTTCAACTCTTCCCCCTATTCATGGGTTATACCATTCAAGTGTGATCTTTCCAGTTAAGGGATCTCTCTATACTTTGCCCAATCTTTCTAATTGACTATTTTCTCCACTTTAGGAAAACTCTGTATTTTTGAGATCTCAGTGCCTTTGCCTTTGAAATTCTCTTTCTGGCACATTTTTAAATTTTCTTCTCTCTCTTCCCATAGTTTCAGTCCTAGCACAGAGCACAGTTGTTTTCACTATGTGTTTTAACATTTTAAACAACATCTGTTGTTTAACATTTCTCCCCTCCCTTTCTTTCTGCAAAATTCATTTTCAAGTGCTGTTTCTCTTCCCCAAAGTTACTTTTCTTCCCAACTGTCAATCATGTTTGCAACTTACCTTAGTTGAGTGTGCTTCTGAAACATTGTCTTTCTTCCTCTCTCACACACAGCCATTCCCTTCAAACAGCTAGACAGTTAATGTTCCTACCCCCTCTGGCTTTACCTTCTAAACATTTCTGCTGCCTCTTGTGAATACACAGCCTGTCCCCGCCTGCAGGGCTCATACTAATGGAGTTACAATTGACGCCCACAGTCAGAGGAACCACACAAGAGCTCAGCGCCTGGGGCAAAACATGAGTTCAGCTGGGTCTCAGTTCCATTGTCATGCAGCTGCTCCCCTTCATCTGTGAACCCTTGGGTACAGCCTGCCAAGACCATGGCCCACCCAGGCTCTTAGCCACTTGATAAGATCATTTTTAATTCTCAATTGTCCTTTTGTTTCCCAAGGCCTCTTAGAGCTGCTGCTCACTGGTGGCTCGTTTGCCCTGACCAAGGGGCCTAGAGCTCTTGCTGCCTTGCCTTGCATCTGAACTGCCGCTGCTGCTCCTCAGACTGCTTGTCTGGGCCGCAGGTTCTCTCACCCTGGGCAGTCTTCCCCTGTCTGAGAATACAGCTTGCTCTGGTCTTTCCTGCCCACTTCGTCCTTCAGGCTCTGCCTGACTCCCCGGGGCTCTGGCTTTCATTGCCAGTACAGAGCCTCATCCAAAGTCAATTTCATGACTACCTATTGAGCACTTATTGTATACAAAGCATTTTATAACTTGTGCCAGGAGTATAAAAATGAGTCATATACAGTATTTCCCTCTTATCCATGGGAAATATATTCCAAGATCCCCAGTGCATGCCTGAAACTGCAGATAGTATCAAACCCTACATATACTACATTTTTTCCCATACATATATACATACACACCTTTTCACTTAAAGGAAGCACTTTACGGTTTCCCTTTGGCATATCAGAATTGCCAGCATCATTACTTTTGCATTTGGTGGCCATTATTTAGTAAAATAAGGGCCACTTGAACACAAGCACTATGATACTTTTGCAGTAGATCTGAAAACTGAGGTGGCTCAGTGACAACAGGCAGTCAGTGTATACAGTGGGGATTCTCTGTTCTAGGTGACAGGAGCCCGACAAAGCAGCATGGAAGGAAATTTCATCAGGCTGCTCAGAATGGTGCCCGATTTGGAACATAGGAATTGTTTATTTCTGGAGTTTTTCATTTAATATTTTTAGACCAAGGTTGACCATAAGTCAATGAAACTGCAGTGAGCAAAACCAGGGATAATGGGGGACCATGGTAAGCACTTTCTCTCACAGAGCCTGCAGTCTGTTGGAGGGATTGCCAGGCCAATTAGTTTGTAAAAGGCGAACTGTGATGTGTTCCCTAAGTGAGGTTCAGGAAAGGGAAAGACAGAGCCCTGTGTGTGTGTGCGCGCGCATGCATGCACACACACACACTGAGGACAGGGCACTGATCAGGGCAGTTTGCTCAGCAGATGTGGCACACTGGGCTGATTCGAAGGCGGAGAGGGTCATCATCAGGGGGATACATGTTTGAGGAAGTGTGAAGCGAAGTTTGGCCAGACTTGTAATGTTTCTCAGCATGGTTCTGTGGCATGTGGCGCCTAAGATGTTAAATGTTCTACTTAGTAAATGACATTGTGACCTCCAGTCACGGAGACAAACAGGCACAACTCTGACAGAATTTCCAGATGTCCAGGAGACGCTACCATCCTGCCGTGCAAACTACTGGACCATGGGTGTCATAAGAACACCTAGACACATCTGCCGATCTGAGGAGCTTACGCCTGAGTAACGTTCAGTGCGGGGCCACGGAAAGTCTCTGAGCATGGAATGACAGAATCCAACATACTCTTGGAAAGGAATTAGGATATTACACAGCAGTGTAATGCTGTGATATTAGGATAATGCACAGCAGTGAAAGAGCGGACAGCAAGCAGGAGACTGTATTCAAGGCAAAGAGTTAGGAGGCTGTTGCAATAATCCAGATAAGGGATGACAACAAATTATGCTGGATACAACTAGAGAGCTTCTTCACAGACTAAGGCAACTAATCGGATGTGGGGATCGGGAGAGCACTGAGTTGATAGTGATCCTCAGGTTTTGAACCTGATGACCAGGAGCAGAGAGGAGCCACATGAAGAAATAAGGAGGTCAGAAAGAGGGCATAGTTTCCGGGAAAGAAGGTGAGTGCAGTTTGGAACATGTTGTGTTTGTGCAGCCCAGGGGGATGTGAGTGACTGGAGCCGTTCCAACAAACACCAGACGCTACTTAATTAATACAAATGATGCTCCTTGAATGGCTACTTTTTAAAGTTTTTTTTTTTAAACAAATTGTTTCTTGAATAAGCCTGTCACACACAGCTACCCCCTAGTCACTTTGCCTCAGCCACTCTCATTTTTCTCTATTTTTTCTTTTCTGTTTTCTTTTCTTTCTTTTTCTTTTTCTTTCCCTCTTTCCCCATCTCTCTCCTCTCTCCCCCACCCTTCTCCACCCTCCTTCCCTTCCTCCCTCCCTTCCCTTCCCTTCCTTCCTTCCTTCATTTGTTCCTTCCTTCCTTCCTTCTTTCCATCTCAGTTCAGGTCACCAATGCTCCCCAAATAAAAATTAACATTTTGAATTAGTGAAAAACCTGCCTTTGAAATAAAATATTAGGTAATGGATGTATCAGGAATGAACTAAAAAAATGCAAGCTTCTCTACTGCTCTCGGCCTTATTCCCCAGTGTCTCTCACTGAAGGGAGGTCAGGGCAACAAGGCACAAGCATGTTGGATCCGGAATCGCTAAAGTAAGTTTTCTCCTCCAGCCGAGTCCCTAAGGATGCTGAATCCAGCTGAGCTGTTCAGGGTTTCAAATTCTTCCCCTAAGTAAATTAACGCACAAGCACATCTCATCACCAAGGCCCATACAAAAGCCTGCTATACCATTTTGGCAAGCAATGCTCGAAATGGAGCTTTTAGAAATGCTAGAAGCCTGCCGCCTCTAGCCATCTGCGTAGGCTGGTCCAGCTGCGTCCACGGCTGGGCCTGTGGCGGTGTGGGGGCGGGTGGTGGTGGTGTGGGACGCTGGGCCATGGTGGCAAATTTCATCCATGTGTGAGCTGAATCGAGTCCAAATGGACTCCTGTCAGCGTTTCTCTCTTTTGCTCAATAACTTGACGTAATTCTTCCCTGAAGCAGCCAATGATTCTGTGGGATATTTGTGTAGAGAGAGCAGCTTTCTAATCTTTTTTTTCTCCCAATTTTGAAAGTGCTCTAAATGTGAGAGCAAGCTGATACAAATAGAAGAGTGTTGGGAAGGTACAGTAAGGAAGCCTTCTGTGGCTCTGCAAGCAGATCCAAATGCCGACTTAATTAGAAAATCAATCTTGCTGTCCGGCTGATTGATTGCCGTCCTCCGCTGGGGGTGAGGGAGAGAGTTGAGTCATGACGAGATAATTTTTTCCTATTACTAAAAAAAGGCCTAATGTACATTTCTGCGCAAATCAGCGTGAAGAACTTGTTAAAAACACGCCACCTTTTCCCTCTTGTTAATTGAATCTTTGATGGAGGGAGGAGGAATAACATAGTTTGTGTTTGTGGAACTCTTACTATTTTTTTTCCCTAGGGATATTCAAGTTCTGAGCGGTGATTTAATAACTTTTATCAAAGAAATGCAAATGTTTTTATAGGGAGGCAAAGAGATACCTGCTCACTGTATCCACAGAATAGTGCCTTAAGAAAGAGGGTTTATGTTGCTGGAGGAAAGAATTCACATTGTTGACAATCAGTTCACACTGTTGGAGTGAGGATAAAGGTCACATATTATCTCCTTTGCTCAGATGAGGAAACAGGCTCTGAGAGTTTAACCTGATCGAGGCCACTTGGAGAGCAAATGGAAGAGCCTGGAAGAATGGCAGTCTGTCCCCCTAACATTTTTCTCTCTCACCACACCACTTGGCTGCTTATGAAAGATGAGGATGGTAGCTGATCTGTCTGGTTTCTCTCTTTCATCACATGGGTTCTGTGTCCGACCTGCTTTGTGTGCCCCATCCTGTACACATTCTTACTCCACACTCCATCCTGACTGAACAGAGTTCTCACGCTTCTGTGGTTGCCACCTCCAGTCTGGAGGTGCACAGCACTTCCGGCTCAGCGATGGCGTGCCATCCACAGTTTATGGCTTTAACTCAGGTTTGTCATTTCACAAATCTGTATAATGATGCAACTGTAGCTCTGTAGCTCTCTTCTAGGATGAGCTCCCTGACTTTTTTTATACCAATAAAGCCTCTAGCCTGCTGCGATAAGAAGTTGAGAAATCTTCCTAGTTTAAAGGACACCAAGAAACAATAATCCGGGCCTAAGGGATCCTGAAATAGTCTCTCCCGTTACATAGAAACCCTACCCTTGGGCTCCTTTCCTGTTTCCCGATATCCCAGTCATTCCCTATGCTTTCACCCCAGTTTCTCCCCCCACCCTATACTGACCCTTGATCTTGAGATAAAAAAGTTTTCTCTTTTCTTGTTTCAGTGAAATTTTGCTATTCAACCATTTAATATGCTCCTACATGTGGGTTACATTTGTAATATTTGATCATTTCCAAAAAGTCTATAGCTAAGACCCAGCTTCTTAGTGAAATGGAACCTGCATTCTTTGTGTGGTGTTCATCACACACTTCATTTTATGAGAAACACAGTGAGCCCAGCTTATTATAATCAAGAGAGATTATTTGTCACAATAGTCAAAGATGGTAAGAATAATTAAAGTATGCAGATAGTTTTAAGGTCTCATTTTCTCATTTTGGGTATTCACTTGAGTATAATGAGTTTATTTATTGCATAATGCCACAGTTATTAAAATTAATCCTTGAAGACAGACCCGGAGAAGACATCAGCCTTAATTCCATCAAACCCACCTAACTAAAAAAAGAAAGAAAGATCCAGAGAGGAGAGTGTGACTTTCTAAGGTCATGTGTATGAAAACCTCTGACTTACCAAGAAAACACATATTCTGTAAGGAGCGTTCAGGAAGCACCACGTGTTCTCCACTCTGTGAAGCTGTAGGTGTGGTGCCACAAGCCAGGGAATGGCTTCAGTGCTGGAAGCAGAAGAAGGAACGGCTAACCCCAGAGCCTTTGAGAATCGTGTGTGTGTGTGTGTGTGTGTGTGTATATGTATGTATCTGTGTTTTAAAGGCAAAGAGCCAAGGAGAACAGAAACATTTCTGTGTAAATATTCTATACATTGTAAACTTTTACCACTGCTGTGTGGAATACAGTTCACATATTTTTGAGTACAGTATAGTTGTTATGTCTTTATTTCCTGGCCAAAGTTCATATTATTCCACCCAATTTATAAACGTGGAGGCTGAAGGTCAGAGGCCATTTCCCCAAGGTCACAGAAGTGACCCATGGCAAATCCAGGAAATCATTCCATCCCACTCCAAAGCCACCCTCATAACCTGCAAAGCACAGTATACCCTATGAACATGTGAAGGTAGAAATAAACTTGTGGAAGGAAAAAGAAACAAGGTATTGATTTGACGTTGTTATAGAAAATACGCTATGATTTTCTGGATAAGAGCTATAAATAAGGAACCAATTAAAGAAGACTGATGATTGTTTGGGTTTCATTTACTCTGAGGCTTGGTAAAGGTCATGAAATAGTTAATTCTTAGAAAAATTTCTGTTTTAAGTATTGAAATGTAAAAATGTTTGAAATGTACTAAAATTCTTAGATAAATTAGGCATGGATTTATGACACAGTAATACTTTCAAATGCTCCAAAATTTTATGGAAAACTTCACACTATTGTGGTAATTCTTTAAATATGAAGAATTCCATAGCAAGTCTTGAGGTAAGGATTCCTATGCTACTCCTTCATCTTTTCTGTCTTGGTTTTGAGAGATATTTGGGGTTCACTGGCTTTGCATTATTAGTGACCTTGTAGGGGATTAGTCAAAGAACATATGTGAAGGACCCATGGACATGGACAACAGTGTGGGGATTGCCTATGGAAATGGGGAGTGGGCTGTGGGGATTGCCTATGGAAGTGGGGAGAAGGGGGAAAATTGGGACAACTGCAATAGCATTAATAATAAAACATTAAAAATGAACAGATTCCTTTAAAATAAGCCATATTACCATTGTATTAATAAAACGATATAAAAGCTAATTCGCATTTTCTGCTTCCTGAGTGTACTTCATCCCAAGTGTTATTTCTCTGAAATTGTAAGCCCACAAATTAAACTGACTTGGAAATATAATGCCTCTATTTTAAAAAAAAGGTAAAACTTATGACAAAATTGATTTAGAGTATTTGAATTTTAGAAGGTGGGGTTTAGTAAAACACAGCCTACTGGAGAGCAAAACTGGATTGCTTCAGGAATCGCTGGTAATCCCCTGCCTGGTCTGCTGGCTGAAAGGAGGAGTCTGAAGCCGTCCTTGCTTAGGAAATATTTTTGAATGTTTTTGGAACCAGAAGAGTCCCTTTTTGGTGGACTGGAATTTTCTCCATTTGTGGTTTTCTGTTTACTTATTTATTTATCTATTTAGTGCAACAGGTGGCATCCCCATGTAATTTTTTATTCTCTCAATAGAGCCATGTGGAGGTCAGGCATGGAAAATACCGCACTACGGCTGCTGCGCCAGCACGACAGGAAGCACGGTGCCACCTGATGAAGACAACTGGGCTGGGAACATGTTTCCACCTGTCACAGCACCAAATGCACTGAAAATCCTGATAAATATATCGCTGTGCTGCATCCAGCCTGGATGTTTGTGTCCAAGTAATTTCAGATAACAATTGGTAAAAAAAAAAAAAAAAGAAAGAAAAAATCAGGCAACATACACTTTGAGTATCCTAGTTTTATGCAAATATAGTTGGTATCATGTTCAAAGAATGTAGATTACTCTTGAAAAATAAAACGAAGTTTAAACATTCCCACAACGTCTTTAATCTCATTACAACTTAGTCCCTGCTCCTCTCCCCAGTCCCATTTGTAATGCTTTGTTGTGTGACTTGGAACATCGCCAGGAGGGCCTATGGAAATGTCATGCACTGAATAACTGCTATGGATGACCAGACACTTGCGCTAATTTTCTCAGTGACATCCCCACCACCCGTGAATGAGGCAGAGACACAATGCTGCCCCATTTCACAGATAAGAAAACTGAAGCATGGAGATGTTACTAACAAATCCAACACTGAAGCAGGATTTGACCTGAAGATTGCTTGATCCCAAAGCCCAGCCTCTTTCCACTTTTCTCCGCAAGACTCTACATTTAATGAACATTTTTAGTAGCAATTCTACATTTGCCTTTTTCTCCAAGAAGAATGTGTAGGATTCCATAAAATACTGGATAAGAGGGTAACATTGACTAGGCTAGGTAAGATCGAGCCATTTATAGGCTCCACTAGAGATTTCATAACTAGCCACAATTGACAGATTTCACTGTGGACAGATGGCACTTTTGGCTGGGATCATCTTGATTCCTCGAAGGTAATTCTGTGCTACCAGTGTTGGTCTCTCCTACACACATTTGGGGTGGCTCAGCGTGGAGTGGGCTGGGAGGATGCATCTGGCTTGATGGGAATCTTAATATTTCACATGTCTGAACTGAAATAAAAGGAAAAGTAATATACTTTTTGTGTGTGCTTCCCTCTTTCTAAAAATGCTGCCACAAAGGGATATGTAATGTAGCTTCAAGAGAAATACACCTGGGATTCTCACCTTCGCTCATGAATTATTGATACTTGTGGCCAGTGGAGACCCAACTTATTTGGAGATCATATATACAGTTGGTAGACAAATTATATTTTAGGCTCAAATTAAAGTATTTTTCCTTCCAAACTGTTCCAAATCTAATTGACCAGGTACCTTTCCACTTTATATACTTATTTATTCAAAGGAAATGTAGTCCATATGTTTCACATTCATTTACGCTTAAATCATCAAAATGCTGTTTGGCAATAGACATTCAATGTCCCCTAGAAGATTCTTGAGGTGCTTTTGATAAAATTTAGTTCTTACAATCAAATAATATTGCATCTGGAAAGAAACAAAGTTCCCCGAAGTTTCTAGACAAGTTCAAAACTCCATCCAAAAATGGGTTATGACAGGCAGACTTTGGCAATGTGTTTGTGTATGCTGCACTGCTCTGCAAAATTGCCGGTGGAGGTTGCTGGTAAGGGGTTACCGAACCCCTCAAACCTCTTGGCTTAATGGCTACTGCCCAAATGAACAGACTGTAGGTAAATGATTCTACTTACCAAAATGTGTAATGATATGTTTAAGACATTATGAGCTCTGAATACACAGTAGAGCATTGAAGACGTGGCTACTAAAAATGAAAACCCTATGACTTACTGCTAAATAACATTGGCAAGAAATGTGCCAAGGCTTCTGTATTTAACAAATGGAAATATATATTTGAAGATAATATAAATATCTCACTAGAAGAAAGGATACAAGACAGAAGAAAAAACATGTAAACACACATAAATGGGAAATTATAATATGCAAACATATTTGGTAATTATATATATAAAAACATATTTGGTATTATAGTCAAATGCATGCAAATTAAAACAATGAGATAATTTTTAAATTAGAAAATTGGCAAAATTATGTTAAAATATTAAAAGCTGCCAAGACTTTTTTGATAATACGCTTGGTAAAGTGTAAACTGGTACAGTTTTCCTAGAAATGCATTTAACAATATGAATTTTCATTCTTAAAAGAGTTCATTTCTTTCATGGAATAAACTTCTAGGAACCTATCCAAAGTTATGGACAAAGATTTATATGTAAAACTATTTATTGCATTGCTATTTTTAGTAGTGAAAATATAGCCAACATTTCTAATAATAGTTAAATAAATTACGGTTAAATAAATTAGGTACATTGCATAGATTGTTATTCATCTGCTAATGTCACATTATAGAGTTTAATGGAAAATGCTATTGTACAAATGGAAAGAGCTGAAACTAAAACTCTGCTATTTGATGCCAATTTTGAACAAAAACAAAACCAGACACACAAATGCATGAAAAAGCATTTAAGGGAAACCACTTGTTATCACTTGGTAATAAGAATATGTGCTTTAATTTTCTTCTTTATAACTTTTTGCATTTTAAAACAATGAGCATGTGTTAATTTTATAGTCATAAAACACAATAAACATTGCCTATATTAATGGATTCTTACTGGAACTGATAGATAAATTCAGTAAAGTAGTAGGATACAAAGAAAATATCCAGAACTGGCTGCATTTTTATACACCAATAATGGACTATCAGAATGGGAAACTAAGAAAACAACTCAATTTACAATTGCACTGAGGAACTCCCTAGGAACAAATTTAACAAAGCAGGTAAATGACCTGTACTCAAGAAATTATAAGACATTGAAGAAAGAAATTAAAGAAGATACAAATAAGTGCAAGCATATACCATGTTCACGGATAGGAAGAATTAACATTGTTAAATTGTCCACACTACCAAAAGAAATCTATAGATTTAACACAATTTCTATCAAAATAGCAATAGTGTGGTTCACAGAACTAGAAAAAATAATCCAAAAATTTATATGGATCCACAAAAGACCCCAAATAGTCAAGCAATCTTGAGAACAAAGAACAAAATTGATATCACATGCTATTTGACATCAAACTATACACTACAAGTGGTAGAAACTATATACCACAATGCTATACACCTGAAACTAACACAAAATGATGTTGAATTTAAACTGTAATTGAAAGACTTTAATAATTAAAAAAATAAAAAATGGAATTTTTTGAATTTTCATTAAAGTGCTGAAGTAATATATTCATCAAAAACTGAAAAAGTGGTTGTTGGGCTTTGCAATGACTGTTAAGTAACTGACTCCTTTTTTCCCATCCTATAGCTTTATGACTATAGCATAGCATGTTTGAAAAATAGTCTTTAAATAAAATTAATATCCTGTCTTCATATAAAAATAACCTGAAGAAGAAGCACTCTGCTTTGTCAGTTAAAAACATGACCATAATTAATATTAGAAGAGTATTCTGATTTCTGAATATAATATAGTTCTGAATTTCTTAAAGATACCTTGCTCTTCAGCTTGAAAGGAAAACTGTTTTCTGAGTAAGCTAGTTATCTTAAGGAAAACATGTTTTCAGAAGGTGTTTTCCCCATGAGTTTAGACTTGATTGGCTTGACTTACCTAGCTCATCAGATAGAAAGGATGCACAGCATACGGTGTGGTGGAGGAACTGGAAAGCTATTACAAACATAATCTGGTCCGGAGAGGCAGCACCATGCATGGGGTGAGTGAAGACCTGAGTTAGCACTTGAGCTCTGCCACCTTGAAGGTGTGCGAGCTTGTGCGATCATGTTGTAGCTCTTATCATGTCTGTCTCAAAGGGTTCTTGTGAAGAATACATGTAATAACACCTGCGAGTTTTTACCGTTACCACAATCTACGGTTGATGGTAATAGACATTAGAGTCTTGTCTTACCTTACTATTGAGTTGGAGCTGCAAATTTTTGAAAGAAGTTATTCAATAGTCAAATTTTCAATCCAGGCCTTCACAAAAGTATATAGAAGTTTTAATTTAAGCACAAGGAATATGGATTCTATACCTTTGTTTTCTGGTAGCCATACTCTGTAATCTCTGTGGAAGCTCTAAAGAATGCATATTCTCTAAGATATATTTACAGTAAACTGTAGAAGCAATGAAACTATAAGCCACATATTTGTTTATTTTATAACCACATCATATCTGTGTGCACCTTAATTTGAAAATAAGCCAACTGAAATGTAATATTTGTGAAGAAAGCTATACATGACCTTTTATAATACATTTATAATTTTGAAAAGTTAGAAAGGAAAACTCTCCTGGATCAAGATGTGCAGTGGAGAAATGATGTTCTCAGACTGAGGAGGTCTTAGTGGGTGGGCTTGGACGGAGACCCTCGTAGGAGAAAGCAGCGAGCAATGATGTGTCACGGTCGCCCCATGGTAGGGTTCTAAACTCCAGGCAGCAGACTTCCGTCATCCTGGGCAGAGAAAAACTAAGAGCATTCAGTTCAGATTTCTGAAGGAACAAAGACATTTTTGGAAAAAACTTAAACCTTTTTTCTTTAGTTGCCTGGAAACAACAAAGGTTAGGAACTCTGTGGCCACAGGGGCAGGCCAGACACGGAGGGGAAGTGATGACCTTTTGTGGCTGCTTCGACTGTGCTTCCTAACAGTTAAATTTAGATTGCCGAAGAAGGACCGATGTCTTGTTTAAGGTTTGCTCTTACGGAGGCTTTGTCTTTTCATAATAAGTAAGTATAAACTATCTTGTTTTCTTAATAAATACTAATTTTTATGTAGAAAAGCCTTAAGTGGACAAGTGTTTATTTTTATTCTATCAAAAAATGTGAATTGAGTACCCAAGCCCAGTCAGCAAAGAGCATTTTGCTAGTCCAGAAATTCATTATAAAATCAAGAGGTTCCTGAGTAATTCAATCCATAGGTCATTAGACAGGAGGAGTAAGACAGGCTGCTGTGTGGGGCGGTGAGGTCATGGGGGTGGGGACAGGCCGGCAGAGGGAATCGGAGCCTGAGTAGGGTAAGAAAGGCAGCCAGGTGAGGGTGGGGGGCTGTGGCAGCATCAGGAGATTGGGTTCATATGGGGAGATGGATGCAATCAGTAAATAAATTGAGGGCAGTGGTTTTATACTATTTAATAAGAGAGTTATACAGTTGGAAAAGAAGAAAATGGGATGTTAGATTGGAATTGCAGGTATGGATGCAAACTCATTGTCTTATACACACACACACACACACACACATTTCATAGTTCTCCAGCTCTGGCCACCGAGAGAGCCCTGGAGCAGTGACACCCTAGTCACAACAAGCCACCTAGAGGCTGGGTCTTTAATTCTAAATCCCAGTTGCTACTAAAAGGGACCATAATGGCTTGGGGGATGTACTGATTCTGTGACTGGGTCAGGGAAAGCGTAAGGAAAACCTGGACTATCTCTTGTCCTAAAATGTCAGGGAGTACTCAAGGGATGGTGAGAAGATAATAAAATGGCACAGAAGGCTCAATGAAGGACAAAAAGCCTGGCATAATTTGAGCTTCAAAATAGATGAGCTTCAAAAGGTTATAACCCACTGAGTAAAATAGTATCATATCCATGAACCCATACTAATATAAATAAATCAATGGATAAATAAATTGAGAGACATGAATGCTGACTAATAAGTGTAGAAGACATAATTGCATTAGAAAATCACCACTTAGCAACCATTACAGTAGTAATTAAGCCAAGAAACATCTATGAATATTAAAAATACATGTGTGAACGTTTGATGAGGAGAAAATATATATCTCAGAGAAGGACTTTCATCCAATATTTATGAATTTAGGAAAAAAGAGTAACTTGAAGAAGCCTGGAAGACACCATCTTAATCCAGGGATCAGAATTAACCTTAACCAGAAAAGGGACAAAAAGAAATTGTGAGCACTTGTTAGGGAGACAGAAGAACCGAGTGGCGCTGCTGAGACACTGTGGCTGAAGATGTGTGACCTGAATCTAGTCATGACAAAACATCAGGCAGCCCCAGATTGAGAGACATTCTACTAATAACTGGCCCAAAGTTTTCAACAGTGTCAAGGACAGGGATGTTGAGGAAAGACTGGGCAACTGTTTCAGATTGAAGGAGACCAAAGACACAGGCAACCCAATGTTATAGTCGCCTTTAGATTTTTTTGCTAAAAAGGACATCATTGGGACAATTGTTAAAAGTCGAATGGGGTCTCAAATTAGATAGTAATGGTATATCAATGTTAATGTCCTCATGTTTTTATTGTAGTTTTGTAGAAGAATGTCCTTGTCCAGAGGACATTTACACTAAATTGTTCTGGGGCAACATATTGGTAACTTACTCTGAAATGCTTCAGATAAAATATTTTTGTCCTGTATTTGCAATGTGGTATAATTATGAAATGATTTCAAAGTAAAAATCATCTTTAGTATGACAGAAAATGAATAAGAAGTGGCCCCTGCTTTCAGGGAGCCTACTTTAGAGTAGGACAGCCAAGACAACAAAGATGTAGTAAGCTGAGCAGAGAGGGAGGCAGTCTGGTGCCATGGTAACTAGCACAGGCTCTAGAGCCGATGGCCCATGCTTTGTGCTTCCGTCATAGTTCTGCCTCTACCAGCTGGGAAGCCTCAGGAGGATGACACACAGCTTCTGGGCCTCAGTTTTCTCCTCTATAAACAGGGAATAATAGTAGTAAAATCTCATAGGGCAATAGGAGGTTCATAGAGCACATGGCAAGTATATAATAATGTAGCTATTATTTTTATTAGTAGTAATTATTGGTGGTAAGCTCATGGTTATTTGTAGTCAGAGAGCTATATCTAAATTCTGGCTCTGCTGCTTTCTATGAGGCCTTGAGTAAGTTACTCCATTTTTCTAAGGCTCAGGTTTTTCACCGAAAATGGAAGTAATAATCATGTTAATAGTAGCCAGTAACAGAGTGGGTGTGAGAATTAAATGAGATAATGCAAAATGCTCAGCACATTGCAAACACTTGGTGTTAGTTATCTCTGTGTAAATACCATATGAAATACAATAATTCCTAGAAGAGAAATAAAAAGCATGTGACAGTTCTGAGGAAAAGGAAAAAAAAAAAGTCTGGGTGGAGGGAGGGGAAAAACATTAGGTTGTAGAATTCTCTGAAACAATTGGGAGGCTTTTACTGTCGTTAAGAGATGCTAAGGCTAGAGAATGGCAGTGGCTGTGGGAAGAGGGAGGAAGGAAGGTGGTGGTCAAAGGAGACATGGGGCCAGCAGTGGTCTCTGAGCATGAATAGACAAGGTGCAGCCAAGAAGGAAGAGCTGGTGTGGGGAATGGACACTGGATCAACGTGCTGGGGAGATGAGTGCAGGGTATGAAATGGGCTCTAGAGAGAAATTTCTTCTCTAGAGGAGGAGAGTGGATCAGGCATATGCACTGAGGGAATGACGGAAGTCTGGGAGTGAATGAGATTTCTGAGGATGAGTGCTCTACAGAGAGAAGGAAGGAGGAGTCAGGACAGAGCAGCCCTCTCCCTCTCCCTCTCCTTCTCCCTCTCCCTCTCACTCTCACTCTAAATGAGGACAGCTCCCTCATTTAGGGAGTGCAAAGGGCAGAAGGGACCATGGGGTCTATATGAGGTGCAGGAAGGTGCTAGGTGAGAGGTGTGGAAGTAGCTTGGTTCAGAGAGAAAAGGCAGAGGATAGAGAAGAATAAGGCTGGGAAAGACACTGTATTGGCCATTGGCTGGTCCTTGCTGAGTTACATGAAGGTCGAAGGTCAAGTAGAAGCCAAACTCCAAAGGGTTAAGTGGCAAAGAGGTGTATGCGAGTAAAGAGGGTAGGGCTTGGAGATTCTTCTTGAGGATACAGAACAGTCAGGGCTGTTGTACCAGGAAGCAAATGAGGCTTTTGTTTCAGGCCCCTCACCCCCCCACCCCAGACCTGTCCCAGACCCTAGGACGTGCGCCAGCAATGTGCTTCCATGGCTGTGTGACCTGTGAAACTTACACATGTAAGATATTTGACTCAGACTTTTGGGGCTGCTGTAATAAAATTCCTCAGGCTGGTTGGCGCAAACAACATCATTGTATTTCTCACAGGTCTGAATAAAGGCTGGAAAGTCTGACACACAAGGGTACCAATATGGTTGGGTTCTGATGAGAGCCCTCTTCCTGGTGTGCAGATGGTGTGTTCTTTCCCCATGTCCTCGCAAGGTGGGGGTTGGCGGGATGCACACACACGCACACACACACACAGATCTTCTTTTATAAAATAAAGGCATTAATTCCATCGTGTAGTTCCCACCCTCACGACCAATTCTGACACTTACTATCTCCCAAAGAACCCATTTCCAAGTACCATCACATGGGGGGGGGGATTCCACACATGAATTTTGGAGGAACACAAATGTTCAGCCTGTAGCAATTTTTAGCTGCAATCAGTTAAGGCTACTGTGTCTTTCTGTTCAAGCTCTTCTTCACTCACAACTTTCCTGCTGTCGAATGGCATTTCAGCATCAGCTTAGGGAACTAGAGTTAGGGTTTATGGGGATATACTGTGTGATTTGCATGTCATTAATACTCTAGTTAAGTTATTGCTGATAGTTTCAGGAATTTTCACCCCACCCCCTGGGCAGACTCAGCATTGACACAAGTGCCAGTGAAACCACGCGTGAAAGTGCCTTTGACATCTGGCATCAGGGAAAACGTGAAAGTAGAGGAGACAGGGTTTGAAATGTACAGAGCCAGCTCCTAGTGTGTAGACTGTCCTTCCAACTATGAGATGCGCAAAATCGCCAGAAGAGGATTCAGTTCTTGTCAAGGCCAAGTCAAAAAGCAAGTTCTCTCCTATCAGATAAGATAACCTAACATTTATAATATTCCACTGTGATGAGACATCAATGACAAACTGGTTAAGGGGTGTTGTCAGTACAAAGAAGGTTTAAGATTAGTCACAGCACAAAAAAATACCTTGAAATGTTCTGAAATCTTTCGACTCAGACATGAAAGAAACTTGATCAGAGATTTTTACAAATGTGAGGAAAAAATCCTACAAACGTACATATTACCAATAATGAATTAGTAAGCTAAAACTTTTTTCCAATTTTTATATTATTTTATTGTTGTTCAATTACAGTTGTCTGTATTTTCTCTGCATCTCTCTACCCCACCCCAACCAAACCCACCTCCCTCCCCTGCTTCCACCCTCCCTCTTGGTTTTGTCCATGTGTCCTTTATGGTAGTTCCTGAAAACCCTTCTCCCCACTATCCCTTCCCCCTCCCCTCTGGCTATTGTTAGATTGTTCTTAACTTCAATGTCTCTGGTTATATTTTATTTGCTTTTTTCTTCTGTTGATTGTGTTCCAGTTAAAGGTGAGATCATATGGTATTTGTCCTTCACTGCCTGGCTTATTTCACTTAGCATAATGCTCTCCAGTTCCATCCATGCTGTCGCAAAGGGTGTAAGCTCCCTCTTTCTCTCTGCTGCATTAAATTCTATTAAACTCTTCTAAACCATAAATAATAAGCAAACTTTTTTATTAACTATGCTGGAAGACAGATTGAATTCTTGCCAAGTAAAGTAGCAATCTGAAAGAATGTTTCTAAAAACAGGTAAGGGGAAATGTTATAGAGGCCAGACAGTTATTAAATAAAAATATTACATTATTTTTAGATTTTGTAGTGTTTGTAGATAGTGTAGTATTTGTTCATTGTTTAAAAACTGTAACTCATTGAATTTTCCTTCTATTCTAAATGTTTAGTTTTATACTGAATTTTTATTTATAAATAAAAACCTGGTCCCACTCTTGCATAACAGCAATACTTCTTTCCAGAGGTTTATTCATGCTTGAACAGAAAGAGCTAGGATGTGAGCTTTGGGCTAAGACAGGATATTAAATATTTTATCATTAGTATTTTTAGCTAGGGATGACCTGAGCATTTTGTGTGCAGAAGGGAAGTTTGCAAGGTGTAAGGGAAAGATGGGAATACTCGTGTAAAGGGATACTTGTTGGAACCAGTCTCATAGAGTGGAAAGGAAGGGGCTAAGACTGAGTGGAGAGACATACTTTCAAAAGTAGGTGCAGACAGAAGCAGGGAAGGAGGAAAGAGAGGGGTGGACTTTGAGTTAGTGTGGAGGAGCACCAAGGAGTTGTAGTCCTGTGACCTTAACCTCCTAGTTCATGTGGAGGCTGCGTTATCATCTCAAGTATCAGGGGTGGGTGGTGGTAGGGGCTTCCAAAGCCTCAGCATGTCACTAATAGCTGTTTCTGTGAAACAGCAGTGTCGAGTTGGCACTCATCTTCTCAAACTCTGTCTGTTGGTCCTAAGGCACTGCATTCAGAGACACTGTCCATGAACTTGACAGTAACCGTCTAAGAGGAAGATTGAGTTTGGGGATAACTCTATACTTTTCCCTATTCTAGTGTGTGTGTGTGTGTGTGTATATATATATGTGTGTGTGTGTGTGTGTGTGTGTGTATGTGTGTGTGTGTGTGTGTGTGTGTGTGTGTATATATATATATAGTTGTATGTTAGAGAATACAACTGGGAATAATGCCAGGTTGGTGAGGAAACTGTCAGGTGGAGCTGGAGTTGTTCTTTAAAAGCGAAGGTCCCCAATCTCTGGGCCACAGACAGGCATAGGTCGGACCTGTTAGGTACTGGGCTGCACAGCAGGCTTGAATCATCCCAAATCCATTCCCCACCCCCAGTCTGTGGAAAAAAAAATTGTCTTCCACAAAACCAGTCCCTGGTGCCAAAAAGATGGGGGACTGCTGGCCTAAAGGAACAAAAAAAAGATTTATTATATGAGTATATGGCCTTATTCCACAGGATTTAAGGCAGCTTAATGCATGCAAAAAATAGATGTGGTCCATAAATAAAAAAATCAAGGCTGGAAAAGGTATAAAATATAGAAGAGAAGGCTTCAGATGAGGCTTGTCAGTGGTCTTCAAATGACTGCAGGGTTGTCACGTGGACGAGCATCTAGGGTTATATGGAATGTGGGCCCAAGAACACAAGGGAGGGTGACAATGAGCACAACAAAAGGCAAAACTTTCTAACAAGTGCAGCTGCTCCGCTGTGGAACGAGGTCGGGAGCTCCTCCCCCATTACGGGAGGCATTGAAACCCAATGAGGTAGCCTCCTTCCTGGCCGACTCTGAGAGCCAGCTGCTGCGATGGGGAAAGACTGGCCCCTGACAGGCCCTTAGGGTCAGCATTCTGATGAGTATGACAGGAACTGTTCTGAACAGTGCCCTGTGAGGAGTGAACTATTCTGATATGCTCCACACAGTAATAAAAGCTTGTCAACCACCAAACTGAGTGGCTGTATGGTCTCCCATCTTCGAAATGTCACTGCAAATTGTAAACCCAAAATTTCTGAAACAGAAATGAAGCAACATTTCTGAAGCTTCCAATAGGAGGAGGGGTCAAGCGTGAGGTGCCTGGGTCATATCACCTCATCATTCCCCTGCTCCCTGAGTCCTCAGTGGCAGTTAGAAGGGCTAGTGGTGTCCAGTCACTCAACATAGAGGGAAAAAATGGCTGTTGTTCCCTACGTCAGGCCCAGTGCTAGGCTCTGGGAGAAAATAATAAGCAGAAAAGACCTGGTCCTTTCTTTCATAGTGATTGTTGCTTAGTGGGAAAATGACATTAATAAAAAAAAAATGACACATCTATATACTTACCAATTGGGATATGCATTATGAGGGAAGGAAAAAGTATTTTAGGAGTGGACAGCTATAAGACTTGATTGAGCAGGAAGGAAGAACATGTTTACTAATATCAATTAGGTATTGGAGAGTGGGGTGCAGGGGTGGGGTTCAGATACAGAGCATTCAGGCTGAATGGACAATGCAGGGAAAGGCTCAGAAATATGCAGGAGCACAGAGCATTTGAGAAACTGCATGGCCTGAATGGCTGGGGACACCTAGAGACTAGTGGCCAGAGTGACGTGAGCAGTCCAGGAGAGAAAGTCCAGGATCATGAGCTACACCAAGGACTTCTATCTGCATTCTAATGGCACAGGGAAGCCCTATGGGTTTTACCAGGGGAGAAATAGGATCATTTGGTGTTTTCCTGCCTTTAAAAAAAATCATTCAAGCTTTGGAGGAGAGACTGTGTGAGGGGGTGGGGCATGCGTAGATATAGGGAGACTATTCAGTAGGCTGTATGAGTGATCAAATAAAGTTGAGAGATGGCGGTGGTTTGGACAAGGGTTGTGGTGGCAAAAATGGAGGGAAGTGAATTGAATGCCAGTTGCCAAGGTGAGCATGAGATACTAATAAGCAGGATTTGGTGATGGATTGTAGGGGAGGTAAAGGTGGTGGGAGAGGAAGTGATATCAAAGATGAGTTCCAGCACCTGGACAGATGAGTTTCATTCACTGATGGGGTGCACCAAGATAGGGTTGGCCTGACACAATGGCCAGAAGGACAAATAGACCCTCCCTCTCACCTTACCTGGTTCAGTGTTAGGAAAAGCAAAAACTCCACCTGACTCAAATTCAGTTCAACTCAGTGCAATTCCATCCTATCCAGTTCAATTAGATTCGCCTTACGGCTTGGTTGCCAAAGAAGGCCCTGTGAGTAACCCAGACCAATGTGAAAGGCCCTTGGGGTGCTTGCATGGTTATTTCCTGTCCTTGATGAGTGTCCAAATAACCAAAGTTCCCCATGGAATGTGCAAATTGCCTACAGAGACAAAATGCCACTGGACTACAGGGGTTAGGTGTGCCCCACAGGTGGCTTGACTGACTTGCAAAAGTATTAGATGGTCTTTGCCTAAAAGTGGAGGTAAGGCTCCACAGAGATCCTTTGAGGTCACTGGGCAGAGGGTGGTATGAACATGAAAGAATCGCAGTTCTCTGGTCTGCACTGACCCCATGCCCAGGACTGGAGTACGTGGTACAAGTACGTGTACTTGTACATGTGCTGGCTCCCTCACAGACTTCTCAGCTCCTCGTACAGGATCCTATGCTTGTATCCTCACCCTCGGGTTAATAACTACTCTCTAATTATCCCATTTGTGTTTTACAGGAGGTCATTGGAAAGTATATGATAGCCTGGGAATTTTATGACAAGAATAATATACAAATTGAGTATGTACAATATCTGGGGATGGTGGTTCTAGCCACACCCCTACCCCTGGGTACAAGTGCAGAGCAGGCATCCCAGCCATGTCAGGCTTCCCCTTCCTTATGACTTCTGCATGTCCCATATCCCAACCCCTCTCCAACTCTATTCAGAATTGCGGAGTAAATCTCATTGTCTACATGCACGAACTTCTGGAAGAAAGCATGTACTTTATCTAGTTCTGGATCATAATAATAGTAACTAACCCTTGCACACTCCATTCTGTTCTCAAAATGTGCTTCTCTGTTTCATTTGATACCCACACAATCTTGGGGGGTAGGTATCATTACAGTTATCACCACGGATGCTGAGCTACTTACCCAAAGTCAGACTGCTAAGAAGGGGCCAAGAGGGGACTCTGCAGTTCATGCTGCTCCACTCTACCAAGTGTTCCCTTCTGGTTAAAGTAAACAGATTTGTGTTGGGAGGGGGAGCTTGAAGATGTTACTTGCAGAGAGGATCTTCCCATTATCCCTTGAAGCCACACAGCATAAGCAGTTGTCGATTTCTCCCCCTTAATGGTGGTCCAGCTGTCAGTGCTGTGGCTCAGAGCACAGGATGTAAAGGGAGACAGGCCTGTATTTGAATGCTGACCTTCAACCTCATTGTATATGACTTTGAACACATTGGGGCAGTATTAGCACCTACATTATAGGACTCTTGTGAGAAATAAATAAATATACATATATATAAACCGTAGTTTCTGAAACACAGTAAATCCTTTAAAATATTATTTTGGTGTCAGTGTTGTTGTAGGCCCAATTTGAACAGGGACCATATGAACTTTGAAGTGACTCCCTGATCCTGACGGATTGGAAATGAAATATTGTGTTGAGAAGGATTCTGAGGTTTACTGTGCGATCTGCTGAAATCAGTTAGCATTCGTATAGGTAGGCAGGAAAAGAGTTGCATTCTTTTCTCAAGAGCCATTAGCAGGGCCTATCACAGTCCATGGGGCTGCCTCTCAGCCTCATTGCCTGCCTTCGGCATTCACTCAGCTGCTTTTGTCAGGACCAGTGCAGCTATGTTAAGACTAAGTGCAGTTTCCAGCCCACAGGGTCACCGCCTGCTTGGGTGAGAGCAAAGGACTTAGGGCTTAATGAGTAGGAGCTGTGTATGGATGGATTCTAACGAGAGAGGTTAGCAGGCTGGGGATTCAAAAATAGCTCCATTGCAGCAGCTCTGGGTGAGCCAACACATGCTGTACATTTCCTTCCAAATAAAAGACATTCATTTTGAAGACCCTGGAATAGCTGTAACTTGAGATTCCCACAAATGCTTGGAAAACTGTCAGTCCTTTCTGAGTGGCAGCAGATATAGAAGCAAGAATGCCAGGAAGAATGTGAGACTAATTCTGAGAAACAGGGCCTGGATCAGCCTTCCAAGAAGCCAGCATTCTTTTGTGCAGATCTAGCCTTCCAGTGTTTTGGGGACAGTATTTTTATGAAGCATACTGATTAAACATTTGCTGCTCTCATTCCTGAAAGAATTACAGAAATACAATAATTGTTATGAATGGTCTCTTAGAGAAGGACTTATCAAAGATTCCATTCTGTGATCTGCAGAGAATTTTAACAGTGTGCTATGTTTTTCTTTTGCTTCTACCAAATTTATCAATGTCTCAGGTCATTATATGCCTGATCACAACAACATGAGTTCATGAATATGTAGCAGTTAAAATCCTGCAATTTTATGTGTTAATTTGCTCATGTCTTTAGGTGTTTATAGCAATTAAATAAGACCTTGACAAATTTAGGGGAAATAAAAAAACCTTTGATATTATGAGTGTTTATGTGGTTGAATTGTAGGCTCTGAGATAAATCATGTTTTGAGCAACGATTAATGTGTTTATTGGTTTTGTAGGTATAGTCCCATTTAGTTACATTTCTTCTTAAGAAATAAGTAGTCTCTTCTTGACTGCATAGTTTGGCCTTCTGCTAATGTTCATTTTAGCTTGCAAAGGAAACTAATCCTTATCTCAGTTAATGGGAATATAGGCGTGCTGCTCTATGGGATGCACTAGGAGGTCTGGAAATGAATTTGCAGTGAGTCGGGGTAGCCACAGGGCAGGCTGCACAGGGGTCAGGGTTCTGTCAGTTTCATCAGGTGGGACGGAACCCAGGTCGGGAAGAGATCCAGTAACAGAGGTCGCTAATGGAGAGGAGACCAGTGACCCAGAGCTCTGGCTGCACAGGAAAGAAAAGCTGGGAGTCACAATACCTCTGCAGGACACAGTGGCAGGTAATTCCAGTGGGTGGTGCACCAAAGGCAGGGCTTAGTGGAGTGGGGATTTGGAGTGGGGTCCAGCGAAGGAGTGTCCTCCCGGGAACTGGGACGTGCCAGGGTGGTAATGACCCTGAGGCCCGAAGGAGTGAGAATGGCAGGAACTTGGTCACAGGCCGCAGGTGGGGTACGGTTGCCAGATTTAACAAATAAAATATTGGACGTATAGTTAAATTTGAACTTCAGATAAACAAAGGAAAATTTTAGTATCAATATGTCCATGCAATATCTGGACATACTTACACTAAACATTTATTTGTTGATTATCTGAAGTTCAGATTTAACTGTGCATCCTGTATTTAACCTGGCAACCCTTGGTGCATGTGGTGGACACACTGGTCAGCGCTTGTGCACTTGAGGAAGCCTCACTAATCTGGGAATGATGGGGGTGCTGGACGTGGGGGGCAGGAGGCAGAGGGAGACGAAGCAGGGCTAATGCATGTGTGTGTTTGTGTGTGTGTGTACGTTTGGCTTTAAGACCCACTTATTTTCATAATTTTTCCTTTTTTTGGTTTGGTTTTGCTTTGCAAGCACAAGTTACATTTGGTCTGTGTCAGAGACAGGATATTTGTTGGTTTGTAACATGAACTGACAAAGCTGTGTGTACCCAAAGCAATGCCATCTCATTGAAAATAAAAATTTCAGTCTTCCAAAAGTGGTTGTCTAGATAACAGTGGACATGAAATATTTGGAAACATCTGGATGATTGCTATCCTCTGCATAAAAAGCCACATGACTGACTAAGTTTTTCCATTTTTATCCAGATATTTTGAAATATGTAGACAGCCTAAGAGGCTCATCTCCAAGAGAGAATACATAATCATAATAAGATGGGAACTTTTCAAAAGGACTTCTTGACTTTTTTAAGTTTATTGATTTGTCTTTACTCTTAATTATTTTTTTGATCTTTGCCACCTTACCCTCACCCAGTTCCTAGCACAGTGTCTGGCACATAGCAGATGTTGAATAAAATTTTAAAATGAATAAATGGGTGAATGAATACAATATTCTTAAACAGCTGAACCTTTAGTACAGAGATTATACCAAGCAATGAAAAGCTATTTATCTAGAAGGGAAGAGGACAAATATGTATTGAGTATGCTCTATGAGACAGGAACTGGGCCGGACACTATACATTTTATATATATATATATGTAAATATCTGTACTTTGACAGCCACCTTGTGAGTAAGCATGAGTCCCACTGTGCAGTTGAGTAAACTGAAAGAGGCTGAGTAAATTGTGAAGACCTACTAAGAAGCAGGGCTGGGATAGGAACCTTGATCTGTCTGGGCTGTTGGGACATCTGCATTGATTCCATGCAGCCCTCTTGGACTCATCTGCAGTAATTGTTCACGTTTTAGGAAGGCTACATCACTTTGAGAATTTGATGAAAGTCAAATTCCTCTCCCAAAGATATGACCATAGAACAAAAATCCCCAATATTACAAGCAGTGTGGGTTCATCAAGGCTCCCTGATTAAGAACCCCAAGATTAGAGAGTCAGATTCCTTCCATGGAGTCAGGGCTAAAGATTCTGATCAGCCTGACCCTGCACCCCCTCTGACAGTCCCATGTGGGAACTGTCTCTCCTGGAAATGAAGGGATCAGGTATCTTCTCGTACAAGATCTGCTCAACCCTCTGAGGGCCAATCTGCCTCTTTCATTCCTGGTCGGATTGTGTAGTTCTACCCATAAATATGTACTGGTTTGATTAAAAAAATAGATGTTCCAGTTCCTCCTTTTCCTCACCCAGTGATTACAAAATTAATAGACAATAATAACCTGAATAAAATTGTGTCTGGTGCCTGGAGCACAGCCGTAAACAAGACAAATATAGTTGCTGCCCAGAAACAGAATTACCACCACGCTAAATAAAGTAGCGTAAGCTTCAGGTTCCCTCAAGAGCACAGCCTCGATTGCGGCCCTGGAGAGGCCTTAAAAAAGCATTCACATGATCAATCATATGTTTTTCCTAAAATATGCAAAGCAAGGTATTTTTATATTGTTTTTCTTAAAGAGCCTGTCTCTTCCCCCACTGTAGAAGCCCAGGCACCACAAAATCTGCATCTGCTTCTGTCACTGTTCCCATGGAACTGAGTGAGGAAAGAGTAACTTTGAGAGCAGAATTCCAAGAGTGACGAGCCCTGGGTTTGGGGAAGGTCTTGGGTAGCTGCTTCAAGGGGATTTGGTCTTTTGGGGGTGGTCAGGAAAGTTTTCTGTGAGCAATTGACATTTCAGCTGAGATCAGAAGGATGAGTGTTTTGTTTCCATTTGTTTGTTTGTCAAGGAAGCAGGTGTACTAAAGGGTGCAGGGAATAGTGGGTGTTGATGCTCTGGGCTAGGGGAGGGCAGGGCTGGTGAGAGGGCTGGGACTGAGTACCCCCTGGCTGGTGAGTGTAGAGAGTGAGGGAGACTGATGGGAGAGGAGGCTGAAGAGAAGAGGGAGAGGGTTCCTTAGGGCCCAAACTGGGCTGTTAAGCATTTTGAACTTGACTCGGAGGACAATGAGAAGCTGCTGAAGGGGAGTGACAGGATCAGATTTGCATGTGAAAAAACCACCCTGGCTGTGGAGTGGAGAATAGGTTTGTTTTATTTTGTTTTGTTTTAAACCTCTAGAAGCATCACCTGGAATTTAGCTGTGACTTGATAAAAAAAATGAAATATTCTTTGGTGCAGTGGGAGAAAATAATTCTTTCCAAGGCCATGTCCCTTGATATATGAGGGGACAGAGTTGCCCAGCCAGCTTCTGACACACTGAATTAGAAGTGCAGGCAAAATCAGGGCTCTGGGATGCTGTATTGGTGCTGGTGGTGGGCGTGGGAAGTGAGAGAGCTTTTCTGGCACCTTTCATTCTTTCTCCATCACAGTTGACGTCAGGTCAGAAGCAGTGAGGATTGAGGGAGACTCTAGTGGACCCAACATCACAAATCAACCACCTGTGATGGGATAAAGATCATGTCAGTGTCAATGTCAAAAAATCATGTGACCCTTTAAGAAGACTTAGGGGTCAAAGTGATCTTGGATGTGGAAGGGCCAGTGAAAACTGTTTAAGCCAGCAGATGGCATGCCATGGACTTCCAAATTTCACCGGACATGTTACTCTCACCTCCTCCCAAGAGCTTCCTCCATTCCTTACCTGGTGAGGATGGTTGTGCCCCAGACTTTGCTCTCTTACTCTTTCCCTAGAATGGTTCATAGTTTATTATCAGAAAGGAAGCTGATATTGTCTTGGCCCAGTGGAGATTCTGTCTGTGTGACCCTATAACCTGGGAAGTGATGGGTGTCTCCCAGATTAGACCTGAGTAAGGGTCTGAAGACACTGTAGGGGGACCTATGGCCCAGCCCTCCCCAACTGCGCAAGATTAGTTCAGCAATACTCAGTGGCCCTGGCTGACCCAAAAGTATGGTGATAGTTCTTAACAAGGGTATTTATCAGGTGAAGGAATAATAGAATACATTTTAGATTAAAAAGAAGTATTCATACTTAAAGGGCAAAGATCAATTATCTGTAACCTGAACTCATATACATTTCATTTGTGATAATGCTAGATAAATAAGGAGTGAAGACATTTTCAAATTATAATAACATCTCCTATCTGCCTACATTAAATCAAGCTCAAAATATGAACACAGACTCCACATTGCCTATCGCCTAATACAAAACCTTGGCATCTAGTGCTAAAGAAATCAAATTCGGACAAGTCTGGAATAAAGCTTCCGATGTTCTCACCATTGATCTGCATGGAAAGTCTTTCTAGTTGGGGAGCCATTTGAGATTTGTGTTCCTGTCAACTTTAGGGACAGATTGAGGAAGTCAAAGAGAGAGAGAGGAGCTGACCTCACCATCTGAGGCGACTGAGCAAAGGTTGGGGCCAGGAGTGCATGGGGAAGGGAGACTGGTGTGGGAAGGACAAAGCCTACCCCCTGCCGCTGTCAGCCCCAACCTGTTTCTTCAAACACCCAGAGCTGTCCCAGTCCCTGCTCGCAGCAACTGTGACACTGCCTGGGGGTGACTCTGCAGCCAAGCCACACTGAATGATACTTGTCCCCGCCAGTTTCTTAAATGTCACCAGAGAGAGACACTTTCTCTTCCCTAGAGGACACACATTCTACTTGTAGATAAGTGGATACTTGGTTCCATTGTCATGCCTTTCAAAAACTGGTCACAGATAAGTCACAATTTTTTTAACTTCTCTGGTATGAGAAGCCATAGATGGAGGTATATAGAAATGATTTTTTTAAATGTGATGTTCTTTCTATGTGGCAGTAAAATGACTTTCCTGCCATCAGGAGAAACATGTGCTTTGAATTATTTTTATAGCCATAAAGGCAGATCTGTAAGAGGCTACCCATTCCTGATGGCTCTGCTTCCACTGATTCCGTTCAGAATGATATCCATTCCTTGAAATGTTGAGGAATGGAAAAAGAGTGAGAGAACAAATATATGTTGAGTGTCTATGAGTGCTTTAAATATTCATTGGTGTGAATTATAACTCCTAAACTCCATTGGCCAAGCAATGTAACCTTTCACATGCTCTAAAATAACTTAATTCCTATTTTGAACCCCTGGCTGGTGCTAGAACTCACCCTCAGTTAATTCAGGGTCTCTTCTCCATTTTCCTTGGAGGGACGGCTAAGCTCTTGAGCGGCGATTGCTGGCCTGTTGCCAGCATGGAGCTGTTGGAGGAAGGGGAGGGGTTCGGGATCCGGTTTTCAGCACCGCAGAGTCCAACCAGACTTCAAAGCAAAATGGGAAAGACTATGGATCCACCCACCAATCAGATTGTCCCTTACTCCCTTTCACAGATCTCTTCTTGTCACTCCTGGTCATTTTGCTCCTCCGGAGCCACTCTGCCATGTGAGGACTGCTTTGGGGCTGTTGGAACCTAGAACTACTTTTTAAATTTCATTTGACCCAACCCTGGGTATTTGGAATATTATTTTCCATTTACAAAGGAGATAAAATGAGATTCAGAGAGGCTAAGACCTCACCCCAAACCTCATAACTAGTGAGTGCAGTGCTGGAGCCCAATCTGCTTTTCATACCCACGTGGTTCCCTTCATCATAGAGACCACCCACCCAGCTTTGTCACCCCACGTCTGAGAAAGCTCTTCTAACCACCCAAGAATAATGGCTGCCTCCCTAGAAATTTCACAACCTTCTTGTGGAAACCTTTGGGTGACATTTAACCATCACACACTGCTTGATATGCTAGCTGCCTGTGCATACATAGAAACGGTGCTAATTAGGCTGTGGCTGCTAAAAGGCAAAGACCACTTCTTGTGTTTTTCTCCATTTCCTTTATTAGCACCACACCATAATTATGGCAAATGCTCCATATGGGATTGATTATAGTAAAAATAATGAGTTCATAAATAAACGAGTAAACAGATGGATGTTTATTCCCTGACACATAGCCTGTAGATATCTGCTCTCACCCTGGCCTTTTCACTCCACTGTCCTTAATCCCTACAGTAAGTTGGAGAGCACAGAGATCCAGGGATGATACGGCTTGATTGCCAGCTTCCCCTCCTTCTCTCCCTGCAGAATCTACTGGTCCCCTAATCTCTAACTTTTTGATTTTCCAATTTCCTATTTTCATGCCCAGGCTCTAGATGTAGGCTTCTACCTCCTTCTTTGTTAAGACAAGTTATTTGTAGCCCAACTTCGCTCATTGACTTTGGGAGGCCCTGCTCCGCTGTCACAAGCTTGTTCCCCTGTTCCATCAGCCCTGTTCCCCTGATTGATGCAGGAGACTCTGGGAACAGACACTGCCTGCGGCCACATCAGCCTGTGGTATTCTCACTGGCTGGGAGAGGACCCATCCTTCTGCCAGTGCCCTCGTCTTCCCACCTGGACGGAAAGGTGATTGTGCTGGGAACATCTGAAAACAATCCTAATAATTGGTCTAATGATTCAAACTCAGAAATGCTCAATTTAATTTTAATTATCTTGATTTTAAAAAATAGATTAATATCTATAGTGAGAGGAAAATGACATGTTTTTTTATATATTCTATGGCAAAATTTAATTGCCAAGGATAAAATTTAATTGCCAAGGATAATCCCCACAATGTTGTCAGGTCTATCAATTGTAAGGAATAGAAATCCCATTCAAATTCCTTTTAGTTAAAGAAGAGCTCTAATTGTCTTATGTAACTGAAAAGTCTGGGACTTCAGGCACAATAGGATCCAGGTGCTATCCATCTCTTTTTTAATATGTTGACCCTGATTTCCTTAGTTTTAGTCCCCAACTGCTTTTGGTTCAGGTGAGCCACTCAGCTTGCAATCTCAGAAGCAGAGAGGTCTTTTTCTCTCTCATCATCCAATTAATTCCTTAAAGAGTACTCTGATTGGCCATGTTTGGGATGTGTCCACAGTTTGTTCAGTTTGGACTATGTGTCTTCCCCTGTGGTTGGTGATACAGGACCCTATGCTTGTGAACCCCTCCAGAGGGACATGGAGTGAGGAAAGGCAGATTCCAAAAGGAAACATTGGAGGGAAGATTAGAAAACCCAACCAATGCCCACTATGTGTGTCAAGTAGGAGTTGGTAAGTTAGGTCCTCCATGATGTTTTCTTTGACTTGGTGAGATGGGTCCATGCCCTAAAAAGGACTAAAGGGAACTAACATGTATTGATCTCATATTAGGTTCGGGCACTGTGCTGGGAACTTTGAATGCGCAGTATCCTTTAGCTGTTAAAATTGCCTGCCCCAGTTCAGCCCCTCTGAGGGCGGAGCAGGGTGAGCTAGTTCTCCTGTGAAAGGAGAGGCCTTCACACCCTCATCATTCACAGCTCCCATTTCTCCCTCTGCTACCTGGCACCGTTCTCGGTCTCTTTCTTCTGATGTGCCCCAGTCTCTATTCCACCACTGATCAGTCCAGTTGTGTTGTACCAACTGGCCATGTCCAAAGACTTTCCGAACTGCTCTCCTTTTCTGCCTGATAGTTGCAGACATTCCGGATCCACTCTGCCTCTGTTGACATACTCTGTGAGCCATTCACACCAAACGCTCAGGGTGACCCTGCCACGGTGTATTGGTTAGGTCCACACAACTGACGTTCTCAGAGGTAAGTAGAGTTGTCCCAGCTTTTAACCCAAAGACACAGGTTCCAAGAAGTAAAGGAACTTCCCAAAGACATACCTCTAGATATAATTAACTGAATATGGACTTAAACCCAAAGCCTGATCATAAATTTACCAGTCACTAACTATCTTAAATCAATATGCACAATGCCCTTGCAAGTCCTTGCAAATTTGGCAAATTAAGATAGAATTTTTGGCATAGTCAATCAAGATACTGCAGCTTGGTGATATCCCTAGTTGATTCTTTTTCCTGAAGTTTGAGTTGCAAAAAACCAAGATTTAAGAATGCAAGGAAGCAGAGTCACTGTGAAGGCTGTACTTTGAGAATGGTACTTCCCAGAATTGTGCAATATACAATTTGAACAACATTGCATAGTGGCCCTGCAAGGCGAGGAATAATTAGGAATTTCATTTAAAATAAGTCGTCATTTAAATTGTATGATATGCTTGAAGAAACTTTGTTTAAAACCTGTGTTACCTACGCCTGTATATTAAAATTCAAGGTAACAGCACTATAGTTATGAGGCACCTGAGCCGTGCGATTTCTTGTATTTGATGCACGTGCCTACAGAGTATCAGACTGTTGATTCTCTGCAAAAGCACAGCAGCTTTCGGATTCTAGGGGTAAAAAGTATATAAGCACAGGGCTCCAAAGGCTTCTTTTATTTCAAACAGCTTTTACCATTTTGACAAGTTAAGCACAAGTGACTCATAAATGTACAGATTAAATTTCTCTCGGAATACAAATGGGTTTCAATTGGAGGAAGAAAAGATGGTTGGTCAAATGCATCCCTATTTTGCTGAGTTAAGAACTGAAAAAAAAATAGCCCAGTGTTTGAAAAATCTAAATATGTTCTAATAAAGCCACAAATGTGAAAATGTCCATATTCTAGTGTTCTGTTTCCATTTTAGAGTCAAAGTGGTTTAACAAGCATGTTTAAAAAAAAAAAAGACACCTCACCTCCCGTCCCCTAATTAATGGTTTTTCTTATCTGGTAGCCTATCTAGTTTTACTGAAATGTCCCTCCTTTATCATTTGTAGTTGGATAGAGACACAAGCTGGCTGCTCGAAGGAGCCGTGACTGCTTCTGTGCGCGCTCCGTGGTTTACCTGAGGAGACCTTCTCTGCTTGTGGCATCCACAGCATCATAGGAACTTCTTATTTGGGTCACTGAGTGAAACCATCAACAATACACACTTCCCAAGGGTGAGAAAAATAAATTGCTGCTTACCAGCTACACATCTCAGATTCTTTAATAACATGATCGGACTTTGGCTGGACGTATTGAGAGAGCAATTAAAAAGGTGAAAGAAAAGGGAAGTAAGTAATCCTAAGGAAAGTAAGTTACCCACCTAAGGAAAAGGGAGTAACCCTTGCAGAGCCAGTGAGCACCGATCCCAGAGGTAGACACTGTGCTGTGTTTACAGCGCTCCATCACTGCAGGGAAAGGGCAGACGCGCCTCTTCCTGGAAGACGAGCAGAACTAGAGCTGGCATGTGGGCGAAGGAGAGAGGTGCCAGAGACAGCAAGAAAGAAATAGATGAGGATTTGTGATGTCACATATGCAGGCATTTAGCCTAGGAAGAGCCAAGTGGTAGAATAGGGTAGAGAAGGAAGATGCCTATGAATAAGAGGATAACTAAACAAGATAAATCTTTCTTGGTAGCTACAATAATTTTTCACTGAACACAGAACACAATCTATTGCGGGTATTGCAGGGCCTGTACTGTTAAGGACCATGCTGTTAAGAGCCATGAGGTTTGACTTTGTCTTACTAGATCAATAAGCTTAAAGAAATATTGAGACGAAGTGCCTGTCTGACAAAGAATATTGGAACAGAATTCATATTCAATGACATCAACCTTACTACTAACGTTTGATTTTCAGAATCACCTTGGAGACCAGCTATGTTATTTTCAACATCTGGGCTGACTACTCTTTACATTTTCCAAGCAGCTTTCTGCACCTAACCTTGTGGTCTTGGTTGTGACAATGAGAGAGAAGTGGGTCAAAAACAAATGAGGTTGAATCCAATCTAAACAAAACTGCAAGCAATCATGAGAATTTTAGAGGACTAGAAGAAAATGCAGAGATATTTATTATTTATTTCTGGGTTCTGGGTCCAGAAAGGGGAAATTCCAGTAACTTTGCTTTCTCTCCCCCACCCCCCGCAGCATATTGGAGACAGGTGGAGGGGAGAAGGTCACTGTTTCTTTTTGTCCTCTGAGTAAATTGGAGCTGACAAATGGCTGGACTGTGTTGACTGCTGATTTCAGAGTTATCTTGAACTTCAAGGAAAAAGCTGTTCCTGTGTTTGGGTGGTCCGAAAGCCCTCTAAGCCCTCAAACTGCCTACCTGCATCAAAGGCCTTGTTATTAGATGTCTTTGTGAAAACTCAGCATCTGCCCTTGGTCTTGTTCCTTGAACTTTTACAGTCTGCAGGTAGAGTCTTCAGCAGAAAGCGTCAGTAGACAGCTGCTGAATGGTAAGTGTTGCTATCCGAGATGAAGGAACCGTTGCACAAGGCACAGCAAGTTCTAGTTATCATGCAGGCAAACCGAAGGTAATACAAGTCCCTTTCCTTGAGAGTTTTGAACATGCTGCTTTGAAGATTCGCCTGTGGGGAAGTGTCTACCATGCCCATGTGACCATGTGGAGGCTCACAAAGTGCTTTACATTTAGATGTTTGAGTAAAACTCAGGGGAAACAGTTGGGGCTAGTAAATAGAACATGTTATCTACGCAGCCTGATACACATGAGTTTAAATGTTTTAAATCCCAGCTTTGTCACTCATGAACTCTGAGGCATTGAACAAGTTACTTTGAACCTCTTTGGGTCTCAGTTTCTTCATCTATAAAATGGAGACAATAGCAATCTTTGAAGGCGAATTTCAAAATAGATGGTGTAATTCGGTCACCTGGCCCCTATTGGGACCTCTACAAAGGTTGGTTTCCTTTCCTTCCTCCCCTTCCCATATCCTCACTTGCAGAGAATAATTTCTTGATCAGTGTTTATCAAAAGGCTCAAAAAGTCACCCAATTTTATGAGTGTAAAGGAACTCCACCAAACAACTCTTTAACAAGCTGCCCATTTCTGTCAAAGAGCATAAAGGTTTAGCAACAGAAAAGTTACAGAACACAATTTTTTTTTCAAATAATGGCTTTAAAGTGGCAAGGAGGTCAAGTCACGAGTAATCCGAAGTCCCTTCCAGCTCTAAAATTCTATGGTTCTCAGAAATTGTGGCAGTAGCTGCAAACCATGATTGACCTTTATGACGCAGAAAGGATTGCAAGCACTGGGCTGGCTACTGGGAGCACTGAAGATTGGATTAAAAAACCTAGTTCCCTCAAATGGTAGCTTTGCGACTACCAGATTAAAGAAATGCGTGCTACAGCTTCATCAGATGTAGCAAAGTCATTTTTGTCTGCCGTATATTTCAATGGCGGGAGTACCTAGTAGCTAAACAAAGTAGCAAACAATCAGTCCCTGAGGATGGGAGCAGGAGTCCCAGGCTGCAAATCTCACTGATTGCCTTGATCTGTGTGATGAAATTTAGCTATATGTAAATTTAGAGATCTTTGGGGAAATCTATAAAGGTATATAGTGCTGAAATGAAGAATGCTCAAGAAATACAAAGAAAAATGCAGAGCTAACCATGATTTTAATTTCTTTTGAAAATGAAGTTAATTTTCATTTGGATAAAATTTTTTAAGAGTGTTCTAGAAAACTTGGTTTTACAATGCCAAGTACTGTTTGGAACAATTCATGTTCAGTGGTTGTTTCAACACGAGAAAGGAAAGCGAACACAGGAAAGGGCCACACCTCCTACAATGTCTTTTGTTTGTTTGTTTGGGAAGATCAACTTTCTTTCCCTCTTCTTTGGGAGTTTATTCGATTGTTGGAAAGTGCTGCTACTTTTAAATATCTTTTCATTCAGTGGAAACGTGGATTCGGAAGTCACCTTTATTTTCCGCACTGGGAGCCAGGAGAGTCTGAGTAATTAAGGAACAAGAGTACAGTTCCCAAAGACACTTCAAAATCAAGGTGTTCTCACTCAGGGATGAACCGTCTGTGACAGCAGACAGCTGCAAAGACGAACACGTTTTAAGCACCTACTGCATGCCAGGTTCTACTGCGATCCTTGTGAAGGGCTGACACCCTGGAGCTGTGTCAGAGCCCCAGACGGCTTTCACATTTACAGAAAAGCAAAAGACCATTAGGTTGAAATAGAGACTTCTACTCAAACCTGAGCAGATAAGAGATCTAGTTTAGGCTAAGCAATATTACAAAGTATTTCTAATTAGTGAGGAAGGAATTTACTTAATTGTATCTGTTTTTTATAGTTTGAAATATCCACTCAGTAAATTTCTATTCAGCGCCTACCCACAGATGGCAAACACAAGGCCCGCAGGCCACATCCGGCCCTCCACCTTGTTCTATCCCCCGGCACCTCGTTTGTACCCAGCGGCAGTGCCGAGCCCTCACTTAACTGTTAAGGAGTAGTTCCATTTATACGGTGCTAAAATTACATTCGGCTGTTTGAAGGCGACTGCAAGGCTGATGTGGCCACTGGTGAAAATGAGTTTGACACCCCTGGACTCTATTAAAAAAAATGGGAAAGTAAAAACAAAATGGCTAAAAATATCTCTACCTTTTATTATAGTCTAGGAGGGAAGACTATCTATTCTTGCTTTAAATGAATGCTATATATAATTATTAATGGTATAATTTTTAGGGATAATTTCCACAGGTAGATAAGAAAATTACTTGATGCTTTTAACTTTACAAAAGTAAGCAAACCCACCAAAACTTTTTTAAAAAAGCCAACCAATAAACAAAACTGGAAATAGGAAAAATAAAAATAAAACCTGGGAGGGAGTATACCAAAATGTTGACTGTGATGTTTTTGTAGTAGTGAATACATGGGCAATTTTGGTTTTCATTCTTCTCATTTATTTTTTAGAATAAGCCTACATTTCCTGTATACTTTTAAGTGTTTAAAATTTGAACATTCCTTTGAAGAAGCAGATGAAGAAGACAAGGAAGACATGGAGTTAGGGTGGGTGGGAAGGAGGAAGGAAGGAAGGAAATTAGGCTTGAGAAAGGATATTTCTCTATCTGCCAATTTTACTTCAAAGTATGCTGGCTATTTAGGCCATAAGCCCATAGCTGCTCTTTTTGGCTTGTGAAGTTTGTCAAGTGTTTGTCAGCTGTGGCAGAGATTACGCACCAGGAGTGAAGTCAGACTAAGATCTGGAGGGAATCGACAGATGCCTAACCTGAGATACTATAACAAAAATTAGACTGAAGGAATGGTTAAAGAAAATGAGGGCCAAAGTTCACAACTCTTGGTCCAGATAAACTAGAAGCAAGTGCAAGTCCAAGTAGAAAAGGGTCGGAGCCAGGAAATGATAAAAAGAGGCACTTAGTAGCAACACTCCTTCTTCCTCCTTTGGAAATCATGTTTGCCTATGGCTCCTGAAACTCTGCATCATCTAGGCCCATCAAGGCAGCGACCTGAGCACAAGATATTGAATACTGTACTGAAGACGCTTGAGTGGAAAGTGGAGTCTGGGTCCCTGACGACATCGCTGAGCCACCAAATTAATCTGCCCTAGAGCTATCACGTCTTCAGAGTTCTTGTTGAGTAAGATAATGTTTTTTTGTTGATTCTAAGTTGCACTTTCTTTTCATTGCTCAGCATCTTTGAAATGAGAGTGTATTTTGTCATGATAATATCGTACAATCACTGCTGGCCTGGGGCGGTCCTGACATTGTCATCATTGCCTGTTCGTCCCAGTGACAGGACTGACAGCTGCGGCCCCTCAACAGTGCAGTCAACGAACCACTGAAGCACGTTAGGGTTAGGGATCTGGTTTGCTGTCTGAACACCTGCCAGTGACACCTTCTGGAAGGACAAAGAGAGCACCATCATCAAAACTTCCATGGAAGTGTCAATGCTTGGAGGGAAGTTCAAGGGCCAATAGTGGAGCCGTCTTTTCAGAAATGCTGCATTACCAACACTGTGCTATCACAAAGGATTAATATTGGGTAGAAAAGGTGTAGGGCTGATGCTGTGAATTTAAAAAAAATGTCAGGACATTTAAACTCACTGTGAAGATGCTTTAAGAATGTGAACCAATATATTTAATTTATAGTTGTATATATACACATACAACCTACACATATACACATACAACCTACACATATACACATACACATTTTTTCTATAGAGCATATCGTATATTTGTGATATATGTTAAAATAAATGCCTAAATGAATTTTACAATTCTCTCTCAACAGGTAGAAAATAAAAGTTTTAATCATTAGAGAGCATTGTGTTAATGCTAATTGGTAGGTTCTTTTCTTTCTCAGTGGCTTATAAAATAAAGGTGTGTGTTACAATCGGTGTTTTCCATTTGACAAAATCAGTAATAAATTCTTTAAGTTGGGGCTTTCTGTTTCTTACAATCAACAGCTTCTGCAATGATATAGCATACGGTTTATGAATATCTTACAGTCAATGACTTTTTTTTAGCTCCCCAAAGGAAAGGAGATGGAATAGGTAAAAAAAAATCTATGAAGTATGGGAATCTGAGTTCTCTATCTGGTCTCTTCCGAGGTCGACAATAGACACAGTAGTGACGGGCTACTTTCTTGTTAGTATGATAATATGGTGGGTAGGGTGAGCAAGAGGAGACTTGTTCTCCAGGAGCTAAGAAGACATCTCTTAATCCTCCTTTCTTCAAAAGCTTGTCACTATTCAACAACTATTAGTTATGCTCATGTGTTAACGAGCAGTATTTTCTGGAAATGAAAATGTGCCAGCCTCCTCATTAACAGATTTCTTAATCAACCTGCTGATGCTTTTAGCAACAGAGTTAGATGTTGTCTTAGAAATGAATCATTTGGGTTCCTTTGTGCTACACTGCTGCCTTTATTCTCTCTGACTATTATAGGATCAGGGTGCTCTTTGATTAGCCCATCATAATTTCCAAAAGTGAGTAAGAATTTGAGAAGCTGCCCATGGCACATTACTTCATTGCTAAAACTGACTGCTGACTCTTTTAGCTTTTGATAACTAAGTCCTTCCTAAACAATATGTTCATTATACCAGTCATTTATTCTATAAATGTGCCTTTTCTCTTGATGGGTTTTATCCTCTCAGACAAGATTAGTGACCTCCCTCCAGAGAAGACTCACCAGGGGTATGACTTGCTGGGAAAAGGAAGATGTGCATGCCCCAGTCGTTCACGCCTGAAAAATACTTGCTGCAATGTGGGTCTTGCTTCTTTAAGAGTAACCCAAACCAGGAGTTCCATCCCTGTGATAAAGTGCACATTTCCCATTAACTGCAAATTCTTTATTTGAAAAGGTTGATTAGAATGCTACTTTTAGAAAGAATTCCAGTTGGTTAAATTTAGTGTCATAAAAAATTCAATCCAGGAATAGTTTCTGGCTTTGGGCCCACAGCGTTTCTTTGGTTGTGAATTGGATGTATTTTCATTTACTGAGAGCGTTTCCCACAGTGTTTGCCCTTCCGAGCACACGCACTGATGGCCCTGTTGGCTTGAGTAGTGCCTGTCTTCCCTTCTAACGTGACTTGTCTGCATTCTGTTATCCTGAAACCAGTAGGACTTTGGTTTTATTTTAATTTTTATGAGTCCTTCAGCTATTTTGCCTATTCTGTCATAAATTTGAAATGCCTCATTCCCTGCCACCACCCTCATCTCTGTTTTTAATTAAAAATTGTTTGTTAATCAGAACTGACAGTTAATATTAGATTGGTTTCAGGTGTACCGCATAGCGGTTAGCTAATCAGATACTTTACAAAGTGTTTCGCTCAATATTTCAAGTCCCCGCCTGACACCATGCAGAGTTATTACAACAGTATTGACTATATTCCCTGTGCTTTCATACCCACGACTTTACATCCCCTTGTCTGTTCTGTAACTGCCAATTTGTACTTCTTAATCCCTTCACCTTTCCACCAAGTCCCCAACCCACCTCCCGTCTGGCAACCATCAGTCTGTTCCCTGTATCTATGAATTTGCCTCTGTTTTGTCTGTTTATTTTGTCTTTTTAGAAGCTTATCTGGCAGGGGAGATACTGTGCTCACTCTCATCTCTTATTAGACGCCACATTTGCTCCTCCCCACAGTACCTCAAAGGACACAGCCTTGAAAGACAAGTCTCTGTTTTTATTTCTGTTTTTGCTAACACTTGATTTGGTTTTGAAGACTGGTCAGCCCACCAATGTCCTGTCAGTCCCTGTTTTCCTTTTCCTTCTGTTCGGCTCTCTGTCGGTCCCCTGGTGATTGTAAGAGGCAACTTCTGTTTACTGAATGAATATTTGGTGCTCCTGGGCCCTGTCCTAAGTGCCGTATAGATGTAATCCTGCTAACTCCTTCCTACTGCCTTCAGTGTATAACTATTATCACCCTTGTAAAGGTAAGGAAACCAGAGGCCAAAGTAACTAGGCGGCTGGCCTGAGGTTACACAGTCAATTGGTAGCAAAGCTAAAATTCATGATTTCATTTACCTGACTATGAAAAACTCCCTCTTGCTATGAAAGTAATAGTCAAGGCCTCCTCAAGAATGTGTTAATTAATTTTTTTATTTCTAGTCTACTTCAGGTTTATTATATTTTGGACGTAGACACACAAGAATGACCATATCCATGAACTCCATTCTCCACGCATTTGATGTATGATATTTCGGCATGTTTTACTTCAAACTGTACCACATCTGAGACAGAATCACCAGTTTCTTTTTTTTGTTCAGTCCTAAATTACACGTTCTCCTAAATTTGTGGTCAGTATATTTCTTGTTAGAATCCTGCCAAAGTGTCAGGATTTAATGACAGACTCTGTTTCATAAACCCGATGGCAATATTGACTCTACATCAGGTTTCCTTCACACACAATGAAACACAACAAACATCCTAAGAAGGCCGTGTGGGGTAAGATGTGGTCTTTTAGGTTTCTGGGGACTGAAACTACAGGCAAAATAAACCAAACTGAGTACGTGACATGGAAATGCTAACATCAGTGTTTGTCCAGGAATCCCTAAATCTGATAAGTTGGTGGACTTGCTGAGAAATACCTTGAAAATAACAAGAGCAACATAAATAGCCAACATTTCCCAAATCCAGCAGCACCCTCTTCCTCCCACAGGACGGGCGGCAGCCAATTCCTCTTGTGATCCCACAGAGTCAGCTGAGTGTTCAGAGGTCCTTGGGATTCTATTCCAAGACAGCAAAATTGTGGGATAATTTAATCCTGGGATCAGTCAGCTTCAGGATAGGAAGGCCTGCTCCTGAGTATTCTGAACTCCCTCCATAAAGAGGCAGCTACACTAAAGAGAACTCTGTAACTCAGTCAACCAAAGGAATAAATCAACTACCAAAATTGGAAGAGAAAGGAGGACACTTTTATGTGGCTTTTAAAAAATTTGCTCATTATCTCTTTAATATATTCTGGGCTGTGAACAGTGATTAGTATATCACATTAGTTCTTGGAAGGCTTGCTTGACTGACTGAGCTGGGATATCTAGGAACAGTAAGCAAAGGATCATCTCATCCAATTGGATCAGTTTCTTCTCCCCCGCTCTTCGCATATCCCTGCCTATTCCCTCCCTTCATCTCTGGTAATTAAACAATCCTTGTTTCTTGGCACTGCATGGACCAGAGGGGATCTTACCCTGAGGTCTGCCACCAGCCTGAGGGATTTAGGGGAGCCTGAGATTGTATTGGAAGTGTAGTGTTCATGAGCAGCCAAGCATCCTTCTGGAGAGAGAGAGAGAGGTTGTAGCCTTCATCAGATTTTCAAAGGTCCATTACCCTAATGGTATTAAACATTGGTTAAACAAAGTAATTATTTAATGAATTTTTTTCTTTTTTCCCTCTTGTGAGGAAGTCAATCCATTGATAATATTAGGAGCTCAGACTCTATGCTACAGAAGTGTCACTGAATAAAACTAGAACCACAGCAGGCTTAAATTCAAATAAGGGAGTGAGAAAATTAGAAGCCATTCACAGGGGTGGGGGTGTCAAGAATGGTCTAATAATGACAAAGTGACCATTGCCCCTCTAGATTGGTACTTTGTGGGTTTTATTTTTGTTTTTTATTTGCATTTATTTTGTACAAATTTTTTGTAGGAGTTTCTTTCCCTTGAAGACAGCTGGGAAGTCCTGGGACATGTCTTTGTCATTCCATTTGCTGTACTTGTGCAGATGTCCCAGTCGTCCCCAGCTCACGTGCCAGTCTGTCAGGCGCCCAGCCGCGGCACACCCCACGGGAGCTCTCACCATCCATCCACACTGACACCAGAGGAAACGCGGGAGGCATGGGTTTGACAAGTTCTGCTGTACCCCAAAATGAAGTTGATTCAGGTCACTCAAAAACTCTAAGCTCTTTCAATAATAGGTCTTGGGAAACCACAATAAATCAGCCTATGAGGGTGCAACAGGGGTGCAAATTGGTGTCTCAGTTAACATAGATAAAGATTTCAGTTCACACTGCATATATCAAAAATTTAACACATGCTGCCTGCACAGTTTTAATGAATACAAAAAGCTCAATTGCTGAAAACCAACACAACCTCGGCATTACTTCATTTAGCTGTCAATAAAATTGTCTCATTTTATTTTCTAATGGCTTATCAATACTCGTAATTTGCCACTGGTTATAAAAAAGGAGGATGGGGGGAGGAAAAGGAATTGAAATAAATCCTGCTAACTAGAAAAAAACGTGGTGGGCCATTTTGTTCTGCTACATAAGTCAATGACCAGATGATGTGAGGGGGTGTGTTTGTTTTTTTCTTGTGTAATACAGCTGTGAAATTTGCCAGTGCAAGCCGAACGCAAGACCTCACCTGCCTTACGCACTTTCTATAAAACGCCAAGTGCACATAAAGCCCTTTTCTGAGGGAAAGCCGGTCACTGCAGCTGACACGAGCAAATCTTGTCTGTGTTCCCAGGGCAGTGAGGGAGAGGCTGCTCTCCCTTGTTCTCACCTGGCAATTATGTCAGTGCGAGGAGATGGACTCTGTTTATTTTCCCCTGAATGAAACTTATGTAGTTTTTATAAAAGATTTATGATAATGAACTAACCCTGAGAACTCATTCGTTGGTTCATTCAATGAACATTTGTGGCAGGCTAATATATTAATAAGTTAATGTAGAAATTAACCTGTGCCTTATTTTATTATTATTATTATTATTATTCTCTTGCTTGAGCAGACTCATTAGAAAATGGATGAAGAAGTATTGTATCCTTCACCCACAGTGAAAGGGGAACCAGGCTTCAGTGTTCTTGAGTTTTTGGGCTTCTTTGCCCAGGAACTTTTTTACTTTCTTTCCCCTTCCCTCCCCTCCCTTCTCCTCTTTTTCTTTTCTTCCTTCTTTTTTTCTTTCCTTTTTCCTCTGAGACTGATGGGGATGCACAAATTTGATGACTTCTTTACTCAACCCTTTTGGGGAGATTCTAGGCCCTTAAAGGAAATAAGTCTGGAATATTCTGCGGTTGGCACGGACCTGTCCCTGGCTCATGGTAGTACCTTCCTGAGGTGATAGCACCTCAGAAGGAAGATGGCCGCCTTGGTCACATAGGTGTTTGCTACCAAGTGCTGCCACCTTGAAAGCAGGGGGAAGGGGTCCCTGAGGGCCGGCCAAAGGTGAGTGGAGAGGACCACAGTTCTGTCACCTCTTGGAGCAGCAGAAGGGGAAACAGGGTCCAGGGTGACCACTGCTGACTCATGCTCAAGGATGAGTCCCCCCCTTTTCATGGGCTGCCTGAGCTCCAGGGAGGAACATGCCCCAAATAGGCTATTTTTATTACCAACTGAAAATATGAATTCAGAGAAGAATAAGTTTTGTTTTAGAGAGGTAAAGAACTGTGGCATTCCTGCAATTCGTGATGTAGAGCAATTTCTATTTGTGACACACTTATGAGCATCTTTTTTGAGCTAGGCCTTATGCTGGGCAGATGGAAGACCCATTGCCTTCCCTCAAGGGAATCTGAGTCTAGTGGGGAAGGCAGACAAATGAACAGAGAACTCTTAACAGTGCAGGAAGGGTTCTCTTCCAGCGGTGTGAGCCAAAGACAGGGACAATGCAGAGGGCAGGTGGCTGAATCTGCTTGAAGACGTGGGGAGACTTCAAAGTGAGGGATCAACATTTGCAAAGCCACAGAGTTGTGAAGGTTATCTTGTTTCAGGGACCCCTGAGAAGTTCCATTGTATGAGGGTGGGGCTGCAGGGTACCTGGTAAGAAGTTATTAGAGCAGAGGCCTTCCCAAGCCCCAGGGGAATGTTATACCAATACAAAGAATATTTCAGATTAGTGTCTGCCAAAGGAAACACGAATGCTTGAAATCATACGGCTGACATATAAAAGACACATGAGAGAGGATTTTCCAAGTTTGAAAAAAATACTAAAAATATATATGACCATGCCAATGATGAGTTGTGAAGCTGTAATGTTCTAAATGATCATAATAAATAAATTTTGATAACCATGTTGCAGAAAAAATGGAATTATCTTTCTTGTCTCTCTGTAGAAAGCCTATTACAGAATTTTGTCATAAGAAAAGACAATCAAAGATTATGCCACCAAAAATGTATTCTACAAGCATTTATACAGTTGTCAAACACACAATTAACACAGATCTTGGTTTTTTCCCCTGGGTTTTATAGTATATCTGATACTTGTTGGCTTTTAAAAGTTGATATTTTTGTTCTTTTATCTTCATTTTTAGTAAATACTGTTGATGTACTTGTATATTTATGATTTTGCATTAGTTTTCTTAAAGAAGGTTCCCTAAATTGTATAAGCTTCACGTGCCCCCAAACCTAGATCAGCCTCTGGGTAGGATCAGATACTGGAGAGGTAGGTTGGGACCACTCTGGAACCTGAGCCTCAGGAAGTGGTGGAGGACCTTCATGTTCACCTGAAACTTCATGTCCTTATCTTATTGAAGAGGAAACTGGGCCCAGAGAATTCAAGTGACTTTTAACTTTCTCAGAGCCTGTTGGTGGCAGGGCTGAGAATCGAACCCCATTTCTTGCTTTTCTGGCACATCTTCTTCTTCCTGTTAAGGTCTGCAAAGAGCAAGCACTGGCTTCAGGTAAGGGTGGGGCTCACAACAAACTGTTTCATTTATTTTGGCCAGTACAGTGTTTAAAAAAATAACCCAATGTCAAGGCCTTTAGGTGGGGCAGGCTTTCTATTGTTCACGTACTCCCTTCCGCTCCCATCCCCTTGCACCTGGGTAACAGATGTACCTGTCCTATGTAGTTCGTGAAGGCATCTGGGTTAGAGCAACCCTGCTGGGACAGCAGAGAACTTCTGGGGCTGCTGGCTTGAGACATCCCCTTCCTGTGTGGCAGTGAAAGGAGATGTGTGCCCATATGAATCTTCATGACAATATCCATCCACAGCACAGCCCTGGTCTTTGAGTTACTGGGTAGAAAAAGAACAAAAGTCACATTTTACCTGCCCGATATCCTCAGGCAGTGGTGGGAGCCAGCCATGCTGGGGGGTCTGTGGACGCGCAATCCTGGGCAGGGAAGTCGGAGAAATGCACTGTTTGAGCAAGCATGCTGCCTGCAAGGACAGCAGCCCAGTCAGAGAGGACCTCACAAGGGACTTCTTGAATTGAGTTTTCACCCTTGCCCACATAATATCTGGCCATTTAAGTTCCAAAGAAAATATAATATTGCAGGTGTTCTCAGGATGATAATGGCCTAAGAGCCGGTATATTTTCAGTTATGAAAGTAGCAAAAAAATTCAATAACAAAGGACATGAATCCAAACCATTATATCACTGTAAAATTCTAGCTGATACACATGGGAAAGTCTTGTTAACTGTTAGCCAATCCACACTGGGAGATAACCTAAAAAGAATGCTGATGGATTTGGCCCCGCTCAGTTCTCGCATGGTATCAGGCTCCAGGCTTTTCTGAAAGACACTTCTGACTATTTTGCTAAGGACATATGCAAGGACTTTGCATATATAGGTATTATGATCCCCTGTATTGTTCTTAAGAAAGTCTACATTTATCTAAGACTTAACTATGTGCCATGGTTTTATGATTCTTGCCTCAAATTCACGTAACAGTCTTGTGGCCTCTCCATGTTATAAGTGAAGAACTTAAGGCTTGGAGAGGCTATTACAATCCAAGAACACACACTTATTAATAACGGTGGACCTAGGACTAGCACCAGTTCTGTCTGGTTCCAAAGCAAGCATATACTCCTACCTCAACACAACTGCCATAAAGGGAAGCCAGAGCTAATGAGTACTAGTAAGCAGAACTCCTCTGAAAAACTGTGCTGTACTAAGTAGAGTCTATGGGAATCAGGTCATCTCAATTCTAGGCCCTGAGTGGGCTTGCAAGGATGGGCTAGGGGCTGCCTTAATGTTGGAGAACTACTCCCCACCCCCAGCGAGATCTGGGCCACTGGGGAGCAAGTCACTGAGCTACCTTGCATCCTCCTCTAGGGACTGCATCTCCCCCACTCCAACATCTAGAGATTTGGCAGACCCCATCCTTCTTTCTCACCACCATTCTTGTATCCCCATCCAGAAGAAGGTTTGCCTACAAGTCTTTAACTTCCTTTGTCAACCTTTGAGAAGAGGAATTGCCTATGGTGGTCAGACAAGCTGCTGTCTTAGTATTTGATGTATTTCATGTGAATGACCTGAAAGTATTTAAAAGAGTTGATAGTCATAAATTCTAAATTCTTGGAGAAACTCAAGGCTCCATCCATCACAGGCCCCTACTACAGTCTTTTCAAGGAAAAGGAGCTCAGATATAGATCAAAGGCAAAATTGAATTTTCAAGGACATACGACGTTGACCCTGGAATAGGGGATGAAATTTTAAGCAGGAGGTGTAAAGCTATTATAGATAAAACAGAGGCAATATTCGCTAAGTCACTTTGGATTATGTCTTGCATTTCTTTTTCTTTCTTTCTATCTTTCTTTCTTTCTTTCTTTCTTTCTTTCTTTCTTTCTTTCTTTCTTTCTTTCTTTCATTCTTTCTTTCATTCATTCTTTCTTTCTTACTTAACCATGTGGAAGTACAGGACAAAGGCTGTGTAATGATTAAGAGGTGTGCTCCAAATGAGAGACATCAGTGTGTGAACTCATGATTTCTAAAATATTGATTGTGTATATGCATGCACATGTGGTCACATATGTGTATGTACATATGCATACACGTGCTTGCATACATGTAAGTGTGTGTGTGTTTGTGTATATACATGCATATATTTCCTGGCCTGTGTGCTGAAATGAGGTAGAAGCAAAAACCACCCCAATAACAATGAGCATACTCAGTGTTCAGATCTTGGTTCTCAATGTCATTTTCTACTAAAAGAACAAGGACTCCTCAGAGAAATAGATGAATCTAGGCTGGGGCAGAGAAAGTTGTAGAACTTCCCAGAATACTGGAACATCTTGTTTATGTCAGAAAATAAGAAAATGTTGTTTTAAAAGTGATAAGGGTATGTCATAAGGATAAGAGAAAGTTTGAAGTAGCTCCCACTCCTCAAAGCTGGAACAATTTGAATGCCAAAATAAATAAGTGTAAATATAAACCACAGAAAAAATAGAAACCCATAGCACTATACTGATAATAAATAGATAAATAAGTAAGTATATAAGTGGAGAAGTGAGGCCTCTTACTGTAGAATACCAAGAACTGATTGGTAAATGTTCAGGGAACCGTAAGAGTTAGAAAATCATTTCATAAACATCTTAGTTAAGAATGATTCAGGCAAAAATCGTCACTGGGTACTGAATCCAGGTGAGAAATTTTGTCGAGGAGCAGGATATTTTCATAGTCTTAAACTGACTCTCCACGGGTTGCTTCTTCGTTCAAAGAAGGGTGATTGTAACTGTACAATGTGGAAGTCAAACAACCCCTTGATTAGGTAAACAAAGTGGAATCACCAGTGAAGGGCAAATAAACACTGTGTACTCCCAGAACGTGATACTATGAGAACGTAATATTACTTTTGGGTATTCTGGCTGGAAATGCATAACTTAAAAGTAATTATGAGAAATTCACAGAAAAATCTCAAATCAGAGAAAAAAGGAGGAATGAACCGTATTTTTGAAGATGTCAATGTCGTGTAAAAATAGAGAAAGGCTGTGGAGATGTTCTGGAGTGGAGGACACCAAGGAAACATGACAACTGAATGCAATACCCAATCCTGGACTGAATCTTGTATTAGAGAGGGGGAAAAAAATGCAATAGAAGACATTTTGCGGTCAATTGGAAAAATTTTATTGTAGGTGTAGATTATATTAAAATTTTATATTAATGTTAAATTTTCTGAATTAGATAACTCTGCTGTGGTTATGTAAAAGAATATTCCTCTTCCTAGGATATATACAATGAATTATTTAAGAGTAAAGGGTTGTGATGTATTCAACTTTCTTGCAAGTGATTCAGGGAAAAGTAGCATATATAATGTAATACCTGTTGTACATAATCTATAACAACTATATCTATGTAGACAGAAATGAGAGAGAGAAAGAGATCCAGCAGTAACAGTTACAGTTCCAAATCTGGCTATTTAATAGCTGTGTGATCTTAAGCAAGTTATATAATCTCTCTGTGCCTCAACTGGAAAGTTAAAATAATACCTATCCCATTGGACCTTTGTGGGAAATAAAGGAGATAATAAAAGTGTTTATTACCACTTGGATGTCTTTTCATTAAGGGATGTCCTAGCCCTGGGAGATAAATTAGGGACTTGGATGAGGCCTGGTGTTTGAGGCGCAAAGCAAGATACTGAGGCAGGCCTCTAGCCTAGGATTTAAGCTGAAGGTGCACGAGGTACCTCTCCTTCTGACAGCATCATTCAAATCATCTACATCCCAAATTCAAAGACTGGGTCTACCGCTGGAGGTACCAGTAAAGAATGAGCTTTAGAACCAGCAGAAGTGATGGTGACGCTGGTTGTCAGCTGGTCAGATCCTGAGATTTAGAAGCCTGGTGATCTTTCTAGAAACTAAAGTCCAAGAGGACCAGAGTCTTGGGGGAGGGGGTTGGGGGATGGGCAGGGGTCATTGTTGTGGTGAATGTTTCCCAGTAACAAAAAGCTGCAGTAAAAATAACAAAGTTGATGTTTGGAAATAGGACAATTATAAATAAACCTGATATAAGTTCTCTCAAAACAAAGATTGCCTTGTAAAAAATCCTGTCAGTTACAAGGGGCTGCTTAAATGACAGTATCGGGCAAGAGGAGAAAAATGTTGGCAGTGTGTGGGAGAGACTGAGCCGATTCTGTTGTGCCCACGTTGGTTTCCTAATTTGGGTAGTTTTTCTCTCACAAGCTCCTTATTTGAAGACGGCTTTGGCAGTGTTATGATTAGAAACATAATGCATTCCACATGCGCCTGGAGGCCTACAAGGCCAAATTTCAGGGGTTTTCATGATGACTGCTGAGGTGGCCCCCTGGAAAGCCACTTTGCTGTGACACTGGATCAAGTCAGTTTCCCTGGCTGGGCCACTTGCAAATTTTGACTCTTAATCGGGGCCAGGACAAGGATGTGACACATGTCATTTTACTTCTCTATTCTCACCCTCCGGGGCTGTGGGAGAGGGAAGGAGGAAGAAGGAGGGCATTGGTTTGTGATGGAGGTGTAGGGAATCAGGGAGCAGAGAGAGGCTTCGTGGTTCCTCTCTCTCCCTCCTTGCCTTCTCACCTCACCCCTTCACTTTCTGGCTGATGCGTTACATTGCATGGGGGAACCAACCTGCCTCACCTGGTCAGAGCAGTGTGGTGAGGAAGAGGCCCAGCCCCATAGTGAAATTGCCCAGCTCAGCTGCTTACAGGCTTGGGACTTGGGAAAAATTAGCCTCTCTAAACCTGTTTACTCAGCTGCAAAACAGGGTCTTTCCTCCGGGGTCATTGTGAGGATGAGTGGAGGTGAAGGGTATTACGGGTCTGGGATAGGCCTGGCTCTGGTTGTCAGCGTCATGGTTGCTGGTGCTTGAGTAGAGGCATGGCCTGTCCTTCCTCGCTCAATGTCTGGTGGCCAGCCCCAGGTCCTAACAAAGCTCTAATTGTAAGTCCATTCTGAGAGATCCATCAGCTGGATGGCTTATACTTACTCCTTTTCCTTATGGCTTTAATGGTCCTAATGTCAAAACTTGCCTTCCTTGAGACCCTCTGGAACAGTGAACCGAGTTGACCTGCTTATTCCTAACATAATTAATATTTAGCGTTTTGCCAGTAAGTTTCTGTTCAAATCATTATCATTGTCTAGTTAAATCATGCTCGTACCTGATTTTCATTTTTTTTATTCCTCAGCCTTGGAAACAGCCTCACATTTTTTCAGGGGTTAGATTAACTCAGATATTTTCAGGGTCCATTAAGACTGATGTTTATGTGTATATATATGTATATATGTATGTGTGTGTGTATATATTTAAATATATATTTATTTATTTATAAAATTTCAGTAAAACCAGACCTTGTTGTGGTAGTTGTTTTTAAGTTTCCAGTTGAGCCTAAAGCCTTAATGGTTTGAATGAATTATTTTCTATCTTCTTCGTATACTATACAACAATATGAAGTCCTGTGAGTCCCTGTCTGATCAGAAATGTGGATAAAATTCCCTCTTATCAACAGCTAGTCAGAAGTCTAGCAACAAAATAACTTGGTTTAGAGTCAGGTGATCTTGATTTGAGTCTTGACTTCATCACTTACTAGTTCCACAATCTCGGGCAAGTAAATTCACCATTCTGAGCCTTAGTTTTCACCTAGAAAATGAAGATAAAAGTATCCTTGCCCAGGTAGTGTTAAGGATTAGAAATGGTAGTATATAAGGAATACTGGTAAGCTGTAAATTGCATGCCCATGTTAGTTTACTTTATTGTATTTGTTGATTATTTTTAACATTGTGCCACTGAGGATTTTCAAGAGAGAAAACAATTTCTGTCTCCAAAGTATAACAATGTTTAAGTTAGACCCTATGCATTTTCTTATTTAGTCCTACCTTCTCTTCTGATGACTGTGGCTTAAACCTTTATACTTCCTTACTGTCTTAGTAACAAGACAGTATCTGCCTCTTTTGAAAGGACAACTGAACCAACAGACTGGAGAGCAGTTACAGCTCCAGGGAGGAAATGTGTCCGGGACATCTAAGGTAGCACTCTTATTGTTAGTATTATTCCCCTGGATCATTTTTGTGCTGATCCAGTAACATCAGCACTGGCCAAAGTGGAAAAAAATAAATTATTGATGGCTTTGCATCCTCATGCTGGGCTCCAGTAAAGGTTTGTGAATAGTGAGGACTGGAGTTGAGCTCTTCAAAGGAACGATGCAGGGGGTGGGAGCACAGTGGAAAGGAGACCTGTGGGGATCGGATTCCAACTGCATTGTGGCAAAATGAATAATTCAAGAATATTGTTTTGGGTTAGATATCCTTTTCAGCATCTTTAAAAACCTCTTTTTGTACCATGGTGGGATGACATACTTATTCAATAGCATGTCAAGGATTCTTTCATGACTATGGGGATGGATAGTAGCAGAGTAAAGAATGAGATTGTTTCAAATAGATTTCAATACAATTATTGCATTAGAATATTTATTACAATTATGATCTCTAGATACAATACGTGAGAGGAGGGTTTTGGATTCTGAAATGGCTAGTGTTTTATTCAACTGACTTCGTATCGTGGATGTCAGTTTAGGAGAAGGGCAGGAAAGTGGGACCCGCGTGCGATCCACTGTTTTAATTAGCTACACACATTTTATAATTTTGAGCCTTTTGTTTTTATTTTTGTAGCCAATAACATCCTTTAAATATTTTTAATGAAGATTTACTAAACTTATTTACAGTTTGCCTTTCCCCCCCAAAAAAATTGGGTGGCTTTAAAAGAAAGACATATACAATAGGTTAATAAAATATATATGTTTAATAGAATGGAGACATGTTATCTGCCAGGCTTTCTCATGGGGGAGAACTGTATTCAGAGTATATGGACGAGCTTCCCAGAGTGAAAGGAGGAATCCCAAAGGCATATTTAAATAACCAGAGGTGATCCCTGAACTGCCTTGCACAGGCCAAGGGGAGAAATTTGTGTTGCTCCCAAAGAGATGTGAGGAATGTGAGGGGGGAACGAGAGTTGATGACACAGGTTTTTAAAAATTCCTAAGTGATGTACAGTGTCTGGCTTGGGCTTTCCCTCACTCCACCATCCTCTAGCCATTGGCAGTAGTAAGTGTCCCCAAATGCTGCATATTGCCAGTTTTGGGTGGCAGCTGGTGATGGAAATGAGCATGGGCGATGGAGGGTGAGGAGGATACTAAGCCAGAGAGACTTGGAGGCATCAGCTGCAGTCTCAGTTACAGAGACACAGAAACAGAAAATGAAATCTAAGATGGCAGGCAGGAAATAAATTTCCTAGTAATTTACAATTGTTTATAGAGGTCTGTGATTTACTTCCAACTCTGGCTTGGAGCTTCCCAACAGCCATTGTAGAAGGAGAAGCATGGCCAGTTCCATATTCCCTGTCCTCAGAGACAAGATGCATGCTCTCCTCAAGGGTTTGTTTGTTTTCTTCAACTTTAATTCTGGAAGCAGTTTCTTATGCAAGGCTTTCCATGAAAGACCTCAAGTGACATAAGAAAATGATGCCTTCAAACAGATTTACAGGCAATGCATGAGCACATTTTATGTGGCTGATCCTTGAACTGCCCTTGATTAAAGTCCAGGGCATGAAAGCTAAAGCACAAACCCGGGGAAAGAATTCTTGAAGGGGCTACACTGATCTAGTCTGAGTATGAAGCTGTCTGCAGTGGAAGTTTGTGACCGATGCCATCTCAGTTGATTAGTCTAAGCCGATCTAGGTAATTACTTTCCCGTCACCAATGACTCACTCAGTAATTAGGTTGTGACCTAATGCTGGGCACTGAGAAATGAGGGGAGAAAATCTAAAGAAGTTTTGGGAAAGGATTTCTCCAGCTCAAGTAGGAAATGCAGGAAGAGATTGTGTCTCTTCTTCCGTGGACTATTGTTATATGTGATATGGGAATAATCCTAAATCCCATGGGAATAATCCATGGGAATAAATCATAAATACTGAGGAGGGCAGACTGGACAACCTCAGAAATCTAGTCCTGTGAAAGTTAATGCATTTCCTCATTGGTTAAGTCAGTTTGAGTTGGGGATCTTTTTACTTGCAGTCAAAAACATTTTGACAGATATATCTTTCAATAACCTGTCATTATCCAATAATAAAACAATAGAAACCATTATAGGGAAACAAAGGCAAGAATGTGGGTGTGGTCATGACCCATCCTTTGCCTCCCCTCTGCAATCAGCCTCGTCTTGAGCCCTCTCCGCCTCCTACTGTATTTCCATGCTGCAGGAACATTAAGCCGGCTTTCTCTTCCATCACTCATTTGCACAGACTACTCTTTATGGAGAACAGCTCCCACCTTGCTGAGTGAGTAGGAACGCATACACACACACATGGACCAGTTTGGCCACTTCTGCTCAGCCTTTACTCCTTCAAGTTCATTCAGATGCCATTCCTCAGAATGGGAGAGTGAGGGATTCCTTTGCCACAAACCTCTAATCCCTGCCTGTTTAGGGTGACTGTGATAGGGAGTCTCTGAGTTGGCCCCAATGATCCCAACCTCTTGGCACTGATGCCCTTGTGCAACCTCTTTCCTTTGATATGAGCTGTACCTGTGACTCACTTGTAACAAATGGAATACAGTAAAAGGATGTGCATTTTCTACTTATGATGTCACTTCCAAAGTTTAGTTACAAAAAGACTGCGCTTTGTCTGCAGCCTCCTTTCTCACTCTCTGACTCTTTCCCTCTGATCATCAATTGCCAGAGGGCCCTCAAACATCTATAGAGAAGCCCACATGCTGAGGACTAGCCTGCCAGCAGCCATGTCAGTGAACTCGGAAACAAATCTTTTGAGGCTGGTAAACAGTCACATTAGAGTCTGGAAACAGATGACATGCCATCCCCAGCTGAACCGTCAGATTAGACCATAACCTTAGCTGCCAGCTTGGTTGTGACCTTTTTTGAGACCTTGAATCAGAGGTACCCAGTTAAGCCATGCCTGAATTCCTGATTTATGTGATTTATGAGATGAGACATGTTTGGTATTTTGAGCCTTTGAGAGTCTTTTTTTTTAAAGATTTATTTATTTATTTGTTTTTAGACAGAGGGGAAGGGATAGAGGGAGAGAGAGAAGGAGAGAAACATCTATGTGTGATGGCCCCTGGGGACTTGGCCCACAACCCAGGCATGTGCCCTGACTGGGAATCTAACCGGCGACCCTTTGATTTGCAGGCTGGCACTCAATCCACTGAGTCACACCAGCCAGGGCTTGAGCCGCTAAGTTTTGAGATAATTCGCTATACAGCATGGGTGATGAATACAGTGTCCCTTCTCTGAACTCCCATAGGAATCTATAGTTCTCCCATCATGGCAATTATCACTCTGTGTTGTAATTATCTGGTTATTTGGCAGTTGTGCTAGATTGTAAATTCTGTGAGAATAAGGACATCTTGTGTGCTACCAGATCTTCAGCACGTAACACTGTTCTTGGTACATTAAACATGCTAACACTGAATAATGAGAGAAGGTTGGGACTCTATAAAACATGCAGTACAAACATGCTATGGAAATAGGAGGTTCGGTCAAGGGGATGAGTGCCTAGAGAAAGACAATAAATCTAACACCAGATTGTAAAATAATTACTAATCTAACGAATGTGTAAACAGACTGAGCACCAACTAAAATGGAACCAGCAGATGAAACAGGGTTTTGACTATCAGACCCTGGTAACTAGCCCTGCCATGTCTACTGTGGCAAAAGGATCAGCACGGAGAGAGGGCGTAAACATGTAAAAACAGGGACTGGGTGAGGGTGAGCCCTGATTCCCAGGGACTAGCACTGGACCTGGAAATGATGACCTGACCTCTCAGGGCCTTGGGGTCTCATTGGTAAGCAGAAGAAGATTTTACATTTTCTTGAGGATCCCTTTTAGCTCTAATATTCTACTTTACATATGACTCCATTCTATAAGCACTCACCTCAAACTATTTCAAATCAATGCTCCTCAATCTTTTGGTGTTTCTGTCCCTTCATATCTGTGGGACATAATGTGATTTTTGGCCTGTAAGGAGGAAAGGGGCACATCACATGGGGGGCCTGTTAGAAAACCTGGGTAATACAATGTATATATAGTGTGAAGAGATTTCCCAGATGATTCTTTCCTGCTTGATAGCTACTTTTGAGAATCTTTGAGGTAACACGTAATGACAGACCAGCAAATTGTGGTCAGCAGACCAGGCATTCTCCTGTTTGTTTTATAAAATGGATACAATAGAACTTAACTCTATGTTCAGTTGAACCTTAAAAGAAACAGCTGAAAAATAATCTAGGCAGAAAAATTTAATAAGAAACCCACTCCAGTAGCATTGCTTTCAGAATATGAATCTTAGAAACAGAATTATAAAATTTTTTATTTTCCCAGGGGCTGAGGTGCATTATACACATGAGCTTCTGAAATTGGTGATCGATCATGTTTTGATAATAATTTAGAAGGCTGTACTTCAAGGCATGTACCACATGGCCAGGAGAACTCTATATTTACAAGAGATTATTGTCAATATTCTTGACTGGAAAGCCCATACAGCTCTTGTCAGTATATAGCAGATTCTTTTGAGATATAATGATAATAGTAACAATGAGATAATAATAATATCCATCATTTGTTCACTTCTTTTGTTTTTCAAAATTCTCTCCATCTGCTATTGTGTTACTCTCACAATGTGTCTGTCCAGTAACACAGCAGCATAGTTGCCCTAAAAGTAACACCTTCCCTGCAAACCCACTCACTTCCTCACTCAGCACGCACATGGTCCCAGAACCCACCGTGTGTCATGAACTCGCCGGAGATGCAGTGAGGCTCTTGGGCGCTCAGAACCCAGAAGGAGAGGCCAACGTGTGAGCAGATAATTACAGGGTTGTCAGGTACGCGCTTTCTTTCACCACAGTGACATAGGCGTCTGCTCCACACCTGGCCCAGGTCTACCACCACACCGGAGTCATGGGCCAGCAGGGATTGTCCCAGGAGTAGAATTATTTAGTTCTTATTGTGTCAACAAATGTCCCTTCATTCGCACACCATTCCTTGAAGGAACATAATTGCTTTTCTGGACTTTTGGGCCTGGTTCTTTTCCCCGCAAGGGGCTCCAAGTTCTGGAAACTCAAAAGACACGTGACTCATGGTTCAGCAGTGCCACTTCTCCCAGTACATATGCTCCTCTCACCAACTAGAGGGCCATCTCTTAGAAGAAGCCCTTAAGCTTGGAAGCTCCCTCGGTGAGATGTGAGCAGTTGTAGTCTTCAGATAAAGGCTGTGATGTGTTGAACCCATGTACACTGGCTTCTGAAAGCCAAATGGACACATCTCTTCCCAAGTCAGTATTCTGTGATGGCAGAGAGGTAGTTTGAAATTGTCCATGGTGGGGTCATTTTCACCACAGCAAATGGCAAACCCTACACATTGTAACTGTGTTTACCCCAGAGAGCCGGTGTAATGTCTACCTGCACACCGCTGACGGCGGCTCTCTGTTCTTCACCTGGGGCTTAAATTGACGGATTTACTAAACTGTTCTGCATATGATATGCACAACAGCCTCTTAATTTGGGTTTGAATATAATTATACAGGCTGTATTAATTTTTCCCCGCCTCCCACTTACATTGGTTGAAACTCCTTTAATTTAGCATGGGAATTTATGCAGAACAGCAAACAATACAAGTTTTATGGTGAGAGCCTTGGAACACTAACAGCACTGTGATCTTGATTATGCAGCCACCATCCAATACGCATGCAAAACCATTCTCCTACGTTGCCACCTACAGAAAATCTGTATGGCTGAAGTGAGCTTTTCTTCTGTAATTGATAAATATATATCTTTTTATTGGAAGAAATAAACTAAAAATCAGATCAGACCCAAAAATGCAGATGTGTTCATCTCAGAGATTTTAGAAATCATCCATTTGAACATCCAATTCTTTTCTCTAAACACATCCCCGACCAGATCACTGCCCCAGAAGGACTTCCCTGCTGCTGCCAGTGGGCTTCCTGTTTTCCTTGTAACCATGCCGGAAGCTTCAGTGTCTTTCACAGGCTCACCGCAGTGCCAGGTACAAAGAAGGGGTTCAATAAATATATGTTGAATACATCACTTTAAAAATTCTTTCTTCTATAATCCATGCAAAAAATCATCTATAGATTTTTCTGCAAAATGCTCACATTTCTTTCACTGCAAATACTCACCTAGACCTTTATAACCACAACTTTTCCAGCAACTTGTCTTATGCTTGTCTCTCTCCACTTTCAGACATTTGTGCAACAGACTTTGACTGAGTGTGTGTTTCATATCAAGTACTAGGTTTGAGATGAAAATGAACCAGACATTTCCTACCCTCACAGTAGGAAAGACACAAATAGATGAAAAATGTTGTCTCTGCCTATGACAGTAGCTACAATCAGGGCAAACAAAGAATGCTATAAAAGTGGAGAGGCGGAATAGGGACTGTTTCAAGTGGTGGAGAGTCTTGAGCTAAATGTTGTGGTGTGCCTGGGATTTTGGTAGGGGTACAAGGCAGGGGAAAAATTACCTGAGAGGAGGGGAGGTAGTGTGGCATATTTGGTCTTGAGTAACAGCTGAGTCAGGAGGGAGATTTGGAATCCCTGGGCTAAATTCTGCTTTGCCACTCTCTGAATGACCGTAGGCAAATTACCCAAACTCAGTGAACCTGAGCTGCCTCGTGTGCAAAAGGGTACAATGTACCTTGTAAAATTGAGAGCATTAATGGTGCTGAGGAATGCAAATTTCTTAGGATGGAGCCTACACACCTCAAATGCTCAATGCGTGCTGCCTCTCTTTCTTCTTATTCTAGGCAAAGGGAATAGCCTTTGAGAAATTATGAAGGTAAGAAACAAGTATGCTCTGCTTCAGGAAGGGCAAGCTTCCGAGTACAGCGCTCAGGAAGGTATTGGCTGGGCGTGGTGAAAGATGAGGCTGGATGGTAGGAAACATCCAACTGAAGGGCCTCGTGTGCCCTGCTCAATTTGTGGGCTTTAACCTGGAGGTGCTGTGGATCTACTGAAGCATTTTAAAGGGGAGAGTGACTCATGCTGCTTCTTGCTGCTAAGGAGAACACTGCTTTTATTGTTCGTCTCCTTCCCAATACTGTCAAAGAGAAATAGAGCTGGATGTTTGTTGGAGGTGACAAGACATTTTCTTCAGGTTACTAACGTAGGGAAAGGGGATTCCATTAAAAACCAAACTCAACTGCAGTGAAACAAAAGGTGAGAGGCTCTTGAAGCACTACGTGTGCTAAAGGAAAAGTACTGAAAGGCAATGAGGGCGAGGCAGGTGTTGGTTAGTGGGCTGAGGCCCTGGGTGCTGATGCTTACAGATATTAGGCTCCCACCTTCCAGAGACTGGCACACAGGGGCCCTATCTTTCTTCATCATTACATTTCAAAGGGATGGCTCCTGGAGTAAGATATTGCTAGGCTGTAGAAGATACATCTCAGAGGGACACAGGGAAGATTTGTAATTGCAAGTTTTGTCAAGAAAATGCTCTAAGAAAACAGCGATAAGGAGACTCCAGTCAGGTTTTCGCTGAAACAAACAATACCTTTTTGTGGCAGTGTTGAGCTTTCTCAGCCAGGCGTTTTAAGGGGACTGGAGTCATTCTAAGGACATGGCCTCGGGTGGATAGAAGCCATGCTGGACTGTGTTTAAGTCTCATAGTGTGCGAGGTGGACAAAATTGTTTATTTTGAGAGTTTGCAGCTCAGAGAAGCCTGACTAAAATTTCGTCAAGAAAAAAATATTCTGCAGTTGCTTTCTTTCCTGTTGTATGATGCCTAATGACTTCTTGCTTAATTTTCTAGATGCTTCCAGATCTGGTCCCATCTGCCTGAGGAACCTAATCAATTATCCCTCCCCACCCCCACCAAACACATACAATTTATGTGGTCTACTAAGTTCAATTTGGAATAGCCTCGCCTATGTCTTCTCTCATCTTGATCTCTGGGCCTTGATTCTGGTTGCTTTATTATTTGTTTTTCTTTTCTCTACCCCTTGCATCTTTTTCGCCCTTTAAAGTCTCACAGTGAATGCCCTCTGTCTACAAAGACTTGTTTGATAACTGTGGGTGGGCCCTTTTCTCTGGACTCTCAAAACTCAGGCTTCTTACCATGCAAATTAGTGCTTCATTTTATCTCACATATTGTATTTGGAACATATGTGATTTTGGAAAGGGCACTTGGCTGGGAGTTCAGAGATGTTTGGGATGCAGTTCTTCTACTGAACAGCCGTTTGAATGCAACTAAGCCTCATCTCTGAGCTTCAAATTTGCATCTGTATAATGGTAATAAGACTCATCCCAAAGTATTGTTATGATTAAGTTAGATGACATAATGCTTGCAAAAGTGCCTAACAATGCATGGCCCAAGGCTTATGAACAATAGGTATTTACTGAACCTTTTTATGTTTCATTTTATGTGTATTGATTTGATTTTAACCACCTTCAGAGCCAAAAACATAGCTTATATTCTTCCTTTCCACCATTTTTTATCAGTGTTGAGCATGTAGTAGGCACTCAATAAACACTGGCTAAGGAATTGATTAATTGCTTTCTTAGAGGGAAGGGGCTGAGTGTATTTGTTGTACGTTCTGCAAAAAAAAAACTTTAGCAGATGCCCAAAAAGGAAATGAATCCTCCAGACACCTACCAAATAGAGGCTGAAATTTTACAGTTCTAGGAAGTACTATTTTAGACTAATGGACTTTTTGATCTTTAAAGACTCTCTAATAGCCTTTCAGACACGAGGACATTTTAAACAGAATTCTGAAAGAAAACTGGGAAATGGATATAACTATGGGAAACTCTGAAAAAAGTCTGGCTCAATGTCAGGCTCAGCATAAAAGAAAACGCAATCAGAGCTGGAATTTCTCCTCTCCTCACTCCTTCTTGCTGGGGAGGCTATCTCAGAGTAATTAGCTTCTAAACATCCTCATGTAATAAATGAATGGAACAGCAGACACTGAGAGTGATTTATTATTCATCACGAACAGCAAGTGAATGAAATAATTTAACAACCACTAATCTCTAAAAGGGACCCACTCATTTTTAATCATCTCATATGACATGTAATCACTCATTCACATACATCCCCCTGAGCTCTTCCTACTGCAAAGGAAGTCTTAACGGGCAGCAGAATGCTATTTAGGTACTTCTGTGACATGAGTGTATCATTAGATGGATATTACAGCCTGTGGGATTGGGACCATGTTTTTGTGCAGTGTGACAACTTGACACAATCCATACACATGTCACCTTTTGCATCCCATTAGTATCAACGGAAACCACTAATGCTAATAGGGCATAGTAATAATCATAGAACTCACAGTTCTGAAGCTAGGATTAGAAACGGCAACCGTGTTGACATACACAGATTGTGCTGGTTTGTCCCGTGAGAGAGAGAACGCTAAGGGAATGGCAACCTGATGATGATCTTTGTCATGAGAAGAAGTCTAACTGAAGGATTTCCTATTTGAACTACAATTGTGCTGTTTATTTTTGAGTCACAGGAGAATGCAAAATCAGTATTTTATGTCTGGCATATTTGGGGAATTTCCTTTACCTAGACTCATTAGCTACATATCTAGAAATTTAAAGAATGTAAAGCCAGGTTTTGTGATTACACAGATCTGCGCATCTCTGAAAGGACAGAGGAGAAGGTAAAGTTGATTAGGAGGCCAGGTAAATTGGCCAGTTAATCTACTGGGCTCTGGTACAGATATTAATACTGATGTAACTAACAGTGCCTGCTACTTTGGAGTGCCTACCATATGCTAAACACTATTCACACGTTATCTTATTTAATTCTCACTACAGCCCTGTGGATTAGGCAATATTATCCCTGTTTACACATGAACAAATACATTCACTCAACCTTTGGTTCTATCAATGTCAACAAAACAGCTTAGGAAAAAAATTGAATTCAATCATACAGCTTATTAGTTTTCAATTATCTCCATTCTATTTTTTAAAGATTAGTCTTTGTGTTTAGATATAACTTCAATGGAGTTATTATTTCAGTGAAGTTGTTATTTATAATATATTCTATTATTATTTCTATTCTTATTATTTTTAGTGAGATTATTTCTGGTATAGTCTCCAGGGAAAGGAGTATTTCTATGCTGTGACAAGGTTCAATAGATCAGTGTATAAATACAAATGTACATATTAATCAGCTGTTGGGAGAGGCCTTGTTAATATGCAGATTCTGATTCAGCAGGGCTGTGTTGGGGGCAGTATGAGATTCTGGACTTCCCACCAACTCCAAAGTGATGCTGATACTTAAGTGCAGTTGCTACACAGAGGTGGAAATGTTAAGTGAGAGAGACTGAAATCAGTCCCTTCTATGAAGGAGCCATCATTCTGGTTTTGAGATAAGAGAAGCCACAGTTTTTTGGAGGGGGACAGGGAGAGGGATGGTGAATAAATGCTTTCTCTTCCTCTTTTTTTCCCATGTGTTCTGCACATTAAGGTGGAATCAATGTTTTTTCTTATGGACATTCTGGTGGCTTTTACTGAGCCTTTTGAACAGCAGTTTGACGGAAGAGCAGTAAGGATTGTAAACTGTACTGTTGCAGGCAGAGTGTCTGGGTGTAGACTGTGTGTGGAAAACACTAAGCCATGTAAGGCTGTGCGGTTCACAGAACAGCTGTGTCTGACTCGAAAGTTTACCTTCAGTGTAATGAAGACTTGCTCTGTGTCAGAATGAACAGCAAGGGTCCTGGAAGGAAGGCACTTTTATCGGTACAGGCAACTCTCAGGAACTAAGGACCCTTAGCATGCCTCCTTCACGTGAAAACCTGTGTATTTTGTAAGAATTCTTGGTATTTTATTAGAATTTTTTTGGTTATGTAGCCAGTGGAGGAGGGCTGACCTTACCAAACCTTGGATGAAGTCAGGTCCCAAATGGAAGCCATTCTGGCCAGTGGAGGCAGCAGATGGTCAGCAAAAGAGAGGAAGCTCTGGGGTCAAACCTAATTGCATTTGCATTATGGCTCTGCCTCTACTTGTCTATGAGAACGTGGAGAATCACCGGCTCTGAGCGTCTGTGTCCCCTTCTTCAAAACAGTGACAATAACCACTGCCTCATAATGTTAGTGTAAGGGTAAATGCTGTCACCTGGGTGAAGGAACTTACTACCTGCCCCCCAAAGTTAAGTGCTCTACAAAGAGTAGTTTCCTGTGCCCCTCGTGTGCACCAAACATGTCGGCATTTTGAATATAACTACATGGTATCACCCTCTGGTTATATCACTGTCAATGAAAGTCAGATTAGGAAAGGAAAATGGAATTCAACCACATAGTCTGTTTTGAAAATAAGAAACTTTTATTCTTTCTCTTGTTCCTTCCTCTCCTCCCCCTTTTCCTTCCTCTTTCTTCTTTTTTTTTAGTCAATACTTATATTTAGATAAAACTTTGGTGGAATTATTTAATTTACAACTACAATCAATAAGAAAATAAATATTTTTCTTCTGTTTAAAAACTGAAGAAACCTGTACAACTTCATTGATTTCTTAATATGTTTAATTATCTATCTTCTTTTTCATTCACATATTATGCCCACACTCATGTAATCCCTCACAGCAGGCAAAGTCCAACCACCTGGTATACAACAGCACCCCTCTCACAGGCTTCTCTCAGATTTAAGAGGACAAATATGAAAAGCCAGTATGCTGGAATTAATCTTTTTCCTACTCCTTAAAAAATAGAATTTGTACCAGAGTATCCAAGATTATTCTTTCCATTTAAGGAACAACCATAAAATCTCAGTTTTTCCAAGATTAATGATTCAGAAACGCAAAAGAACTTAATCTGATTTCATTTTAGAATCTTTCCCATGCATTTGTCACAGTTTTTCCCTCTAGTAAAACTTAGTGGTTCTGAAAACAATTTTAATGTGTTTCCTCTTTGCTTAAAAATCTTTCAATTTGAGGATTGGAAATACTTGTTTAAAATGTGGACTATTTATGGAAATAGGAGATGATTAGTATTTGGAAAAGAGGTTAAAGGCTTAAGATTTGATTTCCTGAGGTTACTTTCAATGGTGGAGTCAGAGCAAGAATCTGACCCCTGTCTTTATTTCTTTAACTTGACATCCAAATCACATCACCTCTAACTGAACACTATAGTGTATTGGACCATTAAATGGGATAAAGTAATGAAATTTCATAGGTGAAGACTAAGATAAGAATGATAAAATTACTGTACCTGGGAGTTCAAAGAATACATAAAATCCCTACATATTTGGGAATGTTTTCATTCCCATGAGATAATGTGATTTTAAATTTCTAATGATCTAAACATTTTCAACTTTTTTCACCTCCTGGCACACATAAGCTAATTGCTAAAATTCTGTAGCACACCAACAATATATTTTTTGCGGACCTGACAAAAAGAATAGGTATAATTTTGATTCATTCACACTGGACAGCTATTGTTGTGTTGCCTGTTGTCATTTTCTTATTTGACAATCTAAGGGAAAAGAGGTCAGTGCCCCTGACTAAATAGTCAGCTATTGCATGTTTTAAAAATTCTTGTGGCACACCAGTTGAAAATCGCTGATCTGGGACACTTCCAATTTCTTACCCTTATTTGCATGACCAGGAAAAGTACTTTTCTCTGTAAGTAGCGCGCCATTGAGTACCACCTCTTAGTTTGAATGTACTCACTTGCATGTAGGACTCCTCCAGTATAGGTACAAACTTTGCCGTGTTTCATATTTTCCTATCTGATCAACTTCTACGCTTCCTCCTCCCCACTTCCCTACTAAGACTTGCCTTTATTGCCCCTATTGTGGACTTCCTTGACAGCTTTTGAGCTCCTAGCTGCCTCTTTAAGAGTGGCAATCTGCAGCTCTCCACCCAACTACTTATACTAATAGAAGCTCTCTTGGAGAGTTTTCCCTTTCTAATTCCATTTTATCCTACACCGTTTTTACTTCCTCCGGCTTTCTCCATCCACCCAGATCAGTGCAAGAGAGGAAATCTTTCTTTCCCAGAATTATTATGTAGCATTCTCAGGTCTTTTGTAGCTTCTTTTAGGCTGGGTTTTTTTTTTTTTTACTTGTTTTTTGTTTGTTTGTTTGTTTGTTTGTAAATCAAGACCAGAGTCTGAGACTTTTTAAAGGTTTTGATTGCTAGCATGTTAAAGTAACCTTGGTGCTTTACCCAAAGATAAATCCAAGCATGAAAGGCAGTCCTAACTCTGAAGTTGCCGTCCTGCTTATGACTTTGCCGCCTTTGCATCTGACTGCTACTTAATACTTTACTTTCCCAGTCTTGTTTGGCAAATCTAGTTAATTAATAGTCTTATCTTCATGGGAAACTAAAGTCTCTCCTCCTTAGGCTTTATTAAGAGACCAGTTGAGAAAAGAACAAAGAAGAAGCCTGCCTCAGGCACAGACAAGAGTAAAGGATGATGAGGTTGCTTTGAAGATGTTAAGTGGCCTTCTTTCCAGTTCCTATTTTTCCCAAATAGTACATCAGCTTTTAATGGCTAAGTAAGAAAATATTAAGTAGTATTGGAAACACTTTTATTTGGGCCAGGTTTTTCTATAGTAGCTGTTAGAACTTTCAAATAATTAAAATTGGGTGTGCTTCTCTTAACAACTTTTCCCCTTTTTAACTTATCTGGCCATTATAAGAGAAATATTTGGATAACCAGTTCCTTTTCTTTGTCTCTTTTTTAAAGGCATATTTCCCATATAAGGAGAGCATCTCTGATATTCCTGTGAGGAAGGATACAAAGGTTTATGTCAATTGTAAATTTTCCAGCTTAAAATTCCTTAGGATATTCCATAAAGCAAAAAGAAAAGGATGTAAAAGATCAGTAGTGTCTTAGACAAAGATAAGCAGGATTGTTCTTATTATCGGTTTCCAGGGTGAAGATGTTAATTATAAATTGCTTATTTATTGCATTTCTATGAATTTTCCTAGACTACTTTATTATTATAAAAATTACCAGTAGCCAAATAGTTTATTTAGTGATCCTCAAGATTATGTCTTGAATTAGTTTTGGAAAAATATAAATTGCATCGCTCCACGAAAGATGACCTTTTTGTCGACATGAACTCAGAACTCCTGGTTTCTCCACGGTCCTTTGTATTTCCTGAAGGTCTCTGGCTGAGTCTTTTCCACTTACTACACGACTATGTTGCTTCATTTAAAGAACTGACTGGCTGGATTGGATGCTTCTAAAATACGTTTTCTGGTAATCAACTGTATGATTTACCTAGGAGCTAGAAAATTTTCTGTTCAGCTTTTCAACTAACAAGGAAAAACAAGCTTGGTTTGTTGAGATATTTTCATGTATTAAAGCTGCACCCTCAGCTTGCAAAAGCATAAAATGCTTTTCTACCACTCACGGTAGTTTTCTGAATTAGGATGTTTCCCCATCTCAATAACTATCAGAGTACTAATCTATTTTACCACTGAATAAAGTCAAATTTATTATCTCCTTTGTTAGTGGAATCAACCTTCTCCTCATCCTCAGCCTCATCATATTAGTTACACAATACATTAATGAATAATTCTTTTTTATTTTAGCTCATGATGTGGAAAGAAACTTATTAGAAGGAGACCTACATCTTAAAATATGTAATACACCATTGTTCCCTGTCTGTGAATTGCTTCTTCATTTCAAGCCTAGTGGTAAAGATAGGAGCTTTAGCTCACACCTTTCCTTCACTGCCTTTTACTTTCACCAACATGTGTGAAACTAAGGCAAAACAGAGGGTGGTGCGCCCTTTCAATGTCTTATCAAAGCGTGTTTCACAGGGCTGCCCAAAGATGGTTTGATTATTCTGGGCAATATACCTGTGTTTGATTATATCTAACTACTAATTAAAGTGCATTTTCTATAAAGTTGCATGTTTGCTGGAAGATTTTTATCTAGTAGAGATACAAATACTTTCTGCCTGGTCAAAATGGTAACACCAAAGGTTATGGTTTTTATTGCTCTGTAGGATATATTAACCAGTTTAGTATCTGAACCCATCTTATCCCAACATTTTCTTCTCCCATGCTTACCTAACCCCTGGTCTTTACGTCTTCTTTGAGCCATCTTTAATGTCCAGCTGGCTCTCTCATGAGTCGAATAACTGTAACATGTACTTATTTTATATTGGTATAAATTACATTTTATAAATTCTTGAAGATTGTACTTTCATATGTGCCACTCAAGATGCATATGTAATTTTTTTAATGTGATATTTTTTTGCTTGAAAGTAATCAGTTAGGGAAACAATCACTAATTAGTTTAGACAAATGAAATCTTCACATAAATCTATTTGAGTACCCAGCACTACTTCAAGGACAGGCCAGATCTCATTATTTAAAATATTGATTTTCTAACAATATGCTGAGGAATTGTCTTGGGTTCCGTGTGACAGATGGAGGACCCTGAGGCGTGCCCCCCCCCTTCGTTGTGCAGTGAGCAGAAACCGTGACACACTCACCTGCATCCAGTGAGCTTTTCCAAAGAATCCTCATTACCATGGCTTGTGTGAGAAAATAAAATTCCCTTTAATTTCTTCAGCAACTTAATCCATGACTGCAATTGAGTTGATTTGTTCAACAAACAAACAAACAAACAAAGCAATATATAGGATTATCTTTCTGCTTAAACTAATTAACCATGGAGTCCTTTGCAGCTTTTTGTCATCATTGTCACTGTTGCTTTAACTCCCCATGTGATTCGTTTAAAAAATTAAAACATTTCCAGTAGATGATACATAATGAATGAATGTTTACAAGTCAAAGCAATATAAAAATGAATGCAGTAAACATTTTTGCTTTTATCACTGTCCCCATCATACAGTCTCCCCTCCCCTCCCCCACCCTAGGTAATCAATAATTTGTTTTCTAAGTATCCTTTCAGATTTTATATTTGAAAATAATAGCATATATGAATGTATCCTATTTTTCTTCTCATTCTTCACATAAAGTAGCAAGTTATACACATGGCTTGGCACCTGGCCTTTTTCTTTTACTAAAAGTGGACACATTGGCAGTTTATTCCTATCAATACATGAGATACTTTCTCATTTTCTTTTTAACACAGTGTGGCCTTATCAAAGGTAAGAAATGATAACTTTAGTAATTAAATCCCAAGTAAATGTGTAAGGGTGCCATTTCATTCATAAAATATTTAATATACCATTCAATAATCTGGGTGCCGAAGATACAGATATAATAAGATGTAAACCCAGTTCTTACGAAAATCCTATCCTACTAAAGAAATGAAAATGTAGCTAAAATACAGTGTGGTTAGTGTTATAACAGACACATTTCTTAAATGCCATAGAAAGATAATTCAGCAGTAATTAATTCTGCCTTGACGGTGTGGGAGAGGAGGGAAAGAAAGCAAAACAAAAACAAAAACACAAAAACCAAAGTGACATTTGAGCAGGGTCTTGAAATAGAAATATGAAATATGAGAATCATTTCTTAGTCTAAATGACCAACCACATTCAGAATTTTTAAAAGAATGATTTTGGCTGTGATTATCTTTTTTTTTTTTACTTCTCTCCTATTACTCTGCCAATTTTACACTCTAGTTGGTATTTACGTCTTTTAGGTATTTGTAGATTGTTTTAATCTATTTGCCTGATATAACTTAGAGCTTTTCATCTTCCCGCCTGGCTGGACCATCCACTCTTCTTGAAACAATTTTGAATGTGGCTACCTCCTCCCTTTCCAGCCAATGCAACACCACTTTGTATTCTGGAAAGCAGATGTTCAGAAGCAGCCCTTTTGAAAATGTGAATATAAACAACTAGATGGTGTAAGTTTCCCTACCTTTGCAGACTGCTGCCAAGTTAGTTCATTTGCACATTTCATTTCCAATCTATTTATCGCAATGGAACAGCTTAGTCATCGAGCTCTCATGCTAAATCAGAGCTCTTCAGAGGCTAGCCCTGAGAACTCCTCCCAGTATGAATTGCAAGTCATTTATTTTCATTTGTTTACAGGCTTTTGAGTCTTTCAGCTGGCCTCTCAGCCATGAGATAGTGTCCATAGACATGTCAATTTTTATTAAGCTCCTAAGTAATTTTAAAGCCCTACATAAGATGCTTCTCTGAAGTCCTTATACATTGGCTACTCTGCTCTCCCAAGTTCCTTAATCATGTAATTCTCTAGAAATGACCTATCAAGTATGATGAAGCTCTTTGCTCATGACCTGCATTTTATTCCACTTCTTTTCTTATTTTACTGACCCAGGTCTGAGCTCTATGACCACAATGACACTCAGCGGTCAGGCCAGAGTTTTGGCTGTCCTACCGAGGCACTGCTATTTTTCACCAACAGTGAGGACTCTGTGGGCAATAATGTTTTTAAAATCTCCTTTTCCAAGATTTCCACCAGTCTCAAAATTGACTGGAGCTCTGCTATTATTCTCGGCAGCTCGGGGCAATCAGCGGAGAGCCTCAAGTACAGAGACAGCGAGCGTATCGCCCTCTTGAACTGCCAGCTTCGATTGATGAGAAAATCTCATGCAGCCAAACAGAGCTCAAGGGTGAATTGTTTTACACAAATCTGGCAATTTTGCCCTCAATGTACCAATTTCTTTGATAGCTTCAAGTAGAATTAAAATATCACATTATTACATTATAACCCTCAATACTCTCAACTTCTTTCTCTTCTTGCCTTTTCTACTTAGTATTAACCCCATCTAATACACTATATGTTGCACCAAAATTTTCTTTCGTTTGCTCTGTACTTGAAAGGAAGCTCCATGAAGGAAGGAATTTTCAGACTATTTTGCTGTATGTTCAGTGCCCAGAAAAGCACCTTGAATTTAGAGATCACATGGTGCATGTTAGGTTAGTGAATAAATTAATATACAGTGCAAAGGTTGCATTTCCGCTTAGGCTGTTCTACATGGGGCTCGGCTTATATATGTTCCTATTTCTGGTGACATGCTGCCTTTCCCCTTTCACGTCTCTGACGTCATTTGAATACTTCCTAGATACCTCTTTCCTCTAGGGCACTTTTCTTGAGTTGCCACATGGAGTTCAACCCCTCTCAATTCTCAATGTAATGTTTATTTTACTTTTTTGAGAAAGGCAACACTTTCACATATGATGCTATGCCATGTTCCAAAGGCCCCAGTATGCTTTAGAACCAGGTGGTCAAAGCTGCCTGCATTATTGTGGCTCCATATTGGCACACCTGTGATGTGAGGAAAACACTGTTTGGTTTCTGTAGCTGAGTGCAATGTGCTTTATTATTCAGAATAGTGCCTTGGTTTTAGGGTTAGTCCAGTCAGTTTCCCTGTTGTTTTTTTTAAATTATATTTATTGATTATGCTATAAAGGTTGTCCCAATTTTCCCCCCTTGGTCTCCCCCCATCCAGCACCCCCCACTCCATCTGGCAATTCCCACACCATTGCTCATATCCATGGGTCAAGTGCATAAGTTCTTTGGCTGCTCCATTTCCTATACTGTACTTAACATCCCCATGGCTGTTCTCTAACTACCTATTTGTACTTCCTAATCTTCTCACCCCTTCACCCTTTCCCCCACAACCCCCTCCCACCTGGCAACCATCAAAGCACTCTCCATATCCATGATTCTGTCCCTGTTCTTCTTGCTTGCTTAGTGTGTTTTTTAGATTCAATTGTTGTTATGTATTTGTTGCCATTTTGTTGTTCATAGTTTTGATCTTCTTTTGCTCAAATAAATCCCTTTAACATTTCATATAATAATGGTTTGGTAATGATGAATTCCTTTTGTTTTTTTCTTTTCTGGGAAGCTCTTTATCTGCCCTCCAATTCTAAATGATAGCTTTGCTGGGTAGAGCAATCTTGGCTGTAGGTCCCTGCTTTTCATGACTTTGAATATTTCTTGCTAACCCCTCCTAACCTGCAAAGTTTCTTTTGACAAGTCTGCTGACAGTCTTATGAGAACTCCCCTGTAGGTAACTGACTGCTTTTCTCTTGCTATTTTTGAGATTCTCTCTTTATCTATAACCTTTGGCATTTTAATTATGATGTGTCTTGGAGTGGGCCTCTTTTCATCCATCTTGTTTGGGACTCTCTGTGCTCCCTGGAGTTGGGTGTCTATTTCCTTCACCAAATTAGGAAAGTTTTCTTTAATTATTTTTATCTAATAGATCTCCAATTTCTTGCTCTTTCTCTTCTCCTTCTGGTACCTCTATGATGCGAATATTGGACCACTTGATGTTGCCCTGGAGGCTGCTTACACTATCCTCACTATCCTTATTTTTTTGGATTCTTTTTTCCTGTTGTTTTGATTGTTGGTTTTTTTTTTTTGCTTCCTTATGTTCCAAATCATTGATTTGATTCTTGGCTTCATCCACTCTACTGTTGTTTCCCTGTAAATTGTTCTTTATTTCAATTAGTGTATCCTTTGTTTCTGACTGGATCTTTTTTATGTTGTTGAGGTCCTCACTAAGTTATGTATCACTCCCCATCTTGGTAGTGTGGCTTAATGTACTAGTTGTCCTGTAGGGTCTGGTGGCACAGCCTCCCCTTAAGCTAGATATTCAAGGTGTGCCCTTCGTGAGGGCTGAGTACACCCTCCTCTTATAGTTGAGCCTTGTTTGTTGGCAGGTCGATGAGGGTGATTTACCCAGGCCAGTCAGCTGAAAGGATTGGCTGTGACCAGTGACCATCAACCTCCACCTTCATGGAGGATCAGCTGTGCAGGGGCAGGGTGGTGTTGTTCCAACATGGTCTATAGCTGTCCACTGGGTGTGCAGTCTCTGGGGTTTCCCGGGTGATACAGGCCAAGGTCAGCCCATTGTGTTCTGCCCAGAGCCACCCTGCATGAGCTGTAAAGCAGTCTGAGATGGCTGGTACTTGTGACTGGCTTGGAGATTACTAGGCGAAGCCAAGCTGTGGGTCCAGGCTGGCTGCTGCTAGTGCTGGGCCTGGGGCCACTTAACAAGAGGTACAGGTGCTGGGGGCTCACTAAAGCCAGCTGTTGCTTGTTTGATAGGATTTAGGAAGTCGTGAAATGTGGGCCAAGACCAGCCATTCATATGGAAAAGTCACAGTTAACAGCTCGGGTGGGCCCATGAGTTGGGTGGGACAGAGTCTCAGGGGACATCCAGGGTGGGGCAAACAGTGTTAGCCAGGTTGATGGAGTCTCAGATATGGCACCCACTTTCCAGCTCTGTGGCTTTGTGTGATGAGAGGTCAGAAAAGGGACAATGACCTCTGCCTGTTTTTCTGTCTGGGAGAAAGCTGTTCCCCAGCTCCCACCTTGAAGCCAGACACTTCAGTTCCTTCCTGTATGCCACTGGTGACTTTCAAGTTGTTACCCCAGTGCTGGAGCTTAGAGGGGGTGAGTCTGAGTAAGTCCCTGTGTGGGTTCTTTATGGCAAACTGTTTTGGACTTCAGAAGTTTCTTCTAACAACTCAATCCCCACTGGTTTTTTGCATCCAGAAGTTATGAGAACTTACCTTCCTGGCACTGGAACCCTGGTTGGGGGGCCTGGTGTGGGGCTGGGACTCCTTGCTCCTGAGATATCCCTCCTGAATTTTTATCCACCACATGTGGGTGTGGGACCAGCCCATTCTGCATCTCCACCCAACCTACAAGTCTGGATGGATGTGGTTTCTTGGATGTGGTCACAACTATTTCTGTAGTTGTCAGACTTCCATTCAACTCAATTTCTGACAGTTCTGAGTGATGGTTGATCTATATTTCAGTTGTAATTTTGATGTGGTTGTTTGAGGAGGCAAACCGTGTCTGCCTATGCCACCGTCTTGACTGGAAGTCAAATACCAGTCAGTTCCAAATTTGAATCCCCACTGTCTTTACCATTTCTGTGGTGATAAACAGTTATTACAACATTCTGAGTCTTAAAGCCTTCATCTATAAGATGAAAATAATACTTCCCTTGTAGGGTGATTGTGGTGACCAGACATAGTATATTAAACAACATGCCTGATGGACATTACCACCAGCTCTTATTATTAGTAGTAGTATAAATACTACTTCTACTATTAATATATCATATCCATTTTCCTTTGATTGACTACTTATCCTGCAGGACTCTCATGCCCATCTAGTATTTATACAAGTTCTGCTATTTCAATATGATTATAATTTTCATACACTTATTCATTTAGCAAGTATGTATTGAAAGTCTAGTGTGTGCCAAGTACAGTGCTAATTGCAAGGACGGCAAGATGAATACATGTTAGTCCCTGTGACTTCAGAGCTGACAGTCTATGGCATTTATTCATGTGTTCCTCTAATAGTCAACGGCTCTCTAGTGAGCACTGACTGTGTCCCAGGGGCAGTTATAGGGACTAAGTGTATATCAGTGAAGAAAGCAAACAGGGATTACATTCTGGGTAAGGGAGACCAAAAATAAACAAGATAATTAACTAGGTAAACTCCACAGTATGTTAGAATGTGATAAGTTGTATGGAAACATGGTAGAGCTGAGTAAGGGTGATCATGAGTGCACAGTGTGTGTGTTTGGTGGGGCCTAGGAGCTTTGAATTCGGTCAGGGCAGAATTTCCTGCGAATGTGACATTTGAGTAAAGACTCAATCAATGAAGAGGGCTTTAGCCAAGGGAATGTGAAGAGCTAGAGTAGAGAATGATATGTTTTAAAAATGTTCAGTGCAGAGTCAGCAGCCAAGGCCAGAGTCAATTTTCTGCTTGCTGTTGGGGTAGGTGGTGTGAGATCTGAGGGTGGATCATGAGAAATGGTCCTGAGGGAGTTCCTTGAGCAGTCAGCACAGGGTGAGGGCCAGCTTTCTGTCTGGACCATGGTTTCTTTCCCTTGCAATCATGCTGATGCTCTAGCCCCTGGATACTTTATAATATACCTCCTATTGTGAGGTTCTGGGGCAGGAAGTTTCTCTGCAAGGTTTTCTATCAATCTCTTAGCCTAGACACTGCCTATTTTTTTTTCATCCACTTTATTCTCCCCAAACTAGGGGCTTTCTCCTGAATCCCTGATCCCTCACTCCCTCCAGAAAGTCAGGTGGAAGCTAACCATATGCCATGTGGGCCTCCACCTCCACTATCATTTTTTCCTGGCTTTACCTCCAGATTTCTCTTGGCAGAAAGACTGAAGCTCCTTAGTTTCCACCCTATCTCCATTGGGTTATTTCTGCTGTAACAGCGGGGAGAGCAGACTGCTGGACTGTAGTGTGACTGTGATGGGAAAACATGGTGGCCCGGGAATGCAGGGCACAGGGAAGACACAGAACTGGTGAGTCTTGGCTGCATTTTCCATTGCCCATGTCTTAGTCATTAGCTATTATTCCTTTGACTGAACTGCTTAGCTTGATCCTGTGCTACACTCAAGGTGGTCACAGCATGGGTGCTTTCCTTCCATGGCTAGGAAGGACAGATCTGGGAACAAGGGATGTAGCAATGCGTGATGTGTTTGATGGTAACACCTAATAACCTATTCTGATTATTTTTTCCATCCTTGTGATACCAGCATTTTAAATTTTATAGCCTTTCTACTAAATGAAGAATGCTGCTACCAGGAGTCAGAATTAAGACTCCCCTCCCTGACAGGTGAGGTTTCCTCCTGCCTTTCAGGTTCTCATAACACTACTCAAATAGATATTTTTTTAAAGGAAGAAATTGTTGCCATTGTTGCTTGGGACAATAGACCTGCATTTTCAGAGAAGAATAGAGTTGTATTGGGCAGCATAGATGAAATGTAGTAACTGCCCTGGGGTACTGTACAGATACCATATGCAGCGATAATGGATAGATATACATTGGGAAATAAAACCTCCTTGTCGCCAGCCCTTCAATCTTGCTTCTTTAAGGTCACTGACAACCCATTGAAACCATTAGCTTCTGCTCATAAATAGTATGGCTCCTTACCTAAACCAGCTGTCCTTTCAGGCAAAGTGATCATCTTGAAGTACTTACTGTGTGCTGGCCATCTTCCTGTCCTCTGCCACCCTTTAGGGCCTTAGCTGCGTGCCACCACTGGCCCCTTCAGATTATTGTGCGAGGCTAGGGATCTTTTCTTCTTGGACATCTTGGGCCACTTTTCTTAATGTACTTGACATTAGCTCATTTCTCTGATTGAAAACAAGACCAGTTTATCTGTAAATTCAGTCAAAGTTTGACTTGAACAGTTAAATTAATATTCAATGTTTACACTTGTTCTTTTTCAAGTTTTAAACTATCTATTTTCAAAGAGGAAATAGCCATAGTTGAATCTTGTTAGTTGGGTCATTGGATTGTCCTGACATGTAGAAATTTTATGTTTGTTGATTAAAACTTTAGTCACATTTTGTTGTGATGTTTTAAGATATTCTGAAATATAAAAGATACAGTTTTTAAGAACATTTAGGAGTTTTGCGGTCACCTGACTTTTTAACAAAACAGATTAATAGAGAATATTGTTTTATATCTAAATAGTATTTTTGTTAAGATTCTCAAATCTTCAGTTAGAAGTGACTTTAAATATCTACATTCTAACACATCCATGTAGGAGCCCGCATGGCCAGTGGATAGCCACCAGCTGACCTTCCAGAGGAACCGAGGATTAACGAATTTGCATAAAACAGTGGCAATAAATAATGTAATTTTAGGTTATGAGTTGTTAGCACTAGAATTTTAATCTAAGTTTGTTAAGTTTGTCATATTTTAAAATCATTTAACTAAAATCATCTTTTTGAGAATATGATAAAAGAATGATTTTTAAAAAAATAATTGAAAGTAAAACCCCAGCCTACTCTATACAGAGTCACTAATTGTACAAGCAAAAATGCCTCTCCTCGGGGCCCCATTGTGCCTTGTACATTTGTCTTGTACATTTAACTTGTTTCTTCACATGTCTGTCTCTGTGTGCTAGGTAATGACAATCTTGATGACAATAATTATATCCTATTTATTATCCACCCCCAGGGCTTAGTATGGTACCTATCAAATATTCACCGATAACAAATGTTTGTGTAAAGACTGGCTTGAATGAAGAAAATGAGAGAGAGTCACACAAGCCGCTTTCAAGTCTGAAGCCCAAAGACAGTGTGTATACCTTTGGAAAGCTTAGTGGAGAGGAGAAAATGTAGCATGTGTAGAAGGCAATTTCTGCTTAGCCCTGGACATGGACATAATATTTGATTAAACACTGACAGATGACACCAAGAGTATTTGTGAGGCTCCACAGATGCATAACTTACAAATATTTTAAATTACAGATTATACATTGAAAAACTTTGTGACTTTAATAATCTGAGTAATAACATACAATTCACAGAAAAATGTTTTTTATTTTCCCTCTTCTTTAAGCTGTGTCCAGCCATTTGGTCCATGAATTCAAAACCATCACTCCTATTTACTTGGTGAAAACCACTGAATTAGTTTTTATAGGTAGAAAGAAATAGTTAGTCTTAGAAACCCAATTTATAAAGTCATGGTAAGTTTTTTTTTAAAATTTTTTCTCTTTAAATGTAAGAGAAATGAAACAAGATTCCAGATTCAATTTAAGTAACTTTTCTCTTTGAAAAACTTATGAACACTGGGAGTAAATTCTACTATACTCAATTCTAGAGAGAATTATTTTTCTAGATTTTTTTGGCATTTTTTTAGGTAAGAAAAATGTTTTATAAAGAATTATTCATATCTGTATATCTGGTGGGTACTGAACACACTCCATTGTGTCTCTGAAGGGATCCACAGATAGTGGTGAATCAGCACAAACAGTTCCAAATTGAAACACGCAGAGGGTCACTGTATTTCCCTTGTTCTCAGATGCTTTGAAATAAACACTGGCAGTATTTATTTATAAAGGTTCTGAGCTATTTGAATGTGTCAGCAGCATGCCTTGGCTCTAAACAGATTATGTTGCATTTTTCTTTTCCTGATGACTCAAAACTATAAACTTAAAATTACCTAATTAAAAAAAGATAGAAAACTACAATAAACTTGGACCAAAACTTCAGTGATGCATCTTGTCTGAAATTAGATCATTTCAGTGATGCCTCTTCATGCCAAATACATTTCCTTTTAGGTATGAACATTCTCTAAACAATCACTGAGGTTTTCTGGTTGTTTGATTGCTGTCATTTTGAATAATATACTTTTTATTTTCTACCTGCTCTGGTAAAATAGGGGTTTTGTTTTAAGTTTGTTTTCCTTGGCAGGCTATGAGGTAAATGGATGAGTCAAAAGTAAAAGAGACATAGCTCAACAAAAGTGTTAACAAATATTGGAAAGTACTCAGTTGTTTTAGATGAGAAATTACAGTGAAGAACATGTGCTTACTAAAGCCTAATGATGAATACTTAAAATACGACAAGAAATGCTTCTCAGATATACTAATTTATAGCATTTTCTTGGTATTGAGAATGTATTGATAATGCTTCAGTTGATTGACATGTGTTTGATGGATATGACAAAATGGGAACATCAGTTGTGAGAGGGCAAGTCTGCCTTCCTTCCTCTGTTTTTCCCATTCTTTGTGTAATGGATTTCACTCGCCCCCAGGTTCCCCATTTGTTCAGTGGAGATGCTAATGCTCTCTGTATTGGTTTCACAGTCTTATTGGCTGAAGGGCTCACCCAAAATGATGTCTATGGACACCTTTAAAGTCATGATGGGCAGTACAATTTTATTGGATTTACTGTTAGTGCTGGGTAATATGGTCTCTTCTCTTACCTTCCTTTTCCTATAGTAACTTTTGCTTCTTCATTTAATCTAAAATGAAGCCAAGTGAAGACTTTGTAAATCATTTATGTAGCAGAAGGGTTTGCTTATTCATGCAGGAAGCAGAGGTTAGAAACATTGTAACAGAGGAAAAGAGAAGGAGGGCTATTTTCCCTTATCTATAAATTTCCTGCAAGTATTTGCTCCTGAAGAGAAGTGGCTAACAGTGAGGAAAGGATGTAGGACCTATTTATTCCCCCAAATCTGTAAGACTGGAACCTATTTTTTTCAAAGGAAATGTATGCTAAGCCACAATATCTAAAAAAGATAAAAGGTTTAAACAGTACCTCCATACTTTGTCATTTCTCACTGCCTGTGGCCCAATAACTACTTAAGAAGAATGCAAAGTCTCAACAGAGAACAGATTTAAATTCACTATTCTAACTGTGTCTTCAGAGGACTATGGCTATGAAGGGGTAGAGATATGAAGAGTGCACGGTAAAGGGTGAGGGGATGAGCATCTATTGGGTGTCAGACATGATGCAGAAATCATTGCATTAAGCTACACAGTAACCATACAGGGTACTTGTGTTTAAGTCACTAGTATAGACGTGGAAGTGGAGCTGAGGAGGTTGCATTACATGTTACATTGGATAATGGGGCCAGAATCCAAACAAAGGTTTGTTTCCAGAAACTGTTTTTTGGCCGAGGCAGAAGCCCAGCCGTGTCTGTATGGCAACCCCTAAAACTATCCCATGGGAAAAATAGGTGTTCACCATGTTGAGTCAAAGGTCACAGTAGTTAGCTGAGAAGAGTACATTAGATGAGTCCACTTTGTATTGTTGACTTCTTGTCATAAAATCTTTGTACAAGCTATCTGGAAGGTGGACATTGCATTTGATTAATCTTTTTGGTTAAAGTAAGAAGTAAAAGGTAATTTGCTAGGTTGGCAGCATAAAATACAAATTATAGATAAGATGAGCCACCAATTTGACCATCTCTACATTTGTTTATGAGAGATTGTCACTAAAATGTCTTTTGTTTTGGAACACAAAGAAGAGCAATAATTTTGATGGTAGAGCTAGATAAATTTATGCAAAAGTTTCATGTGTTTTTGTCACAAAATTCCTATATTTAGGCTAATACTCAACCTACACTTATCCATGGCATTTCCTGTTAGTGTTACGAAACGGAGAGATTGCTTGGGCAAATTGAACCGAAGGGAGCAATGTACGAGAAAAAGAGTTCCTGTTCTGACCCAAAAATAGAGTGCAGATTATTCTTTAAAAACTAATGTTGGCAGCTTCTATTTCCATCAACGACATAGTAACTTGTACCAATCTAAATCTCCTTCTGAAAACAACTATAAAACTGAGCAAAATCCATGAGTCAACTTTTATAGGCACTAACGCAGAGTCAGTGGAGGGCTGTAAGCCCTGGGACATTCGCCCTGTCACGGGCCCAGCTTTCCCTCTGCCTACATGTTCTTGCCACGTGCAGGGGAGGTGGAGCCAAGAAGGCTGGCAGTCTTGGTGACAAATCTCAATGTTTACTGGACTAATATGTGTGGAATTGGAATACCAGAGAAAGAAGCAAAGGACATTGAGTAGATAACTATGTGAAGAAGTAATGGCCAACATAACTTTCATATTTTAAAGAACATCTCAACTTAAAAATTTAAGGAGCTGAACAAATCCTAATAGGATAGCTACAAATAAACTATACCTAGGCATATTATATTCAAACTTTTGAAAAACAAAGTTAAAGAAAAAGATACTAGTACGGGGAATGATGACAAAAATTATAGTTGCCTTTTCATCACAACAGTGGAGGCCTGAATACAAAGAGATAATATGCCAAAAGTATTGATAGAGGGAAATAAATCTGTGAACCTAAAAATTTTAGATTTAGACTTAAAATAGTGGTGCAGAATAATGCCCCCCCTCCCCAATGCCCACACCAAAGTCCTCAGAACCTTCCATGAAAAAAAAGGTCTTTGCAGATGTGATTGATGTTACCACGTTTAAGATGGGGAAGATTATTCTGAATTATCTGGGTGGGCCAAATATAATAACATGTAATCAAATACTGTATAATGATATTCCTTAAAAGCAGAGAGTTTTTCCCAGTCGTGGTCAGAGGGAGGTATGACTATGGATGGAGGATGAGAGAGGTATACGTGGCTGACTTGGAAGATGGTCAGAGCCAAGGAATGCAGGCGGCCTCTAAAGCTTGAAAAAGTAAGGAAATAGAGCCTCTCCTAGAGCTTCTGGAAAAAACAGTCCTACCGATGCCTTGGTTTCAGCCCAGTAAGGCCCACGTTAGACTTCTGAACTGTAAAATAATACAATTTTGTTGTTTTATGCTACTAAGTGTGTGTTAATTTGTTATGGCAGCAGCAGAAAAGTAATATAATACAACAATAAAGGTAAAATTAAGACATGTTCTCATAAGCAAAGGTTGAGAGAATCCATCTTTAGCAGACCTGTATCACAAGACATTTTTCATAAAGCAAACAGTTTAAGATGTAGGCACCAGCAGAACTAAGCTGAAGAAATGCTACAGGAAGTTCTTCCAGGTGAAGGGAAAAGCAACCAGATCCGCGGGGCTGACTGGAAAGCAGTGGAAAGAAGAAACGTGTCCTGTGTTGCAGCTACTGTTGTCACTGTACTAAGGAGCACATCCTCTCCAACTGCACATCCCGAGTGGAGTCTGGAAGTCAACAGATGCCCTTTAAGTGTGATAGCATGGACTGAAAATAAAAGGATGGCGAAGGAGAATCGATGCTAAAAGCATAGAAAGCTGCTGTGGATACATTAATATCAGACAAAGTGAACTTTGCGATCAGGAGCGTTACCACCGGTAAAAAGAGCACTTGGAAATGACCAAAGGGCAATTCATCAGTAAGGCATAAAATTCTCAAACGTGGAGGCACCTACCCAGAGAAGTTAAAAAATGCTCAAAATAGAACTACAGGCAGAAGTAGGCAAATCTAGTATTTCAGTTAGGTACTTTAGAAATCTTCTTCCAGTGATTACTAGAATAAGCTGACAAAAAAAAAAGTCAATGAGAATATAAATACAGAAGATCTGAACTACATCATCAAGCACCTGAGTCAAATCACTACTGGTAAAACACTACACTCAGCCATTGCAGAATACACATTCCTGTCAGGTGCTCGTGGTATATTCACCCCGACCATATGCTGGGCCTTAATAGAAATCTCAGTCAATTTAAAATGACTGAAAGCACAAGAAATGTGTTTTCCCGAGCAATGTAACTGAATTAGAAATCAATAACAAAATGATATTAAGGAAACTTCTTTGAATTTGGAAATTAAATAAAACACTTCCAAATAACCCATGGGTTAAAAAAGTACTCACAAGACAAATCAGACAATATTTTGACCTAAATTATAATTTAAAAACCCTACACATCAAAATTTGTGAGATGCAGCTACAACAGTTCTTAGAGGGAAATTTGTAGATTAAAATCCCTATAATAGAAAGAAAGAAGAATTAGAAATCAATCAGTTCCTGGCTCAATATATTACTAGTTTTTAATCATTACTAATGGCATCTACATAGGAAGTGTGGTGAACACAGTTTAGACAAAGTTACAAAAAACTTATACCTGTGTGGTAGGTTTACCTGTGTGGTAGGGTAATGTTACCTATAGCGTTCATTATCAATGATTGTTCTTAAACTTGGCAAGGAATTTCATTAGCGTAGATTCCATCTCATGGTGAAGGAAAAAGCAAAGATTTTTGCCACTTAAAGACTTGAAACCACCATCTTATCTGCCACTTACTACAGATACGGCTATCTCTTGGTTTCAACTTTCTCATCTGTAAAAGAAAGAATGATATCTGCTTTGCGTTATCACAAAGTTGCTCTGGAAAATGAAACTCTACTTAAGAAAGGATCTTTAAAATGCTAAGTGCCAAAAACAAAAAAAAAAGTTAAGGCTATTAGCATTTTCAAAGAAGGGAGCTAGAAAATATTCCTGCCACTGTCCTTTATTTGTTGTTTGTTTCACTGACACTATCATTCTTTCTGATTTTTAAATGTGTCCTTGAACTCAATAAAGATTGATGTTAAAGGTCTTCTATGGAAATCGTTGCAAAGTTAGTCCAGAAAAGAAACAATCTGACAACAACAATGTTGGCAGTTTGGAACACTTTTATGGCCTGTGACACCCATTAAGTTCTGTTCTCATGCCTGGGTGTCAGCCAGGGTCTCCGTCATCTGAAGTCGCGTAGCTCATCAGTCTCAGTTCATTTCACAAAGCTCTAAAACCTTTGGGCTCCCTTACATACCTTCTGGGTACGTGATTATGCAGCACCCTCTGCCCTGAGTGCTTTTCAGAATTTTTTTTAACCTGAAAAAGTTGTTATGACTCCATTTATTTCTAGTTCAGGCATCATTTTCCTCAGGAAGCCTTACCTGAATCTCCTCAATAGCTAAGGACCCCTCCCTTCTCCTGCCACAGAAACCTGCCTGGGATGCTGTTTTACAGCCCCTGACATTGTGCTGTATTATCTGTGCAGGAGTCTGCCTCCTCTATCGGTCCCACAAGGGGAGGACCATATTTCATTCGTTTTTGTCCCCTTAGGGTGTAGTAGAGTGCCTAGTGCATATTAAAGACTCAATAAATGTCCGCTGAATTTTTAACAATTGAATTGAATTGAATCGCTTATACTCATGAATCTATTGAAAGTGTCACGGCTAGAAGCAAAGTTCTAAAAAAGCCAGTTGGAAGTTATGGAATGAATATCCAGAGATTTTTAAAAAATGTGGTTTCCACTAAATATTAAAATTATTAGAACAGATGTAAATAAAAACTCAGGTGCCTTTTTCTTGAACTATGGCATGTGGAAATCTATGTTTATGGTGTTAAAATGGAAAATTTGGAAGAGATTCTTCATTAAATGAAGAGTCTTTGTTTTATAAAATAAGCCTTAAATGATGATCTGCTTGTGGTCATTAAATTGACAAAAGAGAGGTTTAAAACGACCATTTGCCAGGAGCATGCGATATGCACAAAGTCCAGTATATCTGGATCTTACTAGAATGTGTTGGGCCTACCCGCAAGATTTTCCTTACACTTTACAAAAAACACAGGGTATAATATTTCAGAAAGATTATCGATTATTCCAACTAAAACTTTCAAGTCCTAAGTCGGGTGGGCCTCAGGGCTGGTTGATACTGTACCTCAATGAAATCGCTTTCCTTTTTTCCCTAAGTGTTTTCTCCACTCCGCCAGCCTTTCAGCTGTTTTCAGACTGGTGCAAAGCGGGCTTTGAGTTTTAAACAGCATGATTATGGGATGTAGCACTCGGGTGAGGAAGAAAGAGCCTCTTCTCTCTCTTTCTGGAGACCCCAGCAGCTTTCCTCACATCTCCTTGTCCAGAGTTGGATCACATTTCTATTCCCAAATCAATTCATGGCCAAAGTATAGAATTAGCCACATTCCACTGAGGTTGACTGGAGTTGAGGTTTGTGCTTATAAGAGGAAAGGTGAATATTTAGACAAAATTAGATTCTACTAAAAAAAGGAAGAAGAGGGCACCAATATTATTCACCCAAGATCACATCAAGATTTCTGATCTCAGTGAAAGTGTGCTTCGGGTGGATGGAGATCCGCGACACACAGTCTGATGGACCTGCGGGTCTTGGCCAAAGGAGGCACCTGGAGCAGTTACCGAAACTGCTTTCTGGATGGCATCACAGCGTATCATATCATCATTAAGACACAGATTATGGAAAGGCTTTTGCAGAGACCTAACTTTAAATTACAATGCCTCCTAAGGAGACATGGCATTTCAGCGGAGGGCCTTTACAAAAACGAAAATCTCAGACACCCCGCCTAGTTAACTGCGCGTGGGGAAACCAAGTCCGTGCTAGACGCCTCATGCTGAAGTTTTAAAATGCCTTCTTTTAGTTGTGTGGCACCTTTGCTTCAGACGAGGACAGGAGAAGAAGAAGTGTGTTTTTATGAGTGTGGTTGTTTTTCTGCCTTTGTTATAAATGGAACATTGCAAGAAATACTATTTTTTTTAAATGCTTAACAATCAAATTACTGTAGTTGTACCCTGAGACAGAGATGATATCTTCAAAAACCTGCAACAATTCTAGAAGATTATTCAAACTTAAGGCTTTTTTATCATATTTTTCCAGCACTAATCTATTTAAACTCTTCTTGGAACCGTAATGTGTAGCTCTTGTTTTCCAGTATAGTATGTGAGCATGATAGTCTGGTTGCATATTTCATTCTATCATATCTATTATGCTACAAAGTGATAGGAATATTTAATGCCAGACTAGTTCCTTCACAAACAACATTGGGGGAAAAATTTCACTCCTTTCACTGGCAGCTTATATTAATGCTCTTCACCTTGAATGCCAAATATAGAAGAAAAAGAAATCCCAGAAGAGAGACACTCTTCTTTCTTTCTTTTTTTTTTAGGGGACATATTTTTGCTCCATAATTTTTCTTGGTTAGATGGTTTTAAGTTCTTCTCTTCTCCATCTTTCTTTCTTGTTTACTCCAGGAATGCAAACTTGACCTTGACTTTAAGGTCAAAGCATTTTTAGACTGTGCAGTCAGCAGAGAATAGAAAAAAATCAATGTGAAACATATTAGAGAAGAATAAGGGTAAGAGTAAAGTGGAAGTGCCGGGAAGTCATGCAGGAATTGGAAACGACGAGGTAATACAGTCAGAATGTACTACACTGAGATTTTTGTGATTTCTTTCTCTTTTGCTCCCCTTTTCTTACGTGGAGGTGGGTGAAAATTATGATAATTTAAAGCCTAAATCATTTTCAAGGCATTTTCAGGGACTAAAAATTACTTTGACATGTAGAAGTGAGATATGTTTATTTTTTTCCCCTGAAATTCATTTTTTCTGTTTCTATTGAAGGTAGAGGAAATGACTAGTTCTACATGCCTGATATGGCCAGCAAATTTAGGAGTGTTCTCGAAGCACCATGGCCAAAAACTGCACTAAATTTTTTGAGGCTTTTTATCAGCATAGTAAATAAATCTAATTTTAAATGAAAACATATTTTGATTTTATAAAGATGCACACCTCATGGAAATGCTGAAAAGGGCTGAATAGAATCACAGTGAAAATTTTGATCATAAATCTATCCACAGTGCCCAGTTCTTTCTAGAATTCAGCCATAGACCTTGGAAGGAAACAAAGGGAAAAAGGTCAATTGTCCTTCGTGACACAGGTTATCTTCTTTTTTTCCTCTTTGTGTATCATTGGAGTGAAGAACAAATTAGGTGTAAGGGAAAAAATCCCACTCTTTGTTGAAGCTTAATATTTACTAAAACTTACTAAAGTATAATCAGAGAAAATTTCAGAATGATCAGCGAAAATTTTAACCATTATATGTCAGATGTATATATATCCTCTACATATATGCAAATATAAAAAGACAGGTTTTTAATCATATCAACACATAGAAATGGAGTTTGTCTGATTTACAGTAATTATTAAGGCAAAACAGGCTTTATTGGATTATCTGGAAAATAGAAAATGTTTTCTCAAAAAGAAACTAGTATTAAATATATGGCAACTTCTCTAAAATCTAAATTAAATATATGTTACACTTGGGATAGAGAGAACTGTTCTATAACTCATATTGCTAGACATAACTACGTTAGAGGTGATTATGTCCAAGATAAAGACTTTATTATCTAATATTATTTCAAAGCTTGTTACTTTTGCACTGACCTCACATACTTAAATTTTATAAATGCTCAAGAATTCATGGAGAACAAACCTTTGGGTAGAGTCATTGATAACCATGAGTATCAATTACTGGCAGAGATAAGTATAGATGGTTTTGCTTGTATCACAGTAGAAAGTGAAGAAAATTGAAAAGCTCTTCCCAACCCCCCACCTTGGAATCACTTGAAATGATTCCCTGGAAAAGAAGAAATCTGTATTAGGGGCTGAGTAAGGGAGACACGGGGTGGCCATTACTTTGGTCAGTAATGTTGGTTCAAAGATTGTTTCTACTCCGTCTTACCTCACATCTATTCCTCATTTCAAATTTGACAGATTCCCTTAAAGGATCAAAAAAAAAAAAATACAGGGACTTCTAAGCTGAATCAAATATGTGCATTTTAATTCATGAAAAATCATCAGGGCAACAAGAAAAATTCTCTCCTCTAACATTGATTTTCCTCATATTTATTTTTTTTAGTCTGAACACTCCAGGCAAAAATTCACTTGGCTTCAACTAATTTGCAAATACCATCATTCACTGCTGGTTTGCTACCCATTTCTCAAATCTCAATTAAATGTGATGACAGTTTACTTGCTAGAAACACGCAGAAAGGTCTTTTCCCAACCAGAGGTCTTCACTTATTTCCTGCTAGTGGACTTGGCAAGTGGAGTCAAAACATTCATTACTGAGGCTGAGTTTTAATTTAGTAGGTTATCACCAGAGTCAGCAAAATATTGTAAAGTCCGTTACAAATGTAAACTACCACGGAAGTGTATAGCAGCAGCTGAGAACAGTACATAGATTACGAAAACTTTTACAATGGAGTTTTGAGAGGGAATTTTAGATTCCTACCCGTGGAAAGCTCGCTTAACCTTCTGAGGCACCCCTAGGATGAACGGAAAAGTGCCTTCTCTCTGCAACTATTTTTATATTAAAAACAACAACAAAAAAACCCCAACAATAAAAATGACTCTGCAAGTCTCGGTGCTCTGGCTCAGACTCCACATCCCCAGCAAACCTAAAAGCAAGGCGTGATATGAGATTGAGTTTTGGCTGAAGAAATGCCACTGGAAGGGAAACAAGAAAGTTTTGCTCATTTTCCCCTTATTTTTTCTACATGGGTAATTTAATATATAAAAAGCTTAAATACAGAATTTAATATAAATGTAATAAAAGGTAAGATTTGAGTGGATTGCCTTGAGAGTATGGACTTGAACAAACCATGGAATGTTAGAAATATGCCTATGTGTGAAATGGGTATCCACTTCATGTAAATAGGTTTTGAATAAATGTTAGCAACAGAGGAAAAAACAAACTATCAGGAGTCTTTAACAGAGACTAACTGGTCAACCCTCCTCATTCTAGCTGAGGAACTGAAGTCCAAGTGGTTGAAAGACTAGCCCAACTCATATAGTGGGCAGCTGGCAGCCAGGCTCTGTGACTTCTTTACCTCATCACTGTCAGTACTTTTGGGGGCTGAGTTATCATCATTTGATAACAAGAACCACTCTATCTGCCCAGGGGTTATTGATCAAAGGTAATAGAGGTTGCCAGAATTCCTTTAGAATTTTAATTCATGGTGCAGTTCCTTGCATGTGGCAAGCACTTGGTACATGTCGGGGGAACAGAATTTGTCTGATTGCAGTGGTGAGGACTGTCTCTGATTCACTCCTCAAAGCTCATGTGCTCACCCCGCCTCTTTAATCAGGCTTGTGCAATCAACACCTCTGACCTGTATCTCATGGTGGGTGAATCACCTGCACAATGGGAGTAGAGACAGGCGGCCTCCACCTGGTGCCAGGATGGGGGCAACCTTCTCTTTTGTTGAGAAAGAAGCACTCGGCCTGACCCTGAGGTAATCCTTTTACTGCAGTATTTAGGAGCCAAGCTATCTCTGCCAATCCTGGCAACCTTCATCTTATCTGCCTTTCTCTCTAGAACAGAGTCAGTTGGAAGGCGTTTCCCCTCCATAGCATCTCCCAGACCTCAGGGAGCACTGGGGCAGATTGGATGATGAGTGACACCCCAGAGCCCTGATGGCCCTGTAGCCGCGTGGCTTCCTGCCTGGCCTGGGTGTGTTGTTTTAGTGGACTGGCTTCTACAGAAATATAGAGGAGAAGCAGGAAAGGGCAACTGGCTCTGGGAATGAGGAAAAATGAAAAGAGAATACTAAAAACCCACTTAATACTGACTGACCTTGCAGATGGATCATGTTTGCTGCCTTGAACAAATAAAGACTGCCATGGATTTCTTTATCCAGTAAGTACATTACTGTGTTTGGTTAACTGCATTTACACATTTTGGCTAAATGAGATTTTAATAAGGGAATGCTTTTAACCAGTGAGGACAAGCGGGTAGGACTTCTCCTAGTTCCACCCACTCTCTGCCTGCCCTTATTTACTTCATCCTCTTTATCTTTCTCCTCTCCATCCTCCTTCAAACAACTACTATGCTCCCAGCACCAGCCACCAGGAGACATTCTTGGTACCTAACTGGAGAGAGAAGGGGAAGGAGAAGTGGGGTTAGAAACAAGGGAAACAAAGGACAGGGAAAGTCAGCATCCCAGGCTGCTATAGACAAGTCAATCCAGGGACATCTGCTGGAGTGGCAGTCTTGCCTTTCCCCAACCAGCCCTCCAACTTTAAAATCATTGTTTATCAGTCAGTACTCGTGGTCTCCTAAGACAAGTAAGTGATCAGTGCATTGTGGCTCAGTGAGTGAATAACACACAGATTCTTCATCTGTGGAACTATATGGCCACTGAAGTTACATGAGTTGTATGATCAAGGTCAAATCTCTTGGTGTCTTTGAACCTTGGTTTCTTCATCTATTAGATGGGGATAATGGCAGCCTCATAGAGTGCTAAGAACGAAGTGAGATGGTTTATGAAACCACAAAGCACGATGCCAGTCAAAGATATATAGTAATTTATAATTTTATCTTACAGAAGAATTTATAAACTTCATGTTCTTAGGTTTCTCCAGCATGTAGATACAGGCGATTTCACATTTAAACTCGCATTTCGTAGTGGATAAAGACAAATTTTGCTGGCCATGGGCTCCACTCACTCAAACAGGTATGCCATTCCCTGCAGAGTCTGCCCCAGATGGAATTTGCTTCCTTATGTGCCTTCCTAGACCCAGTCTGGGGCTCCCCTTACTATGGATCCCTGCTGCTCTCCCAGCAGCCTCCTCCTACCTGAAGAGTAGATCCTTGCCCAGCAGCCTGCGCCTAAAGCCCTCTGTGCTCATGATTTGCTAGGCAGTGGGCTTCTGGAAAGTGAGAAGGGAACAGCTTTCCAGATTTACTGTTTTATCCAATTAAAGAGACACCTCTGTAGTGAGTGGGGAGCATGGTGTAGTTCATACACAGCACTGGGGGTGAGGTGTTGGGGCAGCACTAGAGCTGGCTCTTGTGCCTGGATCCCCTCCCACTCGCTCTCAGTGCCACGGCTGAGACAGGCTTGTTATGCCTGTCTCATTCTGCTCTGAACGCCCTTCCTCAGGGACTCTGCGAAATCTTGCTGGCACTCTGACTCCCTGTGTCTCTCTGCCACCCCTCGCCCTCTGCATTTCTGCATGAGTTTGGTCCCCATTTGGAAATACGCTTTGAAATTGTTTTGGAGATTGTTCACGTACTGTGTAAATTACCAAATAGATATCAGCTTAATGGACCGAAATTTCTTCTAAAGCTAAATGCCACGTATATCTGGATCTTGGTTCCAGGATGGTGGGAACTGTCCTCTCTGACCTCAGTCACACTTATTATTTTGAAACCTCCTCTGAATGGCATCATAATGAGCCTTTTGTGGTTAAACAAAATAACAGACCTCTTTCAACTAATGCTCTGGAGAAATAAATGTCATTTATTTGTCTAAGATCCGTATACCTTGGAGTCACTTTATATTTAAGGTGATGAAGGTTTAAAATAGAGAATATGTGAGAGCTTAATACTCCTTTATGTTGCTGAGGAAGTAGGAAATGAAGCCAGATTTCTAGTTAATAAATTATGAAAATTGGTTCCTTATGAAAAAGGATTCATGAGGTTTCAAGTAAATTTTTATTATTGGCAGAGCTCTTATTTTCATGTGTCTTCTAACATATGAGTTCAGCAACACATAAACTGTTTTTACTATTTACCTTAAAACTGTAAATAGCTCATTCACTCAATCATGTCCATGTTACTCAATGTTAGCACCATGTAAGGTGGTAAACAGAGACTACCCATTAGAAACTTGAAATCTATACCTAAAGAATAATTTATGAATCTAGTCACTCAGCCAGCATATATTTATTGAGTGTTTATTATGTGCTAGGTGCTGGAGTGACACAAAAATGAACAAGATGTAGATCTTGCCTTGAGGGGTAGCAGGTGATTTCCTCAATGTGCTGTATTAGTGGTATCATAACATCCAGGAGTCAGCCAGGAGTTATACTGATCATAAATCGATAACCTCATTTCAAGGCTCAAACACAGAGATGGCAAATAAAGCACAGGCCTGCCTCGGGCAGTATTGACTGAAGCAACAAATGACTTATAATAGCAGCAGGCAATGAATAATTTTGCTACCAAGAGTGAAAGAAAACTCTCCCTTCTCTCAATCCCTTTCATTTAAATAGCACTTGGATTCTTAAAAACCCACGAAGTTTATATTAATGCACCAACTGGAAGGCTTTGTTTGGCTGAGAGGGGCAAGGGCTGGAAAATGCCATCCTGGGGAACAGAGTGGATTATGAGGGAGCAATTGTCTCTTACTTGCACCAGCATAGATGATTATTATCTGGTTTGCCATTCCCTCCTTATTATTTGCCACAGTTTCTGGACAACACTGGAAGCTAATATTTCAATGATGCCTTACTGATCTTTCAAGAACTTGGGAGACCCTGAATAGTTGAGGCAGTGAGCAAAGTGCTTAAGCACACACCCTGGGGCTAGTCAGCCTGAATTTCAATTCCACCTTTGTCATGTACTCAAGGTGTGACCTTGGGCAAATTATGGAACCTTGGAGCGCCTCAGTTTCCTCATTACTAATGCGGGGATGATAATAATAGTATTATCTCTTAAGTTTGTTGTTAAGATTTATGGAGGATGTTAAGTACTTGCTCATGGTAAGTGCTATGTTAGCAACCATTGAGTCCCATTTCTTTTTTGTTTTTAATTTCTTTTTTTTATTGTTCTTCAGTTACAGTTGTCCCACCTTTTTCTCCATTACTGCCCCCTACCCCATCCTCCCAGTTCTTAAAGTACAAAGATAATCTCTAAGACAATTATTGTCCACCTTCCCATCCTGTTTTTCCCCTACAAAGCCACTAGCTAAGTTTGGAAGTGTGTAGTAGTGAGACCAGATGATTCCATGGTAAGTAAAAGATATTTCTTAAGCACAGTCAAAAGTATGAATAATTCTATAATGTAATTCAAATTGTGATTTAGTAGTAACAATTTAAGGCTATTTATCATAAAATCTGGGAGTGATATTTAATCAAGAATTAATCTGAATCAAAAATCTTGGGTTCGATATTTATTATTTATTAGTTTATAGTCGCTGCATGTGTGCATCCGTTTATTTATGTTCTTGAATATCTGTTTGACCTGAAAATAATTGAAGACAGCTTACAAAGATGCATATCATCTAGCAAGATAAGACTAAATTGAAATTAGTAGGAAAGATTACATAAAGTGAACATTAAGATGACAGACTTTTGTATATGAAATTGAACCTGACGTTCCACGAACTTGCTGTAAGTGCTTTACCAAGTTGGCTCTGGCATGTCTAGAGGACAACTTTAAGAGGAAAAAAAATGGAAGCAATAATAAAATTCATTAAAATCATTTTTGAAAACAAACTAGTTGCTCAGGAAAAGGATAAACATTACTGAGACTATGTTAAGGGTAATTTGTTTCATGTTGCTCAGTTTTAATATTCATCAGAAACTTAGAATATGGTCCTTAATAAGTTCACATGGTAACTGGGTGCTTAGACCCTGCCCCATAGAAATTATTGTGCTATGTGCTACAGAGAACAGAGACATTTAAAACTGTCCCTTCTCTCAAAGAATATGTATCCAGTAGAGAGGATAAGTAATACATTAATAAACTAACTTCCAGGTAGATGGTAATAATGAGAGGTGTATGTATGGTGTTAAAAGAGCAATTTAAGTCTCATAGCAATTTATGGACCATTCCAAGAGAAAATATTGTTAACAAGTATGTTCTTTGTACTTTCTAATATATTAACTATGCTAATTTTAAATCATGGTTTTTAAATACTTAATGATTCTCAAATGTGTATTTTTAAAACCACAGAGTGTAGTATAGTATAGTGCATCACCAATTCAGTTCTATTAAAGGTAACTGGGGGATAGCATAGGCATACATATCGGAATCCTATTTACTGACCCGGTATGCAGCTTAGAACATGAACTTGTAAACTTAGTGGCAAGCCTCACATTAGTCCTTCATCTGAAATGGTCAAAACTTGGTTCTAGAGCTTTCAGAGAGAGCACAGCAAAAATTCAGTCTTTTCCTAAAAGTATGGGCATTCATTCTATACATCTATTCAACATTATTTGACATTTCTTATAATATGGGAATAGTACTAGGCGTGGAATTACAACGAAAGTGAAATGTAGTTCTTCTCCTGAAGGAAAATAGCTCATTGTTTAGGAGGGAGAGAGATGTATAAACAAATACGAACAGCAGCGTGACAAGTGCCAACACACACATATAGGAAATGACAAGCTCTGCCTAGCGGTGTAGAGAAAAAGCCACGCTAGGCAGCCATTTAAGCTTCTTCATGAAAGATGAGTATTTTGTCAAGTGGGGACTGGATGATAGGGGTAAAATTCATCCCCAGTAGAGATGTTCTTAGAGCATATCTAAACCTATCAATTTAATATTTCCTAAGTACCTATCAAGGATTCAGTGGGGAGTGGGTGGGGTGGGACTTATGAGGAGATAGAAAACTTGTTATTAGCCCTCAGAATGCCTACATGTAATGAGTAGATTAAATTTTCCACACACTTTCGACAGTGATTAAGAGGTCATGACTACAGGTCCTAACTGGTGTGTTACAACACAAAATCTGAGGATTAAAGAACACGATTAAGCAATTTAGAGGGACCAGGGCAAGCCTCCCAGATTGGGTGAGGCCTAGTGTGTTCCTTAAAAACCAGGATGGGTTTGGATAGTAGGGGAGAGCATGGTACAACAGTCCAGCCACAAACAGTTATTGGGTGTCTACCATGTGTCAAGTTCATGACTAAGAAAGCAGTAGTGGGCTCAGAAGAAAACTCGGATTGCGGATGTGTGGATCTGTGAGCAAACCTGGTTGGACCAGTGAGTTGGGGTGTGAGAAGTTGTGAAAAGAGGGCGGAGGGAATTGGAAAGGGCCAGAACACTGTAGCTTGACAAAAGGGTGTTCTGAAGCTCAGTGGCTTTGGTACTTGGAATTTATGAAAATAGGGAGTCGCTGAAGGTTGCTGAGTATGGAAGGAAGCTGGTGAAAGTAGTGCATAAAGAAAATTAATTTTCCACGTGAAATGTAATCCTGAAGGGGATCGTAGAGACCCTTCTCTCACCAGTCTTCCTGATTCCCTTCCCACTGCCATCTTTCAACAGAAGAGTAAATCAAAGCCTAAAGAGGTTATGTGATTGTTTAAGCCTGAACATAGCAATGTTGTCTCCATTTCGGTCTCCTTCTCTCTATCCCAGCAGTGTGGGTGCTCTGCAGGCCAGGTGGCTGGACAGGAAAGGGCAGAGGAGCCTGAGTGAGCCCAGCATCCTGGCCTGGGACCACCCAGGCTGAATGTGGGAGGGAAGAAGATGGGAAGTGGGGCCTAGCTCAGCCCAGTTTACAGCCATAGAATCAGAACAATAGAACCTGTAGAACACCTAAACCGAACTTAGCCCTATCGTATTACTTTATAGAGAGGAGAAAGTTGAGGGCCTCGTGGGAAAGTGAGTCACACGAGGTGACAATCCAAAGGCAGAACCAAGACCTGACTAAGCCCAGCAATCTTCCCCCTCCACCAAATCCCCTTGCTCCTTCAGATCCAGTGCTTGTGTTGATGGACTCTGTTCTCTGTTCCCAGATAGTTACCTGCCCTTTGTTCCCTCTGTCAAACAAAGTCATTGTTGTCTGGAACCAGGATCCTTAAGCTTCTGATGGACTTGGCACTTCTCTCACTCAGTTCCCCGGTGTGTGTGTGCATGTGCATGTGTGTGTAGTGACCTGGGAGAAGAGAGCTAAAGAGGGCATGTAGGAGATAGCCCCAGAATGAATTTGCATCTCCATCCCCCAGAGATCCACAGTTCTTCCATTCTTCTCCCCTTCCCTCCTCTCCAGCAGGAGAGCAGTGTCTGAGGAAAGGCTAGGGAATGACGGGAGGAGAGGAGCATTGCTGGACAGCACGAAAAATGCAGCTCAGTGAGAAAATCAAGAGGCCCTTCTTCACGCCCTTACACTGTGCTCTCTCTGAGCATGATTGCATGTGTGTAGGTCGGGTGCAGGGGTGAGGATCATTAGCATTTCCTCTCTTGCCCTCTGGAAGCCATGCTCTTTCCAGGAAAGGTGGGGGCAGGGTCAGGGATTAGCTAATATTGGGGATGCTGGGGGAGATAATTTCCAAATGATGCCAGGTTAGAGGACCAGAGCCGAATCACCAAAGCCCTCCTTATACCTTCAGCAGGGAGGGGACATTCCTGCCAGTTATGTCTGTGACAGCCTGTGAGAGACGACTGAATGAGGAGGGTCCAATTGGGAAAGGCAAGGGCAGAAAATGGAAGATGTAAGAAATTCAAACACAAGAACACTTGTAAATAGTGTTAAAGGCAATAACAGACAGGTATTTAAATTTGATCATTTATAAAAGTAAACAGGTCCTTACATTAATGAGCTTGTTCTGGGCAGTGTCTCCACTGCCCTCAGGGGATGTGGCTTATACCTTTGATTATGGCTTGAATAATTGACACTCACATTTTAGCCTTAAGTGATCAAATGAGACTTTGAAAACAACTGGCCTCTAAATAGCTAGGAGTGAATCATATAAAATTATTTTCTAGCATAAATAATAAATGGTTTAAAAAATTAAATTACCTTGCCCTAACTTTGGTTGTCTTTATAAATAATTTTTTCAGCGTGAAATTCCAGAATGCATACTCAAGGCCATTCAGCTATTTGCATGCTAATATACATTTATTATTAATACACACAATGTTTTTTCTCATTTAAGGGTATAGGTGTGTGTTTATAATAAAGAGAGTGAATATCCCTGAACTCCATTCACATAACTGCACAATATTTTTTCATTCATTTAAGCTGAGTTGGGATTTATCTACATGGCTTATGTGATTATATTTGGGGAAGGCTAAGTAGCAGAAATATTATAACGTAGACAATGGTATTAACATATCCAGATCTGTTACTTAGCCCTTACTGCTTTACACATGTAATTAGGTTGTTTCCATGGTAATGATCTAATTACGGGCTTCTCCTTGGCCTTGTGTAATCACATTTGCTGCATTTTGGCAGAGATGTTTTCCTTATTTAGTTGAACTGCAACACTTGACAAGATGTTCTCTCTTAAGATGAATAATGATTTTTTTCTTGGAAGAGAAAAGAAAAAATGAAACACCACCATCAAAGGTGATTTGAGAAGGATTATAGATATTTGACAAAGTATGCCAGTATTAAAATATCTGTTATTCTTGAAAGCATAGTCTATTTTTATCTTTTGTGTTTGTGTCATCACTGATGTAACTCGTGGGAGGTTCTCATTATAAAAAACCACGTGTGCTATTTAAATATATTATCTCCATGGGGCCTGAGAACCTGAAGGAAATATTAGGTCAAGAAAGAGAAAGCTCTGGAGAGCTTGGCAGAAAGAGAACTGGAGACTGTGTTCAGTGAGAATATTACATTGCAATTGACAAGGCTATTCATGAAAAGGTATTTGATTATGGTGGCCATGGCAATAGAAAACACCTGAAAAAATCAATTAAGGCTCATCAGCAGGGAACTAAATGCAGTTCTTTATATACACGTGGAAGAAGACAGGAGGAGGTGTAAATACTTGAGGGAAAGACAGCTTTATTGTCATGTGGCCCTGTCAGAAAAATATCTGGAATATTACAAGAATAAAAGTTTAACTCTTTTATATATATGAAATGACACTGTGCTGTAAAGCATTTTATTGGAGAGTCTTTATAGCAGAAATAATGCATATACAGGATGGCATAGGCTGCTTACTCTGAGGGTGAGCAAGACAGTTTATGGACTCCATTGGTACACTGAGTACCGGTACCCAGCAGCTAGGAAGAGACAGAGCTCTTCTGTAACTATTGCAGATGTGACTGCAAATCCAAAATTCAGAAGGTAGAGCTCCAAGGACCCAGCACGTTGAAACTGCATTTTGCAGGGAATAGAGTGGACAGATGTAGTATTTTTTAATGTAATTAATTAAAGGGCATAGATACAGCATGATGCTTAGTAATAATTAAAATGATAACAGATTTTGTGTTTATTAGCAAACCAACCCTTATAAAAACCATATGGTTTGATCTTCGACTTATATGGTATTATTTTCCTAGGGGGAAAATGGTATTAATGAAATAATTAGTTGTGATTTGCAGATAACTAATAGTAATGTTTACTTCCTTCTTTAAGTGTATTCATTCAGTGAAAATACGTTTATTTACTACTTGTAATGCACCAGGCACAGTATAAGGTCCTGGGAATAACAATGAATCAGACAGACATGCTTGCTACTCTCAAGTTATTTTTGTGGAGAAAAGGGGAAAGAAAGGCGAGTTTCAACTCTGGGCTATGCAGTATAATGTAGGGAGTCATAGAGTGAAATGAGAGCATAGAGGATGGGGCCTGTCAGGGATCCAGCAGTGGGAACAGGGCGCAGAGACGGCATGGAGTATGGGCCAGGCATCACAGAACAACTTCAAGTCTGACAGGGGCTGGGAGCCTGCATGGTATGAGAGGTTGATGAGAGATGAGGCTGGAGTGCAAGCAGGGCCCAGAGCACCAGGGCACTTGTAAATCACGCTCACAAGCGTGGCCCCTTAGCAAAGTCAGAATCCAATAAAAGGTTTCAAGCAAAGGAACAACATGGTCTCATTTGTGATACCTTCTGCTGCTACCTTTGGCATCCAGTTGTGAAGCAGTGATTTTCGAAGTGTCAATTCAACAATTTACCATACATTGTGAAGCACTACTTGGAGTGCTAACAACCAGGGCTTTAACAGTGTGGTCTTAGGTGAGCCACTTTCCCTCCCTAGTACCCCATGTTATCCTCTACAAGGGTCCCTGGCTCCATTGCTCCAAAATTATGTGGTTTGTTTTTGATTTGTAGACAGATTTGCTTACAGTGCGACTACATGTGCGTGCACGAGTGAATTATCTTTGATGACTCAGAGCTCTGTGCTGTCCGTGAGCCAGCTGATCTAAAACTCTTTAAACACATTTTCTCCTACCATGAGGCCCTGCCAGCAGGGTGCTGCTACCTGTCACAGAGAAGGATGTGGGTTTGCATGAGTCACTGTGTGCGAACAGTGAATGACGGTTTGAAGAAGTGGTCATAAAGCATTGGGAGCATGGCAGAGAACGGCTTTCGGAGTCTCTGCTCTTTTTTGATTACACCAAGGACAGTTTTTTATTGAGTACCATATAGCATGAGGTAGTGTTTTAAGTACTTTAAGGCCACAGTCAAAATAAACAAGCTCTACTCTGGGGGACAAATCTACTAAACATGTAAAGGGTAGAAATATACCTGTTATAAGTCAGAAATATGCCTTGAAGGGGAAAAGGGAGGTCAGAGATCTGCTAGCTGGTTATAGAATAAACTTTCTCTTAAGGGTTTGCTGGAGAATGCAGGCCTAAAATTCAGTTTTCTCCTAAGGCAGGGAATGGAAATATAACAATATATTCCATGGAATGATTGTGCTTAGTTTATTATAAGCACCAATAATACTAAGTTAGAGGACTTTGTGTTTAATGTTGATGCATGGGTAATGTTTTGTACCGAAGAAAGTTTGCCATGCATTCATTCAATGTGTTTACTAAGTACCTAACATTTGTTGGTACTGTGAGAAGTTTATTTTATGAAGACGGAAGGAGAATAGACTTTGGATGGTAAGTGTACAATGCAATGTGCTGGTGATTTGTAGAATCTTCCACTTGAAATGTATATAATTTTATTGACCAATATAACCCCAATAAATTCAATAAAAATAAAATTTATAGGTAAATTTTTTAGGAAGTTCATTTTAAAATGCAAGGTTAATTACAAGTTAGATAATATAAGAAGCATAGTGATGAAACACGCTTAAGGGAACTCAGGTGGAGGTGTTTAGCCTAACTTTGTAGCTGGGCAGGAGGTAGTTAGTAGTCAGGTCATTATCTGTGTCTCCAGAATTCTTAATAGTTCAAATCTCATTCTAGTGAAATTATGCCACATAAAAACTTTGGAGTACCCAAGAGAATTCAAAAATTAAGGGAAAATGCAATATTTAGAATACCTTGAAACTGATTACATTGTTTTGATCTGTAAAAATGAAGGTCAGATGACCTAACTGGTCTTGTTCATCCATTCATTCAGTCAACACATGTTTGAGCCTCTGTGTTTCAGGCACTATTCCAAGTTGGGACTACAGAGATAAACAAAGTGGACAAAGTCTTTCTTAGATGTCATGGAGCTTAATTTAGAGATGATCCAATGACAAGACCTGCTCTGTTAACCTGCTCTGTTACGTGAAAAGACCATCTTAAATTGCTCCAATTAAAATCAGGCCTCTGTATTTGGATCTTGGAACAGAAAAAGATATTAGTGGAAAACTGAAATCTGAGTAAAATCTGTAGTTTAATAAATATTATTGTATCAATGTTTTGATAGTTGTACTATCATTATGCAGACTGTTAACATCGGGGAAGCTAGATGAAGGGCCTAAGGGAACCCTCTAGTGTCCTTTGCAGCTCTTTTATAAGTCTAAAACTATTTCAAAACAAAATAAAACTAAAGCTAAACAAACAAAAAAAACTGGGCCTCAGTTGTCTCTCTGCCTTCTGTTTTCTGTGTTTTTCATGCCATCTCTAACTTTCTGCTTCATTATTCCCAGCGAATGTCCCTGTGTGAGGAAGAAGAGAATGGATGAAGGTCAGTGTTGCTGGACTCTTAATTGCATGCATTACCAGACTGTTCCATGTTTTCAGATGTCAAAGGCTGTCCTCCTGAGCACCTGTGTTACACAATGACCAGAACCAGTGGTTACCATCTTAATCTTGGCCAACGGCATGAACTCCAAGGCAGAGGAGTAAAAACTATGTAGAGATGATCACTTTGCTATGCCTCCTGGGAATTTGGTTGTAGGTTTAAATGTTGCTCCTTATTTTGTGTCTGGATCTAAAGATGCTGGAGTTGGAAGAGTTCCTGAGAATCATGTGGTTGAGATCTTCATTTTATAGAGAAGAAACTGAGGCCTGGTCAGAAGACTGGATTTATTCAAGATCAGATTCCCAGTTAGTGGTGAGACGTGAATTAGAACCAGCTCTTTGACTCCTAGTAAGATACTTTCTTCATTTTAAGATGCTTTCTAAATATTTCATATGGCTTAGATTTGAACTAAAAATCTTGGTGCCAAAACTTCACAGATGACAGTTCATTCTATTATAAACAGACCATCACCATTCACAATATACCATACTAGAGCCTGATGGGAAGTCTAACAGAGGAAATAATTCTGTAGGCAGCAATATCCATGATTGCCAAGAAATACTGGCCGAATTAGTTTATTCACTAAAAACTGATCAAAACATTGATTTTGCAATCATCTACATGTCTGGATTGACACCAAAAATAAAAAGTGCCAAAGTAGCACTATTTTTACACAATTTTGTTGCCTAAGGGACTTAAATATAGCTCAAGTGTCCAGTTTTTATTTTTCCTTAATGATGTGTTAGGTGAGGTCCACATATCTACAAAGGTCATATGAGTTAGGCATTGGAATGAATTCTTGCTCAACACCACAAATGCTATGTTTTAAAGAGAATAGTTGCAAATTAACACTGACACAGCAGCTATGACTATAGTCAGCATTGAACCCCAGTTGTCTTGTCTTTCAGGTGAGCTCAGTGATGTGATCAGTAAACACAGGTAACTGCAGCTAGAATTGCTGTAGAAAAGCTGTGTGTTTCTTTCTCGGCCCATGTAATGTCCTCCCAAATATCATGGCTGCTAGTTCAGTCTCGCTGTGATATATATGTCCTCCAATCCCCTGACTGCCCCCTTTGGCAGTGGGGCTCAGCCTCCCTCTCCCCCCTACTTGAACCCACCACCCTGCCTGCTCCTTGGGTCGCAGCTGCCTGTGTCCTCTGCAGGGTTTAATCTCAGTCCTCAGGGGCTGCTCTGTAGACTGTCATCCTCTTCAGTAGCTGCAGTCCTTGAGGAAGCACTTTGCCATCATTATGCACATCTTGTCTTGGATCAAAGCAGTGAGTGATTGAAACATTAATCCAGATCTCTCTCTGATGTGATCCTTCCCACCTGCCTTCTTTCTTCACTGAACATCACCCAAGCCTTCAGCCTCTTCCCCATCTCCTACCCTTTTTCCTATATTCTTCTCTTCCCTCTTCCCCTTTTCTTTCCTATAAATATCTCCATAGTGCCTTGTTATGCCTGGAACAGCATTAAGTCCTGGGAATACAAAGATGAACAGGACGAACTTGACTTCTCAAGTTTGTACCTCACTGCTTCCCTGGTGCCTGGCCCTGCCTGCCATGTGAGGGTCCAGCCATCCCCTGCAAGCTCCCCTGTTTTCTCCCCCTCTCTCTGCACATTGTAAACTTCCATTTACAGCAGACAGTCTCTAAGGTAACATACTGATGAGGAATAACTGTCAAACAGCATGAAGATATTTAATGATGGTTTAAAAAGAGCCTGGGAATAAAGTCATGAGAAATAACTGTCAAACAGCATGAAGATATTTAATGATGGTTTAAAAAGAGCCGGGGAATAAAGTCGTATGAGAAATTTGTTACATATTTAATTTAGGAAAGATTGTTACAGTATCAGGGGAGGAAAGGAAGAAAATATATTGTTCCCCATAAAAATGCAGTAAAAGATAAAGCACAAACAGCCCCTCTGTTATGTTGAAATATTGTCATTCTGTGATTAAACGGAGGCAGCAAGGTGGTTTCTGTTTGGCACTTGTGCCAGGGAGGCGTGGGGGAAGAAAAAGGCATCAAGGCTGTAGAATTGAATCTCTTCTAGGAAATTGAAATGTGAACAAAATACTGTGGTACCAGGACTCTGAGGGTCTTCAGAGGGGTACTGGTACTTGGTGAGACAGATGGGCCATGAAATGAACTTACATTTCAGGCCGTTTTGACACCTGTCTGTTTTCCTCAGCTTGATAGCAATAATAGAAAGCAAGGTCACATCTTTTCTTTTTCTTCAATGTACAAAAACTAATATTATGTTTTCCATCTTGGGAATCTAAGAAAAGAACCATCTTGCAAATGAGTCAGCCTGGAGTGCCCAGATAGCTCAGTCAATTTTTGGCTCTGTGTTTTAGCACATTCCGTTAATAGGGCGGACCACGCGTGTGTGTAAGCCTCCAGAAAGTGGCAGGCATTTCCTAGTCCATCACTCATTTCAGTTACTGAACCTGGGATCAATAAATATTCCATTACTGCATTATTTATGGCCAACGATAAACAATTTCCATCATTAAATCTCTGCCTTTTAGTTGTCCCTCATTAGCAAGGGATCAATTTCAGATTCCAGTCTGGGTCATGACCAGAATTATGGAAAAGCAATGTGTGAGGATGTTTATTCATATGCATATTTATATTTTATTTTAAAATAGACATGAAAAAATTACTTCTGTAGTGAATATTTTCATAGTGTTTCTGTTAAAAGTCACCTCAAGCTTCATGTCAGATGCTGTGATGACAAGGGAAAAACACTGGACAGCACTTAGATGAGTTTGGTTTCCTATCACATTATCTCCATCATTCTAACTGCTGATTGTGTGACCTGTCAGGTAGGTCATTTGCCCCAGTTTCTTCATTTGGAAAATAATTGGATTAGAATATGGAATGCCTACATTTCTATATAGGTTCTCCTTTCAGTGAATGGAAAGGGATTGTTGAAAGGGGTAGTAGATGACATGTGGGAACAGGATTTAAACAGCATCAGAATTCACATTAGAATGGTGATAACGAAGGTCATTGTGTTACGTCTGAGTCCCCTCTGGAAGATCACCCAATTGTTTGTGAATGGTCAATGATTGGCTCTTTTCTAATACAGGGAGCAATTCTACCTGGGAGAACACAAGTTGTGTCTGAGTTATAAGACTGCTTGTGAGCTGGAGGCAATTAAAAATAAGTTTTATCCAGTACACAGTGTTATTTTTTGTTTTGCTGCTATTTTGTTTTTAATGAGAATTTGAATTCTTTCATTGGGCTCGTAATTTGCCATAGTCTTCACCACTTGGCTTCCTTTACTTTGGCCTTCCTACCTTGGAGGTATTTCGATTGGTAATAGGGAGTCCAAGGAACTCAGAAAGAAGAGCTGATCAGTCCTTTGGGAAATTGCTTCTGAGCACCGACCCTGTGCCTGGTGCATTGCGTGGCACTGGGGATACAGAGGGAGACACAGGATGTGGTTCTACCCCAGTAGCTCATGGTCGAGTGAGGAACACTGGCACAAACATCTCTTTACAAATGCTGAAAAATTAGTCGTGTTCTAAGTGCTGTGAAGGAGCCCTGCAGTGTAACTGGAGAACCTGATGTAGTCTCGGAACAGAGTAAGACTTCCCCAAGAAAAATATTTTTAAGCTGAGACATGAAATACAGGTAGAGTTATTCAGTGAAGACTATACAAGAAAACATTGAGTGAGAGACAAAAGCACAGAGGCAGCGAGGGTATAAGTGTGAAAATGAAGAGTTGGAGTCTTGAACAAAAGTAACATGGACTAGCAGAAATATCTCTGTGCCTGTTTCTTCAAAACTGATTATAAATGAGTTTTATAAATGAGTGGGACAAAAGAATGGATTTCACATGTTTTCCCCTGAAACTTTCTCCCTGATGCCTACTTGACCTTCTCATTTAGATTAATGAGAGATTAGGAGTGCTTTTACTGAGGTCAGCAAACTGGGAGTGGTCCTCCTCCATGTCACTGAACAGCTCTCCTGTCTCCAAATCCCATTCCTTCTTTCTGCACCATGCCTTTGACTTCTATTTCCTTTCCTTTCTTGCTGGTCCCACCCTTCTTTAGGCCCTCACACCTTTACAAGTGATGGATCACAATGGAGTCTGATCTACTGTCTTGACCACAAGGGCCCTTATTTTCCACCCTCGGTGTGTTTTCCTAAAACACTTTCTCACATAGACTGACCTTTTCAGTGGATGTCTTTGGCCTCCTGCCACCTAAAGAACAAAGGCTCAACTTCTCACTCTTCCACTGAGGGCCCTAAACCATCATGAGCGCTCATGTCCCCCTTTCTGCACCAGAGAGCCTGGCCACACTGGAGAATACAAACAACCTGGTATCATAAGTGAGCGTTTTGAAAGAAAAAACTAGCAAAAACATACATTTGGGAGAATGATGACTCTTCCATCACCCACCCCCCCCAGTCTGATAAGGACTTTCTTTTTGTATATTACTTGTGCTTGCATGCTCATATATATATATAAAATTTTCATCATGGCATAAAGGACATTTGATAGATTGTGCCCTGTGATAGATTGTATTTTCCACGATCAACTTCTTTCAATATGCCATTGACACTATCCTTGGAGAGAAAGGGATGATGTTCTCTCCCCTTGAATCTGGGAAGGTCTATGACTATAACCAAATTGATGCTATGCCTTCTAATTCTAGGGCATAAAAAGTGATATGGTTTCTGCCTGTGGCCCTTGGGGTGTTTGCTCTTGGAATCCAGGTACCATACCATGAGGAAGCAGGAAGCGCACGTGGAGAAGCCAAATGGAGAGGGCCAAGTGTAGGTGTTCTGGACAAGAGCTCTAGTTGCAGTCTCAGTCCACAGCCAGCATGAACTGTGGACTCACCAGACTTCTAAGTGAGGAAGACTTTGAAATGATTCTCGCATCAGCTACTGACTGAGTGCAACCATCTAAGAGACCCAAAGAAAGACTGCTTGGCTGAGTCTGGTCAAACCCAGAGCTACAAAGACTAATAAAAAAGTGGTGGTGGTTGTTTTAAGCCACTTAATTGGGGATGATTAGTGGTTACAGCAATAGATAGCCCAACCTATACCTTAAACCAATAAAAAACAGACATAATTTAAGATTAGAAGTTTATCCTGAGGAAAAAAAAATCAAAAGGCAAAAGAAACACTTCATTAAAAATGTACCAGTGTTACTTATAACCTGGAAATAATGGGGATGGAAAACCAGTGGTGAAAATTTTTTCTGTATCTAGTCATATTTGACTTACTACCTAGCTTATCAATTTCTTCAACGTAGAGACTGTATTGTAAACTTAGCGCATTATGTAGATTCCTCTATACTGTATTATGTGTAATAGAATGATGTATTCTGTAAATAGTTTTTCATAATTTACTTTAATACTTTTCAAAGCTATCCAAATTGTTTCACTTTGTCCTTTCCAAGCCTTGTCTCATTTATAGGTGAGGGTAAGAATCTAGCTCTGAGGTCACATGGGTATGAAGTGGTGACGTTGTGTGCTGCATGTACTCAGTCTTTCCGACTTTAACCACGGGTCGTGTTTCACTTCTCCACAGCTGCTACTTGTCATGAATTTGCTTTCTAATAATATTTGTACAAACACGATGGATATTCATGTGTCTAGTGAGGGCTGTGTCTTTGTTCTGGAGCCTAGCTGTGTTTTTGAATGACCTTGCTGAAGCTCTATAGAAACCAACGGTTCAGAACAGGAGTCAAGATGGTAAAGGCACCCACTGACCTTGCTGGGAGTTGCATTTGGGGCTCAGTGATAACTTGTCAGAAAGGCTCCGCCCTAGGACTACCCTAGTTTTCTGTGAGATGCCAAGATGGTTAGTTATCATGGTATCCTTAATAACTGATCTTTGCAAAGATTGAGCATAAAAGGAAAGATAATGTGAAGAGTACCATCTGTGGAGGCAGACCTAGATTTGAAGCCTGACACCACTGCACAGCAGCTCTGTGGCATGGAACCAAATTTATTGATCTCTCCCAGTCTCAACTTTCTCACCTCCTACGTGGGAAATACGCTACTTCCCACCTCATGGGGCTGAGAAGAAACAATGAGATGATGTATATAAAATACTCTCTATAATGCATGGCTCTTAATAAACACAGAACAATTAGTAGCTTATCTTATCTAACAGCCAAAAATGCACCGTGGTGAAATTTTTTAAAAATATAAGAGCTTAAACATCACCTGAACTATCTAGAGAATCTCATTCAAAGTCTTTGTGTGACCTTGGGCAAATCACTTCAGAAGCCCCAGGGAGGATTTGACTGGAGGATTTCCAAGACTGCTATCTTCTGAATTTAAAATTCTGACTTTTAAATAGTAACTTGTATAACATTAAACCATTTGGGGTTTGTTAATCTTCTAATTGGTTTCCTTGTAATTACCTCTTAGTTGGTCTTTCAAATATGAGGTGACCTCCTGCCATTCTGGTATTTGTTTTGCTGACAGACGGAAGATGTTTACCCTCTGCAAACATTTCATTAGCAATGACTACAATCTTTACAGTATCACTGCATTTTTGTCAAGAATCTAATCATTCCTCCGTGCTCACGGTGCCATCTTTAATTGAGCAGTGCATTTTAGAAGGTATCGACGCTGTTCTTCTGTTGGCCTTTCACTGGCGGTGACCAGCTTTGTCTACAAAAGAGTGTGTCTACTGTCATCATTTATTCAATTACAATTAAGTAAAACTAAAATAATAGCTAACATTTGTAACAAAGGGGGTTATCATTTGCAAAGGGTTACACTATCAATAATCCTGTAAGTCTGACATTGTTGTCCTCATTTACAGGTGGAAACTAAGCTTCAGTTTATGGCATGTTACATAAATACAGGTAAATAGGAATGAGTCAATTTAGAGCTGAGTCTCTAAGCTTTGCCTTGGTTCAAGATTTTGCCCATTCCACTACACAATGTGGCAGAGATCCAGGATCATTCACGTTGCATGGCTTGTGGGAAAAATTGCTGACCAATGTTTAAATTCTCCCTTGACTCTAAATGAACATAGCAGTAAAGTGGAAGTGGAGATACATCAGAAATGTAGCTAGGAGGGAATCAAGGAGAGAACAGCCTCTAAAAATGATACTGTTCAACAATTAAAAAAAAAGAAATAGGTTAACATTACAGAGGTCAAAATTAGGATGAGGTCTCAGAGGGCGCAGGGGCAGCAGCCCTGGGGCATTAAGAGAAGGCAGAGGAAGCACAGAGCCTTTGTATCGCCTTTGGACTGGGCAGGCGCCCTCCCGCTGGTGCTGCCCTGTCCCCTCCAGGCTTGCATGTGCACAGCCTAGCCGTACCTCTGGGGCAAGTGGAGGGGAAAGTAGGAGTTTAATTCTTCTAGCATAGTAATTCAGAGCAATGTAGTGGGGGTGACTGAGTGGTACAGGGAGAATCGCTGTGGCCAGGAGTCAGGAGACCTTTTTGTGCTTCAGCTTCAGGTCTCTTTCACCTCTAACATTCTGTGACCATATCAGGAAAGTATTTCCTCGTGATGATGAAGGTAGAATAGAAATCAGTCCTCAGATTGAATGTAAGACCCAGTCATGCTTCTGAATGTGCTCAATGTGTGACATTTGATCTAAACCTAGTTTTCCCCACTTACTTAGCCAGGAATTAGAATTGCAACAGCTCATCACAAAAGATATGTTATTTACGCAAACAAGGTATATGGAGTGAATATCCTGCCCTCTCACATGTGCTTTCTCAAGGAAGGGCCTTGGAATGCAACTCGAGAATCCAGAAAGATATGGACAGAAGGACAGGGAGTTACATGAGAAATGAATGATCAAAACAACATAGTTTTTGAGTAGCTAAGTCATGTAATGTTATTTACGCACATCATTTCTAGGCTTTGTAATAGCCCTGAAAGGAAGACAATTTTACCTCCACTTGACAGACATAGAAGCTGAGCTTCAAGCAAATTAAGAAACATGCTTAAGCACTGTCGATAATAATAAGGAGAGCTCTTTTTCCATTAGAAGCAGACAAGGATTGATAGAGAGAGTCTCTTGGCTGGAGCATGGGGCATATGAAATCTATCTTCCTTACGTTTTCTGGCAGGCCTTAGTAAAGGCAAGGAAAAGATTATGAAACTGAAAAATTTGAAGGGGTTGGGACATCTGAGAAGAAGGACACCACCTTTTGACTTTTGGAGATCTTTAGCCTCTTGGCATTTTGATCACAGTTTGGAATCTTTGGGGATTTTGGGAGTGTAAGGTCCTTCAATGCCTTTCAGCTTAAGTGGGTCCTGGGTGGCTGGTTCCTTTGGGGCTAAGGAGACTTCTGGTAAGGCATGCTTGGTTCTGTGGAGCAGTACAGGTCCAAAAGCAAGGCAGGCTGGAGCATCTGCCTGGGGTACTTTCTGCTCATGGCAAAGAGGAAGAGGGTGCTGCTTAGTTTGCCACATAGGAAATCTTGGACTCAGGACAGATGCTTTGTCTAGAAATAGAGCATTTGCTTTATATGCATTTATAGAGCATTTGCTTTCACTGTGCCTATAAAAAACTGAGATGTGACATGGCCTACATGGAATGAGGAATCCCAGTAATGGCTACATTTATTTTAAAGTGTATATTAAAAATAGTAAAGAAGCACAGAAGGATATTCAGTTATATAGATTCAGGCTGTATTGATTCATGTGTACTCTTTATGGTATAACCAATATAGCAAAGCTGTTATGTACACAGACATAAGTTGAAATAATTTAGTACTCACTTGGCATATGACCTGTGATATATGTTTTCAAATGTGAAATGTTTATTCAATTATAAAAATAATCTCGAGAGAATGAGAAGAGAAGCCACAGACTGAGAAAATATTTGCAAGACATATCTGATAAAGGTCTGTTACTCAAAATATACAAAGAACTCTTTAAACTCAACAATCAGAAAATAAACAATCTCTTTTCAGCTGGAACTGCCATCTTCCAGGAATTTGTCTAATTGTGTAAAGTGACTAACACAAAGAAAAAGAGGAAAGGTACCTGCTATACATTTTCTAGGCCCTTTAGAAAACATGAAGTTGTTCCTATCACTGTTCTACAAGAAAAGTAATATTGTAGAGATCAAGGGAATGAGTACTGGTCAAAATGCCCCACAAATATTACCATGGCAAAACTGGAAGAATCGACAGTCCCACCCAGCATGCAGTGGGCTATGTTATAAACATACAAATTAAGAGCAAGATTCTGGCCAAGAGAGTTACTGTAAGTGTTGAGCATATTGAGCACTCTAAGAGTCAAAATAGCTTCCTATGATCAGAAAAAGAAGGAAGCCAAAGGGAAAGGTACCTGGGTTCACTGAAGCATCAGCCAGCTCCACCCAGGGAAGCACAGTTTGTGAGAACCAATGGAAAGGAGCCTGAACTGCTGGAACCTGTTACCTATGAATTCATGGCATAATAAGTGTAAAAAGACCATTGTACTGTTCAGAAGGAAGGAAGGAAAGAAGAAAGGAAGGAAAGAAGGAAGAAGGAAAAAGAAAAGAAAGAAAGAAAAATAAACCATCTGACTAACAAATGGGCAAAAGACGCAATCAGGCATCCCACCAAAGATATACACATGGGTAAAAGCATACAAAAAGGTGCTCTACATCATAAGTCATCAGGGGAATTCAAATTAAAACAACAAGAAGATGTTACAACATAGGTATCAGAATGATCAAAATCCAGAATGCCGACAACACCAAAATCTGGTGAGGATGTGGAGCAATAGGAATTTTTAATTATCACTGGCATGAATGCAAAATGGTATAACCACTTTGAAAAACAGTCTGGCAGTTTCATAAAAACTAAATATATGTTTACCATGAGATTCAGAAATTATGCTCCTTGATATTTACCCAAATAAGTAAAAAGTGATGTTTATACAAAAAACCTAAACATAAATGTTTGTAGTAGCTTTATTAATGATTGCCAAAGCTCTGAAGCAACCAAGGTACCAAGATGTCCTTCAGCAGGTGAATGGATAAATTGTGGTACATTCAGACAACAGAATATTATTTAGTGCCAAAAATATAGGGACTATCAAGCCAAGAAATGACACGAAGGAACCAACCTTAAGTACATATTATTAAGTGAAAGAAGCCGATATGAAAAGGTCACATATGTATAATTCTGACCATATGACATTCTAAAAATGGCAAACTTATGCAGACAATAAAGAGATCAGTATTCTCCAGAGGTTAGTGGGGCAGGAGATATGAACCGGTGGGGCACAGAGGGTTTTTAGAGCAGCGAAACTACGCTGTATGATACAACAATGGTGAAGACATCAGTGCATTAGCAATGATCATTACACATTAGTCCAAACCCATACGATAAACAACACTAAAAGTGAACCATAGCTTAAGCTATGGGAATGGAGTGATAGTAACGTGTCAATGTAGAGTTAGCAATTGTAAAAATGTGCCCCTCCGATGGAGGATGTTGATGGTAAGTCAGGCTGTGAGTGTGCTGGGGCCACAGGGTATATGAGAGCTCTAGTTCCTGCTCAATTTTACTGTGACCTTATCATTGTCCTAAAAATAGTCTATTTTAAAAATAATATATGCACAAAAGAAAAAACCACCCCAAATTCTGTGATCCACTGATACCTATTGCTCACACACCTTTATCATTCCTTCAGTGACTATTCATGGAACACCTATGACGTATCAGGCATTGTTCACTGATGCACTGTGGACACAGCAGTGACTCAGTCAGTCAAACATCCTTACCCCGTGAAATTTATGTTCTTCTGGGGAGGGCGAAGACTCAGAAAATGAACAATGAAAATAAGTAAATAATATAGTATCTTATCTTAGATGTTATTATATGTTATGAAACAATACAAGCAAAGGGGGATAAGGAGGACAGGCAAAGAGAGAGGAATAGGAGAGGTATTTCTATGTTAAATAGAGAGTTTAGGAAGCCTTCATTTTTGACACTTGAGGAAAACTCTTAAGGAGGTGAGAAAATGAGCCATCTGTAAATTTTGGGGTAGGGCATTTTGGGGCAGAAGGAATAGCAAGGGATGGTTATAAGGTTTAAAGAACAACAGGAGGCAAGTATAGGCAAGTGAAGTGAGCAAGGGGGAGAGTGGTGGAGGAGGCAGTCCTAATGATAAGCGTTGGCCAGGTCAGGTAGGATGTTGTAGGCCACAGGGGTACCTTGGCTTTTACTTGGAGTGAGGCAGTCATTGGAGAGTTTTGAGCAGCAGAGTTTTATATACATATACATATACATATACATATACATATACATACATACATATATATATATATATGATCACTCTATGATTACAAGAAAATGTGGTTTCTTTACACAGTCCCCAAACCAATTTTTATCAAATTTTGTAATCTCTGCCAATCTGATAGATGAAAATGATCAATATTTCAGTTTCATTATTTCACTTTACAATATTTATTATGATTAGTAATACAGTTGAGCATCTTTTCATGTTTATTGGCTATTTGTAGAAGATGATTTCTTTTGCTTCTTAGCTATGGCCCAGGTGCAGTATTTGAAGATGACTACAGAGCACTTTCTGTCCATCCTCTCTCTCAATGCAGCCCAGGCTGGGGTTGGCTATTGGCGGTGTGAATACCAGGATGAGATTCAGTCTTCACCTTTGTGTCGCCAGTGAATGTGGTCGGCCTTGGTTAGGCTTCCCCGTGTAAGTTTGCTGTTTGTCAGCCTCACTACTTAAGCAGTGTGTATAAGAGTGAGATACATTCTCTGCTGCTGTTCTGCCCCAAATGTAACATCAGAAGTTCAAGAAGACCAGATCTTTAATTTAGACCGAGCTAAAGATTAGTCAGCAGCAATATATTTCAGTTTTTATACTTCTCTTTCATTTTTCCCCATTTGAAAAATTCTCTGTTGTGATTATACTATAGTTAATTGTGGAATTAATTTCAGGAAAAGTTACTAGCATCATTTTTACATATTGGAGAAACAAACCATATTTGGAGGTTGGCAAATACTTTCAACTATTTTTTCCCTAAATGTTTCAGACTTTGGATAAGTCAAAGATTCTGTGCTAACCCTCCCCTGCCCCCGTTCATTTTATAACCCCTGTGTATTTAAAAAGAAATCTAACCTCCTTGATTCTGATTCCTTTACTCTTAAGTCATTATATGCAGCTGATTAAGACATGTTTGGTATGGAACAGACTGAAAGTGATCAGAGGGGAGGAAGGAGGATTATGGTGGAAAGAAGGGGAAGGGACTGGACAAAGAACATGTATAAATAACCCATGGGCATGGACAATGGTGTGGGAATTGACTGTGGGAGTGGGGTGTGGTATGGGAGAAGGAGGGCAAAGGGGGAAAAATTGGTATAACAGTAATAGAATAATGATAAAAATGATTTAATAAAAAAGACATGCTTGATGTTCAAAAGAATTTTGGATTTTCTCCTTTTTATAAAACCAGGAAATCTCTTTTTGTTGCCTGTAAATAAAACTCAATCCTCAGAGGATAAAATTCAATCTGAAAATTTCCAACTTGTGAGCTAAGAGAATGACCATTTTGGCATTTTACTTTTTCTGGTTATTACTTTTATTTGATTTTCCATTTTTATTTTTAAAAATAAAGTTTTATAGAAAATACATTGCTTAACTATATCCCAAATCATGAAGATTAACTCAGAATTAAAAGAATAAATCTTCTTAGCATATTGCTCTCCAGTCCCATCCATGCTGTCATGAGGGGTAGGAGCTCCTTCTTCCTTTCTGCTGCATGATATTCCATTGTGTAAATGTATCATAGTTTTGATCCAATCATTTATTGATATGCACTTGGGTTGCTTCCAGCACTTGGCTATTGTAAATTGTGCTGCTATGAACATTGGGGTGCATACGTTCTTTTGAATTGGTGTTTCAGGGTTCTTAGAGTATAATCACAGCAGTGGTATTACTGGGTCAAAGGCAGTTCCATTTTTAGTTTTTTGAGGAAATCCATACTGTTTTCCACAGTGGCTGCACCAGTTCTGCATTCCCATCAACAGTGTACTAGGGTTCCCTTTTCTCCACATCCTTGCCAGCACTTGTTGTTTGTTAATTTGTTTATGTTGGCCATTCTGACCCATGTGAAGTGGTATCTCATCGTGGTTTTAATTTGTATCTCTCCAATGGCTAGTGATGCTGAGCATCCTTTCATATGTCTCTGGGCCATCTCTATGTCCTCCTTGAAGATATCTCTGTTCAGGTCCTTTGCCTATTTTTTAATTGGATTATAATCAACAAAACAAATAAGCAAGAAAAATATAACCAGAGACAATGAAATAAAGAACAAACTGACAGTAACCAGAGGGGATGAGGAGGGGGAGGGGGATAACAGGGAAAGAAGGGGAAGGGTCATCAAGGAACGTGTATAAAGGACCCATGGATAAAGCCAAAAGGGAATAAGATTGAGGGTGGGAGGTGGATGAGAGTGGTAGGGGGGAAACGGAGACAACTGTACTTGAACAATAATAATTTTAAAAAAAGAATAAATCTTTTGATTAAAAAAAAAGGCTTCTGAGGAAACTGAAGTGAAATGATATTGTTGACAGCATTTTCAAGGGCCTGACCCAGAACACTGGTTGACGTTTTCCCTTAGTACATACTGGCGATCTTTGAGTGATCTAAACTTTGTGACATGTGCCCTAATAGACATGATGAATAAGCAGGTTTTTATGTTATATTGCTTCAAGTCATTGGCAAGCTGAATATACACTTATAATCCTTAAAAAGTTTTAATTATTTAATTTAATTATCACTTGATTATTGCTGTTTTTTAAATATATTTATGCCTGAAAAGTCAATCTTTAAGTGAGGTATCTTTACTTATTTACCAAAAGGAAAGAAAAAAAATTCTCAAAAGCAAAAAAAAAGTCATATACCCAAAATAATATTAAAAAACAAAATCTAGGACCAGGTGGTGGTGGTACTTTTGCTGCATCTTCTAGACAGAATGCCTTAGGCATCAATTAACATAGTTTTCTATCTTTATTTTTTACTGAAAACATTTTATTTTATTGTGGTAAAAACACTTAGTATGAGATCTATTCTCTTAACAATTTTGAAAAGTACAGTGCAGTGTTTTTAACTATAGGCATACTATTATATAGCAGACCTCTAGAACTTATTCATCTTGTATAGTTGAAACTTTATGCCCATCTACTCGCAATTTTCTATTTCCCCCTCCCCTCAGCCCCTGATAACCACCATTTTAATATATAGTCACATTTTTCTTTATCCATTCATTTGCCAATGTACCATTAGGGCTAAATACTTACATAGACAGTTCTTCAAAGAAGACATACAAATGGCCAACAGGTATATGAACAGGTGAACAACAGGTATATGATGTTCAAGGTCACTAATCATCAGGAAAATACAAATCAAAACCACAATAAAATATTACCTCCCACCTGTTAGGATGGCCATCGTCAAAAAATAAAAGACAAGTGTCGTCAAGGATGTGGAGAAATTGTAATTCCTGTGCACTGATGGTAATAATGTAGAAGGGTGCAGCCCCGATGGAAAAAGAAAACAGTATGAAAAAAATAAAAATGGAACTACCACATGATTCAGCAATCCCACTTCTGGGCATTTATCTGAAAGACAAAAAATTGGGATTAGAAGCTCTGTCAACACCCAGAGGTTCATTGAAGCACTATTTTTTATTTAATTAGCAAAAATACAACTCTATTGAAATGGGTGCTTTAAAGTAACACTTAAAATTGGTTTTTATTTTTTCTGTTTCAAGATGGCTGACTAAATACAATTTGTGGTCTGCCTCTTTAGTGCAAATATTTAGAAACAATAGGAAAGATTTTGTTTGTGTTAGTGATTGAATACATGGCACATGCTCAAAACAACCCTTGGTGTGTCACAAAATAGGAAAAATCCCAGGAGAAGAGAGACCTAATCTATGGAGAGAAGTGTCACACAAAGAGGAAGGAGAACAAAGATGCTCCATAGCAAAGTCTGTGGAAGCAACAGGCACGGGGTGCTCCAGGCATGGCATTTTCATTGTTAACTTAGAGGTTGGAGCAAGGAGTGTAGGACTTTGGCTATAGAGACCAGGCAGTGCTCTTAGCTACTGGTGATAACCTGGAAGGAAAGGAGCTTTCATTTCCAGAAGACCTGCCATACAGGCATATAGTCCAGTGGCACGTGCAACTTTCCACCACCCCGATCCCCACTCCACGAGCACATACAGAAAACACTGCCATGCAAGTTTGCAACAGCTGGAAGCCCCCCTGCAGACAAGCTGGGCCAGTGTACAAAATATAGTGCAAAATACAGTAAATTTAATTAATATCCAGAGAGATGTAAAGGAAAACATGTATACAGGTCCCGTGGACAAAGCCAAAGAGGGGAAAGATTGAGGGTGGGAGGTGGGGATGGGTGCAGCAGGGGAAAGTGGTGGCAGGAAAATGGAGACAACTGTACTTGAATAATTTAAAAAAAAGGCTTAAAAAATGAGAACAAACCATTATGGAAAAAGAACTAGAAATCTTGGAAATAACAATAAGTGTTGAAAGTTGTAGGTAAGCTGCAAGAAATATATGCTCATTGTAGAAAGCTGAGAGATTACTGAAAGTTATTAAAAAGCTGGAACTATCAGCTATGAATCTGCCATTCAGATATGATTGCTATTAATGTTTAAGCATATTTCATTCTAGTCATTTTCTCTCACATTTTTACAAAATTCTTATCACACTGAATATACTGCTGCTTCCTGCTTTTTCCCTCAGAACAGTTTAGGAAAGAGGCCATTTAAGGTACTTCTATGTACTTTCCCAATAATTGATATGTTTTATCTATTGACTTTTATATACATAGAAATTTGGGGGACAGTTTATTCTAATGCCTTTCATTAATTAGAAGTGCAAATATAGAGCTTGAGTTTGGCTCTTTAACAATCTGGTGACTTCTTCAATGTCTTCTTTTTCACATTAAGTTTGGTAAAGATGTGAGCGCACCCTTTCCCTTTAAGTGGAGGGTATTACTTTTATGCTTAATATTTATGACTCTTATAATTACTCTCCTAAAAAACCCACTGTTACCAGAAACTTTAGCTCTTGGTTTAATAATCCCACTTTTTAATGAGCTCTGTGTAATTATACTTGGAAGTCCAAGACTTCTTTTCAAAAATTGTATATTGAAGTTCTTCTTTTTATAATTATGTAATTTTAATTTCATGTTGAAAAGCAATGGAAATTTGCACATTATAGCACTACTGTAATTTTAGAGGAAAAATAAGTAATAGACTAGGTAATTTTAATTCAGGTCACTTCTACACAAGGGTAGTCAAAATAATCTGAGGAAAATGTTCTTCAGGAGCTAGAGAATTAATTTATCACTCACCTTGGGGGGAAAAAGCATTCAAATAGGAAGACCTGTGAAACAAGTTTTTCTGCTTTGTGGAAATGTTTTTTTCAAAGCCAGCTCTCACTAATGTCAAATGGAAAATAAATATCTCAGTTAATAGCTTTTCTCTAACCAGGTAAAGTAGCCACATTGACACTACCAGAACCATTGGAACTTCTAGTCCCAAAGTGGACACATTCTGCTACCATTTCCACATTAAATTAAATTCATGCTGCCGTTCGACCTCCCTTAGGCCAGGTATCACTACCTCTTTCCTCCCAAACCCCACAATATTTTTGTGAATCTCAAGTTTTACTACCAGGTAGTTTCTAGGTATGTAAAATTGTAATCATGATCCCAGAAAAACTTAATTTTTCAATGCGTCTATTTTGAGGCCACAGCAGCCTCCATGTTTCCCTTTCTCAAGTGGCGGAGCCCCTGGCCTTGGCAAGAGGGAAGCACTGAAAGGAGGGAGCCTCCGAACAGCTCAATACACCTGGATGGTTCTGCCCCGTGGTGTCGTCTCCTATTTCATGTGAGATTACAAACAACCCAAGGCAAGAACTCAGGTTTAAGAGATACTCCGTCTTCCTATAAACTCTTATCACAGTGTCTTGCTCATAAGAAGAACCGCAAGCTGCGAATGCATGTTTTCAGGTTAGACTTGTGCCAAAACCCAATTGTGTGACCTTAGGTAAGTTTTTAACTTTTCCAAACCCCAGTTTTCATCTCTCTAAAGAAGGAATAATAATAGCACCTTCCCCATATAGCTACGATTGGATAAGTAATGTAATCCATGTAAAGTGTTCAGAAGTGTGGCTCTAAATGTTTGATAGAAAATTATTGTTAAGTAATAACAGTATTGATTCTACTTAGAAATACTTGTTGATGTATTGAAAAATTTATCTTTCTTCAAAGGGTTTATGCTTTTAAAGGTTAGAGTTGCATCAGACATAATCAGTAGTTATCTTTTGGTTAGATACTCTTGTCAGCATACTTTCTGTGTATAAATATTGGAAAGACTAGTTGTCATGTAAGAAATATTTGGGCAAGTCCATTTTTAACCAGCCAGGCAGCTGATAGTATTCTCACTGATGCCTAAAATGCAGCATTAGATGAAGATCAGTTTCATGGTAAACAGATTTAGCATTTCTTACACGAAGCAGCTTAACTCTCTAGTTTGCCAAATAAACATCACTTTTTTTCAGGTCAAATTCTAAGAGACCAACATATTTTGTTATTCTCTACTGAAAACATATGCTTCATTTCCTTGAGCAATCTCACTATCATTTCACAGATTATAAATAAACTCTTTCTGGAAAGTCATATATATTTCATTATATAAAAGTTTAAAAGTTTTAAAACTTTTTGGAGAGTTTTTTTGGGGGAAGAGATTGATTTCACAGAGAAATTAACTAAAGCAAAAAATTCTACTTCAGCAGTTTTGAATGTATGAATTGACCTTTGATGAAAATTAACCTCTTTCCATAGGTGTTATATTTGTGAGACCTTAAACAAGATGCCTATAGCTTTAAGGTTCTCTTAAACATTAAAAAAAAAACCTCACTAAACAAAATAAAAAATTAAATATAAAAAAGTTTAATTTATCCTCGAATCTTTCTGATGAGTTTGTAATATGAATCAAACTGGATATGCCGGTCACACATATATTTGAGAGGGCAACCTCTTGAGCTAAAACTCTTAAGAGGAATAATTTTTTTTAGATTTTAATTAAGGATAAAAAATTTACTAACAAGGGCCTCTTATTTCTAATTGTTCCTATGTTAATGAGCCTATTTTAAAATAACTATTCTCATAGGATGCAAGGAAATGCACAAACATGAAGGTTTATGTAAACTTTAATTAGGCATATGGAAAAACATGTCAGCATTTTAAAAAGGGAAATGTACTTAAGGAACAAATACACATTTCTTAAAAGCTTACTCATGTCGACCCACTAAGCAATGTCAAGAGAAAGTCAAAACTCAAACCACCAGAAAACTGAGTCTGTGCCACTGGAAAATTGGTGCTATCCAAAGTGGCAAGCAAGCAGCTCTGAGCAAGATCTGTGCTTCCAATGCAATTGTACCACAATAATAATAATCATCATTTTTATTATAATGTAACCTGAATTTCTCTAGATCTCTCCAGCCTTTGGATATAAATGAGGTCACCTTGTTAGTCACTATTCAAATTACTGTGGCTCACTGCCCCCTCCTGTATAATAGAGTTCTTTGGAAAGTCTTCCTCGGTTTTCTCTGAGAGCCCCTAGATGCGCTCACCTCCAAGGTTGCCCTTGCTATATATATCCTGTATCCTGCTGCTCATCTGCTTTGGATGACTCTCCAAGACCATTGTGTCTTTCACTGTTTATCTGCCGCTATCCTGAGTATTGTGGGTGCCTCTGCTGTTCTACCTGTGTTCATTATTGAGGCAGTGAGCCAGCATTGTGCCAAAAGTCCTTGCTACTCAATGACAAAGTGTAGGGAGAAGAATAGCTCTTTATCAACTGAACTGTTCTCTTTAAGTGAGGGTTCACAGTGGCCTTAATATGGAACAGCTCTTCTATGGGACTTTACTGCTCTATATGAGATGCAGATAGGAGACTGGTGAGAGCAGGGCCAAGATTCCAGCTCCAATAATAGATTTCTTCAAAGATCAAATGAAAATCTTCTAAATCAAGTTCTCATGAACATTGGTCCTCATATGCATTGAACTTTGAACAAATCCACTAGATCATCTTTGTCTAGCCAGCATCATAATAGATAACATATTGAACACTTATGGTTTGTCAGGGACTGCTATATACTTCCCCTAGTTCTTATAACTTCATGAGAAGCTGGTTATTATTATACCCACCTTTTCAGACAAGCAAACTGAGGCCTAGAAAACTTAAGTACTGGACTTGGGCCCAGGGTTACAAGACTAGTAAGTTTTGGAACTGCATTTTAAGGAAATCTGAATTTTAAATTTGACTCAACATGGGGATCGCATTAAAATAATAACAGTAGCTACTCTTACTATTCTCTTCTCTATGTACTAGGTGCTTCACAGATGTTATTTTTTTCAATCATCATACACTTACCAAGAGATAGTAACATCACAGAATTGTAGAGTTAAAGAAGCAAGGTAACATAGAATAAGTAATTTTCCCAACATACCCTAGCTAGAGAACCAAATTATGGGAGAACCATAGTTTATGTATGTCTGATTCTAAAGGTCTCTGTTATATGTAAAGTTCTCACAAAAATTACTTTTATTGTCTTTACATATGCTTAAGGACTAGGTTTTAACTTCTTCAAATTTTTAAACATCTGAATTTAACTCAATGCAATAATTTACTGCTATGTATTCTTGTACAAATTACTCAAGTGTTCCAAACTTCAGTTTCTTCATCAGTGAAATGGGAATGATAATAAAACCTACCTCCATGGAGAACTCTAAAGATTCTACCAAGAAACTACTAGAACTGATCAATGAATTCAGTTCAGTAAATTAAGCAAACAATCCCATTCACAATTGCTTCAAAAATAATCCTAGGAATAAGTCTAACCAAGGATGTAAAAGACCTATACTCCAAAAATTATAAGACACTGAAGAAATAAATTGAAGAAGATACAAATAACTGGAAGCACATACCATGTTCATGGATAGGAAGAATTAACATCAATAAAATGTCTATGTTACCCAAAGTAATTTATAGCTTCAAGGAAATTCCTATCAAAATTCCAATGACATATTTCACAGAACTAGAACAAACATTTCAAAAATTTATATGGAACCACAAAAGGTCCTGCATAGCAACAGCGATCCTGAGAAAGAGGAACAAAGTTGGAGAAATCATGCTACCTAATATGAAACTATACTATAAGGCCATAGTAATCAAAACAGCATGGTACAGACATATAGATCAATGGAACAGAGTAGAGAGCACAGAAATAAACCCACACCTTTATAGTCAATTAATATTCAACAGAAGAAGCAAGCACATACCATGGGATAAAGATAGTTTATTCAATAAATGGTGTTGGGAAAATTGGAAAGATTTATGCAGAAAAATGAACCGACACTACCTTCTTATACCACACACAAGAATTAATTAACATGGCTTAAATGTTAGTCCTTAAACCATAAAAATCCTAGAAGAAAACATAGGCAGTAAAATTTCAGACATTGCTTGTAGCAATATTTTATCTGATATGTCTCCTTAGGCAAGGGAAACAAAATAAAAAATAAACAAATGAGACTACATCATACTAAAAAGTTTTTGTACAGCAAAAGAAGCTATCAATAACATAAAAGACAGCCCGCAGAATGGGAGGACATATTCACCAATACATTTGATAAGGGGCTAATATCCAAAATTTATAAAAAATTTATAAAACTCAATACCAAAAAAACCCCCACAACCCAATTGAAAAAATGGGCAAAAGACTGGAATAGACACTTCTCCAAAGAGGACATACAGATGGCCAATAGACATATGACAAGATGTTCAATGTCACTAATCATCAGAGAAATACAAATTAAAACCATGATGAAATACCATCTCCTTTCAGAAAGGCTATCATCAATAAATCAACAAACAACAAGAGCTGGTCAAGATGTTGAGCAAGGGAAACCCTTTTGCACTGTTGGTGGGAATGCAGACTAGTGGAGCCACTGTGGAAAGCAGTATGGAGTTTCTTCAAAAAATAATGGATCTGCCTTTTGACCTAGCAATCCCACTTCTGGGAATATATCCAAAGGAACCCAAAACACTAATTTGAAAGAACATAAGCACCCCTATGTTCATTACAGCACTGTTTACAATATTCAAGATTTGGAAGCAGCCCAAGTGTCCATTAGTACATGGGTGGATAAAGCAACTATGTGACATTTACACAATGGAATACTACTTGGCCATAAAAAGAAGAAAATTTAGGGAGTTCTGGCCAAGATGGAGGCATAGGTAGAAACCCTTTGCTCCCTTGCACAACCCAAAGGAGGATAACAACCAATCTAAAATCAATAAACAACCAGAAGCACCAGAAAATCAAACTGCATAGAACTCCAACTAAGGAATTAAAGGAAAAATCAACCAGAACAACCAGACCAGTAAGGCGGTGGACTGCATGGGCTGGCTCAGAAAAACCTTGGCAAGGCAGCAGACCTTGGGGGTGGGTCTGACTTAAGGGGAAACTGAGACTCAGAGGTGACTGCGGACTACGGCGGTTGCCCCGGTGGGAGAAACTCCCAGCCTCACAGGAGAGTCCTGGAAGAGATGAGCAGGAGGGTTGCATTGTTTCCTCTCTGGCCCCTCCCCCACAGTGCAGCAAAAGGGTTGCCCCGTCCTGGTGAATACCTAAGGCCCCACCCCCTTACAACTTATCAGCTGTGCCAAGACAAAGAAATATGGCCCAAATGAAAGAACAGAGCAAAACCTCAGAAAGAGAGCTAAGCGAGGAGGAGATAGCCAACCTATCTGATGGAGAATTTAAAGCCCCAGTAATCAAAATGCTCACAGATCTAAGCTTGGTCAAAAAATGAAAAAACAAATAAAATATACCCAAAATAAAATAAAGCAAAATATTCAGGGAACCAACAGTGACAGGAAGGAAACCAGGACTCAAAGCAACGATTTGGAACAAAAGGAAAAAATAAACATCCAACAGGAACAGAATGAAGAAACAAGAATTCAAAAAAATGAAGACAGACTTACAAACCTCTGGGACAACCTGCAATGTTCCAATATCCAAATTATAGGGGTGCCAGAAGGAAAAGAACAACAGCAAGAATTTGAAACTTATTTGAACAAATAATGAAGGAAAACTTCCCCAATCTGGTGAAGCAAATAGACCTCTAGGAAATCCAGGAAGCCCAGAGAGTCCCAAAGAACTTGGACCCAAAAAAGAACACACCAAGGTACATCATCATTAAATTACCCAAGTTTAAAGACAAAGAGAGAATCTTAAAAGCAGCAAGAGGAAAGGATACAGTTACCTACAAAGGAGGTCCCATAAGACTATTAGCTGATTTCTCAAAAGAAACCTTACAGGCAAGGAGGGGCTGGAAAGAAGTATTTGAAATCATGAAAGGCAAGCACCTACAGCTGAGATTACTCTATCCAGCAAAGCTTTAATTTAGAATGCAAGGGCAGATAAAGTGCTTCCCAGAGAAGGTCAAGTTAAAGGAGTTCATCACCACCAAGCCATTATTATATGAAATGTTAAAGGGGCTTATGTAAGAAAAAGAAGATAAAAAATATCAACAGTAAAATGACAACAAACTCACAACTATCAACAAATGAACCTAAAAGAAAAGAAAAACAACTAAAACAAAAACTAAACAGACAACTAGAACAGGAACAATATCAGAGAAATGGACATCACATGGAGAGATTTCAGTGGGGAGGGGTAAGGGAGGAATGGGGGGGAAAGGTACAGGGAAGAAGAAGCATAATTAGTAGGCATAAATTAAACAGGGAGAGATAAAAAATGGTATAGAAAACAGAGAACTCAAAGAACTTATATGTATAACCCATGGACATGAACTAAGGGGAGGGGAATGCTGGAGGCTTGGGGTGGCAGGGTAGAGGAGGGATAAAGGGGGAAAAATTGCAAAAACTGTAATAGCATAATCAATAGAAATACTTAAAAAAATAAAGAAATCAGTGCCATTCAATAAAAAGAAGAAGAAAATTTTACCCTTTGTGACAGCATGGATGGACTTTGGAAAACATTATGCTAAGTGAAATAAGCCAGTCAGAGAAAAACAAATACCATATGATCTCACTCACATATGGAATCTGATGAACAGACTGAACTAACAAGGAAAATAGAGACAGACCCATAGATAGAGAGTAGGCTGACAGCTATGGGGATGAGGGGTTGAGGGTTAGAGAGATAAAGTAAAAAAGGAAAAGGACTCGTGGACATGGACAACAGGGTGGTGATTGCAGGGAGTGGAGGAGAGTAGAAGGGGGATAAACAGTAATGGAAAAAAATACAATTAAAAAAAAAACACCCTATTTCAAGGGCTGTTGGGAGGATCCAGTGAGATAATTCTTGTAGGGACCACAGTTCTGCTACATAGAAAGTGCTCCGTCCGTGTTAGCTGTAATTGGTATTAACAAAATCAGACACTGCGTAGAACAGTGCTAAAGCAGTCATGCCAATTCTAAATATCATTTAGAAAATCAAAGCTATCTTGTAAATCTTTAAAGAAATTTCAGATCTTTAATACCAAACAAATAGTTGTCTTTAAAGTGAGGTCCAGACAAGGAAAGCCACACTGTACAGCTGAAGAATGGGAATTATCTTCACAAGTTACGATTGGGAAGGCAGGTCGGTGACCCCGCCTCCAGCCGAGAGACTGCTCAAATAATAACTCTAAATAGTTATGATCTTTGTGGATGAGGAGGTCATAAGCCTAAAGGAAGACTTTGTAGATAAATTTTAACTAAATGAGAAGAGGCAAGATATCTCTTGTGATCTCAGAAAGGGAATTTCAGCAACTCTAGACGTTTTGATATCTGAGTAGCTTAGAGAAACACTTTACATTACCATGAAAACCAACCAGACATGTATAGTGAAGAACAGAGGTAAAATTTACCTTTCCCCTTTTTGCTTTTTCTTTTAAACTTCTTTCATCATCTGTGTAACTAAGAATGGCAGAGACTCCAGTGTTCATGAAGCTACAAACATAGGGAGGGAAGATTCTGTAATAAGAATGGTGTATAATTAAGTAGTTACTAGTAGTGTGAAAAAATCTGTGACTAAAATAATAAACTACAATCTAAAAAATCTTGATGAGGCAATACTATTTCTCTTTCTTTTTTTCTCTTTTCTTTTTTGCCCATGTTGCATTTTCCTCTATAAGCTTACCTCTCACACACACATACACTCTATTTAACTTTGTCTCCAGTACATACCATACAAAACCTCACCTCTCTAGTCTGGGACTCAGCCACTTCCCACTGCATTCTGGTCCATGTATCTAGGATGTGATTCTGCTCCTTCCCACCTATTCAGCAATGCAAAGCCCACAAATTTTTCAAAATCCAGCTCAACTTTTAATTGCTTTAAGAAACGTGCTTTGATTATTTTAAGCACTGGAGTAGGAGACTGTGATATAGAACTTGTCTTGGTGCAATTCCTGGTTTTCTTAGTTATCAACTGACCTCACTTAACCTCTCTCAGTCTCAGTTTCCTCATCTTGGAATAATAGTACTTCATAGAATTTTGTTCTTATTAAACATAATAATAGTAACTGTTTTTATTGAAAATTTCTTATTGTTCCAACTTCGCATTTCACTTCTAGTTATAACTGTATAGTTTAGATCTAGTTTTCCAGCTCTGACCGTGATGAACTAATATGTATTAGACTTACTCTCCAAAGATTATAAAACTAAGAAAACTATCTGAAGCGAGTATTTTCAGTCTTTGGACAACATTTAGTACAGGACTGTGATCACTGACAGAAGGGATACACGTGGGGTAAAGTCTAGATTAACAGGACTTTTTCCATGGGCGCACTTTCAAAATTGCAGTTCCAGGTTGTTGAGGCCAAGAGAGGAGCATAGTCTTATGAGATGTAGAAAACAGAATAGTTTGAGGCTGGTGAGACAGCTGAAATTCAAGGAGCAAGGTATAGCAGAAAGGGAACATTCCAGAGGAAAAGCTCTAGAAATCTGCACTTGGGGGTTTCTTGAGTCTTTGTCTGAATACTAAGGTGTGTACATATAAGGCATGACTTTATGAGGTCTGGCAGAAATGGCTACTGGATTGTATGAGCTGAACGGTGCAATTCTAAAGATTTGACTGTGCAGGGAGACCTTGGGGTTCAAATAGTCAGACTGAAACTTAGGAATTCACCGGAGACTGCAGAAAGGCCCTGTTTTTGGAAGAGTAAGGACTGCTCTAGACCCGACCTAATAAAATCTAAATATGAGTCTCAACAGGATCAAGATGATCTACCAGTAGATTAATTGGCTAACAACACAAAACTTAAAACTCTTTAAAGAAGACAACAAAAATCTAGATTCTCAACAGAATTGCTAGACATGTGAAGAAATAGGAGAATGTGACCTGTAACCAGGATAAAAGCCATCAATAGAAATAATTGTAGAGATATTACAGATTTTAGCATTAGCTATCAAAGATTTGAATAACCATTTTAAATTTGTTCAAGAATTAAAATGCAGGATAGATATAATAGTGCATAGTTGGGGCAAACAAACAAAGAAATAAAGCCATAAAAAAAAAGAACCAAATGAGAATTCTAGAATGGAAACATGTAAAATCTAAAAGAATAACAATTGAATGGGCTTAACAATAGAAAAAATCAATGAACTTCAAGTGTAAAGAAACGTATCTAAACTGAAGCAGAGAGAGGACAGAGGACAGAACATAAATAAATAGGTCCTCAGTGGTCTGTGGGGTAATATTAAATAGTCTGAACATATTTGTAATTAGAGCTATAGGAAAAAAGAAACAGATATTGAAGCAAAAAAAATTGAACAAATAATGTCAAACATCTACCAAATTCAGTTAAAAAATTAACTGAAAGATCTAGGAAGCTCAAAGAAATTGAAGGAGGATTAACACAAAAAAGACCACACCTAGACAATTCATCGTCAAATTGATAAAAACTAAACATAAAAATAATCTTAAGAGTATACAGAAAGAAAAGCAATAACCTTAGAGATCAAAGGTGAAAATGAACACGGGCTTCTCCCCCAAAATAAAGCAAGCCAGAACACAGTATGGTAACATCACTAACATTTTGAAAGGGAAGAACTGCATTAACTTAGAATTCTTTGTGCAATAAAATATTCTTCAAAATTGAAGGTGAAATAAAAACACTATCAAACAAACGCTGAGAGAATTTATCACAAGTATGCCTGTAATAAAGAATATTAAAGTTTGTCAGACTGAAAGGTAATGATAACAAATATAACTCAGATCATACAAAGGAATCAAGAGCCCTTAAGATGATATATATCTACACCATAAAAATACATTATTTTTCATTCTGAACTGCTTTAAATGACAATTGTTTTTTAAAACAAAGAAATCAAAATATAAAGTAATGTGGGTTTTATAACATATGTAGAAATAAAATATATGGCAATAGCTCCTGTAATAAATGAGAGTGAATGGAAGGTTCTTTTAATATACATAAAGAAGTCTTATATTAATTCAAGATAGATTAAGTAGAGGATGCGTATTGTAATCCATACAAAAAGTAGAAGAAATAAATGAAGCTACAACATATTCAATATATCCAGGAGAAGGAAGAAAATAAAATAAGCACAAGTGGAACAAATAGGAATGAAAAATAGCAAGAAAAAAGACTTAAAACCATATCTATATTTATATTAAATATAATTAGATTAAACTCTGAAATTAAATTGCAAGATTATTAGATTGGTTAAAAGAGCATGGCCCAACCAACTCTACACACTATAAAGACTTACATAGGTTAAAAGAAAAATAACACAGCATGAAGAGACTAATCACAAGAAAGCTGGAGTGACTATGTTGATATTAGACAGAGTAGATTTCAAGACAAAGAATATGACCAGAAATAAAAAGGGACATTTAAAAGATCAAATCACCAAGAAGATATACTAGACATAATAATTCTACGTATTTATGCAACTAGTAACAGAACTTCAAAATACACAAGGCAAAAAAGGAGAGAATTAAATGGAGAGAGAGATAAATCCACAATTTGACTTCTAGATTTAATTGTCCTTTCAGTAATTGTAAGAAAACTATACAAAAATAATCAGTAAGGATATAGAAGATTTAAGAAATACCATTAGTTGAATTAACATAACTAATAGTTATAAGAAATTACACCCAACTCCTGCAAAATACACATTGTTTTGCAGGAAACAAAGAACATTCACCAAGATAAAACATGTGCTGGATCATAAAGCAAGCCGTAAATGTAAAAGTATCTTTTCTCACCATGGTGAAATTAAATTAGAAATCAACAGCAACAACAACAAAAATACCTCAAACATTTCCAAACATTTATAAATTAAGAAACACATATATGAATAACCCACTTATCAAAGAAGAAATCAAAATAAATATAAAAAATGTCTTAGACTAAATTAGAATAAAACCACAACATATCGAAATTTGATGGATGCCATAAAAACAGCATTTAGTAGGAAATTTATACCTTAATGCTTAACGTAGAAAATAGCAATGATTTACAATCAATGCCCTAAGCCTCTACCTTAAGAAGAAGAACAAATTAGATACAAAATAAGTGGAATAAAAGGAATAATAAACATAAGAGTAGAAATTAATGAAATGGTAAACAGGCAGACAGTAGGGAAAATCAGTGAAACAAAATACTGGTTCCTGCAAAAGATCAATAAAACTGATAAATCACTAGCTAGACTGTTAAAGAAAACAAGAAAACACAAATTACCAATGTTCATAATTAAAGCGGAGACTGTCTCTCCGACCCTACTGACATTATGAGGATAACAATTATAAACAATTGTTATAATAAATTTACCAATTCCTGAGAAGATGAACAAATTCCTCAGAAGACATAAATTACCAATAGTGGGACAAGAAAAATTAGAAAATCTGAATAGATACCAAAGAGAACAAATCTATATTTAATGACACTCCTATGGCATGGAATCTGTTGAACCTGTGGGGCACAGAGTGTAAGTCTTGGTCCAAGTTCAAAGGCCTGAGAAACAGGAGCATTGATATCCCAGAGCAGGAGAAGATTAATGTTCCAGTTCAAGGAGAGAGCAAACTCACTATTCCTCCTCTTTTTTTTTTTTTTTTTTGTTCTATTAAGGCTCTCAAAGGTTTGGTGAAAGCCCACCCACATTGGTGAGTGTGATCTTCTTTACTCAGTCAACCAATTTAAATGCTAATCACTTCCAGAAATACCCTCCCAGACAAACCCACAAAGAGTGTATTACCAGCTCTCTGGGCACAGGTCAAGTTGACACTGTTGACGTATGGAATTAACAACCATAGTCTCTGAAGCCCTTTATATAAAAAGAATAAACCTCAGTGTACACCTCACACCATACACAAAAGTTAATTTGAGATGGATCAAAAGCAAAATAATATGTAGGTTCTAGAAGAAAACATAGAAAAACATATTCATGATTGGAATAGATACACAGTTTGTAACTGAACATAGGTCTGGCTGCCTGCCACTACAGTAGCCAACACTTGAGAAGCAGGTGCTGATGTAAAGGAAAGTGGTTTATTTTCAGGTGCCTGCCACCTAGAAGAAGGGGAACTCATGTCACAAAGCCCAACTCCTGGGAAGATGGGAGACTCACTTTTCAAAGCCCATCTCCATCTCCCACTGGAGGCCAAGGTTTTTATAAGGAGGGGGAGGGAGACAGAATAAAGAGATCAAGGAAGAGGGTTGCAAAGTTCTCCATGTGCAACTGAGCACAGTCCCTTCTGATAAGGTAAGTGATGGTCCAGTGTGCGTCATCATCCTGGTTTAGTCATCCTGGCTTCACGTCATCCTGGCTCCACAGTCAGAGGTCAGCAAATCTGGAGCTGAAATACCTGAAGGTCATAGTCTATCTTTTGAAGTTAGTTCCTAGGATTCTTACACAAACATGCTGTTCATCTATAAGCTACATACTACTGAGTCAGCACTTACAGAAACAACGTCAAAAGAATGGTGGGGTGGGTTACAATTCCCCACCATTACAACTTCTTAGTTTATAGAAAGAATTGTCAATAGAAGAAAAAAAATAAATTGTATATCATCATAGTTGAAAAATTCTCCTCAAAGACATATATCTGAAAATAAATAGACAAGCCAGACTGGGAGAAAATATTTGTAATCAAATATCTAACAAAATTTATGTCTGAAGAATATATGAAGAATTCCAACAATTCAACAGACCCAAAAAGACAATTAAAATGGGCCAAGATGCGAAGGGCTACTTCGGAAAGGAATGTGTACAAATGGTCTGTAAGCAAGTGAACAAGTGTTCAACACCATTATGTTTTCAGAGAAGACTAACATGAAAAGATTGAAAAATCAAATTTTGACAAATACAGAATGTGAGCAGAGCTCTCAAACATTGCTGGTGGGAGTGTAAAACTCTTTTGGCAATTGCTTATCAAATTAAACATATACCTACATTGCAACTCAAGAATTGCTTCCTAGGTATTTGTCCAAGAGAAGTAAAACATACTTATACAAAGACTGTTAAAAGGATTCTTATTAACCTCTTCATTTATGATAGCTTACAGCAAGAAATGACCCACATGTCCATCCACAGGAGAATGGATAAACAAATGTGGTATATCCATACAACGGGATACCATTCAACAACAAAAAATGCCGGACACAGAAGACCACACACTGCATGATTCTATTTAGCTCTAGAATATATAAATCAGAACAGTGGTTGCCTCTGCGGGTGGGGATTAATTGGGGTGGGGCAGGAGAGAACTTTTTGGTGTGATGGGAAGGTTGCTGACTTGTTAGTGATGTGGCATTTCCACAGATGTATGCATTTGTCAAATTCTTCAAATTGTATACACTGTAAATTGTATCTCAATAAAGTCCACTTTTAAATTTAAATACATAGGTATCATGTAGTATATTAGTATGCTTTAAAAGAAATATTGCTTGGTTTTAAGTACATGCATCTAAAAAATACATGGGTTAATATCTACACGTTCTATAGATATTCTAGACACATAAAACTCTGTCTATATCTTAACAAAACTAGGCTTTCGTAGCTGCAAAATGCATACTTATTGATTAATAAGGAATTTTTAAAAATCATCCTAACATATTTCGTGTCATGTAGAACTTTATTAGCTATGTGGGTTAGTAAGAGAGGAGGCATTGAGGTAGAGCTTTTAAACAAGGTAACAATTAAGGCCTTTATAAATTTATTAGGTGGTAAGCATAATATTTTTGGAATAGAGCATGTCTTACTCATGTTGAGGTTTTTCTATGTCTAATATTGCTGGCACATATTAAAAATTTAGTTTATATTTGGGGAATTGAAATAGCTAGCTTTTATGGCAAACTCTGTTTAGCAAGACCAAATATTATGCTTTAGTTTTGCAAACTTCCTTTTTTGTGTGTCCCAGAGTTATGTTCAAACCCAGGTTTGAAGCAGAGGGATTTAAAATGCACATCACTAAGAAACAGTGTCTTATAATTTGTTTCTTTTAACTCAAGGAGCGTACTTTAGCTTGCTTGAAATTCTTGAAGGAGTTAGGACCCCTTTCCATACAATTGGCCTGATGCTTTTCCCTCTCCTAGGACCTAGTATAGTGTGTGAAAGGAAGAGGGAAGAGACTTACTTCACTGACACATAGGTCCCCGTGGACTATGGAAACGACATTGGGTAGCACGGTTTGGAGTTATTTCCAGTTCTCTCACTCCTTTATTCAATACATATTTACTGGAAAGTGAGCTATAAATAAGACAATGTAGTCACAGCCAGGGTTATAAAAATGAACAAAGGAAAGTTCTGTCCTCTAAGAGATCATGGATCGGTGGAAAAACAAGGTGAATGACTCAACAGATGATTCGTCACAGTCAGTTCTATTAATTTTTATAAATTAATTTCTGAATTAATAATTGTTACCATGTGTAGAGGATCTATGTGGCATTTTACAGGTATTACACCATTTACACCCTCAAAGTAAGCATTCTCATTTCAAAGCAGCGGAGCCAATGCTCCTAGAGCACATGCCACAGACCTGGCAAGGGTGGGGTCAGGATTTGAACCCTTCCTGTGTGAGTGCCTAGTCCTCGACCTTCCAGCCCAAGTCCTCTGCTATCCAATGGGACTTTCACCAAGCTTCTTGGCCTGCAACACCAGTGTTTAACTTTGTAATCCCTGCCCAAGGTAAAAAACTTCAAAGGAACTTGCAGATCATTTTCTCTTGCTTTGGTAATTTTTTTTTTTTACATTTTCTTAAACTCTGATAAATAAACAATCACCAAACACAGAGAGGAAAAGGTCCTATTTGTTTTGTGTTTCTCATGTATTTCCATTAAACATTTCCATTTTAGGAGATGATAGTGGCTGGGAGTAGCCCATAGGTGATGATTTTGCACAAAATGTCATCGGCTGAGTCTGTGTACTCAGGGGGAACCTCAGCTACTCTTAGAAGCTGTGCTTCCTGCTTAGTTGAGTCATGCAAGGGCTTCCTTTATGCCCACTCCAACACCATGGCAATTAGAGCCCATGGTTGGCTTGAACACTAAGAGCCATTTGTACTTTTCAATGTCACGGACATGTGTTGACTCTCTACTATGTTAACAGATTCAGTGAGGTGCTCAGAAGGCTTTGTTCTTGGTCCCTTGCTCTTCTATAGCTTGTTTTCTGGGGTGGGGGCACCTTCTGATGACTAGGGGCACAGCTAAGGCTAAGAGAAGTCAGAGTACAGTGCTGTAAGAAAGCGACCAGCAGCAACTCCAAAAGAACACTATTAGCAAGGGGAAGCTGACTTCCAGGTAGAAAAATGAAGAAAAGAAGCTGAACTTATTGACTTTACTAAGCAGGTTTTATGTACCTATGCAATATTGTTGACTTCCCAGTACAGTAATGCGATGGATGTGTATTTATATATACATATTTTTGTGTGTTTAAAAAAAATACATGTATAACAAAGTTAAAATCATGTTAGAACACATACATCTTACCTCTTATTCTCAGTTTCCACCTTAAGGGCAACCATATTTTTCTGGTAATTTTCTAATTAAATATATGGTGTTTCTCTATGAACGCATCCTTTATTTTTATACAAATGGGAGCAAGCTAAATACACTGTTATGGATCTGCCAGTTTTCACTTAACATCAAAACTCATGGTAATTTTCATGACAGTAGATACATATGGTTTTACCTCTTTTTTAAAAAATGACTGCACAGTTTTCAATATAAATGTTGGAGTTTTGAGGGGATTCAATAAATGGTACTTCTCTTCCCCTGCCCCCTGCCCCCAGGTTCTGAATGATTTGAGAATGAAATGAATGGATGGCATATGGAAGCCACAAATTTAATTTTATTGTAGATATAGGCCAGATCAGAGGATGGGGTTTTATGTAACTAGCTAGGCAGGCTTGTTAATCCTGAACCTGCACATGTAGAACCCATCTGCGTAGCATAACACCGTTCACAAAACGAAAAGGCTGAAGCTGAGCCAAGACCTACCGCTCGGATATGTTTTGCCACCTCCCCAGGGTTGGAGTAACTGAAAGGCAGATGAGAGGTCATTGGGGTGCTAAGAAATCCCCTTCCATTGGAACCGGGAGTGGGGAGAAGACACCTCTTTGACAGCATGGACAAAGCACCCTTAATTTAGCTATTCCCCTACTGATGGAGGTTTAGGTTACTTCCATTGCTGCTATTGGGCATAAGGTTTGTTATTCTCTTTTTATTCAAAAGGAAACAGGTCCCAGGCACTTAAGTGTTTAAGGTGAGAGCTAGTGAGAGGCAGAGCCAGAACTCTGACTCACGTCTGACTTCGAGTCCAGGTCTTTCCATTTCCACAGCCCCTACTCCTCACCCAATTACTAACATCTGTATGAAAAATCAGGAACAGTCCATGAGTCAATTTTAGTTAAATCTTCTTATTAGTTCCTCACAATCCTCATGTGAAGTAGTTAAGGTGGGAAATATTTTCTCCTTTGTATAGAAAAATAAGCTAAGTTTCAGAGAGGTTGTTACTGCCTTACCTAGCATCACTCGTCAATGGCTAGGTTTACGGTTTAACTTCCATTTTCTCACCTCAGATCCTTCTCCTCCATCTCTGAGGGCCTGAACCCAGGCAGTGGAGTATGGAGTGCAGACCGAGAGAAGGGAGCGGTGTTGTCAAAGGCTTGCTGGTGGGAGAAGGCCGTGTCTGCTACAGGTGCGACAAAGGGTCTCCCCTCAGCGTGTAGGTTACGTCCTTCCTCCGCACACCTCTGTGTGCTTTGTGCATCAGAACTGCCTGGGAAGTTCCTGTGTCCCACTGGGACTTACTGACTATGAGACGACAAAATCAGGAATCTGCACTTCAACAAGATAGCTAGTTGACCCACCATTCATTAGCTGGGTCAACTGACGGGAGTTATGACCTCACTGAATCTCAGCCAGCTCACATACAGCACAATCTGGTTATGAGGATTCAATGAGATGGTATGTGAAGAGCCTGCCCTTTAGATCCTCCCTAAATATAACTTCCTTTCTACCTCTTCTAGTATTTTTTTCGATAATCTGCCCCATCTCCTCTACCTGTGACTTCTCTGAAAAGCAGTCTGTAGGTCTCCTTTACCTTCCCATTGTTGTTGCTAAAAGTCCCTGCTGCAGGAAAGAGCACAGATGTCCAACAGGGTAGGGTTTGCCTTAATCAGGCAGCTACATGGACAGGTCTTGTTACTCTACTTGTTCTATAAGATCCTGGGAAGATGAGAAAAGCCCAATTACTGTGTCCCTTCTCAGAGGACATGTGCAAGATTCATTAACAAAATGTTACATTAAAAAGGTTTGCATTGAAATGGATTTTGCTTGTATTCCTTAAATGCCTTGGAATGAACTAGAACTGCCATAGGCAACCTTTGTAGGTAGGCCCTTCTTATTTCCCCCGATACCTTCATTCTCTCTGTCTTCAGTCCACTCTGTGGCAACCAGGGCCCACCTGAGCTGATCTCTGGGTGGCAGAATTGCCTTCCTCTTGCCTGGCTCCAAAACTGGCACCACTTGTGTCCCCTGACCTCAGAGTCCCCCTCAAAGAGGAAAATTGGATTAAAAATAGCCCCCAATGGGGGTTCATACTAGTAACAGCCAGGTATGCCAATTACATTTGTCTTTTGAAAGGAGGCTTTTTAATTCCTTAAATAAAATTAAAGAGAAAAGTAGAAATTTTGTGTATCTTAGAAGTTTTAGGATGGCATCAGGGGAGAGAGTGAGGTACAAAGGAAACCAAGGACTATTCGAGAGCTTACGTAACCTGCTGATGGATGAGACGTTCTGCAAAATGCCTTTAACAGGAAGAAAAGCAAGGTACGTGAATGGCAAGAGACAAATATTCTTAGGGAAATGATGTGAAGAAATATTTAAAATCACAAGTGTCCTAGATATGTGGTCCTAGAACTTACTGATGTGAAATTATACTTCCAACGTTGCAAACCTCAATGCACAATCGACCTGAATTTTTATTATATAGAAAATAATTCACTCACCATGAACAATCTTTAAAAAGAATCTTTAAAAATAACCAAGAGAAACTACACTTATAATGATTATTCTTTCATTATAACAAGAATAATACACATTTGTACTTGAATATTTAGAAAGTATGAACAAAATAAGGAAATAAAAAGCACAGTCCCAGAGATAATTGCTGTGTACATTTTGATGTCTATCTATCCACTCTTTTTTCTTCTATTCATTGAGTTAAACTTCGGGGAGTCAAAATAGAATTGTTATGTACATACTTTTTTTTTTGCTTAAAAATATGGCTTGTACTAGAGCTTTTCAAACTTTAATGTGAATAGGAATCACTTGGGGACTTTGTTGAAATGTAGATCCTGATTTTGTAGGTCTGGGGTGGGCCCTGAGAATCTGCATGTCTAAGAACCTCCTGGAGAACAACCATGTTTCTGGACCAGGAGAAAGTACCAGGTGTGTGCACCATTCTGTCATTACCGATTCCTTACTACATATTTTTAATCACTGCAAGAATTCCACTAACCATGTATATAACTCAACAATACCATGTTATTGGCTAGATAAGTTTATTCCTTTATTTTTATTGTAATATAGATAATACTATGATTAACTTTCATGGATAGAAATCTTCACATACCGGTCCATCCATGAAAATTTCTTTGAGGTAATTTCCTTGAAATGAAAGTGCTTCATCAAAATCATTCTGAATTTTAAGGCACTTCATACATATTGTCAACTAGCCATTAGGGGGAAAATGCAGTTTTGAAAAGTACTGACCTGATTTTATTTTTCAGCTTGTCACCTTATTCTTTCCCTAGGGAGAAATCGTTCCTGTCTCCATGGTAACCCCACTGCTTTCTCTTGTATCTTTCCCAGTTTTCTATTACTGGTGTTTGCTGACAAGGGTGTCTGCCTGGAGCTGGCCATGTATTAGCCTCGGTGCTGAGCACAGTGTCAGACACTCAAGAAATGATCGAACAGTGAAGAGTGAAATGAAAGCATATGTCTTTCAATGTATAAATACTTGTTAAGGCATTATAGTGGGGAAGTACCAATTTCTTTTCTAATACATTAGCTACTTTGACCACTAATTCAAACACACATGAAAGATTATTTGCTGCTTCTCTCAGAAAATCACCCACAACAGTGTTTTGTTTTATACTATTTCCTTTTATGAATCAGCCATGTCTGTGCATAGCTGGTTACAGTTTCAAAGTTATATGCAAGAAAATCTGTGGGCTGTTATTACCCTGCTCAGGGCTCTATCAATAGCATCACGTAATTATGTTCATATCATAGTGCTCATGATATAATAATACTCATATAATAGTTTGCAAATATATCCATATGGATTGTGCCCTTACATTTGCTCATCTTAGATTTTTTGCATTGTTATTGAGTTTTAAAAATATAGCACTACTGTGCCCTGGCTGGTGTTGCTCAGTGGATTGAGCACTGGCCTGTGAACTGAAAAATATAGCACTACACATTATTTATCTTGATTATCAAGATTTTCTGCACCCCCTTGAATTTTGCACCCAAAGTGGGTGCCTCACCTGTCTCACCCTAGTTCTGGCCCTAGAGTTAACTGCAACTTAAGATTTTTTAGCAGGTAAGTGAAATTTATAACAAATTCTGTACATTTCAAGTAATACGACTTAATCAAGTAGCATTTTTTGATTTATCACTTGTGAATTTAATTATTTTTTCTCTAGGTGTTCATATCTAATTGGGCACCTGTTCAAGTCACTGTTCTTGTGGGTGTGGCAGGAGTTGGTGCTTGCTTTCTGCAGGCAACAAAGTGGGAGTTTTTCTGGTAGAGCTATTCATACCAATACTTACCTTTATCAATTCAGGGTTCTTCCTTTTGTTCAATTACTGACTCAAGAAATATTTTTTGACTCTTGTTGTCTGATAGGAACTATGATAGCTAAGTGCTATGTATGATAAAAACTGAATAAAATATGATATTTACTTACCTTCAAGTTAGTTCCCATTTGATAGTGAAGGCAGTCAAATCACACTAAGATAGAATTAAACACAGGGTTTCCATGGGAGCAGAGAGAAAAGACAGGGACACCTGGAAGGCAGAGAAGATGTCTTGGTCATGCTAAGTTGACTCTTCCAGAAGGAGTGGGCTTTGTGCATCTGTTACACCTTTCTCCCTCCCCCCACACCCTCTCTCTCTCTTTGTCTAGCAGTTAGTCTATAGCTTTTATCATGGGCGGACTTCGAGGCTTTGGCCAATGCTCACTTAATCTAAGTGAAGTTTTATAAAACAAAACCTGGAGTGTATTTGTATGAGCAGGAAGTAATGCTGTACTGAAACCCATATGGAATCCTGTGTAGGCTGAGATTCACCACGTCTGCTGAATTATGTTATAACTGACTTTTGAAGTCATCATCTGCGAGCAGCAGCTGTTGCCAGGAATAGTAAATCACATCCCATGTTTTCATAAGAAATAGTATTATGGCTCTTCCAAAGAACTCATTTTTAATAGAAGGCACAAATCATCACCTGCAATATGTGTAGCAAGAGTATAGATTTGTTTATATTATTTATTTTGGCAATTTTAATTTTATTTCAAAATATTTATGGAATGTTTACTATATACAAATGAATAAGCCCAACTTAAGCCCAACTTCCTATCTTCAAGTAGCTTGAAATCCATTTGAATAAAAGACATGTCCATGATTATCTAGAGTTCAAAGCCAATATCCCTGGAGTTAACGATAGATAACATGTCACTTAGATAGGAGTGAGGGGAGGCACAATTGAGACTAGTGATGGGGAAGAAAGAGGACTTTTTTAGAAAAGGGGGCATTTGAGTTGGATTTTGATGGCTGTGAATGTTGTGTCTTGTTTTAGGAGGTAAAATAAGGAAAGGCATTTGATGCTAGAAAAATAGCATGGGTGTAAGAATCATGAAAATAAATGCCAGTTCCGGGAATTGAGAAGCAATTAGGTATTGCCGTTGATCAGTGCTTCTTAATCCTGGCTGCACGTGTAACTGCCCGGGGAGCTTTAAACGTACTGCCGCCTGAGTTTCTCCCTCTCCCCCAGAGACCCTGACTTAGCTGGTCTTTGGTATGGCATATGCATCCAGATTTTTAAAAGGTCCCCAGATTATTCTAATGTGCAACCAATGTTAAGAACCTCTGCTGTAGCATAGATATATAGCGTGGTGCTGTGAGGCAGAAAAAAATGAAAATAAAACATATTTTTCTTGGGCTGAAATATCCTTGTACTGCAATTCTTACACAGGAGCACAGAGAATTTTAAAAAATATACCTATTAAGTCTATGTGAAAAAAGTAAGGGTCAGGCATTGTAATTAACAGTCGCAAAGGAAAAAAGAGACAGTCAAAGGAGGATTACAACTCCAGTTACTCACGGTGAGAAAGAACAGGGTTTGAGGTTAAGGAAAGTGGATTTTGATTAAAGAAGCAAGGGAATGTTAATGAAAAAAGGAGTTACTTTGATTTTTCTAATGTCTTTTTTCCGCTTGAATTCTGAATGTATGGAAACTTCATCTAAAACTGCTCTTTTTTTCCTCTTTCTTTCCATCAACTGCTGAATGTGTAGCTGGGAATAGCACATACACAAAAGGAAGAGGAGGTGGACGGGCTTTTTTCTGAGTAGATGAAGGGGAAGGACACAGCCCCTACCATATTTTTCTTCTCTGTTACTCTCCCAGGCTCAAGACTTCCTGGCATTTTGAAGGAGTTCTGCCTCCTCACCAAATGAGTCCCACGAATTCTGCCTCACAATAGCTCCCACATTGTCAGATAATGGCCTTCTTTAAGTAACAAAATGAAACCTCCTTATCCGAAAGTTGGATAAATAAAAGTGTTCAAAGGAGAAGCTTCTTCTTTTAAAACACGAATTCTTCCAAGCCAGTCTTTTTTAACTTTCTTGACTGTTCTAGCTACTCAAACATGCTTCAAATCCATTAACTCATGTCACAGCCCCTTCCCACCATAGTTACAATTTGTCACACTTGACTGTGAACTGTGTAAGGGTCTAGATGACCATTTTTGTTTTATTTTCAGTACCTAGCACAGTGCTAGATATATATTCATGAAATGTTGATTGAAAAAAACTACCGTACTTTTCAGACTATAAGATGCGCTTTCCCCCCTAAATTTGGGAGGAAAATGGGAGTCCGTCTTATAGTCCAGGTGTAGCTTACCTGGCTCGCTGGGGGGTGGGGCAGCAGTGGAGTGGGATCATAGGAGGCAGGAGCAGGGTCGCCACTGCAACAGGAGTGGGGCAATGCTGCTGGGCCCTGGGCTGGGAGGAAGGGGTGTCCTTGCAGTGCGAAGCAAGGGAGGCAGGAGTGGAGTCCCCGCTGGGCATACTATAGTGCTAGGGAGGAGGGTACAGGAGGTGCAGGCACTTTAGGAGAGGAAAGCCTGCAGCACCCGTAAGTGCCTCCATCACGTGACTGATGTGTCCCCCATTAACATTAGCATAGGCAAATTCCACTGCAGGGTCACCTGTCAATGTGGCCCTGCAGCTGTTGCAAAACTACAACTCCCATCATGCTTGGACAGGTTGGGATGCTGGGAGCTATAATTTGCTCCTAAAAGCTGCAGAGCCACACAGGTTGTGCAACACTGCTGTCCCCAGACAAGAGCAGCAGATGTCCCCCATAGCAGTGTCAGCAGCAGATCTCCCCATAACAGTGTGTCATGCACTGATGTTCTCAGCTACAGCGCCCCCATCACTATGAAGGACACAGTGCTGATAGTTCTGTCATTACTGTATTTTGTTATAGAAAGATTCGGTAGCATACCGTAGTCTCCTGCTGAATCTATTGTAATTGTGGAAAGATGTCAAGGCAGAAAAGGATTTCATATAAAATCCCTTTTAAACTGGAGGTAGTGAAGTACACCAAAGAACATGGGAACAGAGCAGTGGAGAGACACTTTGGGCCACCTCCAACTGAAAAAAATAATACAGGAATGGAGGAAACAGGAGGATCAACTGCAAAAAATGGACAAAACGAAACGATGTTTCTGTGGGCACGCTGCAGAACGGCCACAGTTAGAAGTGGATATGAAAGAGTGGATCACACGTCACAGGAACAATGGCTTTTCAGTATCTACAAAAATGATCATAATGAAACCAAATGTCTTGCTGCAGAGAAAGGCATTGAGGACTTCACTGGGTCACCATCACAGTGCCACAGATTTATGAAGAGATGTAGCCTTGCTGTGCGCACCAAAACTAGCATTGCACAAAAAATGCCTATAGAATATGAATCCAAGATTGTGTCTTTTCACAAATTTGTCCTGGATGCAAGAAAGAAAAAGGAATTTGAAATAAGCCCAATTGGGAACATGGATTAAGTCCCGTTAACCTTTGATGTTCCATCAAACAAGACTGTTGATGTGAAAGGTGCCAAAACCATAACCGTGAAAACCTCAGGGCATGGTAAAACCCATTACATGGTTGTGTTGCCCTGCTGTGCAGATGGCACCAAACTGCCACCAATGCTGATTTCCAAGAGAAAAGAGCATGCCAAAAGAGGCAATCTCAAGAGGAGTTATTGTTCAGTTCATGACAAAGGATGGATGGACAAAAATGGCATGAAGATATGGATAGAAAAAGTGTGGTCCAAATGTCCTGGACGGCTTCTGAAAAAACCTGCTCTATAAGTGCTTGACCAGTTTAGGGCACATACCATTGAAGCCACAAAAAAGAGATTTAAAGAAGAGAAAACCCATCTAGCTGTAATTCCTGGGGGGCTTACCAGGAATTCCTCCCTCTTTCCTCCTCTTTCCTCCTCTAAAACCCAGGTGCATCTTATGGTCTGAAAAATATGGTACATGTTCCCCTGTACCGAGTTCCCATTTTGTTTCGCTTTCTGCCCACCTTTCAACAGGTGACCTCGGAGTAACACTTTAATGTCCAGGATCTGGTTTCTGTCGAATTTTTTACTGATATTTTTTAAATTAAAAAAATTTACTGTTTGCTTGCTTTAGAGAGAGACGGGAAGAGAGGGAGAAAGCGAGGGAGAGAAACATCAATTGATTGCCTCTTACATGCTCCCTATAGAGAATTGAACCTGCAACCTATGCATGCGCCCTGACTAGGAATTGACCCCACAATCTTTCAGTTTATAGAATGACACTCCAACCAACTGAACCACACGACCAGGGCTTTAATACTTAATTTTTATTAATTTTCTGTCTTTCCACATTCCACTGTATCCTTCCACTTCATTCTGGTTCCCAAAATCAAAGAAAGGTTTAGTTGAAAACATTTTTTTGTGGTAAATTCCTGAGCTCTAATGAGTGAGTTGGCCCTTGTAGGAATTATATTAACACCAATCAATTGATCTACATGTGAAACATCCCATGATGGAATGGCCCCTTCCACTCAAGCGGACCAACTTACTTACATAAAGAAGTGGCTTTGCCAATCACAATACAATAATACATTAACCATGACACAGGAAGAATGAGCACACATCTGGCTTCTCTTTTCTATCCTCACTATTTCTCTTTTCTAAAGAGATAACTTCCAAATTTTTGCATTTCTGGATTTATTGTGTATTCTCTCTCCATTTCCTTAAAATGTATAGATGCCAGAGACATTTTTGAAAAACATAGTTGTGATAGTCATTTTCTTACTCAGAACTTTTTAGTGTCTTTCTAGTCTAGCTCACAGATGTCCATCTGACTCAGGTATTCATTTATAGGGACCTCACTCGCAGGCCCAACTTTCCCTTCCAGACTCTTGGCCCACTCACCCCTCCTACATGACTCTAGTGAAATGTGCCTAGTTGTTAACGCCTGCCACGCAGCATACTCCTTCTTGTCCCCTTGGCTTTGTCCTTGTTACTTCTTTCTTACGAGCTCTCTGCAACCCCATCAAGAACATTAACCCATCCTCAAGTGTTCAGAATCACCTTGTACACAAAGCATTCCTCAAATCCTGCAAAAGACCATGACTCCGCCCTTTTCTCTAATGTCTTCACTGAACCGTCTTTGCATTTCTCTCAGGTCCCTTAATCTGGCTTGTTTTATAAACATCTATAGTTACCTTACACTGTTTCCTGGATGATAAGGGTCTTGAGTTTCTAGCACTATGAACTGAACACAGAATGAGTATATATTTGAGGCATGTTTCATTAAAGTGTAGTGAAAGATTAGGATGAGAGAAATGAGATGTGTTCTCTTATATCTGAAATATTAAAAAGGATACCTAATGGGAGGTACAGGAATTATCAACCTAACTTTTAGAGGGTTTTTGTCCCTATAATTTTAATCTCTACATTCCCTCTATTTTTCTTCCCATTGTTCCATCCATCACTTTTCCTCTGCCGTATACACCCTCATGAATACACACACAACCGGTAAGGATGGGATGTTTGTTATCATTGCACAGAAGCAAGAATAATTCACTATCATTATACTGAGAGGAGCAAAACAAGTCTGGCGTAGTTTAGATAAAAAGAGTATTTAATGAGAAAAACACCATTAACCATTAACATGTCTGTAGATCAAACAATTACAATCACTTTACTGTGCGACAAAATGTTGTGCAGAGAAAATAAACATATAAGATTATATATTTAAGAGGAAAAATATGTGTTCCAGCTATGCCTGGTAGAATGTGAAATAAAAAGTAATCTGGACATGAGAGAGAGAGAGAGAGAGTGAGAGAGAGTAAGCTTGAATAGCTTCTGTTCTATACACAGCAAATCTATGAACATTTGAACATTTAGTGACATCTGGACAAAAAGAATAAGCTGGAAAAAGAATGTCTTTTGTGACACATTTTTGAGATGGATCCAAGGAGCAACTTTTAGGGACAAAGAGCAAATGAGCATTTTATGTTGGACAGAGTATTTTATTCTTCCTTTCCCAGGGCTGCAACTCAATTACTGCATCCCCCTGTAATTGCTGGTGCTTAACTCTCAGAAACACTCCTCCGGTTGAATGACATGGCTCATCTGGAGCTTCTCCTTGACAAGAACATTTCCACTGCTAGCTTTGTTGCTTTTAAAGAGAGTCCTAGTAAACATTAAGTGTCTTTGATGAGTAATGGTAACAACTGAAAATGCCATTTCTAATATCTTCTGTAGTAAATAATGAAAGAACCAAAGGGGTTTCCTTGAATTTATCCCAAGTAAGTCCACAATTCTCCTTTCCAGCCTTTGCTTATTGATTTCATTGTGATAAAAACCCAACCAAACTAAACACGGAACACACTATAAAAACAGAAAGTTCCTCGGGCACAGACCAGGTGTTAAGCTGCCAAATGAGACCAGGAGAGAATGAAGAGTTCTCCCTTGATCAAGATTGAACTCATAAGGTGACTTGACATTTTAAATCACCAGCACATGAGCCTATATGCACTCTTACCTGCATTGCCTCCTTACCAGTGCTCCTCTGCCTTGACTGAAGCCCTTCAATGGTGAGGATTATTGCCACAGACTCTCTCTCCTTGGGTCAACCCTCCACTCTGCTGCCACTGATGTCTCAAGCGTACATTGGATCATGTCATTTGTTGACATCTTTCCGGAGCTTTCTCTTGAGTGGGCCATGCAAGGCCTGTGAGGATTTGGCCCTGCCTCAGTGCTCACCATTGTCCCTCTTGCTGCCAACATCAGTACATAGTAGTCATGTAGGACTGTGTATGGTACCCCTAACCTGCGATGCTCTCTTTGGCTTTCATGGCCTCTCCTGAATGTTCTTGTCCTCCCCCTTTGTTCCCAGGCTGTTTCCCACCCAACCTTTCAATATTAGTCCATTCATCAGATCTTTAGAAGTGCCTCCTTGCCCCTCCTCATGTGTCCACAGCCTCATGTGCTTCCTCCCTCATTGCTTCTACCCCACTGTATTGTCAGGGCAGTTCCTGTGTCCCCAGCGAGGCAGTGAGTTCTGTGAGGGCCATGAGTTCTGTTGCTATGCCTGTTTTGTCATTCTGTCAACATTCTCTGGACAAGACCATTAACTGGGAAGTACCGATTATGTGTTTGTTAAAATAAGATCCATTCTAAATTGTTTAAAAGTAACTCACATATTTTATACAACACTCTCCCCTCCCCCTGTCATTCCTCTTTAAAATAACCGCTTTTCAGTACCTAATTTAAAACAAAAGTTGTTTTTTTAAATAAAACCATCCAGGAGGAATATATTCACCCTATTTCTACAGGTCACAAGACTAAGAACAAATTGCTGTTTAGGTGACTTTGTGCATTTTTCTCATACACAGCAGGTATCTCTGAGCTCAATAGCAGAACCTTTCTGATCAATTCATTTCAGTGTTACTGTCAATGAAATTGATTAGTGCAAACCACACTCCATGGGATGGTGATCCGAAAAATTGGTACTTGTGGGTCTCTGATGAAGAACAGACTAAACTCTTCAGTATATAATCTGAAGTTACATTAAGAATGTTTTGGAAAATTTTCTGTAGCTGAGTCTGCAGTTACAGTCTGTAGCCTAGAGAAGAAATCACACACCCGGAAATCATGTTCTAGGAAGTATTATTGATGGTGATGAAAATATGCTCACAGAGAGCAATAAATCAGGGGCTATTTGACCCATTTCATGAACTGCAATCCATGTTAGGTTTCTAGAGTAAATATTCTTTAATGTGTTCACCATCTTTTCCCATTCTCCAGGATACATGCACACACATACACATACTCTAGCCATATGTATGAAGAACTAACCCAGCCAGGAGAGATGGACACAGTGAGAACAGAGATCTTATTTTAATAAAAGCCCAGCAACTTGCATACAAAATGACACAGGAAAACAACTGTTGCTGTTTTATTGGGTGAGTCTGCTATTAATTAAAAGAAAAGCACAGTTGGTGTTTTGAATACAAGGTATTACTGTAATTAGAAAAGTTGCTTCATTTGTAAGGAAATAAAAGTGTAATTTTTGGCAATGAGTTATGGTTGACAGGTGACTATGCTCTCCCGTTCAGTTAAGAAAAAGATGAGGATTTACCTTTATTATTCTATATGTCGTCTCTTGTTAAGTTCTCTTTTGGTTTTAGGTTGCTTAGAGACAGACATAAAAGTACAATATCTATAGCTATTGCTCTGACATTGGTCAGTATACTGTCCCCGTGTAAGTGGCTGTGTCTAGAGACTAGGGCATTTCTTTTTTTTTTTTTAACATATATTCCTCAAAACACTCCTCCTTCCCCCCCCATTTCTCATAGTAAAAAAAAAAATGTATGAATCTGGCTCAAACATTGTTTTATTTAAAGCACAATTTCCTTTGGAGTGAACCTATTTCAAAAGAGTTTTTCTGCAGTGTTGAAAAGGACACACTTTAAGGCTGTCTGATCTTCTTTTGCCATAGCATCTCATGGGGAGCATTTGGTGAACTGGGCCCGCAGCAGCTGTGGGAGTGGAAAAGAACAGCGGGTCAGAGCCGGCCTGGAGATTGGGGTATCGGGAGCAGCCAGAAGCTGCAGTTTGAGGTACCTCCTATGTTCCACACACCAGACAGTGACTTTCTCATGCTTTATTTCATTTCACTAATCCTCACCAGAAGCTTGCAATGGAAATTGTACTGTTCTCTGTTACATGTGAAGCAAGAGTCTCCTGGAGATTTAGAGATTTGTCGACAAAGGCCATGCATGGCCAGAGGCAGGGTTCACATCCAGGTACTTTGAAGCAGCACTTTCTAACATCCTACAATGTATGGTGTAAACCACAGCAGACCCAGGAGTTGCTGTCCTGGGGTTTCTTCAGCTCGGACACTTCACGTATGGCATTGGGCATCTCTTACCCTTCCGGCGTTTGTTTCCTCAGCCCTCAGCACCGTTAAGATTGCTTTCTGTGTTCATTGTTGAGGGGGGTGACAACCCAACTAAACAGTTCATGTCAGAAATCACTTTGAAAATCACAAAGCATCAAATGGAATACAAAGGGTTGTTGTACACACAGCTCTGGGCCCGCACCTGAAGGATGGGATACCAAGAAAGTGTAAAGCAATTTTCGAGACACTGTTTCTGTGGTCCATGAACTTACATTCATGATTGCATAAAGATTTCTTTGCTGTGAGGGTTGATTAATTATAGCTGCTGGTTTTCAGTGTATGGCTTATCTTATACACAATTAATTATTCCATAAATCAAATAAGCAAGTTGTTGGCAAATGACATCTGCAGTCTTTGAGCTGACAGTAAAATATATTACGCTCCATAAATATCTCAGAACAACTTTTATTTTCTAGACATTTTGGTGCTGGCGTGCAGGAAGAGATTGTTACTAAGGAAAAACACTTGTGCTTGCTGTTGATGCCAATGTATCCAGTCCTCTCAGCAGGTCAGTGGGCATCTCTGACAGTTCTGACCTCAGATCAGCAGGCTCATTTGACACCTTAAGGCAAAAATAGGATACATGATAAGTAATTAAAATAATTTTATCGGTACTAGCTAATTCACTATATTCTGAGAACGCTGGTCCTTGAATACTATATTACTTTACTGATCTTAAGTGACCTGATTCCTTCTACTAACAGCACCTAGATTGTACCTAGCACATAGTAGGTACTCAACAAATGGCCACCTCAGGCTCCAGTCTTAAACCATTTACCTTCGGTTTCTTCATCTTTGTGGACTTATTGCTTCTCCTTTTGCAACTTCACCTGAACTGTGTGCAGACCCTGACGCATCATCTGTCTGGATTGAGCCTTTGCCAATGGTCTTGGTTTTCCATAGACTTTCTGTCAGCTCACAACCAACACCTTGCAGTTTTGCATGTGTTCTGGCTCTCTACTGCTCTCTACTCTCCTTTGGGAGCACTGGCTACCTTGGAAGAAGGATGACCCCTTGTGTAGTAATCGTAGTTGGTTGAGGCTGACAGAATATGGTCACTCTGGATGACTTGATTTACTGTATTTTAACATCACTCACAAAATGTCCTTTTCCACTTCTCAACAAGGTCAGAACTTCTTAATAGGGAAATTTGTAATGTAATCTATTTTTGACCTAGAGAGGTATAAATCATTTTCAGTTATTTAATTTGGTAAATTATCCATGTATTGGCAAATTATAAAATATCTCTTTCTGTATTTAAGCATTCTATTCTCCTTTGGCTCTTTTCTCTCTGCACATTATCATATCAATTAAGGTGGAAATGTTAATTTATTTGAACCTTTAAATATTTCTCTGAAAACAGTAAACTCTATATGTATATCCATGCAGACCATCAAAATACCATTACAATCTCTCATGACATGTTTACTGTATTTCATTGATTCTAGCATGCACGTCTCTTTACATGTTCATATTTCTGCAATTGAAGGCATCTTAGTACTGTTTCATGATTTAGTGTGCAATATTTTTCCTTTCTTAGGACTGTATAAAATAGCAGCATATTGTACCACCAATGGCACCTTAGAATCAACAAAAAATAATTTAAATATAATCATAGCTAAAGTTTTTAATTCATATTTGATAGATACTCTGTAGTGTCTTGGTTCAGTCTCATTCCATCCTCCTTCATACTGCGTAAGCTGCAATGCTTAAAATTTTCCCAGACTTCAGTATAGCTAGAGTTGTGGCTGATAATTGGGTTTTGCTAAATAGATTAGCACACAAATCCTGGAAAGTAAAAATGAGGCAAAGAGTTCTTCTGGATCCCTTCGAGTGTGTACTTCTGGGTAAACAAGATCTTGAAGACAACATGTTCCACTTCAAAAGCGTTCCAGTGGCCTTTTCCCCACTTCCTGGGTCCCAGAGGCAGCTGTGGGAGCAGCAGCAACAGCTTCAGTGAGCTCTGGATCTGGCTTCCGGTCTGGATCACAGCTCTGCCGTGTGCTCTCTTGACTCAGTAGTTCCAGGGGTGGGGTCAAAGGTTCCCTGGTAGCTGAGTTTTGTGTTGTTTTGGGAGCAATTTTTGGAAGCTCAGCTTAGAATGAATCCTAGCCCTTCCGACAACTTTGTAAATTCCCTGTATGTATTGAATAACTTTCTGCTACAAATACCTGAAATAGTTTGGGGGTAATTAACAGTTATACCAGATTAAGAAATTACATTTTAAAATAATTAAAGGTGTCAAAAAAATGAGGCCCTTTACTTATTTCCTTAAATCAATGCTAGCGATTTGAAAATATGTTTAGCTATTCTTTTGTTACACGAAGATCACAGTTTGTCATTGTGCCTGAAGTAAACAATTCAATACAAATGATTTCCTTTCGAGAAACCACAGCACTTACTGTTCCTATAACCTCATAATATGACTATAGAAGAAACATTATTGTTGCAATAACATCCTCAATTTCTTTACCTAAGGCACAGGAGCATAAGCAAACAAGAAGGTGGATACATAAATAAATCATTGTTAAATTCTGGGAAAAGAATCACACAAAATGCTTCCACATTTATCTCATTTGCCACTTGAAGAAATCAAGTTTAACAAAAAAAACAAAACGAAAGAAAACCCACTACGTAGGATATCAACATGAACTGTCAGTGTGGTCTGACCTTAAGTGAGTTCTTTCATTTTATTATGACTCAGGTCTTTCTGTAAATATGGAGAATAAGACCTGTCACTTGCTTGGATTTCAAGGATATTGTCAAGAAGAATATTAGGTAATATCTTTGCATATATTTGGGAAAAAATTGTAAGTTCTGCATATTACTAAACTCACTAAGACTACATGGTGACCAAAGTGGAAATTAAACGTACACAGAAGACTGATCTAATTTTAAAAGCATATCTCTTTCAAAATTGTAGTTTCAGCCTGCACTGTGAAAGAGCTCTGACCAGAGACACGATAATGAAATATACCCCCAGGTTAAGCCTGGACTTCTCTGAAAGCCATTAGGATCAGTTCAAAGCTAAAAATAATTCACTAATAAGTGTTCCTCATTTCAAGTTCTCTTCTCAGAAATGATAAAAAGTTGCGTCTTAGAGACCAATAATTTTCAGGTTAACCGTCACTTTTTTATCTGAGATTTTTTTCCTGTTTTTAGTGTGCAGATCTGTGACTTAAGATCAATGTGCTCAGTGAAAACTTTCCCTTAGGGTATATCAGTAATGTTGAACAAAGAGAAAAAAGTCAGTCACATGTCTTTTTTTAATAATATTTTCATTTCTATTAAGTCTATTTTAAAATCAAATTGGTGCCTCCAGCTGGTATCACTCATGTGATTTTCTATTGGTTCAACCAGAATTAGATATCAAAGAAGTTGATTAAAATACAAGGAGAAAAGTCATTTAAACTTTGTTGTTTGACTATTTCCCTATTACCAAGCTGAGATCAAATGTATTTATTTCCATCTTTAGTTACTTATGGAAGAGACTTATATACTTCAGTATTTACTTTTACTTTTATTTTTACTTTTTACTATTATTTTACTAATATTTACTTTTAAGTAGCAAGAACAGAAATTCCAAAAAGTTTGCATCTCCCTTGCTAATGCTTGCAAGCTACTTTAATGTGATGGTTAGATACACTTGAGATGACCGCATAGACTCTAATTCTGCCACACCGATGTGTTAGTTGGCATCTTTGGATAAATTACTTACCTACACTTTGCTCGCAGTGGGTAAAAGGAGAAAATAATAGTATCTACCTTTTAGGGTCTTCATTGGCATTAAATGAATTAATACGTTAAAGAAGGGACTCATAGCAGAGCCTAGATCATGCAAGTGCCCGATACGCTGTTGTCCTTTCCTGTGATGGAATCACTTCCCACCATCTACAATACTGTCTTACTTCCTTGTGCACATGCACTATCATATTTAGAAACTTGATGTATCATGTGGTCAAGGCCAAACAAAAAATTCTTTCTTCTACTTCATACATTACATATTATGTTAAATAACAGAAATAAAAACAGCATGAAATAATCATAAATCAGTAAGCTCAAGGATTGAGTTTGCCCTTAATGGTTCTACAAATTCAGGGTGGGGCAAAATTAGGTCTACAGTTGTGAGTACAGGAGTGAGTGGAGTTTATTCTTGTATTATTATTTATTAATTATTGTATTATTCTTCCATGGGAACAACTGTAGACCTACTTTTGCCTCACCCATATATTCCCATGATATGCTGTGTAGTCAGCATACCTGAAAAGGCAGTAAAATAAATCTAGACATCTCTAACATTACAAACCTACAATTTGAAAACATTAAGCCATTTTATTATATTTCTCAGCTTTCATACAGTGGATTGCTAAATTGCAGAGACATAGATAGAGCATTTTCCCTTCAAAGCTGTGTTAATGAAAGAAAGGTGCGCCCATCTCTTAAGGTGCCCCATGGGAAAGAAGAGAGTCCGGAAAGAATTTCACAGATAAATGAGCTAAATCAATTGAGGAAAATTGCATACTGTGTTCTTTCCTGTAAATTCATATTATTCATTAGTATAGCAAGATCTTGAAATAATGAAACCTATTTAACTATGTTTAATTAATTTTCCCCTAATATTTGATTATAAGTTTTATGTCCTCAATACTTTTGGGAAGAACTTGATATGGATTATCAAAATCCATGACCTATCTGATTGTTAGATTAAAGCCATTCTCTGGTTTCCCTGGAGATAGCCAAGCCCTGGTCCTGGAAATGAGATGTTTTACTTTTTTTAAAAAAAAAATTTTGCTTTTAATTGAGTGATTGACTGGTTTTTAAATTGTTTTCTGTTTTTTCTTCCCGGTGGATATCAGATAATCAGGAAGAATGAACCCTAACCACATAAGGAGGGGGTGGAGGCAGGAACTTACCTGGGAATGTCCAAGTTTAGGAATCAAACCCTTGTAAATATATTGTATTTATCACAGTCTTGTCTGTGATTTGGGACTTGATGCTAAACTCATTTGGGGTTCTTCAATATGTATATGGAGGAATATAAAAACAGTTCTCTCTGTCACAGGTTCTTTAGGATCAAATGAGGCAATAAATATTAAACTACTTTAATAGCCAAAAATCAATACAAATATTCAAAGTACAGTTACCATTCTTTTTGCTGGGACTGTTGTGATGATTGTGTTAAACAAACTTGTGTCATTTAGAAAGTGACAGTAACTGTTTTACAGGAAAGTATTCCCCAAGGTCACTATGATAGAAGGAACCTTTAAAGGAGTATTCAAATCATCCTAGGTATGAATATAAAACTTTTCACTTTGTCTTTTTTAAATAGAACATATTGATATGTTGCATTGCTGTGGATGGCTTTAGATATGTGCAAAGATTTTTTTAAATTAAATGTATTATCTCCTTTTTCCTAGTTTTTATGGTTGAGCGATTTACTGTTCAGTGGTTCCATTTCATTTATTTGGGAGGTTGTTTCTGATATTCCTTTAGGGTTAACCCCCCTAGGATTTCCCCCCTACCATTCAGAATCTGTCCATCTCATCATGGCCCTTTAATATCTGTGATGTTGTCAAGGAAGTCCTGGATTTGGTGTCAGAAATACTGAATTCAGGGCTTCTGTCTGTGGCTTCCCTGGGTTCACACACTTTGATAGGATGTATCGAAAGAGCTCAATGAGATTCAAAGTGCCAGAGATATCTCAAGCTTTTTAGATCTTCAATATTCTATGCCAGAATCAACCTACATATTTCTGGGTAGTAATTAGACAGTTTGTAATGTTCACCGATTCTTTTAGACTGCTAAGTTAAAACTATTTTACCTATTTAAAGGTAGTATGCATGGTAGACCAGATAAAATCTATAAAGACACTTAAAAATAAACAAAGAATGATATGATGGGACTGTCAAATAATTACACGTTAATAAAAAGAAAGTGTTCTAATTGCCACCCATGTACATTTGGTGAATATCTTCTATGTTCAGGACTATTTCAGGTCTTGAGGATATAAAGAGGTATAAGACTTACGTGCATATCTTGAAAAGGTAAATCATTGCCAAGCAAAGAAAGAGGAAGGAGTAGAGAACTCCAGACATGGATTAAGGTGTAGAGGTGAGAAGGGATGTGTGCTACTCAGCCCAGTTGGAATAACACAGTAAATTAGAGAGTAATGGCAACGAAGTTAATGAGTGTTGTCTGGCAGATTGGGAAGACTCTTAAAGGCCATTGTATACTAATCTGGATAATTGTCTATGACAATTCTTTGAGAAAAATTTACCGTATAATTAGCCTAGTTATTAAAATTTGGCTGACAATTTAACTGAGTTTATACAACTCTGAGAATTTCCTAATCTCTTTTTAAACAATGGCTTAGAAATTTCAGAATAAATTTGCCTGTGCTTTTCAAGAGAATCCTAATATTATTGAAAATAAATACTTCTAAATATGAAAAGAAAACCATTTTCTTGCCATATTCTTTCTAAATTGAAAAAGTCATGACATTTTCCTATTGCAGAGAAGTTTGGAGGCAAGCATTATTGTTTATACATAGTCACTCAAAATCTATACAACCATAAAATTCCTTAAGTTTCTGACAGTAAAAGAAAATGAGTCACTAAATACAGAAAGAGTCAAAACTGGAACATATTCAAGAAGTGGAGAATCTATTTAAAACTGACAGCGCATCAGATGTAGTCTAAGTCAATGGTTATATTTGTGTGAGCTCGAAAGCCAAACAAATATGTCTAAAATCCCTTGGGTAAAACACTTTATGACTTTTAAAAATTATTTTATTTTGACAAAAGCTCCTTTCTAGATTTACTACATCCCACCAAGAGAAGACTGACTCCTGAGAAAATTCAAAATACGCCCATGAAAATGGAAAAGGATAAGGTACCAAGAGTGCGGAATTGACAGCAGCAATGGGGGCCTGCAGAGACCTCATGGCCGGAGAGAAGGAAATCCCAGCTAATGTTTCTTTTTCTTCATAGCCATTAAAATTCCATGCTTCTCCATAAATTTCATACTTCTCAATTCTCTTAATCCTTATACCCCTAGTCAGCACTATAGAAAACCGCCTCCTGAAATGATAGTATATTAATTACACTGGTCTTGTAAACCAGAAAAGGGAAAAAGGCTTCCCCATAGATTTAAGGAGAGGGCCTTAAGCCCCACCTTCAACACCCAAATTGAGATTCTACTTAAACTACTCCTGGAAGCCCCCACTTCATGGACTTGGACAAATACGATGTACTGTACCACACCAACCTCTGTATTTACCGGTACTTGTAATTCGTGCATAATATTAATTACCCCATAGCTAATGAAAGACAAGAATCTGAAGTGAAGAAAGGTGAGGCCACTTCTTGAACCTAATGCTGTTAGAAAGTTTCAGAATTAGTAACCAACTCAGTTCAGTAGATTTTTAGTTTATTTACATTTTTTTAGTATGACACTATCACTCTTAAAAACAAACAAACAAAACCCCAATTGCTTAATATATTTAAGTCCAAGGCAAATCTTCAGATAGTCATTCTGTTTTTTGGGGGACAGTAATTTTATCATAGTGTTTTGTTGTATATTTTTAAGTATATTTTATTGATTATGCTATTACAATTTTCCCAATTTTTTCTCCCCTCTAACCCCCCTCAGCCCTGCACCCTCCTACCCTCCAGTACTCACCCACACCTTAGTTCATGTCCATGGGTTGTACATATAAGTTCTTCGGCTTCTCTGTTTCCTGTATTATTCTTAACCTCCCACCCATTTGTTTTGTCTAGCAATTATGCGTCTTATTCCCTGTACCTTCTCCCCATGCCATTTGCCCCTCCCCCTCCCCACTGAAAACCCTCCATGTGATCTCCATTTCTCTGGTTCTGTTCTTATTCTAGCTGTTTGCTTGAGCAAATCAGATAGTCATTCTTGAGTGCTGGGAAGCGGAGGGACTCCAGAAGCTGTGTAAAATAGCGGATAATTAACAGTCCAGCACATAGTGAGTCCAGTACATGGTGCGTGCTGTACTAGGTGCCTCCACTCTTGGTCTTTTTAAATCCTTGTATCAACTCTGAAATCAGTAGTATCATCTCCATTTTCTAGTGAGAAACACGAGGCCCATTTTGTGTGGATCTGAACTTCTTTCTGCCTCCAGATTCTTTGCTCTTTTCATTGTACCTTAATTATTGCCTGTTAGAGGATTTGTGCCTTTCTTCAGAAATGAGCCCAATTTTCTCCTGCCACCTGGTTTTTATGACTGTCCAGATTGATGTTTTTCTTTTAAATTTACATTTTGCAATTGCAGACTTCTTTTCACCCCCCTTCCACTTAACTCGTCTCAGTCACGAGGCTGGAAAAGAATGAGAAATATGCGGCTTTGTTTGCTCTGGGAGCATTCCAAAACATCTGGCTGCACCTCACGGCTCTGCAAAGTAATGTTATTTATAACTTTCTGCTTGGTCAATTTTATTTTAAGTTTGGCTGTTTCCCAGAGGAGGCTGTTCTTGCTCCTTGATGGTAGGGTTTGCTCTTTGAAGGCCTTGATCACAAAGCATTTTCCCAGTGAGATCAGATCCTGGCCTTCATAATGAATGGGAACCTGTCAGACCATAGCCCAACCTCACCAAAGCAGTTAATTGGGGGACCTGGAGTGTTAGTGGGGAGAATGCCAACTGTTTACAGTGTGGCCATTGACCCTAGTCACAAAGCATGATCTGTCCAGTACTATATTAGGTTGAATTTTAGACCTGGGCTTAGGTGGAATGTGCTCTTTCCCAGAATGCCTTCTGGATTCATTTCTTCTACACTTTTTCACCAGCAAGACTTTCATTATTAGCAGATTTGTTTAGCTGCCTTAGCAGCTTGAGACCTTTCATTGACTTTTGAGAAGATGATAAGATTTCCAGGCAGAAATGAGGCAAAAGCAGCTAGCAGCATCATTACAATGGAACACTCATGGCAAATAGCAGGGAGGCAGGCTTTTGACAGGGCATACTTGAAGGAGAAGACCTGTCTTTCCCTCAGTGTATCATCAACTGCTGTCTAAAAGTGATGGCAAAGCAATGCGAATCATAGGAGTCGAGGATTTGTTATTTAGAAACTTTGACAAATACGGTTTCTCTGAAAGACCATTCCCTTCTAGACAAAAAACGATCAGCAATGAAGGTGCTTCCAGGAGCAGCTAACATAAAGGGAACATGGGCTAAAGAGAGAGACTGAATAATTAACCCCAAATGTGGTTACATAACCACTTAAACTCCACAACTTGCAGACTTGTGGCCTCATTTCAGTTTTTTAGTGATATTCTTGTCCCAGTGGTTGCCAGTGGCCACCCCTTTCTCATTTCTCCCTCTCCCTGTGTCCCTGGAAGCTGGACACCTATTGATCTTCCCAGAACCACAGTTCTGTCCAAATGGGAAGATTTGGTGGACGTTCTGTCAAATGCAAAGGAAAGTCTCTGCCAGACTAAGCATTAGAACATGGGGTTTTGGCAGAAATATAAAATATTGATGCAATTATAAATCGATGAAAACCCAGAGGGAAAGTGAATCTCATTTGAGGGAAGATTTGTTTTTCCCTTGTAAAGAAAAAAATGGATCAGGGAATCAAATTTATGAAGTGAAACCTATCTGCACAGTATTCCTGGCTGTTGCTGGAGCTGAGAAAAAGAGAGCCAGATTGTGTATGTGGTGTGAGTACTTGAAACGATACATTGTAATGTATTAGTTAGGGGTCAGGCTCTCACCCAATACTGTTATTGTTTTACTTATTTCTGCCAACGCTTGTCTCTTATGTCCCTTTCCAAATTCAGTATTTTATCCTCATTTTTCCCTTGTGTATCCTAGATAAATGTCTGTGGATTTCCAGGACGCCTGTTGGGTGGTAAAAACTCATGCGAGCTTGCTTAACTTATCAGGTGTTACCCATGATGCAGAACCAGATGGAGAACTGTGTTATAAACAAGTTTGCAGTGTCTCCACTCAGGCACATTGCCAAGTCGAGGACTAAGTCAGAGAGCATCCTCAGGGTGGTCTCACAGTACAAAGTTGCACAGAGACCTGATTGATAGCCCATTAAATTGGGCGGGGCTGCAGCAAGCAGATGTATCACTCACCACAGCCTGGATCTGCCCTTCATCACGGCACACTTCTATTACTGAGGAGTATACAGGCAGCCTTAGGCAGCCAGCACAGGGTGCTATAGTAAGGTGTCCACCAAAAATTTGGAAATAACATCACGTTAAATGAGTTAGTCTGGTAAAATCTATACATAGTGGATTTGATTAGGACTCTCTATGGGTAAAGCAGGAGACACCTGTAAATGTAGGACTGCAAAGTCTTGAAAACACCTAAAACTCCAATCTAGGAGACTCTTAGAGATATAGAACTAGAATTTGATTGTAATGCAGCAATCTGAATTTAACTAACTTTATGATACACTTTTATAGGAAGACAGTATTAAGAGAGATGGTTAGCCTAGAATAATTTTTAAAAAGTGTCAAGAAGTAATGTTTCTCAGAATATCTCCAGCACTCCTTAGGGGAAAGAATGTACGTGCCAGTCCTGCGAACTCCCCAGACCTTTAGGCAGGCAGATTCCAGAGTGTAAATAAATGCATGTGGCCTTTATAGCTTGATGACACTTATCAAGACCATCTACCTCAAGCAAGTTATTGATTATAATTTAGCTTCCCATGAGGTCTCCTGTAGTTGATGTGAACTTCCTGATCTTCTTGGGAGAAATTTCTCTCTTTGTAGATTGATAATTGACTTGCTGGCTCTTAATGATTTGATTCATGGGAGTTGGTTCTCCGTGCCAGATCACTTCTAGGTGCAATGATAGCATAGGATTTTAAAGTAAAACTTCTGGAGACTCCCATGACATTAATACTATTTGATCTTGCCCTAAGCACCATGTGTCCTTTGGCTCAGTAAAGTGGCTTCCCTGTGAAGAGTACAGAGTAAAAGAAAGACCGGGGTGCCATACAACAGTGTTTGAGAAAAATCAAATGTGAAGGGAAAAGAGGTTGTGAGATAAAAATATTAAATAATTTAAAAGAAAGGGATTTTGTTGGACTTTATATTTTTATACATTTTAAAAAGGATTTTATTTATTTATTTTTAGACAGAGGGGGAGGGAAAGGGGGAAAGAAACATCAATGTCTGCTTGCCTCTCATGTGCCCCCTACTGAATACCTGGTCTGCAACCCTGATTGGGAATCGAACCTGAGACCCTTTGGTTTGCAGGCCAAATCCTCAATCCACTGAGTTACACCAGCCAGGGCATATTTTTTATACTTTTAATATATTTTATATTTTTCATGCTACATGCAATGAAAATACATTGCAACTGGAATGTCAAAATGATAAAATTAGAATATTAAAATATAAAGAATGGAATATCATACTTGATCATTTCCAGTTCTTAATCATCCTAACCTTATATCTGCACTGACAGCTCTTTGAGTGACTCAGGTATAATTAATACTCGGTATCTAGCACACGCAGGTCCTGTGGCAGGCATCATATGCATTACGTTTCATGGAATTCCTTTGACCAAAAACTGGTCAATTTAGGGAAAGCAGTGTTTGGAAGGACCATTTTCCTTTAATCTTGAGACTCTTAAATGACCTCAAAAAGACTAATTTTACTTTTCATTCTTTCCCAACCTCCACAAAATGTAATGTCAATGAATTACTTATTTTATTATTTTTTTACAATAGAAAACCAGTGAAAGATCTGACTGGGTTCTATACTTTACAGGGTGGGACTGGTGTGGCTTCTCCATTGACTCTGCCCTGAAGAGGTTAAGTGTTCTCGGACGAGCCCTAGCCAATGTCTTGAGAGCTCAGAAAAGGGACAGATTTCTTCCCCTGTCAAACAAGGAAGCAAGTTTTTCTTTACCCTTCCTTTATGTCAAATATATTCAATTAAGAAGGTATTTAAAAATACCTTCACCAACTTCAGTCAATGTCCTCCTCCTTCCCTCTGTTTAACTGACTTGATCCCTCCAGAGATATTGTTTGTTTGTGCAGGAAGCCCACCTGCCCGGTCAGTTTGCAGGGGTCCATCTTCGCTCCAAGGCTTTATGGTTCTCTTTGAGTCAGACTGGTTAATTTCTCAGCCTTATTACTACTCACATAGATCTTATTTTAGAAACTCTTGACAGCCTTCTTCGTGAGTCTGTAAGTTTGTGAGTTTTATGTTTTAATTATTTTGTTTTACAAAATCCTTTGAGGTCAAGCTATATTTATTGGGCGAGAACAATAATAACGCATTATTAATTACTTTAATCAAAGTAATTGCCTTAATGAGTGTGGCCTCAATTATGGCAATATTTTAAAAGCATCGCTTTTGAATTAAAGGATCTCTTTTTGGGGGGCAAAAATAAGAGTATTTATTGGGGGGCAAGGAATAATTTCACCCTTACTTTGAAACACAGTCAAACTTAAATAGCACTGTTATAATAGAAATTCTATGGTTTGGGGTTCAGAAATCTGTTGTGGCTTTGCTCCTAAGTGGTATCAAGGAGATATTTCAACTCTCTGGTACTAGAAAGGTAGGATTGAACTAAATGACTTTTTAAGAATATTTAGCAATTCTAAGACTTTGTGAGGCACTAACAAATATTAAAGTCCTTTTACATATAAATCAAAATTATTCCAAAATTATAATTCCCTATTTTTGAGTCATCAGTATAGTGTAGTATCAAATTAACTGGTATGGGGCGATGTTACTATCTTGAACTCACATGCTGTAGGTATGAACATATGCTATAATGAGACTGAGATCACATCAATGAAAACGTTTTGAAAAGGCATAACTTCTCTCATCTTTAGTTGATAGCAATGCTGTCCTATAGAAAATGTAATGTGAGCCATATATGTAATTTAAATGTTCCAGCAGTAGTCACATTTAAAAAGTAAAAATAAAAAGGTGAGATAATTTTACTACTATATTTTATTTAATCTGATCTAAAATTTATTTCTTCCACATGTAATCAACATAAAAAATTTGATGAGATATTTTGCATTCTTTTTTTTTTAACAGAGTCCTGGCAGCCTGGTGCACATTTTATGTTTACAGTACACTTCAGTTTGGATTAATCACATTTCAAGTGCTCAATAGGTATGTGTGGCTAGTGGCGACCATATTGGACAAATTATTTTATTCTTTTTTTGAGCAGAATCTTGTTTTATTTTTTATTTATTAATTGTTCAATTCATTGGGGTGACATTGGTTAATAAAATGATATAGGTTTTTGATGCAGATCCCAGCCAACAGGATCCTGTGTTGTGGCAGCAATAGACAAATACACACGGACTACAGAAATCCTGTGGAGAAAAAGGGGCGGCATGGCCACTCTCTTAAGTGAGAGAGGGCGAGAGGGCCAGAGAGAGCCCAGGAGAACTGACCCCTGCCTGGACAGGCTTTTATTGCTTTTCTGTGCACATTCCATGGAGGATGGTCCTCATTTACTATGCACAGGTTCACTGTAGGTGATTACCTTTTACAGACAACAAAGGGCAGAATGTTGCTAATTCCTTCAAAGAGAAGGATGTTACAGATCAAGGAGGAAAGTGGTTGAACTGGTCACACTCCATACTTGGGAGGTTTAGCACAGAGTTTAGGAAGTTAAAGATACTCAGTAAATGTGTGCTGCCTCAATCCAGGGTGAGGGAGTTTTAGCAAAAACAAGTCTCATGGCAGCCTAGGTACAATGCAGGCCTAATTCCCCACGGGAAAACCTGTCTGTGGGCATGGGTCCTGCCTTCCGTACCTCACTCCCCACTGGCTTTTCCAAGTGGGAGTTGGGCTACATTTCCCATGAGTGGAACAGTTCCCTATAGGTTTTAGGTGTATAATTCTATAATACACCACCTGTATATTTTCTTATATGTTTGCCATCCCAAGTCAAGTCTCCTTCCATCACCATTTATCCCTCCATTTTACCTCTCCTACCTCCCCCACCCCCCTTTCCCTCTGGTAATCACCATACCATTGTCTGTGTCTATGAGTTTTACCTATTTATTTTGCTTAATCTCTTTACCTCTTTCACTCAGCCCCATATATTATTTTATTGTAATCAGTACTCTAAACATTATGCATTAAAATATGTATTTTACAAATCCACCATATCTTTGTATTCAAGTGAATGTCAATTAATCTTTTGAGCAGACTGTGTTTGCTCAGGTTTTTACAACGTGGCCAGTCTCACACAGCATACACAGCAGGGACGTCAATCACCTTTTAGAGAATGTAGGTTGCACAACGAATCCCAATTATCCAGCCTCCATGACAGGGGCTGTGACGGCTTTGTCTGGAATTTCAAAAATGGACACGGTTGAAAGTGACATATTTCATTGTGTTCATCGCAAAGCTGATGTCTTATCAGAAGACCCATTTTTCTACTGCCTCTGGAATATTGACCACTGCAAACAGATTTACAGTGGTTTCACATATACTGCAGACAGTTCTCTCTGCAAGCCCCAAAGCAGAAGAAGTCCAGATTTCTGCCTTACTGCAAATATTTCACACAACTTTGGACGGAGGGCTTGAACAGAAATGTTTCATAATAAAGCTTTTTGAGTTAAAACGTTTAAACTCATTTTCTTCCTTTTTTTTGCCTCAAGATTATATTTTCAAAAAGAAACATGAGATGTTTTGGGAAGTTCTCGGTCGGGAAGGGCTAGAACTGGGGTTTGAGTCAGATTTAACATGTGTCGAAATCTCCATTCACAAGGTCCATGTCAATTAAACAAAAATTGTCTCTGTGAAATGTCTTTTTAGAGGAGACATTTTACAAGAAAACATGCTTTCCTCACTAACTTTCCAAATGTGTCTGAGTCATATAACTTAGATTTATGTCAAGTTGTTTGTAGAGCTTTAACCTTAAGACAGGCCTTTGAAATGAATTAGTCTTCACTTTATAGGTATGTGGTGAGCTTGCAATGAATGGCACATGTAATGAATGCATCCAGTGAGCGAAAGACATCAGGACTCCAACCCTTGAATCCTGATCCAGTGCTAATTTTAAGACCTTAAATTCTTCAAGTACTTGATCTTCTCCCAGAGCTTTCAGGGAGTTTCAGGATGCTTAAACATCAAAGAGTTAAGCAGATATAAACTGTTACAGTTATCAGGGACCTTTGGCTTTTCTTCTAGTCTGGCAATTCCTAACTCCAGTGCCTTGGCCAACTGCTGGAATCATCTACCGTGCTGATCAGAGACACAGATTTCTGGCTTCTCTCTTTACCGTCACATTAAAATCTCTTGGGGGAGGTTTGGGGATTGTCATTTTTATCCAAGCCTCTAGGTAGGTGATCTTCTGTACAGTCAGGGCAGAGAGCCCCCCACCCCTCACCTTGTGTTTTACAGCTGAGAAAATAGAAAATGAAAGTTTCAAGTATTTGCCTTATATCTCTAGGCCAGCAGATATTAGTCAGGCTTGGGATCAGAGCCCTTCCGAGCTCTCCTCTGAATGACTCTGTCTCCCCTGACACTAGTCCATACCATACAATGAACTAATTTAAGCAGGGAGGAGGAAAGAACATATTTTAGATACATTTTCAACAATAAGGAGTTTAGAAATTAGTTTTACTTGAAATAAAATTAACCAGATTCCCTTTAACATAGTTATTCTTAAAGCAAGCTTTTCTTATCAACCTTTACAATAACATTCTTCAGACACTTTTGCAAGTAAATTTTTCTAAGCCCTCCTTCAGTTTTTGAGGTATATGAGGTTTAAGATAATCTAAAAAGATGCCCATATATTTTTCTTTGGAAGCTGGAATCATTTAGGTAGGTTTATGTAAATTTTATGCAAATCTACACAGTTTATGCCCTCAAACTTATGGTGATCATAACTATTTTATTCACCAAAAGTTGGCCTTCAGCAAGATACTACTGAGGACTGATGATCTATGCAGCTTCCTTCTGACTGGATTTTTGTGACATTTATCATCATCCTACTTGGAAACTCAAAGACGTGCAGTACGTGAGTAGAAGGCTGAAATAAGACCCTCCTTTTCTTCCCACCCAGGCTAAGTTATCACTTCAAACCTTTGGAAGCTTGCTCTTAGAGTTTCTTTGCTAATTCTTCCCTAGTACTAGTCATTTTGATTCATTTATGCCATAATGTAACTGTTGTTTAGATTATAATTTTATTGAATAAAAAGGCACACTTTAAGATGTATGGAAAATATTACTAAATTTTATTAGATTTAAGAGTGACTGTTTGCCAACAGCCAAATTTTGAAACTATAAATTAGTGACAATGCAGCTTGAGAGAAAAATTTTAAGGGTGATGATTTATTAATTTTCAGAGCTTTATAGTCAGCTGGCAAAGGGTTTTCTGTACCATGTGGTTTGCCTTTGAAATTACTTTCTTTTCTAAAATTAACCTGTCTGAGTAAAATGACATGGTAGCAATAATAGTGAGATAAAAATTGGCCTCTTTGTAATATAATCTTTAAGTATCTTAACTAACCTACATAATAGTAACCTGAGTTTATAGCTGCTGCAATGTACTCTATAAAAAGAGATTGGCAATAGGAACATTTATTGATCCCCATATTAGTTTTATCTACAGATAAATAACACATAAAAATGTATCATATATACAGAAAGTGGAAGGAGGCTTCTAGCCTTAAGAAGGAATTTCCCATTTAAATCCTCGACACCTTGTTGTCCGACTTGTGCTGGTAGAAAGAGCACTAAGCTTGGAGCCAGAGGGTTTGGGTTTAGATGATGGTTCTGCCACTTTACCTATGTGAGTTTAGGCCAGTGATAGAATTTCTCTGAGTCTCAGTTTCCACATCTCCAAAATGGCGATACTAATACTAATGTTGCCTTCTTCACATGACGTTATAAAAATAAATGATAAATGTGAGTGACAAGAGGAGAAACTTCATTCCCCAGAAGTCTAAGGAGTGTGTCTCATGGAGAGGAAAGAAGTCAGAGAGAGTAGTTGGACCGTAGAATATTGTATACACATTCTGCAGTGTGTGCAGGGCCGGGTCCTGGGTCAGGTCAATCATGTCTGCACAACAGGAGGGAAGGAGAGTACAGGGGAAAGGGAGCATCCTGAGTGCTGTGAGCATAGCACCCTTGGGAAAGAAAGGGGTAGAGGGAAGTATTTATGAGTAAAATGGAGGGAGGGGGGGGAGGGAGGGAGGGACCACCTGTTGAAGAAAACCATCAGTCAATATTTTTGGGATGGCTGCTCAATGGGCAAGAAGAGGCTTCAGTGTAGCTCAGAATTCTTTAGGTTTGAGATGTAAATTTTTTGTGTGTTTTGAACTTTTGTACAAACACAAGTTATTTCTGTTTCTTAAATAAGGTCAAAGGTGGTCGAATTGGCTGCTTTAAGAGGAGCCACGATTCCACTCCCAGAAGGCTTGGTCTTCTTCAGGTTGTACTGAAATCTTGCTCACATATACTCAGCACCTAAATAAGGGTGGAGAGCTATACTCCTTGTGTCGGCCCATGGCTATCAGCATTTAAGGCCTCCATAAAACATTACAAGTCAAGTTAAACTTGGAGTGTTGGGAGTTAATTTCTACTTTATCTTTATGATATTCTCCTACTTACAAACATGAACTATGCATTAGCCGGGCTTTGGAGCTGAGAGCACAACTCCAAATTTATAAGGTGTTAAGGTCTCACTAGGAGCAAACAGGCCAACAAAGCGCCTGTTTTATCCATGATGTGGTGAGCTATAATCCCACAGTATAGCACAAAGTTATTTTATAGTATGGTGGCTCTCTATGGTACTGTATTTACATAGGAAAATGGAATCATCATCAGAAACCTATTTTCCACTTTTTCAGTGATATGAAGGGTGAATCTTTTATCCCAGACCACTTATAATTCATTTCCTTAACATCCCTTCCTTCATTCATTCATTCATCCCTTCCTACATCATTCATTCATTAAACACTTAGCATCTACCATGTATGATACTAGACATTTGACTAGATGCTAGTGTTAGAAATATGGAGTATATGAGACCTGTTTTTTTGACCTAACAGAGCCTCATCTTCAAGAGTCTAAAGCAACAATATATGATGAGGTATTAGGAATGGGGATGAGAAAAAGAGTTTGTGACAAGTAGCAAGTAACCAGTGGGTGAAAGAAGGAAAGTGGAATTTGCAATGAAAATTCCAGAGTGATTATGATGGTGTTGGTATGAACCTGTAGCCCTAGAAAAGCCATCTTGCTCTAAATTCTTTATCTAATATCAGAGAAAACAGATCCTGGATGGACACAGCACAAGGCATGGCCCTCTCCAGACTAGGTCTCCTCAAGCCCTTCCCAATGTTTTGGTGGAATTCCAGATAGTCCCATCTTGTTAGTGAAAGGCATCAGGCAGCTGGGGGACTACCTATTCTTGCAAGATTTTATTCTATTGTATTGTGATGCCATCTGTTTTAACATACTTTTTATTTCCTATATTATAGACATATAATCCCACAGAATAATAATTTATCCTTTCAACTGCTCATTAGTTGAATCTAGTTCTTTCCAGATGAAGGCTTGTTTAAACCCATATTATAATAACACTTTCTGGAAGGCATCTTTAATTTTTCAGGTTAGTTGTTCACTAATCAGTGTCCCAAACGTTTAAGTGCTCAAAATGGTACCCTTCTTATTTTTTAAAAACCAAGATGGTCTGCAGAATTTTCTAATTAGGTTCCACAAAAATTCAGCAAAAGTGCTGATAAAAATGAGATGCCATTTTATGACTACATTCAATGACAGATATTTAATCAAGTTTATTTCTCACCAGACACTTAAGTTTATAGTTTCCTAACAAAGAGTGATAAGATCTAAATTACTATGCAACCACAAATTTAAAGAAAGAGATTAAATAAAATGACCTTTTTGTCTAACCTCTATGATATCCATTTGAGCAGCAAATTAGGCAAATATGTTTTACAAAGGCTCCACTTTTTTTTTCTCTGTCTTTAGACAAAATATTGGCCTAAGAGTACCCAGTAGGTTACTAGACCTAAGACAATTCCAATCTTTTGATTGTTGGCCTAATTTTCTCCTTACATTGCCAGGATGGACATAGGGTCCCATGTACCCATTGGAGCAGAATTTACTACAGGTGAAAAAAGAAAAAATAAGAAGGAAACAAGTAAAACAATTTCAAAAAGAATATAGTAATCTCTTCCTGGATGAGCTCTGGAAATAAGTGAGGGTGTGATTAAAACGCGAGTCCTTATCCCATTGCCTACTCCTTTTGTGGCAAAGACAATGGTGCTATGGAATAGATGCTGTTAAAGAGGTATTTATATAACTATTAGCCTCTGAAACAATAGATAGGCAGCAGTGTGTTCTGGAAAATGGTCGAAGAGGAGGAGTCATTTTGTTTTATTTAAAATTTAATATCTTTTTTATCCTGGATCGTTTGGAGGAGGTTTTTTTTTTTTCTTAAGCAAAATAGGTCTTTTGCACTAGTAGGTAGTGAGTGAATTCTTCTTGCCAGCAGAAAGAAGAGCAATTTTTGAATGTCAAAAGTAACTCCTTTGTATGAAAATATCACATAGCCAAAGACATTTTAGAGAAGAAAGGAAAGATTCGTGTTCTGAATTACTATTTAAAAAATATACAGGCAGTGGAATGCTAGCAATAGAACATGAAGAAATTGACATAAATAGACTGAGAAGATCAAGTAATCTTATCTACAGTTCAGGCAGCCCCAAAGTCTAAATGTTTATCATGTTTGTAATGCTCCCGGCTTTTTGTGTGGTCTTAGAATGATAATTTATCACCCAAGGCCAAGCCTATAGGAGATAGGTGTTCCTAATCATCCTGTTTAGTTCAAGGCATTTTTTCCTTACTTACCTTCCACTCCATGTTGCAGTGCAATATTGCCAGCTAGGCAAAGTGTGAGCTACCCTGGATGTAGAAGATGGACCTAGTGATAGGAACAGAAGTAGAATAATTTCGTACTTGGCTTTGTCTTTAAACCTTTAAGTTACACTGACATGTTTGGGATTCATACATTCCACAGAGTCTCTTTACCCATTATTTATGTAGAGCAGAGCATCAACCAGTTGCAATGAGTTTTACAGAGGCGGTGGATACCAATTGCTTTTACCTACCCAGTATCCCTTCCTGCTTCTTTGGTAGTAACACATGCTTTATCTTTGAAGAACTCACTCAGTACCTGTGTCCCATGGGACCTTGGTGGCACTGTCAGTGTAACTGTCATGCCTCTCTTCCCTCTAGTCAATGAACATGTGACCCAAGCATGAACAGTGAGATGCTCTCTCATGACTTTGAGACTTGAGTGGAATCACACAATGATGGGACATGGTCACAGATTCATTTTGCTAGTTGTACCCTGGAGACAGTTCTCACTGACCCATTAATCCTTTTACCTAGATAGTATGAATTATCCTGATTTCTTCTTCCCAAGGCCTGGCTGATCAATTTCTTTGTTTCCATTAACTACTTCACATCATTACAATAAAATTGATTCTTAAATAAGCCAAGATGTTTGCAACCCAAAAATCCTAACTGCAGCATGTGAAAAAATTTCTCATTATGACTCATTTGTGACAAGATAGGTATCTGGGTGAAAGTTTTGCAGAGGTGGTGCTCCTACTTTCAGAAACTCTTGCATTGGCTTATTTCTTCCAACTACATTTGGCTCAATTTTTTTCATTCACTTATTTATTCAATTACATATGCTTTTTAACCCTTCATTTGTTGACCATCTACCATTTTCTAGAACTAAGGATATTCCCATTAGATATCTGAATGAAAACCCCCTTATCTCGCTTAAGTGTTTACATAAATTCACCTTCTCAGTGAGGTCTTTGTCTTCCTTCCTCAGTCTACAGTCCATGATAGGATGACATCTTATTCCTGTGAAGGAATATAAGGTCCAGGGTGTGGCCATAGAATCTTTTATGAAGATAAGTTGATGATGCATCAGAGAACCTTCCATCAGACTAACAGCCGTATGAAAGGATGATGACTGTGCTGCAGAGATTGTCTCAATCAAACAATTGGGCTTCAGAAAGTGTCAAGACACTGTCCTTTAGTCATCTCAGCAGAAGCCCAAGGTTTATCCAGAAGAGGTTTGCAGTTGTGCCTTTTTATTCTATTGAATTTGACCCCAAGAAGTTTCATAAGGGGCTCACAAAGTTCTCAAAAAAGATATATTCAGAAATATTCACCAGCTTGGACTAAGTGGGACAATGATAATATAGAACAAAGAAGGAGTGGCCTTTGAATCCTCAGAATTTTAATGTTTTCTACCTTTTGTGAAAATGGAAAGATGATTTAGATGGTAGATCCACGATCCCAGAGAACAGAGTAGGGGAAGATGAAGAATTACTTATGATAGCCAATCCAGGACCTTCCAACATTTGCACAGCTGAATTTCAGAATTGCTGTGGACCAGTATCTCCCTGTGTCTCCCACCCCCTACTTTGAACAGTACTGTCTATTCCTGTCCCACCATTGCATGTTTGGGGTTGTGGGAGGTGGGGCAGATAATTTGTCTCCTTTATTTCACAGGTCTACAAACTTCAAGATGATATACTTGAGGAGTCGCAATGCAGGATTTATGCTGGACGAAGCTCATTCACACTTGGAGCTGATACAGATGATGAGACTCTAGACTTTGAGCTGATATTGTAGGGGGGTGCAAATCTTGAGGTCTTTCGGGGCAGTGAGTATGTTTTGCATTTAAAAGAGACATGAAACATCAGACTGTAGTAATCTCCAAGGTGACCCCCAATGATTTTGGCCCCCTGAGAGTCTCATTCCTACACAATATCTTCCTGTTGAGTATGGCCTTGGCTTGTTGACTCAATTCTAACAAGTAGGATACAGCACAAGGAATAGGATGTCAGTTCTGAGATTAGGCCATAAAAGACTATGGCTTCCATCTGGGAGGCTCTCTCACTCTCTTTTGAATGGCTCACTCTGGAGGAAGCCAGCTACCACGTCATGAGGCAGCCCTGTGGTGAGTATCATGGGAGTTAGTCTGAAAGCGGACCTTCCGAGGCCTGCTGACAGCCATGTGAATAAGCTTGCAAACAGATTCTCCCTAGTCAATCCTTGAGATGACTGTAGCCCCAGACAAGACTTGACTATAGCTCATAGGAAAACCTGAGCCAAAACTAGCTAGGAAAGCTGATCCTGGGTTTCTGATCTATAAAAACTTTTGGACAATAAATGTTTTGCAATTTCTAGTCTCTAAGTTTTGGGATAATTTTTTATGGATAAAAATACATGTTTATTCTAGAAGATAGACTATGCTAAAATTTTTAATCTTTATTATGCAATACTTTATGAAGAGGCCATTCCAATCTGTTTACTAGGATGCCATTGTCAATGAATTCTTTTGTCACCATTTGCAAAGCGACAACCTCAAGTTTGGTCTCTTGCCTCTTCACTGCCTCACTTGATCTTTTGATTAATTAATTCTTTTAATTATAAAATGATTACTAAAAAGGGCATTTAGATATGATGTTTTCTTGTGTCCTTTAAATTCTCCTAGGTTAGAATGCTTAAATATAAAATAAGTTGAATTAATATATAACAGTAGCTAACCTTTATGGCATGCTGTATCTGTACCAGGAACTGTGAAAATAGCTTTTCTGTGATCATTTTAGATAATTTTCATACCAATACTTTGGAGTAAATATCATTATTATTCCTACTTTAAACAGACTTTCCCAATGTCACACACTGGTATGAGGTGAATCTGAAATTTGAGCCAATGCCTGCCTAATGCATGGCCTGAGCTCTTAATCACTCTTAAAAGATCTGTGCTTCTTGGCATAAACAGGCTATTGCTAATGAACTGTAATGAGTGGATTCTCTTCATGGCCCAACACTTACAAAATAGAACAAGGTAAGCATTTCCATGTCCTCATGGATGCAGCCTGAGAGCAGTTTTGAATCCAACCAGGCCTCTTTACCAATTCTGGGCCCATGATGATTTTGAGAGAGGGGTCAGTGCCCAAGCTGAGATAAACTCTGTCACCAGGTTAGAGCCTGTGCCTCTAGGAAAACTTTGGTGGATCTGGACTGTTGTTCAGAATGGGAAAGGCATTTGAACTAGCCAGTTCTACTGATTTTCAGGATCAAAAGTATATGATCCTAAGGCATCCGTCTCAGGGTTTACAGCGACATTTGGCTGAATAGAACAGAAACTCCCTGCCTGTGCCTGTAACCAAGACTACAGTCTCTCTTTCTCTCAGTAAGGGAAGTAAATGGAGCTTGTATGGTAAACTGTTTTATGCCAGAGCATTTGTCTATGTCTTAAACATCCAGGACAGTGATTTTCAACCCCTGTGCCACAAGAGTTTTTAAAACATGCAATACCTGGCTGTTCAGTCAGGGGCACTGACCTCTTTTCCCCTAGATTGTCCAATAAAACAATGACAACAGCCAGCACAGCAATAGCCATCCGGTATAAATGAATCAAAATTATACCTTTTTTTTTGTCAGGTTGGCAAAAACTATAATACATTTTTTGGTGTGCCACAGAATTTCAGTAGTTAGTTCATGTGTGCCATGAGATGAAAAAGGTTGAAAATAATTGGTCTAGGATCATTTTGACAAATGCCATTGACTCATTTATGTGTTATTTTTAAGAGACAATTGAAAAATAAAACATAATGCATTCCATCATATTAACAAGTGTGTTTGTTCTATTTGAGAAAGCAGATCTTTTTAAAGAATTTGGCATTAGTACAATTTTGAAAACTGGAATGTTAGTTAAACTTCTTAACTAAATATTTTTATTTGCTTTTTTCTTTCCCTAATTCTCCAACAGATTTAATTTCTTCAAAATTCAATACTTTATATGTCCCACTTTTTAAGTTACAGAATAATTTAAAAATATAATTGTTGGGAAATACAGTCCATGTTTTTTCAGTTGACTTTCTCATACTGAGACTGTGCATTTAGTCACAGGGTGATGGTCAGGCCAAATTTTATCTTATCGCACCAGAGTTTTTAGGTCATTTCCAGTTTTCTAATTTTTTCTTTTCAAACTTTCACTTGAAAAGAAAATTAATTGGGAAACACCAGCAGAGCCTTTTCCTTCCTCTTTCAACTACTCAACTGCCAACTGCCAATTCTTTCTGAAGTCTTTATCTGATGTACAAAACACAGGAAAATTGTGGCTGTTTCTGGAGTTGGCAATAGTTAAATGGAATTATAGAGGCTGACTCAAACCAACATGTATTTTGTAGGAACTTTTGATTACACACAGCTTTCTCTGAGACATAAAAACCTCTTGAAGGATTAGCTTGCTAGAGAGAATTACCATTTTGGAAGATTTGTGTCACATTTCAATGATCAAATTATTCAGAAAAAAATGCTCTTTGTAAATAATCTCTAAATTCTCAGAGACATCTGAGCTCTTTGGGGCCAGAGTCAGGGCACACATTTGCATAGATTAAGTAGACAGAAACACACACACATGCATTTCATAATCCAAATGTCTCTTTGTTTTGTTATGATCCTCTCTGGAAAGTATCATCAGCATAACAGTACTGTCTCGTTGAAAAAATCCTGTGACACAGACCATGTCAACAGCATTGTAGAAACTTTGTTTTAACCACAGATGCATTGCAGCTATATGAAGGTGGCAAATGAATTAACTTAGTTAAGATCCAAGTATGTTATATGTATCTTTTCCTTAATGTACAAGCGTGATATATAATGTTTTTTAAATACTTTAAGGGACCTAAATCATGTATCATAAACAACTTACCCCATGATAGCTCTTCTGATAGATTTACATACTCTCTTTTTAAATGGGATTCTGTACATTGCTATTAAGTGAGTTAGTGACAGCAACAAGATTCCTGAGATAATTTTTACCAAAATATCTGATCTGCTGGTTGAAATTTTTTTTGTATGGTGTCTATCTTACTAGGATTTCAAGACATTATAAAGGATTAATGTTGAAAATTAACTTAGAACTCAATGCAATTAGTTTCTCATCAGAAATAGTGCAGATAAGCTGAATAATTTTACAGATTTAACTGCTGACAGGCCACTGTAACCAAGGAGCCGAGTGGAACTCAAATGCTAACTTCTCTGTGAAGCTGGAGTCCGTGTCAAGCAAACCTCCGACTTCACAGAGACTCATTTTGCAAATTAGCCAGTTGACTTCAGCTCTGGGGATCCCGTTAAAACGTTCCACGGAGGAGAGGTGGTGGTCTGAATCTGTGCTAGTGCGCCTTATCTAAACCCTTCTTAAGCCGTTCTCCCACGCCCCAGCTTTCCCAGCTCGGTGGGGTTGCGGTGAGACATTTCGGAGAGGATAGCTCTGACTATGAAATGCTCTATGACAGAACAAATTCAGAGAATGTGTTGTGTGAATATGAGAGCATGTGTATATGTGTGGAATGAGCGTGGGCAAGATGGAGAAAAAGGTGGAGGGAGGAAGAGAGCTGTGATATTCCTGGACATAATGTGCTCCCACGGCACCCTGGTAAAAGACATCTCCCTTAAGTCAAGCAGGCATAATGAATGGTGCGATACCCAGTCGCCTGCACAGTTATAAATACATGGCCTTTTATCCTGGAGATGGCCCATTACCACTCACTGAAACAGTCTGTCACAGTGGTGTTCTGGGGCCATTCATTTTTCATGACCCTCTTGGCGACGTGACTGGGATTTCCTGAAACCCGGCTCAGGTGCTCAGGTGCCTGCCCACTGAGTTCTCTGCATAAATACCCTTTGATTCCTTTCTTCCAAAGGTTATCATGTCTCAGTTCTGTGTGTGTGTGTGTGTGTGTGTGTTCCCCAAAGACAAATAAAAAAAGCAAACAGAGCAAAAACTAAGCTTGGCCTTGCTGAAAACAGCTTATTTACAGAGTAAAGGCTGACTAAAATTTAATCTTATGATATCAGGAATGTTCAAAGTTTACAGTTTAATGCATAGGAGGTAATACATCTTAAAAATTATCTCCCCCTTCTCAAGGCTTGGATTTCACATCATGAAAAGCAAACTTTAGCACAGCAATTGCAGCAAAGTGGGGTCTTCTGATTTGCTGGCTGCTTCAAATAACTGTTGGCCCTTTGATAATATTGACACCTATCTCCTTTCACAATCTAGTACTTCTCCTGCACTTTGTAACATATCCCATCTGTTTTTTAGGGTCACTCTTATAAGGAAGCCTGGGAGAGTGAAGAAAGGCCTGATTGATCACAAGGTCCTATCAAATGTCAAAGCTGGCCCTGGCTGACCTCCCATCTATTCAGAGCTGCTTTGATTTAATCTCTAAACTGGCTGCTTCTTCAGGCTGGGAGTTCTATCTGCAACCCATGTGTCAGCATTGAGATATGACCTGTTTCACGCTCCATTCATCTCATTTGAAGGACGGAAATTAAACTGGAGGGTGGAAGAGGGGAACTGCTCAAAATACACACACATTAACTGAAGCCTTTTGTGTGGGTGCATTATAGGGGTTTGAACAACCATTAAAAATTATATTAAAATGAAATTGATCTTTACTTCACTGAAATGGTTTAGAACTTTTCCTCCCTCCACCTCCTTCATCTAGTCTTCTTTCTTTCCTCCCCATTCTGTAGTAATTATATGAACCTGATCTCATTAAGGTTTAAAGTGAGAAAAAATTTACAATTTTTCAGTTTCTTTAAAAAGGTATCCTTTTGAAAATTCACTTATTGCTTACAAGTTGCACAGTAAATATTAAAAACAGAGCTACAAAATTCTGGTAACCAAGCTAATTGAAATATAAACTGTTTTGTTTAGCATTATTGATTTGTTTCACCTTTTAAGATTTAAAAAATCAGTTAAAACTCAAACTTTGGGAATAATGTTATGCCTATCAGGACATATTGCTACACTATAAATCTACATACCCTCTGTTCCATTTTATTTTTTGTTTCTAAACTCTCCTTGCTCTTTTTATGGGCCCCTTTATATTAGGCAAGGCTAGTAATCAAACTAAGAAAAAGTCTGATTCCTTATAGATTTATTGTAATAAGTTTAAAAGTAAACTCTATTTCATTTACTAGAGGTATCCCAAAACTATAAGAATAATATAATTATATTTTAAATGTATTGGGAAGGTTATCTACATTTATTTCTATGTTTTCATCCACTTATACGTTCATATATTTGTTATTTGAACTCTGCTATAATGCTCTCCAGAGAGGGAAAATGTTTTCTATTTTTATTTAAAAAGTATATTGTACATAACAGTAGTACATATTCAATGTAGGAAAAAAAACAAACAGCAAAGACAAGTGAGGAGAGAGAATAAGAGATACAGAGAGAGAGAGGAGAGAGAGAGAATGGCATATGCTATAATACCGTTGACTAGAGTAACCAATATTAACACTTCAGCATTTATCCTTTCCCTCTCTTTCTTTTTTTTTGGCATTAGCACACTTGTTATTTCCTTTGTATGAAATCACACTACTCCTGCTCAGGAGATGAGTACATTTTCAGGGTTTTTTGCTCACTCTCTTTTATGACTATATAGTATCACTCAATATAGAAGAGATTATTTTATTTTGCTAGTATTGTATTGATGGCAATTTAAGTTTTCTAAGTTTTTACTACTATAAATGTTATTATATAAAATGTTTTATGCTTCTATGATTTTCTCTGAAATTCTCTAATTTTGATAACAGGATGTGCCCAATTTAATATTTGTAGTCAAAAGTACTTAACCTTTTTTTTTTTCTGGTTTTTCACTTAAATACCCACTTGGATATGACTTCCTTCCTAAAAACAACTTTATGTATTTTGTTTAGTACATACTGTTTTTTTGTTTAATATTTAATATATGAGGTCTGTCTGGAAAAAGTCCAACCATTGTTAATATAATGAGAATGATTTGTGTGACATTGCTGTAACCTGGCAGCCCAAGAGAGTGGACTGGAATGCGTGTGGGTGAACAGTAACGACTTCATGGTACTAGTCAGTGGGGGCAGTAGACACCAGTGAGTGAGCATGTGTACTGTGTGGCCATCACATTCAAAATGACTGGGCCAGTAGAGCAACCAATCTGCATCAGATTTTGTATTAAGCTTGAACATTCCTCCCTGGAAACTATTCGGATGATTCAGAAGACTGTATCTATGGGCAACTGGTGATTGTCAGCTTCATCTTGACAATGTACCTGCTCATGCATCACGTCGTGTGCAGAGATTTTTGGTGAAACCCAGGTAACTCAGCCCCTCTACAGCCCAGATTGGCACCCTGTGACTTCTGACTTTTCCCAAAACTAAAACACCTCTAAAGGGAAAGAGATTTTAGACAATTGATGAGATTCAGGAAGATACGATGGGACAGCTTATGGCAATTGGGAAAATTGTGTGAGGTCCTAAGGTACCTTCTTTGAAGGGGATTGAAATGTCATTGTCTTATGTACAATATTTCTTGTATCTTCTTCAATAAATGTGTTTATTTTTCATATTATGCAGCTGGATACTTTCTGGACAGACCTCTTATGTGCATAAGAATGAGTGCTATAGTGAATTTTACTATTTGTACATGAAACATTTCACAAGACTCAAGAAAACACTTTCAAAGTCTGGTTATATGGGGAAAAAAAGGGTTTGAGCATCTGAAGCATTTAAAGAATGTCATTTAAGCATTTAATTTTGCAGTCGGGAAAAAGGAGAATGCAAGATGATTGTGTTTTTCTTGCACTGCTTCTCAGTAAGATCTCTCTTCCTGCATATCCTTATGTAAATATCTTATTACTCAAGGCCAAATGTGCTGAAAAATACATATCTTGCAAGTTAATTCATTCTTTACAATATTGGGTGGGAAGTAGTCCATTGCTTTAATATAACACTTTGCCTCAGATGTTTTTGCAATGATGGAAATATTCACTATCTGCGCTCTTTAATATGGTGGCCACTGGCAACATGTGGCTTTTGAACATGTGAAATGTAGTTAGTGCAATTGAGGAGCTGAATATTTAATTTTATGTAATTTAAATTTAAAGCAATTAGCCACATGTGGTCAGCGGCTATCTTAAACAACCAGCTTTAGTTTACCATTATTTGAACCATTGTAATAGCTCATGAAACATTGTAGATACTTAACCATTACTCAAGTTCATTTCATTGAAGAGTAAAAATTAAATGGTGAAGAACTTACAATGTTGGAATATCATAAAAATATGAACAAAAACTACTTGTGTATTGAGAGACGTGTTCAGGTTTTTTTTCAGAGAAGACTAAAAACTTAAATAAGGCAAAGGTGGTAAGTGTCTTCTTGGACCCCTTGGGTAACATGGATTGTCCCACAGTAAGATAATCTAGGTCGAAGATCTGGCTTTCACACTAAGCGCCTACTGACCAGGGGTAAGTCATTTTGGGTGGTCTTCCTTGATATTCATTATAAGGGGATTAGAATAAATGTTTTTCTTTGTTCTTACTGTGGAAAAATTCTATGAATTTCTTTTGTCTTATATGCAGAAGCAAATACTACTTTTTCCTTCTTATCTCAATAGTGTGTTACAGGCACGCAGTGCCAGGTACCTTGTAGGTTCTCAGTACGTATTTGTTGAATGAATGGATACACTTTTGTCTGCCTAGACGAACAACTCCTTTCACTGTCCTCCTTTCACTGTCCATTCTTATAGCTGGATACTTTCCACACTCAAACTTGAGTAACGTTTTTAAGTATGGATGGCTTTGATGCAGGAGAAATCTTTTGCTACAGAGTGGTAGAGAATCACTGGGCAGAGTTCTCTGCTCTCAAGCTGCTACAAGGGTCTAGTTCCAGAGATGTCCAAGAGTGTGTGAGAGTCTAGAACTTGGCTGACCCTCCCAAAGGAAACCCCTCAGGATGCTCCCACAGCCTGGATCAGGTACACTGAGGTGATGACAGAAAGGCAGGAGAGGGGACAGAGGGTAACTAAGGCTTAACTTCCTGGGACAGTCAACATATATGACTTTTTGGAAAAGGAGTTTCCATACCTCAGCAATTTAACTACCTTGATCACTAAACTTTCCTTGTTTAATATTATGGCATATATTTTCTTGTTAGATATTTAATATTACCCTCTTTGGGATATACTTAACTTTTAATGTAATGATATATTTTTAACCCAATAAGACTGTTAACTTCAGTAAAGACAGAGACACTATCTTTGTTCCTGGCACATAGTTCTCTGTATCTTACAATCCCCAGCATAATGTAACCTACTTTCCCATGATCAAACATGAGAAACTACTGTCTAAACCAGAAAGCACTGTATAGACATTAGAAGCTGTGATTACAGTATTAATTGAAGTTGTAGGTAATTTAACAATTACCCTTATTTCCAGTACATACTCTCTTCCAGGAATACAACAACTGGTTAAAATTTTCTGGGTTCCCTATAGATGAGCCCTGAAATGTTCCCAGAATTTTTAGGACTTCAATCCTACAAGATTACCTAAGGAAAATTCATTATACTCTTCACTGAGAAGAGATGATATTAAAAATTAATGACCATTTCAGTCTTCTGGGATGTGACATAATTCAGGGTAGGGGAGGAGGTCTGTCACTTTCTTTTTCAAGGGCAATTCACAACAACACTTTGAGTGAAATAAATCCCTGAAGCTTGATGTTCTTTCCATTGTAGAATATGAGTGTCGACGTCTCCTTTTAAAAGTAGCAATATTTCATTTTAAATTAGTGCATGTGTTTGCGAAAAAAGAGGTAGTGTGTTGAAAGACCTATACAGGTGTTCATACCTTTTACTTCCATGAATTTCACCACTAAAACTGTTTTTTAAAGAAATAGCTCACTGGAAACAAAAATCTAAGGGAATGGATATATCTTACGGATACTTTACCTATGATAAAATGAATAATTAAGCATTTCCAATATTAGGGAAATGCTTAAAGAAATTATATCATACTAGCAAGAAAACTCATTAGAAAGAGGTTAACATTTGGTATTTTAAAGCCTATACACATGCGTGGAAAAATGTTTATGCCATAAAGTCAAGTTAAAAAAAAAAAGCAGAAGACAGTATTTGTATTCAGTGCATGAGATGTTTGTATATAAATGACAGTAACAGTTCCAAAATGGAAAGAGTTGTTTCACTAGGTAGAAGGTTTATGTTATGTAAAGACCACAGGCTTGGTATTAGAACAAGGGCTGAATTCCAACTCTGCCACAAGCTGTGTGGTAATGACAAAATATGGAATCTCTCTGAATATATTTTTATTAGCTAAGGTGTTTTTTTTTGTGAAAATTAAACAAGCAAATCCATTTTAAAAGCCTAGAATGGTAGAATGTATAGGAGTTCAGCAGCATTATTTCCCTTCCTCTTTCCTAAATACTTGAAACTTTCTTAAAATGAGAAATTTTACTCAGATTGACTGAATTTTATAGGAATTTAAATTTTCCCTTTTTGACCAATATAAGATATTTTACTAGGCTATATAGGGTTAATAATTAATGTGATAACTCTTCTGTAATTGGTCAGTGATCTTAATATTCAAGTGGATTCCAGAAAGATATTAAATATCCTGGACTGGAGGTCAATTTCTATATATAATTGAAATATAAAGCTAAGAATGGTATATTAATTTGTGGTAATTAATTTTATGTGTCACAGGGTGCCCAGATTAAATCTTATTTCTGGGTGTGACTGTGAGCTGTGAGGGTATATCTAGATGAGATTAGTGTTTGGGTTAGGGAATCAGTAAAGGTGGGTTGCTGTCCTCAATGTGAGTGGGCATCTTACAACCCATTGAGCACCTGAAGAGAGCAAAAGGTGGAAAACAGAGGAATTTATCCCTTTTTATCCCTTTTTCCTGCCTCAATATTTGAGACAGGAAGTTTTCTCTGGCCCTGGAACCAGGATTTATACCATAGATTCTCATTTAGGAACTGAACTGAATTACACCATCAGCTTTCTTGGATCTCTAGCTTGCAAATAGCAGATCATAGAACTTCTCAGCCTCCGTATTGTATAAACTAATTTCTCATTTTCTTTCTTTCTTTTTCTTTCTTTCTTTCTTTCTCTCTCTCTCTCTCTCTCTCTTTCTTTCTTTCTTTCTTTCTCTTTCTTTCTTTCTTTCTTTCTTTCTTTCTTTCTTTCTTTCTTTCTTTCTTTCTTCCTTTCTTCCTTTCTTCCTTTCTTCCTTTCTTCCTTTCTTCCTTTCTTCCTTTCTTCCTTTCTTCCTTTCTTCCTTTCTTCCTTTCTTTCTTTCTTTCATCTATCTGTCTGTCTATAATCTATATATCTCCTATAGCTTTTGTGTCTCTAAATGCTAATATAAATTTTGGTACCAAGAGTATGGAATTGTTTCTTTAATCTATTTAGGTTTAAAGATGCTAATGGCTCTATTTTCAGTAGTAAAGTGAGCAGTGATGATCTATAGTGTGAAGTTGTGTATTGTTTATAGAGGTATAAAATACCTGCATTAGATACTCCTAATCGGTTCCTCATGAGAAGCAAGGAGGTAGTTAATACTTTATAAGATACTTTCAAACATTTTTGGAAGATTAACAAAAATAATGACATCGGGTGATTGCTCCTAGTGTTACTGACAAAGTGGCAAAAGAAAAAGATAAGCTCGGGGATTGAAATTCCCAGCTCAAGTGTGCTACATAAATGACCTAAGAGCTTCTATGTGTGCCCCAAAGGACCCTTATCTCCTTTAGCTATAGGGCTGAAATTGCACAAATCAAATGCAGAACCTCATTCTGGCACTTGCTGAATTTCAATTCAAGTTGAATTCCCACAGTGTCTACTGGTCAAGTGAGAGAATTTCTTGGAAAAGAATGGGATCATACATTGGGATGGGGACTTTTGTGAAGATTCTAATAAAACTAGGGACATTGAGCTGCTAAATTCTGGTGAGTATTCTTTACCAATAGAAAATGTCTCCCCACCTCCAGCAGAATTTTCCTTCCCACCCCCAGTGACAGTAGCATTCCCACCATTAGTGGTGGTACCCATGGTGGTATTGGCTTCTCCACTTTCATCCAAAGGGATTGACTCTGCATGCCTAAGAAAACTGTAATGGCCTCCCTTGAGGTAGTTGTCACTTAAGACAATGTTGATTCTCCTCAGGACCATCCACCACCACCCATCTTTGCTTCTAGACCTTTAACTAGACTCAGGTCTCAAAGGTGGGGTACAATGTATGACCAATGAGAAGGTGACTTACACTCCAAAAGAACTACTTGAGTTTTCTAATTTATGCCTTAGAAATCTAGGGAACATGTGTGATAAATGATACTAAGGGTGTGGGATAATGATAGAAGGAAAATAAAATTAGATCAGGCTGAATTTATTACCATGGACTCACTAAGCAAAAATTCTGCATTTAATGTTGTAGGTAACTCGGATATTGGAAAGGCTTCCAATAGCTTGTTTGATTGGTTGGCTAAAACACAGATCAAAAAGTGACCCATTGTGAGTGAATTGGGAATGCCTTAGTTTAAGGTAGAGAAAGGAATTCTAAGGCTTAGGAATGTTAAAGTAGATTTCTCACTTAAGACCTGCTTATCACACTGAAAGCGTCCAGAAGAAATACCCTTCACCAATACTATAAGAGATAAATTTGTGATGGGGACCCCAGCACCCTTGAAAAGTTCTATGGTCTCTCTTCTTGTAGGCCAGACTTCATAGCGGGAATGTAAGTCACTAAATTGTGAAACCTAAATGCAATGGGAGTAATTGGATCCCAGCATGGCAGTGGCCAAGTGGCTGTACCAATTGCCAAAGGAAAGGTCATGGTTACTCTAAAAGACTAGAGAGTCAAAGCAGCAATTAGAATAGTCTGACTCAAGTAGACCTATGGCATTGGCTAATTGATCATGATCCCTAGAAATGAAATAGGTATGAAATAGATAGGAAGCATACTAAATTCTTACTTGATCTGAATAAGCAAAAAAGTTCTAGATCAAGTGAACAAGTCCAACCTGTATCAAATATCAGAGTCATGGACCCTTAATCAATTCCCAGACTTGAGTCAGTTTACAGACCCAGAACCCTCTGAATGATGGGGAAGCTGGGCCCCCTTAAGGGAAGACCCTGGTATACTACAAGAAATTTACACTGTTAATCTTCCTCCCAGCCTCCTGCAAAGGGATCTATGGTTTATTATCAGGTAACTGCATATAGGAAAAAGAAATAATTACAACTTTCAGGGACTATTGGACACAGGCTCTAAACTGACATTAGTTCTATGTGGCCCAAAACATCACTGGGACCCACCAGTCAGCATAGGAGCTTTTGGACATCAGATAATCATGGAGTTTCAGCTCAGGTCCATCTTACAGTGGGTCCATTGGGTCCCTGAACACATCCTGTGGTTATTTTCCCAGCCAGTTCTATAATACATCATTGAAATAAACATACTGAGTAGCAGGCAGAATTCCAAAATTTGTCTCCTGGCCTATGAAATAAGGGCTATTATGGTGGGAAAGGCCAAGTGGAAACCATTTGAACTGCTCCTATATGGCAAAATAGAAAATCAAAAGCAATGCCACATTCCTGGAGGAATATGGCAGAAATCAGGGCCACAATCAAGGACTTGAAGGATGCAGGAGTGGTGGGTCTCACCACATCTCTACTCAACTATCCCATTTGGCCTGTGCATAAGACAGATGGATTTTGGAGAATGACAGTGCATTATTGAAAGTTTAACCATGTGGTGATTCCAATTGCAGCTGCTGTACCAGATGTAGTTTCATTGTTTGAGCAAAGTAACACTTCCCTGGTACCTGGCATGCAGCTATTGACCTGGCAGATGCCTTTTCTCCACACCATCCATAAGGTTTACCAAAAGCAGCTTGCTGCCAGCTAGCATTGCCCTTCCACTCTGGTCCATTACATATGACATTGTGCTGATTGGACCTAGTGAACAAGTAGTAACTACTTAGGACTTATTGGTAAGACATTTGTATGTCAGAGGGTGGGAAATAAGTCAGACTAAAATTTATGGTCCTTTTACCTCAGTGAAATTTTTAGGGATCCACTGGTGTGGGGCATGTAGAGATATACCTTCTAGGTGAAGGATAAGTTGTTGCATCTGATCCTTCCTACAACCTAAAAAGAGGCACAGTGCCTAATGGGACTCTGAATTTGGAGGTAACATATTCCCCATTTGGGTGTGGTACTCCAGCCCATGTACCAAATGAGCTGAAAAACCACTAGTTTTGAGTGGGTTTCAGAACAAGAGAAGGCTCTCCAGCAGGTCCAGGCTGCTGTGGAAGCTTCTCTACCACTTGGGTGACATGATCCAAAAGATCTAAGACCACCTGGCCACGTTGGACTTCTCATGCTTCTGAATTAATAGGCAAAGTGACATGCCTTGGTTTAATGTAGAAGGGATTTAAAGAGAGAATTCAAAGGCAAAGAAGAGAGCCACTGTATTGTCTGGGGTGACTAATTCTGACCATCAAAGGGAATTGGACTGCTTCTCCACAGTGGAAGTGGGGAAGAGTATGACTGGAATACAGGAGATGCCTAGGGTGTCTCTTAGTATTACCATGCCTTATGACTAAGGTCGATGGAAAACTACAATAACCCAGTCCAGGTAGATCTACTAATGGTCCAGAGCCTTTTGAAACAAAGGTTTGAGTCACCGCACTTCATGAAGAACCATGACTGGAAGAGTGGGTATTGAAAGAAGGAAGATATAAATATGAGCTATGGCCACTTGATTAGTTATAGAAACAGATACTAATTTTCATAAATATTTTCTCCTTTTGATGTAAATACATTTGTGTCAAATATATTTTTGTTTGTGTGTATACAAGGTCTGTCCAGAAAGTATCCATTCATGTAATATAAGAAATAGAGACATTTATTGAAGAAGATACAAGATGCAAGAAACATTTTACATAGGACAATGACACCTCAGTCCCCTTCAAAGTAGGCACCTTGGGACATCACACAGTTCTCTGATCTTTGTTTATTGCAGATTACATATCCAACAATCTCAGGTGCTCTGCTAATTGCAGGCCTTCCAGAATGTGGATCTCTTTCAACAGATTCTCAACCATCTTTGAAGCATTTGTGCCACACTTTTGCTTGTGCTTCACTCATTGCATCATACCCAAAAACCTTCTGAATCATCTGAATAGTTTCTGCAGAGGAACGTTCAAGCTTAATACAAAATTTGATGCAGATTCATTGCTCTACTCATTCAGTCATTTTGAATGTGACGGCCACACAGTATACATGGTCACTAAACGGTGTGTACCGCCCCCACTGACTAGTACGATAAAGTCATCATTGTTCATACATGTGCATTCCAGTCCACTCTCCTCGGCTGCTAGGTTACATTGATGTCACCACACAATTTGTTCTCATTATGTTAACAATGGCTGGGCTTCCTCTCTTATTCTGTTATCCTGTAACATAATATGCATTGACTTTATATCATAGCATTTAAGTATTACTAATTTTACATCATAGTATTTAAATTACAGAATATCAAAGAGAATAGTAAGCATCACTCAAGAACTTTACGTCCTCTTCTGGGGATGGGAATTAATGAATTGTCGGTTATGGCAGGATAGTTGTATCAGATATGTTCGGCAAAATTATGACCTCATTATTGTCTTTATTTGGAGATCAAGTATGGTCTAAGAAGACGTGTATGGCTGCCAAGGTGATAAAGGGTGGACTTGTGATGATTAATTTTATGTGTCAAGTTGACTGGCCATGGGTGCCCAAATTATCTCTGGATGTGTTGGTAAGAGTGTGGGTGGGTATCATCCAATCTATTGGTTCTGTTTTTCTTGAGAACCTTGTACTAGTTCATAGTCAAGATCAGTTATATACTAGCCAATATGCATTCGTTTCCCCCATACTGTTGATGTTAAGCTCTGGAACATTTATTATGTATTTTCTATTAACCTTCTGAAAGCTTCTCCCCATGGATTTAAAGATGGAATGTCTCCCAAATATAAGGCAATTTCAGGACGTCCAGTAACTCATGGCATGAGTATTTAAAAGACATTGCTCTTTTAAGTGAAAAAAGAGGAATGATACTGGAAAAAGTGACTTTTGCCACTTGATAGTAGGGGCCAGAGCAGACAAGGGAAAGATCAAACAAGAGGATTAAAATTCATTGTCAAGTGAGGCAATGCCTTGTACCCAACTTAATTACAAAAGGAAATTAGGAACAAGTGCATGTATATTACTGCATGTATTAGTGTAGAGTTTAATTGGTTTGGAGTAAATTAATGGCTGCTTAGAATATTTTTGGCAATTTGTTATAAGCTGTATAATTTTAAAACGGTTTCTTGAAAATGTTGGATAAAACATTTTAATTCACACATTGCTTTAGGAATTGATTTGGGGATAATAAAATATAATGAAATGTTTTACCTCTGATGGATGTAAGTTCTATTTGCTCTGCAATTTTTTTTTCACTTGAATGCAAATAATGAGTATATGGCTAGGATATTTAGAAGAGCTATAACTGTTCATAAATTACTCATCTCTCTCTCCATTGGGCAAACTATAGCTATTTTAAAATTCTATTTTCTTGAAGCAGTAGAGAACAAGGAAAATCCTCTAGGGCCTTCCTCTTTTACATATATATATAATATATATTTCAATTTCATATACATATATGAAATTGAAAGGCAAGGAGGTATAAGAACCTGCCAACTCAGCAAAGAAGTTATTAAAAAAGAATAGAAATCAGGGCACTTGCATTTGGGCCACTAATTCAAGTTCCATGAATTCTTGGCTAGTTTGCAATAGCAAGAGGATTACATAGGATTGGTTGACAAATGGAAATATGTCAATTATTCTACCTGACTTGAAAATTAACCACAAGTAATTCTGGGGTAAAAGTGATAGTTATTCTTCCAAGGTAACCAATAAAAATAAAATAAAGGTATTTATTAGCATATTATTTTTAAATTTGTGACTATTATTTCCCATTTGACAGGAAAATAATGTGCTTGGGAGAATCTCAAACAAAAGGAGATCTGGGCTTGTGAAACCATTTTAAGAACATAGAGGCCCTCTATCACATAGAAATTAGAATGATGTTAGACTGCGGTCCCTTCCTGGCTAGCTGGGTGTTCATTTTCTGTTGGCTTTTTTCATTCCAACTAAAATTTCCAGCTTTTAGAAATAGAGTCACTTACAATTTCCCCACTCTCCTTTTAAAACTTCCTTTGCCATTATTTTCTTTTGCAACTGATTAGGTAACAACAGAACCTAAAAAAAAAAAAAAGAAAGAAAAAAATTCTTGAATAGGTTATAACCCAAATATTCATAATTTATGCTCAAATTACCAGTCTTATTACTACTGGCAAAGCAGTGTAATTTTTTCGCTTCAAAATCTTTGTTTTCCCTTTCTGTGATTATGTTACATTTTATGGATTCCTTTGTGACGTATTTAATCTCCTTGTGCCAATTCTTCAACCAATTCTTTACCTTCGACCGGAAAGCCTGTTTTTAGAAAAGCCGTGTCCAAGTCACCGCCCCTCTGCTTGTTCTCACTGACATTTGCACTTTGATTATGGAGCTGACCACATTACACACTGAAGATTTTCACATGTGAATTCAATTCTCCCATCTGACTGTGAGCTCCTTGAAAGGAAAAACTGTATATTTTTCTTCTCTGTAGCTGTTGTGTATGTTTATGCACACAGTAGGTACTCAACACATGTTCACTTATTTAAACTAACGTATAAATGACTAATAAAAGTCATTTTTTCATTAGTGATACTTTTTAGCAACTGGGTATAGATTTCATTGGGGACTTAGGGCATTAGTAATAAGACGCCACGGCCTTCTTTTCCTGTTTGGGTTATAATCAGAGGAGCCATTTTGGCCCATCTAAAATCATGTTACGAAAACTTCTTCTCCTTCTGATTACCTCTAAAGCCGTGTATGGATTCCTTACTTTTCAATTTCCATTCTCACTTTTCAACAGTTTCAGTTTTGAAATGTAGAGACCTTTTGGGAGGGGGGATAGGACAGGTTTTCCTCTGTTTCTTTTATTTGTATTTGTTTCTCTTTTTTACAAATAGTTTTCTCCAGTGTTATTTAGATTCCTAGCTGTCACCCTTTTAAGGTCGCAGGAAAGGTAATATGAGTATGATTTTATTTTTTTAAATTAAGTTCAGAGAGGCTGAGTTGCTTGACTTCATTAAGACTAAAACACCAGACTTTTTATCCCTACTCATCCTTCTCCAAATTCAGTCCTCTTTCATCCTATAACAACTTTGCACAGCATGTCACATCACCGTAGGGTGTTTTCTCCATGAGCTGAGAGGTCAGGGACTATTAGACACTTTGGAATGGCCTGGTTCAATAACTTTATCACATGGGTCCTACTGCACTTAACCTTTAAGAGGTGTGCATGCCTATCAAGAGGCTAAGATCCACTTATCTAAGTTTAAATAGTTTATTAATCTAAATAATTTGTCAGTGCAACTGATCTCTTTAGGTATTCTGAGTATATCAGCATAATGATTAAAATAATCTATAGGAGCAAAGATTAAATTTATGTCCATAAGAAGTTTTTCCATAATCCTTATTTTGGTATGCTTAGTGCCAGATATATTTATGTGGCCATAGTTAAATGGGACAATGTGTGACATATGCCTTCAGAGACATGTCATCAATGACTAGCTTGAATTTCCCAGGTCCGTCACCAGGAGGCTGTAAATAACTCCTGTTATTTTCATCATTCTTGTCATTTCAGTATCACCATATTCAATGATAGACTTAACCCAATTTTAGAAAATGGAGATCATTAAGGGATTAATACATATAACACAAACAAATATTCTTCACTTGTATTAGAAAAATGTTACAGTATCTAAAAGAGATAAATAAGCCAAAAGATATCAGCCACACTGAAGATTAGCACCTAAGCCCTGTAAGCGAATCTCTACTTTATATTTTACTGTAATCAAGATCTTCTAAGAGGCGAACACACACTTGTTCCCCTGTTCCTGCCAGAAGTCTGAGGATGATATTCAGATGTGGACACGGAACCTTGCTTAACTCAGTCAACCACGTCTATTTTGAGCCTTTCCAACCTAGCCAGTCCACTGGTGACCAAACTCCTCAGTTATTGGCCACACAAATCCTCACATTTGGAATCCTGGCTTGAACCTGATTATTCCTTTTTGCTTTCTAGTAACAACTTTACTCATAGGCTGATTTTACCCCTACCCAGTCTGTTTCTTCTTAGAGTGCAAAAATAGTAAATTCCAATTTCTCTTCCTTTTCTGGGCATTTGACTTTGGCCCCTTCAGGCCAGCCAATCCTATGGTATTCTCCCTTTACATTATTTAGAAATCTTTCGATTGCATTAATGAAAGCCTAATTTAGACTAGCATGGAATAGAACAGACAGCACCCAAGCCTGAAGAATAAGTCCAGCGTTGTAAATTGCCACCAACACTTTTTCTCTTGTCTCTGCTTCTCTTTTCACATCTATTTCTTTTCTTCTCTCATGTTGCAGACTTGATATTTCTAAGTTGTCATGACAGGAAGTGGTTTCTGTACTCATTTCCCAGAAATTCATCCTTCTAAAATAAGCAGGAATCTCTTGGACTGATGTCAGATTCTCAGAGAAGAGTGATTTTGGTTCAAATGCCCACCCCAGGCCCAGTCAAATACAACCAGGGAAAGTCCTATCTAACCATCTGGATATAGATGGAGTTAGTGGGTTACAGATAACAAGCATTCATTTGAGATTTAAAAATATATATATTATAGTTATTCAGGAAGTACTAATTCAGGCAGAAGCCCAAACAGTGTTTAATTAGGAGATAAAGGTAAGAGGTACTTAAGAGAAAGGGAAGGGGAACAATTACATCAGTGAGGGCAGGCATGTCTATGGTGCAGATAATACAGCACAGTGATGTTAATTCTTAATGTTTTAAATTTTCAGTCCTGTAGCCATCTGTCCAGTGGTTATAATATCTTTTCCTGTTATTTTTGCAAACTGTTCTCTGGAACACAGTGTTGCTTGAGGCCCTGTCCAAAGGTTAGTTTGCCCCATTTTAACATCAAAAGATTCAAGGCATAAGACATGCAAGGCATTGCTCTAGAATGACAGCTCTGACTCCATCTTAAATTGGCTCCATTTACATTATTTTTTTACAGGGGATAATTAGCAGTTTCCAGAAAGAAAATGAGGCAGTTCCCAGGGGAGACTCTGTGTCCTATACAATAGCCTTCTATGACAATTTCTCTCAACTGTTACATAATTTTTCCAAGAATCATTGGTCTGTCTAGTCTGAGCTAAAGGTGAACATAATTTAAATGGTTTGATGCTACTTTGCTTTAAATCTTAGCTAAGTAAGATTTTTAACATCTATCTTTTGAAATTGAAATGTTTTTTTTTTCTCTCTTTAGCTTTCACAATTAGCTCAGTTAGCATTTCTACCATTTAGACAGAAAAACAAACCTCAGTTTCCTGGCTGTCTCTCTCTCCCTCTGCTTGACCATCTCTTAACTGAGAAAAAAATTCTAAATAAACCTGGTGGTCATTATGGGTGTCAACCTTGCCGCTGTCTCCTCATATAAGGGTCACAGTCTATTACGATCATACCATGTCTACCCCTCTGCTCATTTTCCTCCTTCTACTGAATGTTTCATTATCCCAAAGAGAATATATAATATTAGATGAAATGAAATCTATACCTTGCAATTTGGCATTTTGCTGAGATTACCCTTTCACTGGGCCTTGGGCATACCAGGGGTCCTTCCTCTCTTTTGATCTTGTATTCTTCAGTAGGCTTTGCCCTTTCCCTTTCTGAAAACTGTTGTGTGATAATAAAATGTTAGCTACTCTCTATTTGTCTTCCAATAGAAGCACAGCCACAGAAGACTAATTTGATGATAGATGATGGGCTCTAGTTAAAACATCTTAACTTGAATTATGATTAGAAGTATGAAAACACTAAGCAACATTTCAGAAACTCATGGTTGTAGTGATTAATAAGCATAGATTAATTATAGAATATTTAAGCTATAAACCCTTGATAAATCAAAGACTGTGCTCAGATATAGATTAACTTTCTGATGTTTTAGTATAGTGGTTCTCAGCCCTAGCTGCATGTAAGAAAAAACTGGGACACTATTTAAAAACACAGATTCTTAAGCTCTACCTGAGACCTACTGACTGAGAATCTTTGGAGGAGTGATTTTAATGCTCTTAGATATTGATGGTCAGCTAACCTGAAGATCAGTTCTTTAAGTGAAGGCCAGGAAGTCATTTTACTCGTAGATGTGCCATTGGTAGGGCAGAAGTCCACTTCACTGACCAGTGCAAAGAGTTACTCATCAGTGTATCCCCACAATCCCAGCCCCAGCTTGGTCTGCCCTCCTCATTCTTCTGTTTCCACTTGAATATCTTCCTAGAATCAGGGCCTATCCTGGCAAGTTGGAGAAGGAAGAGAATGGCTTCTCTCCACACCCAAAGTCTGGGAAGCTTTGAGAGGGGACAGACATTCTCTGTGTGGCTGCAGAGATCAGGAGGTACAAGTGAGGGGAGCACTGAACTCAAGGGCTGCCTGTCTCCCAGCCTCGTGGGTTTTTCCCGCATACTCTCTTGCCTGTAGCTTCAGCCCTCCCCCACTGGTTAAGACCAATTTGATCTTGGGCATGAACAAGAATGGAGTTTTAACCCAGACTCAGGGATATCACTTCCAGCCAGGCCCTAACGTTGTGATCTGACTCCGACAACCAGGTTTCAGGCTTGCTCTGCATGTCAGAATCTCCATTGTGGCCACCTGTCTAGTACTTCGGCCTTTCTAGATCACATTTTACAAAGTGAAACATGGGAAATCCTTCACTAGGGGCTTCTGAGATACCTAGCAAAAACCCAGATTATGAGCCTGCGTCCAGATCCATTGGGTCAGAATCTCTAGGGCTGAAGTCTAATAAAAGTATTTAAAAATAAATCTCCAGTCCTAGAGATTCAAACTCAGTGGGTCTGGGTGCAGGCTCATAATCTGAACGCCCACAGTCAAGACTTTGTTTGGAGAATCTCACAGATTCTTTACCTAGAAATCCTGGAATTCCATATGTCTCTCTGTAGCTTATATTCCTGGTCATTTTCATTACCGTTACCATTCTGACTTCTGGGTGAAAGTGTGGTATAGCACAGTAAAAGTGCATTTCTTATCAGACATGTTCATATTACCCTAAATTTGGCTGGGGGTATATTGTGTATATCAAATTTTTGGTTGCAGGACATTCTGATACCCTAGTCAAAAATATGTTTTGTATTGCATTCCAGGAAAAATTATTCAAGTTACTAACAATACCCATCCAGAAACATTGCATAATGCAACTCACTCTATGAAGTGCAATTAATTATTATTATTAATGTAATTATTTATTGTCTCTATTGAGAGTGATTAACATGATATATTACTACTATAATAATAATTTAAATGACTATAATAATAGTAACATCTGGAATTTTCAAGTCACCTTTTCAGTGAAGGGCCCAAATGTGATGAAAAAGAATAATTTAGGTTTTAAAAAAACATTTCCTAGGTGTTTTTCTAGTTACTTAGTTATAAGAAACACGTATGTACCTATATGCTCCCTATGTGGTTAAGGAATTGTTTTCTCAAAGTTGAATACAATTGAAAGTAGGATAGGGCTTTATTTCATATCAGATCAAATAATTACAAAATACTTTTACAGGCACTACTAAGGACAAATGAAGTTACATGATTGCAAAACAATCATATCTGGCTTCAGCAACCCCCCACCCATATTGATATTTAAGGTCCATAGTAAAGCTGTTTAAGATAAAATTTCTGCAAAATATTTTTTGCACCAAGGCTGATATAAGTTAGAATTGGTAAATCACAGTGGCCATTCAACTCTGAGACACAAATTAGAAGTGATACATTCAGAGATTTTAAATATGGGCAAGGGTTTTATACCTTGACTATATGTAAAGGATGTTTCTGTTTTTATAAATGCTAACTAGCAAAAAATATAACATAGCTCATCTGCATTGCCAGTGGTCTGGAGAAACCCACATAAATTATCTCACCTAAATTAGTATGCTAATGGAGTATGCACTATTACCAAGAGTGAATGAGATCATTTTTTCCCCAAATAATGGTGTTGTTAAATTGTAAAGGGAGATGGTAAGATTCTTACAAATCATTTGATGAATTTGATAATAGTAATAACATTTCAAATATTCCAATAAATAATTCCTTTGTGTCTGGATTACATTCTATCTATATATACACATAACAGTATTTTACATAAATAAAATACATGAGACTGTATACATAGCCATATGTGGTTGTAGTAGTTACATGAGGATGTAATAGTGGATATGCAGGCTTTTGAGGTATAGAAATGGTTCTCCAGTGGAATTGGGAAAATAATATCTAATATTTGTAATTCTTCACATGGACCACATTTTGTCCTTAAGATAATATTTTTTCAACACATAGAATCTTTTGTGATAGGGTTTTCTGCAACCATAGAGGTTGGAAAACTCCATGAGCAAAACAGATTGCTCATGAGTATCTATATTATGATATTCAATTCTTTACTTAAAAAGGGAGGATCTAAAAGGGGGAGAGTTCTAAAAAACCTGATGTATGTTCAAAGGTCAGCAGCGGCACTATGCAAATGAATCAAGGCTGAAAGACCCTGGCCACTGACCCTGCAATGTCCAGCCAGTACTCTGCGGTGGCGGGCTTGGTGGAGACTTGCCCATTCAATTATCTCTTCATTCCTCCGTATTATTGACATCTACCATGTGCAAGGCACCGTGCTGGGTACAAATGTCACAATGACAAGTAAGCAGTTTTCCCTGAGCACACAGACTAGAGGGAGAGATATATAAATTTATACCTCAGTGCTACATGGAGTGTGCAGTAAGCATGGTGATCAAGCGCGGACTTCAGGGCCAGACTGCCTGGGCTTGAATCCCACTTTGTCACTAATTAATTGTGTGACCTTATAGGGAAGTTTCTTCATCTCTTTTTCCTTATCTTCATCATCTATAAAATGCAGGTGTCTATCCTAATTGTTTATTGTGAAAATTAAATAAATTAATATATGGGACATGTATATTAATACGGCTGAACCACATTAATAAGGTTGAGAACAAAATTGATATTTTGTGGTCAAAAACTGTTTAAGATACAATATACAAAAAAGTTCTAATCATGAAACATTAATAAATTGAACTTCAATGTAAAAACTTCTGATATTCAAAAAATGTCATTATGAGTGTGAAAAGCAAGCTACACACTGAACCAAAGTGTAACGAGTAGTACAGTACCACTGATAGCCCGGAAACACGGTCACATGTCTCAGCTGGTCAACCCACCAGGAACAGGCAAAGACAATGTTCATGTAATGTGGATTCCCTCACCCCCAGACAAATGACTGAATTTTGGAAAGAGTCCCAATCAGGCAGGCAGTGGCAGCCTCTACATCAGAAACGCAGAGTCCTTCCATGTGGGCACAGTCTGTGGTGAGGGCTGTCTTTCCACGCCCAGTCTGATGATGGTCAGGTTGTAGCAGCTGGAGAGGTACAGGCTGGACCAGCAGCTTGCTTTCAGTCAGTCTCAACAGAAAGCAGATGTTTACTCTGGGCATCTACTTGAGTGACCCACATACTTGATCAGCAGCTGTGATTCATTTCCACAGTTCTTAACACCCCCAAAATGGTATATTTAACCCACCAGTCTTAGTTTTCCAAGTGGCAAATGAAATTGCTAGGTTACTGGCAACAAACAAGAGTCAGTAAAAATGTAACCATATTCTTCAAGGAGACAATTGTCTAGAATTTTGAAAATGACCTTGGATTCGCCCACAATCCCTTCTGCTCATTTCTATTTTTAGCTCTTTGTAGCTAGTACTGAGGCTGAAGAGTCAGAATAGGCCAGTGGGTGCCATCAACTTTTAGCTTAGCTGAACCATCAGTGAACAGGCTGAAGATTTTAGAAAAAATTGTTCTCCCAAAGAGATAGCTGTCACTTTTCCATGTAAATTCACAATATCACTGGTACCATTTCCATTTGGCCAGGAAGTTTGTTGGGTCCTTCCCACCTTGTTCGTTATTGAGTCTAAGTTCACTGCCCCCACCACCACACAAAATGGGGCTACTGGGCTGGAGTCATACAGCCTTCATGTGTCAGATGTTCAGATGCCAGCTGTCCAGAAAAGCCCAGAAGCAGGCCAATAGCTGCTTTACAAAAGGAGTCTGTGGTGGCCATGTCAGGGAGAAACCTCCAGATATGGGCTTCTGTCCAACTGGTGAAATCATCAGTCACAGAGACATTTTGCTCAAAGGGCTGTAGGGCTGTGGGGCCCCAAAAGTGAAAAGTGTACCACAGCTCTCTGGGCAGCTTCCCATATAGCTTCTTTCATTGAGACCTTCTTTAGAAAATAATGACTTGCAGGTTAGCTGACATGAAACACCACCAAAGAGAATGCCCAAATGAGGCATGTACTGTTTCGAATACCCGAGTACAATAGGGGCTAGACTCTTTTTCTTTTTTTTTGGATGGTGGAGGTTTGAAGGAAGGACATTTTTTCCTTGATTCCCAGAGAAATTGAGCATGCCCCCAAGTATTATTTTGTTACTATTAGCCCTCCTCCCCTTCTTTGCCCCTCTCTCCCCACCTGTTGGTGGGGTCAGGGCTTTTGTGACTGAAACTTTGATTCTCTAACTAGTGGGACATTCTCTGAATGAAAGCTTTGTGTAGGGTCACTAGTGCTACATCCTGGCTCACACACTGGTGGCAAACGGCAGGAGAGTTTAGGTACCGCTGGAGGAGTGCCTTGCCATGAACGGTGGGTTAGAAAGCAATGCATGTCATGCTAGTACTTCGCTACATGTCACTCTTCTGAAGTGGGGGATCCCTTCTGACACTTACGGGGTAATAAAACACAGAACACTAATTCCTCTACATTCAGAAGTAGAAGCAAAAAAACAACGGCATATTAAAATGTTTAAAAGGCCCCACACACAAAGCTACTTTAGCTTCTTTTCCCTGCTGCAAACCCTGCCCAAACCCCATTAGCTGAATCTGGACGGCTTTGACTTTCAGGGATCTAGTAGGACAGTAATCTGGATGCTTGTCTCCAATGGAGTTAAAATAGCTTGAGTCCCTCCCCTCCCCAATCTTTGGATCATTTATCATTTTCTAGATCATCTTCATCAACATTATAAACCCAATCTAGGACAGAAAGTGCCTAAATAATTGTCAATGCCTTGTTTATAGTTTCCTCTGTGATATGCCCCCCAAATTCATATACTAAAGTTCTGACCCCCAATGCCTTCATTTTGGACTTCCAGCTTCCACACCACGAGACAATATGTTCCTGTTGTTTCAGACACCCAGCTTGTGGTACTTTGTGATAACAGCTCTCCATTGGCTAACATGCCATGGGAATTTAAGTTTCTTCAGAAAAATCTCCCCAAGTGGGTAAAATCTTCCTTATGGTAACCAAGACCCACTGCAAAAAAACCCTTGAGACCTTTTGCTCTTTGAATGAATCTAAGATTGGCTCAACAGAATGTAGGAGGGCTTCCTTAGTCAGCATTACACACCTCTGCAGTCTCATCGACCAAATGAACCAGCTGAACTTCTAACAAGGCATCTGTTTTCTGCCCCAGATGGTCACAAATTTCCCTTTTCTCGTGTTCAGTGCAGGCATATTTCTCCGTAGGCATTACCGGGAAAGGGGCGGAAACCTCCTACAGTGGTGTGCATTGGAGGCTGAGGACTCGATTAACAGAGAAACACCCCTCCCAGAGGAGGGGTAGCGACAACTGGAACAGCTGTTACTGAACTTACTTTCTGGTATTCTCCCTCCACCCACTTCCCCATTTCTGTCTCATTAAGAGGCAGTGAAGAGGAAGACCATTTATTGCCCACTTGACCATATATTTTATTCAATGTTTTCTACTAATGTCCATGGACTTTCTCTATCTCTCATTAACTGGCCCACAAGGCCATCATCCTTCCTATTTCAGAAGGCAAGACCTTGTCAGCATCCTATCCTTGTTGCTCTCCATACACTTCAGGTTCCTGTTTTGTAGGATTGTTTGGTGGCCATATCTCTATATCCTGCAACTATCTCTTGTCGCTCTTCCATATTTTTAATCACCTGATGTTTATTGGATTCATTTTCTTTGATGCCTACAAGCACACAATTTACCATGAGCATGACTTGGATGGTGTATTGGAGGTATAAGCAGTCTCCTTGTCTGTAGTTTTGCCCTGGATCAATATTTGTAACTGCCTTTGCATCATCTTACTTGTTCTCTTGATTATACAGTTATGGTGATTATATCCCTTTGCAATTAAAATCTTTGATTGGATATACTTATCTCATTATCAATGATTTTCCCAAGGTAAATATATAATAAATAATCCCTTTGATACTTTTAGTCACTTTTATATTATTGTTCTTATGTTTTCCTCAACATCAGATGCTATGGCATAGTTTGTAGATAATTTCAATCTCCTGCCCTGTGAGGATTGATGATAAGCAGTATTTGTGTGTGTGTGTGTGTGTGTGTGTGTATGTTTTAATTGCATATCTATCATTTGGTCTAGAAATGTGTGTTATGAAATGACACATGAGAAATGTGTGTTATACTTAGGAGCAAAATTTACCTATCAGGTAGGTGACTTTGGGTAGATGGATCAAGATAGTAATAGGTCACATTTATGGGCTATTTCTTGACATTATTGAGCATATCTCTTCTCTTAGCTCCTAAACACAATAGTATAGGTTTATATTAAATACAAGGTTTATATTATAGTTTTATATTAAAATTTTAATTTTGAGATAATTATAAATTCACATATAATTGTGTACCATTTGGCCATTTTCCCTCAAAGGTAACATTTCTCAATATCACACTATTACAAAATCACAACTGGGATCTTGATACCGATAACAGTTCAGATACAGGCTGGTCTCCTTACCACAAGGATCCCTCATGTTGCCTTTTTTGTCCATATTCACCTCCTTCCTGCCTCCCTTCTAGGCCCTGATGCCTGGGAACGATAATCTGTTCTTTTTATAATTTTGTTATTTCAAGAGTGTTATATAAGTAAAAGCACAAAGTACTTAACCTTTGGGATTGGCTTTTTCAGTGAGCATAATTATCTGGCAATTTATCCAAGTTGTTGCATACATCAATAGTTTGTTCCTTTTTAATCAATGACTAATATTCCAGGGTATGGATACAGTCCAGTTTGATTAACCAGTCGAAAGATATCTGGGTCATTTCCCATTTGGGGTTATTATGAATAAGGCTGCTATGAACATTCATGTACAAATTTGCTTTAAAACGTGCCCACGATTTTATTTAATTCAGAGATGAAGAGGCTAACAGGTCAGGAGACATTGCCACTAAAAAGAGAGTTTATCACTTACAGTTCCCAGGAGGAGGAGAGCGCACCATGAAGGCCACGCAGGGTCGCCCCAGAGAACACTGAAGTCAGTTGCAGGCGGAGTGCGAGCGCAGGGAAACTGCAGGAAGGCCTTTATCGTAGTTTTCAAGGGAAGGGTTGGGCAACGTAGTTGAAGCAAGCAAACCAGGTTAGGACTCCTTTGAAAAACTTCAGTGGGCTCCAGGGTGCAGAGGCTACCTGATGCCTGGCCTTGGGGTAATTAGGGCAGATAATAGTGCCTCAGAAGTGTAAGAGCAGCCTTAAAGCTGGACACAGGTGGGGAACTAGGGTTTTAGACTGGTTCATTGGCATATGAAAGGCAGGCTCCTGGGCGGGTGCTTTGCTATCTCTAGCAATCTGCAAACCATTAACCAACCACGGGAGGGGCAGTCCATCTCTAGTCAGCAAGGCCCCAGAACTCAAAACATCAGACACTAGAAAGCATGGTTCATATACAGTTTTTGTGTGAATTTAAGTTTTCACTTGTCTGGGTTCAATGCCCGGGGCTGCAATTGCTGGGTCATAACGTAGTTGCATGTTTTGGTTTACATGAACCTGCCAAACTGTCTTTCAGAGGGCCGAACAGTCTTACCTAACCTCCGGAAATGTAAGGGTGATGCAATCCCTCCGGACCTGTAGATTTTAAGAAGTGTGTTGTTATTTGTATTATTAAGATTTTAGGCTCCTGTGTCACATAATATGTTTTTACTGAGTGAGTGCAATCTGTACACTGAGCTGGAACTTAGGAAAGATCCAAAAGTGACTGGGAGGTGACTTTGCTCTAGGAGCCTTCATTCCCCAGTGGAAGCAAACCTTAAATGAGGAACAAGAAAGATTAAGAACAGGTGGTACGTGGGAGTTCAACCAATGTGCAGTGTAGGCGAAATGGAAGGGGACATTGATTCTGGGGGTGTGGATGGAAGGCCTGACATAAGTAGTAATTTCTGAGCAGTCATTGAAGAGTGAATATAATTGAAAAGTTAAAAAAAAAAATCCCAAGAAATTAGGAAAGGCATCCAGCATTACAAAATTCTGTGTTCCGACAGGATTAGAACACTAAGGTGCAGAGGGATGGATCCAACTGTAAAAGTGGGAACCAGACTTGAATAAACATCATGAGCAAGCTAGAATGGCCTATGAACAAGCTGGGCCTCATTAAATAGCTAATGGGAAGCCACTGAAGTTGGAGAGAATGGATACCACTTGACCTGCATTTTAAGATATTTTCAAAGTTATAATGAAAAGTCGTTAGGTCAAAAGTGGAAAGATTTGAGGAGCAGCTATGTATTATGACAGCTGAGGTGAGAGATGCTGAGAGCGTGAGCTCATTGTGCCATTGTGATACTTTCATTCATTTTTTAAAAGTCAACAAATGATGCATGTTCCTTGCAAGCAAGTCAGACAATAATGGAAAGAAAGGAACCACAACCACCCATAATCTCCTTACTCAGAAATAACCACAGTGAACATTTGGTAATGTTCTGTTAACATCTGATTGTAATCTGTATTTGTATATATGCATGTATATGTAATTTTGAGCAGGTATTAGTCATGCTATGTGTAATGTTAATTTTTTATCTACTATATGTTATGCCACTTTTTAAGTTTATAAATTATTTAAGATCGCTTAAAATTATTTCCATTGTTTGGAAATGCCAAACTTAATTAACCCCTCCCCACAGATGGATATATAGGTGGTTTTGTTTGATTTTTTTTTTCTTTTTAGCAGTCTTCTTTTTATTCAAGCACTTCGCAGATTTGAAATCAAATATAAGATTCAGAATCTGTTGTGTTCCCCTCTTGCCCAGGCCCACGGAAGAAGGAGTGGGGCCTCCAGGTAAGACACCCTGAGAAGCTCATGACCCTTTCTAATGGCATCACTTTCGACTGGCCTTGCTCCATCTCTCAACCCTGAAAATGGCATGACTCAAGTTGAATTAGAGACCAATAAGCTTGATATTATCTAGCTGCTACAAGGTCTATTCAAATTCTTTTGCCTATGGTGAGTTCCCAAAACTGTACTGTGTATTCAATTATCCAGGGATCTTTTTACAAAGAAATGTGCTAAACATCAACCATAAAAGATTGTGATTCAGTAGGTCTGGGGTGGAGTCAGAAAACTATATCTTCTCCAGGTCATTTTGATACACAGCCAAGGTGAAGACCATGATTATAGACCTCTCTGTCCACCTTTTACTGGCACAACTCCCTGCACTGGCTCCAAGTTTGCTAAAGTGGTGCTAGGATACTCCACGCTAAGCTGAAGCTGAGTGATGGTGATCTGATGTGCTCTTTCACGCAAGGTTTGGTGTCCTCAACTGAAAGGGAGCCAGACTCCTAATGACCACTGACAGGTTGAGGGCAGAGATAGTTTAGAAAAGGGGAGTTTTTATAAAAACCTGGGACTGGGCTTCAGTGGATATCCTTTCAGTTGTTGATCTCCTGCTTTCCAAAATTATTTGCTGATCTCTCTAATTGGGTGATGAAACCTGTGACATCCTTACCAAGAAGGAGATAAAAATGGACAACCAGACTGTACATGAGTATCTCTTTTCTGCATCCAGGTTTAATGTGGGTGGGGTTTTTATACCGTGATCCTGAAGAAGACATGATAGAAGCACCTCGAAGTAAGGGCAAAAGGGCAGAGACAGAAAGGCTCAGGTTGCTGAGGACAGGTTTTACCTGATGGGCTCTTTGGGGTGGGGGGCAAGTCTCTCAGATACCGTGAAAAGCACTTGTCCCAAGGATCACGTGAGAAGGTCTGCAGAAGTCTGGTGTCTGTACCATGCAGAGAGGCTGTGCCACCACTGGACGCTGAATGGGGTCCCAGGGTGTGTGCCTTCTCCCCCTGCCTGGCTGTGTCAGTGATCTCTGCCAGCTCAGAGTAGAGATGTGTCCTCCTCCTTCATGATTCTCTTCCATGCTTCCATCAGGACAGAGGTATTCTGTAGACATTTCTGTGATCAGTCTTTGCCCTATCCCCCCATTTCTGCTTTCCTCCTTGGGTCTATATAAAACTAGCCTATGTTTGCTCCCTAATTCTGTCTTCACATCCCCAAGAAAACATCTCTTCCTCTGTGGTCTATTACCAGCTCCAATCTTTTGTCACTTCCATCACAGGGGCTGACATTTTCTTTTATGTGAAAAGAAGACAACAAAACTTTCAGCTCCAGCTACATGCTTCTTCATAAACCTCAAGCAAATTGCTTAGCACAGGTTAATTTTCCCACTCTCCAAAGACAAATGCTAGCATTTTCCCAACACTGATACCTGGAAAGCATCAGATTAAAGTAAAATGATTAGTCACACTTTAAAGAATGGAGAAGGATCTGCAGCATCAATATTCATCTTGCAAAATCTGTGTCAATAATGTGGCATAAGAAATGAAGTTATTGCATAAAAAGATGTTGTTACAAGAGGGGATCGATATATCCTGTTTGGGAAATCAACACTGTGACTTCACCTCATCATTTATAATGTATTAGCTAAAAGGTTCAAAGTGTCTCAGCCAGGAGATATGCCTTAAATTCTCTGGATGAACATTAGCAACATTCATTTATTACCCACCATGTCCAGATATTCTGCTTAAGTTACTCTCATTGAATTCCACAACCTCCCTGGAAGGGAAATCATAACAGACCCCATTTTTCAGATGGCAAGTTCTCAAAAAGAACCTCAAGTCAAGGTCAATACTAATCAGAAGTTGTTTCCTGAGGTCTCTGCATTTACCCACATAGCACCATTTTGGAGAACAGGACCAATAAAATGGCATTGGTTCGGTCAAGATAGCATAAACTCTAAAACAAAGTGGAGTCACTTATGTTGACCAAAATGGCTGTTAGCCAGCCATGACACTTCGGTTCAAGAGGGAAACTGCCTAACAGAGCAGACACATCTGGCAAGGAGACACACCTAAGATATCTGCACATGTGATCAGAACAGCCGTGACTGCAGAGTGGGACCACCCATAGATAGGCTCCTGGGGAAATTCCCCACTTGGCATCAAGGATGCCAAGACATTTACCAAAAAGACCCAGAAGGGTGGAGTACAGCACTTTCAAGGTATAACTGAGGCAGGCTCCAGACCACTGCTGGAACAGCTGAGCTCCATACACCAGAGTGCTGCTCCATGTCATGCTGATCTCCCTAGCCATCGGCTGCTGAGTGCTCTGCCCTGCTGGACTGAGGACTTCGTCTGCCTTGTTGCCCACCTGACTCTGGGGGTCCTTCTTTGCAAGACACTGAAAACTCCCTTGCCCACTGTGCTGTCTCCTGGACCCACAGACTGAGACTCTGGGACTGGGGTTCCTTATCCAGCATTGATTGCAGTGTGTGTGTGTGTGTGTGTGATAATTCTCTTAGATTGTTGGAGTGTAAGTAGGATATTAACATATGTTGATGTTCTACTTTAAGTGAACCTACATTCAATAAAAGCTGAGTGAATAACATAGTTACTGTGTGTGACTCTTGCTTATTCCTTGGTGCCAGGCTGCTGAGCAGGCAGCTAGCCAAGCAGTTGCCCTGCTGTCTTATAGGAAAGACCGTATCATGAACCTATGCTCTCGACAGCCATGGGTCTCTGCGGTTCACTCACCCACGCAGACCCGGGTTTCTCCAAGCTTGCAGTCGTTGTGGCTGCAGCTGTGTTGCTTGCTCTCACGCTTTCCTTTCTCTCTACTCTGTGTGAGATTCGCTGGCAATGTCTGAGGCAGGTCAATCAGTTCCCATAGACCTGATTATAATGACTGTTGTGGGTGGTTGTTGGAGAAGTGAATAATAGGTTTAAAATAAGAGAAAAAGAAGTAATGAGGGACAAAAGTTGACTTGACAAATCTGAGCTCAGAAAGAGATGTGTGTTTACACAGTAACACTGATTCAATCTACACAGGGTGGCTGTGCTCAGCACTGAACCTGCTGTATTTTAGGAGGTCAGCCATTCTTTTCAACTAAATCAAACATACAGAGAAGCATCTTAGTAGCATTTTGAAGATATGTAAAAACAAACTATACCAAAAAATTAAATTTACTTTTATTCTTTCCATCTAGAGACCAACTCTTAATGTTTTGGCATGTATCCCGAGAGAGAAAGAAAGAGAATGAGAGAGAGAAAGAGAGGACAGGTAGAAAGATAGATGGAAATATTTCATAAAATAGAGATCATAGATTATATATAATTATCTTATTTTTTTCAGTTATGAGCATTTTCTCATGCATCATCCTTTGAAAACATGTTTTTAATAACCTAATAATACTCCATTAGATGAGCAAAATTAATTGAATGACTGCCCTTTTGGGGAGCCTTTTTATTATTTCAAAACTTCTTTTCTCATAAATAATAATTCAGTGGACATCTGTGAATGTGTAGTCTCATTTACATTTTGAACTATTTCCTTATAATTGAATCCCAGGCTTATGATTATGGCTTTTGTTTTTCTCAGCTCTTGTTATATGCTAGTAAATTGCTTTCTAAGAATTCGGTGTTAATAAATACTTCTAGCAGCAATACCAGCAGTGTTTAAAAAATGACTTACATATTATTATTTAAGAAAATTAAGTGCAAAAACATTATATAATCATTTTAACTTATTATAAAATACTTTTAAATTTTATTTCTTTAATTTTTGTGGTTTAATATTGCCCAAATGTTTATTAGCAATTATATCTCTTTTTAAAAATTAGCTGTTTCATGTGTCTAGTCACTTACCTAATTTATTTTCTTCCTGTTGATCCTTTGGTTGTTAATTTTTTGGCCAATTTATAAATTTGTATTTAATTTTGTTCAATATCTTTAAGGCATATTAAAAAGCTGAAGGTAAAATAAATGGGACCAAGAAAATTCATGTAGGTAAATTTTGAACTCTATTACATGGTAGAAAATTTTTAAGTATAAAAGTACAACTAAATAATAAACTACTGGGGACAAATATATATATAAAATAAAGCTATAAAGAAAAGACTAAAGAAGGGTAAATATAATTTTTTGTTTAGGTTACTGTTTCTCAACCCTGGCTGCACATTAGAAGTAACTGGGGAGTTTTTAAAAAATATCAATGCCCAGGACCCAGCCCAGAACAATTAAATTAGAATCACTTTCTTCAATGTCTTAGCTAAGACTTAGAGAAAATAAATACTTAGTGCAACATTGAGGAAATAGTGTCATCATTTCTCAGCATCTCAAGGTCTTTGCTTCTGCAATTATTCTCTCTCTCCTGCGGCATTAATTTCCTCTTCACTCTTGGGTTACTCTCTGGCATACACACATGCCTTAATATTAGCATGTGTGTATGCCAAATGAGCATCTTAAAAGAAACAATAAAACAAAGAAATAAAAAAGAGTCCCTTGATATTATTTCTTCCTCTGTCCATCTACTAACCAATTTTCTTTCTGCTTTTATAGCTCTTGTCTTGGAAACAATTGTCTACACCTCAGCCCACTGGACTCAGGCCCACATCCCCAGAACTGCTCCAAAGCAGTTTTCAATAATGTCAGCAGTAATGACCTCCATCCTACCAGACCCCTGTAGTCAGTTCTTTGACTTTTTCATGTTCAACTCCTCAGTGACATTTGATGCAGTTGGTCACATCCTCCTGCTTTTCCTCCTGTCTCAGTGTCCCTTCTTATGCGAGTTCCTCCTCCTCTGCCTGAGCTCAAACTGTTGGCTACGCCCACAGCTTAGACCTTGGCCTTGTTCGGTAATTGTCCTGTCCTTTATGCTGAGATGCTGCAATAGTCCCTAGATGTAATTCTGGGCTCATTCAAGATTTTCATTTCCTTAGGTGAGCTCATCCTGTTTCATACCTTTAAATATCATCTATATGTTTTTGTCTCCTTAACTTTTGTCCTCAACTCTGATGTCTCTCCCGAACTTGGACTAAAATATCAAACTACCTATTCCAAATATATATCCATAAAAACTAGAGCAGACAGCCCCAGACTTAAGATGGTTGGACTTAGAATTTTTTTCAGTTTACAATGGTGTGAAAGTGATATGGATTCAATAGAAAACATACTTCAGATTTTGAACGTTGATCTCCTGGGTGAGTGGTATGCAGTATGATACTCGTGTGATGCTGGGCAGCGGCAGCGAGCCACGGCTCCAGCCAGCCACGGCTCCAGCCAGCCACGTGGTCATGAGGGTGACCAACTGGTGCTCCTCAGTTTAGCATTAAATGAATTTTTTACTTACAGTATTTTCAACTTGCATCGGGGTTATCGGACTGTAACTCCAACAAAAACCAGGGCACATCTGTATTTGATTTTAACCCCAAGCTAATTCCTGCCATTCACGCAATTGTTTAGGGCAAATAACAAAGGCATCCAGTTTGTCAGAAAGTTTTCTAGATGGGCCTTCAAATTATAAAATGAACCAATCACTTCCACCGTATCTGCTAATTATATTATCTCGACGTAAGACATGTCTGAGCAATGCAACAGCCTCCTAACAATTCTTTCTGCTTCCGCTCTTTATCTACTTAGAGTTTTCCTAAAGCAGCTTGATTCCTACAAAATGTAAATCAGATTGAGCCTCTTCTTAATAACCTTCCAATTGTGTCCCTTGGCTGAACTCACCATGGCCTAGGAGGACATACAAGATCTGGTCACTGTCCACACCTCTGATGTCATTTCCTACTACTCATCCTTGGTGGTGAGACTTCAGACCCTCTTCCCTTCTTTCAGTCCCTGGAAATGCCTGGTCCCTGTAGCGTCCATGTCTGTGTGCCAGCTCTTCCCTCTTCCTAAAACGCTTTCCTGCTAGATTCTGCCTCAGCTGGCTCCTTCCTTTGAGTAATTCGATTCTCAGCTCATATGCTGCCTCCTCCTCAAAGGGCCGTTCCCTCATCATTCCAGCTCATAGCATGTTTGCCTCAAGCCACCACCACATTCACCTGCTCTCCATCTTGATTCATGTGTCATGGATATAAGGTTATTAAATTTACCCGTGTATTTGTATGGTCTCTTCCCTTCCTCATTAGAATATCAGCTCCAAAAAAGTGGGAGCATTGTGTTAATCTCTGCTGTATCCTTAATATTAGCACAGTGCTTAACAATTACTAGGGTCACAATAAGTATTTGGAATGGATACATAAATGATAAATTAAACCAAACTTTCTACTTTTTAATGTAAGAGTGCCTGTGTTTTGTCCTTATCCTGGATGCTGGGTAAGTTTTTCTCTTTTTCAATTTTATTTTCAAATCTTGATCACTGCATAAAATGTTAGAGTCACAGCTCATTTTCTGAACATTAAAAATTGGATTCGTTCCAATATTATTTCTTTATAGAAAACAACCATAACTAAGGACGTAATCCCATAGTGTTCCTTAAACAATTTCTCACGCCTCTCCACCTCGGTCTGCTTCTGGTCGGTACCGGGAACCTGTGTTACTTCCCGCAGGGTGGACTCCAAGATGCGTGCCACTCACTTGTCACCCTCGCTGCACTCACACTTCCCTACTTCCCCCAAGTTTTACTCTTTTTCTTTATCATCCTTCATGACTTTTATATGCTCTGCGAAAACATGCATTCTTTTAACATCTCTCTAAGATGCTAAAATAAGGACACATCATCAGAAGGCTTTCCTTTCTCTGACATCCTATTTGACTTCCCCGCCTTTGCCAGCGTGGGCCCATCTTTTGAAAGAAAGCTTAGGGGGTTGGTTAGTATTGACAATTTGAACCAGATGGCCTGGAGACACGATGAGATGTTGCACTAGATGTAATTCTGGGTTCAATCAAAATCTTAATTAACAGCATTGTTCTTATTTATTATACAATTTTCATCACGGGGTGTGACACTGATTATGTGTTATACACGTGCAGTTCTTTGGGTGAACAAGTCACTTAAGTATAACTCTAGCAAAATACAAAATGTTATTTTAAAACATAAGTGTACCTAATTTAAATGTTCCTGAAGTAAATTAAATGGCAATTTTGTGCTGTTTTTAAGAGAAAGGATTTACACCTACACCGTAAATTATAAAGGAAGCTGCAGTGTTCTTAGCACCCACCTCATGCTGTTTCTGTTAAGAATTCCCAGAAGGGCCCCTTAGAATATACTAGCAATTGGGTGAGTTACAGTACATTCTAAAACATTTTATGCCACAGAGAAATAAAAATAAAACATACTATATAGCTAAATGATAAAAAATGTTATTTCAAAAATTAAAATTAGAACTTATTTGATGGTTTGTTCTTCATATCAACATAGGATTTCTGCCTCCACTCCATATTGAGTACTTCAAAAGGGAACATTTAATGGCACAAACTGTCTTTTTCTGGGTGGCTGAATACAAAATGTCAAAAGACCAAATGTTATCCTTGACTCAAGTATCTGTGACATTTGAAAAAAAATTAGACTGTCGTTAAGCTAAAATATGGTTATATGACCATGAAAATAAATTGTAAAAAAAGTATGTTATTCTTGCTCTTTTGTAATAAAGTACACATGGTACAGAGTAAAGGTTTCATGGTTTATGACAGAATCATGGAAAATGAGTCATTCCTCTGAATTCATCCTTGTCTTTCCTGGCCCAAAGGCCTTGGTCTGAATGCTGAAGTCCTCAGATTTTCTGGCCATGAGCAATGAGGCTTCAGACCCGTTACCCACTGCAATTGACACCTTCCTGAATTTACCCTTTGGAAATCCTCTCCCCTTCTTTTTCTTTCCCTTCCCTGTCTCCATTTTTTAACAGCACTTTAGCTCCCTTTCTTTTAGCATTTTTCACAGTGTGTCCATATTCTCCATTATCTGGTGGGATCCTTCAGGGCTGGGACTTGGTATTAAATTTATTTCGGTATTAAATTTGCCACCATAGGATTTGCTTGTAGTAGGTGCTTCCTAGAACCTAAATGAGATTGGATTACCAACCTGGGCAGATATTCTATTTGCTTCTGAGAAAGGACCTCGGCACCTTTTCTCCCTGCCCCCACTCTCAAGCTAGTTCTTAGGACTATATCTAGACAACTCCTGTGTACTTTGGCTTAAACTGGTCCTTGCTTCCAGACTTATGAAAGTGTACTTGTGCCCCTACATAGAGTAGGTTGGGACTTTTCACCTTCTGAAACTTCTCATCTTCTGGTATGTCTGTTAAATGTATAAGTTCACCCTACCTCACTTATTTCCTCCATGCTGTTTGTTAAATAAACCAAGATGTTGTCTTGTCAAGCCTCCCACACTCTGGATTTTCTGACTGTGTCTCATAGTATTGTTTGATATCTTTTAGTGTTCTATATTGCCTGTAAATTGGGTAGTTCACTCTAGATGCCTGAACAGATTTGGATTTGAGATTTTGGCAAGAATATTTATTAGTTCATATTGCATACTTCCAGGAGGGCTACATAATGTATGGTTTTCATTTTTTTGTATGTAATATTAGTAGCCATTGATATTTATTAATTAGAGCCAATATTTCATTAGGATTTGTAAAATATTAACATTATAATTCTATCATTCTATCTTTACTTATTAGTTGAAATAATTATGTAAAAAAACCTTCCCTTATCTACTATTTGGTTATAGGAAAGGCAGAAAAAATATTTAAATTTTTCTCTTTATTTCCTGGTTATCAAATAGTGATTTAATCCCATAGTGTCTTTCAAAGACAAACAACCAGTGAATTATTTTCTTAGTATCATTATGAATTCATGGATTTAGGCATATTGGATATGCATCAATGCATCATAACTATTATTTCACTAATGCTGAAACGTCCTCTCTTCAGCAGGTGGAAGCCTTTTCATTTGGCTCCTGAATATTTTTGACTCGATCACAGTTCTGACCTTCAGGGAAGGGGGAAGGACCCAAAGATTCAGTTTAAACATAATTGGTCAATGATATACCAGCTATGTCTATGTAGTGAAGCTTCCTAAAAGCCTGAAAGGAGGGAGTTTAGAGCTTCTAAGTTTGTAAACATGTGGAGGTGCCAAGAGAATGGAGCACTTAGGGAAAGCGTGAAAGCTCCAGATTCTTTTCCCATACTTTATTCTATGCATCTCTTCTATCTTCCTGAGGTATATCCTTTTATAATAAACCAGTAATATAGTAAATAAAATATTTCTCTGAGTTCTGTGAGCCACTCTAGGAAGTTAATCAACTCGAAGGATAGGATCACTGGAACCTTCAAGCTACACCTGGTTGGTCAGAAGCATAGGTTACAACCTGAACTTATGACTAGCATCTTAAGTTGGGTTGGGCGGGGGCAGTCTTATAGGACTGAGTCCTTAATCTGTGGAATCTGGTAGTATCTCCTTGGAGAGTTGAATTGTAGGACACCCAGCTGTTGTCAGAGAAATGCTTAATGGTGTGGCAAACCCCCAAACCCCAACACTGCCATCTCCATATACGCATATTGGAATTTGATGCAGAAAGTTTAATGATGTTTCAGGAATCATCCATTTCTCTGAGACAGGCATTTCATAAAAAGCAGAGATATTTGCCTTTCTACTCACTGCTATGTCTTCAGTACCTAGAACAATGCCTGACAAATAATTGGTTTCACTAGAAATTACTTGACAGTAGTTTGATATTAGGTAGCGTGATTCCTTCACATTTGTTCTTTCTCAGGATAGCTGTTGCTTTGTGGGGCCTTTTGTGGTTCCGTATACATTTTTGAAATATTTGTTCTAGTTCTGTGAAATATGTCATTAGAATCTTGATAGGAAATGCATTGAATCTATATATTACTTTGGGTAGTATGGACATTTTAATGATGTTAGCTTTTCCTATCCATGAACACGGTGTGTGCTTCCACTTATTTGTATCTTCCATTTCTTTCTTCATTGTCTTATAATTTTCTGAGTACAGGTCTTCTACATCCTTGGTTAAGTTTATTCTAGGTATTTTATTCTTTTTGTAGCAATTGTGAATGGCATTGGTTTCTTAATTTCCCTTTGTGTTAGTTCATTATTGGCATATAAAAATGCAACTGATTTCTGGATATTAATTTTGTATCCTGCTACTTTGCTGAATTCGTTTATCACTTCTAAGAATTTTCTTGGTGGAATCTTTGGTGTTCTCCTATGTCTTTTGGGTGGAGCATTTAAGCCATTTACATTTAAGGTGATTATTGGAAGATATGTATTTAGTACCATTTTATTATTAAACTATTTTCCTCCTTTGTTTTCTTTCTCTTTTTCTTCTTCTTTTTCTTAAAACAAGCCCTTTGACATTCATTGCAGAATTGGTTTGTTGTTAACATACTCTTTTAGCTTTTGCTTGACTGGGAAGCTCCTTATTTCTCCTTTGATTTTAAATGATAGCTTTGCTGGGTAACTATCCTTGGTTATATGTCCTTGCTTTTCATCACCTTGAATATTTCATGCCACTGTCTTTTGGCCTGAAGTGTTTCTGTTGAGAAATCAGATGCCAGTCTAACTGGTGTTCCTTTGTAGGTAACTACCTGCTTTTCTCTTGTGGCTTTTAGGATTTTCTCCTTGACTTTAAGCTTTGACATTTTAATTATGTGTCTCAGTGAAAGCCTCTTTGGATCCAACTTGTTTGGGACTCTCTGAGCTTCTTGGGCTTGTGTGTTTTTTTCCTTCACCAGATTAGGGAAGTTTTCAGTCATTATTTCTTCAGATAGGTTCTCAGTCCCTTGCTGGCTCTTTTCTCCTTCTGGTATTCCCATGATACGGATATTGTTACACTTTGTGTTGTCCAAAATGTTTCTTAAGCTCTCCTCATTTTTTAAAATTCTATTTTTCTTTTTGCTGCTCTGCCTGGGTGTTTTTTTCTACCTTGTTTTCCAAACCACTGACTCAATTCTCTGCTTCATCTAACCTACTGTTTATTTCTTTCCATGTATTATTTATTTCAGATATTGCATTCTTTATTTCTGACTGGTCTTTTTTATGGTTTCTATGTCATTTTTCATACTGTTGAGTATCCTTATAATCATTACTTTAAACTCTTTATCTGATAAATCGCTTGCCTCCATTTCATCTAGTTCTTCTGGAGAATACTCTTATTATTTCATTTGTGGTGTGTTTCTTTGTCTTCCTATTTGGGCTGCTTCTTTGTATTTGTTTATATATATTAGGTAGATCTGCAAAGACTCTGGTGTAGGCCTTTATCAAACTCTCCTTGTAACTGGCCCTGGGAAACCTGTTTGAAGCTATCAGTGACCCACTGCCACTGTTCCAAACAAGTGTGGCTCCTTCTGCTGGGCTTAGTTGTGTGCAGAAAGAACCAGACTGCACACTAAGGCCAGCTTGTACCAGCACCATACCTGGGGGAGGGTTAGTTGAAACCTCAGAGCTCTGCCTTAGTTAAACTAATTAATGTATAGCCTTCAGCTGCAATCAGCAGCTTAAGCACCACAGGGTGGGGTAGAGTAATTCCTGTGGGCAGGGCTGTTGCTTCACCTCAGGCTGATGACATTTGGAGGGGGTGCTCTGCCTGAGAATGATGGCTTCTGCAGTATGGGGAATGACTCAACACTGGGATTCTGGTGGGTGTTTCTTCAGTTCTCTCCCTAGAGCCACCAACCCCAAACTCTCATCAAACATCTCTAGTCCACTGTGCCCTCTCTCTGCCAGAACCCAAGGTAAGTGGCTGCAAACAAAATTTTGTGCATCGCGCTTTAAGAAGCTCTATGCATTAACAGCCAGCTCTCCCTGGCAGACAGAAACCCTGCTGCTCTTCACAGCTAGATCTTATCTGAGTTCTTTTCTGGCTCTGGTGCTGTAGGCTTGGGAGTCAAATTTGGGGTTTAGAGCCCACACTTCTCAGGGAAACTCCCCGGCTGCTGAAATATCCCTCCAGAACTTTAGTTGCAACCTGTTGGAGCCCAGCCAGCCCTCTTGTGCTTCCTCCACACTCCCTACCAGTCTCATTGTGTTGAAGTGGCTTCTTCTGTCAGTCCTTGGTCATGGGCTTCTCTCCAGCTAGTGTTCACTTGGTTATTCAGGATGATTTCTCTACAATTCAGTTTTAATTCCAGATTGATCTTGGGAGGAGCTTAATATAGCTTCCACTTACTCCTATGCCATCTTGGATCATGAGCTCACTCATTTGTTCTGAATGCAGTGGTCACTCAGTCCACATGTTCACTCAGCAGCATCTACCACCCCCCACTAATGAGTACAGTGAAGTCATCATTGTTCACACATGTGCATTCTGGTCCACTCCCCTTGGCTGCCAGGTTACATCGATGTCTTGCAAACCATTCTCATTATGTTAACAATGGCTGGACTTTTTCCAGACAGACCTCATACATTTTCAGATATACAAATGATGAAAGAATTCATCACTAGCAGACTAGCACTAGAAGAGAAAGGTCATCAAGCAGAAGAATAATCATACCATATAGGGATTTGGAAATACATAAAAAATGAAGAGCATAAAAATGCAAAAGAGAATTAACTTTTAACCAAAGGTCATAACAATGTACTGTGAAGTATATAACATATGTAGAAATTATATGTATCAAAACAATAATTCAAATGCTGGGAAGAAAGAAATCAAGGTATATTGTTGCAAGGTTATTACACTATATGTGAAGCAATATAATATCACTTGGGGATAGATTGCTAGAAGATACATTCTATGAACTCTAAGATAATGAGTAAAATAACAATAGTTATTGTAATAAATGAGCAATGAATAAAATAAAATTATGAAAAATACTTAATCTTAAAGAAGACAGTAACAAGGGAAAATAAAGAACAGAAAAATAAATAGAATACAAGTAGTAAAATAGTAGACATAAATACTTACCACATATTAAATATAAATGGTCTAAATAGCCCACTAAAAGACATAGATCCCCATGTTGTATTTTAAAAATTGCCCCAACTACATGCTACCTACAAAACACCACTTTCAATATAAAGAAAATAAAATAGGTTAAAAGTAAAAGGATAGGAAAAAGATATACAATGGTACCAGTAATTAAAATAAAGCTGATGTGTCTATATTAATTTAACGCAAAGTGGGTTTTTAAAAAAAAATTATTACCAACCAAAGTAAAAGAGTCATTTCGTAATGATAAAGGAGTCAATCTACCAAGGGTGCATAGCAACTCTAAAGATTCATGAATTTAATAATAAGCATCAAAATACATAAAGCAAAAACCAAAACAAATGTAAGAAAAATATGCAAATTCACAAATACAGCCAGAGATTTTAATAACCACTTCTCAAAAATTAATAGAAGTCATAGGCAAAAAATCACAACACTATCAACCAATTTAAATCACAGGACTGTTAACCACCTTGACCTAATTCACAGTATAGAACATTCCACTCAACGACAGCAGAAAACACATATCTTTTTCAAGTGTGCTTGAAATATTTGCCAAGATAGACCATATCATGGGTCAGAAATGTTTCAATAAGTTTAAAAATCACATCATATAAAGTGTATTCCCTGACTATATAAATCACAATGAATCAATGATAGACAACTGGAAAATCCACAAATATTTGGAATCTAAGTAATGCACTTCTACATAACTTTTGAGTAAAACAAACAAAAAAACACCCTTAGCAAATTAGAGTACTTTGATCTAAATGAAAATAAAGCCACAATATATCAATATTTGTAGACTGTGACTAAAATAGTACTTAGAGGAAAATTTTAGCACTAAACACTCATGCTAGACAAGAAAAAAAGTCTCAAACAAAAGATCTCAACTTCCATCTTATGAACCCAGAAAAAATAGAGCAAATGAAATCTAAAGTAAGAAGAAGAAATAAATATAAAGATGAGGGTAGAAATCAATGAAATAGGAAATACAACAATAATAAAGAAAAATCAGTGAACTCAGAAGCTGATTCTCCCTTGTCTGGTTGCAGAACTGTCAATTCAATTGAAAAAATATTGAGTACCCACCGCATTTGGCACTGTGCTGGACACTGGTGAGATAGCTCAGTGAACAAGGTAGAGCTGGATCAAATGAACTCGACTGTGACTTAAAAACATACAAGGACAAAATATATACCAGAGCGACAACTGAGTGATTACTTAACATGAGTATAGTGACTACATTCCTCCCCTTACTGAATCTACAGGGGAAGCTAAGGATAACCAGGTGTTACCCTAGAGACCTCTAGGTTCTAACTTTTCTGTGCTTCTATAACTGACAGACCCTTTGTGAGTAAAATGTTCTATCTTTAGAAATGTTCACACAGTTGATCCGGCCTTAGTCAAACCCTGCAGGCTTAGGAGTCACTCTGTCCCTGTGAGGCAACTTGGTATATTTCTGCTCTGCTCTGTTTTGATCTCTCAGTTTAACCCTCAGAGCTGGTCTTCTTCTTTCACTTCCAAGTTCCTTCTGAGGTTGTATTCACAAGCCTCAGAAGGAACTTGAATTCTTTTTCCATTCCTTTGTGAGTGCAGGTCTTGGTGCTAACCTCTTTAAGAAAGTGTCCCTGAAATGTATGATTTAACACAATTTCTTCTAATACTACTCTGTGTATCCAGCTACATGACAGTGATGATATTTCAACTCTCTCAATCCCATTAAGAGCTGTTAGTGATGATTAGTAGAGTAGATATTGCTCCTGTAGTAGCTGTTTTCAGCCTATAGAAACACACAGAATTTAGGCAGTAGTTTATAGTCATGAAATGAGGTATGCGTACTCTTAGATCTTTTATGATTACCGTCGTAGCTTTGTTGAAACTCAGAATTTACATGTGTGTTGGGCAAAAGAGCCAACTAAGTAGTTAGAGAAAAAGAATTACTTTTCATTCTGGAAAACCAAATAAATAGCTCCTTTCCTTTTAAAACAAACTTTTAGATCTGAAAGTCTTGAAAGGGTCATCCGGTTTAGCCTCTTGTCTCTTCACATGTCTCTGCCAAAACAACTATTTTTAAAGATTCTAGAGATGATGAATTCAGAACATCCCTTTTATATTGTTTTCAAGTTCAATTTTTTACATAGCATTTCTGTTTCCAAGAAACTCACAGCCCTGTAGAGGAGACAAATATGTACACTGATAATTAAATACAGCGAGGCACATGTTAATGCCAGAATGTAACAATTGCTACCAGAGCACAGGGTCAGACAAAGGTTCACAAAGGACTCTTGGAAAACGTGGAGAGCTTTGTAAACTTGCAAGCACTTCAAACACAGGGCTGGGTGAATCTTCCAATTTTAGCACATGTGCTATAACACCTGCTCCTACTATGTTGTTAAACTTGATCCTGAGGTGGGAAGAGATTCTCATTTCCTCTCATCAGCTCCTCTTTCTGACAATCCTTAGGTGTATAGATGAGTACATAACCATGTATCTCACAGGCAAAGCATAATTATACTGAATTTCTAGGTCTATGCTGGAGAGGAAAAGAAAGGAACTTATTTTTATCAATATGAAAACTTCAGTGTGTTTTAAGTTTGACAGCTCCACGGATCTTCAATGTAACCATGCTCTGTTTAGCAAGAGTTGAGTATATGAACTCTGTCATCTGAAAGTTTCTTTTCTTTTCTTTTCATCAATGATGTGGATCCCAGCTCTCAGCGGGATCTGGATGTTTTGGCTGCAATGGACAAATTCACACAGACTACCCAGTCCTGTGGAGGAAAAGGGGATGATGGTTCAGCCACTCTCTCAAGAGAAGACTGCTTGGAACCTTTCCTTGACAGGCTTTTATTGCTTTTCTGGGCACATTACATTGAGGATGATCCTCATTTACTATGCACAGGTTCACTTTAGGCAGTTACAGAAAACAAAGGGCAGGGTATTGTTAATTACATAAAAGAGGAAGGATATTTGCAAATGTAAATGGAAAAGTGGTTAAGCTGGTTACACTCATCCTTGGAAGGTTTAGCATAGCTTTTAGGAAGTTACTTTAAAGATAATGCAATGAGGGCCTCATTCCCCACAGGAGAACCTATCTGTGGGCGTGGGTCCTCTGTGCTGGACCTCGCTCCCCACTGGCCTTTCTGAGTGGGAGCTGGGTCCACGCCACACAGAATGGTCTCCTATACGTCACACTCAGAGGTGCAAATGTTTGATTCCCAAAGCACAGTGACAATGACTTCTATCATGAAAGGTCTGGAGTCTACTATTTTGATTTGTTTACTGATGAGTTGGGTATGAATCGGGCCATAGATTATTTTTGAAATCACCCTATTGGCCAAGAGAACTTTTCTCCAATTGAATCTTGACACTGTATTTGAGTTTCCTAAATGGGCCTTTCCTTGTAGTCTAAATGAGACCATCTAGCTATCAATAGGATACTGCTCCTTTGTACCCCAATAATTAGACAAACAGGAAGTTTAATAGAAAATGTACTGAATTGGTTGAGTACATAACTCTCTCATTATCCTCTTTATCTAGTTGTCCAATGTATTTTTCTATGAGAAGTAATGAATCATCTCTTTCTAGGCTTCATAGATGTCTAGAACTCAATTATTCACTGTGCTGTGGTTCTTGTTTTCCCAGCTATCAGTTTTTGTGACAGATACTACTGCCTGGCAACCCCAAATCTATGCTTCCTTTTGAAGAAAGCCCTTATTTTTGTTCATGGCAGCAGTGTGTTAAGCCAAACTTTACATCAATTACCCAGGATCCCTTATAATAAAGGGTGCTCATATAACTCTGTGTTGGTAAGTGCAAGTCACCAGGTGACATTGCTGAGACAGTTATTACTTTCTTGATAAAACGGGATAGAGTCAGCTAGCATACAATTTTTGCCCTTCACCTTTTATCACTTATCTTTGTCTGAAGTGAAGGATTAATGACTAGTAGAGAGGAGTCACCACTGCAGCCATGGAAATTAAGGCCACATTCTAAGAAGAGTAGATCAAAAGTTATTTGATGCCTCATTCCTTAATGACTTCCTTGAGCAATCAAGCTAGTGCTGGACTGCTCACCTCTGGACTTCTTGTCTCTGTAAACAACAAATCACTGTTTGCTTCACTCATTAGGGTTGAGTTTCTGTTACCTTGAACTGAAGGCACGGTTAACTGATTGACTACTTCCCTCTTTTCTTTGAACAGACCATTTAATATAAGGAACCTTTGGAGTTAGACATTTGGACTCAAGTTTCAATTCTGCCTCTTATTGGCAATGTGATCTTGGACAAGTTATTTTACTGATTAGTTTTTTTATATGTAAAACAGATAGTAATACCTTGCTCTTAAACTTATTATAATATTAAGAGTTTATATTAAAACATTTTAAGACAATGTATATAGCAAATGTCCTCTCTGGTATTATCTCATTAAAACATCATTATTATCATAATGTACAAATACTTGTTAATTCTGGACTCTAAGAGGCTGTTTGCTTGGAACATACTTAGGATAAATTCCTAGAATTCTACCTCATTGCACAATGAAAAACACAAAAGCTAAACTGTGAATAAATGAGCCATTGCTTTCTCATAAACAAAAGCCATAAAAAAGGGAGTACAGATCTTAAGAAAATTCTATTCACTAAAGTAGAGTTAGTTGATTTATATTCTATCCCTAATCTCCATTTCCTTGAAATTGGTGTCAGAAAAATGTCCACGGGGAAAGAAATGGATATCAGCTATAACAAACCTCCAAATAATAGATCTCTTTAAATTGAAATGAAATAATTCCTTTTAGAATAGGATAAAATTTTCCTCACCATAAGTAGGAAGGGAGCCAGGAAGAGAATAGGCAATTTAGTTTCCAGTACCCCTGGGTTCTAAACTCAGTTCCATCACCTACTAGCTGTGTGACCTTGGCAATGTTCAAGGTCAGTAAGCCTCAGTTTCCCTTCAAGGCATTAATTTTTCAAAAGAGTGTACATATTGGGTGTCTGACATAGTCGTTTAGCACAAAATAGGTATTTAATTTTAAAACAAAGCTATTATTATTTTAAGTAAATACAGAAGGAAGAATAGGCATTTATTTATACCATCACATGCTGTGGGCCATTCTGAAGCACCTGCGCTGCTGGACATAAAACCTCCCATTACAGTGTACTGTGGAACCAGTAGCTTTCAGGGACACTTTGTGACATTGCATAAATCCAGTAATCCAGAAAACCCAAGCCTGCTTTTGAGACTACCATCAGCTGCAGGTTGATATCCCTAAAACATTAGAACTCTTTGTACATCCTTGGCCATTGGGAAAAAAACTCACTCTATGGAAACATCTTGGAATAGCCATCCCAACCCACAGATTAACAAGAAGTGAGAAAATGACCTTTAGTAATCTTAAATATAATTTAAGTTTCCTAGGTACTTCTTTTCCATTAAAAAAAAGAAAGAAGGAAAGAAGGGAGGAAGGAAGGAAGGGAGGGAGGGAGGGAGGAAGAGGAAAGGAAAGAAGGGAAGGAAAAGGATGGGAAGGGAAGGAAGAAGGGAGGGAACAAGAAAGGGAGGGAGGAAGGAAGAGAGGAAGGAAGGGAGCGGGGAGGAAAGAAGAGAAGGAAAGGGATGGGAAGGGAAGGAAGAAGGGAGGGAGGGAGGAAGGAAAACACTTTTATTAGGATTATAGGTAAGGGGAAAAGTGCATACAGTGGAACTATTCTAAAATATCCTTCAGACTGCTGGGTGGAGAAGATGATCCTTTTCTGTCATGGGAAAATGTTCTGATTAGCAGCTGCCTTTGCTGGTTACCTGAAGGCAAACTCCTGAAGGCAACCAACCGTCCACGGACTGGTGTAGGTGGAGGGAGCAACACACCATATATCGCCAAGTTTGTTCCATCCACTGGTACGAATAGCAAATAACCAAACAGAATGTTTGTTCACAATTGTTGTCAATTACTTGTGAGCAAGGATTTCATAGAATAGCTTATTGAGTCAAAAGTGTGTCATTAATGCCTAATTAAGACATCATGCCACCAAAATGAAAAAAAAATCATTCATGAATCTACTGATATATTACCATTTCCAAAATCTGTGACTATACAGAATGCTATTGATAATCCCCATTTCCTATGGGAAAACCATCTGTCAATGTGATATGGCAAGTTGTGGTATTCGACATTGTACTTTTAGTCATTTAAATAGGGCTTGAAACAGTATCTTGCAGATATTTTTAGAGTAACTATTTATTGATTAATCAGACTCCAAGATACTGTATAGGCCCCCAAAAGAAACCTCAGTGGGGAAAATTTATTTTGGATCTTCAGTGAAGTAATAAAATTATGCCATCCTTGATCATTATTTTTCTCAGAGTGCTTTACTCTCCTATAAATTACAAAAGAAATTATTACAATTCTACAGTGTTTTATTTTTGAAATGATTATGTTTGTTACCACTTACAGAGTTTATTTAGTCTTTGGTTAATTAGCACATCCCTGACAACCCCATACTTTGTCCTTGTACGTACAATGGAAATGCAAACTGAGAGTTGTTTTTTGGAGAGTGACAAGCTGTAAGGGCTTCAGCAAAGAAGCTATTTGAAGCAGGTCTTTACAATTAATTTGAATTTACTAGGCAAAGAATGTGGAAATGGGTCAGAAATAATGACATGTGCCGAGTCACAAGCTATGATACAGAAGGGTGCGTTCAGAGAATGGTGAGAAGTCCGATGTGACTGGAGTATAAAGGACAGACAGGGAAGTGGAGAGACATAGGAAAGGTAAGAAGGTGGAAAGATAAATTAGAGATAGATTAGGTTATCTCAACTAATCATGACAACATCACTAACAACTGCCTCTATTTACTTAGCACCTACTCTACTAGGTATGATAAGCGCCATATATAATTTAATATTTTCAAAAGCTCCATGAAGACATTATTAACCTCTCAATTTCATGAGTGAGAAAACTGAGCCATCAAAAAATTACTTTCCCAAAATTACACAGCTAGTAAGTAATGAAACCGTAATCCAGCCCATTGAAGCTGGTTTCCTGAAATGCTTAGGATATTGATTCCCAATATGCTATGAAGGTCCTTCTGGTCTGTACCAAGCTATTTGCACATTATTCTGTAGGCATGGAGAAGTCAATAGCGGGCTTTGAGTAGGGGAGTGACTTGGTATCGAAGACAGTGGCAAGTGAAGGGACTGAGGCAGAAGACTGTCTCATGATAGCCATCTGTCTGCTTGTCTATCTGAATAATCTACTGTTTGGGGATGAATTGGGCAGAGGAGATAGGGGTAATCCTTAGGTTTCTATATTGAGAGACTGGTGGAACTGTAGACCACTTAACCAAGAAAGAGCATACTGTAAGAGAAGCAATGTAAGGAAAAGGAACCATGAAATTCACTTTGGACCCAGTTAGTTGGAAATTCCCATGAAGCACTAGAGACAGTCAGCATTTGGATATCTTTCTTTAAGCTCACTATATTTTGGGTTCATGGTACCTGGAATAATAAAAATGTTACACATTTTTTCCAAAGTCTAAACCTGGTGTCTAAAGTGAGATGAATGACAGTGTCACTAAATATTATGACGGTCCACCTCTGCAATACATTAAGGCTGAGAATCATTGGGAGTGTTAAGACTAATGATACAGAACATGGAAAGGAACATGACGTTTGTCTGTCTCAGGCTCCAGGACTGGTGTAAGAGATGACAGAGGAGGAGCCGGGCTCCAAGTCCCCCACCTAGGTATGTCTCACTCTGTCAGCATGCAAGGCTCCCTGGGACATACAGGAGTAGGCCATTGACTGGCCTTAGAATCATCAGAGGAACTTTTAAAACTGTGGCTTCCCAAGCCTGGACTTAATAAATGAGTCAGTCCTGTGTACCAGAGTCAGGAATCTATACCCTTAAAAAGTTCTACAAGTATTTGTCCCTCACTGCCTGGCTTATTTCACTTAGCATAATGCTCTCCAGTTCCATCCATGCTGTTGCAAAGGGTATAAGCTCCTTCTTTCTCTCTGCTGCGTAGAATTCCATTGTGTAAATGTACCATAGTTTTTTGATCCACTCATTTGCTGATGGGCACTTAGGTTGCTTCCAGTACTTGGCTGTTGCAAATTGGGCTGGGAGAAAATGCAGACAACTGTAATTGAATAACAATAAAAATTAAAAAAAATAATAAAAAGTTCTACAAGTAATAAAAAACAATAATTAACCCTTATAACAAATAACTATATGTGACATTACCAGTATATTCAACAAGAAACATTTGTTCAATGCCTGCCATGTACTGGATACCATGTTAAGTGTTTATGATGCACAAGTAAAGTAATACATGGTCTCTCTGCTCTGAAGGAACAAAGCAAACAATCTTTATTTTGCACCAGTTTTTATTCTCTTCCATAATTTGGAATCCCAGAGGGGTCTTCTACTCCTGTATCTCTCATGTGAAAGTTCTGCCGGGGAGGGCTTGAGGTGTTAACTCCTAAGTTAATCCCTTGATATATATATGCCATCTTCCCGCCACCTACATGGTTACAATTATGCCTTCTTTTTGGGTCCTACCCCCAATCTCAAGTACAAGGAACTTCTTTTTTTTTAATTTTAATTTTTTATTGTTATTCAATTACAGTTGTGGGGAACTTCTAAAGGGAAGTTAGAAGGTACAAAGTGTAATAGCACCAGATTGGAAAAACTAAATGAAATAAAGTTCTAAAAGACAAATACTGATGTCAAGTAGTTAAATTGGAGCGAGCAACTAAGGAGCAGCAATTATATAAGGTAAAATCAAGAAATCAAGATCTAGTAAGGCATAGTGGACCAGACACACAAGTAAAAGAGACAAGCCTTGTAACCATCTAAGGGAGCCCGAGGGTAGGGGATATGAACAGGAAAGAATGAAAAGGTCCTGATGCTTTTTCTATTTGTGGCTTAATGTTAATATTCAGCTTTGATACAGTATAAACAATCAGTGAGGAAAGCTAGAAGGCCAAATTAGAAAGAGAGAGGGTCCCCTGAAAAATATTTTTCAAAATTGGATATTTCAAGTAAGAAAGACCAAATGACAAAAAGCCCAAGTTGCCTCTCAATGCAAGGCCATTTTTGGCTAAATTTTTTGTTCTAATTAACACTCTGAAAGGGCAAATTATTTTGAAAGTGTCATGAAGACAAATAATTATACTTTTTTATTATGGAAATAGGGATCAAATCCATAGCAGGGTGCCTTAGGAAAATAAATTTCCCCTCCCTATAATTATAATAATAATTGCAATATGATAACTATATTTATTAATTTAAAATATTGACTAAGTACCTTCTATCAGCCAGATCCTGTTCTAGGTGTCAGGGATACAGCGATTAATATGACATGTCTGTTTTTGTAGTTTTATAGTCTTGTGGGGAAAGGCAGACACTAAATATAATAAATAAGCAATTTGTTATTGCTTATTCTGAAGGCTGAATAAGTGAGATGACAAAAAGTAAAGCAGGCTAAGGAGGGAGGCTGAGGAGTGCTGAGAGCAAGGAATGTCCTTAAAATAGAATAGTCACTGGAGAAAATGAGGAAGGCAACCATTCTGATTCCTGAAAAGAACTTTCCCAATGGAGGAGATAGCCAATGCAAAGGGTCTGAAGCAGAAATATGCCTTGTGTGCTTGAAGATGATTAAAGGGATCAGTGGCTGGAGGAGACAGAGGAAGGGTAATAGCAGAGGAGATTGGGGAAGGGATAAGGAAAGAGGGCAGACCGTGGGGCTGTGTGTTTTCAGGGAATTTGGAATGAACTGTGGAGACATTAAGGAGTTTCAAGCAGAGGAATAGTGTGATCTAACTTCTCTTTACGACAGTCTGGCTGTGAAAATAGACTGTGGGAGGTGTGGAGATGTTAGAAAGGCCAAATGAAAGTCCCTGAGTGTTTGCTAAAATCCTGTCCCTATGCTGTGAACCTCACATAAGATTCTACCATAAGACTTTGAGAAACAAGATTGCATTTTTCTGATGAGGAACCTGAGGCTCAGAGAAGTATCAGCCCAGGTCCCATAGTTGTTAACATCTGTAGAGCTCTGAACGCCATGAGTTTAGGTGTTTTCCACACTGGGAAGGTACATCATTTAATAAATACTCACCTGAATCTATGGGGACACAGCAGTGAGCAGGGCAGACATGCTCCCTGCAGCGCCTCCTGGAGGAGGTCGACATTTAGAACTCTACCAGACTAATAAACCTATGATTATAAATTCTGACTAATGCTCCAGTGGGAAGTATAAGCTATTATGAAAATGCATAAGACTTAATTTAGGTGGACAAGACAGGAAAGGAAAGGCCTTGCAACAACTGTGACAAGCTGAAACCTGATGGAAGGGAAAGAGGTGAAGGAAGATTGTTTCAGGCAGGTGCATTAAAGTAGCAAAGAAATTAAAATTTCCAGAAACTGGGGAAAGGCCAGTGATGTGCAGAAGCGGTGAGTGGGAAGAGATGAGGTGGAACAGTAAGCAGAGGCCAGATCATGCAGGGTCTGGTTTGCCATAATGTGAAATTTGGATTTTATCCCACATACAATGAGAAGCTATGAATGTGTTTTAAGCAGGAGGTGGCATGACTTGATTTATATTTTTTCAAGATCATTTGTGATTTGTTGAAGGAGGGTTCTTTATCTTTTAACATTTTTCTTTTTCTAGGGCCATTTTTACTGAGACCTGGAAGACCCTAAAACTATGACAATATAATCAAGGTGAGAAAGAGACAGAGATACTTTTAAGAACAGCAAGAAGCAGCCCAGCTTGATGACTGTGGAGAAGGTCTTCAGACTGATGTTTACCTGCCCTCCCAACTACCATCCCACAGGCCTGTCTAGATAGATGGGAAACCAGTGGAACCAAATGGGGATCACCCCACATCAGTGAATGAGAAAAGATGGGAGGCTGGGGGTTGGAAGGACAGAGAGTAAAGGGAAGTGAGGCCATTCATAGAGGTGGAGTTGTTTTGTAACGAATGGGAAATACATGCCCCCCACACCCCCAAAATACGTAAAAAATAGAGACACAAGGACTCAAAACTACTAGGAGCCATGGAAGAGATGAGCTGAAAGAGTGGAGGAATCACGGTGGCCTTCACCTCACAGACCCTACACACACTGGAGACTGTAGAACACAATGAACTAAATTAAACTGAAGGCAACTCAGGGAAATAGCAATCTCCCCAACAAAAACAGCACTTACTGATAGTTACCATGCATGCAAAGCAATTTGCCTGAATTAACACATTAATCCCCACAACATTCTGAGGAAGGAGTTATTATTGTTCTCACTCTACAGAGGAGTTAATGGATGTGCAGGGAGATTAGGGAACTTGTCCAAGGTCATTAAATTCAAAAGTGGTGTTTATGTAAATGCCATGTTTTCATTTCTTTCTGTACCACGTGCACTGCAGTTTCCCCCTCATTTTCGTTTTAGGGTTGATGTCCAATAGACAACTGATTGTTCAAACTGCCCCAGCCTCACTCACAACAGAATCTGGATAGAGTCAAGCAGTGTGAAATTGCAGAAATTGTATCTTCACAACTCTCTCTCTGAATTGCCCCTACTCCACTTAAATCCATTGGAAATACTCTGGTATAATTCCTCGGGGCTAATGACAAATTACTGATATAATTTACCTTTCCTGTCAAGTGACCAGTAATAGCTCCAATGCCAGGCACATGATCCTACTCTTATAAATTATTGTTTTAGGTTTGTTTTATCCTATTTTTCAGTTTTTAGGAAATGTATTTTAGTTTTTATATTTCCAAGGACCTATACTACTCAAGATCAACTGATGAAACCATAGAAAGTAGCTGCCAGTGAAGACTCATTACTGCTACTGGAGAATGTGGGGCACAGATCCAAAACGAAGATTAGGCTCTCCTCCCCTTTACGGAAGTAAGATTTTCTGCATTGGTTGAGTGCTTTCCACCGTCACTGTAAAACTGAACTACTTAATCAGTGATATGGAAATATTTAGAACATTCAAAAAAGAAACATATTAGAAGAGGAATCAGCATGTAGAAAAACATATCTCTTTAATTTCTACAGTTATAATTTTTATAATTACAGTGTCTTGCAATGATTTTTAATATGTTTAAACTCATAGCCACCTGAATATTTCTTATTAGGAATTTGCATACTTACCCAGGTATTATAGTGTTTACTATGTATCTCAAATCAATATAATTCTACCAGCAAGCACAGCCTCTATTCTGTCTAAAACAAATTATGCTTGGCATGCAGAAAATAGAGATGCAAACACAATACATATTAAATATGGGGTCAGGGAGTAGGTAGACCAACAAATAGTTAGAATTCAAAACAAATGAAGTAATTTTTATAAAATTGGTTGCAGGAAAGATCTGCAAAGAGTTAGAGAGATAGGATTTCCTGGAAGAGGTGCTATTGAGTAGAATCTGGAATAATGATCTGAATTTCAAGTGTACAATATTGGGCAAATATTAAACCCTCAAGAAATATTGGATACATAAACAAGGTTAAAATCTAGTGGGGTGGTATAGCCACTTTGGAAAACAGTTTAATGGTTTCTTACAAAATTAAATATACTCTTGCCATACAATATAGCAATTATGCTTTTTGGTATTTACCCATAGGAGTTGGTAACTTATGCTCACACAAAAACCTGCACATGGATAGCAATTTTATTCATAATTTCCAAAACTTAGAAGCAACCAATGTGTCCTGTAGTTGGTGAATGGATAAATAAACAATGATATACCCAAAAAAGGAATCTTACTCATCCCTAAGAAGAAATAAAATATCAAAACATGAAAAGACATGGAGGAAACTGAAATGTCTATTACTAAATAAAGAGGCAAATCTGAAAAACCTATTTACATATGATTCCAACTACATGACACTGGGAAAAAGGCAAAACTATGGAGACAGTAAGAAGATCAATGGTTGTCCGAGGTGAGGGGAGAGATGAATAGGTGGAGCACAGAGAATACTCTGTATGACACTATAATGAAGGACACATTGAACGTTAGCCCAAACCTGTAGAATGTGCCACACCAAGAGTGAACCTTAATGCAAATTGTGGATTTTAGGTGATGAGGCTTTGTCAATATAGGTTCCTCCATTGTAACAAGTGCAGCACTGTGATGGGGAATATTGATAATGGGATAGGCTAGACATGTGTCACGGCAAGGGCGTAAATAGGAAATCTCTGTGCCTGCCCCTCAATTTTACTGTGAACCTACAACTGCTCTAAAAATGTTTTTTTGTTTGTTTGTTTGTTTTAAATAAGAAAAATCTAGTGTGTAAGAAAAAAAAAAAAACGGCTCAGGAAAGAACAAATGGGAACAGTATTCCAGACTCGGAGAGATCATTCTCTGCATCCTTTTACTAATAACAGACCTACAGTGAGGCTGAAAAGGGCATAAATGAAATGTAAGTGTTTGGCGCTCAGAAAATGATGAAACAATCGGCAATGATTTGGCACATCAAGGAAGTGTGGTACTAGGAAGCATTTGCAAGCGTAATTTAGAAGATGGGATTTTCTCTCTCTCAGGGGATGGCTTTACCATCTATTCAGTTGGACAAGTATGATTCCTAGAAATTGTGTTTGACATCTCTCTCTCTCTCTCAACCCTCCATGGGTTCTGTTGACATTATGTCCTAAGGCTGCTAAGCAGTTCACTTCTCCCCATCCCCATCCACCACCGAATGAAGACTTTTTTCACATTGGCTTCTGAAAAATTCCTTCTAAGTGGTTTCTCCACATCTACCCATACTCTTTTCAATTCTGCTCTCCAACTTTCAAAGTAATTTTTTTAAAAAGCTAATCTCTTATTTTTGCTAAAAATTATAAGTGGTTTAACTTAAACACAGCACAAAAATCCTTCATGATTTGTTGCCTGCCTACTTATCTTGTCTTATTTCACACCATTCTCATATATCATTCCACTTTGTGATTCTGAGAAGTTATTTAGTCCTTGTCCTTTTAGTTTCCTCATCTATAAATATACATATATATATAATAAAAAATAAGAATATCTCATTGAGTGGTTATACAGATTAAGTGGAATAGTTTCACACATTTTTAGAATGGTGCCTGGCACACAGTACATGTTCAATAGGTGTTTTTGTTGAAATTAATTAACTACTTAATTAATATTTGCCTTTTAACCAGGAGCTAATCTCTTTCCTTACCTTGAGGTTTAACTACTCTCATTCTGGAGCCATCAGCTGATGTCTATTATATGCCACCATAATACTGAGTAGCTAATTATTTCAAAAATTCCCTTTCTATTTTGTTTGAACTATTTTTTTATACAGGAAGGACAATTTAATTGCTGTTATAGTCCTTGTTTTTATTATGATAACCAAAAAATAACCTTCCAAAATTCAATTTCGGGAAGTTTGTAAAACAACTTACGAGAAAGAAGTGAAGTGCTGGCTCAGTGGCAGCATTCTGGACGTGAGCTGGAGACCGAGTGGCACTGAACTGCAGAGACAAGCGCGGACGCTGTGTTCTCTGATTCATGGGCCATCATAGAACTGACTTTTATTTAAATTAAAGTAAATGTTTAATATTGATGAATAAATCTTCACAACTTATCTCTCAACCCTTTTATTTTTTATCATTGGATTATAGAAATAATGTCACTTTATAGTCTTAGTGAGTATTCATGTGAGCAATGGTTTTAAAACTACTGTTAGGTACAGTAAAATTTCCATTCATTTGGACTAATCAGGGAGGAGAAACTAGTTTGAATTTAATAAAAAGTCTAAAATGATTTTTACTATTTTTAAATGTCGCAATACATAAAACACACTAACTCCAAGCTCTATTAATGAGACATTGCAAAAGATTTGTAGTTAGTGTAATGGTTGCTTTAAAATGCAATTAGTATCCAAACAAGATCTCAGAAGAAATGTTAAAAATACTTAAGGGAACAAACAGGATTCCTTCAAACCAGTTTTCTAAAGTTGTACAAAATTATATTTTACCTTAGAACTATTTCAAATTACCACAAGTTTCAGATTTATAATGCACAACTAAGGATTTTAAACTACATTACAGACTTTGTAGGTGAAAAGCTTAAGCAGGTATTTTTTATTTTAATTTTTTTCTTTTTCTTTTTTATTGGGGTGACATTGGTTAATAAAATTATATAGCTTTCAGTTCTACAGTTCTATAATACATCATCTGTATGTTGTATTGTGTGTTCACCACCCAAAGTCAAGTCTCTCTTAATTATCAATTTATCCCCTCCTTACCCTTTTATACCTCCCCCCACTCCCCTTTCCCTCTGGTAATCACCATACTGTTGTCTATGTCTATGAGAGTTTTTTTTTTTTTCTCTTAATCCCTTCACCTTTTTCACCCAGCCTCCCTCCTTACTTTTTAAATAGTGGCTTCTTCATGTGTTCTAGGATCTTTTGAGATTTTAATGACTGCACATCCTTAAATATGATTACAATTATTGGCTCAGTTAAAGTTGAATACATGATTACGTGGGAGTATTTCAGGAAATAAGTTAAGATATTTTAATTCAGTAATTGACAGTGATTAATTCTATTTTTCTAGATTGTTTTTTTGTTTGAATTTGAAAAGTTGGCTTATTATTTTTTCTTGAACTATAATTGTGTCTAAATTATGCACAAGGTTCTAAGTTTTGAGTTAATTATATCCTAGTGAACTCTTTTAAATCAAACCCAGAAATTTCAAGGTGCATACATCGTAAGAACTCATTAAATCCTTTAACATGTGTCTGGGTAGAAAACTGTCATGCATGATTGATGACAGTGGTTTTTTGAAGCTCTTTCATTTCTGTAGTGCCAATCATTAAAGGCATTGAAATTCATCTCTATTGAAGAATTTATAGAGATTAAAAAAATTAAAATTATGGTAGGGAACTTCTGGTCAATGCCTTTAATCCTAACTTCTTTAGGAAACACAGTCATTTGGTTTGAATTATTTAAAAATGTAGGCAAACAAAGTGTCAGATAATAATTGTTTTTAATTAACATATTCATATATACCCCAAAATGAGAAACAAAATGGCATAATAAAAAGTAGAATGAGAAATTCGGAGGGTGAAATTAGAATGTTGCAATTGTTTCCTAAAATAAGTGGCTGTAATGAAAGGTTTCTTCATTTACCTGCCCCGGAATTCACTTTAAAAGTGACATGGAATTCTTACTCAAAAAAGTAAATGTAGAATACGCATTCACTTTTCATTCCTTTGATACTATCTAGAAATAAAACCTATTTTTTTAAGAACCTACCATAAACAATGAAGTGAACTATGAGGCGGGGTTAAGAGAGAAAGGGAGAGAGATAAATACATTTTTGGAAGAATAAAAGCAATTTTGTACATGTCGATGTGTCACTAGGTGCAATAAAGCAAAGAGAGTCGTATTTCATAATATGCGTGCAACAGACCTTCAGTGGAGTCAGGAGGCCAACTTCCTGGGTAGAGGGGTAGAGACAAGGGCGAGCTAAAGCTCAAAAATGTGGATACTGCACCGGGTGACCCCTCTCACATATCCCTAACTCATCTATAAATGGAAAAGAACGTTAAAACAAACTTGTATCAGACTTACTATTAGCAATATAGAATGTAGATTAATAAAACCATCTATTTGGAAAACTTTTTTAAACATGATGTTTGCTATGTAACTGAAGTATATTGATCAAAGGTGAAAGTAAAGAGATAATTTTAAATATGTAAGAATTCATAAATTTTGCATTATATTCACCCTTTCTGAGAAAGTTTTTGAAGAAAAACAGTGTATAAAATCAAGAAAGAGATGTTATGAGATAAAGGGACTCCCCTGGAATAAAGCAATCATGTTGCTTTAAAATGAGGGCTTTGAAGCAGGCCTGGAGAAAAATAATCAAGGAAGTTCCATTTGATACACATCCTTGTCAGCCGTCGGTAATGTTAGATATTTTAATTTTAGCCATTATAATGATTTGTAGTAGTAACTCATTGTGGTTTTAATTTAAGTTTTTTCATTTAGTATATTTTTTTAAATATATTTATTGATTATGCTATTACAGTTGTCCCATTTCCCCCCCCCCACTCCACTCCATCCTGCCCACCCCCCTCCCTCCCACATCCCCCCCCCCCCATAGTTCATGTCCATGGGTCATACTTATAAGTTCTTTGGCTTCTACATTTCCTACACTATTTTTACCCTCCCCCTGTCTATTTTCCACCTATCATCTATGCTACTTATTCTCTGTACCTTTACCCCCCTCTCCCCCTCCCACTCCCTTATTGACAACCCTCATGTTCTAGTTATTTGCCTAGTTTGCTCTCATTTTTGTTTTATGTGTGGTCATTAATAACTGTGAGTTTGCTGTCATTTTTACTGTTCCTATTTTTGATCTTCTTTTTCTTAGGTAACTCCCTTTAATATTTCATATAATAAGGGCTTGGTGATGATGAGCTTCTCTAACTTGATTTTATCTGAGAAGCACTTTATCTTCCCTTCCATTCTAAATGATAGCTTTGCTGGATACAGTAATCTTGGATGTAGGTCCTTGCGTTTAATCTTGGGTAATGTAATTATGATGTGCCTTGTTGTGTTCCTCCTTGGGTCCAGCTTCTTTGGGACTCTCTGAGCTTCCTGGACTTCCCGGAATTCTATTTCCTTTGCCAGATCCGGGAAGTTCTCCATTATTTGTTCAAATAAGTTTTCAATTTTTTGTTCTTCCTCTTCTCCTTCTGGCACCCCTATAATTCGGATGTTGGAACGTTTCAAGGTGTCCTGGAGGTTCCTAAGCCTCTCCTCATTTTTCCAAGTTCTTATTTCTTCATTCTTTTCTGGTTGGATGTTTGTTTCTTCCTTCTGGTCCATACCATTGATTTGAGTCCCAGTTTCCTTCTCATCACTATGGGTTCCCTGTACATTTTCCTTTGTTTCTCTTAGCATAGGCTTCATTTTTTCATCTGTTTTTCGAACAGATTCAACCAAGTCTGTGAGCATATTGATAACCAGTGCTTTGAACTGTGCATCCGATAGGTTGGCTATCTCTTCCTCGCTTAGTTGTATTTTTTCTGGAGCTTTGAAGTGTTCTGTCATTTGGGCCATTTTTTGTTTGTTTGTTTGTTTGTCTTGGCGCATCTGTTACTTTAAGGGGCGGAGCCTTAGGTGTCACCGGGGCGGGGTAATGCTGGTCGCTGTGCTGTGACGCTGTACGTGGGGGAGGGGCCGAGTGGGAGCAATGGCGCCCGCCTCACTCTCCTCCGGATTTCAATCTTTCACTCCGATACCCACAATCAAACTGGGCCACTCTGGTGCTGGTTCCTGAGTAAGTGGGCCTGTGCACACTCTAGGCCCCTGTGGGTCTCTCCAACAACCTCTCCTGTGAGGCTGGGAGTCTCTCCTGCTGCTGCCCCAACCCCCAGGGGCGCTTTCAATCAGAGGTTTGAGGCTTTATTTCCCCGAGCTGGAGCCCTGGGTTGTGTGGTCTGCTTCACTGCCCGCCGTTCGTCTGGTTTATCTGTGGGTGAATGTGGTGCCGCAGGGTGCTACCCACCGCTCTGCCTGCCCCACTCTCCGCCACTCGGAGTCCGGCCCTCTGGGTTTATCTGTGCAAATGTGGGGCTGCAGGGTCTGCTAGTGCTCGGACTGCCTGCGCCATTTGTCCCACACTCCGCCAATCTCAGTCCTGCCACAGCCACGCGAGTCCTCTCCACCCCGGTGCCCGTCTCCGCCCCTCCTACCAGTCTGGATGAATGTTTATTTTCTATTTCCTTGGTGTCGGACCCCCTTGCTGTTCGATTCTCTGTCAGTTCTGGTTGTGCGAGGAGGCGCAGTGTGTCTACCTACGCCGCCATCTTGGTTCCTCTCTTCATTTAGTATATTACTTAAACTTCTGAACAGACTGTTTTGATGAAAGTCATTTGTACTAAATATTCAGAACCTGAGAGTATTCCTCACATATATTTCATATTTTTCTCCCAATATGTTATAAATAATTTCTTTGTTAATAATTATATTACAGTATTGTCTTTAATGTTGAGAATATCTCATTTTATGTAAATCATAATTTGTTTATTCAATAACCTAATTTTAATCACATATTTAGTTTTCATATACTTTTTTCAATTATGAACAATGCTATGATAAAGATTCTAAAAACTAAACTTTGAAGTGCATTCCAGGAACATTACTTTAGGATTAAGTATTACAAGTGAAATTCCTAGGCCATATTAAAATTTGTATTTTTAAGGAATTTATTTCATATTGCCAAATTACCCTAAAAATATTGTAATTTTTTCATTATTTATATGAAAATAGAAGTGCCTGTGTTCCTAAAAATCTTTTTTAAATTTATTTATTGATTTTTCTGAGAGAGAGAGAGAGAGAGAGAGAAACATTGATTTGTTGTTCCACTTATTTATGCACCCACTGGTTGATTCTTTGTGTGCCCTGATCTAGGATCAAACCCACAACCTTGGTGTATGGAGATGATGCTCTAACCAACTGAGCTACCTGGCCAGGCCCATAAAAATCTTAATATACTGAATATTATGCCCTCTTATATATTTTGCCAATACAAGTATTTAAAATATTTTCTCATATGTTCAACTTATCTGTGTGTATATTTGTATATTTCTGCATTCTATACTTTTAAAGTTTTATTTTATATTGTTTTAGTATCTAGTATAGTAAGCCATATTTATCACTCTTCTCTCTCAAGATATTTCTAACTATTCTCAATAACACACAAAAATAATATTGAAAGTGTCAGGCTTTCATTAATTAATTCACTTATTCCATCGGCCATGTGGTTTGACAGGAAGATGTAGTGGTAATATGGAGTGGTTGTGATATTTCCTGAAAACGGATTAAATTCCTCTAATTATTGCCGGTGTGCACAGGGGAAGGCTGAACAGGCTAAACCATGGAACTTTAATTCAAAATTCATATTGGGGTTATATTTTTTGAGATTTTGCTATTATGAAATGTGTTTCTATTACTTTTTAAAATTATTTATTTATTTATTTTTAGGGAGAGGGGAAGGGAGGGAGAAAGACAAGGGAGAAAAACATCAATGTGTGGTTGCCTCTTGTGTGCCCTCTACTGGGGACGTGGCCCACAACCCAGACATGTGCCCTGACTGGAAATCGTACCAGCGACCCTTTGCTTCACAGTCCAGTGCTCAATCCACTAAGCCACACCAGCCAGGGATGTTTCTATTATTTTACACTTGGCAGATTTATTATGTATAACATTCTTGAGTCCAAAACTGATTTACTCAGTCCTTATGGTTATGATCCTTTATCTTTCAGTGTTTAGTGCAATGTTAGTATGTATCCTCTGGACAGCGGATGACAAGTCAGAGTGAAGAGAGCAAGGAGTTTATTGGTGGATAAACCTCTGAAGATAAGGGGAAGGAAGGAGTGTTGGGCAGGGAAAGTGTTCAGACGCTGATACGAATATGAAACTTGTGAAAGGATACCGGGAAGGAAACATAATTAGGCAGGGAGAGCCTCAGACGGTTATGCAGATCAGCCAAAGTCTTGGCCACTTCAATAAAGGAGCTCCAGACAAAGAACTCCGATTGGAGGATTCCCTAACTGAGCAAAAATGGTCATTTTTCCCCCTCTAAATTTGTGGTTTGTCTTCTCATTCACTTAGCACAGTTTTTTGTAGTTTTTAATTTTGACAAAGACAATTAATACATTCATTTCTTTTAGGGATTATGCTTTAGATGTTGTATCCAAGAACTCTTTGCCTAACCAAAAGGCCACAAAGATGTTCTATTAGGTTTTTGTATTGGAATTTTATAGTTTTCATTCTTTTACATTTAGGTCTATAAGCCATTTTTAGTTAACTTATATATAGGGTATGAAATATGGGTCAAAGTTTATTTTTTTGTTTCTTTCTAGCCTATGGATGTTCACTTGGTCCATTAACATTTGTTGATCAATGCTACATCTGAATGACCCATCTTTTCCCCGAATAAGTTTTCTCTCCTCTACCAAGTTCCCTTATGTGTAGCTCTGTTTCTAGATAACTTCCTTCAATTTCATCGCCTATTGGCCTATTGTTTTGCTAATAAAACAATCTTTTAATTATCATAGCTGTGATAATTAAAATTATCATGTATGATGTCTTGTTATTACAGGGCAAGCTTCCTACCTCATATTTTTCTTTAAATATTTTTTGATTCTTTTAAAACCTTACTTTTCTCTTTGAATTTTAGAATCATTTTATCATGTTCCATAAAAATGTCCTGTAGGAATAGTTTTAGTTTCTTATACATGAAATGGTATAATATCATTTAAATGTAGAGAATAACAACATACAAATATGTTATAAACACTAAAGCCATCCACAAAGTGTGAGTATTTTCCATTTATTCAGGTCTGAGCGGCCCCCACACAAGGGTACTTCCCGCCGCATAGCCCCTAAACCCAAGCAGCATGTGCTGTGGTAGGGATCCCAAAGTCTAAAGGGCTGGTTACATTTTACATACTGTAATATAATACATTCTCTAAATATTGGTGACAGGATGGCATCGTGACTTTTCTAGTTCTTTCTTGCCCTGTGACTTGTCTTAGAATTTTCAGAGGCTGTCATTGGTATAACTTTAAAGATAAATAGCATGCCTCTGTACAGCCTCATTCACAGGATGGAGAACCATATGACCCTAAGGGCCTTCTCCCTTCATGGAAGCTCTGCGACCAGGATGAAAGCATTACATACACTCTGTATCATAATAGGACAAATAGATTTACTTAGAATTTCCAGTCTCACATTGACGTTAAGAGCAATCTAACAGTAGCCAGAGGGGAGTGGGGAGGGGATGGTGGGGAGAGAGGTTTTCAGGAACTACTATAAAGGACACATGGACAAAATCAAGTGAGAAGGTGGAGGTGGGGGAGGGAGGTGGAGTTGGCTGGGATGGGGTGGAGGGGTGGGGAGAAAATGCAGACAACTGTAATTGAACAAAAATAAAAATTAAAATAATAATAATAATAATAATAAAGAAAGTGCAAAACTGCCATTTTAAAAAGAAAAAGAAATTGGATCAGCCATGGCAAGTGCTTACCTAGTACCTGGTCTTGCAGTATATATTGCTGGACCTTCTGTGAGGTTTCATCTAAATAAATTTTCACTCACCCATGAAAAGCTTTCTGCCTTCTTCCTCACTAGCCTGTGGGACCTGTTAGGTTGAAAAAGAGGTAGAATGCAATTTTTCAAGGAATTTGAGATGGTTTCCATCTGCTCTTAACTTTTGACCTTAGTGGCCAGATAAAAGATCTATCAGGACAGTAGATAAGTATAACACCCACTGAGATAACTGGTACTAATTTGGATGAAGTTCACTCATTCAACTACATATGATATATTTGGTGTGTTGTGACCATTCAAGGCCAGGCAGGTTCATGAGATTCTGGCAGATGGAAGTATATTCATGCTGTTGGGATGTCTGACATGCCATTATTCAAGGATGGGCAAAGCACACATGCCGTAAGCTGCGTGTCCCACTACATGTCCCCTTTGTGTAGCAACCCAGCGAGCATGGCACCCAGTGTGAACCACTGCATGTCTCTAGTCACCCGGCATGGCACCCTGAGGGATCCACTACATACTTAAAGACTAGATTATAGACAAAGCCGGCAAGGTGCCAACAGAATTATGCAACAGAGCTTCATACTGTGCATGCAAGCCCACTCAAGGCTATGGGAACAGTTTATCTGACCTAGTCTCAAGGATACGAGAACAATATGTTTCAGGCCTTACAAAAAGAAATTTGTAGGTGAACTTCATCAATTTATGAATTATCTGAGAATTTTATGTATTTCATTTTTTAAATATTTGTTAGAATTCCCCTGTAAACCTACCTGCTCCTAAGCTTTTCTTTTTGGGTGTTTTAATTACTGATTCAAAGGTATTGCTAGTAATTTGTTTGTTCAGATAATGTGATTTGTCATGATTTATCCTTCAAAGGGAATATGATTTAAAATGTTTCCATTTTATTAGATGGTCAAATTTGTTTTATACAGTTGTTGTTGGTATTCTTTAAAAATTCTTTCTGTTAAAAAAAAAGAATTTCTGGTCTCAGCAAAAAAACCAAAAGTATTTCGACTAGAGCAACATTTTCTTCTGCACACTAGTTCTGTCTCACATTTATTTTATTGGCAAACTATGTAACTTCTGATGAGAGTATTTATTTCTGGAATTAGTGGAACCAAATTATAAATGCCAATGCAACAGCTTGTATTAATAAATAGATCGTCCTCTCACTTGAAAACCTACTGCTCCAAGATTTGTGAAGAGCATTTATCAGGAACCCCTAGACAATCCTCTGACTTCAAATGAACCAATTAATTTTATGCAATGAAAATCTGAAGGAAGTCTCTTGACTGCTTCTCTGACAATTTATATCCTGTGACTTTCATTTTTAGCAATAAGTGATTGAGAGTAATAGATATGACTTTTTAAAAAATGGTATGTGGGACTCCAACCTACATTAAAAAAATATGTTAGCAGTGTTCTTCTGCCTAACCACCCACTCACACTTTGAAGTCTTACCTCATTTTGTCATCATGATGTTCCATTCTTCATTTGGAAAATCTGAGAAAGAAAGTTATCAGGAGAAAGGAATAACATATTATGGTATAGTCTTTGGAGATTTTTAACAATACATTTAGCCGTGGCCTCTTATTTAATTGAGTTGGCAGCTGGCTTTAAAGCCTAGAATAAAGTTGGTCAGAGCATCATCCCGATACACCAAGGCTGCAGGTTCCACCTCTGGTTAGGGCACTTACAAGAAGCAACTAGTGAATGCTTCAATAAGTGGAACAGCAAATCAGTGTTTCTCTCTCTAAATATCAAGTTAAAAAATGTAGATTTTTCTTTTTATGTTATGATATTGACCCACAAAGTACATAGGGCCTTTTATTTAAGATATATGATATATAGGGCCTTTTTAAAATTAAAATGTATTTTGTCAAGTGAAACATTGTGTTCCTGATCCTGATGGATGTCAGATAATACAAGGGGTATTATTTCATCTCCCTTAGAATTTTTGCCTTTGAGAATTTAATGCCTGTTATTATTTTTATTATTATCATGTATTGTTATTCAGCAACTTTTCTATTTTGTCCTCAGCTTTTCAGAACTGGGTTTATAAAAAGCTATGAAAGATTTAGAATAAAAACTTTGAGGGGTAGCAGGATACTATCTGAATGTTCAGACCTATAACAACTTACAGTGCTCACGTACACTTATCTGTGTGTATACCTACTCTTACTGCTTTTGCTCTGTTCCCACAGAAGAGGCGTCTGTCCATCAATGCTGGAGTATTTCTCTACTGTGGGTCTGAATCACAATTCTTCCCATGGACACTAGCCCCATCACATTTCCTCTCCCATCTTTAACTGTTTCTCCTTACCAATATTTTCACAAACTGCCTTTAACATATTCAAATTTCTCCTCAACTAAAGCCAAAAAAAGGCAATTGATCCATAGGGTACAAACTACTAACAGACACTGTAATTTCCATAAATTCCTTTGTTTGGGGTTTTTCAAATTTGCTCATGTTTTTAAAAAATTAGCATCATATTGCTTTATAGTTAGATTTATTTTTTAAATTCTCTTTAATCAGATCATTTTTTAAAATTTATGGTTTTTATAAAATTGTTCAGATTGAGAAATTAGGTTAATATTGGCTCCTACAGTGAATTTGAAACTGTTTCCTCCTTTTCTATATTCTGAAAAGTACGAAAACTTTGTAATATTGGTACTTTAAATGTTTGGTAGAGATTTCCAGTGAAGCCATTTGGGTCTGAAGTTTTATTGGTTGAATGGGTTTAACTGTGAATAAATTTCTTTCATAGATATAGGACTATATAGGTTATCAACTTCTTGAGAACGTTTTGGTAGTTGGTATCTTTCAAGGTATTTTCCTAGTTTATCTTAGTTACCAAATTTACTGGTATAAGATTGCTTATAATAATCCCTTACTATCCTTTTAATTTCTGTAGCATATGTGTTTATGTACCCTCATTTATTTCTGATACTGATGTTGCCCCCTCACTGCTCCCCCCAACCTGGCCCTACTTCTCTCTCCTGTTTTCCCTGTGTTGGTAAGGCTGGCTAAATATTTTTAAATTTTCTTGATTTTTTCCAAGAAACTGGATTTAGGTTTCATTGATTTTATTGATTTTTTGTATCTTCAAATCTATTTATTTCTGCTCTTAGTTTTATTTCATTCTTTTTGTTTATATTGTATTTAATTGGCTCCTCTTTTACTACTTCAAGCTTCTATAATTTTCTAATATTGGCTTTTAAAAGTAGAAATTTTCTTCTAAGCATTGCTTTAGTTACATCTAATACATTTTCATAAATTAGCTTTCCTTTTTTATTCATTTCAAAATATTTCTAATTTTCTTTTGGCTTCTTCTTTGACCTATGTGATATTTATGTTGTTTAACTCTCAAATATTTGAACATTTCCATATACATTTCTGTTACTGATTGTTAGATTAAAGCTGTTATTGTCAGAGAACATACTGTGTATTATTTTAATTATTTTAAATTTGTTGGAGTTTGTTTATGACACACAGTATCATATGTCTTTCTGAATATTGCATGTAAACTTGAAAAGATCATGAATTCTGCTGTTGCATGTGAATAATCTACCATTTAGATCAAATTGGTTGTTATTGTTATGTAGTCTTTTACGTCTTTACTGATTATCTATCTACCTGTTCTATTTATTTCTGAGAGAGAAGTATGTTCTTCTTCTTGTAGTATTCTTCTTGAGGTATTGAAAACTCCAACTATATTTGTGGATTTGTCTATTTCTCTTTTCAATCCAATAGTTCTGTATTATGAATGTATATGGTCTGTGTTGGGATGTTTTCTACATGTAAGATTGTCATATCTTCTCAATGAATTGTTGATGAATTATTTAATATTTTCTACTGTCCCTCTTTATCCCTTGCAATATTTCCAATTCAGAAGTCTATTTTTTTCATATTAACATAGCTATTCCAGCATCATTTTTATTGATATTTTCAACAAATAACTTCTATGCCTTCACTTTTAACTTATGTATATTTATATTAAAGAGAATTTATTTTAGATAGCATATACTTGAAAATTACTTTTGTGTTCAACTTGATAATATCTGCTTTTTAATTGTGGTTTTCAGAATATTTTATTAAGTGTAATTATTGATGTGGTTGGATTTAAAGCTACATTTTGATAATTTTATTCTGTTACCTCATCTGTTGTTTGTTTTTCCTTTTTTCCTGCCATTTTTTGCTTTAATATTTATGTTCTATTTTACTATTATTTATAAGATAAATTACATATTTTTGTGATGACTTTAGTGTTTATAACATATTTTTATCTTGAAATTTTCTACATTTAAATAATATTATACCATTTCATGTAAGTATAAGAAATTTACAGCAATATAATTCTATTTCCTTCTATTTTGTGTGCTATTGTTGATATACTTTTGCTTCTACAATACTGAAAATCCCACAATATAGTTTCTATTTTTGCTTCAGGCAGTCAACTATCTTTTAAAATGAATAAAGTAAGAAAGATATATTTATACTCATTTTAACCATTTCAGTACTTCTCTTTACTTTGTGTAAATCTAGTTTCTTTATCTAGTACCAAATCTTCTTTAGCACAGGTCTGCTGGCAAAGAATTCTCTCTGAAATTGTTGAAATTAAAATAAAAATCTTGTTTTGTTTTTATCTTTGAAAGTTAGTTTTAATAGGTATGCAATTCTGAGTTGACAGTTTTTATTTCTTTTAAGATGTCACTCCATTTCTTTCTGGATTGCTATATTCTTAGCTTTTTTCTTTGCATATAATGTGTTTCTTTTGTCTGCAGGCTTCAAGATATTCTTTTTCTTTGGTTTTAAGTAGTTCGACTATAATGTGTATGTGTGTATTATCTGAGCTTCTTAGATGTGTGGTTTGGTTTTTCCTTTAGTTCTGAAAAATTTACAGCCATCACCTCTTTAAATACCTTATATGTCATCTCTTTCTTTTCCTTTGGGTACCTCAGTTATATGCATAGTAAGCCAACTGATATTGTCCCCATAACTCTTGGATGCTCTGATCTGTTTCTTTTTTTCTTTTCCTTCCTTCCTTCCTTCCACATTTACATTTTACTTTGGATAATTTTTATTTACCTATTTTTAAATTTACTTCTTAAACTTTTACTAGTTGGTTAGTGTCAGGTCTGTTGGTGAGCTTGGTGAAGAACAACTTTATCTTTGACAGTATTTTTTTCTTTTATTACTAGCATGTGCTTACTTGACTTTTAAAAACTTGTGTTTTTCTCTCTACTGTAATTTTTATCTATTCCACTAAATAACGTATTAATAGCTGTTTTAAGATTTTATTTATTTATTTTTAGAGAGAGGGGAAGAAAGAAAGAGAAACACTGATTGGTTGCCTCTGTCACCCCCCTTGGGCAACCTGACCTGCAACCCAGGCATGTTCCCTGACCTGGAAACAGACCAATGACCTCCCAGTCTGTGGGACAACACTCACCCCACAGAGCCATACCAGTCAGGGCCATAGTAGCTATTTTAAAGACCTATCTGATTATTCCAACATGTGATCATTTCTGTGGTTTTTTGATTACCTTAACTATTGACAATAGGCCTTTTTTTTTCCTTGCTTCATTTTGGGCCTTGCAGTTTTTGACCAAATGATTGACATTTTGTGAAAAAGAACTGTAGGGTCTGAGGTAAATGTCATTTATGTTGGGAAAACATTTGCCTCTTCTTTAGTGACACTCTTAGCGTGGGAAATTACTTTCACGTAGTGAATTTGATTGCATGTGGTCGATAGTTGAGCTGGGCTTGGGTATTTTCTAGGAAGAGCTCTTCTTGGTACAGTACAAGCTTCAGGTCTTCCAGTGTTTGTTTTCCATTAGCCTGCACTTAGTGGGGTGCCTGGGAGCCAGAGGACCCTGCCCAGTGTTTGAGTCCTACTCTCACGTTTTAGTGGTCCCTGCAGAGCGTTGCCACATGAGGAGTTTCTCTCCCAGCCCTTGTCCTAGGGTACATTGCTTGTGCTTATTATTAGTGCTAGTTTGTTTACAGGGTGGGGAATTTTTGTGTTTGTGTTTGGTCAGCTTTAGTCAGGATTTGCATGCATGGGCCTTGGGAGTAGGGCTTTGTCTCCATTACTGCTCCTCTTTTCTGTCATACAAACTCTGGGTGGTCTTAGGCAGAGGTGTCCTGCCTTCCCTCCAATAATAGCAGATCTCTTTTTGTCAAGAGTGTAGGGTGCTAGGTTCAAGTAGGAGTGTTGCGTCTACTGCTAGTTCAGCAAGAATGGATCTCTGGCTGTGTCCTCAGGGCAGGAGGCTTTCCTCCCCCTTTCCCAGAGGCAGACAGGTTTTACTTCTGTTCCTGCACCAGAGGCAATGTATCTAAGACCCAAGCTCTTGGAGTGAGAGAGTTTATTTCCCCTCCCTGGAAGATTAAAGCTTTTGGTCTGCAGGAGAGAACAATTCAGAGGCATGGCACAGCTTTAACCTGGTCACCAGCAGCTGCCATTAGCTCCTTTATGCCTGTGCCACCGAGGGACCGAGGGACCGCTCTGCCTTGTCACTTGTGCTGCCTCAGATATTTTGTAAGTACCGATGGAGGCCTGTGGATTACAGAGTGTGAGTGTGAATTCCCCTTGTGTCTGCCTCTACCAGCTATTCTAAACCGAAGCCCCAGGCCACAATGGGAATTTACTATTGTTAAACTTTAGCTGTTTTTTTTTTCACCCTTTCTTCTATTCCTGTTGTTGTTGTATATGCCATACTCAGCCAAAGGTGAATAAATATGTGTATCCTGGCTCTTTCTGGATGAGGCCTGTCCTTGTTTAGACATTAACTTGATTGCCCTGTGATCTCAGCTCTAGGATGGGCTCAAGAGAAATGATCATTTTGTAGAATATGTGACCTTTTTCAAGGTTAGAGAAGGAGCACTGTTTTGTATCTTTTAATATCTTCAAGGAAAAGTAAGTTTTCAGCTAATGCCAGTATAGTGGGAGGAGCTTAACAAGCCTCCTTGGCCCCTGGCCCCTCCTCAAGCTTGTGTTCCTCTTCCGTGTTGGAACTGCTGGTGATAAAGGTAGGGGGAGCCATGATGCCGTGGCACAGGCTTTTTAAATTATTTGTATCCATTTTATTAAAATATTAAAGTAGGATGTTTTCTTTCTCTTTTGAGCAATGCGGTAGATAGTCAGAGTACCAGTCAAGTGATAAATTAGACAAGTGTGAAAGGATAACAGATGGAAGAGAGCAGGAAAGAGAGATGCTGACTCAGACTCACTTAGATGAGGTAGAAGAATTTTGGAAATGAAGTTTCATCAGGTTAGGCAAGTCTCTCTCTCTCTGTCATCACCTTGGCAAGTGTTACAGACAGGGGTGGTTTGGTAGAATATGTCTCCAACCACGGAATGTAACAGCTTTGAAGAATAAGGTATCTGATATCCAGCTCTACAAATGTGGTGATAAATATAAGTGACATTTAGCCCCCTTAATAACATAAATAACACTCACAGACGTGAAGCCAGATTTTCTGCTAGAAAATATAAGTTTTGGTTTTTACATGGATTTGTTAACTCTTTGCAAGTAATCACCAAGGGCACTCGGCTGTTCCAGGCAATATGATAGAAATGAAAATCTTATGTCTGCCAAACGTTTTTGAATTAGGTGCCTAGTTGTGGCTCTCCCTGCAAGTTCATTTGGCATGTCCCACGCAATTCTCTTTTCATCTGTAATGAGAGATTGAGATAGTAGCGATATGACTGGTTTCCTGTGAGAAATCTGCATCCTTAATATTTTTCCTAGTAAATGCGGAAGTTAAATTTTGTAACCTCTGAACAATCTACAGTGTCATAAACGAACCTTTTCCTTGATATAGGGGAATAGCCTATGTAAGCAGAAAAACATTAATTTTTCCAGCTTAATATTTCATTTGGAGAGCGAAGGGCATAAAATACCATTCAGTTGTATGATTGTCTTCTACAGACCAACTTCCTTGAACCAATCAGTCAATCAAAGACCTGGAACTGTTTTCGTGCTTTATTTTAAAGGAAGAGACTGTATATTTGCCGTTAGAGACTTCATCAAAAGAACTAATTTCCATTTTTTCTGTCCTTCATAAGTTTTCAAATCAATTTCTTGTATTTTATATGAACTACATCTACAAGGAGATACAGAAGTTGTAAAAAAAAGAAACACTAAAGGAAAGACTTAATTGTGTTCACTACACTAAGCTAACATAAATCAGGATGTGACTCAATCTATTTTGGAAGGATATTTAGCATTAAAGGTTAAACAAAAAGAAGCTTCTAGTTAACCTTCAATTAGCCATAGCTGCCTGGCACTTTCTTATTAATCAAGATTTTACTCATTCTTGCATTATTTTAATGACATTCAATTTTATTTGGTTTCTTCAATATATTTCTCAAAGGTGAAATAGCTCTATTTTATGGATAAAAGTTAAATCAAAGTGTGGAAGGCTTCCTGTGTGACCTTCATAAAGTCATCTCCCTGAAGTTCTTTTTTTATTTTTAAAATGACAATGACAATGTCTGTTCCACTGTGCTGTGGAAGAATAGAATGAAATCGTGCAGAGAAGCAAGGCAGTGTTGAAAAGACTAAAGGTTTGGAGCTGAGCAGATAAGGTTTCCACCCAGTCTGAGCTATGTAACGTTGAGCATTGACATCTCTAAACCTCCATTTCCTTATCAGTACAATAGAGATGTAAATTCCAATTGTGAAATTGTGATTGAGATGAATCTCTGCATATAAAGGACTTGGTATAGAAAAGACAAAGAGAAAAAGATAGTTGCTGTGGTCCCGATATTTCCGTCCACTCAAATTCATGTTAAATTCTAACGCCCAGTGTGATAGCCTTGGGAACGGGGTTTTGGGGTGGTGATGAGGAGGGCAGAGCCCTCCTGAGTAGAATTAGTGTCCTTATAAAAGACATCCTAGAGAGCTCTCTCACCCTTTCTAACATGTGGGACTAGAGAGAGAAGATTTGGTCTAGGAAGCAGGCTCTCAGCAGACATCCAATCTGCCAGTGCCATGATCTTGGACTTCTGACTTCCAGAACTGTGAGAAATACTTGTTTTTCAGATAGCTTGGTAGAACACGTGAAAAGTTGTTGTTTATCAGTGGCCTAGTTTCTTTTACTTTGTTATGGCAGCAAAACTAAACAGACTAGGACATCAGATTTTTTTCAATTGATAGAAGTCCTTGATTTTGTCTACAAAGAAATAGGAGAGCCAGCATTAGGCCTTGTGTGTTTTAATATTAATTTTATCTCTGCTGGAAAAGTTTCTTTCTCTTTATTCAATATCCATGCCCATAATCACATACTTTAAAACTAATCTCTCACTTCAAAAATTCTTCATCAGTATTTTTTTAAAAATCATGATCAAGGTCAAAGTTAAGCTTCTGCAGAATCTTGCCCCCTACTTTTTGTTTGTCTCAGAGAAGTGAAAACAGAATGTGGGTGCTGGAAGAGAAAGACATGGTGACCTTCTAAAGCAAGGGCCCCAAAACCTCTCAGCATCAGATTCACCGGGGTAGCTCTTAACACTTCCCACATTCAGGGTCCCCACCTGTGATGCAGTAAATCTGAAGTACAGCAATAGAATCTGTTTCCTCAAATGATTTAAATTGTTACATTTAAAAAATGATTTACTTTTTTTTGTAATTGTAGTAAAATACACCTAACAAAATCTACTATCTAAATCATTTTTGAGTGTAAAATTTGGTGGCATTTGCTCTATTCAATGTTTTTGTACAACCATTACTACTTCTCATTTCTTCAAACTGAAACTTTATACCTATTAAACAATAACTCCCCATTAAACAGAAACTTTCCATCCTTCTTTCCCCAGCCCTCAGCAACCACCATTCTATTTCCTGTCTCTATGAATTTGACTATTCTAGTAGTTTTATACCTGTGGAATCACACAGTACTTGTCCTTTTGTGAGCAGCTTATTCAAGATTCATTGATGTAGCATGTGTCAAAATTTCCTTCCTGTTAAAGGCTGAATAACACTCCATTGTTTGTATGCACCACCATGTTTATCCATTCATCCATCAATAAACAGTTCCCCAACTGATTTTACTTTTTTTAACTTGGAATGCTTCACAAATTTGTGTGTGTGCCATGCTAATCTTTGATTGTTCCAGTTTGGGGATATTGTTGCCAAACTGAACACTCCCAATGATTTTGAAAACCACTGATAAGGCCATTTTTTCCAGCTGCACATTGGTGAGATGTTAAATTAATTTAATTGAGTGACCAGTATTTTATAAAGATATAGAATATAGAATAAAATAAAATGAAAGTAAAAATTATAATAATAAGAAAATATATTGTTTCAACAATTTTGTCTTTGAGTGTGTGTGTGTTTGTTGTGGGGAAGGAAGGTAAGTACACTATGTCAGGACGTAAGGTGTAATTCATATAGTCGTCCTCAGTCAAGGGTGTGAAAGCCACCTGCCCAGAGAATCAGGATTTAGAACATGATTGGATGATAACTAAATTAACACCATGCTCTCAGCTTGAAATGTGCTCCAGAATTATGGTAGTCATGATTTTACTTATTTAAAGTAGGAGAATGCGAAAACAGATAAATGACTGAGAACCACCTTCTGTGGACTGATTTAGACTAGATTTAAAAGCATTTTAATGAATCGTTTTTGTAGCACTGTATCAGGAATCATATATGAATTTGGCATCTCTTTAGTACACTATGCTTTTATAGACTCCAGAGGTAGATAAAGATTTGCTAATGCCAATAATGAAGAGGTGTGAGTGCCACCAGCAATTCAGGATTCTGTTCCAGCTCAGGAAACATTCTACTAAAATCAAAGTTAATTTTCTCCCCTTTGTCATTTTTCTCAAACATATGTGGTTTTTAAAATATTGTGGTGACTTCTATAACTTTATTGAAAATATACAGGATGTATTTATGTGAGATAAACATGATTTTACTTGGTATGTGTAGTAAAATAACAGCATACAATATGCATCAGAAAATAAGGCAATTACATAATATTACTGTTTGTGAATTGTATTTGGTTTTGCCAGAATTTGTGAAAGATATATGTTTAACAGATGTAAATGTTTATATTAGATCATATGGAACATAATTATTCATCTGCCTTTAAAAGATGTGTGTAATTCCTGTTCATCGTCAGGAGAGCTATTTTTATATTGCCTTAGATGTTGTGTAGGATTTCACCGAAAAACCTGCGAGCTGCCTGATGCTGACATTGGCATTAATAAAAGGAAACAGGGTATTCCCAAGTAACCAGGGTTTATGCTTTGTTTTAGTTCATAGGGAAGATGGTGGGATAGATGGATAGACAGGTAAGATAGATAGATAATAGGTAGATGATAGATAGATAGATAGATAGATAGATGCATACATACATACATACATACATAACAGACAGGTGGTAATGGGTAAAAATGATATAGTCCTCCTGGCTGGTGTGGCTCAGTGGATTGAGCACCGGCTTGCAAACCAAAGGGCTGCTGGTTCAATTCTCAGTCAGGGCACATGCCTGCATTGTGGGCCAGGTCCCCAGTAAGGGGCGCATGAGAGGCAACCACACACTGATGTTTCCCTCTCTTTCCCTTTCCCCTCTCTAAAAAATGAGTAAATAAAATCTTTTAAAAAATGATATAGTCTAAATGTGGAATCATCTTTAAAAACTATAATAAATGGAGAAACAATTAGGCTTTAAATACATAATGAGAATAGCATTCAGAACTATGACACTTACTAGCTTATAAGAACATTTTTATTGCATTTGTTCATTAATCCTCAGCACTGTGTGAAGAAGACCAAATGTACACATTTTACAGAAGAGAAATCAGAGGCTGACACTGAGAGCCTTGCTGGCTCACCAGCCATGGGTGGATCAGAGTCAGGAATCGATTCCTGCAGCGTGGCTTCAAGGGCAGGCAGCGTCTCACTAAACCACTGCGTCAGGCAAGCAGAATTCTTCACTACTGTTGAGTTTGTCCTTAAAATCCCCCAGTTTCAGGATGAAACTCTTTGGGTAAATAGCTAAGCCCTGATTAAGAAATTATTAATTACCACAAAATTCTAAACCAACAATACAGAGCAAAAACAATCTGATTTTTCTCCTATTTTGCAAACATGCTCTCAGCAGAGTTTCCCAAACCTGGAGGACATTCAGAATCAGCTACAGGGCTTTGGGAAAGTACAGATTTCTGGGCAACACCCAGACTATGGACTGCTCAGAAATCTCTTTTCTGAAAGGTCCACAGCTGATGGTGATGCTCAGTTAGGGTTAAGAAGTGCTGCTTTAAAAAAAAATTCTCTAGAATTTTTTTGGTGGAAAAGCTTGTAGAAGAATCAAATAATAAACATATGTTTTCTCCAAAGAGGTCATACAGATGGCAATAGACAAAGGAAAAGATGCTCAGCATCACTAATCATCAAAGAAACACAAATTAAAACCACAATGAGATACTACCTCATACCTGTCAGAATGGCTATCATCAATAAATCAATAAGCAGTGTTGGCAAGGATGTGGAGAAAAAGGAACTCTAGTGCACTGTTTGTGGGAATTCAGACTGATGCAGCCACTGTGGAGAACAGTACGGATGTTTCTCAAAAAATTAAAAATATAACCATCTTATGACCCAGCAATTCCACTTCTGTGTATTTATCCAAAGACATTCAAAACAATAATTTGAAAAAAATATACATCCCTACATTCACTGCTGCATTGTTTACAATTGCCAAGAAATGGAAGCAACCTAAGTGTCCATTGATAGACGATTGGATAAAGTGGATGTAATATGTATATACATTGGAAAAATAGCTGAAAAAAGAATGAGGCCAGACTTCCAGTCAAGATGACAACAGAGGTAAACACAGCTCACCTCCTCATTCAACCACATCAAAATTACAACTAAATATATAGAACAATCATCACTTAGAACCATCAGAAATCAAGTTGAATAGAAATCTGAAAACCATGGAATTAAAGAAATCACATTTCATCCAGACTGGCAGGAAGGATGGAAGCATGGAATGGGCTGGTCCCACATCCAGTGTGGTAGATAAAAATTCAGAAGGGATATCTTGGGAGCAAGGAGTCCCAGCCCTACACCAGCCCCCCAGCCCAGGGTTCCTGTGCCAAGAAGGTAAGTCCCCAAGGTATTTTCTGTTTCAACCATGTTTTAGTATATTAATTCACATTGATCTGAAGGATTAGAAAGTAATACTATAGTTTTATTCAAACTGTTCAGAATGTGAAAATATTTTCTTCCAAATGTAAATTAAAACAAATGCAGGAGAAAAAGTTTAAAGGATTCTAAGTTTTCCAGAGTTCTTTTCAATAAAATATTTAAAAATCTTAATTAAAATGAAAGTCAAACTACAAATCATATTTAATATGTATTAGAAATTTGTCAAAGTATTTTTAACACTTAATACATTTAATAAATTACAAAATTTAATCTTTTAAAATACTTTTATAGAAATTAAACTATTTGCAATTCTAGCTTGAGTCAGAATCTCAATTCATATTGAGATTTAGAATAACATTAGTTGCCTAATATTGTGAGGTGTTTTCCAGCCACTATGTGCACCTATTGCAAATTCCATAGCGATTTATCAGTAATTTCAGAAACATGATTTGGAACACAAAGAGAGGCTGGAAAATGGACATCGGCACTACTCGGAAATGGAGTCTTCATTATTCAAGAATCTATTGCATTCTCATTTTCTGAGAGAAAGGATGAATTTGCTTTTCCTTTTACCTAACTGTTGCCACCACTCACCTCTTCTTGGTACCCTGAAGCAGTGACTGTCCCCTGGGCCCACAGCACAGCAATCATACATGGAATTCGGGCCCAGTAGCTTTTGTTCTGAGGCCACGAGGAAGACGTGTGGAGAAGCACTTCCCCGGGACTGGCTGGGATAGGTAGGGAGTGCACCTTTAGGGTTATAGGTTGGTACATTCCTGCTGTACCCTGCAGTTGCAGGGCTCCTGATTGTGTGGGGTTCTGAGCAAAGCCTCTCTCACCTGAATCTATGCCCAGGAATGGAGAATACAGGGAAGAGAAGAGTAACAAATTATTTTGACTCTACGTACTTGCCAACTCCATATACGTGTCATAGGAAGTCTGAAGCAATCGCTCCTCCATTTCAGGGGAAGCTGCCTCTAACAGAAGTGCAGCATGGTCCCCATGGTCCATCTTCTCTTATGAGACAATGTTCTATGGAACTTACGTGCACATTGACTTTGAATATGTGGGAGGAAGAAATCACATACAATTTTTTTAAAGACAATCAACACCGTAGTTTGGAAACAAATATATTACACTATATGTTATTAGTTTAATTCAGTTACTTTCATGACCTTTTATCTAAAAAGTTTATGAGTTAGCAATAAAAACAAAGACTACAATGAATGTTTTATCTCTTTCAAAAGGTTCCCTGGCCCTTTAAATAAAAGCTGAACCACTTTATTATTTTAAAGAACTCTAAAAAGAGAAAACTTGAAAAACATTTAAAAACCTTCTTTATTTAAGATATATCCAGATAACAACAATCTGAAAAGAAAGATTAAAGCCAGTTAATTAATCTCCCAGGTGCTTTACACAGTAAGTTCATTGGTTTGGGTTCAAAACCCTGGCTGGAGCTCATTTCTTTCAAGTCTTTCTCTCCTTTCCAGAACCTCAAAATCCTAATTAAATAGTTTCCATTTTTGATAATAGGTACAAATGAGTCAGTGCTTAAAACAATTGACTAATTGCAAATCAGATATCCAAGAGATCTTTCACTCCCACATTCTTAAGTACTGCCTGCCTGCTCACTGGGTGGCTCAGTCACCAATATACAGAGTCTGGCACAAATAATGCCCCTGTTTTATTAGAAAATCATAAGCATGTGATGCTGTGACATAACAATATCACACTCAAGCACACCATATGACATTTTAAGTGAAATGTTCAAATTGCTACCCATCTCCTGCGAGACATTCATGTACCCTACCAACCACCCTCAAGCAAGCCTTACTTCTTATTTACTTACTTACTTACTTACCTGTATATAATGATTTAAAATTTCTGATAATGTTCTTAATTTGAAGAAGTTAAGAACTACTAAGGATCCAAGTGTGTACCAAGCACCAGTCTTCACATAACAAGCTCCTGGTGACATACTGCTGGCAGAGATTGAGACAGAAATGAAACCTGAAGTTAATATTGCTGTCACACTACCAGACACGTTAGGCAGAGCTAGGCCTCCCAGCTGAAGCACAGGCAGGTCATAACTATTGGTTTGGCTGCTCCAGAGGCCAGTAGACATATCCTAAGCTGGGCCAAATCTTTGTGGGGTCCCCTGTGGTCCCCAAAGTTCAGGCCCTTTATTCTAAGAGATTAAAAAAATTATTTCATGGCATTGTGCCCATCAATGACTTGAGCTGCCACTAAACTGAGAGCTTGGGACCTATTACTGATGTAGCCATAGTCTGAAGCAAACCCGCTGGATTTCCACCAAAGGTCGATTCCTAAGAATGCAAGCCGAGGAGGACCTAGAGCACCGGTGTACCTGTGGTACATTTTAAGAGGCAGCATGGTAGTGAAAGGCAACAGAATATGCCATCAAAATATGCCACTTTAGTATAAGGATTATTTTGAGCTGAAAGTAATTGAAAAGAAGCAGATACAAAAAAGTTCTTCGTCCTTCCCCCAGTTGTCTAAAAGTGAGACAAACATTTATAAACGTGTCCCCCTTCCCCTCTCTACTGGGAAGTACAAAAGTTAATCACTGAAGACAGCTGTAGAACCATTATCAGCCCTAAAACAACACCAGAGTAATTTACATAGCAGACCTGGCTAAAATTACTGTGTACCTGCCATTAATTTCCCAATGTTTTGTCTTCCCACAGTTTGATATCCCTAGAAATTCAACATCCTTTCCTTGGTCTTCCCACTTCCCTAAAAATATGGTCTAATGTTAAGATGCTATATGAACCCAAGTTCTAGCCCCCTTTTGAGTTACTCATTGCTAAGTGCTCCTCTGTGTATGCACAATGTGCCTGTTCATAAACTTCTGTGTTTTTTCTCTTATTAATCTGTCTTTTGTTGGCTAATTATAAGGTCACAGCTAGAGATATGAAGATGGTGAAAAAAATGTTTTTTTTTTCCTCGTCTGCCAAAGGATTGAAAGGGCACTACATTTGGATTTAGAAACCCTGGGTCCAGTTCCTGACTCAGCCTCTTAGACATGTGGTCACAGTGAGTCACTCAGCCTTTACAAGCCTCAGTTTATTTATTTGTAAAATGGGAGAAACAATAGCTATTGACCTACCTAACAGAACTATTATGAACAATGAGATCATACATAAAAGAATATTTTATAAACTTTGAAGTGATAAGGTTAAGTGTTCTTGCCTCTTCTCTGGAAGTTCCTTGAGAGCAGGGACTGTGGCTTATTCAATGTAAAATAGTTTTGTTGGTATAAGTAACTCTATCTTTGGCAATTCTAGTGACTTCTTGTTAATCATACTCTTTCTGGTACCACTTACCTTTGTTCTGGCCCTTCCCATCTCCCAAAACTGCCTTTGAGAAATATGGGCATACCTCAGAGATATGGCAGGTTTGGTTCCAGGCCATCAGAGTAAGGTGAATATCTCAGGAAAGCAAGTCTCATGAATTGTTTGGCTTTCTGACAAACATAAAAGTTATGTTTATACTATGTGGTTGTCTATTAAATTAGTACACTAACACATTAGCATTATGTCTAAAAACATGCATACCTTAATTTAAAAATGCTTTATTGCAAAAAATGTTAACCATTATCTGACACTTCAGAGAGTCATGATCTTTTTGCTGGTGGAGGCCTTGCCTTGGTGTGGATGGCTGCTGACTGATTAGGGTGGTGGTTGCTGAAGGCCAGGGTTGCTGTGGTGGTTTCTTAAACTAAGACAACAGTGAAGTTTGCCTCATCAATTTGCTTTCTTCCATGAATGATTTCTCTGTAGCAGGTGAGGCTATTTGATAGCATTTTACCCACAAGAGAACTTTCAGAGTTGAGGTCAGTCTTCTCAAAGCCTGTCACTGCTTTATCAACTAAGTTTTTGTAATAGTCTAAATGCTTCGTTGTCATTTCAACAGTCTTCACAGCATCTTCACCAGGAGTAGATTCCATCTTAAGAAGCCACTTTTTGTTTTGCTCATCCTTGAAAAGTAACTCCTCATCCTTAAAAGTTTTATCATGAGTTTGCAGCAGTTCAGCCACATCTTTGAGCTCCACTTCTAATTCTAGTTCTCTTGCTATTTCCACACCTTCTGCTATTACTTCCTCCACTGAAGTCTTGAATCCCTCAAAGTCATCCATGAGGTGTGGAATCAACTTCTTCTAAACTCCTGTTAATGTTGACATCTTGACCTCTTCCCATGAACCACGAACATTCTTAATAGCATCTAGAATGGTGAATCCTTTCCAAAAGATTTTCAATTTACTTTGCCCAGATCCATCAGAAGAATTACTATCCACAGCAGCTGTAGACTTACAAAATGTATTTCTTACATAATAAGACTGGGAAGTTGAAATTACTCCTTACTTTGTGGGCCATGGAATGACTACTGTGTTAGCAGGCAGGAAAGCAACATTTATCTCATTGTACATCTTCATCAGAGCTCTAGGATGACCAGGTACATTGTCAATAAGCAGTAATATTTTGAAAGGAATATTTTTTCCTAAACAGTAGCTCTCAACAGTGAGCTTAAAATATTTAGTATATCATGTTGTAAACAAATGTGCTGTTATCCAGGCTTTGTCGTTATATTTATAGAGCACAGACAGAATAGATGTAGCCTAGTTCTTAAGGGCCTTAGAATTTTCAGGATGATAAATGGGCATTGGCTTGAACTTAAAGCCACTAGCTGCATTAGCCCCTAACAAGCGAGTCAACCTATTCTTTGAAGCTTTGAAGCTAGGCATTGTGAGACTGTCAAAGGGCATCATGGAGACAAAAGGCTGTTTTGTCTACAGTGGTTTGTTTCTTGGTTACATGCCTACAAGGGCATATTCTGTACCCTCTGCCTTAAATCTCTATATTGCTCACCTTCCACCTTCACTCTGCCAATTTGCAGTCCTAAAATTAATGTAGAATATTTTGTTTGTTCTTTTCTTCTGTTGATTATGTTCTAGTTAAAGGTGAGATCATATGGTAATTGTCCCTCACCATCTGGCTTACAACTGTAATTGAGTAACAACAAAAATTAAAAAAAAAAGAAAAAAGAAAAAAGATTACACATATAAGTTATAAAACAACAAAAAAAATTGATGTAGAATAATATTCTAGGCACTTCTAAAAATGATGTTCAGAAACTACAGGAAAGACTGGTAAATTTAGAATCATCTGGGGCCTTCTAAAAATGCGGTCTCCCAATCAGAAGCATCAGCGTTTACCAGGAGCTTCTTTGAAGTCATAGCTCACCCAAGATCTACTTAGTCAGGAGCTTCTTTGAAGGCATATCTTACCTAAGACCCACTAGTCTGCATTTTAACAAGATGTCTAGAATTTTTATATACTTTCAAGTTTGATTAGCACTGACCTAGGAAACCTCTGAAAAATATTGGTGCCTGGCCTTATTTCCAGATACTAATTGAGCATGTGTATGTGTGTGTGTGTTTAGAGTGAAGCCATTGCTTAGTGTTGTACTGTTGCCATAAAAAACGACCACAGGCTTAATGGTTTACAACAACACTGATGTATTATTTCATAGGTTTGTAGGTCAGAAGTCCAGTGAGCTCAGCTGGTTTCTCTGCTTTAAGTTCACGAGGCACACATGAAGCTGTAGGCCGGGCTGTGTTCCTTTCTGGAGGGCCTGGAAGAGATGACTGGGCTTCTTCGAGTTGTTGGCAGAATTCATTTCTATACACCTGTAGTGCTCAGGTTCCTTTTTTCTTTTTTTTGGCTGGCTGTGGCTGGGCATCATACTCAATTTCCAGGTGCCGCCTGCATTTGTTGGCTCATAGCCTCTTTGTCTTCAAAACTAATAATGGTAGGTTGAGTCTTTCCCATGCTTCAGATTGTTCTGATCTCCACTTCTGCTTCATTTCTCCTGGCTGCTTTGTTGCAATATATTTCTGAGTCTTCTGTCTTTCTTATCTGATTTTCAGGGCCCATGTAATTACATTGGCACACCTGAATAATCCAGGATAATTTCTTTATTTAAACTCAATTAATTAGTAACTAAATTTAATTCCATCTACCAAATTATTTCACAGCCATGGGAATATCGCAGGGGTGAAGGAAATCTGAAATTCTACATCTCTCAAGCCATCTTCAAGGTTGAGAATCACTAGTGGGGTCCTTGTATTATAGATCTAGAAAGAAAGCAATTGGTGTTTTCCCACCTTCTTTGGGAAATGTGAGAGTGCTGTTTTAGGAAATAAAAATATGTATGTATATATAAGGCTACTAATTTTTTCTTAATTACCATTAGCCTTATTTTTGGAAGGAATGTCTCTAGTGGTTGTTCGTGGGTGTTTGCATTTGGACACCAGTACAGACTACCTGGGTGTGGGCATGTGCCTAGGGGGAGAGACAGTTATTAGGCTAGCCTGGTACTAAATGAGGCCAGAAATCTTCACTTTTTATTGAGGCTGAGATTTTATTACTTTAATTTTGATTTTTTATTTTCAATCAGGAAAATCAGGACTTGAAGAGATTGAAGACTTTTGCAAAGGAACAAATATATTATAAAAGGAGTCACTACACCCAGCCTTTAATATTTACCTTCTGGGGAAATGAGCTGTATTTTGCACAATCGACTTGTATTGAGTCACTATTACATTATCTCTAACTTGAGGGGGAGCTATGTGATCCAGTCTAAAATATGTATATTTTTTTAACAGAGCTGGTTAAATTTCTGTAAGGATACAGGGTGTTTGACTGTGGTGAAGCCCTACATGCACTTTGTAGAGTAGTTTTTAGAAAAAGAGGAAAAGGTTTGGTTTGAATCTAATGCAAAAGTTCAGGGTATTAAGACTCGAGATTTCATAACCCAGGGTCAGGACTGAGCTGTTCTAAGTCTTCAAATCCTAGAGACAGAAATTTAAGAGGACTAGGTGTATTTTTACTTTTTAACACCCTTGATAGAAAAATGAAGTCATCTTTCATGGACTCCTTCTCTACCCACAAGCCATCTTTAAATAATGGATATATTTGTTTTTGCTGAACTATGAATTGGTATACTTAATTAACTCTAATTCTTAATTATCAGTGGTTACAGGGAAAGGGGGAAATTAAGACACTTAGAATCCTCTGATAATCATTTTAGCCACAGGGAAAATAATCAAACTATTCCCTACATTCCTGGTTCTTTAAGCCAGGCCTATTTACATGCACAACTAGCTTATAACTCACAAATGCTAGCTCCTGACTTTAGAATAACTCAAACATTGCTGATTCCCTTAGTTCTGATTTCTTTTCTTCTGATTCATGTGTCTATGACCTTGAGGTTTGACTTCATCATTTACTCTTAGATTTCAACTTCTGGTCTCACAGTATTAAATGATCTTTCTGGCCCTTTTATCATGCTGGATCTTGGCACTATTGCACAGTTTTTTACTTCTTTATTTCTAAAGCTTTAGTGTCTCTTACTTTCTTGGTGAGGATTTCAGACTCCACTTCTGATTACAACAGATCATCACAGAGTAGTGGCCTGGCTTGGCCAGTTTTAGCTATTCTTTGAAAGGTAAAAATGAGGATATATTCAGTCATGACTGAGAAGTCACTAGAATTAATAAAAGGGATCTGAGTTTTATCAATTTTCTGTATTCTTATATATGCCTTTATTATTTCACTAATAACAGTAAAAATGTAGTGCATGAATATATGTGATTTAGAAAACAACAGTATAGATAACAATAGCCACATTAAATAATTGACTATACTTTATCTCACATGTATAGAGATAAACCCTAGGCTAACATTAGTGCTAAAATTAAAATCACAATTTTAGAACTATGATTCAGTGACATAGGCTAACATTTGTTGCATGAGAGTTCCTTGAGGTCTTTCACCTGCTAAGGTGCTACCATGGGAAGTAGGGGCAGGTGAAAGATGAATAAATGAGAAGTGAGCTAGGAAGGTCAGAGAACCCTCACCCTATTTCAATAGCCATGTCTCAGCCATTACCTTTTTTGCCTATATAAGTTCCAAAGAAAGATTTTTGTTTGAACAAATGCTACTGTGAATTTAAAACATTGACAGCTATGGATCTGGGTTAGTCTATCATAATTCCACTTGAGGAAATAGAGGCCCAAAGAAGTTAAGTGGGTAAGACCATGAAAAGGCCTAAGTCTCTAAGCTCCCAGGCCAGTGCTCCTCCCACTGACTCACCAATTGCATTTTATCAAGTGGTTTCCACAAGCAATTGAACCAATGGCAGTCATAACCCTCATGCTTCTCTGAGTAACCTAATAAATAATAATATGTGGATTTCATATTAAAAATTATTAAATAAATTTTCTAATTTCATGTTAGCATGTAAGCCTGGAGTATTTTTGTTGATTCTCAGAAATTAATGAGCATTTCATTGTTTTTTTACTTCATAAAAATTTAGAAGCAAGGTGAAGAGAATATTAAGATGAATGAAATGTGTTCCCAGACCTTAAGATCAGTTTTTAATGGATAGAGTCTATTTTGGGAAAATAAAATCACAGAAGCCTGAAATTTTAGACACTCAAGATTGAAAGTTTAATATAATTTGCTTTAAACAATTTATTTAATTTAAACAACAAACATTCTTGCATGAATAAATGAATAATGTTGATATGCAATATTTCCATTTAATTATCTAGGAATTGATGACAACTTTCATACTTGTCTACAATGCCATAGACATGAAATTATGAATATATTAGGAGGTAAATGCCAGGATTTTATATATTTCCATTATTAGGAACTGTCATGGTTTTTCAACTTTTTCTCTATTTTCTTAAAATGTTTAAGAAAAATAGCATTTCATTATCTCCAATTGCATCTCATATTTCCAAATATATGAGAGCCTAATCTTGAGTCAGTTGCTATCAATAGGTAATTTATATAGTTAATTCCTAAGTATAATGAACTCACTTAGTAGACATTTTGTATATATTTATGTATATTATCAGAAGTACTTATATTATATTAATTCCTTTACTAATTTAACAAAGAATTTACTCAGATTTTACTATTTCCCAGGCACTGTGCTAAGAACTAAGTTCTCCACCCAAACCCCTTTAAGGAACTTGAAGCCTAGTAATAGGTTCTTCTATCTTATGTTTCTTCTCCAGATAAAAATAATGAACTGTGCTTGGAAAAAGATGGTGTCAACAAATTATATGTGTATAAATACATAATGAAAGAAAACACTCATTATAAAGCAAATGTATCCATTCCAGAATAAAATATACCTTCAGTTTGCCTTTTGAATTTGAAGAAAAAATATCCCCTTTTGCTGTACAAACATATGGGGGTGGCTAAGCCCTACAAACTATATAAGAGCTATAAAAATCCATTAAAAATAATTGTTATATAAAATGAAATTATATGTTAGATACATTTACCAGTCACCAAGCTAAAGTTGGGAGTAACAGAATCTCTATAACACAAAATGAAATCAATGTATTTCCCTTCTTGGTGGAAGTGGCAAAGGGAACAGTATTGACTCATTTGCAAACATATACATCGTAATTTCTGTTTTGATATTTGCTCTTTCTCCCCTCCCTAATGTAGCATCATCTAGTTTGCCTCAAGGTAATCATGCACAGGAGACCACTTTTGGGGGAGTTATCGAGCCTCCAGTGAAGGGAATCCAACCCATCAGAGGAAAGGATGTGATGCATTGAATTGTTTCATAATATGATTCATTTTTCAGTGACCTTCCACCATGCAATCTGATTTTTAAAAAAATCAGCACAATGTGCAACTCTCTCAATGGTGTCAAAGAAAAAAGAAATTAGGTGTTATCAAGGAGGTTTTCCACATATAGTCACTGGCCAGAGATTTAGGTCATGACAGTTGAAATAATTTTGAGCCTGGGTGCCCTGTGCTGCTATTAAACACCAGTTAGTGTATAGATGTATCCTCAGCTGGCAGATGAAAAGGTCTAAAGTTCAGATTGTTTCAAGAAGTCATAATGAAGCCACAAGAGCCATGTTCTTTATGAGAGAAATGTCAGCTCTTGGAAAATCTCTAAACTGTAAAGGACACTTCATTACCTAGAAGAACTGACTTAATGTACTTGGCAAATGACTTCGTAACATTCAATTTTGAGAATCATTTCCATTCTTTTATTCACAGTACATAGGGAAATTAGCTAAAATATTTATCTTTGCTTCTCTCTAAGTTTTATAGCAGTACTCAAAAACTAATTAGACTCTGGCAATTAAATCCTGCATATATGCTTCTTTTTTTTTCTCAAGGAGTTTTACTTGTTATGCAACTTCCTCTATCATAGAGAGTGGCCTATTTAACTTAAAGGATATTAGTTTAGTCTTTTTTTGTCAAGCTTATTCACTTTTTTCATGTATATCTGACAAGTGCACAGGAAAAGAAAACATGGAAAGAGCCAATTATGAAAACCAGTAAGCATCTAATAAAATATGACCCACAAAGTAGGAAGGAAGACTTCTCATCACTTTGGGTCATAGGCAGGTTAGGAGTCCTCTCACAGATGTCTCCCAAACCTTCTATCTTCCTGAGAAGGCAAGGACTGCTATGGGGCAGTTCAAGTATAATATGAATTTGTAAATTCAGGGCAGATATGTTTACTTCCCCATCCCTACACACACAAAAGTTTTTTAAAGTGTGTATGTCCACTTGACTTGTTCCCCTTATAATTCTCCCCTTTGGAATTACTTGTTCTGGTTGTTGGCTTCCTCTTTTGTATTGTAGTTGGGTCTTGGACTGCTTCCTGGACTAGCCAGACACAGTAGTGCATAAGTTAGGTTAACTCTGCTCTTCAACCAAAGGAAAAATGCTTTCTTTCCTTTGATGCTTTTTTTCTCCAGGGGATTCCCTATGACCATCTGAGTGGCAAGATTATAAGGGTAAAAATTAGAATGTGAGTCTGTCATATATTTTCCAAGGAGACTTTTGGTTTGTTTTATCTGGGTTTTAGACTGACAGCCAAATATTTTCACTGTAGCTTGCAAGCAATTTGGTTCATATCACCAGAGCTGGTAGATTCCACAGCAATGTTTGGGGCCGTAGACACATGAAGCATGATATTTTGCAGTAGTGAGTATTCTCTTCAACTTTCCTTTGAGAATGTGTTGTAGGAAATACTGGCTAAATATTGGAGACCTGGAATATCAACCATCTCTACTTCTTCAGAAAAATGGAAGAAATAAAACTAATTCCCCCCACTTCAAAATGAATGGAAACAATGAGAAACATATTATCATGAACAACACCAGGCTTTATTCCTCTTTGAGTCAGTCTACATCAGTGAGATAAGTCTACTAGGTTATAAACACACACAAACATGTAGGAATTGGAGCTAAGATTTGTGATGAAATGTATTAGGAAAGACAGAGAAGACACCGACCCTGTTATATGCACGCTGACAACCTAGTGATAGACATGGTTGAATACAAGAACAGAAAAAGGCTGAGAAGTCAGAGCCAGAAACATCATCAAGCTTAGATATTGTGAATTTTTATTTATCCACTTAATCATTAATCAAATATTTCAGTGCTTTCTATTTCAAGGCACTGCAGTAATCCTGAGATGATGTAAAAATAAATCAGACATGATTCAAGCAGTTACATCTATAAAGGGAATGAAATATTTACACAAATAACCAGACTACCATCTGGGAAATTCAGATCAAGGGCTATGAAAATCAGAAGGAATTTGAACTAGGCTCTGAAAGTTGGATCAAATAGATAGGGGGCATGAACCCTTCTACACCGTTGGTGGGGTTGTAAATCAGTACACCCACTATGGAAAACAGTATGGAAATTCCTCAAAAAATTAAAAATAGAACTACCATATGACCCAGCAATACCAATTCTGGGTATTTATCCAAAAATAAAGCATAAATAAAAGGAACAAAAAACACATTAGTTTGAAAAGATATATGAGCCCATATGTTCATTTCATCATTATTTACAATAGCCAGGATGTGGAAGCAGCCTAGGTGTCCACCAATAGATGAGTGGATAAAGATATGGTAAAATAGAAGATGATTCAGCTGCACAAAAACAATGAAATCCTGCCATTTGTGACACCACGGGACCTAGAGGGTATTATGCTAAGTGAAATAAGTGAGACAGAGAAGGACAAATACCACATGATTTCACTTATATGTGGAATCTGAAAAAAACAAAATGAAACAGAAAACAGACACACAGATGCAGAGAACAAGGTAATGGTTGCTAAAGTGAAGGTAGGTGGGGCCCTAGCTAGTGAGGCTCAGTTGATTGGAGCATCATCCCATAACCAAAAGGTGGCTAGTTTGATTCTGAGTCAGGGCACATACCTCAGTTGCAGGTTGATCCTTGGTCCAGGAAAGATCCTTGGTCCGGGTGTATCCCTGGTCCTGGTCCAACTGATGCTTCTCTTTCACATCAATGTTTCTCTCTCTCCCTTCCTCTGTCTCTAAAAACAGTGATAAAATGTCCTTGGTGATGATAAAAAAGAAAAATAAAGGTGGGTGGGAGATGAGTGAAAAAAAAAACCTAAATACAGACATATACAAATTCAGGGTCTGGCACAAGTAACACTCCCTTTTTATTACAAATTTTTTTAATTACAAAATCATAAGCATGTAATTCTGTAACATAATAATATCACACTCTAGCACACCAAATGACATTTTAGGTGAAATGTTCGAAGTGTTGTAAATCTCATGCAAGACATTCATGTACCCTACCAACCACACTCAATGGTGTTACTTCTGCCAGACCCTGTAAATAAAACCATTATATAAATGGATCAAACCTGCAGGGAGGATAAACACAGCAGGCTAAGGAATAAAAATGGACAGGGAGAGCTTAGCTTTAACACATACTGGCAGTGCCACATAGAGAAGTTTTCACCAGACCAACACATAAATGTAAACGAACACATAGTAGTGGTAATTCTGATGTTAACAATATCATTTGATGAAGATGATAGGTAACACTTAAAAAAAGAAAAATGGCATTTAGTTAAAGAGAACACATATTTGTACATGAATAGCATTAGAAAATGCAGCAGTTTTTGAAATTCAGGTGTTGGCTTCTGTCTGGTTCCGTGTGGGAGGTAAATTCCTGCTCTCTGGGTACATGCTCTATATTATCTTTCCTCTTGAGTGTGGATGGAGCTTGCAAATATGATGGCTGTCATTCTATGATTAGGTCACATTCCACAAAAAAGATGAAGTTTTTGCAGATTTAATTAACATCCCTAATTAACTTACTTTGAATTAATGAAAAAGGAGTTTATGCTAGGTGGGGCTAACATAATCAGGTGAGATCTTTAAAAGCGGGTCTTGAGAAACTCAGAGTAGTGCAAAAGCTCTCCTGCTGACTTTGAAGAAGCAAGCCATCATGAGCTCTACATGTGCAGGAAAGTGAATTCTACCCACAACCAAGTGAGCTTGGAGGAGGACTCTGAGCCTTAGCTGAGCAGCACCTCTGGCCAATATCTCAACTGCACACTGAGGGGACCCAGCTAAGCCTAACCAGACACCTGATCCACAGAGACTGTGAGATAACAACTGGATGTAGGCTACTAAATTTGTATTCAGTTGTTACACAGCAACAAAAAACCAATACACTCAGGTATAGATTATATTATGGCCTTCAGAGTGAAGTACATGTGCTCCTGGGGTAGAAAATGGCATTCCAGGGCTTCACAGCGGCAGACGGTTTCCATGAAATCATCTCCCAGATCCCCAACACCTGTGTGTCTTTCCCAAACTGATCTATCTGAAAATGTCCTGGTTTTCCTTTCTCACCTTCTCTTTTATAATCACCTTCTATTTTGACAAAGAAAAGTCAACTCTCACCTGTCCTGAATCTCACTCTGCTGTACTGGCTTGGGATGAAAATACTCTGAGGGGCCAAACAGAAAACAAATCAAATGTTTTAAATACTGGGGTCCAAGAAAACTTCTAATAGAGTTATTCATTGTCAGTCTGTGGCAGGTCTTTGTATCTTTTCCCATCTTATACATATTCATGTTAAGGCAAAGCTGAATTTAGAAATATTATAGAATTGAACAACAGAATTGATGATGGCACATTTTATTTAAAAAGCTAGCTTCTTTCCTCCCCTAAATTTTGTCAAAATATTGCATTTCTCCTGAAGATCAGTCCTGGTGACATGAAATACTGAACATTGTGGCATCTTTTTTTATCCAGGCAACAAACTCATGACAGAGCGTAATAGATACCTCTCTACCTTAACATTAGAATGATGATTTGTGACAAGCATGGTGGTAAATACCAGTTACAGTGCCTTCTTTGCGCTTTTACCAACCTCAGTCTTGAGAGCTTGGCAAGTGTTTGCATGTCCCCGGCTCTCTGTCTGCATCTCAGGGCCTTATTTTGTATGATTTCAAGGAAGCAGAGAAAAAAACTGAAAGTTTGCTTCTAACAGATTATTACATATTTGAGAAAAAGGAATGCATATGGGAGGCAAATTAGTATTTTGTATTTCATTGAAAAGTTATTCGGACTCACAGAAGAGTATTGCCATCTTCTTTTGCCAAAAAATTATCTGATTATTGGATACTTTAACATTTACTGTTTAGTCCCTTGTGGTCATAGGGGGAAAAAAAAACCCCTATCTATCTACATAGGGACATGTAGTGAGATCATCAATAAAAACCTTCCAAGCATAAAACTGCATTAGGATAAAATTCTGAGGGTGAAGAATGGAAATATCAGTTCAAGGGAAAAAGTAAGTGATGTAAAAATTCTGACTTAAAGAAAATCAAGTTCAAGTGCATTTTAAATAGATTATGGTGATTATGAAATTACTTTTACTTAGATTTCATTTGATACATATAAAGTAATGTAATAATTATATAATAAACATTATTGTGATGTTTATTAAAGACATAAATATTTAAAATTACATTTTATGACTATTTAAACTTATAATAAAATTGTTTCAGTACCAGCTTAAAAATGTATGAGGGGATACATGGTTTTACAATATCTGTTTATAATATTTCAAGACCAAGTTGAGAGACACAATTTTGGAAGGGTAATTTAGTGCTTAATTGAGTCCACTGGAATAGAGCACATCAATTGTATTAGGTATGCTATAGGGAGCCAATGACAGTTTGGGAAACACGATACTCTCTAACTCTGGATGCCCCACCAGGGTCTCTGCCAGGCTGTGATGAGAGCTGAGTTTCGGAAAAGTCTGCAAGTAAAACACTTCACTCTAAGCAGTGTTTGAAAAAAGATTTCACCATGGAATTTTGGGGGGGGTAATAAGTTTCCTAATTGTTTTTCTGTTGACGGTATGTTTGATTACCCCTATGGGTGTGCCCAATCCTTCTGAGCAAAACTGAAGGCAATATTAAGGGCTGTTACCATTCCAGGCCAACTGATCCAGGAGCTGGAGGAGAAAGCGAGCATCCACATACTGCAGTCCTGAACGCCTGGACATCCAAGCGGATAAGTAGAGTAGGTCGGACATGTCAGATAAACAACTGCATAATTCTTTTCCTATACTGACTTGACCCTAGTCACTGGGAAAAGCAAGAGGCCAGCAGTACCCAGAACTGAATGCTTACATTAACCCTTCATCCAGACATCAAATTCTTATCCTTCATGATGTCACAAAGCATTCCTACACTTTTCCCTCGGCCTTTTATCAAGAAGTAAATCAAGTATTTTACTGCCTCTTACTTGTTTATTCTATTTGCATGTGGCTTTTTCTTACTACAATATTACAAATATGCACTCATCATAATGGATGATGATACCCATTGTTGTTACCTTGGGAGATAACATGAGCATTCACTTAAGTTGACTGTCAGCTTCATTAGTTAAAATCTGTGTGCTTAACTGACTCCACTTTTGTGACTGCAAACCTTATGTGCTGTAACCTTCCTTTCCTATTCTGACTTTCTCTCCTATAGGTCTTACTAATTTTACATGTAACTTAGAGTTCACTCTTACTGATTCTGTGTTTTATAACCCCCTCCCTCCTTTATCCAATAATGAATTTATCCTCACAAATGCCTTCTCAGCTCTTCCAACTCCATAAAATGAGGATGACTATAGGTAGCAATAAATGTATATACTAGGTTGTGATCTACTCACCCTATCACTCTAAGGAGAGCCATACTGACCAGGGGCAAGAGGGGATTTGGAAAAGCTTATCAGTGAAAACAAGTGGAAGAACTTGGGTTTCTCCATGAAAAAAATGGGATAAATGAGTACGGTTTCCTTTGGGTGAGTTGAAGGGATATATTGCTACTTCCTGGGACCTGGACCCGAAGCATGCATCCAAAGATTGCAAAAATAAACTGAGATCCTCTAAGGAAAAAATGTTATTTTAATATGCAATAGTATCCTCCTCCCCAAATTCTATTTATGCTTTTATATTACAAAACATGACTGATATTTCTGAAATTTGGGCAAAAGAGCTTCTGCTTATGTAAGTCAGGGCTATTTCCTACACTGGAAGCTTTAATCAGCCAACAGTATGATTGTTCTCTGGCAGGCCTTCTTTATTTCTTAATTTACCATGAATTTAATCAATTTTGATATGTGTCTATAAAAAGACTTTATTAAAGGTTTATAACTTCATCACAGTCACCTTAATAAAATAGAGTTCTGTTGGCATAATTGATTTGTTTCATAAAAATTATGTATTCTTCCAAAAATTTTCAATGTCATTTGTTGTTCATCTTTCTAGTTAAAGATGCACTGACTATCTTGTTGGGAGCTCTATGCCTAGTACCTAGAAAACAAAATGAAACGTTCAGGTTAGTATCATCACGATTAATGAATCATCATTTATTACTGTTAATACTGTTTTCTGACACTGGGGTCCTAAAAGGGTCACCACACAGCATGTAAATTCATTATATGTGTGTAGGTGCTAAGAAAGAGGTATGCTATTTTTTTTTGTATACAGAGGCAGCCAAAGTAACATTTATGTAAGGAAAATGCAACTTTTAGGAGTGTGTTTCCTATATAGCCCCAACTTATATAGCCTTTATTTTTCTTTGCCAGTACTGAATAATGGATCATATAATATATTTTGATGCCTCTGTTATGAAGATAGATTTGACTTATTCTTGGTTACTAGTTCAGTGCAATCTTATAGCATAATCTTCATTAGAAAAGCTTGATATATCTTTGTCACACCAAATTTCTGTTTCCTCTCATAAAATAAATTTGTGTTCTTGCTTCATATTTAATTTTGTGCATATTGTAGACCAAAGTTCTGCATTGCAGTTGCCTATTCATGAGAGCTGATTGACTAAATATATCCCCCCTCAGCATTCATCCCACTATTACTACTTCCTGTTTGTATAAAAAGTATACATATTTATGTTGCTGTAAGATAAATATAAAAAAATTACTTTCTACTCACCTGACATAAATTTGCTGCAGATGTATTTGAGTAGAGATTACAATAAATGATGTTTTATTTTCTAAATTCTAAAGTTTAATTTATTATCTGATAAAGAAACTTTTGAGTAGGAAACCATGGAATGGATTTACTTACAGACTTTATTAGAGAAAATAGGCCAGGACATTATTTTAAAATGTTGAATAATAAGTTAAACCTTACAAATTGATGAATAATAATTAATTAATTAATAATTACTTAATTAAGAAAAACTTTCCACAGTCTGCATGAGAAATTTTATGAATGGATACAATGTCAAACTGCAATATAATATTTTAAAGGCAGCAATATACTACAATGAAATTTTACTATAATGCATGCAACTTTGAATATTATATCCATAATTCTCGAATGTACCAATTGAAGCTGGGTTTATCCAATGCAAAGGAAATCTCAACATCAAAGACAATGTGACAAACCAGGTAATAGTTTTGGCACCCTTCTTACCATTTTTCACTGGGTCGTAGGATTTTCAGGAGGGGTTGGTTTATCAAAATGGAAGAGGGAATGAGATTTAAGAGTAATTGCTGCTTGTCACAGGTAATGAATGATTACTTCATTTCTTCTCTGCCAATAAAAAGACCATGTTGCCTCCATTAAAGAAGACTCTTTCTAATAAGATATAAACTAACATTTCCCCACTGAGGTCAGAACTATATTTTATGTACATATGTTAACTATGTATTTATTCCCCCAGAGTGGTAATTTATAAAGGCACACAAACTGCATAAAATAAAGTTGGAAGTAGGTATGATTTTTATTTTATCTACTTCTGTACTATTTGAAAATTCAACAAGGGATGGATATTGTCTTTATAACCAGTAAAAATAAAGATTGTAACATTTCTAAAAAAATGTAATTGCTGCTTAATGGAAAAGTGGAAGGTCTTTAAGCACAGGCAGGCTGACTTTGCCTTTCCCCTCTGCGCTGCAATGAATAAGATTCCATTTTGTATTTTCCCTAGAGATAGAAAATGGTTTAGGGAGAGAGAGCATTCTTTCTGCAGTAGCATTCACTCTAAACAGATGTAGAAATTACTTACTACAGAGATCACTCATGGGTAATGTTTTTGTTTTAATCTTCGCCAGAAGATATGTTTATTGGTTTGAGAGAGATAAAGAGAGAGAGAGAGAGATGTGAGAGAGAAACATGGCTCAGTTGCCGTCTGAATGTACCCCCAACTGGGGATCAAACCTGCGACCTAGTGATGTGTCCTGACTGGGAATCAAACCCACAAACATTTGGTGTATGGTAGAATCCTCCAACCAACTTAGCCACCCAGTCAGGACTACTGTTTTACCTTATACAACAATGGAATTGATCTTTGTTATCTTTTTTTAAAAATTAAGCAGTACATATCCATGAGGAACTCTTTGTTTTATAGTGATTAGTAGCACTGTACAGATAAGAATATTTTATTTTATAAACCTAAGTGTGCTATTTCATATCTTTTTATTAAGCAGAAAAATATCACCAAGGAAAAAATTTTCTAAAATATAAAATAGCTCTATCATCCTTCCTCTGTGGATTGGCACCTAGTAGTTATTACTGTCAACTAAAGACATAACAATGTGATTTAAATTTTTCTCCTCTGCAATTATTGAAATGTATGGCATTTGCAGATGGATTAGCTTGTGGAAAGATTAAACATAGATATTCTTAAATAACTACCTTTGTTATGTATGGATTATTTCAATATCTTAATCTTTTATGTCATGTAGCCTGTTATGTGAATTAATATCAACAAATTTTACTGTGTGGCTGATTGATTTTTAAAGGTTTATGTTCTGGGTAAAGATTCTAATTTTTTGAAATAATAGATAATTAAATATGCCTAGACATTTTTATGTTTAATGAAAATTTAAAAGCTTTCTTATTTGAAAGCACAACTTCCTTTTAGGGAAGATGGGCCCTTAAGTAAAATCTAAAGGTCATTACTGACTCTGAGCTGCTAATGAGAGCTCTCCTTCATGTGAAAACTTGGAGCAGTTTTAGATATTCAAGAGTGTTCCTGGGATTGAGTTCAAAAAATGAGGCGAAAGAAAGATGAATATTATAGGGAGGAATTGGAGTTAGGAGCAGTCTTAAGGGGATGGAATGGACAGTGGAGAGGAAATGAGGGCTAAAGCAGAGGGGAGCCAGGATTACCAAAAATCCTGTCTGCTCCATGGGGTCCTGTACCCAGTGAAAAAATTTCAGTAATAGTTTGAATGAAATGGCTTCTGGAACAGGGAACTCTTACATTCAATTTTCAGTTCTTGGCTTTGTGTACATAAATCCCACTTTGACCCTCTAACATTTAATAAGGACTGATGTTCATATAAAATTTTCTATGAGCAATATTTGTCTTCCTTTTAAAGTAATGACCATGATCATCTGTCGTGTTTTTGTGGATACAGTGAAGGAAAGGTATAATATGCAAAAGACAGCCAGACTCTTAAAACAGTTCGGTAGAAGCCAGGCCTAGGGTCAGAGGTGGATGAAAAAAACCAGCTGCTTAGAGACTTGCAGATCTCCGGTGGGAACTCGTCTTCTCTCACACCAGTAGGGCAAGAGCTTGAGGCCATCATTCTTCCTTCTAAAAGTCTGGGCAACTGAAGCCCACACTTGTGTTTCATCAGTAGTTAAAATTATAAGGAGTGATGAAATAAACAGGTTTATGAAATTTGAATTCCCCTCTCTGCCACAGCCTCAAAAATTACTCATAGAAAGCTTCCAAAACCAAAATCTTGGCATCTCATGCTAGCACATTTTTTAAGAGAACTATGCATTCCTTCATCTGTTTATTAAATAAGTATTATGTATGTACTCTACACCAGAAACTGTGTTAGGCCTTGGAAATGCAAACATGAATAAGATTTTCACTATTCTCATAAAGTTCATAGTTAATTTGGGAGGAAAAACACATACAAAATTACAATACAATGTAATAGAATCAGAATAGAGTTATTTTTATTCTATCTTTTATTAATAACAAAAATCACTCTATTCTATTACTATTATTACTATGGTAGAATTCAGAAGGAAATAGAAAGTAGTGATTGCTGAGACCATTAGCCAAATTTTCAGAATAAAGATAAAACTTGATGGAGACTTTAGGTTCAAAGTGAGGGTCTGGGCACAACCTTTAACTCTGATCTGTTCTCAAATCTCATTGAACTGATATAAACAAATCCATAGTAATACTAAAGAACTGGGAAGAGTGCCATTAGTAGATCAGACATTCTGAAAAAAATAGGAAAAAAAATGATCTGTTAGGATTGACATTGGGGGGAGCCATAATAGTTGAAAGACCACTGAAAAAGTGAGTGTTGCTTTTCGTAAAACAACACTGATAACTCCCAAATTAGAGCAAGCAAAGCCTGAGGTTAAGCACAGAAAAATGGCAGGAAAATCACTGAAAGATGTCTAGTTAACCACTCATTTCTTCCAGAGTGCCTAGATTAGACTGCTGTCTCTAATTACAGCTAGCAAATACAGATCTCTACATAAAACAGGGAAGTGGAATCCTAGTTGGCATTAGGGCTGGATAAACAAGCAGGACTGGACACTTTTGGCTGCTAGAATTCACGTCATTAAATCATTATAGGCGTGAATGGAAGCTTGTTTATATGTTCTATACCCCTCCCACTGTGGGCTCATTTATACAATTTTCAGTCCTATTCACTGAAAGAAGAAGCACGCTTTTTCACAAGTGCTGAGGAAACATAAACTGTCACAGCTGATTAATTCCAGACGTTTGTAGGTAAAGGAAGAGATAACCAAAAATCACCTGAAGGCAAAGGATGCAGTACCGTGAACAAACACATGATCTAATCTCTGAAGAGTTACTGCAGGAAGCAGAAGAAAATTTTTAAATACTTGATATTCTTGGAGTGATTGATGAAGATACCACATCCACAGAGCAAGAATAAGCTGTTGGAAAAAGGGGGGGGGGGAAGAATTGGAGAGTAGACAAATTCTTGGAAAATTAAAACCATATTATCATTTAAAGAAGTCAACAGAAAGTTGCAAAAGGGACAACACTGATAGCTAACGTATCAGTTTAGAACTTAGTGCACTGAGTAAAAGCACTGTAATAAATATGAGAGAATTATGAGAAAACAGGTAAATAGGACAGATCTAAAATATCTAATATGGTTTAACAGAAGTCCAAAAGTAAAATATGTGAGGAATTTAAAAATAATATGTTAGAAGAAACTTTTTCTAAACTGAACAAATGTAAGTCTTTCTACAGATCAAAAGATCCCTTCAAATATTTTGAGATAATATTGTGAGAAAAGGAGAAAAATATACAATGTTGATAAATCTTGGTAAAATTAGTGAATTCCACACTGCATCGAAAATCTAAAAGAAGAGGATTCTTACAAAGGAATTCTTAGTTGTTACAGCAGATGCTAGAGTTATGAGGCAATGTCTACAATTTTATAAAAGAATTTTAACATAGAATTCTGTAGCAAAGTATGACTACAAAATAAAATCAGTAGGCTACATACACACTTACTAGGAACAAGGTAGAAACAAGGTAATGTTCCAGCTAAATTAAAAAAAAAAAAAAAAAAAGGAATTCAAAGGGAAAACCCTATAAGAAGCAATGGTGAAAAAAGTATCCAGTAAAACTTTAATTAAATTTAGATAGTTGCTGACATCATGGCTGTAGAATTTAAAACAATTGTTAAGAAGGAGCCCCTGAAATACGAGTATATGAGTCAAAAAAGGAGGCAACATTACAATTAATGAGGGGTTCGAGTTCTACTTGAATTTAACAAGATATGGGAGAATGGACAGGGACAGTGGGTTTGTTAGAGCTCATGTTATGTAAGATGGTAAGAGTTACACATATGATTGGTTTTACATTTAAGAGGAAATACTAGATATATATTTTTATGAATTTCAGATACTGTTTCTGATACTATAAAAATAAGACAGAACTGCCCTATCACTCAAAGAAACCAAAGAAGGTTAAAGAAATCTTGATCACAATAAGAAAAATTCTGGCAAGAAAGAGTAGTCTACCTGTGATACTAAAACAAGGAAGGAAAAACTGAACATGACTTCACCTATGAATACAGAGGTAAAAGGTTAAATCAAATTTAAAACATTCTGGAAATGAAATAAAATTAATAATACGATACAATCAATCATGATTTTTATTTCACATATGCAAAGTCAGCTCAACAGTAGGAGATGTATTAATATATGTTTCTTCCCTAAGAGATTAGGGGACAGAATCATTTATATTGTCTTCTTGGATCACAAAACTTTTAGGTTTGTACTTCTGCAAAGAAATCACCAGAAAATTACATTAAAATATTTTTCAAAATAGCATCAAAACTATAGTCATAAGCTTAAGAAATATGTATAATCTATATGAAGAAAACTATAAAACTATATGAAAAGAACTTTTAAAAGATCTTAATTAACTGAAGACAACAAGTATGTTGTTCCTTAATTGAATGATTCAATATTGTGAAGATAATATTTATTCCAAATTAACATATAAACTCAATGCAAAATTACAATAGGACCGTTTCTGAACTTTATAAATTGATCCTAAAATTTCTCCTGGCAGTGTAAATATTTATGATGACCAAAAAAATTTAGAATTCATAAAGCTATTTAACATTATGCATAACAGCAAAAACTCGACTCTACTATTGATTAGTAAAGTGTGAAACATTGTGCAAAGAGACTATTAATTGGTTATTGAAACATACTATGAATACTATAGGATAATAGAAAATGATAATGATTTTAATAACATGTGAAAACAAAATGTACTCAATTATGGAAAGTATAAAAATATGATGCACGAGGACAAAATAGTCAGATGCCAGGAAAAAATAGTGTGTTAGAAATGAAGATAACAATTCTTATTCTTAAAATGTCTCATAGAGTTGATGTATCATCTTTCGATAAAACAAAAATGAAAAAACAGCAAGTGGGGTCATAAGTAATTTATGGACTCATAACACATTAATCAAGGCTTTATTTGCTTCTGAAGTCATACAGGTTAGAATGCTCTCTTTTCATTAAAAAGAAATAGAGTGATAAACAATTACTATGAGCGGGCTCTCCCTCGCAGCCACCCCATGTCTTCAGCCAAAACTCACAGCCGCCTCCCCTGTTCTCATGCGGATAAACCGCTACAGAGAAGGTCTCTAACACTTCTCTCTGTATGGAGTCATAGAAACTTAAGTTCTGAAGAAAATGCTGCAGGAATTTATAATTTGATCTTTTATCTAAATGCCTCATGAAAATTTACAAAGATCTGTAAGTCTGTTTTGTGAGGCAAACCATTTATTCTAGGATGGTCCTAATTACATTTTTCTTCCACACATTGAACCAAATCTTTGTCTCTGTAATTTCTGTCACTGGTGGTGGTTTTGTTCTTTTGAAACACAGAGAAGTATTACTTTGTGTTGCAGTCTTTCAGGTGTTTGAAGTCAATTTGATTTTGTCCTTCATCTTCTCGTCTCTAGTCCCATCATCCTCAACACCTACCTACCTTTCTCAGGTAACATAGTCAATCTATCAACACTTTCTTCACTTTCCTTGATGGATACTTTAGATTCACCAATAAAAATCAAATTATGCTCTCTAGATGTAGACCATCCACTTCAGAGATAAGCATAAATGTTATAAATTCTATACATAGTGTAGTTTAAAATTAAGTTTCCTTTTTTTAGAATAGTCTGGCTCACAGTGAGCTTGCTGTTTATAAATGCATGTTGATTATTTTTCAAATGAATTACTTAACTTATACTTCATGTAGTCCTCAATTGAGAAAATATGTTTAAGGCTAAAGGTGAACCTGAAATCTAGCTTTAATATTATCAGTTTTAGTCTATTAAAATAATTTTAAATATTGATTGCCACTCAACATGTTACCTGGTTAACTCAGTTTTTAATTCTCTGCAAATTTGAATAGTATGTCATTTATACCTTCTTTCAGTTTGATAAGCAAACCATTGAATGCACTGCCGTATCACTAGAGAAGACCAGGTTGGCATGGTAGGCATGGCTGTTTAGCTAGTTACAAACTAGCTAACTGCACTTTTCTCCAGCACACATTTTATTATCCCAAGAATGTCATAAGAGGCTATATTAAATATATTTTTTTCCTGCAGGAAAAATATTTCACCAATAAGAACTTTTTCTAATTGTTTTTTAAAGCAACTTGATCTTTTCCAAATCAAAATATATAGAATCATAATTTATAAAAGATAAAAAAGTAGACCTGCTATGGTTGAAATTCGAGTAAAAGATGGGACATCTATGGTCACACCCCCATTGCTGTAAAGCCCTTCCTAAGCCATGGCTGCCCAGAGCCCTCAGAGCTCCAAGAAAGACATGTTATGACAATTGATTAGTAGCATTTCATCCTATCTAGAGTCAGCTACACCACAGAGGAAGTAGACTAGTTAGGTATGGTATAAACCAGAGCAGCACATGCTCGTGCTTCTGAGTATTCCAACCCAAATACCCTTCTATCTGAAGTACTCCTTAGAATCTGTTTAATGATGTTATTACATAATAGGGCATCTAAGAGAAATGGTTTCAAGCCTACTGATCTATTTTTTCCTTTTATAATACAGGAATTATAATTAATACAGAGGCCACATGTTGGCATTTGTTATATCCTCTTACAACTCTCAACTAAAACACAAATTTCTATTAAAAGACAAAAATGGCAATGGGAAAATAAAACTATGAGAAGACCATATGCATCTGTGTGAGGCGAATTTCCAATACCATGAAATACGCATTTCAGTTTAGACCCAGTCCACTCACTGTACCAGAACTGCACGAACAGCTGCATCCCTATGTCTGCTCCTGGCTTTGTCAGTTAAGAATTATGTTGACCAGAATATCTGGCAGCCAACCAAACCCTGATGCACGAGAGTTTTAGGAGAAGATACTTCATCCAGGATCCCAACACTAATACATACAAAAGCAATGATCTATTGAAAGTCTTTTTAAAAAATGAACATCTGCCTATAAAATCACACCATTGTAGTAATTGAAGAAAAACTTGGAATAATGTATGATGGTAGGATACAGGCAGACTATAAATAAGTAATTTGTGATGGAACACTGAAGCCCAGAATATGCATACTAGACATTTTATTGTTTTTTTCCTGCTTTTCAGATAATACATACAAAAGATAAGTAATTCAGTCTTCAATTCATTTGGGCAACCACCTTTCTTTTTATTAAAATCAGCTTTCTAAAACATGATTTTAAATTTCATTTACTCCTTCCCATATTTTATATCTTATTTTCCATGTTTACATGCTAAAACTAATTTTTTATGGTTTTTCTTTTGCTGGCATTAAATTAAAATGAAAACAGTATTGAGCTAGAGTAGGTCAAGTCCTTGCCATCCCAGGAAAATGATTTCCCACCGTATAATAGTGTCATGCACCTACCTCTACTTTTTCCAGCAACCCTTTTTCTAATTTCATTCAGAAGCTACATTTCCCAGAGTACAACATGACTGAGAGTAGAGAAAAGAGCAAGGGTTGCATTATATCCTGTATTATGCAGTAACCTCAGGAAAAGTCTTGTATCCTGGTGCTGGGTGAGAAATGAGGACCATTTAAATAGTATGCACTGGTAGGTGCAGGTTTTTTATGCGTTTTCTTTGTAGAAAAAGACCTACAGTACTATCTGATTCTTTACCATAGTTAAATAAGCTGACTAGAAAAAGAAAGTCTTTTGTGGACAGATGACCTGTCTGTCTGTCTATCTATCTATCTATCTATCTATCTATCTATCTATCTATCTATCATTTATCTCTCTTAACACAACAGAGGCTGAACACATTACCCAAGGCAGGTCTAGATCTAAAAGCAAAAATTTGTAAGTACACAATGGGCTATCTCAATAGGAGTCATACATGTACTCAGTATTCTGTAAAATAAATCATCAGTATTAAACAGAATGACATGGGGCTTATGAAAAAGTTTTTCAACATAAAGGTAAAGAAGAGTTATACTGAGGACTCAGAGAAAGAATATACTTCTGAAATAATTTTCTGTAAGAAAAACTGGAAAATGTTTAAGAATATTTGCCTTAGTCTCCTAGTAACATGGCCACTGTAAAGTAGAAACAAGCCAGTATTAACTAGTATGTCTTCAGCATGAGAATAACAATTTTCATGTGGGGCGACTTTAACAATAAATACATTATTTAGTGATGTAACCAGAAACATGGAGGCAGAGTAGTTTCTTATGTAGGCTCATTAGAGAGGTCAACTTGTCACCAGCGCCTCTGTGTCCTTCTAACCTAATTGGGTTGGTTCTTTGCTGTCAGGCTGGCCTACCTCGTGGTCTCAGGATGGCTGCAGTAGGTCCATGTGCCACATCCACATATATCAGTGTGCACAGGATATAAAGGAATGACTCTTCCTCAGTATCCTTCTTAAGAGAGAAAAGCATTGTGCAGAAGCTTACAGTGAACTTCTCTTCACATTGACCTGAATTGAATTATATAAATGTTCCTCAGGCAATTACTGAAATGAAAAATAGAACAACTAAAACTGGCTTAGACAAATTATCTGGGGAGATTATGATATTCATTATAGGGACATACAGAGAGGAAAAGATAGGATGAAATAGTAGGTTATAGAAGGGAACTACCTAAAGCAGAAAAATTAGAATCCACATTAGAAATAGTAAAAAAGCAGGAATAAAGTTGAGAAAGCTTAATTGGTGATTACGAACTAAAGAAACTCTCTCAGTATGCTGAATAAAATGACAAAAATTTTTTAAAGCTAAAAATAAGATATGAAAACAGATAATAGAGACAAAAAGTTTGCTTATTATGATAAAGCAAGGAAAGAATAGATGAAAGTCTAATTAAAGACTTAAGAAAGATCATTTCCATTGGGTGAAAATTGACCTGAGTCTGTAGATTGAGTGACCCATATACTTGACGTAATATGAATAGTAAGAGACTCACACTTTTACATAGTTAAATCCTTCAGATATATAGGCAGGGGAGTAAAAAATTACCCCGCAAAAGGGGACACAAATTATATTAGTCTTAGAATTTATTGCATGGCACTAAATTGTAAACAGCAATGTAAAATTTTTGGAAGAAAAACCTGTGTTTAAAAACTCTGCAAATGTATTCCTTCTTTGCCTTTCCTTGCAGTCGAAGATGTGCTTCACTGGATAACTCAAGATAAAGTCTCATATTGAATTTTGTTGAAGTTAAGTGGTGGAAGTGATGATTCATATTCCCATCTAAGATGCCATTCAAATGTAAAAACAACAGAATTTTCTTAGATACTAAAGGCTCCATTAAACATAAGACTCATATTCTTTCAGGAAAAAAGGGCGTTCTTTAGTTACTTTAAGAAGCTAATAACAGTAATCTTGTAATATAAAAGGACTTATTGTGAGATTTAAAGCAACCTAATCTATGAACTATAAATATCTATGATAGCATGATTATTCAATCAAATGCAAAATACAAAATTAATTATTGAAAATGATGTATTATATAGTAGAAAAATATAGGGTCCAACACAAATAATGTCCCCTTTTTATTACAAAATCATAAGCATGTAATTCTCTAACAACATCACACTGAAGCACACCATATGACATTTTAGGTGAAATGTTCCAGTTAAAATTGTAAATTATTACACTAATATTATTACCATACCAACCACACTCAAGTAGGCCTTAATTCTGCCAGACACTGTACATAATAGTAAGCCAGATCCATAACTCTCATTAAAAAATAAAAACTAGGAAAAGAATAGCAGAGGAATGATAAATTCCTTTAGCAAACAAATGACTCAAAGGTCATAATTTCTTTTTGTCTTTGGAAAAAAGAGAAATACAGATTTAGAAAAATATGAGGAATATTGTCACTAGTAGAATTATGCTAACTTCCCAAACTACTATGAAATAAAAAAAAAATAGATATTACCCCAAATAATTATTTTTTAATTAGAAGTATATGGAAGCCCATCAAACTAGAATGTATAAAACAAATTAAGGAATATAATACCAAGTATTTTAGTAATAGTTATAAATATAAGTGTTGAAAATAACTCTTTGTGCCGCTTAGAAGAGCATTTCAAAGTTGACTGTAAGAAAGTAGACCAAGAATATACAAGAAAAGCAGGAACAGAGAGATTCAATTACTGATGTCAGACAAAATATTCAAATAAAAATTCATTAATGGAGATTAGCATTTTATATTGCTAATCTTTTCTACTGTAAATAATAAAAGTTTAAGGCATCCTATAGAGACATGATGATGAATACAAAGAGATAATAAATAACAGAAGAAATACAATGGCTAATATACATATCGCAACTCTTCTTCCTCACTGAGACTCAAAGGAATGAAAGTAAAAATAACAAGATATTATTTTTTACCCATAAGCTGCAAAATCCTAAATCATAGTGATAATTCATTTGAGGGTTCTATGTGAAGGCATTCTCTTATAGGTACCTAGGATCAAATTCCAGAAAGCAGTTAAATAATATTTATAGAGACATTTCATGTATTTTACCTCAAATTATATAAAGTAATGAATGTTAAGGCAAATCTGAAAAAGTAACTAATATTTATATGTAATGATGGTCATCACACTTTATTTTTAGCAGTGAAAAACTGGGAACAAGTATCACAGGGTTAAATAAATTATATATGTATATATACACATATATGTAGGATGTGATATTATATAATTATTTAAAAGACATTTCTGAAGAGTTATCAATGCATTGAAAAAATTTGTGATTTAATGTTAAGTCAAGAAAGCCTGATGAATATTTGAGTTGTCAATGTTCTCACAAATACGTAAAATCACATTTAAATCTTTAGGAAGAAAAAAAGCCAAAGTAGTAATCACACTTCACTTGAGAGGTAAAATTATAGATGATTTCTTTTCTGCTTTCTGAGGCCTTTCTGTATTCTCTAAATTTTCTATTTCAAATGTGTATTATTTTAATAAAGAAAAATGTTAATAATTGAGAAAAAAGAAAAAAATGACTTTTCTTCCACTTCCAATTTCTTTCATTTTTCAGGTGATCTCAGAGACTGTGGTGGTTTTGTAATAAAATCTCTAGTTCTTTCCCTCCCCTGAGATGTCATTTTTCTGAGCTTGGAGGATTATAAAAGCTTTATATCTTCACACTATCGCCTCACCTATCTTGATTTTCAATTTCCTCTTAACCATGTTTGATCTCCTTTCACCACTTTGGAGATTATCCTCCTGGATGGAGAAGATGAAAGCTAGATAAAAGTTAGGTGACTAGTCTTGTTTGCTTTTTGTCATTCATTAGCATCGTGCTATCATTATTACCAGCAGACAGCCTCCCCTCATCTCCTTCTTGTTCTGAACTTAGCATTGGTCCACTACTTTGCCTTCAGAAACTGAAACTCACTTTGAATATTCAGCCTCCTTCTTAGAGATCCAAACCAAACTCCCGATTTATTCTTTAGTTGTATGTCCCTTCTTCTTCCTTGAATCCCCTTCCCATATTCCTTTAAAACGTGAGCCCATTAAACAGTGTTTTTTGCAACTACAAAGGGTTTTGTATCTGTGGCCCTTTAAACAAGGTCGGTCCACTTATCCCTCATGCACCATTTAGTCCACACACGCAGGCTGCAGTTGCTAACTGCTTTTCTCTCTCTGGATACCTTTTCCTTTTTGCCAGCTGCTTTGGGTATCATGCTTTTTTCCCTGACTTGGTGTTTGACAATGGTTCACATATTCAAAACCTGCAGTGGCGCAGCTGGTACAGGTGAAGACCTAGAGAGGCTGGGTGTACCTTCAGAGAGAGCAGTCATTATTCATTCACCTCCAACTGTGCCAGGCAGCACTGGTGCCCATTGTGGCAAAATCCTCTGATTTTAAAAGGATGCTGAAAATCCAGACTCTGTGTATATGTGTGTGTAGTTATAGATGTGTGTGAAGCAAAAGACAAAATGTTTTGCTTGTTTCCCAATAGTATCCTCTGCTCTGGCCTGGGATCTTTTGTGATCATATGTTAAGAATTTAATTTTATTATCAAAACCTACATGATCCTTAGTCACACCACATGACATAAAATAGCTCTGAAAACCTCAGGGGCCAGGTGTTCAATCATCATGGGCTTTATAGCTTTCTCCCACCCTTATTGTTTCTTCCTCTTCTGCTGCAGAGTCCACTCATTTCTTTATCCTTTAGCTTTGTCTCTTGCCTCTGCCTTCACCTTGCCCCTGAGACCTGTTGACTGGATTTGGTTCCTTCATTTTGACATTTGGTCCTTCCTAAGAATGTGGCTTTAAATCCCCTTCTTGTGCTTCCGTTTCTTGACTACTCAGGTTCCTACACCAATCCTGGTCCCAGTGCCAGATGAGTTGGATGGTATCATAAATATTCTCTGATAGCTAGTGAAGGGAGATCATCTCCTGAAACTTCATTCACCCAGCCTCAGTACATTAGAGAAAGCACTTTCTCTACAATGTCTTCAAAAATAATTTTCCTGAAAGCTAAGGTACATATATTTATTGAATATTTTTATTGCTCACTGTCCTTCATGCTTTACAAGTAGTAACTCATTCAATCACAGGAACCCAATGGATTGAGCACTTTTAAAAAAAAAATATAATCTTTATTATATTTTTCCGTTGCCATTTGGATTGAGTACTTTTATTATTCTTATTCACAGAAGAGGAAACAAAGTCATAGGGTGAGTTAAGCACATGCCCAAGGCTATCCAGCTGGAATCAGAGGTAGAGGTTGAATCTATTAAGTTTGAGTCCTAGAGGTACACCCTTAATAACTGTACAAAATTATCTCCCTTCTTACATTGTTATAAACTCAAAGATGACATAATCATTTTATCCCCAGTTTCCCATCACTTCTACTGCCATCGTCAGTTCTCATTGTTAATCAGAATTAAATGCCAACAGCATTTCCTCTCTTTGTTGCCTTTATCACCCTCCCTGCCTTTCGAGCAATGAAACTATCAGCAGGGCATGTCAAGAACTTTTTGATGCTCTACCTTTAGCAGAATAAGGCTTCCAGCAGTTATATTGATAGTTGAAGTACTTTATCTTGCCTCAGCACCAGTTTTGTGATTTATTGATCATTTACTTTATATCTCAAAGCTCTGAAGAGTGCTTCTAAAACAGCATCAATATATTTTTAAAGCCAGATCATATAAATCCACTTTATAAATTGTAAATTTCCACTCAGGTTAATACTGTGTTTATATACAATACTACTTCCCTCCCCCTTTACCTCTCAGTCTCTCTGACTGTCCTCATAGGCTCATTCAAAACTTAAACTAAAATTTCTATTTTTGTGATTTGAAAATCTTTATTTCTGGGTCCATGATGAGTCCTAATCTGCAAACAAGCAGATGCAAGTGACTCCTACACGTCTCCACCCTTAGGCAAGTCAAATGCAACATGTTCATACCTGAACTTGTAACCTTTCCCCCATAACTGCTCCTTCTTTCATCCCAAGTTTACCAGCTACCCAGTGGTTCCAGCTAGAAATATTGGCCCCGTTTCCTTGCTCATCTTCACAAGGAAACATGTTAAAATAGTTTTTGGTAATTATCACGCCATTTTCACTTCTCTCACAGTGTTCTTTGCTTATGTAGAGTTCAGTCCTCACCCCTGAAACTGAAACTGCACCAGTGAGCACCACCAACAACTTTCACACTGGCGCATCCAGTGGTCACTTTTCTGTCCTCGTCTCTCTTTTCTTTTTAGGCACATTTGATGCAATAATTCACTTCTTCTGCCTCTTAGTTTTTATGATGCCACCATCTCCTGCATTTTTAAATCTCATATTGCTTCCTTGTTCTCAGGGTTTTTAGCTGACTTTTCCTTGGTTTGACCTCTAAATATTGAAAGTTCCCAGCACTGAGTCCTTCACTATATTTGTATTTTTATTACTGCCATAAAAAATTCCCACAAACCCAGGGCTTAAGACAGCATAAATTTATTATCTTATTGTTGAGAAGTCTCACACAGGTCTTCCTGGACTAAAATCAAGGTGTCATCCAGGCTATGCTCCTTTCTGAAAGCTCTCACAGGGAAGCATTGTCTTGTGTATTCCAGCTTCTGGGGGGCTGCCTGCATTCCAACCCATTGACCTCTTCCCATCTTTAAAGCCAGAAATGTCCAATCTCTCTCTAAGCCTACTTTCATAGTCACATCTCCCTCAGACAGCAGCCAAGAAAAGTTTCTCACCTTGAAGGCCCCCCTGGCTGTCTTATATTGAGTCTACTTGGATAACCAAAGAAAGTCTTTCCATTTCATGGACCTTAACTTAATCTCATCCTCAAAGTCCCTTTTGTCATGTAAGGAAATGTATTCACAGGATTAGGAGCTGAAACTCTTTGGGATCCCATTATTCTGCCTACAGCAGTAGCCCTCTTCCCTTTCCTTTATGAAGGAGATCCCTTGAATTCCACAGTTTTAAATGCCATCTGTATGGTGTTGACACGCACATTTATATCCCCAGCCCTGACTTCTCTGAGATTTCAACTCATATATCCAAATGCTTATTTAACTATACTCTTGCCAACCTGTCTTCCCTAAATCTTCATTATTTCTCCAAATGGCACCATTACACTCCCATATCAAGAACTAAACTTGATGGTCAGATCTGACTTATTTCTTTCTCTTATCCCCCACTCTACTCCTCAGAAGAACTCTAATATATACCCTACTTTGTTTAATTCACTATCTCCACTGCTGCTACCCTAGACCAAGCCACAGTGTCAGTACCTTCGTAACTCCACTTGCTACTTCTCTCTTGACCACTAACATTCATTCACCTAGCATTTAATTTTTTCCATGGAAGAATCATAGTGTTTTAAAGTAGTAAATTGGATTACGTTATTTCTCTGTTTAATCCCTTCCCGTGGCTATCCCCCCCCCCACTTAGAAAGCGTGTGCTATAAAGCTTCTCATAACTGACCTGTGACTTCATCTTCTATCACTCTTTCTCTGTCACTCAGTTTTAAACCACACGGCCAGCCTTCAGTCTATCTGAAACCCTCATTTCATAGATCCTCACTTGGTTGGCTGATTGTTGTTAGGTCTGAGCTGGAGGCTTTCCCAGATCACATCATCTAAAGTGCATTTTTCTACTCCTACTCACTTTCTCTAGCCCATGACTCTCCTTTAATTCCTTCATAGTACTAGTCACTATCTAAAATTATCTCGTTTATTTATATCAATTTTACTCAAATAAAATTTACATAAAATGAAATACACATATTTTATGTACACAGTTTCATGATTTTAGACAAATATATACAACTAAATAGCTACAACTTCAGTTAAGAGGTAGAACAGTTTGATTACCCCAGAAAGCTCACAAATGCAGTCAAGCCCCCACAAACACTCCAGGTTGCCTTTCATATGGTTTCTTATAGTCACTGACCTCATCAGTTTTCTTGTTCTAAAGCATCTCTGTCCACTAGAAATATAATGATTACCACTTAGGTAATTTAAAATTGTTCAGTAGCTCATATAGCTTTGTTCTGGAGCTCCATATATCTTCATAACTCTATAGTGTCTGTTTCCCATTGCTTAACATAACATTTCTGGGTTTCTTCCTTCTATCAGTAGTTCATTTTTTAAGGGGGGGATAATATTTCATTTTATGCAAATACAAAAATTTGTTTATTCATTCTTCTACTGATACATTATTTTTAGATTTTAACCATTTTGAGAAAAGCTCCTCTGAACCTCATGCACAAATCTTTTTGGATATGTTTTAATTTCTTTTAGCTGATAAGTCAGTTAACATTTAAATTTATAAGAAACTGCCCAATTGCTTTCTAAAGGGTTTGCGCCATTTTCACTGCCTCCATCTATGTATGAGTTCTAGTTCCACATTCTCAGCATTACTTAGCATTTTGTATGTCTGTTGTTTTAGCCATGCTAGTTGTGTCCTATAGGATTTTTTTGCATGTTAGTATTGACTAATAATGTTGAGTATCTTTTCAAGTACTTATTCATCATTTGTGTATCTTTTGTATAAAATCTGTTACAAAATTTTCCCTTTTTAAAAATTGTTTACTTCTAATTATTGAATTGTAAGACATTTTGATATATTCTGTATATGAGTCCCTTGTCATATATATGTGTGGCAAATATTTTCTCCCATACTGTTGCTTAGTTCTTAATTTTCTTAATAATGTCTTTTGAAGAACAGAGGTTTTAATTTTGATGAAATTCAACTTAGATTTTTTTCTTTTATGGTTATTGCTTTTTGTGTCCTCTTTACAAAATTTTTGCTTGCTCATTGTATCAAACCATTTGTCCAATATTCTTTTCTTGTACCTTATGTTCACAGCAGCTCCTTAACTTCTCTTATGATCTCTTTTCATTGCTTTTTTTCTCTCTTCTATTCCTTATTTATCTGCTCTCTGCTCTCTCCTCTGTTCTTGTGAAAGGTAGAGCACTTTGTCTGATCTCAGTTTCTACCTTATTTCTCCTCTTCTTTAAGGTCAGTCAACAAAACATAGGTTAGTAGTGCCAAAACCTCCAAAACATGTTAACCCTTTTGAAAGACAGAAGGTAGAATAGGAGGAGGGGAGGATTACATGTTCTACTTTTTTCTCTTTTATCTATTTGCACAAGAAATTATAAGTCCATTTCAGAAGGGCTAGTGCTTAGAGAGCAGGGGGCACAGACAGGGGTGAGCAGATGGTGAAAAGCAGGATAATAAAAGGAGATATAGACTACAGCTGGAGAGACATTTACTCCAGATTACAATCAACAATCCCAAGAGAGAAGATGAGAAGTTACCATCTGAAATCCATGTATGTAATTTGTAGCTTGTTTTTATATACAATTTATTTTGCCCATGGACAGGGCAGAGTAAACAGATGTGCTAATTTTTTTTTAAGTAGATTGAGGATGCTTCCAGCCAAGATGGAGCCATAGATAGATATGCTTCTCTTTCTCACACAACCAAAAGAAGGATAACAACCAATTTAAAAATAATAAACAACCAGAACTGCAATAAAATTGAACTGTATGGAAGTCCAACAACCAAGGAGTTAAAGATGAAACATTCATCCACTATGGTAGGAGGGGTGGAGGAGATGCATGGCAAGGTGGAGGCTAGTGGAAGAAGTGGCAGCTGGCAAGCCAGGTGGTCCCACATTTGTGTGTGGATAAGCTGGGAGGAACAACTGGGGAGCAAGATAGACCCTGAAACCCAGGGTTCCAGGGCAGGAAACTAGAGCCTCAAAACCTCTGACTGTAAAAACCTGTGGGAGTTATGGGGGCAGGAGAAACTGCCAGTTGCACAAGAGAGTTCATTGGAGGGGTCCAAAGGGTCCAAGAGCATACACAAGCCCACCCACCTGGGAATCAGCACCAGGGTAGCACCTGAAAGGGCACAATTCACTTGTAGGAAGTGGGGCAAGTGACTGAAAGCAGGGAAAGAGCTGAACAAGCAGCATTGTTCCCTCTCAGACCACTCCCCCACATACAGCGCCACAATGCAGCGAAGTGGGTTGCCCCACCCTGGTGAATACCTAAGGATCCACCCCTTACAACATAACAGGTGCACCAAGACAAAGAAATATGGCCCAAATGAAAGAACAGACCAAAGCCCCCCCAAAAGAACTAAGCAATGAGGAGATACCCAACCTATCAGATGCAGAGTTCAAAACACTGGTAATCAGGATGCTCACCAAAAAGAGTAAGTATGGTCACAAAATAGAGAAAAAAGTGAAGGCTATGAAAAGTGAAAAAAGGAAAATATATAGTGAACCAACAGTGAAGAGAAGGAAATCAGTACTCAAATCAGAGATTTGGAACAAAAGGAAGAAATAAACATTCAACCAGAACAAAATGAAGAAACAAGAATTCAAAAAAATGAGGAGAGGCTTAGGAACCTATGGGACAACTTTAAATGTTCCAACATCCAAATCACAGGGATGCCGGAAAGAGAAGAATAAGAGCAAGAAGTTGAAAACTTATTTGAAAAAATAATGAAAGAAAACTTCCCCTGTGTGGTAAAAGAAACAGACATGTAAGTCTAGGAAGCTCAGAGAGTCCCAAAGAAGTTGGCCCCAAAGAGGAACACACCAAGAAACATCATAATTAAATTACCCAAGAGAAACAATAAGGAGAGAGTCTTAAAATCAGCAAGAAGAAGGTGCAGAATTACCTACACAGGAGTTCCCATAAGACTATTAACAGATTTATCAAAATAAACCTTACAGGCAAGAAGGGGCTTGAAAGAAGTATTCCAAATCATGAAAGGGAAGGACCTACATCCAAGTTTACTCTATCCAGCAAAGCTATCATTTACAATGGAAGGGCAGATAAAGTGCTTTCCACATAAGGTCAAGTTAAAAGAGTTTATCAGCACCAAGCCCTAATTATATGAAATGCTAAAGGACTTATCTAAGAAGAAGAAGATCAAAACTATGAACAGTAAAATGACAACAAACTCACAATTATCAACAGTTGAACCTAAAAAAACAAAAATGAACTGAGCAAACAACTAAAACAGGAACAGAATCACACAAATCACATGGAGGGTTATCAGCAGGGAGGGAGAGTGAGGAGAATAGGGAAAAAGATACAGGGGATAAGAAGCATAATTGGTAGATAAAAAATAGATGGGGAGGTTAAGAATAGTATAGGAAATGGAGAAGCCAAAGAACTTTTATGTATGAACTTTTATCCATGGACATGAACTAAAGGGGGTGAATGTGGGGGGAGGGGGTTGCTGGGTGGAAGGGGAGAAAAAAATAGGGCAACTATAATAGCATAATCAATAAAATATACTTAAAAATTTTAAAAAATAATATTACAATTACAGAATGGATACCTTATGTTTTACCCTCATTTTTGACAGGATCTCCATCTACCCTCCATGTTTTCCCATTTATCTGGTAAACCCCCAGAAGTCACCTCATTCATTGGATTCACAAGCCCAGTCCTCAGGGATATAATGTTTTCTTATTTGTGCTATGCTAGCTCTGCCTCCGTTTGGTAATGTCTGTTGCCTTTGAATCCCTTTGAAAGTGTTATCATTACTATTCACACCGTTTCCCACTGCGCTTGCCAAAACAATGCTGTGCCAGTGCCGCATTGTTCTGAAGCAGCTCTGCTCTGCCAGAAAATACTGCTTTGCTACTGATGCGCCAGTTCTCCTGACGTGGCAAGATCCAGCTGTATTTCCTGCTACACTGGGAAAAACTCCTAATCCTAACCTCTGTGCTATACTCTTGTATTTGGGTCTTACAATAGTTTATGAGACACTTCTAGTTAAGAAAACAGCTATTTTGATCTGACTTACAGCTTTCTCTCCCTAGACAGGTTACCTTTTCAGAGTCTGTGGACCATCATTTCCTTCTTTTTTTCTCCCAGGAGTCAAGGCTGGGAGAATAAGCTGAGCCCCTCTTTCTGTAGGAAGTGTTCTTTGCCAGAGAGCAACTCAGCACCAAGGGCTTCCCCACCTCCTTTCATTAATTTTAGCCGTTTCAGCTCATATTTAACTAAAGTGTTTCAAAAGTTGCATGCATTTCTCATTCTATCATGTGGAATCAGTTGCTGCCAATGAATTAATCTCTTTTGTTTTCTTATAAAGTACTAAGTGAGATGATTTATATCGTTTTGGGTAGATATTTGGCTCAGACAAACTCTACATGATATCTGTAGACCAGGGGTCCCCAGTGCCCAGGCCTGAGGCCTGTTAGGAACTGGGTCTCCGCAGCAGGAGGTGAGTGGCGGGTGAGCCTGCAAAGCTTCATCTGTATTTAGAGCTGCTCCCCATCACTCGCATTACCACCTGAGCTCCATCCACCCTCCCCTTTTCCATGCCATCTGTGGAAAAATTGTATTCCATGAAACTGGTCCCTGGTGCCAAAATTTTGGGGGACCACTGCTGTAGACAACATTCTAGTAATACTGAGTAAATAGTGCCTACTAAAGAATGATGCCCTTCCCCCCTCTCTCCCTCTTTCCCTCCCTCCCTTGCTTCCCTCCTACCTTCTTACTTTCTCTCTTCTCTCAATAAGTTGTTGAAGACAGTAGAATTCCACATTAGCCTTCTCAGCGATATGAATGGTTAATGTGGTGCCTCATTATGGAGTCAGGCACCACCCCGTGAGTTGCATTTTCTTTGGTTGTTGATGGAAAACTCCCATATGCTGGAATCTGTGGGTCACCAACATTGCCTAAGACAAAGCTAAAGAAGTCTGTGTTTCTTCTGAAGCTGAATTTGACCTTCTATGATGTATTTCTCAATCTTCTTTCATTATCACACTTCCCTTCCTGCCCCCACTCCACCAGGAATCTTTGCTTTTTGTTCCCTAATCACCTTTCCCATCTCCCGTGATATTTGAATACAATAGGCCATACAACATTATAAACATTATTTGTTTATAACCATGGCCCTCCAAACATGGTAACAACTAAGATACTTTTTCATCCCCTCCTAGGAACAAAGTTTTACCCTTGGGGCAATATCAATCCCCATGTAGAATGTGGAATGCCTGCTCTGGGAAAAGAATGGCGTGAGTGCTGATGGCTCTGGGAATGCTGAGTATTTTCCTATTTATTTATTTATTTATTTATGTTGAGGGAGGCAGTTTGATATCTACAACAACTAAAGGCTGAGAATCAGAGTGATGGGAGCCCTGGTTCTGCCCCTTCCCAGCTGTATGATCTTAGGCAAACTTTGAGCTTTATTGCATAAACAGTAAAATGCAGGAATAAGACTGTTTGGGGATTAAACTTTTAAAATCCCTGTGCAACTTGTAGCACAGTACCTCTCGTGTAAGTTACTTCCCCAGTAATTATTATAGTTTATATTGGTCAACTGATCCATTTATTACTCTCCATCTTAATAGAATTGTTATCTTCCTGGATTATTTTACACACTACCTCTTATATTCATCTCCATAAAATGCTGCAGTTTATATAGACACTCCTAAAACAGGTTCATTGTCCTTTTTGGAAATTTAAATCTACAGCTCTCCCCACCCATGTCACATCAGGTAGGAAGTCAAAGAGAACAGATGTAGGTTAACAAAATAGTTCTAAAGGTATTCATATTTCTTGGGTCTCAAATTATATACTAACTTTTGGGTTTTTTTACTAGAAGTGTTGGAGTCTGCTCAATAAAATGCATTTTTTGGCTCCACATAGCAACAGCAATCCTGAGAAAGAAGAACAAAGTTGGAGGAATTATGGTACCTAATATCAAACTATACTCTAAGGCCATAGTAATCGAAACAGCAGGACATTGGCATAAAAACAAGCACATAGATCAATGGAACAGAATAGAGAGCCCAGAAATAAATTTACACCTTTATAATCAACTGATATTTGACCGAAGTAGCAAGTGTATACAATGGGCTAAAGATAGTGTATTCAATAAATGGTATTGGGAAAATTGGACAGATACATGCAAAAAATAAATAAATAAAACTAGACCACCTTCTTATACCATACACAATAGTGAATTCAAAATGGATTAAAGACTTAAACATTAGATGTGAAACCATAAAAATCCTAGAAGAAAACATAGGCAGCAAAATCTTGGACATTGCTTGTAGCAAAATTCTATTGGATGTATCTCCCCAGGCAAAGGACACAGAAAATAAATAAGTAAATGGGAATACATCAAACTAAAAAGTTTTTGCACAGCAAAGGAAATCACCAACAGAATAAAAAGACAGCCCACAGAATAGGAGGACATATTTGCCAATACATCTGATAAGGGGTAAATAACCAAGATTTATAAAGAATTTTAAAACTCACCCTTGCTGGTCTGGCTCAGTGGATTGAGTGCTGGCCTGCAAACAAAAGAGTCACCGGTTTGATTCCCAGTCAGGGCACATGCCTGGGTTGTAGGCCAGGTCCCCGGTGGGCAACCACACATTGATGTTTTTCTCATTCTCTCTCTCTTTCCCTTTCCCTCTGTCTAAAAATAAACAAATAAAATCTTTAAAAAGGTAGAATTTATAAAACTCAACACCAAAAAAACAAATAACACAATTAAAAAATAGGCAAAGGAACTGAATAGACACTTATCCAAAGAGGACATACAGATGGCCAATAGAGCATCATCTTCATATGAAAAGATGCTCAACATCACTAATCATCAGAGAAATACAAATTAAAACCACAATGAGTTATCATCTCACACCTGTCAGAACACTTATCATCAATATATGAAAAAATAACAAGTGCTGGTGAGGGTGTGGAAAAGGGGAACCCTTTTGCCCTGTAGTGGGAATGCAGACTGGTGCAGCTACTATGGAAAGCAGGATGGAGATACCTCAAAAAATTAAAAATGGTCCAGCTATCCTGCTTCTGGGACTATATCTGAAGGAACCCAAAATACTAATTCAAAAGAACATAAGCACCCCTATGTTCATTGCAGCATTATTTACAATCGCCAAGATATGGAAGCAGCCCAAGTGTCCATCAGTAGATGAGTAGATGAAACAGCTATGGGACATTTACTCAATGGGGTAACTCAGCCATAAAAATGAAAATTTAACCTTTGCAACAGTATGGATGGACTTGGAGAAATAAGTGAAATAAGCCAGTCAGAGAAAGACAAATATCGTATGATTTCACTCATATATGGAATCCAATGAAGAAACTGAACTAACAAGCAAAATGCGGACAGACTCATAGATGCAGAACAGGATGGCAGCCTGGTGGAGGGGAGGTTAGGGGGTGGAGAGACTGAACAAAAAAGAAAACAGACTCATGGATGTGGTCAATAGTGTGGTGACTCCTGGGGAGAGGGGGACTTAATGGGGCTAAATGGTAATGGAAAAATTACAATAAAGATTAAATTTAAAAAATAAAATGCATTTTATACTTTAGTCATTTGTGGTATATTTTTATACCTTTTTACACTTCAAATGATTGTTTGAAGTAACTATTCATCAGAGGTGCTTGGGAACTTTTCTTTAAGTCTTCTTAATCCTTGCGACCCACACTGTGACCCACGTCACACCCAAGAGCTACTGAGTCAGGGTCTTCATCTCAGTCAGATCCCCAGCTGATCTGTATGCACAGTCAAGTTTGAGGAGCACTTTGCATAATCACTTTTCTACCTCTAATTGCATCCAATGATTACTAACCTTTTAATAACCCATAATTAATGCTATCTGCAAATATTGTTATTACCTATTAATGCCTATTAACACTATTAACTGAGTCCTAGACCCAGCGTTCTTCTGTAAACATAGTATTATTCACTGACCACACCCACAGAGTAATTCTGAACTTTACTATGTTTATGACTCACTTGAGAAGCCTGCCAAAAATGCAGGAGACTACTCACAGAGACTAGAATTCAGTAGATCTGAAATGGCCTCTAAGCATCTGAACTTCCCATAATCACTTAAGGTTTTCCTTATGCAAGTGATTCACGGACAGTAGTTTATAAAAAATGGTATTATACTGTCACATTTACAACAAAGGTCTCTCACCCTTTTCTGACTCCTTATGCCCGTTGAGGGGGTTCTGGTCACTGGGGAGGTGTGCGTTAGGTGTGTAGAGAGCCGAGACAACAAATGCGGAACCGGCCTCCATGAACGCTTCGTGGTTTCCGGCTGCGGTTCTCATTCTTTCTGTTTGATGTTGTGACTGTGCTCTGGGGAAGACCATGCGAGACTGGCTGTGACTGCAGGAAGTGTGCTGTGCTGCTTCCTAATGAAGGGGAGCAATCTTCATTACTTATTTTTCTTTAATCAATGGGCACTGCAAAAATCACTGATACTTACAATATTTATAACTCTTCTTATAAGTGTGGGGAAAGGACTAGAAAAGGTAAAAACAATCACACACCTCATGATGCTTTTAGGAGAAGTTTAGAGTAATTGTTAACCTAGCAGTGTATGCTATTTTACATATTTTGGACAGTACATAGTTAATTCCCAGCCATAACATTCTGCTTCTTCTTCCCACTAGAATTAAGGTAACACTTAAAACACATTACAAGTCTGTCAGAAGTTGATCACAAAGAAGAAAGCACATTAACAAGTAAAATGTACAGATTTAAAGATAGCAGATAGCCTTTCTTATTGTGCTTGAGAAACAGATGCTGAATAATCAACACCTTACACAAATTCTCCTGCAGAGACACTAAATGAAATAAGTAGCAGTTGTTACTTGAAGATGAAAATGGAAATATATTAGCAAGGGTTGGCAGCACATACTATATTAAAGGATTAAATAATCTTCTGTCCTCTGTAAATTCAACACTGTAGAAGAGGACTTCACGTTCGGTGGGAGGGCCCATCAGTTAAGACACCTTAGTCAATGGGAATATTTGACATTGAGCCATATTGGAATCACCTCTTAGAGGCAAATATTGCAACTTTGACTTGAGATGTTAGAGCTTTGGTGAGTCTTAAGAGAATCCAGCACCAGACTTAATCAGAAATTATGGAAATGTAAATAACTTTTGAGTGTCTATCTATCTATAGATCCATCATAAATGAAGGTGCCTTCATCCAATTTGATTCACAAGGTTCTACAAGGTCATTTCTGGAAGTTATTTACAAGTAATGTGGTAGCAGAAAATGAAGGTATGATGATACCACAGAAAACAGGGCCTGGCAGAGTAAAAAAGCTGGGAGTCAAGAGGAAGCAGGAGGGCTCTTTAAGGACTCATCTAGGAAGGAGACTGACTCTGAGCCCTGAGAAGAGGTTTGTTTCATCATTAGTTGTTAATAGAGAGTGGGTAAAAATGTCTTCTGCACCATCCCAGTTCCCATGGTCTATCCTTATCAAGAAGGCTGGCTTACTTTTCCATAAAGAGATGATTATAAAAGTACTTCCAAGAAACTACTGCTGGGTTCCCTGTTCCTTGTAATGTGACTGGTAAAAATTACACAGAGTCTGGGGAAATGATTAGATTGACATTTCCTAGGTGCATCATTGTTAAAAATTTTGGACCAGCTTTATTTAAAGAAATTGTCTTTACTTTGGCTAAATGGAGAGACAGTGTTTTTATCTTCCAGTGCCCGTGTTTTTTCTCGTCTCTATCTGCTTCCACAAAGAACAATTATTCATATAAGCCTTTTGGATTTTTAAGACATAATTTACAGCTCCCAAGCAACTCTTTACAGCACCAGGTATATTTGCAGTCAGAATAAGAGGGGGGAGATACACAGTGAGCTCTCTCAGGGCCTCCCCAGCTGCCCCTGAACTCTTAGGTATTGGAGATGCCTAATGGGCCCCCATAGACCATGCTGACCTGGCTGTATTCAAACGATGGGGTGGGAGATCTCCATGAACACGTCAGAGTCACACTAATTACAAATATGAACATCTGCTTGATCAATGCGGTAGATAAAACAAAGGATTTAAGGAAGCCTGGATAAGAAATTTAAAATTGTGTTCTTAGACTGGGTTTGTTCAGGAGGTTCTTAGAGTAAACTACTGGGTGAATTTAAGAATAAAAGTCAGGTGAGATTGGGTAGTTCTCAAAAGGAAACAGAGCCATGAGAGATTAAGATTCACAGAGAAATGAAGAGCACTTCGCTAGCTGATACAGAAAGTAGCTTTGCAAAAGTAGATAGAGTGTCTTCTACAGTTACTGGCAATTTTCCAAAATTGAGAGGCAAAGAGTTCTTTGAATTTTGAGAGAGAGAAAGGGAGAGGATTGTTTAGGGATATGGTTGCAATGGAAGTTCTGAGCAGTAGGAAAGCTTATCTTTCAAACAGAGTGAGAGGGCTCTGGTATATCCACTCACACAGGTATCAGTGTATCATAGGTAATATTTTCAGATACAGACATGTTGGAATGCACAATCGTTCGACCTAAGGCATGGGACCTACAGGTGAGGGTACTTAAACAATTTTGAGATAGAGAAATGAGAAGCCAAGCTAAGACTGGTATAAATAACTGGGGCTATAAAGGTGCCTATGGCCTATAAAGAAATTGAAAATGAAAACTATTACAAATAAACTGCATTGAAAGGTCATACAGGTTTATTAGGGAAGGCCAATAAATGCATGGAGTATTTTATATAATATGAAGATATTGTGCACCATTATTTAAATCTGATGTTATTCCCCACAGATAGTTGGTAGTTTTCTACAGAGAAAATAAGCAGTAAATGGTTAACACATTAGTCGGTAGTGAGACCGGACCATTGAAGAAAATAGTGGGTATCTTCTATTAAAATTAAGGAACTAGGCAAAGCTCTAGAATGTTTTCACGGGAAGGAACTGGGAAGCATAAGCCTTATAAATGACCACCACCTTACCAAGACAGTAAGCACATTATATTCCTCTTTACTCTCTTCTGTGCCTAGCGCAAAGCACGGTGAATAGTTTCTGTTTGGTTACATATTGATTGTGTATATGCGTTTGTATGTGTCATAGGATGTGTCAGCAAAATGATTTCCTGTTAATACTAAATTGAAATGCTAGTGTAATATCCTTTAAAATTTTCTATCCCTCCCTGAGCTCCCCCCAAAAAATCTAAAATGGGAAAAATAAATGAAAAGAAAGGAAAATAAATTAGAGTGGCAAAAAGACAAGAGAAACCCCAAATAAGAATAAGTTTCTGGACGGAAAAAAGTCACATGAGTAATAGCAGGAGCATTGCACACCTGGTGAAACATGATATGGAAAATTGGGGCAAGGGGTTCAGTATGAATGTTGATGTTGGCAACAGGACTTCGTTTGCGTGCAGAAATCGCGCTGTCATTAACTGCTGTTGTATTTTAGTCTTTCAATTTTCATCTTTTCCCTTTGTACTTTTCCATTAAAGAGCACATTATAACCAGATCAGTGGGGGAAGGCAGCCAAAAGAGCAGAATTTTTATTTCAAAATGAAAGTTGATAGTTAATAGCCTAGCAGCAAGCACATTGAGCCACATTTCTGCTGTAGATTCCAAGCTTATGCAGATTGTTCGAGTCTAAGCAGTGACCCACCCAAGCCTGATGATTTTCTCAGTGGTCCCAGCTGGCTCCTGCCACAGGAGGCCCAGTAAATGAACTCTAGCTGTAGCTGCTGCTGCTGCTGGGAACACGGAGAAGCTGCATTCAGGCTTCATTCTGTGACAGCGAAGGAGGCACTATATACCCAATTTAGCTTTCAGCATGATTCCATTCGTGGGAGACATGGGTATGTTTAAATCACATTTTCCTGTTATTAGCATTCGTAATGCAAATCCCTGTTTTAAAATTAAACATTTTGCTTTAGCATAGATAATTTGTGTTTTCTTGCACAGTGGGGGGTGCGTAGATAACAAATATAGTAGTTAAGGTTGAAATTCCTTGTAATGAGAATGGCTTATGTTTATTAGGTGCTTTCTGTGAGTAAGGCATTAGGTTAAGCTCCTCTCATGCATTATGCTATTTAATCCTAGCAAAATTCTAATGAGTTAAATACCGTTATAATCCTCATATTAACGAAAGAATTGGAGGTTTATAAATAACTTGCTCTAGTAGCACAGCTGAGATTAAATCCAAGTCGTATCTGATGCCTTATCCCGTGCTTTTCCATTGTATATTGGCTCTCCTTCAAATTGTGAAGGAACTAGAGAGACCTAGAATTTGTTACTAGGCTATCTGTGGGCAGTACATTAATGTCTTAGGTTAATTTATCATGCTCCTTGGAGAATTTAGTGAAGCTGAGACTCCTTTCGTAGAATCCCTTCTGTTTCTACATGGAAAAAAAGAGTGATCTTTGATTGGGGGGTGGCGGTCGAATGAATGACCTTCGGGGGGACATGATTATCCTCCTTGCCTCTCAGCATTTGGTCTACATTTCAAGGCTCAAGTCAGATGTCATCTCCCCTGGGTAAACTTTTCCAGAAGCACCCTCACCTGCAAAGTCAGTATCAGCATTCTGTCCTGCACAGTTCCTACCACACGTCATGCATAGTATTTCCTCTCTCTTCTGCGTGTGTCTACAGATTTCTACAGGGCAACGTCTACATCGTATTTGTAGCTTCATTTCCAATGCACGGAATCAGTCCAAGGCGAGATTATGGAACTGAGTTAAATCTTATTTAAAACATTCTGCTTCAATTGCATAGATTTACCTGTTTTTATTTGTGATTTTAAAGTACCAAAGAAATGAGAAATAAGAAGGGAAGCCAAGTCAATTGATCACTTTGTGTAAAATAATTTGAACCCTGACCAGGTGCCTTTATCCAGGTGAGTCTTTTGTCACATGATTCCCAGGTGCTAGTTCTTGATCTCTGATGGTTCTGTTCAAGTTCACAACAGGGTGGAGAAGTACCATGGGCATCAAACTTGCTGCTGCTGGGCCAGCAGCTCATCTTTCATGTTTGCCGGAGTTAATTAAAGCGGTTACTCAAAGATCATCATTTGTATATTGAACACTCAGTTGGATAGGGATCAGAAGACTGAGGTGGTTTTCAGGATAGGGAAATTGCAAAGATAAACATAATGGCAAAAGGCTTTGTTTTCAAAGGATTCATTTTCTATTAGAGAAAACATGCAGAATTTTCTTCCCACCTATATTTAGCATTTATTTTGTTCTGTCTTATCACAAAAGCAATGTTTATATAACACTTGATGGTTTGCAAAACACTATCACACTCATTAATTGCTTTATTTTGTTTTCAAGATAGGCTTCCAACCAGCATCCTGCTAAAGCTGAAGACCAAACACACTTTGTTATTTCTTGAATCCAGTTCATGGGAATCAGAGGCAACCAATGGAAGGTCCTGCTGATGGCATAGAGAAGAGGCTGATCTTTTGTTACAGATATTAAAGGCACATGTCCTAGGCTACACTTCTGTAGTGTAGTAAATCAGTCTCTGCTTCCATTTTTAGTTCTTAGCCTAAGGGGGGAAAATATCTCTCAGCTTAAAAAACAGTGGCTATGAAACGCACCAACTCTTTTTCATGTTAGATCAAAACTTCTCTTTGTGAGCCGTCTTACCATTGAGAGGCTTCACTTCAGACCATTCCTGCACAGCTGTAACCGACTGTCATCAATAAAGTGAAGAAAGCAGGGAAGAAGATTTTTATTGTGGTTGTTGTTGTGTTTTAAAGAAGGAAAAGCAAAAGGCACATAACTTTGAGAACCAGTAAAAAGCTTTTATAGGTAAATGGTATGTTTATACACATTTTCTTTTATCATAAAAGCCCCAAATCTATTTCCCTCTAATTGATAAAATTTGATAGCATGTGAGAGAATGGCACGTGCTTCAAGGATCAGTTGAATAAATTTGATTAGGGCCCAAGAGGGTGATAGAAGATTAATGTTACCTTCCTGGGACTAGCTGTGCCAGCTCCCTCCCAAGAAGGAAGCAAAGCATGATACAGCTCATTGGACAGAGACAATAAATATGAGTCCCTCAACCAGATGGACCCTGAGGCTCACACACCCTCGCATCAGAAAGGGTAATGGTGTCAATAGGATGATATCCCACCCAATAACAGTGCAGTCTTACATTTAAGGGTGGCTCCAGGCCCAACCAGTTCTCTTTTGAAATGGCAGTTGACTCACCAAGCCTTGGGGGTAGGGGGGTGGGAAACATTTTGGAAGAAAACCAGAAAGTTAAGACATATTCTTGCCTCACAGGAATATTCTCTTCCAAAAACGAAACATGCTGTCAGTACAATTACCACCAAAATGTTCCCCACCTCCTGAGTCCTAGTAAAGAAGTAGACTTAATGACAAAGGAAAGGCGTCTCCTCACCTTTCATTAAAACAGGAACAGCTAAAAGTGAGTATCCAGCTCTTTCGGTCTATTTGTTTTCTCTTTCCAAGACTGAGGAAAGTGAAGAGACTCTAAAATGCCATTACTTGAATAGATGGGTAGGTGGGCCACACATTCAGCTCATGAAATATCAGTTGAAAAGTGATAATTAAATTATTTTCATTTTAAAACATCATTTCCTTCATGAGAAATAATATTCTGAAGATGGTGATCTTTTTCTCTCTCATTAGATTCAGAACAAAGAAGCTGATAGAGCATGAGCTATTTGGATGAAAATTAGGAGTTCTTTCTTGGTAAGGAGAGGACACCAAATAACAGAAAAAAAATTCTCTCGTAGTTTTGAAAAAATAAGCTATATTTTCTATTGGAATGGGTTCAATTACAGTTCTGATTAAACAGGGCTGAAGATTTCTTTAAAAATTAAGCCCCATAATTCTTTTTAAAATTAACTTCTCTATTTTGAAGGAACTATGTTTCCAAAACAAAGCTCTTGTGCCAGACATTTCAAAAGGCCAAAACTCAAAATGTCAGGGTTTGAAGTAAGGAAATATTTACTGATGGGGTAGGCAGCAACCCCGCATATGGGAGTCTTTTTTTTTCCTTTTTAAAATTTTTGTTCAAGTACAGTTGCCTCCATTTTCCTGCCACCACTTTCCCCTGCCCCACCCACACCTACCTCCCACCCTCAATCCTACCCTGCTTTAGCTTTGTCCGTGGGTCCTTTATATGTGTTCCTTGATGACCTTTTCCCTTCTTTCCCTGTTATCTCTCTACCCCCTCTCCTCTGGTTACTGTCAGTTTGCTCTTTATTTCAATGTCTCTGGTCCTATTTTGTTTGCTTGTTTGTTTTATTGGTTAACGGTGCCTCAAATCCAGCATGCTCAGTGGACTAGGCTTGCTGGTTTTTAAGGGGCTGGGGGAATTAAGTATGCAAAAGTGCTGGTGGGGCAAGCTTCAATTGGAGGGTCTTGGAAGTCGGCCATTTATGGTAAAGGGGTGTCAATTCCAGATCTTCCCTGACATCAGACCCTTGGTTTCTGAAAGGGTAATGGTGTTCAAGTTCCAGTTAAATCCTGGTCCTTTGATTCTATGGAGGTGGATGAGACTTTGTTTCCTGGTGCCACTGGAGACCAAAATTCTCTCCTCCAGGCATGTTTCAGCTACATGAATTTTGGTCTTGGTGTGTTGTCTTTGAAAAACAATTTAGCACCTTGTCAAACAGGATAGTACCATTTTCAGTTGGCTCTGCAGTTTCAATTACAAATTCACATGCAGTTGTAAGAAAAAATGCAGAGGTACCACACACCCTTTACCTGTGTCCCCCAGTCTTTCAAAACTATCTTCTAATATCATAACCAAGATCTTGAGATTAATACAGCCAAAATATGGAACAGTTTCATCACCACAGGGGTCCCTCTGTTGCACCTTTATGGCCACACACACCAACTCTTCTCCTGTCCCTGACCCCTGTCTATGACAACATATTATCCATTTCTGAAATTGTGTAATTTCAAAAGTGAGTCATACAGTATATGATCTTTTGATATTGACATTTTTCATCCAGCTTAATTCCTGGAGATTCATCCAACTTGATGTGTGTACCAATTGTTTGCTCCTTTTTTTGCTGAGTGATATTCTGTGGTATGGGTGTGTCACAGTATATATAACCATTCACCCATTGAAGGACATCTGGGTTATTTTCAGTGCTTGGCTCTTACAAATAAAGTTGTTATGAACATTCACGTATAGCTTTTTATGTGAACATAAGTTTTTATTTCTCTGAGATAAATGTACAGGAGCGAAATTATTGAGTTGTACGGTATTTGAATGTTTAGTTTTCTAAGAAACTACCAAAAGGTTTTTCAGAGTGACCCTTCCATTTTATATTCCCATCAACAATGTATGAGTGACCGTGCATTTGCTGCTGTCACTGTTTCTATTTTAGCCATTCTGATAGTTATGTAGTGATATCTCATTGGGGTTTTATTCTGCATTTTTTTTAATGGCTAATGAGGTTGAACAAACTTTCAGCTTGTGTGAATACCATATGTATATATTCTTTGGTGAAATGTTTGTTCATGTCTTTTGACCACTTTCTAACTGAATTATTTGGGGTTTTTTTTTATGCTGGATTTTGAGAATTCTTTGTATGTTCCAGTTACTAATCTTTCAATTATGTAATTTGAAAAAATTGTCTCCCAGTGGGTAGCCTGTCTTTTTATGCTCTTAATGAGGTCTTTTAGAGTTCAAATGTTTTGAAATTTTGTTGAGATTTAAATTATCAAATTTTCCTTTTATGATTCAAGTCTATGAACTCTTTGTCTAGCCTTAGATACTGAATATTTTCTCTGACTTTTTTTCTAATAGTTTCAATGGTTTAACATTCTACCTTTAAATCTGTGACTCATTTTGAGTTAATTTTTGTATAGGGTATGAGGCCTTAGTAGGGGTTCATTTTTTGGTCCACTGGTGTCCAATTTTAATACTGTTTATTGAAAATACTGCATTATTTCAACGGAATTACTTTTGTAATTTTGTGAGGCCATAACCTTGAACATCAAAAAAGACACAAATTTAGCTAAATTTTCTATGCCTAGCAAAGTAATAATTCATGCTCTGAGAGTGCTAATTCTGTGCCTTGGTACTGTTCCTAGCTCTTTCCTTTACTAATTTAATTGCCTCAGTAACTCATGATTTATTAACTTCTCTTATAACTCCTTGGGGTAGATATCATTATTCCCATTTCACAGATGAAAAGAAAATGGAAACTTTACCAGCTTAAATGATTGGCTCAAAGTCACAAAACTAGTAAATTGGGCCAGGATTTGAACCTACAAAATGTACCACTACCTATATTCTGTTGATATGCCAGATATTAAGCAAAATATTGAAAATTTTACCATTTTTCTCACAGTTACCCCAAATTATTTCAACTAGTGTAGGCATAAAAGACACTCCACAGACTTCTTTTTAGGTTTCCTGGGTTTGATCTCTTATTCATATTAAAACTCTCATGTCCATAAAAATATAACATAAGAGTCAAAGAGCATCAAATTATTTTCTAAATTTGGAGTCCGTTTCACAATTGGGAATTCTCAGTGTAGACACCTTGACCTTTCTGTTGCCTGCAAACCAACTGTTTGCCCTCGGGGCTGAAAACACACAGGAATCCACTGGGGAATCCCCGTGTTATTGTCATTAGCCAGTAACAGAGCTTGCAATTGTTTACTAGAATCAACTCTTTTTTTTTAAACATCTGTTCTTTCAAGTTGGTTTCCTGGCTTCTTAGAATAAACACAGCAAGTATTCGTGGAAAATGAAGACAACGTGGAAGGAAACGATTCTAGTCATGCTGTCAGAGAAAAATAAAATAAGTGGCAATGCAAAATTCTCAACATGGTAAATACTTTGTTTCAAATGCAGGAAGGAAAATGCAATTTTAAATATAGACAATAGATTATTCAGAAACTTATACTTTCAGTAAAAACAAAAACAGAATACCTTGTTTTACTATAAGACATTTTTTTGTTTTTTTAATTAATTAATATATTTTTATTCAGTTACAATTGTTTGCATTTTCTCCCCTTCCCTCCACCCCACCCCATACTATAAGACATTTTGGAGACTTTATTTCAAAAGCACTTTTGAAGTTGTGTGACCTGACACAGTTTTAAGAGTCAGCAGCTCCTTCTCAAATGTGAAATCACACTGACATGAGCTATAAGGAAGCTATGAAACTGAGTTTGAAGAATCCTTATTATTCTATTTATCTATTCATGAAGTAACTTCTCATGTTCTCCTTTCTAAATAGGAAGCACTGTCCTGAGAATGCTGCTTGTGGTATTTTGACTTATTGAGAACAAGAAAAAGGCACAGAATCTAGTTGGGATGTTTTTGAAGTCTCAGTATGAAAGCTACTTGGTATAATCTGGCAAAATGGTCAATATTTTGCTTAATATTTGTGGCATACTGTAAATAATACAGTTCTCAACAAAAGTCAACAACGGCACAATCAATTGAAATTCTGACTTACCAACTTAGTAGTTTTGTGACTTTGAGCAAATTATTTAACCTGGCTGTTTCAGTTTCCTACTGTGTGAAATGGGAACAATAATGAAACCTACCTCAAGAATTTATAAGGAAATTTAAGGAGTTATGAGTTACTGAGGCACTTAAATGAGTAAAGGGAAGAGTTAGGAACAGTGCCTAGGCACGGAATTAACACTCTCTCAGCACAAACTATTACTTTTGTTAGGTGTAATCAAGCTTAGCTAAATTTGTGTCTATTTGAGGTCCCAGGATGTTTTAAAGTTGTCGTTTTGATTTTCAAATGTCTCCAAACTAGATCTCCATCCATCCTGAGGTGTTTCTGTCACTATAATTGGATAGGTTGTGCACATTATACATCTGAGAGTTGGTTAGAAATTTCAGGGTACTATGTCTTATCTTGATGAAGCTGCCATCAGGTAGAGGTTATGGGGTTTACGGAATATAACCACGTACTTAATTTCTTGTGAAGTCACATATCAGTGATATAAAATATAGCACTTTGGGATCTTGAGCCTAATTCCTGCCCCTTCTTTTTCTATCTTGCTCTTCTCAAACTGTCGGTCTTTCTTCCACACTTCTTTGTTCCCTGTCTCACTTTCCATTATGTGGAGAATTTATACCATGTATGAAAATAATACTAATACTTAATTAAACTCTAGATTTATCTATATTTATATGTAAGGGAAATTCTGAATTAAATGTATTTATTGTAAGAGTACTTAGTGAAGCAGAAAGAGAGTGAACTGTATTTTATACTTTTTAAAAGATTCCCAGAGCCCTGGCTGGTGTGGCTCAGTTGATTGAGTGCCAGCCTGCAAACCAAAAGGTCACCGGTTCAATTCCCAGTCAGGGCACATGCCTGGGTTGCAGGCCAGGTCCCCAGTAGGGGGCATGTGAGACGCAACCACATGTTGATGCTTCTCTTCCTCTCTTCCTCCCTCCCTTCCCCTCTGTCTAAAAATAAATAAAATCTTTTAATAAAAGAAAAAAGATTCCCAGAACTATAAATAAAGCAAAGTCAAAGATGTCCTTGTTGGCTTAGGCTGTAGGGAATTTTGGGCATTATGAAAAGGCCAGCTTTTTTTAAAATTAATTTTCTCTGTTTTCCTTCCCTTCAGATGGAAAGGCTGGATATTGCAGCAAGACATTTAACCATGTAGGTCATTTGTGTTTTGAATTTCATTATAAAAATCAGAAAGGGCAAAAGTAAAGTAGAGTGTAATACATAGAATCATCAGTGTCTCTAAAAGACTTAGTTGTGAGACAATTTCAGAATACAGGTAATATGCCTTTTTTCATATAATGTACAATTATGACCTTCCACATGACCTACTTGCTTTGGGAAAGTCTTTTCTTTACAAGATCTCCTGAGTGATGCTTTTGAAATGTAAACCAAAGTATGTTGATTAAAACCAGTCCTGAAGGCTTTCAGTCACACTCAGAATAAAATCCAAAGCCTTTTCAATGGCCTTACAAGCTCCAAGAGAGTTGCTATCTCCTCATTGTCTCCTTTTCTCTTCTTAGCATCTTCAAATTTGCTCATTCATCTGTACAGACTGCTATTATCCCAAGGTGTCTCCACGGCTCGTTATTCCATGTCCTTGGTCCTCGGCCACTTTACACTACCACCCTCCACCCTGATTTCTATCATTTCTTATTTCCCTTGACTTTATTTTTCTCCTCAGTTCTTTCCAAAAACTAACACTAAATATATTACTTATTTATCTTGTTCTTGTTTTTTTATTTGGTTTTATCTTTTCTATTCCTTCCTAAAATGGAAATCTAAGAAGTATATGGATTTCTAGTTTATTAGTAAAGTAATACGTTTCAAACGTATAAAGTAGATCCTGACACATAGTTGATCTTAGTAGATGTTTTTGATGAATGTTTCATAGATGAACAAGTCACCTTTCAACAGAGGCTGAAAGGAGCCTGCTATTTCTCTCAACATTTATTAAGAACTATGGACTGAAGGACACAGAACAGGCAAGATCAAAGGTTAGACATCTACAATTTTTTTTTTAAAGGCTACTCATGGAGTTTCCTACTTTTGGTATAATTGTGAGAGAGACCTACAGGTCTACCTAAATTAGTTTATCCACTAATTGAAATTTATATTTCTATTTTGCTATAGGAGCCAATCCAATTACAGTGTCTCAGTCCATAAAACAGTGCCAACATCAATTCAACGCAATTTGGCTGGGAGGGAGTTTGGCCCCACACATGCTGGATGGGAACAATTATCTAAGCAGCTTTGAACTTGGTCAGACTTGGTTTTGATTCCAAGCTCTGCCAGTAATTGTCCATGTGAACATGATGAAGTTTCTGAACTTTTCTTAACTTTGATTTTCTCTTCATTAATAAATAGGGACACTGTAGGTATCATATTAGTTTCCTATGGCTGCTGTAACAAATTACTACAAATTTGGTGGTTTTAAAACAGAAACATAAATTTTTTCTCACATTTTGGAGGCCAGAAGTCCAAAATCTATCTACTGGGCTGCAATCAAGGTTTTGGCAGAACCATGCACCCTCCCGAGACTAAGGTAGAATCATTCCTTGTCTCTTCCAGGTTCTTGTTGCTATTGGCTTTTTTTGTTTTTTTAAAAAAATATATTTTTAATTTATTTTTAAATTATTTTATTGTTCAAGTATTGTTGTCTCCATTTTACCCCCATAACTTCCCCCCACCCCAGCCATCCCTACTTCTCCCCCTTGATCCTACTCCCCTTTGGCTTTGTCCATGTGTCCTTTATATATGTTCCTTGACAACCTTACTCTCCTTTCCCCCCTTATCTCCTCCCACCTCCCTTCTGGTTACTGTCAGTTTGTTCTTTATTTCCATGCCTCTGGTTATATTTTGCTTGCTTGTTTGTTTTGTTGATTAGGTTCCACTTGTAGGTGATATCATATGGTATTTGTCTTTTACCTCCTGGCTTATTTTACTTAGCATAATGCTCTCCAGTTCCATTCATGCTGTGGCAAAGGGTAGGAACTCCTTCTTTCTTTCTGCTGCATAGTATTCCATCATGTAAATGTACTACAGTTTTTTGAACCAGTCATTTACTGATGGGCACTTAGGTTGCCTCCAGCACTTGGTTCTTGTAAATTGTGCTGCTATGAACATTGGGATGCATAGGTTCTTTTGAACTGGTGTTTTAGGATTCTTAGGGTATAGTCCCAACAATGGAATTGCTGGATCAAAAGGAAGTTCCATTTTTAATTTTCTGAGGAAATTCCATACTGTTTTCCACAGTGGCTGCAGCAGTCTGCATTCCCACCAATGATGTGCTAGGGTTGCCAGCACTTGTTTATTTGCTTATGAGGGCCATTGTGACCAATGTGAAGTGGCATCTCATTGTGGTTTTAATTGGCATCTCTCTGATGGTTAGTGATGCTGAGCATCCTTTCATATGTCTCTGGGCCTTCTGTATGTCCTCTTGGAGAAGTGTCTGCTCAGGTCCTTTGCCCATTTTTTAATTGGATTGTTTATCTCGCTGGAGTAGATTTGTGTGAGTTCTTTATATATTTTGGAAATCAAACCCTTGTCTGAGATATCATTTGCAAATATATTTTCCCATACATTTGGTTCCCTTTTCATTTTGCTGATGTTTTCTTTAGCTGCGCAGAAGCTTTTTATTTAGACCAACTCCCATTTTTTTATTCTTTCCTTTATGTCTCTTGCTCTAGGGGACATATCAGTGAAAATACTGCTTTGTGGAATATCTGAGATTTTCCTGCCTCTGTTCTCCTCTAGAACTTTTATGGTGTTGTGACTTATATTCAAGTCTTTTTATCCATCTTGAGATTATTTTTGTGTGTGGTGTAAATTGGTAGTTGAGTTTCATTTTTTTGAATGTAGCTGTCCAGATCTCCCAATACATTTGTTGAAGAGGCTTATTTTATTACATTTTATGCTTCTGCCCCCTTTCTTGAATACTAATTGACCATAGAGACTTGGGTTTATTTCTAGCATCTGACTTCTCAATGGAAACACAGCAAGCCAGAAGGGAATGGCAAGAAGTATTTCAAGTAATGAAAAGCAGAGGCCTGCAACCAAGCCTACTCTACCCAGGGAGGTTCTCAATTAAAATGGAAGGCCAAATATGGAGCTTCCCAGACAAAAGAAGGCTCAAAGAATACACCTCCACCAAATCAGCACTGTAAGATATGCTAAAGTGAATGCTTTAAGGAAAGGAAGAAAATGAGTGAGAGAAAGCGGAACACAGATATGAAGGGAGTAAAATGACAATGAATAAGAACCTATCAATAATAACCTGAAATGTAAATGGATTAAATGTTCCAATCGAAAGACATAGAGTACCTGAATGGATAAGCAAACATGACTCACACATATGCTGCCTACAGGAGACCCACATCAGCACAAAATACCTACACAGACTGAAAGAGAAGGGCTGGAAACAAATATTCCAAGCAAATGGACAGGAAAAAGAGCCAGGGTAGCAATACTCAGACAAAATAGACTTCAAAAGAAAGGTCATAAAAAGTGACACAGAAGGACACTTCATAATACTCAAGGGAAGAATCCATCAAGAAGACATTAACATAAATATATATGCACCCAACATAGGAGTACCCGAAAATATAAAGAAAATCTTGGAGGACTTCAAGAAAGATGTAGACAGCAACACACTTATACTAGGGGATTTTAACACCAAGCTGTCAAAAATGGACAGATGTTCCGAACAAAACATCAACAAAGACATTTCGGCATTGAACAACGCCCTGGATCAAATGCTGCCCTTCATTTGCTTGTGGCCACATCATCTAATCTTCACACTCCCTTCTCTTTTCTTATCTGTATAATCTCTCTCTTCTCTCTTATAAAGACAAATGCCTTTAGGGCCTGCCTAGATAATCCAGAATAACCTTGTCACCTCAAGATTATTAATTAATTAATATATTTATTTACATTGTTTATTCTTACAGTTATCCCAATTTTCCCCCCCTTTGACCCCCTCCACCAAACCCCACCCTCACTTCCTCAGTCAACCCCTACTCCATTGTCCATGTCCATTGGTCATTCATACATGTTCTTTGACTAATGCCTTCTCCTTCATTCCACCATTCTTAATTTAATTATACCTTCAAAGCCTCTACTTCCAAGTAACTTAACATTTACAGGATCCAGGAATTAGGACATGGAGGTGTCTTGGGGGATACTACAGGTATCCTTTTAGGATTGGTAGTAAAATGCATGGCATATTTTATGAATTCAATAAGCTTCCCTTTTCTTTTCCTTTTTGCTCTGTACAGATCTCCACCACTGAGCTCCACAGCACCACTTCCCCTGCCCGCATACTAGATAAAACTGGGAAACAGACTCTGCCTGCCCCTGACATCCCTACTGCCTGTTAGTCTTTCCTCCTATTACATAGTCAAAAATATTTATTTATGAGTTGCCAAATGCAATTCACTAGACTTCGGGGGGTTAAAAAAACAAAGAAAAACAAACAATTCCTATCCACAAATAGCGTACATTCCAGTGTGAGAGAGGATAGTTAAATTGCCACTATAACATAAGGAAAAAGAGTAAATGACTCACATAGAAGTTTCTGTAATGCACAGTAAGGTGAAAAAAAATTCATAATTGTTGTTGAGAGCTAGGGACTAGAGAAAGTATCTTAGAGCCAATGACATTTGAACTGAGCCTTGAAGATAAGGAGGATGTCAATGGGTTAATAATGTTGCAAAACTTTTCCAGATAGAAGGAAGGCACAGCAGAAAGTGTTCTTTTATTTCTCTGGAAAATCAGTATCTTCCCACTTCCCCCTGTCTGCCCTGACTCCCCCAGGTCAGTTCATCCATAACTGCTTTTTCCTCGATGAGCCACGTGCAAAAACATCTTCTTCTCTCAATCTCCTTCTAATTAGCTACTGTAATCTAGGTGTTGAAAGAAAAATAATATAACTAATCTAACTTACTATATAATGTATGTGGCTAATAGCTCCTAAAATCTCCTAGAACAACAACAACAAAAAAGGAACTTCCCAACACGAATAAATTTCTGTTGGGATCACATGCCATGTGTAAAATTATATCCAGAATGAGTGTGCTCCTGAATCACTTATATTAAGGAAGGTTACTCTAAACTAAGAAAATGATTAGCATAGGAAATTTTTCAAATGGTAAAAATACCTAACTAACAAGCAAAAATTCTGAGCTAGAGAAGACCAATTCATGATTTTGTTTATTTTCCATCATTCCCATTTTGTAAGGAGAAAAGAATTCTGCCTCCCAGTTTCATCCCTACCCCTCCCTCCATAAACAGGAAAGAAAAAAACCTTACTTTTAATTTTCTCTTCACATTTTCTAAAAGGCAACTTGGGAAGCAATGGACAGAAACAAATCACACCACCCTCCCCCTTTTTTCAGCTAATTCAGAATGAATTGGATTTACACAAGCAATAGTGCTTAAGCAAAACCGTTCCTATGGTTACACAGAAGGCTTTCTAAATGTGGCACAAGATGCAGGCAGCCAAAATGACTTGACTGTTTATGTTAAATATGAAGTCTATTCCCTATTGAAATTTAATGATCTACTAGCTGCATTTTAGCAGCTTGCACCCTGATAAAATTAACATTTCGAATGCATTTGGAGTGATAAATTGCTTTAGCAATTGGCGAGTATTCACTCATTTTTATTTGATCACATCAGTGACTCAGATGAAAGCATTTCCCCTTGTACTATTAGAATTTGGGTCTACAAATTATCCTCATCTCTGGACCTGCAAGTCCCCAAACACATTTTATTGTTTTGTTTTGTTTTTTTCAGGTTAGCTGGTGCCAGATGTTAGACCTAACACTTGGTAAGAGAGCTCAGGAAAAAAAAATTTTTTTCTTTTATAGCAACGAGGCAGAATCAACACTGTTGTGTGGCATCTCTTGAGCCATCTAATAATTCTCAAATATCCAACAAGGTGAATAGTTTATACAGGGTGAAGTTCATTCCCCACCTCCTCCTCCTTCTCCTGAATGAGAAAGACAATCTGTCTGTTTTGAAAAGCTGACAGGAAATTGGAGCTGAGAAAGATATGTTTACTGTGTATTTTAGCTGACACCGTTCAACTTTGCTACATAAAGGCATTCCTTCATGTCTGTTAGTAGGAACCTCCCCTTCAGCAAAAACAGAAAATGGAAACAGCCTACAGGATGCCACCCTCGTGTATCTATTTATATATTATTTCACTTCAACTAAAATTTATTGAGCACCTTATGAGGACTAGGCCTGATGTAAAAGACTCTGGCTATAGAAATAAAACACATAGTCCCAGAAGTCAATTAGCACTTCGTGAAGTAGAAGAGATGGGCAAGAAATGATATTATGCTAGGTCTTCCTTCTTAATAACTATGTATATTTGCATATCATCATCATCATTTTCTACTAATGCAATCATGCCAAACATAAAAATTTTACTAAAGATTTGAGTTGTCAGGGAAGGATTACTGTACACATCCCACTTGGAATATCTCCAGAACTCAATCTCCTGAAATCTCTTCCCTGTAAGGTCTGCCACTAGGGATTTCTTCTCCCTTTTCTTTCTTCGCAGGGCAACCCTCCCAAAACAAATTCAGGTTTGGAAAAGATATCTGCTTTTCTATCCAGTACCCAACTCTTCATTTTGCATAACCAAGAAGTATGAACCTTAGGATCGTGATAGATAAATTCTACAAAGTTTAGCTGTAACACATTTAAATCCTTGCAACACAAATTTATGAAAACTTCTCTAGCTTTAGCTTGTTAGAGGCAAAATATTTCACTCTAAATAGAAAATTAGACAAGCTGGACATCTAATAATAGTTTAATTATAATTTATCTCTTGAGATGAATGTACTTAACAGATCTGACACTTGAGAATTTTAGTCTGTTCAAGGAAATTTATTCTGAATTGGCAAGTAGAAATACATTCATCACGTATTGATTCCCTTGTCAAGTTAATTCCCAAATTTAAGTTACCCCTTAGTGCTCTAATTAGTTACTCCAGAAATTATTCATTATGATCGCTGTTAATATTTTTGCTGAAAATTTTAGTATATTTCTCCCTTTAGAACATTCATTGAGAGGATGAAAGATACAAATTTGTCCTTTCATTTTTGAAAAAAGGGCTTGAAGAATCTATTCTTTCAGAATAAGTTTCAAGGGACTAGTATCCAAAATGAGAGGCTTATTGAAATTTACAAATTGAGTAGAGTTCCGAGGAATTTTATAGGTTGAGACATATTTGAAGAGGAATCCTGCCCTGTCTCCATTCTTCTAAGATTATGGAGGTTCCTGGAAAGGCCCTGAAAGTTTGGTGGGTGCAGGGGTTCAGAATGAGTCTTCTGAAAATATGCCACCCTAGCCTGTGGGTTATTTTGAATTAAAGACAACTGAGACCCAAAAGGCTCAAGAAGAGCTTTTTTACTTCCCTTTTTACTACCTACACATGTGTAGATAAAGGGCGTGGTGCAGGAAGAGGACCCGCATCAGAGATATCTACAAAGAATATGGCATTGGTGTGCTAGCGGAAAGCTGGCAGGGCTTGGAGACCAAAGTCGTCTCTGCGTCCAGTTGTCTCTGAATAGCATGGCGAACATCTGATTTCCCATCTCCATGAGGATTGCCTTCTTCCCCGATGAAGTTCCAGACTCCTAATCCTTCTCCTTAGTTCAGATTGGCATATGGGCTCCAATTGCCTGACTACTTATGGGCCCCCATGTTCTTATGGAGACCCTTACATACCAAATGAAGTTTTTTTCTCCTCTTAATCTGCCTCATGCCAATTTAATCCTTAGACAGGCAAAAAACTTAGAAGGGAAGACGAAATTTTTTCTCCTCAATGTAGGTAAAATACTAAAGACTTTGGGAGAACAGTCTCCCAAAGTCCAGGGGAGATTTTAGTTCAATTGTTCATCAAATTGATACAATGAAGAACAGTTTATAGATCAAGAGTTGAGCTAAATGCAAGTTACTTTTTCCTCAGAGAATAGGTCTTCATACAGAACTCCGTAATGGTAGACCTTGAATATAAAACTAGGAAGTTGTATCTTCAATCTGTAGGAAAGATTCATGTGTGAGATGGACACTGAGAACTTTTTCAGTAGAAAACTACAACTATCAGACTTGATAGTGGACAGATTGGGAGAAGATGGCAGAGGACATCGTGGACTTGAAAACACGGGGTCCTAAACCAAGCGCTGTGCCAAGTCAGTCAGCTGCAGGGTTGTCTCTGCAGGTTGTCTCATTTCTATCCAACCAAATGCCCCAAAGAGCATGGGTCTATTTAAAAATTGTTCTTCCAAAAAATGATGAATTATTTTTTCTATCCTAAATTCACTCTTTCAGATTCAAAGATGAATGTACATTATAGTGTATCTTGGAAGACATATCTGCTCTTTTGATCTTTGTTCTTTTTTTCCCTTATTATAAAAGAGAGAGAGAGAGAAATGTTAGTAACAAGTGCCAGGTGGATTTTTAAAGAATGCCTCTAAAATATTGACGCCTCAGGTGTACGTCATAGGAACTTTATTGAGTAATTGTTTCCAATATGAAATTTAGGGGACTTAAATAGTACATTCATGGGGAAGAAACAGTTAATTTTCTGGAGCTGGTCTCCAGAGTTCACATCAACACTCCACGCGTAACATAATGTAAGATGTATTTAAATACCCAAAAGTAATTTCATCAGGCAATGAACCACAGTGCCTTTCCCATTTGTTCTTACTCAGAACACACTCACCAGTTCACTTGGCATCCATCACTTTTATTTTGTATCAGATACTCATTGTCTGAAGTAATAATGGATAAGTGATCCAGAGAACAGGGCATTGCTTTGAACAGCTGACACAGTGCAGAACGCTTGCATTGTGCAGTATTGTACTGCCAGCCAAAATACCCATATTCAGCTCGGAGATCTTTGCAGAAAACACGCCGTTGCGCCCACATTTTTGCATAATAGGTGTTCTATAGTGGGTGATTAAAAATGGAAGTCTTTCTCATTTTGTTCAATAGGGTGAAAAATAGTATACGATGTATTTAATTTTAATCATATCACTATAGACATATTTTCCATGAACTATGTTTGAAAGCCTTCTTTTTATTTCTTTAATGTAAAATATATTGAATTAGTAACCAATCTGAAACAAAAAATGAGTGTTTTACATTTTTATGTGACTTGTTTGGAATGTAAACTTACATTATGTAAAATTAACTTTTTACATAATGTCACCAAAGTGCCACTGATTAAGTGATAAAAGAGTCCAATAAGCATCTTCTATTTTGCCAGTGAAGCAAGATTCTGGACATGTAATTATTTTCAAATGCGTCCACATTCTACACAAGAACACAGCCCAGGAAATATCTGTCTACAACATCAAGCCATTTGAATGAATATTGTGACAAAGTGGACATAGTTTACTGGAGAAAAAAAAACCCGTTATGGCATTTCTTTCCTATTGCTACCCAGAGGCAAAAATACATGTGTGTTTTGGAAGGCTGCAAAAAAAGAATGTTAGTGTGTGTGTGATTTTAAAGAGATTTCTATATTCATCTCTTAAAAATGATAACCATTATATTCTGGAGTTTCAATTAATTGGAGTCTTCAATTCAGGGTGTGTTTTGATTAACTGACTTTACAAGTCACCAGACAGTGAGAATTTCATTGGCTTTTTTGTGAGTATGAAACCAAAGACCATGACTAGCATGGTGTGGTGCGTGCTCTTTCTTTGCACATGGAGAGACACGACCTACTGGTTTTCTCTGCTGCTTTACTACACACCACATAGAGACTATGTCTGTATCTTCGATGATGTAGGAACTTGAATTTCCGCAGGGTAATAACTGTATTCAGTAGCCTCGAGCCCAACTTTCCTTTCCAAGTTAACAAGCAACCCCTGGAAATGAGAGGAATGGGGAACAAGCCAAGTTCCAACCACTGTGCTGAGTGGATGAAATGAAAAAGGATGTGTGATGTTGGAAAATTGTCTTGGTAGCTGAAAATATTGGCCTCTAGACTTAAAGTTTGTGGGGGGTTACATAAAATGTATGCTAACCTCATGGCATTATACTTTTAGTAAATATTAGTATTGTAATTTGCCTTTCCATGGCAAAGATTGAATGTGTCTGTTATCCCAATGTGGCTTATTAGAAATTCCTTCTAGTTGAGTTATATATAATAGATGCTTTTCATAATTTTACTTACAAAAGGTCATAAACATCCCCCATTACAGCTTTGAAATTCCCTGAATATCTTCTAGAAAAATATCGTCATGTAAGTTTCAAAAATACAAACTCATTTCTTGACCTGTGACAACAGTTACAAATTTAGTTGGATATTTTGCTGCATGGTAACATAAAATGAATATATTTCATTAACTTCAGTGTTGACAATGTTGGCATGTTTAGTGGTATTTCCCTCTCAGATTCACTTACTTTCAGCACCCAATAGCTACTATCTTCCTCTGTGGTGAATAAAATTCTACTGGCCCTTATATTAGAAGAGGATGGCACTATTGCCTTCCCGTCACAAAAGGATACTTACTTGTTTCTCCATTAGTGTGAATAGATTCGCATTGATCCACTTGTACTCTCTTACTTTGTCTCCCTTGTGATTGAAGGCACCATTTCTGAAATGTCGACCAGGGCAAATGGAGCAGTGTAGATTCTGAGTACTGCTATATTCTCTGCTGGAAAGGGATCACGCTCTGATATTATCTGGTTATCTTGGTAGATCACTTAGCCAGTCAAACCTCAGTTTTCTTCTGTCCACTGAGTAACGTGAAATAGATTATTCTATGTTCATACAGAACTTTTAAAAATGTACATGGCCCATGTTTTCATCTGTTTTCCCTAAAAAATTTTATTAAGAAAATCATTATATATATAGATAAATGAATAAGACAACGATCAGTTTTATACCCCTCACCTAGATTAAAAACTGTTCAGATTTTTCCATATTCTCTTTATTTTCATGTACCATTTGAAAGTAATTTCCAGACATAATGATGCTTTACTCTTAAATGTTTCAGTGTGAATCTTCTAAGGATAAAGACATTGTTCAATGTAACTGTAATACCTTTATCATAATTTTAAGATGTAACAATAATTATCTAACAGCTTCTCTTCTCTAAGTTATATTCAAATGTCCCCACTTGTATGAAAATTGAATTTTATAGTTCTCTTTTCTGCATTCCCACTTAGGATCCAATTATTTACTGCATTACATACAGTTGTTATTTAAGGCAACTTAGAGTGTGATAAATTGCATGGGCTTTCAAATAATGGCAATTTTTCATTTAAGACCAGTTGTTTGAGAAAATACATAATGGCAAAAATGAATGAATGAGTGAGTAAGAATACCTACTACATGGTAGTTATTTAACATTTCCTTGCCAAATACATAAATCTAGCAATGTTTTTTAGTTGACATTGCATTTTACTAACCACGACTGCAACTGACTGTAAAACAGTAAGATCTTTCTGTGTGAGAGGCACTTTTAAATTTAGTGCACAGATTCTAAAAATAGCTAATGTGCACTGAGTATTAGCTTATTTAATCTATGCAACAAGATCATGCAGCACTGTTATATAGATGAGAAGACTGGTTAAGTATTTTTCTAAAGATTTCAGAAGTAGTAAGAGACACAATCTATACATAAATTTGAGCGTACGCTATAGTGCCTTGCAGGACAATACTTGCTACATGGGGGGGGGGGGTGGTCATCTGCCCCTTGGAATTTCTCCTCAGCCCCATCCAGATGACAGGGGGTCAGCTGTCTCTCTGCTCAGTCAGCCTATCAGAAGCGCTACCAAACACTCTTGACTAGTTATTGCTGTGGCCTTAAGGGAACTCATTCTCTGTGAGAAAGTCTTTTGAAATACAAAGGATCAGTGCAAAGATTTTTGTTGTTGTTGTTGTTCAGACAAAGCTTTGAGCAAGGTCATGTCTGTTTCCTGAACGGACAAGGTTAGGATAGGAAAACTGGAGAGTTTCCCAGCTCAAAGAGAGCCAAGTTTTCTCTGTGTCATTTCATTATTTTCTTTGAAGTAAATTTCCAGAAAATCAGACACACCCAAATCCAAACTTAAGTACAAAACATATCCTAAAGCCAATGAGGCCTGACTCTGGGAGTTGGTCACCATTTTGAATGGCCTGTCCTTTTGTTCCCTTCCATCAGTGAAGATAATCATACTTTCCTGTATCTTCAGAAAGTGCAGATGAATCTAACACAGGCTCATCACTGGAAAGGATCCCTAACAGTAGAGGGGATAAATCAGAAAAAGGAAGACATCAACTTTACTAAATGTCTTATCCCAACACAGCTGCAGGGCTCAGTTTGATCTGTTTTTTCAACCTGCCAGTATAGACAATCCCTTATTTTCATGGCTTCATTTCCCATAAAGTGAAGTTTTATTATTGGTTTTATAAATAAGTGGTCCACTAACTTAAAATAGGTAGAGCCTAACTCTCACAGAGAAAACATTTCCTAAAACTCAGAATAGATGGATTAAAAAATATATAGCTCCAGAAAAATGCCTGGCCAGCAGTGGGCCTCCTTTATAGGATTAACTTCAAATCTGCTAGCACATTAAACCCCCCCCCAAAAAAACGAATGAACTAAATTAAATGTCAACAAAAAGTCAAAATGAATCATAAAACTGATCCATGTCTTGTTTTCATGGATATAAAAACACTGTGTATGAGATATGTATTTCTAGATGTCTTCTAAGCTAAACTCAAGGAAAAAACATCATACAAAATTTGACCACAAATGAAATGTGGAATCAGCCCCCCAACTTTCCATGGCACCCAGTTTGCAAGTGCCCTAAGTGCCTCTCATTCTGGGCACTTGATAAATACTAAACGGGGGTGGCAGCTTTCTTTCCTGTCTATCAGGTGTCATTATTTCTGTGAAGTCGCTGAGCAGCGAGCACATACAACAACACAACTCACCGTAACTTGAAATATGCCTTTTGTTCTGCCGCCTCGTCTCTTTTGTGTGGTTTAAATTGCTGTGTTACCTACTGGAAATCTAACAACATTCTCTCAGTTACCACTTGTTAAACCTTAACCTTTCCTCTCTCAAATGCCAAGGAGTTCCAACAGGTCTAATCAGCATATTTTATTTTGCCCTTTTCAGTAAGCTGTTTGGTGATGTTGATTTGCTGCAAATATAAGTTAAAAAAAAAAAGAAAGAAAGGAAATCCACTAGCTTTTGAACATGTCTCAGTTCCTTAGGGAAAACAGAACTTTATGTCAGTGCTTGTCAGGGTGTTTCAATAGCTGCTTTCCCCCTTTTGGAGGTCCTATGGGAGAGTTCACTTGTACCTTTCACATGTCTTTCATTTATTACAATACAAAATGAATACAAGTTACTCACGTCCCACAGCTTGGCACTGAGCCTCCTTTCATGCTACCGAGCAGCCATCTCTGTCACTACACACCCTGATCTAAGTCTTAAGGCTCAAAACATTCACTTGGCTTCCAGTTTTTCCTGCACGCATTTTCTTCCTGCCTCATCAGCTTTTCCTTTTCAGCCCCCTTTAGTAGTGCCTCCTTCTGCCTCTGTCCTTTAACTGTCAGAGTTGTTTATGTTCAATTCCCCATCTTCTCTTCTCTAGGGAAATTCCGTCCTTGGGAGAACTGCTCATTCTCGCGGCATTACATATCTCAACACTGCAGATTCTCAAGTTTTTATCTGCAATGTGGGGCTCTGACCTCCAGATTATTATACCCAACGTTTTTTTTAAAAAAATTTAAGTTAAATTTATGGGGGTGACATTGGTTAATAAAATTATATAGGTTTCAAGTGTAGTTTTATAACACATCGTCTGTATATTGCATTGTGTGTTTATCACCCAAAGTCAAATCTCCTTCTGTCCACATATATTTGACCCCTTTCACCCTTTGCTACCTCCCCACTCTCATAACCTCCATGCTTTCATCTGTGTCTATGAGTTTTTGTTTGTCTGTTCATTAGCTCCCCAAAATTTGACTCAGTATCTGCAAGGTTTTATTAACTTATTATGACAAAACAAGAACTCTTGATACTTTCTCCAAAAGTGGACTTTCTCTAACTTCCTATTTTTATAAGATGTACTAACAACACTAGCCAAGCCAATATTATATGGGCATTCTTGATTCCTTTTTCCCCCTATATATGCCACATATAATACAAGTCCTGCCATCTCTTCCACCAAAATATATCCTGAAGTTTTCCTTCTGTGTCCACTGATGTGCCCCTCACCCAAGCTACCACCATCTCTTCCCATAGACTGCTTGCTGAAATAACCTCATTTCCCTCTACAGTCTATACTTTACAGACAACAGAGTGATTTAAAAAATAAACATACATAAGATGATGTAATTTCCTGGTCAAAACTCTAAAATAGTTTCCCATTAGAAATCAAGAAAAATACCACCTCCTGTCCATAGCCAACTCTGTATGGTCTATCACCTGTGCATGAGAAATATGCTGCAACAGTAACAGTAGAGACCTCTGTTATGGCCAATGTTATGGTCAGCAAGCCGTTCCCATCTACCCTTTAATTCCCAGGTTACGCAGAGTGAGAGCTAAGAGTTTTAGCCAATAAAACAAGGTCATGGATATTTGTAGCATGTATACCTATTGTGATGTGATAGGCAAACTGGGAGTTAGGCAGGGGATAAAGGAAAAATATTTTTTGGGTTTGACATATATTATGCAATTTCAATTATTGAAAGTGTGCAATCTCAGTGTTATTAATAGCACTTACAATTTTCCAATTCGATAAATTTAGATGGAACCATTTAATTGCTTCTTAGTTTTGCTTTTATATTATGGCAAGAGGTTTCCATGAGTACCTGTCTAGATCATTTGCATTGTAATAGTCATTTCAATCAAAGAGTTATTACTTACATTAGTTGAAAGCTTACAGATGAGGAAACTGAGGCTTAGGGACCTTGAATAATTTTCCCAATGTCATATAACCATTAAATATCAGAACTGGAATTAAAGCTGGCTCTATCTGATCAAAGCCTGTGCCTTGGATGACGTGCCTAGACTCCAAGCTAGCGGTCCACCTTGCTTCACCTCTCTGCTTTCTGTCCGACGTGCCCTACACCACAAGCTAGGCGTACCAGAAGCCCCACCCTCCAGGAGGAGTCCCATCTAGTTGCCAAACTTGAATCCAAGGGGTGAGGAGGGGTTATACATAGTCAGAGGTGCTGAGACTGTACCCCTGGGCCTGGGAGGTAAATATTCTGGTCTGGATGTTGATACGGGCATCAAGCCAAAGCCTCCCATCTACCCCATCAGCATTAGACTGCTCTGCCTGCTGGGACACCTGACTGCTTCTTCCTTCTGGGTCCACGCCCACTCTCTGAAAATTGATCCTAACCCAGAGCGGTGGAACTTCAGTTACCTGGCACTTTTGCCTAGCTTTTGATAGTAATTTTTCTTGGTGGTGGTCACTGAATCTAATACCATACCAATGACTGTGTACTGACTTTGCTTACCTATATCTTAGACACCTACTGACTGCCAATAATGAGCCCTTCTAAAAACTGAACACCACCCCATCCTACTCTATCAGGGTCCCGCTACACCTAAGGTTCTCTACATTCTCGAATACTGATTGGCCCTGGGGAGACCCATGCCTTTCTTTGAGACTGATTTGTGGGCAAGAGGAGTTAGAGAAGGATGGGTTCTTAGTTATGATTTACAGTTAACTTGCCCAGTAAACAGGCAAGTCTCACTCCTTTTGATGACTCGGGCCAACAAAAGACCCCAGAACATGAAAGGGTTTGACAATCCAGTTAAAGGTGAGTTCTGATTTCTGGATCAGATATACTTCAGATAATGTTTATGCTATCTGTAGATCATGCTCAGGAAACTGATTGGGAAGAAACCTGCTTCCTCCCATTGCTTGGCTAATAAATAGGACACAAAAGGAAATCCTGATATAGAACTATTTCTGTCCCAGAGAGGCACAGAATCCTCTGTGGAAAATGGAACAGACTTTTCCATTTTTCATCCTCTCTTCCTTTCATCCTTTAGCAGAGTTTTCATTTTGTTTTCTTTTGTTGTGCTTTGTTTAATGGCCAGTCTTTTGTGTCCTAGTGTGATCCATGGAAGGCCACCAGGTTACTTCTGCTCACCATTGTATACACTCCTGGATACAAAGAATGTGCTCAATCATTGTCAGTTACTGGAAACAATGAATAACTGAATGCAAGCACAAAGGGCCCTCAGATTAGGAAACAAACTATATTGAAGAAAATATAGGTTCCAACTAGCTTCCCAGAAACCGGATGAGATACCCTTAAATCTACACTCTCATTGTAGGAGTCACGATTATAATGATAAGCAAGTGAACGTTGCTCTGCACATGCATATCGCCCTTTTTAAATGACAACTGTAAAATGTCTTGCTAAAATCCTTAAAGCTCAGGAATAGTTATATTCGAGGTCTACGCCAACAGAATGGATATATTTGATATACTGCTAGCTAAAAGCTGTCTAAAAATTCCCCTTCACCCCCCTCCCACCCTTCTCTCTACTCATTTGTAAGGAAAGACCTAGGCACCGTGGTGCAAAATTCTACTATAATATCACTCCTGGAATTACCTGGCTTTGGTGGACTTGTACATAACAGTTCTAATGTAACAGCAAGAATTTTTTCTCTCCTGTTTATTTCTCTGAAGCTGTAATAAGCAATCCTGTGTGACATCGCCTGTGGAGCGGTTGCCAGGCAGCAGCAAGAGATTTGCAGCAGGAGGCGGGAGAGCTGCGGGGAGAGGAGAGGAAAGCAGCAGAGAAGGTGGGAGGAGGGCTGAGCAAGTGGGTGCTGAGTTCTGAAACTGCTGAGCCAGAATTCTACCTCCTTGTCATCCTTCATGTTCCAGGCATATAATGAGCCAATAAGCTGAAACTTAGAGGGGAAATAAAGATGGAAAAGAAACAGTTGAATGTTGTCATTAAATAAGGTGTCATAAATATTTCTTATTTTGTGAAGAAAAGGTTTCAGGTTTTTTTTTCTGCTGAACTTTGCTTCTTGGGAAATGCAGCTCTACAAATATCGCAAAAGGGCCAGCTTCTCGGTGGGCCTGCTTTCCTCTAAAGCAACAAATAATTAGCACATAATATCTTCTAGCACTCTGCATGGGAAACATACACATTTTAACTTGAAAGGCTTCAGCTTCTCTCATTGTGTGGAAAAGTAAAACACAGAGAAAGGGTACTTAACCCTTGAGGGAATACGCAGGACTGAGAGGTGATTTTGTACCTGAGAGACAGGAGGTCATTCAAGGTGTTTCTGAAAGCTGGCCTTCTCAGTGTGAGGCTTTCTGCAGTTTTCAAAATTAGGAGCTGCAGCTAAATCCCATCTCCTGGCTTTGTAAGAATCTTTCTCTAATGAGATGAAAATGGTTGGACCGGGATCTTAGCATCAGGGGTGGGGGCAGATGGCACAGAGGTCCCTCCATGCTGGTCTGGATGTCCCCCAGCACAATGCATCTTGCCTTTTGCCAGCCTTCCAAGCTGTCTATGACTAGTTGGACACTCTCCAGTGGTAACAGACAATGATTTTTATTTAGATGTTTGATTATTCTTGTTAATCAAATAGAACCAGAACAGAAGGTTTGTTCAAAACAAACAATGTATTTACAGATAGCTTTGTTTGGTGGATGCACATTTTAAGGTTCTGAAGTTGCCAGTCATTTTTCTCAGAAGACACAATCCCACCATGTGGGAGAGAAAATGGGACAAATCATGTTAAAGTGGCAAGATGATCAGAAAGACTTGGAATTAATGTAACGATGACCAATTTTCTTTTTCACTTTAGCAGCGTAGACTGGGGAGTGGGAGAAAGAATATAATGAATGTAAGAAGATTAACTCTGAAAATTGTGGGGAGTAATGGATGGGGTCCCTCTTTCATTCCCCATCCCATACTTCTCCTATTTGGTGGCTTGGTTTTTTAGTCCCAGCTAAGGTCATGAATGAATCTCAAGGATAATCAATGATTTCCTGCACACTGTAGGAGGAAGATAATATGTCAGGAGAAAAATATTCTTTAGCATAAGCATAAATCACACAAAGAGATGAGAAAGAGATTCAGATATGGGATTAATCAGAGATGAAATGACTGAAAACAAGCAAGCAAACCAAACCCACCAAGAAGCAGGGCTGGATGCAGGGACAATCTTATTCTGCTGGTTTCAGAAGGCTAACACTTTTTCCTAAGGAACTGAAAAATATTTACAGACACTTGACAGTTCTCTAGGTAGCACAGTTGGAGTATGGACAGTCCAGCTCTCTGGAATGTCCTGTGATTGAGGTTTTGTCTGTACGGCACAGCGGGAGAAACTAATCAGCAGAGTTGCTGGTTCGCCTGACCACGCTGTTAACAACAGTTTCCAGAGAGCCTCCCTGGAAACTAGAGATGAAATAGCACACGATTTCATGTAAAATTGCATTTTTAATAAAAGCAAAAGGGAAAAATACTCTTGGGTCAATTTCATAGTTGTGCCGCAATGAAAACTTCTACCCAAAGTCTGTAATCATTCTTCTTTTACGTTTTCTAAATTTTATCTTTTAACTTTTATTTTTATCAAAGTAATACATGAATTACAAAATGTTAATAAGACTTTTTCTAGTCTCATTTCATAGCCCCAAATTGATAACAATGGATGATAAAACCCCTAAATGCTATAGATCACTTATGCAGAATTTGTTAAGATGTGGTCAAAACCCAGTATCGTGACCCTTATACCATTGTCTAGCTCCAGCCTACCTACGAGGGGCTGCTCAGAGAAGGAAAGGCTGTGTTTGTAACAGAGCTGGCTGTCAAGTGAATGAGCTGACGTTGCCCCTTTGTTTCCTCATTCTTTATCTCAACCACATCGCAGGGTTCCATGAGATGTAGGTCACTATGAGAATGGGACTTGGTGAGAGAATTCTTGGGGGGAACTGACCTGTGTCTCCTGGAGTTCGGGAAGCCATGGATTTGAAGAGTAGCAGCATGGCATCGTATTTGTCCAAAGTCAAAGGCATCATCCTGGATCATGAAGGAAATAACCCAAGAGGATGGAAAATATAAATTACTAATCTTCTACTAGTAAGACAATGGTTCTGTCCAATTGAAATTCAAAGTGAAACATATTTGATGGGTTTAACTCAGTTGGAACAGATTAGACACATTGCATTTTCTGCATGCTGGCTGTGTGTAGGGAAGGACGAAGGAATGCAAGAGGAGATCAAACACAGATCCTTCACAAACACACCTGTGTGCAGCACTTATAACACCACGTAATAGTATATCTTTCCTCATGAGGTTTAGATGTTGAAAATGTGTTAATGTAATTTACAATGGAGTTATTGTTTTTTTTATTTGCAGTGCAAATGGGAAAGGACTTTTGATCGAAAACTTCTCCAATGAAGAAGCAAGATGTAATTTTCAGGGGAGAAAGATAAAGAAAAATAGAATCTGCATTTCCCTTTGAAGAATCTAGCCCCAGTTGCCAAAAATAAGAAAGCAAATAAATTCCTTTGAGAGGATAAGCACCTTTTAGATCCTTGGAGCTTTGTCATTTTTCAAAACTAGCACATTTTTCATAGTTTGCCATGGAGTTCTTCAAGTGGATAAATGGATATGGGAAGAAGCAAGTTAATTCCTGTCTAGTCCCTTTTTTAAGGATAACAGATATCCTCAAAGAGAAGTAGCAAAAGCATTGGTAGATGAAGAAAATAAAAGCACAGTTGAAAATGAATGGATTCAGAAACCAATTATAATAAAGCACAGCTTTAAACGATTCCTTAAATTGTTCACATGTCACACTACTGGAAAAGCAATGGTTTCTTTTTATTTTTTATTATCTTGTTGTTCAAGTATAGTTGTCTGCATTTCTCCCTCACCACTCCCCCCACCCCACCCCAGCCAAACCCATCTCCCTCCCCTGATCCAGGAACAACTATAAAGAAAAGCAATGGTTTCTTGTCAGCCATTCCTTCTTAGATGTTTTGTTTTCGTTTCCAGAAATAACAGGCTTAATTAAATGTGCAAGATAGACTCAAGTGATCCAGACTAATGCACACAGGGATTTCAAAGTCACTTAGGAGATTTGGGGAAGGATTTTGATTGGCTAGACTCAGATACTAATAGAGAAAGCTGGTCTTCCAGGAGAGAGCATGAGCTCCAAGGACGGCTCTGCCCCTGCTGTCAAAGCCTGTTATTACATTGCTGGGAAAGAAAGGTTCTGAAAGTAGCGAACATTAAGTAGAGTGGAAAAGAAACTAGCTTTATTCAGCTCCTTGCATGTGCCAGGGTACTTTTACACGCATTATTTCAATTAAGCTTCAAACAACCCAGAGGACATGAACATTATGGTCCCATTTTTAGATGCATAAGCTAAAACTCTGAGAAAGCTGAGAATAGTAGGGCATTTAAACCTAGGGCATCTGGTGGCAAATTCAGTGCCCATTCTGTGACATTGACTTGTCCTCTGTGCTAATGAAATGCATGAGCAGTAAATGCTGCCTCTGTTCAGGAGATCGAGGTGTCTGGTAATACACTAAAAATATTCTACCCTTTTAATCTAGAACAATAATATCCTTGAACAGTCCACTTTGAACACATTTGTACATTAAGGGTTATAAGGCAACATTAAGTATTCAACAGGAACCAACAGGAATGATCACCAAATGTTGACAGTACGATTTACTGAGCTTGAATACAAATGCTAGTTTCAGGAACACATAATGTGACCCTAAGAGTTATTTTTGTATGAGAAGGAAAAAAAAGAGAGAGAGCAAGTGCAGCTCTCAATTATGGCCACTGGAGCTATCTCAAAATGCTGCTATTTATCTGTGATTAGAAATTTGAAAGAAAACTGAATAAATATAGAAATCTTAATTTTTTACCAGACTTTTGTTTATTATAAATTTAGCAAAGTTTTTGATGTGATCCCTTATACTTTGCTCTAAAATCTTAAGCTTTCAAAGGTATAAGGAACTTATACAGTTCACCGCTAGTACTGTCTTTTACTATACGCCACAAAGTTAATGAATGCAGTTTAGCACGAACTGTGAGGAGGCCAGACTAGCCTGTATTTCACTGGCTGCACAGAACAGCACCCTAACAAGTCACTTGTGTGTTTTCAGTACAAACTTTGAGTCAGGAGACTTGGGCTACAATTCTGATGTTACCATTAACATGAGACTTTTCAGGTCAATTAATCTTTGTCTTTAGGTTCCCAGATGTTACATGCAAATGTACTTCAACATATATCAGCAGTCATGAGGATTTAGTAAGTGCATTCACAATATGTGTTGTTGAAGGAATTTATAAAATAAGGAGTTAGGTTAGATTTCTTTCTGAGGTCCCATAATATTCTAACTTTTAATGAACTGAGATTTATTGAATGTAGCCAAATACTAGGTTCTTCCAGAAGAAGCAATTCCAAATGAAACACAAGGATAAGTGAGCTTTTCTCATAGTTCTCTTCCAAGGACACATAGCCTGTCAAACTTTTCCAGCTACGCAAACGTGACTGGAAATAGGATATGAAATGTGAAGGAAAGGGGGATAGATTTATAAATAAGCTACAGATTTACATAGGACTTCCCATTAGTAGCATGTTGTGTTGCAGAAAGGGTACTGGGCCAGGAATCAGCAGAGAAATGGGATTCATTACACGTTCCAGCACTAAATAGCTCCATGCCTTTGGCTGTCATTTATTCTCTCTGGTTCTCGGTTTGCTCCGCTGTAGAATGACTTGCAGCCGTTTTGCTGCAGAGGTAAGAAGGGGGATGGGCCTACCATCAAGTAGCCAAGAAAAAAGCAGACTTTAGAGGAAGGTCCACATTGCGAGAGAAAACACCATACTTACCCAAAAGGAAAAACTGATACCCACCTAATCACATTAACGTAGCAAATAGAAGGAAATTTTCCAGTGATTTTATGTTTATCCATAAAACAAGGATAAAATAGTGTGGAAAAGTCAGATTTCTTTTAAATTAAAAATATCCCCCAAATACCCTTCTTAGTCTAAGTGTACTTATACAAAAAATAAATAGGGATCCACAATAACTACATTGCAAGAAGCTGGGTGAAAAGAAAACAGAAAGATATGTCAGATATAAATTTAAATATTATTCAACTACTATAAAAAGAAGCACATCTGATTATACTGGTATTGAAAGATGATTTTAAAATATATTTTATATTAAAAATAATACCGAACAACACATAATCACATATGTTTTTACTATCCATGCTTTGCATTGTATGAATTGTACCCAATAAAAATACATGCATGCGTTACATTTTAAAAATAATTTCAGAGACACTAATAAAGAAAGAAAGAAAAGGAACATAAGCTATAAAATCAGATAGTACCGAAATTTGTCCTAACCCTATTCCTTTTTATTAGCTCTGTATAATTGAATAAGTTAATTAAGTTTTCTTATCCATAGAACAGAGATAAAAATAGCTACCTTACAGTGTTGTTATAAGGATTAAAAATAATATATGTAAAGCATCTGGAACACATTCAAAATTTAATAAATAGTAATCATCATGTGAAGAAGATGGATGAGATCATCTTGGTTTTGTTTTATGGATCAACACAATGAATTCTTACTATAATTCTTTATTGCCTGATGCAAACTTTTCCCCTCTTTCTCATCTCCCCAGTTAAAAAACAAAATTAGAGAACTGTAAAGAAGAGAACCAGAAGAAGCAGAGTCAGAATGACACTCCATTCTTCCCGTAGCTACACAGCCTTGCTCTGGCAGCTCTTTGTATGTATTGCATATTATGAAGGAAATGTAACAGTTTCAGGGTCATTGCTCTTGAGAAACCTGTGGGCTGGTAGAGCAGCAGAGGGAAGAAGTACAGAAAGGATGTGCATGGACTGTACATGTAGGACGTGTCCTAGAGGCAGATTTCGACATCTTGTTGCACAATTCTATCCCTCTTCCTCATGGCTCTTTTTTCATCCTTTCTCCACTCCCCCTTGGAGATGAACTCAGCAGGACAAGAGAAAGGCTATAATTTGAGACAGCTGATCATCCAACCAAATAGGCTCAGCTAAATCACCTAAGATCAAACCATGTTTAAAACCCTTTTCAATCTTTGAGGCAGTCCAGGCAAGAAAAGTGGATACAGCACAACTGACAGCAAGGTGAGGAGTCACGGGTACCTACCTCCTGCAAACGGTTGTAATGATGGTTCAGAAGAAAGAGTGAACGTTCACTGAAAGGAAGGAAAAAATCGAAAGTCTGTTGAATATACTAGGGGACAAATAGGTATTTTGGCTGTGAGTTTTTGAAAACCAATAAATAAAAATGGCTCAGAAGCCCATTACTTAAGGAAAGGAGATGAGCCAGGTATATTCAATAGTGAGGATTCTCCACACCTCTGCACCATAAATCTTGTTTAGGATTAGGGTCACAGAAACACTTTTAGTGAAATTTCGTATGATCCTTACATACTCAGGGCCACAGCGAGCTCATACAGTATGTAAAGAGAAATGCACTCCTTCCTCTGGGCCGGGAGCATGGCTGTGCAGGCAGAGTAGGGCCAGCTCTCAGCCCCGCTTGCCATTGGTCTGGTGTCCTTGTGTGGTGAAAAACCTGCGTAACTGTGTGCAGCAGCCCTGTCTTGTATATCCAAAGTGCCAATCAGCTTAGAACACAGGCTATGTTTCCTTATCTTCTTATCTTTGTTCATGTACTCTGCTTCCTCTGAGCTCAACACTGGCCATTTTCTCAGGGCCAACTAATGTCTAAAATTATGTTAAGTGTTTTAAAATTAATAGTCCAAACAATTCTATGAGTTAGATACTATTATCAACCATTTCCTCCAGGTAAATAACAAACTAAGAAACAAACAACAAAAAAACCCCAAGATCACACAGCTATTTTGTAAGAGAGCCAAGTTGATGTGGCTCCAGAGCCCAATATGTAACACTACCCTTTCATCCCTTTCTAATGACAGATGTGATTAACATTCAGGCTATTTTAAGTAAAATAGTTAAAATTTCAGTTATATATTTGATTTGAGTAAGGGAAAAAGTCTCTCTAAATATTAGAAATCCTTGGAATTGCCCAAATAAAAGTCATTATTGGAAGTATAAGGCATATGCATTTTATAGATATTAAAAGGAATTCTAATGGCCTGCCTCAGTGATAGAAAGTGATGATAATATGCATCTGTCTCCAAATAAGAATTCCAATAATTCTTTCTGCCACCATCCAAGACTCTCAGTTGAATTGACCTCCAGGGCCTAAGTTAAGTACTTCTGCATGTCAACATGTAGGACCCTCTTTTGCCTAAGAAGTTATAAATAACCCTCCATTTAAGCTGCTTCTTAACTCTAGGTCCAGACTATACATGAGACTATAAAATGACCTACTTGAGTTAGAGAAAAGTCTCCTCTACAACTTAACTCTTCATCAAACTTACTCTGACACTGAATATTAAATAAACCATAGGGAGCCAAGATTTGGAAGCAGCCCAAATATCCATCAGCAGATGAGTGGAGAAGAAAGCTGTGGTATATTTACACAATGGAATACTACTTAGCCCTAAAAAAGAAGGAAAGCTTACCTTTTGTGACAGCATGGATGAACCTGGAGAGTATTATGCTCAGTGAAATAAGCCATTCAGAGAAAGACAAGTACCATATGATTTCACTTATATGTGGAATCTAATGAACAAAATAAACTAACAAACAAAGTAGAAAGAGACTCATAAATACAGAGAACAGACTGACAGCTATCAGAAGGGAGGAGGTGGGGGGCTGAGTAGATTGAAAGATGAAAACATTAAGAAAAGAAAAGAAAAACTAAGCAACTAACCAAACAGAAAAACAAGCCTCAGACTGTCAACAGTGTGGTGACTACCAGAGGAAAAGAGGGGTGAGGGGAGGTAGAAGAGGGTAAAGGTGGGATAAATTGTGATGGAAGGAGACTTGGCTTAAAGTGGTGAATACTCAATACAATATATGGATGATATGTTACAGAATTGGACCCACCCTTGAAACCTATGTAATTTCATTAGCCAATGTCACCCTAATAAATTCAATAAAAAATATAAATAAATAAATATATACCAGAGTGTCCAACCTGCAACTTGTAGGTGGCATGCAGCCCAGGATGGCTTTGAATGTGGCCCAACACAAAATCGTAAATTTACTTCAAACATTATGAGATTTTTTTGTGATTACATGTTGCAATGTATTTAATGTGTGGCCCAAGACAACACTTCTTCTTCCAGTGTGGCTCAGAGATGCCAAAAGTTTGGGCACCCCTAAAACTATTGAGATATGAACAGCCTTGGGGCAAGTGGAGGAAGCTTAAGATCCAACTCGAGATCAAAGAAGCTCAGCTCAGCCAGAAAACACTCAGATTGTTAAGACAATGCTTTAAAGCAATTCTCCATCTGGTCTGCTTTTGAAAGATTAGCAAATTAATCACATGGAAGTATGAGTGAACGAAAAGTAAAAAAAATTATCCACAACAAACAGATATAAGACATTTTCAACACAAAACAAAAAAGGAAAAAGAATGAAGCAAACTCAATACCCTACATTTTTTTTTACATGAAATGGAAAATTTTTAGAAAATACAGGTTGTCTTTTCTTGTGGTTATAAAAAAAAAAAAACTGTGATGAAAGATGTGGCAACCACTTGTATTTGTTTACCAAATATTTTCAGTCCTACACCTTCCTGTGTGGTAGGATAGTGGTTCGTCTTCTTTGTAGTTGGGTGGAGCCATATGACCAGTTTGGGTCAATGAATTCTACTTAGAAGTGATATGCATTATTTTGGAGCTAGAGAATTTAACTGACAATGAAAAACCTTGCAAAAGTCACATTTTTCTTTAGCACTGGACTGGCAATGTTTGCTGTGCTGACTGATTCATCACTGGCTGTAATGAGCAAGACCCCAGTGGCAACCCAAGACAGTTATGTACAGTAACAAGATATACATTTTGTTATTTTAAGCAATGGATTTTTATATTTGCTTCTGCAGCATAAACTAGTCTATCTTTATTAATAAAAAAGGTTAAATAATGAAAATAGCAACTGAACAACTGAAATCACTGTTGAATTTAGTAATTAGAGATATGATTTTTAAAAGCCCAATAAATACAATAAAGCACACTAAAATGCAAGACAAAAGGGCAAATACAGAAGATGAAACTTGGAAATATATATTGTGAAAAGTTAGAATTACTGGTAAAGATGAAAACATGGGAAAATAATAGAAGGTTTAAATAAAGTAACCTTTTCAGGTATAAAAAGAAATGAAGGCTGTAGAAAGTAAAAAGTCTTTTTAGATATCAAGAAAAATTAGCCCTGAGTATTGGCCAAGATGGAGTATGGTAAACTAAGACTCAAAGCTAGCCACAAACTATGTCAGGGGTTGCCACAGCGTGAGAAACTCCCAGTCTCACCGGAGAGCTTGATGGAAAGTGATGCTAGAGCCAAGTAAACAAGCCACATTGTTCCCTTTCTGACCCCTCCCCCAAAGACAGTGCCACAAAGCAGCAAAGCGGGTTGCCCTGCCCTGGAGAATACCTAAGGCTCTGCCCCCTTACAACATAACAGGTGTGCTGAGACAAAGAAGCAGAGACAAAGAAATATGGCCCAAATAAAATAATGGATCAAAACTCCAGAAAAGGAGCTAAGCGATGAGGAGATAGCCAACCTATCTGATGCAGAGTTCAAAACACTGGTAATCAGGATGGTCACAGAAGTGATTGAGCTTGGTCACAAAATGAAGGAACAAATGAAAGCGACCCAAAGTGAAATAAAGCAAAATATTCAGGAAACCAACATTGATGGGAAGGAAACCAGAACTCAAATCAACACTTTGGAACAAAAGGAAGAAATAAACATCTAACCAGAACAGAATGAGGAAAAAAGAATTCAAACAAATGAGGAGAGGCATAGGAACCTTTCGGAAAACTTTAAATTTTCCAATGTCTGAATCATAGGGGTGCCAGAAGGAGAAGAACAAGAGCAAGAAGCTGAAAACTTATTTGAACAAATAATGAAGGAAATTTCCCCCAATCTGGTGAAGGAAATAGACTTCCAGGAAGTCCAGGAAGCCCAGAGAGTCCCAAAGAAATTGGACCCAAAGAGCAACACACTAAGGCATATCATCGTTAGGTTACCCAAGATTAAGGATAAAGAATCTTAAAAGCAACAAGAGGAAAAGAGACAGTTAACTACAAAGGAGTTTCTGTAAGATTATCAGCTGATTTCTCAAAAGAAACCTGACAGGCAAGAAGGGGCTGGAAAAAATGTATTTGAAGTCATGAAAGCCAAGGACCTACATCCAAGATTACTCTAGCAAAGCTTTCATTTAGAATGGAAGGACAGATAAAGTACTTCCCAGATAAGGTCAAGTTAAAAGAGTTCATCATCACCAAGCCCTTATTATATGAGATGTTAATGGGACTTATCTAAGAAAAAAAATCAAAAACCAGGAACAGTAAAATGACAACAAACTCACAATTATTAACAACTACACCCAAATAAAAAAAAAAAGAAAAGACAACAAAAACTAAGCAAACAACTAAAACAGGAACAGAATCAGAGAAATGGACATCATATGCAGGGATTTCAGGGGGGAAGGGGAGGGGAAGAATAGGGAAGGAAAGGTACAGGGAATAAGAAGCATAATTGGTAGGCATAAAATAGTTGGGGAGAGGTTAAGAATGGTATAAGAAACAGAATTCAAAGAACTTATATGTACAACCCATGGACATGAACTAAGTGGGTGATGCTGGATGGTTGGGGGGTGTAGGGAGGATGGGGGATAAAGAGGGAAAAATTGGGAGAACTATAATAGCATAATCAATAAAATGTACTTAAAAAATAAATAAAATCTTTTAAAAAAGAAAAATAAAAATTAGCTCTGGCTGGTGTGGCTCAGTGGACTGGGATCTGGCCTGTGAATCAAAGAGTCATTGGTTCGATTCCCTGTCAGGGCACATGTCTGGGTTGTGGGCCAGGTCCCTAGTTGAGGGGCACATGACAGGCAACCACACATTGATGTTTCTCTCCCTCTCTTTCTCCCTCCCTTCCCATTTGTCTCAAAATAAATAAATAAAACATTTTAAAAATTATTAAGCAAATAGCAATCATGTAGCTCACTAGAATAACACATTAACAAACTAAATAAAAAAGTAAAAAATCTGAGATTGGACAAAAGATTATCAATAAAATACAAACCGGATTTAGAGGAGCTTCTAGCCAAGATGGAGATGTAGGTAGACACACTGAGCCTCCTCGCACAACCAAAAGAAGGACAACAACAATTTAAAAACAAAAAACAACCAAAACTGACAAAAATTGAACTGTATGGAAGTCCAACAACCAAGTAGATAAAGAAGAAACATTCATCCAGACCGGTAGGAGGGGCAGAGACAGGCAGCCAGGCAGAGAGGACTCGCAGCAAGGCAGTGGCTTGTGGACCCAGTGAGTTGGCAGATTGTGGAACCAACGGGGCAGGCCAGGCTGCAGCTAGCAGACCCTGTGGCCCCACAGTCATGCATAGATAAACCGGGAGGAACAGTGTGGGGAGAGAAACACCGCGCAACCCAGGGCTGCAGCGAGGGGAAATAAGGCCTCAAACCTCTGATTGAGAACACCCGTGGGGGTTGAGGCGGCAGCAGGAGAAATTCCCAGCCTCACAGGAGAGTTCGTTGGGGAGACCCACAGGGGTTGAGAGCATGCACAAACCCATCCACCCGGGAATCAGCACCAGAGGGGCCCAGTTTGATTGTGGGTAGCAGAGGGAGTGACTGAAATTCGGCAGAGTGGAGCAAGCGCCATTGCTCCCTCTCAGCCCCTCCCCCATGTACAGTGTCACAGTGCAGCGACCAGCGTTACCCTGCCCCGGGGAACACCTAAGGTTCCACTCCTTTATGTAACAGGCATGCCCAGACCAAAAAAAAAATGGCCCAAATGAAAGAACAGACAAAGTTCCAAAAAAAATACAACTAAGCAACGAAGAGATAACCAACCTATCAGATGCACAGTTCAAAACACTGGTAATCAGGGAGCTCGCAGAATTGGTTGAATTTGGTCGCAAACCAGATGAAGAAATGAAGGCTATGCTAAGAGAAACAAAGGAAAATGTACAGGGAACCAATAGTGATGGGAAGGAAACTGGAACTCAAATCAACAGTGTGGACCAGAAGGAAGAAAGAAATATCCAACCAGGAAACAAAGAAACAAGAATTCAAAAAAATGAGGAGAGGCTTAGGAACCTCCAGGACATCTTTAAACATTCCAACATCTGAATTATAGCGGTGCCAGAAGGAGAAGAGGAAGAACAAAAAATTGAAAACTTATTTGAACAAATAATGAAGGAGAACTTCCCTAATCTGGCAAAGGAAATAGACTTCCGGGAAGTCCAGGAAGCTCAGAGAGTCCCAAAGAAGCTGGACCCAAGGAGGAGTAAACCAAGGCACATCATCATTACATTACCGAAGATTAAAAGAAGGAGAGAATCTTAGAAGCAGCAAGAGAAAAGGACACAGTTACCTACAAAGGACTTCCCATAAGACTGTCAGCTGATTTCTCAAAAGAGACCTTACAGGCAAGAAGGGGCTGGCAAGAAGTATTCCAAATCATTAAAGGCAAGGACCTACATCCAAGATTACTGTATCCAGCAAAGCTTTCATTTAGAATGGAAGGGCAGATAAAGTGCTTCTCAGATAAGGTAAAGCTAAAGTTCATCATCACCAAGCCCTTATTACAGGAAATGTTAAAGGGATTTATCTAAGAAAAAGAAGATAACACATACGAACAGTAAAATGACAGCAAACTCACAGTTATTAACAACCACACCTAAAACAAAAACAAAAGCAAACTAAGCAAACAACTAGAACAGGAACAGAACCACAGAAATGGAGATCACATGGAGGGTTACAACAGGGGTGTGGGAGGGGAAGAGAGGGGGGAAAGGTACAGAGAATAAGTAGCATAAATGATAGGTGGAAAACAGACATGGGGAGGGTAAGAATAGTATAGGAAATGTAGCAGCCAAAGAACTTATATGTACGACCCATGAACGTGAACTAAAGGGGGGGAATGTGGGAGAGAGGGGGTGTGCAGGATGGAGTGGAGTGAAGGGGGGAAATGGGACAACTGTAAAAGCATAATCAATAAATGTATATTTTTTTTAAAAAAAGATTTAGAATACACTAGGATCTAAATTAAAATGCATAGAAGCAAACCTAGATTCTGTGAATAATCTTGTAAGAGCATTATTTGCCCCCAATTTTTATTATAAACATTTCAAACATAAAAAATTAGAATAGCATAGCAAACAACTATCAAGAACTATTAACATTTCCTCATTTTTATTTCATATATGTATATATGTGCATATATAAACTTTTTCATGATAAATTAATATTTCAGCATTTATCTCCCACAGAAAGGACATTCTCCCCCGTAATCACATAGCATTATTTTGCCTGAGAAAATTAACAATAATCCTCTGGTTGCAGCTGATACTAACTCTAGAGTCAGGTTTCTCCCGGAACTGACCAAGGTTTGTATATTTTATTTGGTTATATCTTTTTAAGTCTAAAACATTCCTCTCACCCCAGCATTTCCCCCCAGGATACTGACTGTTTGATGAGACCAGTTGTCTCTCTCATAGGTTGTCCCACATGGCAGTTTTGTCCATCTATCCGACTGTTTCCTCTTGGGGTCGTTTGGGTCATTCTTCTAGATCCTGTGCTTCCTGGAAACTAAAAGTTAGGTCTAAAGTCTTGATTAGATGAACATTAAACATTTTTGACCAGAAGGCCTCATCAGCAGGGATTATTATTCATTCTGCTGTCCCAGTATAACTGTAAGGCGTGCCTGTCGTCGGCAAGAATGCCCTGGTTTGGACACCCCATCTGTAAATGAGGCATCACACTAGGCAACACAGAATGTCAGTCTGTCCCCCCATCAGGACATGATGTCTAATCACTTGGTTAGATGTCCGTGAGAGCTTTCAAAAACTAATGAGCCCCCAAATGAGATTATAAATGCATTGATTTGGTTACACAAGTCATCTCTACTTTCAATAACTCATCAAAATTTTCTGCAAGTGGGTACAGTGATGAGTCAATGATTCTACCTTAAGTTCGATTTAAGTCAAAGTCATTTCTTTTCGTATTTAAGTGGTAAAAAATACATTTTAACAATAAAATATGACTTTTTATTATTTGAATTTAACCAAAGAACAAATGGCGGGACATTGAAGATTTAATTTTCTCCAGCAAATTGCATAAATTCATCTGTACTTTAAAATGTTAGATACAGTTTATTTTTTTTAAATACCATGTTTTCTAATATTAAAATCAATACTAGCTCATAGGAAATTTAGAAAAATATATAACAGTATGAAAAAATAAAAATCACTAACCACCTTCTTAGAAACATTGTTAACATTTTAATGTATTTACTTTGAGCCTTTTTCTTCTATATAGTTTTACATACTGAATTCTGAATCGCAGGACAAAAAAAAACCAGTTGTGTTATGCCTTTCCTCACGTAATTTGTATCATAAGTATTTTTGCATATTATTTCAAACTCTTTGTAAGTCTTTAAAAAAGACTACATAATCTTTCACATTGTAGAATTCCTACTGTGGAACATTGAAGATATTTTTTCAAGTTTTTTCCATTACGAATAATGTTATGGAGAACACATTTATCTATATGAATATCTTTCTCCATTTAAACTTGTTTCCTTGGGAGTTCTCCCAACTGCTTCTGGTTTGGCACTGCCCGATTTGATCGATTTTTGAGCAAATAAACTCTTAAAATTTAAAAATAAAATAAAATAAAATAAAATACAAACCAATTAAAACATTTTAAACAAGCTCAGTGTTTTAAAACTGGGGAATGATTAAGTAAACTGTGGTGCTTTTGCCTTTACACAATATTACATATCCATTACATTTTTATTTTGAAGATTAGGGAAAAACAGTGTAAAATATATACCATATAATTTAAAATTTAAAAGTATATTCATAGGTTTTATGTTTACCTGCCAACACAACTTTATATTATTTTGCATTTTAAATTGCCCTGACTGGTGTGGCTCAGTGGATTGAGTGTCAGCCTGCAAATCAAAGGGTTGCTAGGTTCGATTCCCAGTCTAGGGCACATGCCTTGGCTGCAGGCCAGGTCCCCAGTGAGGGGTGTGCAAGAAGCAACCACACATTGATGTTTCTCTTTTTCCTTCCCTTACCCTCTCTAAAAATACTTAAATAAAATCATTAAAAATATATATAAAATAAATTTATAAAAATAAATAACAGACAGATGAAATTTTTAAAAAATGTTGTGCCAGAGTTATGGAATTAGAGATTATTATAATATTTATTATAATAATAAACTATAGTAAGCATTTAAGTTAGTGCACCAAGGCTCAAGAGCATAAAGAAGAGCCTTTTTATTTCTTGAAGATTTGATTTAAATAAGACAGATTTTATGCCTTATTACTCATATTTAAGTAAGATATTACTTTAGTAATTAGCCTAAAAACTAAGCCTAAAGTTTCATAAGAAATCATTGCCAACTTTTTTCCCTGTCAGAGACTTATCTTATAAATGTTATCTTTTATTCTGAATTATAGAAATATATGTATAAGTATTTATTATGAAATTAATCACTTAAAAATATTTAATTCAGATGGATACTATTTTAATCATTTTTGTAGTATTTCTGCTATCATTGTAATTAGTCTAATACATTATAGTTTTTCATTACAGTCTAGCCTGATTCTTTTTTCGCAAGGTTATTAGTTTTATTGGTGGTGGTGGTACCATGGTCCAGGATTGTGTGTGACCTATGTCAAAAAATTCTTTCTTATTGAAGAGTGAAGCTATTGTTAATGCAAGATGAAGCACGAGAAGGCATCAGAAGCTAGAAGGCAATAATTGTTGTATCTTTAGATTCTGAGGTCATACACAATTTGCTTTCCCTGTCTCCATTTGCTTTCCCTTTTTAGGTAGTGTCACATACTTAAGCACCTAAAATATATGCTACTATCACTACCACTGATAATATCTTTAATGAGTACTGAGCACATAAATCCAGTGCTGGCCAGATGAGAAGATAAATATGGCTTGGTCATGAATAGATTGGAAAGGCTGCTGAATATACCTCAAAATAGTTCATTGACTTCAAAAGATAGGCTAAATGGTTATTATGTTCACAACATAATGTGATGTATAGTTATCAGCATAATTTCACTTTTATTGAAAAAATTAGGTTATGAATAAATATATTATATAATGAAGGGAAATGGACTAAAATTTAAATACGAATATTACTGGGAAGTGATTTTTACTTTCTTCTTCATTTCTTTTCCAGGTTTTCTGTAACCTCTGTAAAAGCACGAATTACTTTTGTGTTATAAATTAAATTACACAAAAATAAACTTAAAATAAGTTATCAGTCCTAATTTTTAGAATTTATTTTATATTATTTTATTAAAATATATAGATGATATAATTCTTATTTTAGAATGTGGGACTAGTCTATCTAAATACATTATTTTTATACATAAAATACTTTGTTAGTATCAGCACCCCCCAGTGCATCCTCACCCACCTCCCAACCTCATTCTAGCTGCATGGAGTGCTTAGTATTTCATTAGATGAACAGAATCCTGCTGAGCAAAACCATGTCTGTAGAATCTTCAAGCAACTATTGTCTTCCCAAGGCTTATTTCTTTCAGGTGTGCTGCACAAATATGCTCATTGGCTCTCTACTTCCTGTAGTCACCTTCAAGGAGTTACTATTAACCAGGACCTCTTCCCCCTTTGAGTGTGAAAAACTCTTTTCAGATTGCACTATGTCATTTTCTGTGATTTAATGGATTATGAAAGTCTGATCATATAAAAGACTCCTCTACCCACATCCTCCCCCAGCTCCCCACACTTTGCATTTTCCATTGGTTCTGGGCCTGAAGTGTCTTTCATTTGAAAACTATTCTTGGAAAGATCTCCCCTCCTCCAGCTGTTAATCTGTCATTAATGGACCATAAGTCATTCAGATATACTGCACTATTATGCAACCTCAACAGAGTGGAAAAACCATTTGCTTTACTGTCAGTGTAAAAACTTTTATCTTCTTTGACAGTTTTATTCAGAAAACCTCAGCTTTATTTTAATTTGATTCTAATGATGGTTTTCAGAAAATGATTTGAGTAAGTAAAAGTTTAGTGCAATGACAGCTGTCATAATTTCTGTGGTGGTTTCTTTCAAGGAGTGTTTACTGAAAAGATGCATTTTAAATACAGTGCATCATTTTTGGCACAGTGGATGGAAGTTAATTATTCAGAGCTGGTAATGTAGTAGTATTTACTCAGTTGGGAATTTAATGAGGAAAGCCCATGTGTTTTATCTCCTCTCTCGCCTAGCCAGAACTTCCCTGAACAAAACTTAGATTCACAGATATTTCCACAGCTTTGAACTTACAGCAGTTGTTGTTGGTTATCCTTACAAGGTAAAATGGCCTTCCTTCGCATTGTCCAATCATAAAAATAATGACCCAAAATGCATTCAGAATGCATTGGACTAATGAAATGCTCCCCCCTTTTTCTGTAAACTGTTGTGTTAAAATCAAAGGTAGAAGTACACATAACAATCTGAGGTTGCTTTATTTTGGAGGTACATTAACAGAATTAAGCATAATTATTGCTCTACCTAAATTTTTAAACTCATATTTATTTACTGGGGAAATATTAACCACATCTGACTTCACAAGTTGCAATGAATTTATTCTCGGGTAGTAGTGGTTAAAGTACAGAGACCAAAGCCTATGTTCTGAAAAGAATTTTATTTGGAAATAATCACATTAGCTTTTCACAAAGCATCGTCGCTGCCTGAAATCTACATTAGTCCTCATAATGGACTACCTAACGGTAGTTCATTTGATTATCAATAATCGTGCTATAGGATATTATGCTTCGTGGAAATAAGCTCAGTGATAGCTGAGGAAGCAAAGCTGTGGCATCTGCACATTTTCAGTCTTAAAAGATTTATGTATGAACAATCTGAAATATCCATCGCTGCGCAACTGCTAAATTAATAACAATTTAAATGATTTTAAGACTGCCTTGTTATTTCAAAGGAACAGCTATGAAGGGTAGCTCAGGAATGAATGTACATTTAATATAAAATCCAAGGTGAGCTTTTTCTCTCAAAGCTTGTTTTATTTCAGAATTGCAGTAGAAAACAGACAAGTAAAATACAAGTCAAAGAGGAATAGTTCTTTTGTTTGTTTTATGTGTTTGCTTACCTTGATGGAGGCAGGGGTGGGTGATAGCTGCTCTGGAACTGATGAAGAGAAAGCCTCACAGGAATGTCTTCAAATATTACACAGATTTGTTTCAAAAAGTTATTTGCAGTGATGCATTGTCTCTGGGGAAGTAGACATATTCCAATAAAAGATGACATTAAACATTATGTTCTGTATTATGCAATTTTGTTATTAGGAATTAAGTGAAAAAGGAGAAAGTTTTTTTTTAATGTTTTTTCTTTTTTTCCCCCAGATTACATCTTTATGCTAAATTCCTCCACCTTCAATGAGGTAAAAACACACACACAAAAAACATGTTAGTAAGAGGATTATATTCCCATTTCACCCTAATTATTTTAAACTAAAAGTTTAATCAAACAAGGAAGCTCTTCTAAATCTGCAAATGTTTCCAATATAAAGATCTAAAGGCCCTAATAGTTTATAAGCTCTGCCTGCATAATTTGGCAGGATGGTAAACAGAGCTTCGAGAAATTTTAATCCATGCTTTCCGGACAGCATTAGCTTTTATCCTCACTAGATGAAATCTTATAATACCTCGCTGAATTACTCCATTGTATTTAAACAAAAACATACAGATTTAGCAAATGTTGAAAGGACATTAATTTTGTCATAGTTAAGAAAAGTCCTTTAACTACTTAATAGAAAATTACACATTGGACTACCTTCTAATTCTTGTAGATATGTATTTTGTTAATTGATGCAAGTGGAAGTTTGCTTAGCAAACATCTAATGGGTGGGGTGGTATTCCATCAGTGTAATCCTAAAAAAGAGGTACTCTAATGTCTGCTGTCATGTGTATGGGTTTTTTTTGTGCAACTGCTTACATTTAATCTCTTTTTGTCTATTTAGCTTGGATGTGAGCAATTTATCATTGCACCAAAGGCCCTTCTGTACAGAAGGGACGAGGCTCTGAACTGCCAATCCTCTGGACCGCATTAGCAGATGTCAGATGGAGTGAGAGGGAGGAGGAAGAGTCACTCCTTCCCATGCACAGGCACAGTGATGCTGCCCAGCTGTAGTCCCCCCAGACATCACCATGGGCACCCTAGATCCAGCTGAGCGCTTCTAGGGTCAGAGCCAGCAGACATGAAATAGAGAAATACTTGTTACCCATCCAGTCCTTCAGGACTGATTCCTTATTTACATATACAGCAATCTCAAGCAATCACATTGTTTTGATTTATTTTGGGGGTGCTTTTTAATGTTGCCCTGAGAGCCTGTTTAAATACTTACAGATTTTTAGTCCTATTTGACTTCGCAATTTTTCAGAATTTGTTTTCAATTAGTGTGTAGAGTGAAAATCTGGTTTGAAATTTATGCAAGCCTGAAGAAACTACTCAGCTGTTAGCTGTCAATGCATTTGTTGTTTAAAACCACAAAATACAAGTACTTCTTTGAAAGAAGCACATTTAAATAAACAGATTGTTTTCAGTGTGTAGATAGGACCACTTAGGATTATCTCTCTGAGGTGATGCGGTATCCATGCTAGTCCTGATAATTGTCTGTCCAGTGTCATTTTTCTTTTTCAGTTAGACCAAATAAAGACATACAGTAAAAATAGTTATAATTTATTTAATGGGCACTATATATACATTAGTTAATTTAGTTGTAATGACAGGTATGTGACACGACTTTTTGTCCCTGTTTCAGAGGTGGAGAAATTGTCTCTCGAAGAAAGATCTGATGGAAGCCTGACTCCAAAGCTTGGGCTTCTGGCCGATCCACCCCACACCATTTGAATACATAAAGACATCCTGCCAAGTGACTGCGTCTCCATTTCCTCCTCCCGGAGCTTTCTTCATGCCTGGTGACAGGTGTAGCACTGCCCCTTTCTTTTTCTATTTGTTCCTTAAACAAGTGATGATCCACATAATGATTAAGGCTTGGAGTTTGGCTGAACCTGGGTTTGAATTCCAGCAATAATTTCATGGATATAAAACCAAAAATATAGGCAACAAAAGCAAAAATAGACAAGTGATATCATATTAAACTAAGAAATTAATGCATAGCAATAAAAACAGGGTGCAAAGGCAACCTAGGAAACAGAAGAAAATATGTATGAACCATATATCTGATAAGGGATTAATTTCGAAAATATATGAGAAACTCCTATGACTCAAAAGCAAAAAAATAATCTAATAGCCTTATCTTAAAAATTGGCTAAGGACTTGAATAGCAATTCTTCAAAGCACACATACACATAGTCAACAGGTATAAGAAATGCTTAATGCTACTAATTATCAGGGAGACGCAATCAAACCTACACTGAGCTATCATCTCATACCTGTCAAAATGGATATTATAAAAAAAAGAAAACGTGTTGGCAAGTATGTAGAGAAATTGGAACCCTTATACACTTTAGGTGGGAATTCAGAACAGTACATTTGAAGCAGCTGCTGTGAAAAATTGGATGGAGATTCCTCAAAAAATTACAAGTAGAACTACCATATGCTCCAGCAATTCCACTTGTGGGTATTTATCCAAAAGAATTGAAATCAGGATCTCAATGAGACATTAGCACTCTGTGATTATTTCAGCACTATTCATAATAGCCAAGATGTGGAACCAACCAAAATGTCCATCAACAAATGAATAGATAAAATGTGGTATATATATACATAAAATGGAATATTTTTCAGCCTTAATAAAAAAGGAAATTCTCAATATGCAAAAACCATGGATGAACCTTAAAGACATGTGCTGAGTGGAATAAGCCAGTCACAGAAAGACAAGTACTGCATGATTCCAATGATATGAGGTACCTAAAATAAACACATACATAGAATTGAAGAGTGAATGCTGATTTCCAGGTGCGGAGTAGAAAGGTAAACAGGGAGTTACTAATCAAATCAACAGGCTTGAAACTTCCGTTAAGATGACAAAGTTCTAGAGACCTGTTGAATAACACTGTACATAGAGTCAATGACACCGGACTGTACACCTAAAAGCTTATTAAGAGAGTAAATCTCATTTTAATTGTTCTTAACACAGTAATATAAAACATTAAAAAAGAAAAATTGTATTGGTATTTTTATTAAGGAAGAATTAAATTTAATGGTTAATTTCAGGGAATTGATGATGTTAAATCTTTTTATTAAAGAAGAAAGTACGCCTTTCTATTTGTTCAAATATTCTGTGTCCTCAGTAATATTTTAGAAAAATTTCTTCATTTCCTCCTCAGACCATTCTTGGGTATTTTGGTACTGTTTCAGTATTTAAGCCTTCCATCATATCTTCCAATTAATTGCTGTTTTGAAATCTGCAGACTATTGATTTCTATATATTCATTTGTATCAAGTACCTTCATAAATTCTTTAAAAGGCTTTTTTTGTTTTGCAGAATTTTTAATTGTATGCTCATGAATTTTATTTAAAGGTGGTATGTCCAAAAATTTTGGAGACTACTGGTCTTCATGATGTCATCTAAGCTCCTTAGTATAAAGGCCCTTTATAGCTGCCACTTCCTGAGTTCTTAGTGCCACATGCTCCCATGTAACTACGCATATACTGAATGCTTGTCATTTAAAAATGCTTGCAGTTATCTGAATACCAACAATTTTTGGATGTCTTTTGCATTTGCTCTAGTTTCACTCTGCTCATAGATCTACTCCCACAATTCAACCGGTGTATTTGTCTAGAGAATTCCCCACCTTTTTGTGGGCTTAGTTTATGTGCTCCTTCTGAGAAACACGTAGATACCCCAGACACCTTTCACTTCTCCCTCACTTCTAAGTTCGATAGTGCCCACTATTGAACTAAGTTAGTTCAATTTTCCTATTATTTTTAACTAGTTATTGACATGTCTCTTCATTAGACTGTGAGAGTCTTTTGAAGAGATTGTCTTCTTGTTTGTGTTTGTATTTCCAATGCCTAAACATAGTAGATAACAAATAAATGGTGAACCGAACAGCATGGAAGCATTACTGTATAACATGTACCCAGATACTCACTTTAGCATGAAAGAGAGACCTGTGCTGATAAGCTAAAAGAGAACTGTGTGTTCTGCAAATCCAAACCCCTCAGTTTACACAACAGAGGGATAACTTGTTCCAAATCACAAATCCAAAAAGATATAGAGCCAATGAAAGAGTATAGTTTGTATTTCGTGCACTCCAGCACTCTTTCTACCATTTGACAAGGTTGAGTCTCTGAGAATCTTCGTGTGCCTAAAATACATACACAGGGGCACTGTGCGTGCACAACGGGCATCACCCACCAGTCAATACTGAAGAGAAACTACTGAAAACCTAAGCGTGATCCTGCTCATCACCAGAGAAACAGCTGAAAAGGAGGTAATTCAGAAATTCAAGAAAACTGTCAACACAGCCAAATAAAGAGAAAATGAAGACAGAAAATTTTACAAGGGAACTTCTAAAAACCCAAGAAAAGCAATGGCCAAACAAAAATAACACATTACAGAGGGAACAATAATTGGGTAAATGAACATCAGAAGGCAGTAAGGAAACATCTTTAAAGTGCTATAGGAAAAAAAAGTACCCACCCGAAATTTTACAACCAACAAAATACCTATTGAGAAAACAATAAACAGACAAAAAGACATTTTCATAGGGAAAAGTAATTATCCTCAGTAAACCAGCACTACAAAAAATGGTAAAGGAATCTCTTTCTCATGAAATAAAGTGATACCAATACTCAGATTTTAGGAAAGAATTGAGATTGTCAAAAAATGATAAATACCTGGGAAAATATAAAAAGCCCAATATTTATGCTAATTTCTAAAAATACTGAGGACAGATTAAATGAACACATAACACTGTGAGGTATACAATGATTTAGATGCTTTGTATGACAACTATACCACAAGGAGTGTGGGGAGGGAGGAAATGGATCTATAACATTGCAACATTTAGATTTTTAAAGAACTATTACCATATTTACTCTGACTCAGACTAAAGAGTCAAGGATAGTATTACAATTCCTACAATATCCACTAAAATTAATGCCGAGGTATAACTAAATAGTTTCTTTATAAAATGTGAGTAGGCTAAATTCTAATTATAGAACAAAGGTTATCAGATAGAATTAAGATGCTAAATTAAAATTTTTTTCTGCTACATGATCTACACAGTAAATATAAAAACAGATATATTTTTAAAAGTACCATGCACAAGGGTGGGCAGGGGAGAAATGGGGACAACTGTAACTGAACAACAATTTTAAAAAGTACCGTGCAAATGCTAATTATAAGAAAGGTAGAGTAGCTATATTAATATATCAGAGAAGATAGATTTCAGAAAAAGGGATATTACTGGAGATAAAGAGGAACATTTCATAATGATAAAAAGAACAATTCATCAAGAAGTCCTAACAATAACAACTGTGTATGTACCTAGTAGCAGAGTTTTAACATAATTAAAGCAAATATTGACAGAAGGTAAAGGAAAAACAAGTGAATCTGCAGTTATAGCTGGAGATTTTAAAACTCCACTCTTACTAAACGATAGAACTGATTGAGAAAAAAGTCAGTAAGAACATAAACAACTTGAAAAGCTTTATCAATCAATTTGAGTCAACATTTATAGTGCACTGAATCTAACAACCTGCACAATATTAATTGCTTTCATACACACAGAAAATTCACTAAGACTAAATATACTTTAGGCTATTTAAAATGTTGGAATTCCAAAGATTGAAATTACACTGCATATATTTTCTTTTTTTTTTTGCTTTTCAAAATCAATGCTTTGTTTTCATTTAAACATTTTTATTGTTATTCAATTACAGTTGTCTGCATTTTCTCCCAACCCCTCCACCCCACCCCAGCCAAACCCCCCTCCCTCCCCCACCTCTACCCTCCCCCTTGATTTGGTCCATGTGTCCTTTATAGTAGTTCCTCTAAACCCCTCTCCCCACTATCCCCTCCCCACTTCCCTCTGGCTATTGTTAGATTGTTCTTAACTTCAATGACTCTGGTTATATTTTGTTTGCTTTTTTCTTTTGTTGATTATGTTCCAGTTAAAGGTGAGATCATATAGTATTTGTCCCTCACCACCTGGCTTATTTCACTTAGCATAATGCTCTCCAGTTCCATCCAACACTGCATATGTTTTCTTACCACTATGGAATAAAGGTAGAAATCAATTTAAAAATGACATCTAGAAAAGCCTAAAATAATTGGAAATTAAGCAACCCAGGTCTAAGAAACTGTGGGATACAGAAGAAATCATTAAAAAGAAAAAAATACAAAATATTTTAAGATGAATGATAATGGCCCAAAGGTATGATTTACAGGATGTGGCAGTAGCAATACTCACATGCAAACACATGCAGGCACACACCAGTGGCGTGCCCCATTATGAAGTTCAGCCTTCAAAAGGCAACTTTAACAGAGGAATTCAGAACAATCTAGAAAATATACAAACACCACAATGAATGTATAGAAAACATTTGACAAAATTCCCAACTTGTTTAGATCAAAATTTTCTCTAAACTAGGAAGAGAAAAAGACTTCATTTTGCTAAAGAGCATCCAACAATAAACTTTACTAGCATAATATCTGATGATGAATGACAACACTTTTGCCCTAAGATCAAGAAAAGGGCCGAGATTTCTACTGTAGTACTTTCACTACTTCTATTCTACTCTGAAGCCAGTGAAATAAAATGAGGAAAAAAAAGTCATGTAGATTGGAAGGAAAAAGTAAGGCTGTCTCTATAAACAATATGATAGCATATACAAAAATTCTAAGTAATTACAAAGCAGCTATTTGAACTATTAAGTGAATTTAGGAAAATAATAGGCTACAAAGTCAGTTTATTTGGTAGCCTTGAATAAAGGGAAATTGATTATTTACTATTTACATTAGCATTAGAAAACATGGAGTACTTAATATAAACTTAACATTAAGTAAGTACAAGGCTTAGATACTGAAAACTGCAACCACTACTAAGAGAATTAAAGAAGACAAATACAGAGATAGATAATACTTAAATGTTTTGGAAAATTCAGAATTATTAAGATATCAACCTTCCCCAAACTGAACTACACTTTCGATGCAGTCCTAATCAAATCCCACTTATTTTTTTTAATGGAAACAAGGTGCGTCCAAAATTTACATGGAAATTCAAAGACTTGGGTTTTTTTTTAAATCTTGAAAAATAAAACAGCAGCAAAGTTTGAGTACTCACAAATGATTTGAAGACCTAAAAATATAAAAAGATGGTATGCTTTTGACATAAAAAGAGGCACTTCAATGGAGTAATGGAGTAGGTTAGAGAGTCCAGAAGTGAGCTCACACATTCATTGTGAAGTTGTAACTAAGACTCCAAACTAATCCAATGTGGCAAGAAGTGTCTTTTCAAAAATTGGTGCCGGGACAACAGAATTGTGATAGACGGGAGAAACCTTGCCTCCCCTATATGAAACCTCACTTCATACATCAAATTTAACTTGAGATGAGTCTCAGAACTCAACATAACAGTTAAAACTATAAAGCTTCCATAAGAAAACATTGAACAGTATTTTCAATACCTTGAGATGCATAAATATTTCTTAGGACATAAAAATCAATAATTATAAATAATTGTTAAAATGAACCTCATCAAAATTAAACACTTCCTGCTTATCAAAAGACACTATTCAGTAAGTATGTGATAAGCCACAGATGGACATAAAATATTTGCAATGCATATATATGACAAAGAAGTTATATCCAGAGTAGACCAAAAATTCCTACAATTTAATGAAAATAAAGACAACTTATTTAATCAAAACATGAACAAAATATTTGTGGTTTCCTCCATGGGAAAATGGTGAATTTATTGCCTGGGAAGGGCACTGGGATTTTTCTGGGATGTTAAAATAGTCTGTATGTTGATGTAGGTGTGGATTACATTGGCATATGCTCTTGTCAGAACCCATCCAATGGTACACGAAAATCCTCTTTTCATAAATTATACCTAGTAGAAAAAAAGTGTTAATGTCCAAATTTGCGACAATTCCAATTCTGTAACAATTTCCTCTTTTGTACCATGGAAATTAATAGCTATGTCAAATTATTTATTTATTTATTTATTTTTTTAATTGTTATTCAATTACAGTTGTATGCCTTTTCTCCCCATCCCTCATCCCTCCACCCCACCCCAGGTGAACCCACCTCCCTCCCCCCTCTCCACCCTCCCCCTTGGTTTTGTCCATGTGTCCTTTATAGTAAAATTATTTATTTTTCTAAAACTTCAGCTCGTTTAAAAAGATCATCGATGTGACAAAATGTGATTAAGTCTACAAAGTGTGTTTGCTGTAGGATGTAGGAGAAACCAAACTATCATCTGAGCTCAGGTTATGGTAAATAATATTTTGCTGTGGATAATGGTAGTGCTTTCTTCTCATTTAAAAAGTAAAAACTACACATTCATTATTTTTTCACCTGCTAATGCAAATAATAAGGTGGCATTTTAAGATGATGAGCAGTGATTCTCTAGGCTGCCTGATACAGCACAAAGAACAACGCACTGAAGTCGGGAGGTCTGAGTTGGATTCTTGGCATTGCCACTTCGTGACTGTGCGTTGAACCCTGGAGAAGTCCCCAGAGTCTCCGCCCTTCCCTTCTCTCATTTACAAATGAAGTGATTGAACTGAACGACCTCCAAGGTCCTTTCTCCCTTTAACATTCTGTGATCTATGATCCATTCCTTGAACTATGACTGTAGGTGTCCTCTGTTTTGACATTTTAATATGCCATGGCAAATATGCTGATTTTCATCCATTATATTACCATTCAAAGTTCAAATGCAAAAAGCTATATAAGAATATCAGAAATATAAATTAATTTTAGTTGATATTTATGATCCTGTTAGCATATTATTTGTTATTAAGGTCACATAAAGAACTAATCATTCCCACTCTGATTCCAGAGGCATAGTATATATTACAATAACATAAATCATATTAATGTGAATTTGAGATTAATTTGAAAATGAGACAAATTACATGCTTTGCTTAGTATTTACATATTAGATGCTATGTATTTATTTCTTATTTATGGTAATAACATTAATTACAATAAATTTGTTTTATATTCATGTAGATGTCACACACTTCTGGAATCCAGCATTTATAATACATGAATGGCCACTAGCCTTTTATTCTCATATTTCAGATGTAGCTATTCTCAAATGAATAGTCACAAAATAAACAAGCTATGAAACTGAGTAAAACAGCTGGTAAGTTGCATTTTATTGATTTTGTCACAATATCAAAATATGCAATTTCTTACCTCTGGCATTTATTCATTAATTTCATGTAATGGATATTGTTAACAGCCAGTGGCTTACCTGGAAATTACTTTGATCTGGGTTCAGCATTTGAAGAAGCTGGTTTAAGGTGGATATTCCATGGAACCAACATTCCTATTAACACATAGTCTACCCGCCATGTTTATGCCTCTTCACCTCTCCTAATTCTGATGAGAGTCGTGTGATATGATACAAAGGATTAAACTCAAATAATCAAGACACCATTAAAACTGGTGTGGAAGTTGTACCACTTAAAATAGGCTTATTTTAGTCAAGTTTCTCAACCTCCCTAGTCTGTTATATGTAGATAACATTCAAATGTGATTTCATTTGTGAATATACCTGGAACTCTATAGGCAATTAAGAAATATTAATTGAATATGGATTTGTATCCTATGTCTTCAGTCTAATTTCTACCTGTTTTCTTAATCCCTTCACTTTATAATTGTTCTATTGTATGAAGAACTCTTCCTCTGTTGCCTCCTTTCATGTTCTCATTGATTTCTTATCGAGACGATTCCTATACATCCCTGCTCTAGCACTGGGGTCCCAGGTGTTAACAGTGTATCCACTGGCTCCCAAGACTGGGGGCAAGCCCTGTTCCTCCTCAGCCTCTTCCTGAAGCAGCTCTGCTGCTTACTTTACTGAGACCCTCAAAAAGTCACTCTTTCTTAGGGATGTTAAAACCATCAACATGCTGCTGAATAAAATTCTTTCCTCTCCCATCTTTATTACCACTTAAACGGGACACCGACCTAGCTTTCTCGTTGGCATCCCCCATTTTCCTGTAGCCGGCCCTTTGCACTGCCACTTGATTCATTCCTGAGTCACTCTTGACACCATTTCCTGGCTCAGAAATCTTTATGGATGTCATGGCTAACATGATAAAGTCTAAATTTACTATATAAATTTTAAAACTCTTCATTAATCTGGCCCATATCTACCTTTCTAGTCTTAATCTCTGTATTTACCAACCTTTCATATTAATGAAGCTGAACTGTTGCTTGTGTGCCTTCCTTCCTTCTGTCTTCAGTCATGTTCGCATTCTCTCTACCAACAATTCTTTCCTCCTAAACTCACATGCTCAAATGATACTTATTGGTCATGTGCAAACTGAAGTTCCTCCATGCCTGAAGTCTTCTTAGATCATTGCAGGAAATAATCTCCTTCCACCGCATGCCGGTTCCAAACCTTTCATGGCCCTCACAGCCTTGTACATGTGCCTGTCTATTGCAATACGTGTATTATCTCCCCATGTGTTCCTTGATTGCAGAACTCATATGTGATTCAGCTGTGACTGCCTGAGAACACAGTACATTAGTTTATAGAAAATAGTTTTTTCAATAAGTGAATGAGAGAAAATAGTTCTGTCTTACTGAAACAAAACATTTTTCCATAAACTTTGTTTAAAGGGCATTTGCCACAGAAAGAAATTTACTATGTCTGTAAAAGAATCCAATGGAATCAAATTGGGCAGAGAGAGTGAATTTATTATGAAGGTGTAAGGACATTGCAAATACTATCAGGACTGTGAATTAACAGGACCGAGAGGGACTGCAACCAAAGGCTGGGATACTCCAGGGACACTGGGAAATCATTTATCTCCATTTCTCATTTATGATTCTTTCTGGATATCTAATATTGTTTGATCTTCTTTCTAAAAACTAGCTTTTTTCCTTTTTAGCCCTTATCACCAATTCAGGCTGCAATCACTTTTGAATTTTTACTTCTCCTATTAAAAAATATCTACACTGCAACTCAAATATCCTAATTATTAATTGCACATTCCCAGGGGAGTATTTTAATGCACTTGGTATGGAACAAATACCCATCTTTAATCCTGTCATCTTTGATTAGAAGGAGCCACATTGTCAACACTTTTCTCAAGGAACTGTCCTTTCCCCCAAATGTGCATGCTTACCAAGGCTCCCTCTTGCATCCAGGAATGTGTATAATCATTTGCACCTTCAGGAAGAAGTAGTGCCTTCAGAAAAGTGTGTGTGTGGCAAAGGCAACCCGGTAGGTGGCCATGTCAGTGGCTTAACTTCTAAAGCAATCTGCAAATTATAAAAATTTATAAACCTCTCTTCTACAGTTCAGCATAGCTGCTAGTTTTTCAAATATATTTTCTGAAGTACTGTCCCTTTGCATTTTGTTCCAGACGTGTTAATTCAGTCATTGGAGCCATTATTAATGAAAGGTTCAAGTCAGAGTTATAGCTCTTGATGAAAACTTATGAAATTATTTTGACTGCTTGAGGCTATCTTTGAAATTGGCAAAAGATCACTTTTGTCACTTAACCAGTTCCTGAAATAGCCCCTCATCTTAAAATGAAGATAGAGTCATCCAGCAAGCTATAAAGAATCATTATTCCATAGGCTAGAGGACAAGTGACCTCCAACACAGAATTTCATAAGTTCGAAAAGGAAGATAAATCAGTCTATTCTAAATACAAGTTATTATAGCCATTAAATGTTTGTTGGGTTGGCAGCCAGTTCTAGCATGATTGGAATTGTTTTTCTACCCCTCAATCTGTTTGATCCCTTCTCTGGCAAGAAGAAGATCAAGTGAGTCAAAATGATCGAAGGACCCATGTGTCAGAAGAAGGCAGGAGCAGGTGCTTCTTACCTGAGGTAGAGGGGTGAGGGGAGGAACCGAGGGCAGGATCAGGAAGTCATTTTCTGGACCTGGGAGAAATCGAAGGAAGAAAAACAGGTCGCAGATAGGATTAGATGGAAGACTAGGGCTTATGTGGGGATTAAATACTGACAATTGAGTGGACTTGGAATGACGGGGAGGTAGGTGTTGAGGAAATCTTAGAATGAAGGGTAACAGAGCAAACAAATCGGTGGTGGCTATAGAAAAGTCAGCGGGGAATTTGTTGACAATTTTAAAAATTATAATATCCAAATTTCTGTTGAGCCCTTTGTACCAGTGATGTATTTGGTTCCAGTAACTGAATCTCTCAAACAGGAACTGATTTATCCCTATAAACAAAAATTCCAGTTGGACAAATCAGGACTTGTGGCATTTCAGTGATGCCAATCGGGATATTTTGTCCTTTCCCTCAGCTACACATACAGACGTTTGACTCATGGTAGTTACCTCTTGGCTGCCAAATGGTTGCTTTACATTCAGAACTCTGCGTCTGCACTCCAAGTAGGAAAAGAAATGAGAAAAACTGAAGGGCTGGGTCTGTGACTACATGAAATAGAACTAAAACACTGCTAATTAGCAAGATGAAGAGAATAAAATTTGAGGAGGCAACTAGTAGTATTTGCCTTACCCTTACTCTCAGTTAAATCCATTTTTTTTAAATTAAAGTATCGAGGTGAACTATGAGATGGTGTTAGTGTGTGGCTTATAACCAGTCCTGGTGACTGGGCATTGACGTTACCTGGGTTGAGCTTAATTTTTACTTGGCCCTCTGCATGTTAGTCTTGAAGGAGGAAGAAGAAGAAGGTAGGTAGGGAGCACAGATGTTACTGAAAGAAATAATGTGCTGTGTAGTGTGGCTAATGCCCACCAATGGCCATTGGCACCAGTTCAAAAGCTGACAGGAATCCCCACCCTGGAGTGCGGTAAAGAAGGAAACGTTAGTGCAAACAGCTCAGCTGGTAACATAGAATAGCTGTGAAAACGGCAGTGCTGTGAAAAAGCTCCATAGTGCTACATACACCACAGATGTGTGAAAAACAGCATGGTAGTGAGGCTGCCATTCCTCACCCCATCCTCCCTGGCTAGGCCCCTCTTCAGTAAGACATCTCAGCTGGCTCAGTGATGGTCCTTCACTCTCCTCTGTGGCACCAGTGTGCTCCGTCCAGGGAAACGCAGTTCTTCAGTCTCCCATGGAAAGTGCAGTCTCTGAGCAACAGGGGACCTGGATTATATAGACAGAAGTCTCTACCCCGGTCCCTGATTGGTCAGAATAGAGCCACTCTGATTGGTCAGAGCTATGCAGCTCCAATTGGATGGGGAAAGCCTCGGTCCCAATGGTTAAAATCAAACTCCAAGAACTCCTTTATAAAGGTGGGTTGAGATGGCGAAACACAGAGCAGCCAGGCAGTTTAGTGCAGAGGTTTTTCTGTGTGGTTAGCCTGTGAGGCCCCCCAGCACAGGAACAGCTGTTAGGCTCCACTTGTGGGGGCGGGGGGAGTAGGTGGGGCAGATAGCCACCAGAAGCCCTTCTGAGTCCTCAGGTTTCACACTAACACGCAGAAATCTGTGGGTAAGTGATAGAACATCAAGCCATGGTGTTTTGAAAAGTTGAATTACAAAAAACTGTGTCTGTGGTGCTAAGTGGCTTGGACTTAGAGCAATAGAAAACTTGTGAGGGATTTTAAGCAGTGGAATACATACAGAGCTAGATGGAATCCTGAAGAGCTGGATGGGACGATGACAAAGAACACCCATTTTTTTTTTTTTTTTTGCATCTATGAACTAGCTCTGGCCATTTGAACTCTGAGTGAAAACTCGAAATATAAAATGCCCTTATTTTCAAAGTTGCCACATTAGACTTTCATAGAAAGTCACAAGTTATAAATGTAACACAGTTTCTTGATCCACTCATTTACTGATGGGCACCTAGGCTGTTTTAAGCACTTGGCTATTGTAAATTGTGCTGCTATGAACATTGGGGTGCATAGGTTCTTTTGAATTGGTGTTTCAGAATTTTTAGGATATAATCCTAGCAGTGGAATTGCTGGGTCAAAAGGCAGTTCTGTTTTTAGTTTTTTTGAGGAAATTCTTTATTGTTTTCCACAGCAGCTGTACCAGTCTGCATTCCCACCAACAGTGCACTAGGGTTCCCTTTTCTCCACAGCTTTGCCAGCACTTGTTGTTTGTTGATTTGTTTGTGATAGACATTCTGACCCATGTGAACTGGTATCTCATTGTGGTTTTAATTTGCAGCTCTCTGATGGCTAGTGATGCTGAGCATCCTTTCATATGTCTCTGAGCCCTCTGTATGTCCTCCTTAGAGAAGTTTCTGTTCAGGTCCTTTGCCCATTTTTTACACAATGGAATACTATGCAGAAGAAGGTAGGAAGGAACTCTTACCCTTTGTGACAGCATGGACGGATCTGGAGAGCATTATGCTAAGTGAAATAAACCAGAAAGTGAAAGACAAATATCCTATGATCTCACCTAGAAGTGGAACCTAATCAACAAAACAAAGCAAGCAAAATATAACCAGAGACATTGAAATAACGAACAGACTGATAGTAACCAGAGGGGAGGGGGGAGAGGTATAACAGGGGAAAAGGGGGAGGAGGCATCAAGGAACATGTATAAAGGACCCCTGGACAAAGCCAAAGGGGCATAGGATTGAGGGTGGGAGGTGGGGATGTGGGAGACGGGGGAGAGTGGTAGGGGGGAAATGGAAGCAACTGTACTTGAACAACAATAAAAAAATCACAAGGTATAAATTGGGTATTCTTTTATCAGAGTAGTTTCTTTTTATATCCTTACCTGAACTGAAACTATTATTTTTATTCTCTGTTTAAAGAAAGAATCATAGGTTGATACTCATTAACCCCCAACATAAATTCATTTAGTTTGGTCCTGAATTAGGGGAAAGTTGTGTTACCAAACTCACGGGGTTCGCTGTTTGTGTGCTCTATTCAAGAACGAGAAGTGGTTGTCATTAGGTAGTTTAATTTACTGGAAGAAAGTAAAGGAGACAGAATTTACATCCAAAACTCTGTCTCCCCAAAGGGAGGCTTAGCCGCCATTGCTAACATACAATATTTAGGCAATTACACACCGATCTCTTCTTTGCAGTTGGCTACGCTTATGGGCTTGGGTTCCTATCAAGTTCATCCTAATTTCAGTGGCATCTGCAAAATAACTGGGCTAAATTTTAGCTTTTAACAAAAATAGCATTTAATAAGAACTGCACAGACCTTGAGACCCTTGTCCTGTCTAACAGTTGAGAGAAAAATCATGTGTCAAAAGGATCTCTGTTCCACCAGGAGCTTAAATTTGCACAAGCTCTGTAACTGAGTCCTGTCTGGGGCCCACACTTCACATTAAGGAATTTGCTACTTTCTGTTTCAGACAACAGGACAGCTACAAAGTCTACCAGGCACAACATTCCCTCTGTGTTTGAAACGGCCCAAACCGCAGGTGTTGACACGACAGACACATGGCCTTTTCCCCAAAGGAAGCAAAGGTCCAGACCTTTACACCAAGCCAAGATCCACAGAAAGGATCAAATAAGGGCAGGAATCAATTTAGGTTTCTTCTCCAAGAGAGAAATCGAACATATTGCTCTTACCTGGATTTTAATTTAAGAACATGGTACAATAGTACACAAAGCTTTTTGTTGTTGTTTGTTTATTTTGTTTAACCCTGGTATTCGAGAAGGTGTGTAATTCTCTAGAGACTGTGACAGTTACCTGGAAAAATATTATGCTGAAAATAAAAAATCAGCTCAATTCAACAGATCTGGAGTTCTAATCTGCTATTTTATAGTGCAAGCTGTGTTAAGTCAGGAACCCTGTCTGGATTTTATCTCTGAAATGGAAACATATGTATATAATTATCTATCTATTGATCTATCTATCCACCATCCAATAATCTCCTTGTTTTTTATTTTCAATGAAAACTTAATCTTTGAATCTGCTGCACCAACGCAATTTCCTAAATAGCGTGTACTGAAAAGGAATCCAGATAGATTCCTTCTGGATTTCTGGTGTGTTATCAGCTGAAATACGGAACTTCATTGATTATAAACCCATTGAACTTCCAAGTATAAACCCACTGTGTGACCCGGAGAGTGCTGAGAGCAAACAGCCTTCGTGTTCAAAAGCAGCTCCGATGCCTTTTCTTGCAAGTTTTAAAAAAATTAATTACCAATTAGCATGTTAATCTAGATTGACTGGCAAACTGATACAATAAACAAAACATGGGAATATGAGAAATCAGAATACAGAATGGTTTGGATGGGGTTAGTGACTGATGGAAAATAGGTCTCCTGTTTTCACCTTTAGACTTTAAGACTTGTGCGTTTGCCTTTAGTTTTCCCAGATTCAAAATAGCAATGAAATTTCTCCAAATATTGTACTGTTTTAATGACCTTTCGGCATTAGGCTATTCTCATCAAGGTCATAGTTCTCAACAGCTCATATAAATTACTGTGGAAATTTGTCTAAGCTATAGGAAACCAATAGTAGGAAAGGATTTTTTACCAGAATTGGTAGATGTAATCATGTTTATTTGCCCTGACAATATTTCTCTTAAATGAGAACAAGAAAGCAAAAGCAAAATGATGGATCTTTAATCTCTCATGGGAGAAGAAGAAAAGATGTTTGAAATTGCTTTTTTTAAGTATAGCAATTTTGCAATAAAACAAGAAAGCTCACTTTTGCTGATGCCTTTAAAACCCAGGAGAGAACGTTTGAAAACAACAGGGCAATATGAACAGACTCGGACGTGATCCTTCCCTTTCACGCTAGTAAGGCCTTCTCGAGGAGATAGCCAATCAGGACCCGCAGCTCTGTGTAAGACGGTGTTTACTGCAGGATTACTAGGAATAGAAACTAGCTAAAAGAAACTTTGGAAATAACCTGTCAAAATGTTGGGGAATGCTTACTTAGTCCCTAGATTGAGAATTATGGTACCTCTGTGCTATAAAACATTTATTTTAAAAAAACAGTATTATTTAAACATCAACAATAAAACTAGTTAACCATCCTTTTATTGCGCAAGGACTGCATTTTAGATATCAGGATGGTAAGAAAACATAGTCAAAGTGTCTATGTGTGTGTGAGAGATAGAGAGAGAGAGAGAGAACTCTTGATGCTATGCTTAATTTTATTAAATGTTAGCACAATATTTTATATGAGGTAGTAATGAGTAAATACTGAGATATGCATAATGTAGCTTTAAAAAAATATGTTCTAATTTCAGAGAACCCAGGAAGTCAGCAGTAAAGCTGGAGAAGACAGTTCTTCGGCTCAGAGGTTACACAAGGTGAGTGCAGGAGAGACACAATACATGGCCAAAGGTTGGGCCGTCTGTCATCCTCCCCATACTATGCTTCTTAACGGTGACATTCTAAAGTCGAGGGGACTGTGAATGGAGCCCAGGAAGACCCTCATCACCTTTACTGGAAAACATCATTTTTGCACACCTGTCTATTGGAAAACATCATGTTGCATTTTTAAAGATGAGTAGAAGAATAAAACAGATGATATTTATGAAAAAATAATGCAAATACAGAAGAAAGAGTCTGAAAAATCAGAGAGAAAAGCAGATCTCTGAAGCTGATAACTGAAAGAATGAACAACAACAAAAGCCCTTTCTGATGTTCACAATAGGATGAGCAAAGATGGTAAATAAAATGGGAAGATGTAACAGAGTGCACACAAGGCGGGGGGCAAATAGGGATTTGTAATGGGGTCCAGAACTCGGTGTCCAGGAAATATTAGAAAAAATATATATATATAAGATGTCCTCACCCCCACAAGTCTGAGCTGGGGGATGGGACACATGGAGCAGGGCATTGAAAGTTGTTTGGAACAGCAACAGCTTTGCAGCTAACCTCTAGAATAGTCATGTAACATATCTATAACCTTTAACTGGTTTCATGGATATGTTAAATAACTGTGGCCATGCTTTGAGCCAGGGGGATGGGAGTGACTTCAACCGAAGATGTAACTGGGAGGCAACTCCCCCTTTTTACAGAGCCTGCATAAGAGCTTGGAGATGATTGGCTCCACACCACAGGGCCACGCCTACCTGGACTTACTATGGCAGCCCAGTAAAACTGGAAGAATACGGGAATGCTGGCAGCTGTGGCCAATTGTGGGAGGAGTCGCAAATGGTGTGTCAGAGGAAGATTGGCGCTGGGATTTAAACCCAGGCGAGGCAGCAATGCGGCCTCTTTTTGGGACCACGGGACTTGGGCAGAGAAGAACTGGGTGTCTATTTGGGACCACATGGCTTGGGCAGAGAAGAACCACGGACTTCTATTTCTTTTTCTGAGATACAGTACCCCAGACTGGGCAGAGGAGGGAGGAAGGACTTGCATTTATGGGAATTCTAAAGGACTTTGGGATCTCAGTGAAGACATTAAGTCATTACTCATAAGTTTGTATAACTCTTTAAATAAATAATCCCTTTCCTTTTCACCAATCTGGCATTGAGAGATGTCTTTCCCTGGTGGCGGGCAAGGCGAACCTAGTACGGGGCTGGGGGACACCTGGAGCACAAGGGTGGGTCCATTCGGCAATAGTATATCATTTGCACCTCCCCTCCCCAAGGTCTGTTCTGTAACAAAGAGACAGTTATTAAAATAAATCAGATTGAGAAAAAAAAAGCAAGAAGAGATGTAAAACAAGTAAAATGAGATTTTAAATAACAATAAAAAGAAGGGGTAGGTGAAACTGAGAGATATTGGCAGTGAAATTCAGCAGAAGAATAAAACTGCATAGAAAAAGTTACCCAGTCAGCATAACAGAAAAAAAGAAAAATGAGTGATGTGAAAATATAACTTGTGTGTTCTAAAATAATGAAGGAAAGAAGAAATGAGTAAAAATAATAATATCAAAAAGACACAGAATATTTAATGTCTAAATACTGTAGATGCTCTCCAGGTGTAAGCCAGATAAAATAACGCAAAAACTAAGAATTAAAAATATAAATTTTAAAAAGTTTGGCAATTGCCTTCACTGGGTAGCTCAGTGGGTTAGAGTGTAGTCCTGATACACCAACTTTGTGGGTTTGATCCCAGCTCAGGGCACATACAAGAATCAACCAATGAATGCATAAGTAAGTAGAATAACAAATCAATGTTTCTCTCTCTTGCTTGTTCTCTTTGTCTCTCTCTCTCTCTCACTCCTTTCCTTGCTCTAAAATCAATAAAATTAAAAAAAAACTGTAATTCAAAGTTTTGACAGAGAGAGAAGGAGAAAAAGAGAAAAAGAAGGAGGAGGAGGAGGGGAAGCAGGAGAAGAAAAGGAAGGATCCAATTGTGCAGATAAAATTAGTCATATTCTTTCAAGCAATTTCAATGACAAGAGAACCACATGTGAACTTTTTTTTGCGTAATTAAGTTAAAGATACAATCCTACAAATATCTAGGCAGGAAAAAACATAGAAACAACTACCACCACCACAAGAATAAAAAAATTTACCTAGACCGGGTTTTTTTTCTTTGCTATTAGATGTCTAAATCTACTGTTGAGAAACTCTATTCACAAAAATCAGAATTTGAAAGATGAAGGTCACTCATCAAGCATTTCATTTTAAATTGATGTGATATTTGTGGTCAAGACAACAACCACAAAACAAAGAAAACATTAGACAAATATACAAGGACTCAGGAAAAATAGAACACACTTTTTTTTTTAATTTGGAAGAGGTAAATAAATATATATTAATTTCCTTAACTGCAGAAAAAATAAGGGGGTAGTGTTTCATTCAGAACTCTAAAAGTAAGTAAAGTTGTTTATATATGTCTCTTGTAAAATTTAGGGGTAACTATGAATGGATTAATAATGGAATATTATGACATCTTAAAATTTAAACATTTTCTATTGTCCATTTTGATGACATATTTCTTTTTCTGTTTTAACTCATGCTAAAATGAACCTGTGCTATAAGAGCCTTATAATTACAACTTCCTTATAATAAGTTATAAAAATGTATAAAAATTAATATTCCATTTTATAGAATATTTAATGAGTTTTTTAAAATCCATGATATATTAAGGACCAAACCAAAAAACAAGAGGCTGTAAAACTGCTTGTAAACACGTACACACACAACCACACATGAGGGGCATCACTAAAAACCTAAAGTGTGACTATTGGTTGATCATTAGATTGAAGGTTATTTTAAATTTTCTATTACTTATTATATTTGCCTTTTTAATATTTTCAAATTGCCTTCAATGAATATGTATTTTTATTATAATCAGAAAAATGAATGATCAAATTGAAAGAGTTAAGTTGATCATAAAATTTTAAATAATTCAGAAAATAAAAGATTTCTGTTACATTGTATAAAAATAAATATAGGGATAGTCTTCATTTTTGGAGGATATTGTTGGGGTAAACTTGTCTTAAACATGTTAAATACATGTTACATAGTTCACATCATAATTAAAGCTTTTTTTTCCTCAAAACCTCTAAAATAATTATGGAAAACTACTCAATCATACATTTTAAATTAATTTAAATGTTCTAGTGTAAGTAGTTAATTCCAACAAATGTTATTGCCAGTGTTTTGGAAACATTGACATTTTAAAATTAAATTGTTACATCCCTTTTGAAATTGTATCCAAAGAACCTAAGTAGAATAGAATAAATAGAATCTAAATGCCTTAGTACCAATATCCATTTGACAATAGAAGAATTTCTCAATGATAGAATTTTTACATAATTCTTCTTTCTCCTTGAATTTATGTTTTCATCCCACTTACCTCATGTAATTTCATTCCAATTTTATATTCACTAAAGTTTTTACCAATCTCTCTTTTATTACTCTGTAACAAAAATAAAAATGAAAATAAATTTGGATGTAAAATGTTTTTATTTGCCTCAGAACATAGGGCTCAAATATTAAATTGTTTTTACTTCTAGATTGATTTATCATAATAATTATTAGTACACAATTGATCAAACAAGTAAAAAGCTTAATGAGTAATAAAGATAAACAGTTATTGGAAATGTTTACTAAGACATACTCATTACGTGCTACAGATGATTATTACTATTACTAATGAATACATTATATTGGGACAGGACTGCTTTAAGTATCCATTCTAATTCTATGTTGCATTTTTTAAAATAAAATTTTAATGAAATATAATACACATGTTTTTTTAATAAATGCAAATATTAAAATTCTATCCATCTTAATAAGATAAAGAAGTAGATGGGATGGAGAGAAATTTTATTATGCAATGTTATTCTATTTGAACTTATTCTGAATCATATTGCATGTCAAAGAAACACAAAGTGCACTATCATCAAAATTGTATTTAATGATCTGTAAGTGGATAAATAACTTACCTCTTCCTTCAATTTTTGGAAATAAAATATGGAAACCACATGACTCATAAAGACTTTTTTTTTACCTGATCAATACAGTTATTTCCTAAGATATGGAAAGCAAACTAAATATGTTTTGTAGACTTATCAATTTATTATTAATTATAGTGCTAGTCTGATTCTTAGAAGCACCTTATTTAACTTAACATACAAATAAAAATGTCTGAATTGAATCAAATATTGACAATTTCAGTATTTTGCTGATATACAACTTTTTAAAATAAACTCATGTAACTACAATTGTGCTAGAGAATATTTTTATCAACCCTGTGAAGTTACCATGATCTACATTTTGCTTTGTATAATGAGAACTTTTTGCTCAAGTTTTTGAGGGAAAAGTAAGGATGTGCATAATACATGGGTGTAATGATTACATACCGTGAGTATAATAATGGACATGATAATCCTGTGTATACTGCACACTAAACGTGGGTGCACATTATACACGGCAAAATACGGGTGTTTTATACTCAATCTGCTTTCTTCAAGCCCAGTCCCTAGCAACTACTGATCTGCTTTCTGGCACTAAAATTTAAACTTTTTCTACAAGTGTATATAAATGGAATAATAGAGTAATTGTCTTTTGTTTCTGACTCCTTTTGCTTTAAAAATGCTTTGCTCAACATCACTACCCATCGAAGAGATACAAATTAAAACCACAATGAGATATCACCTCACACTGGTCAGAATGACCATCATATTTTTTATCAACAAACATCAAGTGCTGGCAAGGATGTGAAGGAAAGGGAACCCTAGTGCACTGTTGGTGGGAATGCAGACTGGTGCAGCCACTGTGGAAAACAGTGTGGAGTTTCCTCAAAAAACTAAAAATAGATTTGCCTTTTTACCTGGTGATTCCACTGCTGGGATACCCTAAGAATTCTGAAACACCAATTCAAAAGAACCTATGCGCCCCAATGTTCATAGTAGTGTTATTTACAATAGCCAAGTGCTGGAAACAGTTTAAGTGCCCACCAGTAAATGAGTGGATCAAAAAACCGTGCTTCATTTACACAATGGAATACTATGCTGCAGAAAGAAAGAACTCCTACCCTTCGAGACAGCATGGGTAGAACTAGAGAGCATTATGCTAATTGAAATCAGCCAGGTGGTGAAAGACAAATACCATATAACCTCACCTATAATTCAAACCTAATCAACAAAACAAATAAGTGAGCAAAATATAACCAGAGACATTGAAATAAAGAACAAACTGACAGTGACCAGAGGGGAGGGGGGAGGGAGATAATGGGGAAAGAAGGGAAGGATCAAGTCAAGGAACATGTATAAAGGACTCATGGACAAAGACAAGGTATTGGGGGTAGGATTGAAGGTGAGAGGTGGCAGGTGGGCAGGGCAGGGAAGAGCAATGGAGGGGAAATGGGGACAGCTGAAATTGAACAGCAATAAAAAAATTTTAAAAATGAAAATGCTTTGCAATTCATCCATGTGTTTTGTTTTTCTTTTTTTGCATGTCATCAATAATTCTTTACGTTACAGAACACTGGGGATGTACCACACTGTTTATCTATTCACCGGTTCATGGATATTTGGGTTGTTCCTAGTTAGGGGCCATGGCAAATAAGGTTTTTATGAACATTTGAGTAGGAGTTTTCGTTTCTGTTGTGGAAATACCTGGGTGTGAGATTGCTATGTTTTGGAATTTAGAATGGTTTTAAAATGCATTTTTATTTACTCTTCTTAAAATGTGGAAGGAAAGCTGTTATCATCACAATATTTGTTATCCAGCACATTTTAAAGACAATCTTGAATTGAAACAACAAAGGGATGCCTGTGCCAGCATCAAATCACAAATCTCAGGCCCAATGCTTCAAATCGCAGGTGCCGATTATTGCCAGTGTGTGTTCACATGGACGGTCCTGTGAAGCCCCTAACTGTTGGGCAACAAAAAGTAATTTTACTTAAAGAGCATTTATAATAACACCAAGAAACATGGGGAAGGAAATAAAATCGAAACAACATGTATTCTATAAAAATAAACCTTAATGTCACGCTTTTATAGATTATGTTGAGAAAAAATGCTTGCAGTATATTAAAGAATATAAAATTGTATTGGAGGTATGATAGAAATTATCTTAAAACTGTTATATATAAAACTGTTAAATATGTCTACATAAAACACATTGACTATCTCTGAGAGGAGAAATTTTAGATGATTTTTATTTCTATTACTTACCTTTTTACCTTATTCATTTTTTCTGTAATGAGGATCTGTATTTTTATAATGAAAACAACAACAAATCTTAACATTTTATCTTTGGATGAGCAAGGCTTTCAAAACAAAAAATAACATAAAGAAATAATTGATAAATATAAGTTGTGAAAAATTTAACTTTGCATATGTCATATACACGTAAACAAATTTAAAGGCAAATTATATACATACTGACAACATAGTAGCAATACATTTCATTTGCAGGGAACTTATAACAATATATAAGATAATACTCTAAGAGCAACACATTCCTATAGAAAAATGAATAAAGACCAAACAATTTATTAAATTACCAGGGGGGAGAGTTATTGGGGATAGGGAAGATGAAAACTCCCATTCCACATGGTTTTCCAATGCATATGATCTGGTGCAAGCCATTTTTATTTAAATATCATAATTTCCTGATAAAACCCAGAATCTAACATCTGGCTTGACATATAAATTTAGTCATATGAATTTATGCATATAAATTTACTCTACCATTTTTTATTGTTTACTAATTTGCATTAGTTTGTTTTTAACCATATTTTTATGTTTGTACTTTTTACCCTATTCAGGAATAAGATTCCCACCTGTCAAAAAGTATATAATTTACTTAGTTTTATTTTTCCTCTAACCAAGGCCCAGTGATACAATACAGATTTGTTGCTGGGCACAAGTACACTAGGTGAGACCGCGTGTGGGTGGGGAGCCCCTCAGGACTCCTTGGCAGCACTACTGGATCCACGAATTTATTCATTAAGTTCTTAAATTCCAGCTCAAACACTGACTACCATGTCACAAATATGCTGTTCTTTTAACATATGCAAATGTCACTAATAAAGGAAAAGATTGTTTCCAAATTGGAAACACCACAATTTTTTCCTCAGCAATATAAAACTAGTGAAATTCACATATATTCTTTGGAAAACAGTGGAGGAAGTAAGAAAGAAAAGTTTACAATGCGTTGTAAAACAGTAACTTGACTATGGAACAGATTTACGACCACATAAAATTTTTAAATAGCGTAAGAGCTTAGTCTCCCATACATGACAGTCAGAGGACATTTACAATTTTATTTAAAAAAATACTAAAAGGTTCTTCTTGAGCTACTGTGGCACCAACGATGCCCTGAAACCTCAATATAATCTGCTTTTACGCTTTTACATAGGAGAGGAAAAGCTGAAAAGAATATATAGAGCATGTAACAGCAGAACCAACCTCCACACCTGAGTGTAAATATCCTGAAGAGACGTTCCTACAAAGGGCACACAGGGATTGTCGTTGCTAACGCCAACTCTGGGAATACACTACTGAAGTCCGCTGGTAGGCACAACTCCTTAAAACTTTGTGATTGTATTCTCCGTGTTCCACTACCAAGGTCTTGTCCGTTGGTGTTCCTTGGCTTAGAGGAACATGAAATACTCTTGATCAAAAAGTCCTCTCCCTTTTCTAACAGTTTACTTCCTAGCCATGATAAATTATGTACGAGGGGGACAAAATTATAATAAACTTTTTCCTTTCTACTAAAATATGTATAGATTAAAAGTAAACTAACAATAGCCAGGGCGGGGGTGGGGGGTGGGGGCGGGGACAGTGGGTAGAGGGGATTACAGGAACTACTATAAAGGACACATGGACAAAACCAAGGGCGAGGGTGGAGAGGGGGGAGGGAGGTGGGTTCAGCTGGGGTGGGGTGGAGGGATGGGGAGAAAAGGCATACAACTGTAATTGAATAACAATAAAAAAAAAAACAGCACATGAAAAAAAAAAAAGTAAACTTTGCTTCAACAGGACTGAAGTAATTTGAACACAGTTTGTCTGAGGATACCATCAGGGCTTGCTGGTGAAGACCAGAGAGCTGGAGACTGAACCTTTGGCTCCTCCCACAGTGTGGGCAGTGATAGGGAAATACAGAAATTTAAGGTTTTGGAAAAACCAAGTGTGAGAGTTTCAGGCTGGACATTTGAAAGTCACTAACACTTGACAGTTGAGCAGGGGCTCCATTAAAAGAAACTTCAGGGAGGCCCTGAGTTGGATTTCAGGTAGTTAAATTGCAAAGAGTTCGCCTCCAGATCCAAAGTTTGATCTGGATGCAGATACGCCAAATCATTTTACTCTAGGAATCTACAATGATGTACAAGATAAAATTATTTAAAAGTGTATTCTATAATGAGATGGTTCTGTAATAGAGGAACAAGAAACATTAATTCTCAGTATAGGAATAAAGGATGACTTCATTAGAATGGCATTTGTTTTGGACTTTAAAAGATGGGCAGAATTTCCATAAATTTGAGGATTATGTGAAAGAAACCCGGGTAGGGAGAAACAATATGATCAAAGATGTTGAGACAAAAAAAGTCGTTTGAACAAAAACCTAAGTTGAGTGTTACTGTTCTGTGAATCAGAATATAAGGTGGAATGTGCAGTAAGAAAAGCTGTTACACCAACATAGGTTAAGGCCTGATGGTAGACATTTCCCAATCCTGTGTTATTAAACTCATTTAGGGAGAATAAATGCATTAACATGACTGTAAAATAAGAAGCCATAGTAACAGTTAGAGTTGATGAACACTTGTAGTTTCTATAATTTGTATCAAATATATATATCAAAAGATTGAGCATATCATACAAAATTTTTAAAAAACTAGCTATATACTAGTGTGAGGTATAAAGCAAAATGGTTATTTCTAATCACCACAACAGTCCCACTAGGGCAAGAATTGTTCATTACACTGAGCAGTGGAGGGGGCCAAAGGGCCAGAAAAGTCGGTCAGCTGGCAAGAAGCAGAGCCAAGACTGAAACTCAGATTCTGTCTCACTGTTAAGACCACGCTCTAGATTTTGGAGCAGGTTTGCCCTTGGCCAAGATGAGCAGAAGCAAGACAAAAATGCCATGAGCATCATTTGCACCGTGGGGGCTCAATGCCCTGGTTGGTGACATCCGAGCACCATCTCTAGTAGCCCACAAACTCTAACCAAGGGACTAGATTTCCCCAGGGCGCTTGTGCAGCTTCTCCCAGTGCAGCAAGTTCAAGATCACTTGCCTGTGGGGAGTAGAAAAACAGTTCTCTTATTTCTACCATAAAACACAACTATGCACTCAAATAATAGTGAGAATGCTAGCAGATCTTTCAATATGTTGCATGGAACTTGCTGGAATGATTGGACCTTAAAAATGTTCCAGGGGAAACAAAATTCTTTTTGCTTCACAACATTTTGAAATCATTACAAAAAATAGGAAAACATAGCAAATTATGTATCTGCATTTTTGTGTGTGTATACTCATATGTGGTAGATTTAAATATATATATCCTCAGAAATATGAGCCTTAATTGTCTAAATATTTCATCTTGATGATAAATAGCTGTATTTTTTTCTTTTCAACATACAGGACTAGTCAGAATATTACTGCAGGGAAAATACATACAATGAGATGGAAAAGTTAGGAATTTTAAAAATACGTCAAGTAACAATTTTTAGTAGCTATTAGCTGAGATGGCATCTTTTTTTGTTGTTGTTGTTGTTTTGTTGGGGTTTTTTTGTATTTTACCAACAATGAATTTTAAAATAAGCTCTTTCAAAGGTTGGATGATGAACATGACCCAGTGATTAAAACATAGAGAGTAGCTTGTGCTTTACATTGAGAAACTTGGAAAAAGGGCAATCTTTTCTGTTTCTGTCTTGTTTCCCCATCTTACAACATGACCTAATAAGCATAATAGAATATGGTGGCTTTCTATAACACCTAAGATAAGATATAACTTTTGCCATAACCTAAAAGGCCTTGTATGATCTGGCACTACCTATTTTTCACACTTCATCTCTTTCCTCTGTTGTCTTCTTTTCAGTTCCTTAAACATGCTGAATAGGTGTACCTGGACACATATGTGAGGACCTAACTATTCCCTTTGCTTGCTCCATTCCTTCCCTAGGTAAGAAGTCCGCTATGACTACCCTGTGACTTCTGGCTTTTCCCAAAACTAAAATGACCTTTGAAAGGGAAGAGATTTCAGACCCTCAATGAGATTCAGGAAAATACGGTAGGGCAGCTGATGGCAATTGGGAGAACTGTGTGAGGTCCCAAGGTGCCTACATGGAAGGGGAATGAGGCATCATTGTCCTATGAACAGTGTTTCTTGTATCTTGTATCTTCTTCAATAAATGTCTCTATTTTTCACAATATATGGCTGGATACTTTCTGGACACACCTCATATGTGTGTGCGTGTCTCTGTGTGTACTAAGTATAAATTCAGAGTTATAGATTTGAGACCTGGATCTGCCTTTTATTAGCTGTGTAAATCTGGCAAGTCACTAAGCTTGTCAGAATATCAGTTTCTTCATCTGTAGACGGGAATTTCAGCAAATCCACAGTATTTACAAATTTAATGTTTATGGTGTTAACTCTGTGCAAGTGGCCATGATGGACCATGACATGTGGTGATTTGTCATTGTTCTGAGGCTTGAAATTGAGGCTTGTGTAGCAATGGGCTGTTGTGCGGAAATGAGCCAATTGGTTGGGACATGAGCCTCGTTAGCCCGCTCAGCAGGCAAGTAGCCACACGGTTCATTGTTTTCTGCTTGGCCCTGCATACACAGTACTCTCCTGAAACAATTATAAAGAAGTGTATGGCTTTAGAGGTGGGGGGGTGGAAGAGAAACAACCAGCAACTGCCAGTGCTGGCAGATAGGGACGGAAAAAATACACAGATGTTCAACTTAATGATGTCTTACAGAGAAAAGCAGAAGTCTTCAACAATTTTCCCACTTATGCCCTAAAAGAACATTAAAAAATTATGTGCCCCTCACATTTAAAATTGACATCTTAAATTTTCTGATTAAATGCTTGAAAATGATGTTATTTCTAGCATATTATAAATATTGGCAATTTTAAAGAAAATTATTATGTCATTCTAAAATTGGTCCCAAAGAATCCGTATATCATAGTGACTAGATAACCATTATTATTCATTAAAAAAACACATGAACAAGCTCTTTTTAAAAGGAAGTTACATCAGTTTTACCTCCTTAGACTCCTATTTTCATTCCGCTTATCCTCAGAATTTTATCTTAATAATATATGCTTTATGTTTGAAAGTCTATTATCATATTTCTTTATAACAAAACCCTGCATTACTTATTTATGAATCCCCTGAGACCATAAAGTTCTGTTTAAAAAATCACAAGTTGAATTATTATAATTTACAGTAGTATGCAATATATAGAAACAACATAGCTATATAATATTGTTTGACATGTTATTAGCATAAAAATTTTGTTGTAAAAAAAGTTCCTTAATAAGATATATGATGGTTGCCCTGGCTGGTTGTTCAGTTGGTTAGAGCATTGTCTTGATACGCCAAGGTGGTGGGTTCGATCCCCGGTCAGGGCACATACAAGAATCAACCAATGAATGCATAAATAAGTGGAACAACAAATTGATGTTTCTCTCTCTCTTCCCCTTAAAAAATCAATAATTTTTAAAAAAAGATATATGAGCTTATATCTGTAGATGAGTATGACATTACTAGATTAATTTATTAGTAGATCAGCATTGATTCTATTCCTATTTTTTTTTATAGATGAAAGTGCTAAAAAATGTGGTCCACATAAAAATATAGATGGAAATGGAAGTTTTATTGTATGGACACACAATTCTTTGAATGTTTTCCAAGTTATGTGCCCTAGTGATTTATTATTGAATATTATTTTAATGATACATTAGCCAACAACTCAATCAGGATCTCCTTCAATTCTGTACAAAAACAGCAAAGAGAAAGTATTAGGTTTGAAAAGAATTATTGCCCATTAATTTAGATTGTTTACTTTCCCAACACCTACAATATTTCAAATTGTTCTAACATTAAATAGACAGAGATTTTTTTTATCCTATACAATGTACCATAATACCATTAGGGCTAGGTGAGAGGTATGCTTTTCTTTTATAAAATGAAAGAAAAATAATGAAGTTCAAAATATTTGTTCAAGATACATGTTCTCAGGAGAACACATTTTAAGGAAACTGTGTATATGGAAGTTTGTGGTCTGGAAATTGCTTTCCTAAAATGACCCAAGTTCTCACATATCCCTTGGGAAGTCTCCACACTCCAGTTTGAAGACCTTCAGTATTAGTTATATATTAATTAATAACAGTGTATATATTAATAACTTTATATGTGGCACTTACTCTGCACTTGTAGACTCGCTTTGAAAAATCAATGACTTCTGTGTATATTATGGCTGAAATGTTATGCTACTTGAGATTCTCAACTTTGAAATTCCCATAAGTCTTATGTATCACTGGTGGATATAGTATCTACTGCCCGAACACAAAGGGTTAATCTGAGACTAAATGAGGTAAAGTAAGTGAAGTGTTATGTCCATTGAAAACACCGGAAAAGTTTTCTGACATGAAAGAACTGGCCTTCTTTCATGTCAGAAAGAAGAGAAATGTCGATGGCTGGGGAGGGCCCTGTGCAATGTGGGGAGGTCAGAGAGCCACTTAGCACCACCACATGGTGCCCTGAAAAGTTATTACTTCAGGACAGTAGGTACAGAGCAGAAAGCAAATATACATTTGGCAAACCAAATCAGAAAAAAATAAAATTAAAAAACAAAACAAAACAGGGCTGCCCTGACTGGTGTGACTCAGTTCATTGAGCGTGGGCCTGCAAACCAAAGGGCCTCTGATTCAATTCCCAGTCCGGGCACATGCCTGGGTTGCAGGCCAGGTCCTCAGTAGGGGGCACGTGAGAGGCAACCGCACATTGATGTTCTCTCCCTTTCTTCCTCCCTTCCCCTCTCTCTAAAAATAAATAAATGAAATCTTTAAAACAAACAAAAAACAGGGCTATGTTTTCTGGAACCCAATCCCGGCAGGTGAGCCCATCTGTTGCTGAAGATTTGTTCTGAGTTAGGAGGTAGAATCTTTGCTCCTGTTTCCATGCTTTTTTGCATTTCCTTTGTTATTTGTTTTGTGTTTTTCTTACTGTTTTCTTCTAAATGTGTAAGTGTGCTTTCACTGAATGGGAAGAAAATGACTTTATATCCTCTAAAGCCCATGTTACATCAGAGGTCACACTGCCGTTAGAAAGCAGACACCAGGAATTTTCTAACTGGCTGTATTTCCGCTCGTCACTTTCCAACCTGTTCCCCACACAGCTGCATGAATAAGCATTTAAAAATGAAACTATAATACCTTCTCTTCTTTCCTTATAGCTTCCTAATGGCTTTCCACACTGCACTTGGGATGAGCTTAATGCTTTATGTGGCATAAAGTAGTGGTACGTTGTAACCGACTTACACAGGCCCACGAGATTATTGTGAAATTGTTGTTTAATTCTGAGAGCTGATTGTTAAACACAATCATTATTAAACATTAATCCATATAGCCCTACAATTAAATAAATTACATAAAAAATGTACTGAGTAATCACAATTTATCACTTTCTAATTATTTATTTTACATTTTACTCTTATCTTCTTCAGGTTGTTTGCTCATTGTATTTGTATGGTAAGAACACTATATATTAATGCACAACTGTACATTTCTCCGCATCTTGCATTCAGTGACATTAGCTAATAGCTTGACATCAGTTATGTGGTTGTATTTATGCCAAGAGGGTCCAAAACAGTATAAATCAGGGCTTTTCCCCCCAGAGAGCTGTTTGTTAAATATTTACCAGTGCCTCACTGGGAAACTTGACTTGAACCTGGATTAAAGTATGGGAAGGCTGAAATGACTTCTCCTTGCATATTTCTATTAATCTTTTTTTCGCTATTTCCTTTTCAGAATCATTGCCAAGATGATAAGTTAAAACATTTTAAATTGATGAAATGTATTTATTTAAACTAATTCATTTTATCTTGGAAAATATGTTCTTTGAGCAATCTTTGCCCATCATGTCTCATAAGAACTAGAACAAAATTCAAATCTTTTTTAAGAACTTTGTTTCTCTTCCCCCAGATACTGGGAGTTTTGCTTCTTCGATACTTAAATGTGCAGCACTCCTAACAGTATTTCAATTCAAAATTGTTCTTATTGATTAAAATCTTTTCAAACAACACAATAAATTATTTGAAGACAATATTTTGTTTAATACTCAGTAGCAATTGGGAAGTGAACTAATACCAAGGTATTTTAAGGTTACTATTCTCTGAGTCCAAGTGTTATAATGTCTATGGGACTTTTTCTGAACTGTATCAACGGATCTGGAAATTAAGTTACGTTCTTTTCAGCACTGCTGGTAATAAGGCTTTGGCAATCATAATTTGTCAATTTGCTTGATAGAACATAAGGCAGAATAGCATCCAGTTTCACTTTTCCATTTCAGTATTGACTTTACGATCTTCTTTGAGAAGAAGCTAAATGCTTCAAAACCTCCTCAGGAGTAGAAATATGGACCATTTTACAGACATTTTCTCCACAGATTTTCTTCACACCTTTAGGCATAAGATTTTAAAGACACAGATGTTTATGTGCTTGCAAGATGCTAAGGGGGGAATAAAGGTTTGGCTAAATTAAAGCCAAGACTCGTTTTAAATATTCTCTCTCAAAAAAAAAAAAAAAAAAAAAAAGAAGAAGGTGAAAAAGAAGAAGAGGAGGAGGAAGAAGAAGAAAAGAAAGAACAGAAAGAAAACTTAGCCCAACCCAATCAAAGCAAAACCCAAGATTTATGTTAATACACTCCACCCCAAATTCAAAATATTATTGATACCGCAATATTGATTTTCTGGGTCAAAAAAAAGGTAACTGATCTGAACATGAGGGATTCACAAAGGAGCAAAGAAAAGTCTGTAAGTAAGAAGTAGACCAGAAGGTTTGAGAGTCATTGTTAAGGAGATGAAATTGAAAGGATTGCCTCTTTGTCTGTCAACGTGCTTTTTATGGCATCAGTCAGGGGGTTATTTCAAAGATACAAACATGTATGATTCTGAGAAAGAGACAAGGTCTTTGAATTTCATTGACATAATCTGTGGCTTCAAACAGAAGCGTGGGTGGATCTAGGTTTTGTGAAATATAAAGTTTAAAATACTGGAGGGTCCTTATTAAAAAAAACTACACTCTTACAAAAACAAAACTACATTCAAGCATAAATATTTAATTAGAATTAAAAAAGAAATCGCGAGACTGATGACTTTACCTGCATTTTATGACTGCACACTCCTTCATGGCCTCATCACAGGGCAATGGTTTTGTGATGTTTTCTGTAGAGACGTGATAAAGACACCCCAGTCTTCCTACCGAGTCGATCAAATTTGGTTTTATTGTACATACAAGCATACCTCATTTATAAAGCTTCACTTTACTGCACTTTACAAATACTGAGTTTTTCACAAATTGAAGGTTTGTGGCAACTCTGTATCTCGCAAGTGTATCAGAGTCAGTTTTCCAACAGAGACAGATAACAGTTAGCATTTTTTTAGCAATAAACTGTTTTTTAACTAAGGTATGTACATTGTTTTTCAGACATAATGCTATTGCACACTTAAGAGACTTTTATATGCTCTAGGAAACCAAAAAATTTCATGTGGCTCACCTTACTGCAATTTTGCTTTATTCCAGTGGTCTGGAACAGAACCTACAATGTCTCTAAGGTGTGCCTGTGACTGAGATGCCCAAAACATGTAACTGCACACACATCCATGCTACGTGTGATATAGCTACAGATTTGACCCTGAGAAACAAAAAGAAGCTGGTAAGTTCTATAACGCTTAATTCCTATCAAAAAAGAAAAAAACAATTATGTAGTGTATTTAGATTTTATATGCTGATTATCAAATATACTATTACTAGGAAGAAATTTTTATTTTATCTAAGCATTGATAAAAATCAATTGAACCTACATAAAGGAAGGGGTAATTTTCCACAGATTAACCTCTGTTTCCATGTACTTTATGTCTTATTTCTCCTCCTTCCACAGCATCCACTGCAGGAGTTAGTAAAACTCATGTTGATATGCACCCACCACCCCTACACTTTCACGGTGTGGTGCAGTGATACCTGTACCCCAGAATTCTTCATGGAAGTTACCATAAGGCACTGTATCCCAATAAACTTAAATGCAATATGTCCCCAACAAACTTCCCCGTAGCTCATCCACAGTCACTATAAGGCCACACACCGAGGAAATCTTGAAGAAATTAGGAAATAAGCCTATCTAATATGGTAGAACTTTATTGTTTTGCAAACATTATAAAAACATATGACCATGTGAAGACATTGCTAGTATTCCTTTTGGACCTTCAAAGGAGCCAGTGTATGTGAGTAGCTCTGAAGATTAAATTTTGTTAAGGTTCTTGGAGAATCTGCCTGTGGATAATTTAGGATGCACTTCCAAGAGGTCTCCAGTATAAATAATTCTGAGAATGAACCATGGGGAATCACAGTTGCTTGCACAGTTGCAAAATAGGATCCAAACTTCACACTGGTCAGAATGGCCACCATAAACAAATCAACAACAAGTGCTGGTGAGGTTGTGGAGAAAAGGGAACCCCCGTGCACTGTTGGTGGAAATGCAGACTGGTGCAGCCACTGTGGAAAACAGTGTGGAATTTCCTCAAAAAACTAAAAATGGAACTGCCTTTTGACCTGTCAATTCCACTGCTGGGATTATACCCTAAAAATCCTGAAACACCAATTCAAAAGAACATGTGCACCCCAATGTTCATAGCATTACAATTTACAATAGCCATGTGCTGGAAGCAACCTAAGTGTCCATCAGTAAATAAGTGGGTCAAAAAATTGTGGTACAATTACACAATGGAATTCTATGCTGCAGAAAGAAAGAAGGAATTCCTACCCTTCACAACAGCATGGATGGAACTGGAGAGCGTTATGCTAAGTGAAATAAGCCAGGCAGTGAAAGACAAATACCATATGATCTCACCTCTAAGTGGAACCTAATTAACAAAACAAATAAGCAAAATATAACAGAGACATTGAAATAATAAACTGACAGTAACCAAATGGGAGGGGGGAGGGGTATAATAGGGGAAAGAAGGGGAAGGGTCGTCAAGGAACATGTAAAAAGGACCCATAGACAAAGACAATGCAGGGGTTGGTGGGATAGGATTGAGGGTGGTAGGTGGGTGTGGGTGGGGTGGGGGAGAGTGGTGGGGGTGGGGAAATGGAGACAACTATACTTGAACAACAATTAAAAAAGAAAACAAACTTCCAAAATAAAATCTCAGTATGAATATTAATAATCCAAACCATGAACAAAAAATGTGTTTCTTCCTCAGAATTTCCATCTCAGGAAATGAACCACCTTGATTTCTCCCCTTTCCTTACCATTGCCTTCTTTCCATTAGCCAGTCTTGTGGACTAACACTCTAAACCCAATCACAAATTATCCATTTTCTCCTTCTTAATACTATTAATTTGGGTCGTGTCATCATCATCTGTTGCCTCCCATCAGCCAGGATGCCTGTAAACTAGCATTCTGAATGACTTCATGATTCCACATTTGCCCTAGTGCCACAACTACAACTCATTCCCACAAAGAACCAGGGGAGTTGCCTAAAAATATTAATCATATTGCATTACTTTTCTAAGATCTACTCTCTGCACTGCCCTTAGAATAAAAATTCTGGGGTCTACAAAACCCAGCAAAATTGGGTCCTTACTTACTTTTTACCTCAAACTCTCCACTCTCCATTTCTCTGTCTTAACTAGCTTCCCATTCATTTTGATCCTCCAGTTCCTGCCTTGGAGCCTTCGCACCAGCTGGCCCCACTTGCTCAATGCTGTGGCTCCTGAGTCTTTCCTTGGAAGACTCTTTCTCATCAGCCAAAACATCAGGTCCTCTAGCAGGCGCTCTTAAACCATCCTATAAAAGAGCTCTCACCCTGGCTGGTGTGGCTCAGTGCATTGAGTACTGGCCTATGAACCAAAAGGTCATTGGTTCAAGTCCCAGTTCAGGGCACATGCGGGGGTTGTGTGCCAGGTCCCCAGTAGGAGGCACACAAGAGGCAACCACGCATTGATGTTTCTATCCCTTTCTTTCTCCCTGCCTTTCCTTCACTAAAAATAAATATATAAAAAAATTTTTTTAAAGTTCTTCTTCAGTATCACATTATGCTATTTAATATTTTAATGTTCTTATTAGTATATGAAATCATTCTGTTTATTTTTATTTTATTTTCACATACAATGTATGCTCCCCAAGAACAAGAAATTTAGTTATTTTAATCAGAATATACAATGTGTAGAACAGCTCCTTGCAAATGCTTTAAACTTAAATATACTTGGTGAATGTATTAAAAGAAAAAAATGTTGTGGAGAAAGGCTGGATCTGCTTCACGGAAAATTAGGAGCCTGGGAAGTATAGAACAATATGAAAAGGTTGTCAGGTACAGAATTATGACATATTAAAGAAAGAATTGGGAACAGACTGCAGTACATTGATCAATATTAGACAAGCTTTTCAAGGTCTTGCTTCAGTGTCTTTTAAGATCCTGAGTAATGCCAAGTACCAAGAAGACTAGGCAGAAAGAAAACAGAAACGTGACCTGCCTTTTGGGGGACATTTGAGAGGAAACAAAGGAGCATCTCTTGGACTAAAAAAGTGCCTGGTTTCAATATTTTGGGGTGTAGGGTTAAGACCTGTTTTTTTTTTTTCAGGACACAGCTTATTACCTGGTGCCCCATTGCCCATCACTGCTTCTAGTAGATCGAAGGAGGCCTCTAGCCTAAAGCTAGCTTGATTCTTATTCTGAACATGTGTGATAAGGCAGATACTAGTCACCCTGCACATTTGTGGATCAAAATTGAGGCTATTGTACTAGGCTCTGTGTTTGAAATATTTCTACTGAAATATTTGGCTTGGCTTCCATGTTTTTAGTGACTATTTTAACATATGTCATGCTTTACAGAAAATATTAGGTTATTAGTCATGAACTATCTAAATGATATAGTTGATTAGCTGATTTTTCAATTCTCATTAGATATTTTAAGCAACCCATAGAGTGATTTTTCACCAATCAACTCTCTTGCCCCTGTTTATGTCGTGTTATTTGTAATGAGCAATTCTGATGATCTACTAAAACTGGATAATACGTCCTATTAGCTCCTATTCCTCAGAATTCACCAGGTTGTTACCTTAGACATGTAGTAGAATCTTTTCCTTAGTATGTGAGACTGAGTTTTTAAAGCCATGCATCGATTATTTCTATTTCTCAACATCGGTGGATTTTATTATAACAGGAGGATCATGGAAATATTTTCAGCTCATCCAAACAATATCATAATTTTATTTTTTCTCCAAAACAACCATTGAGTTAAATGGTAGTCACATTAAAATATGTACAGCACCATCTTTTGATGGTGATCACTGCAAAAAAAAAAGATTATTATCACTGACATTTGTCACTTCAGCTTTTGCTAGCTTTTAAAAAATGATGATAATCTATGGCCCTCTCAAATATAGACTAGCATTTTCCCCAAGTCATATCATCACTTGCTTTTTGTTGTTTTTAGATGAGACCAGCTGCTTTGTGATCACTGAAATGTCAGGGAAAAAATCATTTCCCTCAAGAGACAGAAAAAAATTATATATTCTAAGAGGCAAAACTCCCAAAGAAATCTTAAAAAACGAAAAAAGTGATTCTCTGCTTGATGTACATGGGCGACTCCATTACTGTTAATGGCAGTTTTGTAGACACTGACAGGCAAGGCTGCTCACGAAGTGCTCCGTCTGTTCTCTCTGGTTTGTATTTATAGAACAAAGACACAGACAATGGCCGTTGATTTTAAAGGGAAAAGCATAAGGAGCAAAGAACTGTTTTATCTAATACAAACATTTTATCTATGCATGGCCACAGGTAAATGCCAGAACTTCTCCGAGTGTTACTCTTCTCAGTACCAAAGTTGAGGATAGAACTGAATAATCAAAATCAAAAACAAAAACCTTCCACCTAGAAAATTCTATCATCTGGTCTATTGTTACTGTTATCACACTGTTTAACACCTTAATTGTATCAAATAGAAAAACATGGGTCAATATGATGTCAATTTAACACCATATCATCAATCTGATGAAAAAAGAAATTCCACTCCCATGTAAAATTCCACTCCCATGGCTTTCTATGGGAGCCAGAGAATGAAAAGGATAGTTAATTTCTCCTCAATAATTTAAGGGGAGCTAAAAATTGCTCTTTATGGTCCTGCAGGAAGTGTTTGGGGTGGTAAAGGAAAGAAAAAAGTTTCTCTACTTTTCATGAGACAAAATTGAAAAACTATGATTTAAAGCAGTTTAAGCATCTCTTTCTTGTGGGTTCAGGCACTTACATTTGGATAGCTATGTATTTAATGATTATATATTTATTACAAGAACCAATAGTATTCTTATGATTTTATAAACATACACACTGGACAGATACATGTGTGAAGGAGTAGAACCCAAGCAAAAAGGAACAGTCTTCCTGGGCTGAGGGAAAAGATGCTTGAGTTCAGGGAGTTAACAAAGAATGGGAGATAAGCAACCTTGGAAGAGGTACTGGCTCAGAATTTCATTTTAAAAACTAAACAAAGGAATTAAACTATAGTTACAGGAACCTTTATAAAACCAAATAAATACAAATAAAATGAAACAAGCGTATCGTAGCCAAACTGTTAATTAAAATAGGGAGAGCGAGAGAGAGGGAATGCATATTACCTTAGAGGAGCAACGATAAAACTGAAGGCTAAGGTTTTGACAAGAATCATAGGAACTAGAATACAATACAATAATATATTTCAAATGGGGCAGAAAAAAAATGCCAATGTAGAATTTTATTCAAGGCTCAGTCTAAAATAAAGGCAAAAGAAAGACATTTTCATAGAAAATTTGTTGTCAAAAGAACTGCATTACAATATATGTAGATAAATATTAAATGGGTTCTTTGGGAAGAACAATTTCTCAGATAAAAGCATGGAACTGCAAGAAAAAATGAGGAATACCAAAAATGAGAAAATAAGTAGATAAGTATATATTTACATAGGCTGTTTCAAAACACCAAAAAAAAAGATGACTGTACTTAAAAACATGTGGAAGTAAACTAGATAAGAAAAATAATAGCTCAAAAGGCAAAAGAAGGTATAAAGTTAAAATGTTATAAGGTTTTTGTATTTTTTAGAAAGTAGTAAATGTGGTAATTTAAAGCATATTCTACTATACAAAGGATGAATATTGTAACCCTCAGAGTAATTAAATGAAATTAATTTGTAGTATAGTTTGATATCAGGTAACATGATTCCTCCAACTTTGTTCCTTCTCCAGACTGATGGGGCTGTACAGCGTTTTGGGGGGAAAGGGGGGTTTAGGGGGGTTGTGTGGTTTCATGCAAACTTTTGGAATACTTATTTTAATGTTTCTCTGCTTGCAGATAATTTCACAGGCAGTAATGACAAATCACTCTGAGACACTGACAGAGTGAGATAAAGCAAGACTACTTCCTAATTTAATCTAAACATAGATAAAGAAAGGCCAGTGTGCATCCAACAAAATACTAGACATCCCACAGTTCTCAACAACTATGAGTGCCTACTGCTGCTTTATCAACGACAGCTACAGCCTCTCTGGACTGTGCTGCCTATAGGTGAGATATATTGAGATATCCAACCAAAACTGTCCCTCTTTTTAACAGCACTTAATCTAGGGTACACCCGTACTTCTTCAAACTTTCTCCAAAATTATGCAACCAAACGCAAATCTTATAATTGCTCCTTTCTACCTTCTTACTGAAATGTCTCACGGTTCCCCATGGTATAAATTCTCCCTTGCTAGAATGAGTAAAATCCCAACTTGTTCAACCACAGATGATACCTCATGAGTTTTGGCTCAGTGGCAACAACAGTAGAAACCCCCAAATCTTTGAGAAATAAGAAGCATACTTCTAAATAACCCATGGAGCATCAAAGAAATTACAGTGAATTGGAAAATATTTTTAACTGAGTGATAATAAAAATAACATTAGAATTATTTTGGATTCAATTAAATCTGTTCTTAGAATAAAATATATGATCAAAAAAGCCCCTCCAATTTACAGCAGAGGATGGATAAAAGTAACCATCTGAAATATGGCCAGAGTATTCTCTATAACAAAGGCCGACTCTCTAGAGGAAACTGCTAGAGCCTTATCCGACCTGGAAAAAGAGAAATTAGTCAACTCCAGCCCTCTGGAGACTTCTTATCTAATATAAAGGGAGAAAAAAAAATAAAAGGCTAAGAAATGCTATTGAAGTTCATAGTCCAAAGACTCATGCTCACTAAAATACAAATTTAATTATAAGATTATAGAATGGTTTTTCTCTCCAATACCCAACCACAACATCAAGAAGGCTTTAGTGCAATAACAGTTAATTACAACTGGGAGACTTGCAAGACACAGACTAGTTAAGAAAGAGATCTTAGGGAAGCCTAGAGACAACAGGGAAGGAGAAAATATCCCAACAAGGACACTAGAAAAAAGTAAAGCCTCTAGTCCCTACAGCTACACAACCAGTCCCTAGGCAGATTAGCATAAACCTCACACTAAAAGTTTAATTACCACAGTTCCTATTACCTAATAAATCATGTTCAGATTTCAATAAAGAACTACCAGTTTATATAAAAGGCAAGAAGAAACAGTCTGGGGAACAAATGGAAGCATCAGAGCCAGACTCTGATGTGATACAGATTTTGGAATTGTGAATCAGGGATTTAAAATAACTATGGTTAGCATGTTTAGGGTCTTAAAGAAAAACAGACAGCATGCAAGAACAGATGAGTAATATAAGCACAGAGATGAAAGATCTAAGAAAGAATCCACAAGAATAACTGCTAGAAATAAGAAATCATTGCAACAAAATAAAGAATGTTTTGGATGGGCTCATAAGTAGACTGGACATAGTTCAGGAAAAAATTAGTGAGGTTAAAAATAGATCAATAATACTTCCCAAATGGAAATACAGAAAGAAATAATAATAGGAAAAAAAGGAAAATAGAATACCCAAGAACTATTGGATAGCTGCAAAAGATGTAAAATATGCATAATTGAAACACTGGACATAGAGCAAAAAGATAATGGAGCAAAAAGATTATTTAAATTAACAATGATGTAGAACTTTCTAAATTCTTTAGTGCCAGACACCAAACCACAGATTTAGGAAGCCCAAAGAATTCCAAGCAGGAAAAATACCAAAAAACAAAACAAAACAAATACACAAACAAAAAAAGACATATTTAAGCATATCATATTTAAACTTTAGAAAACCAAAGGCAAACAAATGATCTTAAAGAAGAATGTGTGTGTGTGTGTGTGTGTGTGTGTGTGTGGTGGGGGTGGGAACTTTCTTACCTCTGGAAGGATGCAGATAGAATTATATTAAACTTTTAGTCAGAAACCACGCACGCAAGAAGAGAGTGGGGTAAAATATTTCAAGAGTTGAAAGAAAAGAAAGCTAATCTAGAATTTTGTGTTTAACAATATTATAATTCAAAATTGAAGGAGAAATAATTACTTTCTCAAACAAACACAAACTCAGGGCATTTTTTTCCAGTAGACCTGCTTTGCAAGAAATGTTAAAAGAAATTATTCAGAGAGAAGAAAAACGATATGTCAGAGCTTGTATCTATGTAAATAAAGTATTAGATAAGGAATAAATGAAAGTAATGTACAGGATTTTATTTTTCTTATTTTTAATTGAATTGATAGATAACCGTGTTCAAGATACAGAGTAGCAATAATGTAGTGGGTGGTTATAGCATATGGGTAAGTGACAACAATGACAGAAATCATGTAAGGGGAATGAGGGAAGAATTTAGGATACTCTGTTATGAGGTACCTGTACTATCCATGAAGCAGAATAATGTTCTACACTATGGAAGTAAACACAGATTAGCTGTAAATGTACATTGCAAACATTAAGGCAACCACTTAAAAAACCTAAAAAATAAAGTGTAATCGATATGCCAAAATAAAAGAGAAAAAAAATCACATAAAAATCAATTAAAGATGAGAAGATGGCGGCAACATAGGTGGGAGCGGAATCCACTTCCCCTCAGCGCCAGGGAAATACCTAGCTGATCTGAGGAGCAGAGCGAACAGCCAACAGTATTCCAGCATATACGAAGATTAGAGACCAAAGATAGAGGACATTGAAAGATCTGACCGTAAGAAGAGTGCTCAAGGACAATAAGGTCCCCGGACCCGGGAACGCGCGGTAAAAGGGCGGCAGAAGTGCCAGCCCTGGCGCAGGGGCTGCTGCAGGAGTCTTGGGAGAGGGCCAGGCTGCGCTGTGAGCAGCCAGATGCTTGATTGGACCAGGGGAGCTTGAAAAGGAGGAATTTCTCAAAAAGAAAAAGAGAATAGAGACACTCAGGGGCTAGTTAGAGAACTCTCGGTAGTACCGAGGCCACTGGCGCCCCTCCCCCCTCCGCCCCTGGACTGCGAGCGGGGGGATAAACAGCACAGGAGTGACGGCGCGCACCTGAGGTCCGGTCGCGCGCGTGCGCAGATTAGCGAACGGGGCCCAATATGAAACCCCGGAGGGGCGCCCACACCTGAAACCTCCAAGATCATTTGGAGCTGAGGCTAGCTGCTCCACCCACAGGCCCAAAACCTCGGAACCGAGTGCCGTGTGATTCAGTCCCAGGGCGGCCCCGCTCGAGAGACTCAAGCCCAGGGCGGCTGGATCGGGCCCCCAAGCATAGAACCTCAGGCGCGGCGGGTTGCGCGCTCACCAAGCGCAGGGCCGGCTGGGTGCGCGTTTTCCAAACACAAAGCTGCTGGCGAGTGTCCTAACTCCAAGGCAGCTGAACCTGCCGCCTGCGCGCCAGCGTCCCAAGCCTGGGCAGCTCGATTGGTCGGCCTGCGGTGCGCTCAGGGCACAAAATACCGTCACAAATCCAAAGCGGCAGGATTCCCCTGCTGCGCGCGCACGCGTACCAAGCCAAAGCGGCTGGAGCCGCCGCTTGCGTGTCCCAAGAACAAAGCTGCTGGAGTGGCTGATCAATGGCCTGATTGACTGCCAGGGACCACACCTACAAAACAGCAAAGAGTGTGACCCAGGAAGGGAGAAAAGTGAAACCAATCCTTCCAACCACCCCCTCCCGTTGCACAGACAGGACACCAGCAGATATAACCTGACCGGTTTAAAGCCAACAGAAGATTTTTTTTTTTTATCTTTTTTCTTTTTTTTCCTTTCCCCCTGAATTCCTTCTTACTCTCTCCTTTTTTTCTTTTTTTTTCATTCCTTCTTCCTCCCATCCTTTACCATTTTTATGTCTTCTTCCTGCCTTCTTTTATCTATTTCTATGTTTTAATTTTTGTTAAAATTCCTTCTTATCTTGCCTCCGATCTTTCTTTATTCTTTTTTCCCTCCTTCCTTCCTTTCCTCCTTTCCTATTTCCTTTTTCCCTCCTTCCCATCTTTGTTTTGGTTTTTTTTTGTGGGTTTTTTTTTGTGGTTTTTTGTGTTTTTTTTTTTTCTTTCTCCCCCCCTTTCTCTTTTTCCCACAGGTGAGACAACAAAACCTGGAGTGCTGAAAAGACTAGAGTTAGACCGTGTTAAACACATAAACCTCAGCTCAAGACCAGAGAGCACAGGAGAGTAAGGAGACAGCACCACCGAATCCCATTGGCATTCTACCATAGAAGTTCATATCATAAATCCAGGGAGTCAGAACAAAGCAATTTAAGAAGCAGAGGCCAACAAGAAGAGCCTCACAAACAATGGGAAGACAAAGAAACAATTCCCAAATGAAAGGAAAGGAGGAAGTCTCAGAAAGAATACTAACCGAAAAAGAGGCAAGTCAACTATCAGATACTGAGTTCAAAGCAATGGTCATCAGGAAGCTCAGTGAGCTCTCTGAGCTCAAAGAGAACTACCAGAAACTACAAGGAAACTACAATGAACTCACTGCAAACTATATCAACATGAAAAAGGAAATAGAAAATAATCAACAAGAGCCAAGAGGAAATGAAGAATACAATTTCTGAATTGAAGAACACAGTAGAAGGAATGAAAAGCAGACTTGATGAAGCAGAGGATCGGATCAGCGAGCTGGAGGATAAAGTAGAAAAAAACACCCAGAAGAAGCAAGAAAAGGAAAAGAGGCTCAGAAAGAATGAAGAGGCAATAAGGGAAATGCAGGACAACATGAAACGTAACAATATCCGTATAATAGGAATACCAGAAGGAGAAGAAGAAGAGCAAGGGATAGAAAATCTGTTTGAAAAAGTAATGATGGAAAATTTCCCTAATCTGAGGAGAGAAAAAATCACCCAAATCCAGGAATCACAGAGAGTCCCAAGCAAGAGGAACCCAAAGAGACACACTGCAAGACACATCATAATTAAAATGGCAAATTTCCAAGACAAAGAGAGGATCTTAAAGGCAGCAAGGGAGAAAAAGGAAGTAACATACAAGGGAGCCCCAATAAGGCTAGCAACTGACTTCTCAATGGAAACGCTCCAAGCCAGAAGAGAATGGCAAAAAATATTCCAAGTACTGAGAACCAGAGGCCTCCAACCAAGACTACTTTACCCAGCAAGGCTCTCAATCAAGATAGAAGACCAAATAAAGAGTTTCCCAGACAAAAGAAGTCTAAAAGAATACAGCTTCACCAAACCAGTTCTGCAAGAGATGCTAAAGGGACTGCTTTCAGGAAAGGAAGGAAAAGAGAAAGACAGAGGAACACAGGTAGGAAATAATGGCAATGAATAACTACCTATCGATAATAACCTTAAACGTAAATGGATTAAATGCTCCAATCAAAAGACATAGAACAGCTGAATGGATAAGAAAACATGACCCACACATATGCTGCCTACAAGAAACTCATCTCAGGACAAAAGACTTACACAGACTGAAAGTGAAGGGCTGGAAACAAATTTTCCAAGCAAACGGACAGGAAACAAAAAGCAGGGGTAGCAATACTCATATCAGACAAAATAGACTTCCAAAGAAGGGCCATAAAGAGAGACCCAGAAGGTCACTTCATAATACTCAAAGGAAGAATCCACCAAGAAGACATAAACATTATAAATATATATGCACCCAACATAGGAGCACCCAAATACATAAAGAAAATCTTGGAGGATTTCAAGAAAGATATTGACAGCAACACAATTATAGTAGGGGATTTTAACACCCCACTATCAAAAATGGACAGGTCTTCCAAACAAAAGATTAACAAAGATATTGTGTCACTTAACAATACCCTAGAGGAAATGGACTTAACTGATATATACAGAGCTTTTCATCCCAAAGAAGCAAAATACACATTCTTTTCAAGTGTCCATGGAACTTTTTCAAAGATAGACCACATGATAGGACACAAAGCAAGCCTCAACAAATTCAAGAAAATTGAAATCATATCAAGCATCTTCTCTGACCACAAGGGTCTGAAACTAGAAACCAACCCCAAGGGTAAAAACCCAAAACACTCAAAATCATGGAGACTGAATAGCATGCTATTAAACAATGAATGGGTCAAGAACGAGATTAGGGAAGAAATCAAAAACTTCCTGGAAACGAATGAAAACGAACTCACAACAACCCAAAACCTATGGGACACAGCAAAGGCAGTCCTGAGAGGGAAGTTCATAGCAATACAGGCCTACCTTAAGAAGTTAGAAACAGTTCAAACAAACAACCTAACCCTATGCCTACAAGAACTGGAGGAACAACAACAAAGACAGCCCAGAGCAAGCAGAAGGAAGGAAATAACCAAGATCAGAGCAGAACTAAATGACATAGAGACTAAAAGCACAATTGTAAGGATCAATGGATCCAGGAGCTGGTTCTTTGAAAAGATAAACAAAATCCACAAGCCTTTAAGTAAGCTCATCAAGAAGAAAAGAGAGAGGATCCAAATAAACAGAATTAGAAATGAAAGTGGAGAGATTACAACTGATACCACAGAAATACAAAGGATCGTAAGAAATTACTATGAAGACCTGTATGCTAAGAAATTTGAAAACCTAGATGAAATGGACACATTTCTACAAAAATATAATCTTCCAAAACTGACTGAAGAAGAAGCAGAAAACCTGAACAGACCAATATCAGCAAAGGAAATTGAAGCAGTCATCAAAAAACTCCCATCACACAAAAGCCCTGGACCAGATGGCTTCACAGGAGATTTCTACAAAGCATTTAAGGAAGAACTAACCCCTATCCTTCACAGACTATTCGAAAAAATCCAAACTGATGGAAGACTCCCAAACTCTTTTTATGAAGCCAACATCATCCTAATCCCAAAACCAGATAAAGACACAACGAAGAAAGAAAACTTCAGGCCAATATCGCTGATGAACATAGACGCTAAAATTCTCAACAAAATATTAGCAAACCGCATCCAGCAATATATTAAAAAGATCATCCACCATGACCAAGTGGGATTCATCCCAGGGATGCAAGGATGGTACAATATTCGCAAATCAATAAACATAATACATCACATCAACAACAGCAAAGACAAAAATCACATGATCATATCAATAGATGCGGAAAAAGCCTTCGATAAGATACAGCATCCATTTCTGACAAAAACACTCAGCAAAGTGGGAATAAAGGGAGCAGTCCTCAACATAATTAAGGCCATATATGAGAGACCTACAGCCAACATCACACTCAATGGACAAAAACTTAAAGCTTTCCCACTAAGATCAGGAACTAGACAAGGATGCCCTCTCTCACCACTCCTATTCAACATAGTATTGGAAGTCCTAGCCACAGCAATCAGACAAGAAAAAGCAATAAAAGGCATCCAAATTGGAAAGGAGGAAATGAAACTGTCACTGTTTGCAGACGACATGATAGTGTACATGGAAAACCCTATAGACTCCACTCAAAAACTACTCGACCTAATAAATGAATTTGGCAAAACAGCTGGATACAGAGTCAATACCCAGAAATCAAAGGCATTCCTGTACACCAGCAACGAAACTGCAGAAACAGAAATCAGGAAAAAAATCCCATTCGATATAGCAACAAGAAAAATAAAGTACCTAGGAATAAACCTAACCAAGGAGGTAAAAGACCTGTACTCAGAAAACTACACAACTGAAGAAAGAAATTAAGGAAGATACAAACAAATGGAAGCATGTACCATGCTCATGGATTGGAAGAATTAACATCATCAAAATGGCCATACTACCCAAAGCAATTTATAGATTCAATGCAATCCCTATTAGAGTACCCATGACATATTTCACAGACATAGAACAAACATTGCAGAAATTCATATGGAACCATAAACGACCTCGAATAGCAGCAGCAATTTTGAGAAAGACGAACAAAGCAGGAGGGATCACAATACCTGATATCAAACTGTATTACAAGGCCACTGTAATCAAAACAGCCTGGTACTGGCATAAAAACAGGCACGTAGACCAATGGAACAGAATAGAGAGCCCAGAAATAAACTCAAACCTATACGATCAATTAATATTTGACAAAGGAGGCAGGAGCATAAAATGGAGCAAAAACAGTCTCTTCAACAGATGGTGTTGGGAGATCTGGACAGCTACGTGCAAAAAAATGAAACTCGATCACCAACTTACGCCATACACGAAAATAAACTCAAGATGGATAAAAGACTTAAATATAAGTTGTAACACCATTAAAGTCCTTGAGGAAAACATTGGCAGGAAAATCTCAGACATTCCACGCAGCAACATCCTCACAGACACATCCCCTAAAGCAAGGGACATAAAGGAAAGAATAAACAAATGGGACCTCATCAAAATAAAAAGCTTCTGCAGGACTAAAGAAAACAGCACCAAATTACAAAGAGAACCAACAGTATGGGAAAACATATTTGCCAATGATACCTCAGACAAGGGCCTGATCTCCAAAATATATAAAGAACTCACATGACTCCACTCCAGGAAGACAAACAACCCAATTAAAAAATGGGCAAAGGACTGGAACAGACACTTCTCCAAGGAAGACATACAGAGGGCCCAGAGACATATGAAAAGATGCTCAGCATCACTAGCCATCAGAGAGATGCAAATTAAAACCACAATGAGGTATCATCTCACACCAGTCAGAATGGCCAACATAAACAAATCCACAAACAAATGTTGGAGAGGATGTGGAGAAAAGGGAACCCTCGTGCACTGTTGGTGGGAATGCAGACTGGTGAGGCCACTGTGGAAAACAGTATGGAATTTCCTCAGAAAACTAAAAATGGAACTGCCCTTTGACCCAGTAATTCCGCTGCTGGGATTATACCCTAAGAACCCTGAAACACCAATCCAAAAGAAGCTGTGCACCCCAATGTTCATAGCAGCACAATTTACAATAGCCAAGTACTGGAAGCAACCGAAGTGCCCATCAGCAAACGAGTGGATCCAAAAACTATGGTATATTTACACAATGGAATTCTACGCAGCAGAGACAAAGAAGGAGCTTATACCCTTTGCAACAGCATGGATGAAACTGGAGAGCATTATGCTAAGTGAAATAAGCCAGGAAGTGAGGGACAAATACCATATGATCTCACCTTTAACTGGAACATAAGCAATAGAAGGAAAAAGCAAACAAAATATAACCAGAGTCATTGAAGTTAAGAACAATCTAACAATAGCCGGGGCGGGGCGGGGGGGGCGGGGCGGGGACAGTGGGTAGAGGGGATTACAGGAACTACTATAAAGGACACATGGACAAAACCAAGGGGGAGGGTGGAGAGGGGGGAGGGAGGTGGGTTCAGCTGGGGTGGGGTGGAGGGATGGGGAGAAAAGGCATACAACTGTAATTGAATAACAATAAAAAAATCAATTAAAATCAGAGAATTTGGAAGGAGAGTAAAGAAGAGAAACATAGAGCAAATGCAATTCATAGAGAATGATCACAAAGTGGTATATTACTCCAGCTACATCAATAATCACATTAAATGTGAATGGTCTTCATATCCTAGTGTAAAAACAGAGACTGCCAGGGTGGACCAGAAAACAAGTCCCAAAGATAAGCTGTCTACAGAAAAGGTCATTTTAAATGTAAAGACAAAGATAGGTTAAAAAAATAAAGGGATAGAGAAACATAGACCATGATAATACTATTCAAAGAGAATCTAGAATGACTATACTAACCTCAGACAAGGCAGAATTCACAATGAATTATCAGGGATAAAGAGAAGCATTACATAAGGTAAGTGGGTCAATACTTCAAGAAGGCATAATGATTTTTAATGTGTATGTGCCTAACATCAGAACATCAAAATAAATGTTGCAAAAAATAACAACTTCAGGGAAAAAGACAAACCCACTCATAGTTGATGATTTGAATACCCATTTATCAGTAATTGGCTGATTCATTAAGCAGAATATCAGTAAGAATATAAATAAACTGAACAACATCATTAATCAACTTGATATAATTGACATTTATAGAATATTACGTCCAACAGCAGCAAAATGTATGTTAATCTCAAACTCACAGGGAACGTTCTCTCAGATAGACCGCATACTGGGCTTTCACACACCTTAACACATTTAAAACAACAGGAATCACACAAAGTATGCTGTCAGACCACAACAGAATTACAGTGGAATTTAATAACTGGAAAATAATTGGAAAATCACAAAATAAAAGTAATTAGAACAGAAACTTATAAAATTTAAATAAGAAATCAATAATCAAAATTAATGAAATTAAAAGCTGCTTCTTTGAAAAGATAAAAAGTTGATAAACCTCAATTTTTCATTTTCTGTATAATAAAAGACACAAATTACTAATATCAGAAATCAAAAAGGAACATTATTGCTTATTCTCTGAAATAAAAAAGAAATGCAAGAATACTAGGAAAGACCCCCAAAATAGCAGGAATTATCTTCTGGAGGGCAGGCCCCTTGTAGTACAGGCTTTTCCCTCTAGGTGAGTGTTCTAGGGACCCCTCTGTATCAGTGCACTAACTGGTATTGTTGTGAGAGGCTGCATTCAACTTCAGTGAAATTTTTTTGAAGATTCTTTCAACACATTTGCCCATTTCCTGATGGGTGATTTATATACAAGCACATGTGCCCACACTGTGAAGAGTGTTCAGCAGTTTTTGACCAAAAATGGCATGACCCCCATGTCCCACCCTCCCAATTCACCTAATCTCTCCCCCAGCGACGTTTTTGGTTTTGTTTCCTTGGATGAAAAAAGTCCTCACAGGGAAACATTTTGCCCATGTGGAAGAGGTGGAACAAAAACTGCAGAAGCACTTAAAAGTATCATAATTGACAAGTTCAAAAACTGTTTTGAGCAGTGGAAAAAATATTGCATCAAATGGGAAGTATTTTGCAGGTGACTGATTTAAACATGTAAGAATAAATACAAATGTTTTTATAAATAAATAATAAATTCCAAGTTTTGGGGGAGTCTCCCCTCACATTATGAAAAAATGTCTATGACCACAGATTTGATAATATAGATGAAGTGGACTAATTCTTTGAAAAACACAAACTACCAAAACTCATAGCAGGAGGAATAAACAATCTGAATTGGTCTATATCAATTAGCAAAATTGAATTCATAATTAACAACCTTTAGTAAAATAATGCACAAGGTTAACTAAGATGGTTTCATGAGTGAATTCTACCAAGCATTTAAGAAAAAACTGATACCAATTCTCTACGATCTCATTCAGAAAATAGAGCAAAGGAAATATTTCCTAACACTTTAAGACACCATCATTCCACTAATAGTAAACCAGATATACTGTACTCTACAAAAAGGAAAACTACAGACCGATATCTCTCATGACTATGGATGTACTAATCCTCAGTAAGATAGTATCAAAGCATCTCTAACAATCTATGAAAAGAATCTTACACTGTGACCAAGTGAGATTTATTCCAGATATGCAAGGCTGGTTCAACATTCAAAAATCAATTAATGTAATCCATCAACAGGTAAAAGATGAAAAATCATATGATCAATAATCAATAAATTCAAAAAAAACACTTGACAAAATCCAACATCCATTCATGATAAAAACTCTCAGCATATTAGGAATAGAGAGAGACCTCCTTAACTTATAAAGAACATCTCCCAAAAGCCTATAGCTACAACATACTCAATGACAAGAAAACAAATGCTTTCCTTCTATAATAGGGAACAAGGCAAATATCTCTCTCACCACTTTTACTTAGCATTGAACTGGAAGTTCTAGTGAATGTCATAAGACAGAAAAAGAAGTAAAAAGTATACATACTGGGAGAGAAGAAATAAAATTGTCTTTGTTTGTAGATAACATTGTTGTAGAAAATGAAGATTCAACAATAATGAGGAAAAACTCCTGCAACTAATAAGTGATAAAAGATTAAATCACAAAATCATTCTTCTATATAACATCAATGCACTTGGAAAATTAAAAACACAGTATTATTGAAATTAGCACTAAGAAATAAAGAAAGAGAGAGAGAAAGAGAGAGGAAACCATGGAAGGAAGGAAGGGAGGGAGGGAGGTGGCAAAGAAGGAGGAAAGGAAGAAAAAAAAGAAAGGAAGGAAGAAAGAAAAGGAAGAAAAAGAGAAATACCTAGATATAAATCTAACATCATATGTACAGAATTTGTATGAGGAAAATTACAAAACTCTAATGAAAAGAATCAAAGAAGTCTTAAATAAATGGAGGGATATTCCATGTTCATGGTTTAATTATTAATTATATATGAAAATGTGAATTCTATATGAAAATGTGTCTATATTGTTCATATTAAAATGTCAATTCTTCCCCTAATTTATAGATTTGAAACTTTATGTGGAAAGACCAAAGACCCAGACTTTGAAGCACAAGTATGCTATAAAGCATACTGAAGAAAAATAGAATAGGGAGACTGACATTACCTAACTTCAGGGCTTAGTGCCATGCTACAGTAATCGAGAGGATGATATTGGCAAAAGAATAGTCAGGTAGGTCAGCGGAACAGGGTAAAGAACCCAGAATAAATCCACAGGTATATAATCACATGATCTTTCACAAAGAAGCAAAGTTAATTCAGTGGAAAAGACTATTTTCCAAAAATGGTTCTGAAACAATTGGATGTCCATATGTCAAAAAAGAATCTCAACATATAACCTAACTTTTCACAAAAATTAACTCAAAATAGATCATAGACCTAAATGTAAAACTATAAAAGTACTAGAAGATAACATAAGAGGAATAATAGAGACAGTGGGCTTGGTGATGAATTTTCACATGTAACATCAAAAGCACTCTCCATGAATGAAAATATGATCAGTTGTACTTCATTAACATTAAAAGCTTCCTCTTTATGAAAGACATTGTTACAAGAATAAAAAGATAAACCACAAATTGGTAGAAAATATTTGCAAAACAGATAACTAACAAAGGGCTGTTATCCAAAATATACAAAGAATTCTTAAAACTTAGCAATAAGAAAATGAACAACCCGATTAAAAAATGAACAAAAAAAAAAGCCCTGAACAGACATCTCACTAAAGAAGATATGCGAATGGCAAAGAAGCATATAAAAGATGCTCTATATCATACATCAGGAAGGAACTGCAAATTCAAACAACAAAGACACCACTACACAACTATTAGAATAACCAAAATCCAAAACACTGACGGCACCAAATACTGGTGAAGATGTGGAGCTACAGGATCTCTCATTTATTGCTGGGGGTGACGCAAAATGGGAGGGTCACCTCGGAAAACAGTTTGGACATTTACTACAAAGCCAGACATAGGCTTATCATATGATCCAGCAATTGTACTCCTTGGTACTTACCCAGATGAGTTGAAAACTTAAGCACACTCAAAACTCTGTACACAAATGTTTACAGCAGCTGTATTTGTAATTTTCAAAACTTGGAAGCAGCCAACATGTCCTTCAATAGGAAATTGGGTAAACACACTACAGTGCATTATATCATCATACAATGCACTGTAGTGTGTTTACCCAATATTGTCCAGAAATAAAGGTATGAGCCAAAGCAACACAAAGATATGGAGGGATATTAAATACATTTTGCTAAATAACATAAGTCTGTGTGAAAAGAAAAGAACACATACTGTATCCTACTCTACAACATTCTGGAAAAGGCAAAACCATAGAGGTAATGAAAAGATCAGTAATTGCCAAGAATTCAAGGAGGAAGCAGAGGGAGAGTGTGGAGGAAATAAATAGGTGAAGTGTAGGGAATTGGGGCAGTAGAACTATTTTGGATTACAATCGTAAGGGTGAATAAATTACATTATGAATTCATCAAAACCCATAGGACTGTACAGCAAAAAGAGCGAGTCTTAACATAAAATTTAAACTTCAGCTCATGAAAATAAATTCATATTGCTTCATTAATTGGAATAAGTTGCCACACTAATGCAAGATGTTACTAATAGGAGAAACTGTGTGTTATGTCTGTGTGCGTGCACACGTGTGTGTTGGGGAGAATATATGGGGGTTCCCTGTGCTTGCTGCTTAATTTTGCTATAAATCTAGAACTCTTCAAGTGAGGAAATGTCACTCTATAAATGGAGAGAATTATACCAGAATCAACATAAACACTGAGATACTGACTTGGCAGACAACATAAAAGGTGAAATTTATCTCTGGAAGAAGGGCTATATATTTTTCTGCATGGAGAGAATAAAAACAGTCACTATACAAATTTACATAAATAGAATTTAAATTAAATGTGCTACATATTTACTTTATAGAACAGTTTATTTTCAGATCTTATTTAACACAGAGAAAAATTTGGTACATTACCATGCATTGTTTAATTTCACTACTGAGCTGAAATATAAATGCAGTGAGAATGAACATTAATCCATATGAAACACAGTACTCTCTCAAAGTAAATGGTATTTGTTTTTACTCAGTATTAGCTAAGAGTTCAATTTAATGTGGTTATGAAAGAGCATAATGTGCTTAGCAGATTTTTCTACCTACTCCAAGAGCCAGACTAAATTTCCCCCTAGAACTGAATTTGGGTATTAGGTAACAGGAAATGTGGCTGCTGATAACTGAGTTACTTTAAACCCTGAAGCAGTGACTGGGACATTTTGTCCATTAAGTTTACAGATGGCAAAGTAGATATGCCATTCACAGCTGCATGCAGAGGATATAACATCTCTGTCTATATTAATTCCATGGATCGCTTGACATGACTCATTCAACCTTTCTATTACATGAAAAAGAAGCTAACTGCCAACACTTAGGATGCTTTTAAAATAAATACATGCACCACCACCATTTATTCGTAAAAGCTTCAGAGGGAAATAGAAATACTCATTTCTTTCTACCAGGCAATTGGACCAACAGAGGGTACATTTTATGGTTTAATTTCTCTTCATAAACTTAGTAGGCAGTCAAAAATTAAATCTGAAGCAGTGCAAATAGGTCCAAAAATAGTGTACTTAATGGCATGTGTTCCTGATAAGAGGACTTTTTTTTTTCTGTCTTCAGTGGCAGTACAGTCAAAATACTAAAACTTATCACGGAAATTTAATTTCAGGAAAAGGCATTGGCTAGAATTATTCAGAATTCCCAGAAAAAAAAGCTTTATAAGAGTTTAATCATTTATTTTGTTTCAACTGTATGAACATGAGCCAACAATAAATCAGGAAATCTGCTCAACCATCTGTGTCTGACCTACAAGTTTCAATTGTGACAAGTCTGTGTGCCATGATGAACATCCAAGGTTATAGGACAAAGTCATGATGGGCATATTCAGTGAGGCAATGTGACCGGCGGTCCACCAGCTGCAGCCAAAATAAGACATCTAACCAGAATTAATGAGACAATTATCAATGAATAAGATAAAACAAATTGTGATGGCAGGTATATACAAAGAGCGTAAGCATGCAATTCAAGGCTTAAAGAAAGAGGCGTTTTATGAGCAAGAACTTAGAACAGCAAATTGAGAAGAACCTGGAGCATCCTAGGAGACCCTAATCCAACCATGGAGCAAGACCTGCAAACCCCTAGTCCAAAAATTGGGAGTTGAGTTTTTACATTTGAAGAGCTATATATTTTTTTAAAAATCCTAAACTGAAGCTTTACGTCATGCTAAAAGTCACTTTGTCGTTCTATGCAGATTAGATTGTTTTTCAAAGGTATTGGGGGTTTGGGATAGTAATGGGTAAAGGGGGCCAAACATAGGGTGACAGGAGATGATTTTACTCTGGGTACACAATGTAATAAACAAATGATGTGTCATAGATATAAATTCATCAATTTATGTAGACTGTTTCTGATGTCTGTTGCCACAAACAAACAAAAGAATCTTTGCTGACTTTCATTTTCAACATTTGACATATAGGAGCAAATCAAGGAAATATATAAATTTTAAATAGGCAGAGAGCTCACACTCTAATACACAGAGGGAAATACATGGTGAAATAACACAGGTTTGTAAACGGCAAATGTGTCCAAAGTAGTCAGAGCATTCTGCTTTCATAATGTAGGAAAGAAATGAAATGTGCCAACAAAAATAGCACTGAGAATGCCTGATGGGCAGAAGCACTGGCATTAATAAAAGCTTTCTGGTGTCCATTAAGCATATACCAATTAGATTTATGGGATTGAAGAGCTGAAAGGGGGTATAAAGATTATCTCACCAGTCATGCTCAACCTCCATGAGACTAATGACAGTAACACATAGTTTCCAAAAAATGTTTTCCTGTCCAAGAAACCATGCCACCTGGAATTCACATCCTTGTATGGTCCCCTCACACAAATTGGTTGTGGATCTCTAGTACCAGCTGCTTCAGCTGATGCCTCATGGATCAGACACACCACCCAGTCGAGCCCTTCCTGAATAACTGATCCACAAAACCACGACCAACATAAAATTGTTATTTTAAGCTCGTATACTTTGGGGAGGTTTGTTTTGCAGCAATAAATAACCAAATCAATGACCTTTCTAAGTTCAAGATATATCTTTCAGTGTATTATAATTTAATAGCCATTCATTTAAAAATGATTATAAATGATAAGAGGCTACTATTAATTTGTTAATGCTTTTTAAAAATTTTAGTAATAATAATTATGACAATTGTAATAAAATAATAATTATGACAACTTTTATTTAATGTTGCATATTGACAAAGTGATTTTTCCAGAGCTTTTCTGAATTATGCTATTTAATAGTCATAAAACAATGATGAAAAGGGTATTGTTATTATCTCCATTGTACAGATGAGCACATTGAGGCACAAAAAGATTGAATAGCTTTTTTCATTGCTACCTCGCTAATAACTAATTATTGCATATTTCATTCATTAAAATTGTAAATATGTATGTTTGATACATTGTAGTTCATAAGCATACAAGCATACCATTTATTTACACTGCTTAATGCATTGATAAATTCATAGTCATGCATGATAGCTCCAGGGTATCTGAGAAATTTGTGGGCCACAGTTTGAGATCCATTGATCTATAAAGCAATATTCAACCTTTTTCATCTCGTGGCACACAGAAACTGGTTACTAAAATTCTGTGGCACAACAAAAATATATTTTTTCCTGATCTGACAAAAAATAGGTATAACTTTGATTGATTTACAAAAAGATAATAATAGTAATTACCTATCCTCTTTAAATGTTTTATTGTTTACACTATTACAGTTGTCCCAATTTATCCCCTTCGTCCCCTCCACCCAGCCCACCCACCATGTCCATAGTCACTCCCCACTCCATTGTCCATGTCTATGGGTCCTTCTTATATGTTCTTTGACTAATCTCTTCACCTTCTATCAATTAGTTCCCACCTCCCCACTCCTCTCTTACACTGTCAGTCTATCCCCTGATTCTATACCTCTGGTTCTATTTTGCTCATTAGTTTATTTTGTTCATTAGACTCCACTTATGAATGAGATAATATGTATTTGTCTTTCAACAACTGGCTTACTTCACTTAGCATAATAGTCTCCAATTCCATCCATGCTGTCACAAAAGGTAGGAATTTCTTCTTTTTTCTGTTGCATAATATTCCATTACATAAATGTACCACAGGTTTTTTTAGCTTCTCATCCACTGACAGGCACTAAGGCTGTTTCCAGATCTTGGCTATTGTAAATTGCACTGTTATGAACATGGGGGTGCATAAATTATTTTGAATTGGTCTTTCAGGATTCTTAGGGTATATTCCCAGCAGTGGAGTCACTGAGCCAAAGGGCAGTTTCATTTTTCATTTTCTGAGGAAATTCCATACTGTTTTCCACAGTGGCTGCACCAGTCTGCATTCCCACCAACAGTGTACTAGGGTCCCCTTTTCTCTGCATCCTCACCAATACTTGTTTGTTGACTTGTTGATGAGAGACATTTTGGTACGTGTGAGGTGTTATCACATTGTAGTTACCTACTACTTTTGCTCTAAAGTGATTTTTAAGGAAAAAAACATGTGCCTATATTTGTATGTAAGGATTTCTGGCACCAAGAATTAACCAACCAGATCCAACCCTTTTAAACAATGTGACCAGTCAGACACAACTCTATTAAGTGACCTATATATTTCTGGTTCAAGACAGGGCATTCACTCCAGACAGCTATTGTTGTGTTGGTTGTTGTCATTTTTTTTTTGACAGTTTAAGGGAAAAGAGGTCAGTGTCCCAGACCATAACTAGCCTTTGGATCTTTGATTCTTTGTGCCTATCAGGAATATACTCTGACTTAAGTTCCTATTTAAGTTAAAATCCTCAAAATACTCTCATTTTGACTTTTGTGTTTTTTAGAAAGTTTACATTTTTATGATTATAAGTTATGGTTTTTTATTATTCCAAGTACTGTAAAAGCCTTAAAAAATAACATCACACATTTTTAAATATGCACCTTTATCCAGATTGGCTTTATCACAAATCAGTTTTTTACTGTGCAAAACTAACTTTAAAAAAATGAAAATAAACAGGAAACTATTTCTATCTTGGTTTCTTATCTACTTATACTGTCTACTGTATTTTGCTGCATCAGCCTTGTTCTGTACACTGTGGGAGTTATCCGTGGCCAAGTAACACAACTCTCTTCTATTTTTTCATTGCTTTAACTCTTATTTACACTCCAAGGGTAATCAATGCAAACACCTTGCCAAAGTTCGTTTCTTGTGCGTGCTACTGCTAAACATCATTCAGTCATCTGAGTGGAAAATTTTGTTGGAGTTCATCTTAGGTGAACTTGAATATGCCCATTTTTTCTTTAAGAGAGGAATGAAGAGTTCAAAACAAGTCATAAAACTGTAAAAGCAATTTCAAGAGTCCATTCTGATTGTTCCCACTGTGAAATAAAAAGAAGCATCAGGGTTTCAGAAACATTCCTGTACTCAAGGATATATCAGTAACTATTTATTGAATATTCCTGCAGAAAACATTTTGTAGACTGGGGAGAACTTTGCAGTGGTTCGACGAGTTATTTACAGAGTTCTCAGAGCAAAGTGTTGTTATTCATGCAGAATATGAGTTGCCTAATAGTAAATCCAAGAGTATCAAAAAGGAATTTACGACAGAACTCTCCTATTAATTTATTGCCAGCATTACAGCCATTGGGTCCATACAATCAAGAAACTGTAGCACTGAAAGACCTTAGAGAAATACTAAAGCCCCCTCATTTCATCCAGAAGACAATATAAACTCAGACACAGGAAAGTCAGTTTCTGTGACTTTAAGTGTTTGGCAGTCGGGTTAGACACCAGACCTCTTAACCACTACAGTGGGCTTATGTGTTTATGCCTAGTACACCATTGCAAAGAGCAGTGCTAACTAATTAATGATAGGAGATAATAAAAACAAACAAAGGAACATAACTAATTCTTGGATCCTTGGGGTTACACAAAGAACTTAAAAGTAGAAATAAATTCTGAGTAATAGGTAGGTCCCTAAGCAATATAACATGAGAGATTGTGTGTTCTGATTAACTATACTAGCTCTTTCTGTGGTTTGGTAAAGGACAATGCTTTCAAAGAATTCTAGGGACACTAATCATGACAGTTGTAATGATTAATCTTTATTCAATGTTAAGTTTTCTTCTGTGAAATAATAAAACACCCTACTCTGTTTATTCATCAGACTTCTGTGAGGGCAACATAAAATAACTTTCCTGAAATACAAAGAAAATAATTCATTTGTATTTATTTCTCATCACAAATGATGTAAATTATCAGCCTGCGAGATAAACCCAAAAGGAGTTTACTTAGAAAGCTAAAGAGAGCTACTGTTCTTCAGCCTCTGTTATATGGTAGGACCCACATTAACTATTTTCCATGAATTGTATGTAATTCTCATGTCATCTCTGTGGTTTAGCTATTGTTTATTTTCCTCAATGATGAATGAGGAAATTCAATACCAAAGAGATTAGAAACTTGCCTAGTGTTAAATGACTAGAAAGTGTGAACTTAAGTCTGACTTTGAATTCCAGGCCTTTTCCCATGATGGCAAGCAACATCAACAAATCTCAAGCTAAGTACAAGGGGGGACCCCAAAAACCCAGAACTATCTTCTGGAGGGTAGGCACCTTGTAGTACAGGCTAACCCTGCTAGGTGAGTGTTCTAGGAACCCATCTCTATCAGTGTACCAACTGGCATTGTTGTGAGAGGCTGCATTCAGCTTCAGTGAGTTTAAAAAAAAAAAGTGGCATGACCCCTGTGCCCCACCCTCCCTATTCACCTGATCTCATCTTGAGCAACCTTTTTTGTTTCCACTGAAAAAAAAGTCCTCAGAGGGAAACATTTTGCTGATGTGGACGAGGAGAAACAAAAAATGGCAGAAGCACTAAAAGGCATCAAAATCAACGAGTTCAGAAACTTTTGAGCTGTGGAAAAAACATCTTGGTAGGTGTATTACATCAAATGGAGAGTATTTTGAAGGTGATTGGTTTTAAACATGTAAAACATATACACAATGTTTTATAAGTAAATTCTAGGGTTTTTGGGTTCCCCCTCACAGTTAGCCTTATTGACTACTTAGCAGTCAGTCTGCCCTCACATGTCTGTCTTTGAGAAGTCTCCAGATTCAGCTGAAAGTAATTGTTGTGTGAGTACCGAGCCTTTGTAATGAAAAAAGTAAAACACGATGAGAATTAAAGGTGTAAATAACTAAATTGAGTTGAGCTATTATTTTAATTGATAATACAAATTGAGAGACTGAATTTTTAAAAGTATTTCTTATATCAAAATACCATGTTGTATATCTGAAATACATGCAGTTTTTGTCAGTATAACAAATAAAAATACTTTAAAATCTGTATTCTGTTTTGTTAGAGAATATATTACATGTAAAGATGTTAAAAGGTTGAAGGGAAAGAATGGGGAAAGCTATACCTTGTAAACACTATATACCCACAAGAATGTTGAAGCAAACTTTAAACTAAAAATATTAATAGGAGTAAAGATGGACATTTATAATTCTAAAAGGTCAATGAAGATGTCAACATTCTAAATGTATATACACCCAATAACATTGCCTCAAAATATATGGAACAATAATAATTTAAAAAAGAAAAAGTTTGAAGAAAAATCCATAATCTACCAAAAAAAGAAAAATCACTAAGTATTCTTTTATTACTTTTATTAAGTATTTTGAATTTAAGTAATTTACTTCAAAATAACAAGTCAAAAAATAACATATGGAAATTCAAAATAATTTTAACTGAATGAAAGTGAAAATTAAAATTTACTTTTTCTTAATTCTTGAAACAGATACTTAGACCATTGACTTTTAGCCTTCTCAGAATTTCTGAGACTTGCTTTACGTAGTGTTAATTTTGGTAACTATTAAATGTTCTCAAGAAGTTAAATAAGTAAATTATATCCAAAGAAATAAACAAAACATAATGACAAGAACAGAAATTTACAAAAAAGGAAACAATAGCATACTGAAGGAATTCAACAAAGTCAAAGTAATTTCTTTAAGACAAATCTAATAAAAGTCATAAAATCATGTCAAAACTGATCAAGAAAAAGAGAGAACACAAAATGTACCAATATCAACATGGAAAAGAATTATGTATATCTCTATATGCCTCATAGATACTAAAATTATAATTAGGTTATAAAAAATGATAGAAATTTAGAAAATTTTAAAAATTTCTAGGATACATGTCTCTCTGATAAACATGAAATAAAAATATTTTAGAATTTGCTATTGAAATACAAAGATTATTATGTGTAATGTTTATGTATGCATGGAATGTATAATATTAATAAATATGAATTTATAATGCATGCATTTAATATATTACATCCACAAAACATATATTACCATTAGTATATGTGATGTTTATGGATCCATATATACATAAATATTTACACAATAGATCCATATATACATAGGTATATTGTATATATAAATACATATTACATATGCTAACACACATATATTCATGTCTGTCCAGAAAGTGTTCAGCCATGTAAATATGAACAATAGAGACATTTGTTGAAGAAGACAGAAGGAACATTTTATATAGAACAATGATGCCTCAGTCCCCCTCCAAGTAGGCACCTTGGGACCTCACACAGTTCTCCAATCTTTGCTGATTGCAGCCCATACACATTCAGCATTCTCAGGTGTTCTGCTTGTTGCAAGCCTTCCTGAACATGGATCACTTTCCACAGATTCTCAACCATCTTTGAAGCATTTGTGCCACAATTTTATTTGCACTGCATTCGTTGCATCATCCCCAAAAGCTTTCCAAAGCATCCAAATAGTTTCCATGGAAAAATGTTCAAGTTTAATGCAAAACTTGATGCAGATTCATTGATCTACTCACTCAGTCATTTTGAATGAGATGGCCACATAGTACACATGCTCACTCAGTGGTGTCTACCACACCCACTGACTAGTACAGTGAATTCATCATTGTTCACACATGTGCATTCTGGTCCATCTTTCTTGGCTGCAAGGTTACATCGATGTTGTGCAAACTGTTTTTGTTGTATTAACAATGGCTGGACTTTTTCCTGACAGACCTCATATACAAATAATATTTTTATATATACTTGTATATGTCCATCACATATAGTATATGATATATATGTAATATGTAAAATACTTTCATATCTACTTCTATCTATACATGATATAATGTCAAAAACACTGAGATTTATTCCAGAAATGGAAATATGGTCTAGAAATAAATAAATAGATACACACATATACACATACGTATATACACACAAAATTCATATAATTCTCTAAAATTAACAAAATAATGGAGAAAAATCATGATCATCTGAATAGTTACAGAAAAATCATTTGATATAATTTAATACCCAATCATCATACAATTTCTTAGGAAAGAAGGAATATAAATAATTATTCTTAACATGGGTAAGTGTACCTACAAAAAAACTATGATACACATCACACTTAACCATTAAATAGTGAATGTTTTTTCAGAGATCAATGTAGTTAGGAGGTCCACATATATTCCATATTGTAGTGGAGTTTGTAAGTAGTTATAGTACACAAAGAAGATATAAAAATTATAATTATTTAAAATAAAAAATGAAACATGCACAAATGATATTCAGAGATGACATGATTGTATACACAGAAAAAATAAAATAATCTACAAGTAAACATTAAAATTAATAAACAAATTTGGAAATTTTGTTGGAAATAAATTAATAAATATAAATAAATTATAATACAAACAATACAGAATACAAACAAAAATGAAATTTCAAAATGTACTATTTATAACAGCATTAAAATCTCAAATACCTATGAATAAATTTAACAAAATATGTGTAAGATCTTTACATCAAAACTCTTGAAACAATTCTAAGTGACATTAAAGAAAGACTAAGCAAATAGAGAGGAGTATCATGTTTTGGATTAGAACAACTGGTATATTCCAATTGTCATAAACTCGTCAAATGATGCAGTGCTATCTCAATAAAAATCTGAACAGAACTTTTGATGAAATTTGACAAGCTTACTCTAAAATTTATATGAGGATACAAAAGATTTAGAATAGCCAAAACAAACTGAAAGAACAATGCTGTAGCTTTTACAAGATGTATGAAGCCAGATATCAAAAAATAAAAACTCATACAAATTAAGACTAATCTAGCATTAGCACATGGAGACCAATAAACATAGAGCACAGAAAAAATGTCCACACATGTGAATACTTGATTTATGACAAAGATGACTGACAAACTGCGAAGGTTACAATTTGTGGGGTTTTTTAATCAATAAATAACACTGGGTAAATTGACTATCCATATAAAAACCTTCTGTGTCTCCACTGAGTCCAAAAATAATTATTAGAAGAATTATTGATCTAAATATTAAAGCTAAAAAATAAAATGCCCACTTAATGTCACAGAAAAATGATAGCTATCATACAGGAATTATGGATATCATAGCAGAATGACCCTGAAGTAAGTAGAAATTTATTATGTAGAAAATAAAATTAGTAATTACAAAATAAAGTTTTTATAAAGTACATTAAAATTAAAATATTTTTATTAAACGCAAAATTTAAAAACTTGGCAAGTGACAGTTAAAGGAGTGATTTCCAATATATTTAAACAACAAAGCTCTTCTCCAAATATATAAGATTCATAAAATTAATAAGGAAATGATAACCAATAGAAATGTAGACATTAGTCTTTTCTTGAACATGTATTTTATAAATGAGAATATTCAAACAGTAAAAATCTAAAAAGTGCTAAATATCATTGGTCATCAAGGAAATGCAAATTAAAACTAAAGAAGATACCACTACACACTCTAGTCAAAACATATTTTTATTTTAAAATAAAGTTAACAAAAAAAGTGTTAGTGAGGATGGATGTGTTATAACTGGAATTTTCATCCACTGCTGTGGAGATAAATTGGTAAAAATGACTTTGGAAATTGTTTGGCTATATCTACTAAAGCTGAATATATACATGATTTATCACCCTCTAATTCCATTATTAGATATATACCCACAAGCAGTGTGTATTTTCTTCACAAAATACATGAACAAAATGTTCATAGCAGCACTAAACATAACTGTCCCAAATAGGAAGCAATCTAAATGTGAACCAACAGTAAAATGAAAAAAAAATTATGGTCTGTTCAAACATACTGTACAGAAATGAAAATAAACTATGCTATAAGCAACCACATGGATAAATTTCATAAAAACAATGTTGAACAGAAGAAGCCAGACACAAAGAGTATACACTGTTGTAATTGTACTCATAAAGTTTTCAAAACCTAATTGATAGTGTTACAAGTCAAGATACTGGTTACCTTTTGGGGAGGTAACCCATGGCAGCCCATCAAGCTCACAAGCCACAGGTGGACCTTTCTGGTGTTGCTTGTATTGTATTTCTAAAGATGTTGGTTACACAGGTATGTTTCCTTTGAAAAATTCATCAAGCTGTATACTTAAGACCTGTACACACACACACATCATACATTAATAAAAACTAGTATTAAATATAGAAAAATCAGGGAATGTCCCTATGTGATTTGTGTTAAAAAGAACCAAATTCAGTCTACCTATTCATGTATAGAACTAGTCTATTACGATTTTGAACTTTTAACACACATGTTGAAAATTCTGGTTTACCTTAAGAATTGAAATTGAATCCATGATGAAGACATAAACATTATAACCATATATGCACCCATCATAGGAGCATCCAAATATATAAGGAAAATCTTGGAGGACTTAAAGGAAGATATGAACAGCAACACACTTACACTAGGGGATTTTAACACCCCACTGTCAAAAATGGACAGATCTTCCAAACAAAATATCAACAAGGATATTGCAGCATTGAACAATGCCCTAGATCAAATGGACTTAACTGATACATATAGAACTTTCATCTGAAACAAGAAAAATACACATTCTTTTAAAATGCACATGGAATATTTCCAAAGATGGACTACATGATAGGACAAACAAGCCTCAACAAATTCAAGAAAATTGAAATTGTATCAAGAATTTTCTCAGACCACAGGGACCTGAAACCAGAAACACCTCAAGGAAAAAACTCAAAAACACTCACATTCATGGTGATTGAATAGCATGCTATTAAACAATGAATGGGTTAAGAATAAGATCAAGGAAGAAATCAAAAAGTTTCTGGAAACAAATGAAAATGAACTCACAACAGTCCAAAATGCATGTGACATAAAGAAGGCAGGCCTGAGAAGGAAGTTCATAGTGATACAGGCCTACGTAAAAAAGATAGAAATTTTTCAAATAAACAACCTAACCCTATATCTACAAGAATGGAGGAACAACAACAAACAAAGTCCAGAGTGAGTAGAAAGAAGGAAATAACCAAGATCAGAGCAGAATTAAATGACATAAAGACTAAAAGAACAATTCAAAGGATCAATAAATCCAGGAGCTGATGCTTGGAAAAGATAAACAAAATTGACAACCTTTAAGCAGACTCATCAAGAAAAAAAGAGAAAGGACCCAAATAAACACAATTAGAAATGAAAGCAGAGAGATTACAACTGATACCACAGGAATATAAAGGATTGTAAGAAATTATTACAAACAACTATATGCCAAGAAATTTGAAAACCTGGGTGAGATGGACAAATTTCTAAAAAAATATAATCTTCCAAAACTGAACGAAGAAGGAAAGAAAGCCTGAGCAGACCGATAACACCTGGCGAAATCGAAGCAGTAATCAAAAAATTCCCATCACACAAAAGCCCTGGACTGGATGGTTTCATAGGGGAATTTTACAAAACATTAAAGGAAGAGCTAACTCTTATCCTTCACAGACTATTCCAAAAAATCCAAGAAGAGGGAAGACTCCCAAACTCTTTTTTATGAAGCCAGCATCATCCTAATCCCAAAACCAGATAAAGACACAACAAAGAAAACTTCAGGCCAATATCGCTGATGAACATAGATGCTAAAATTCTCAACAAAGTATTGGCAAAGGGCATCCAGCAATATGTTAAAAAGATCATACACCATGATCAAGTGGGATTCATTCCAGGGATGCAAGGATGATGCAATATTTGCAAATCAATAAACATAATACATCACATGAACAAAAGGAAAGACAAAAATCACATGATCATATCAACAGATGAGGAAAAAGCATTTGATAAGGTACAGCACCCATTTATGATAAAAACACTCAGCAAAGTAGGAGTAGAGAGAGTATACCTCAACATGATAAAAGTCACATATGAGGAACCTACAGGCAACATCATACTCAATGGACAAAAAATGAAAGCTTTCCTACTAAGATCAGGAACAAGACAAGGATGCCCATTCTCACCACTTCTATTCAGCACAGTATTGGAAGTCCTAGTCATGGTGATCAGACAAGAAAAAGAAATAAAAGGCATCCAAATTGGAAAGGAGGAAGCAAAACTATCTTTGTTTGCAGATGACATGATAGTTTACATAGAAAATACTAGAGAATCCATAAAAATACTAGTTGACCTAATAGGTGAATTTGACACAACAGAGGGATACAAAGTCAATATTCAGAAATCAAAGGCATTTTTGTACATCAACAATGAAATATCAAAAACAGAAATCAGGAAAATAATCCCATTTGATATAGCAACAAGAAAAATAAAGTACCTAGGAATAAACCTAACCAAGAAGGTAAAAGACCTATACTCAGACAACTACACAACACTGAATAAGGAAATTAAGAAAGATACAAACGAATGGAAGCATGTACCATGTTCATGGCTTGGAAGAATTAATATCATCAAAATGTCTATACTACCCTATTGAAATACAAATGACCCATTTAGGGCACATGCCTGGGTTGCAGGCCAGGCCCCCAGTTGGGGGCATGAGAGAAGCAACTGACTGACGTATCTCTCCCTCTCTTTCTCCCTCCTTTCCCCTCTCTCTAAACAGTAAATAAATAAAATCTTTACCAAAAAAGTTGTGTTTAAAAAATACAAATGACATATTTTACAGATATAGAACAAACATTTCAAAAATTTACATGGAACTATAAATAACCCCAAATAGCAGAAGCAATTTTGAGAGAAGAGCAAAGTAGGAGGGATCACCATACCTGATATCAAACTATATTACAAGGCCACAGTAATCAAAACAGTCTGGTACTGGCATAAGAACAGACCATAGATCAATGAAACAGAATAGAGAGGCCAGAAATAAACCCAAGTCTCTATGGTCAATTAATATTTGATGAAGGGGACAGAAGCATTAAATTGAGTTGAAATAGCCTCTTCAACAAATAGTGTCAGGAGATCTAGACAGCTACATGCAAAAAAAAAAAATGAAACTTGATCGCCAACCTACACCATACACAAAAATAAATTCAAGATGGATAAAAGATTTAAATATAAGTTGCGACAACTTAAAAGTCCTAAAGGAGAACATAGGGAGGAAAATCTCAGCTATTCCACCCAGCAATATTTTCACCAATATGTCCCCTAGAGCAAGGGACATAAAGGAAAGAATAAATAAATGGGACTTCATCAAAATAAAAAGCTTCTGCATGGCTAAAGAAAACATCAACAAAATGAAAAGGGAACCAACCATATGGGAAAATATATTTGCCAATGATACCTCGGACAAGGGTTTGATTTCCAAAATATATAAAGAACTCATATGACTCCACTCCAGGAAGACAAACAACCCAATTAAAAAATGGGCAAAGGACCTGAACAGACACTTCTGCAAGGAGGACATACAGAAGGCTTAGAGACATATGAAAGGATGCTCAGCATCACTAGCCATCAGAGAGATGCAAATTAAAAGCACAATGAGATATCACTGCACACCAGTGAGAATGGTCATCATAAACAAATCAACAAACAACAAATGCTGATAAGGTTGTAGAGAAAAAGGGAACCCTAGTACACTGTTGGTGGGAATGCAGACTGGTGCAGCAACTATGGAAAACAGTGTGGGATTTCCTCAGAAAACTAATGGGATTTCCTCAGAAAACTAAAAATGGAACTGCCTTTTGACACAACAATTCTACTGCTGGGATTATACCCTAACAATCTTGAAATACCAATTCAAAAGAACCTACGCACCCCAATGTTCATAGCAGCACAATTTACAACAGGGGTGTCAAACTCATTTTCACTGCGGGCCATATCAGCCTCATGGTTGCCTTCAAAGGGCCAAATGTAATTTTAGGACTGTATAAATGTAACTGCTCCTTAACAGTTAAGCGAGGGCTTGGCACTGCCGCCGGGTGGAAACAAGTTGCCAGGCCAGATAAAACAAGGTAGAGGGCCAGATTCGGCCCACAGGCCTTGTGTTTGCCACCTGTGATTTACAATAGCCAAGTGTTACAAGTAACCTAAGTACTCATCAGTAAATGAGTGGGTCAAAAAATTGTTGTACATTTACACAATGGAATACTACACAGCAGAGAGAAAGAAGGAGCTCCTACGCTTTGCCACACCATGAATGGAACTGCAGAGCTTTATGCTAAGTGAAATAAGCCAGGCAGTGAAAGACAAATACCATATGATCTCACCTATAAGTGAAACCCTATCACCAAGATAAACAAGCAAGCAAAATATAACTAGAGACACTGAAATTAAGAACAAACTGACAGTAACCAGAGGGTAGGTGGGAGGGGGTAATGGGGGGAAAAGGGGAAAGGGTCATAAGGAACATGTATAAAGGACACATGGACAAAACCAAAGGGTGATAGGATCGAGGGTGGCAGTTGGGCATGGCTGGGGTGGGAGAGAGTGGTGGGGAGACAACTTGAACAACAATAAAAAAAAAAAAGAAAGAATGATGGATATGGATATGGGATAACAATGAGCAGCATCTACAATATTTCATCCATATCTTCTTACTTTTCCAAATCAATAGGAATTGCTGACAGTTTCCCTCAATACCTGATATCAGGGTGCAAATCTATTTTTCATAAAGTTCAAAGAGCAACTTAAATATGGAATAATTTGATTATATTTTCTATGGAAAATCTGACTCAGACCCTTTTTCAGATATAATTTTTTGGAGAGTGGTATATTTTAAATGCTAATGATAGCATTGTAGCAATTTTTGCTGTATGTGACATTTCAGAGGAAACTTTTTTTTTCAAGTAAACATTAATGGATCATTTACATCCACAGCAATGAAAGCATTGCATTTCATTTAAGCCAGTTTTTTCCAGCCTATCAGAAATTGCTATTTTAAATTAAGGTTTAAGTTTAATAAAATCTAAGGCATTTTTGGTAAAATATATGCTGAGTTGGTGAAAGATTAGTTAATAATTCAAGAGTATATTAAAATTTTTCTACCTCTGCTAAAATAGTTATATTTAGTAATATAAAAAAAAGTATTTGTGTTTTATGTTTTCAGGGAATAAGCTAGGATCACTATTTGTGTGTAATTTGCATACCCGTATGATACCCTAGGGACACTATATTAAAGTTTTGAGGATTTATAAAGGTAATCAATGATTTCTTTAATAAAGCTTGGGTTATGTAAAGGGAAAGAGAAGCCAAGAAGTTCTGTGAGACCAAATGGTCCTCTCGGAACTAAAAGATAGAAGTACCCATGTTTTGGAAAAGGTATAATTTCAAGCTTCATAAATGCATTTTCCAATAAAATAATAAACTTCCCTTAGTTCAGGCAGGACTTCTTGAAAAATAATTGTTTTTAAAACAAAGACACCCATCATCTGAGTTAGAAAATTTTCCCACAGAGTTAAGATGCCCACAGCAGGTCCTCAGCCCTCCTGTCTGCTCTGGTCCCAATTCCAGATTTGTGTTCTTGTCCCTCTCAGGCCAAGACTTGTCCTGAAGCTCACCTAATTGGACAGGGTTCTAATACCACATTGGCCCCAGTTGCTAAAATCCTGCTTAAAATCTGACAGATTTCCTAGTAGCCTTGATGCTGCCAACCACCTAAGTTGGAGAATTGGGAACATTCTTTCTAAATGAGCATCAGTGTTGCTTGGCAAAGGGACAGTGAGCTTGCAGGAGCCTAGCCCACTTCACACCAGGTTCAGAACAATCAGACTATTTCCAAACCGAAACGACAGGTTGGATAGCAACTCTGACATATCTTCTCTCATGGCACCCTCTTCTTTCCTTCAGATATAATGGAAAGTTAGATTCTGTATTTACTGCATCCCTCTCTCAGGGACTTGTGCCCCTGTGCTGTGGATGTGGGGTTTCTCATCTGCCTTTGGACCAGCTCCAGCTTCACGGGCTGTAACTGAGGCAGTCACACGTGGCCCAGCTCTCAGGAGGCCCCCCATATAGTTCAGTGTTCTGCTGCCAATATATTGAATTTTTAAATAATTTTGTCTATCAGAAAGCATTGTGGACACATGAAGCAGGCTTGAGGACATCACAGACAGTGCCAAGCACCAAGCAATTGGCGTGGCTGGCCAGCACATATGCACATGCCTAGCAGCGGTCTGGGGGAACTGGAGTCTCAGATTGATGGCAGTGGCCAGGGGCCACAGCAGCAGAAACAGCCCAGCAGCAGCAGCTGTGGATGGGAGGAGGGGTTCCACATGGGGGCAGCACTGGGACTCCCAGGGGGAGGCAGCCCTGGAGCCTATCCCCACAGCATCTGTACCAGTATTAATTCTCCAGACTGCACAGTGACAGGAACTGCAGATGCCTGGGCGCTAAACTTTGTCAGAAAATTATTGCAAAAGAAACACATGTATACAGACATCGCACATGTCAGTTACTCCAGGAGTAGATAACTCAGAGAGTTATTACAATTCTACAAAGAGTTTAGAATCTTTGGCTTTGAAACAGCCCCAACATTGCATAGCAAATATCTAGCATCTCAGAAATAAAAAGTCATTGTAATTGTTGCATTTGAAAGAAAGGAACACTATTCTATGAAGCTTTGATTGAACTAATTTTAACATGGAAGATAATTTTATAATTCATTTTTCTTCATAATTGAAGATACAACAATCGAATGCAAAACATGTGTTGTGCATTCTATACAAATCCAGAATCCACTTTTGATATCTTGTATAATAAGTTATAAGAAATGTCACGGGAAACTAAAATGCCATCGTATAAATTTATATCTAAAATTAAATTCATATTTACATAAAAGTGACTTGTATAAAGAGCTAAATCTCTTTAGAAAAATTGTTCTAAGAGAATCATTAGCTCTACATGTAGCAAAATGTATCTTTCAAAATAACATCAGAAATGACCCCAAAGTTCTCACAACCTTTAAAATAAGTTGCATCAACCTTGACTGGTGTGGCTCAGTTGGTTGGCTGTCATTCCGCAGAGCGAAAAGTCACTGGTTAGATTCCTAGACAGAGCACATGCTTGGGTTGCAGGTTCTGTCCCCTGCTGGGACTTGTGCGAGAGGCAATCGATAGATGTTTCTCTCTTACATCGATGTTTCTTTCCCTCTCTTACTCCCTCCCTTTCTCTCTCTCCTAAATTAAATGAATAAAACCTTTACTAAAAATAAAATAAAATAAGTTGCATCAGAAGAAAGAACCTTCTGAAATTAAAAATTATCAAAAATCATTTATAGGGTTGCATTTGACAAAAACACTGATATAATATTAAATTATATCATTTGAAAATAAAATTATATAAAGTATATATTTTGATGGCTGAATAAAAGAATTTGCAGAAAAGTAAGCCCAAAACATCTTATGGTAAATGTAGCTACCACATTATGTTTTATTCATGCATCATTATTACCCCATTATGTTATATATGTAGTAAAATAGATTTAAAGTAAAAGCATTATGTTTTAGCATCACTAATGGTACTTTTTCTGCTTTTTAAACAAGGGGCTCACATTTTCATTTTGCTCTGAATCCTGAAAATTATGTAGCCAACCTTGCTCTGAACATTACAATTTCAACACTTTCTCCACTTTCGCTCCTCCCCTTCGGAGCCCTCCACAGCCAGCCTATTGCTCTTCCCTCCTCATCCTTCACACTCAAGATTTACTTTTGCCTTCTTGCCTGCCAGCTCTTTGAGTCATAGCACGTTTTTCTGGTTATAAGGGCATTATTTGCAATCATTTTGAACACTTAGGATTTGCTAAATCCTTTGCATATAGCACCTAATTAATCATTACAATCACTGTGTAGGGCAGGTAGTTTAGCTTAATTTTATAGCCAGAGAAGGCTTAGAGTGGTTAAATGTGTTCTAATGTCACATAGTCAATGGAGTTGGAAACCTAGTAAAACGGCAGGAACGTCACATTCTAATTTCTCTGTTTCTTGTCTGAGGCATGAGCGAGTGGCTTGGTCATCTGGTTTTGCCAGGGTCCTTCTCTGCTTCCCTGAGTTCCATGTCCAAGGCTTCTATTGTCCCTTGAATACCTCTCATGCCTCTGATGCTCTCATCCCAACCCTGGAGATCCCATCCGACCCATCAGAAGTATTTCCCACTCCTTCCACAGAGTAATTGCCTCTTATTTGCCAAGATGCAGCTCAAGTATGTAGTTCCTTTATGAAATCTTGCCTGGCCTCCTCTCCCTCATCTAACAAAATTGACCACACTCTTGCTAGCCCCCAGGCTCACTACACATTTTTCTTTCACAGCCTGGACATTACTGGCATACTTAAATAGTGACACATTAGTCCACAGTGTAGGATGACTAGTCTTTCACCTATAACAACTGTACTTTAATGTTCCTTCAAATTCCCAATACTTAGCTTAGTCCAATCACTAAATAAATGATGCACAAATGATGAACCAATAATAAAAGAGAGAGATATTCATCCTTATGCTGACAAATTATTCCTAGTGCTTCAATTACTACTACTGTATCAGTTTAGTAGATATCATTTTTTAGTCCTATCCTGAGTGCTTTTTCTGTAACAGTCCATTTATATCCCACAACAACGCCATGCTCATGATCTTGTTCTTTTTTTCAATACAGGGGAAAACTGAGAGTTAGAGACATTAAGAACATTGTCCACTTTCAGATAGTTAGTGCGAGATAGAGCTGTAATTTGAACTCACATATTCCTAACTCCAAAGCCTGATGTCTTAAAAATGTTGTTTTCCTTGTACTATTCCTTTATTAAAGCACTTTCCCCATAAACACAGCCCTTTTATTTAAGTCACTGTTTAATTCTGCTTTTCTGTCTTAGGAAATTGAAGTATCTGTGTCTGCTTCCTACATCAGATTAATGATCACCTCCCCTGTCTGATACCTACCTCCCTTCCCTGGAACCAACCTTGCAATTTTTTCTTCCCTTTCGTCCTGTATAGACTGTCATGGGATCTTTGCACATAAGGAAAAGGGTGGGAGATCAGCATCCTCCTCAACAGATCCATTCAGGTTCTTCCCAACAGACCTCTGCCTGGCAGATTAAAGCCTGGCCTGGCATACTCAGGAACCTCAGAGTTCTCAGCTGTTTCACAGCCTCTGGGCTCTCCCTGGGTCTTCCCATAAATTGTGCATTCTCTTTCCCTGGAGTGTGTTCCATAGACACAAAATAGCTGAATCTTAGCCTGCTTAATTTAAATTTTGGATATATAATAGCTATGTTTCTGAAAATTTTAAATTAATTTTGGTTGAATAATAGATATAAAAAGAACAGAGAAGGAAAAATATAGAGAAAGTCCAGGATCTCTACTATGAGAATTTGAATTTGTAATTGAAATGACCTCTTTAGCTAGTTTCTCATAAAATGTTATTATATAGCATTTGATTTGAAGTCAATATTTGGTAATAAATCTCTTTTTTAATGCTGATTTGGTTAAGTACTGTATTTAAGGAAGCTCCTCAAAGGACGGATTATCTACAATTCTCTTACTGTTTATGAGATACTAATAAGGGGTAAATTTGCAATTAGGGCTGTATTTTATATGGATTTCAATACACAACTAATATTTATGTGTAGTGAGAGCAATTCCTCCTTTCGAATGGTAATTCTTTTATTTTCACTGAACAGCTGAGCCTCTGTAGTGCCCTCCATCATTTGTCAGATTTAACAACCCAGAGTAAATAGCTCTCTGAAAAGTAACTACAGGTCCATCTTGTTAATCCCAATTTGTCAAGTGTTGAAATGAAGAAAGTGCTAAGCCTTTAGGAAGGCCGTGATGAGATTTGTAATTTGTCTGAAACACTAGAGACCAAGCCTCAGGAGCAGATTTTCTAGCTTGCATCTCGTATACATGAAGTCTGTCCAGAAAGTATCCAGCCTCATACTATGAAACATAGAGACATTTATAGAAGATACAAGTCACATTACACAGGAGAATGACACCTCAGTTCACTTCAATGTAGGCACCTCACACAGTTCTCTCAGTCGCCATCGGCTGCCCCATCGTATTTTCCTGAATCTCATCCACAGTCTGAAATCTCTTCCTTTCAAAGGTGATTTTAGTTTGGGGAAAAGCAAGAAGTTATAGGACACCAAGTCTGGGCTGTAGGATGCTGGGCCACCTGGGTGATTTGATTTTCATGAAAAAACTCAACATGAGATGTGATGCATGAGCTGGTACGTTGTCATGATGAAGCTGCCAATCACCACTTGCCCACAGTTCCGGCCTTCTGAATCATCCAAATAGTTTCCATGGAGGAATGTTCAAGATTAATGCAGAATTTGATGCAGGTTTGTTGCTCTACTTGCTCAGTCATTTTGAATGTGATGGTCACACAGTACACATGCTCACTCAATGGCATCTACTGTTCCAACTGACTAGTACAGTGAAGTCATCATTGTTCACACATGCGCATTCCAGTCCACTCTCCTTATCTGGCAGGTTACATCCATGCTGTGCAAGCCGTTCTTGTTATATTAGCAATGGCTGGACTTTTTCCAGAGAGACCTCAAATATATGTGTTCCTATTGACATAAGAGTAAGAATTATGTTATATTTGTATGACACTATTAAACTCCCCAAATCTGCCTTTCTAATATTATTGCTCAATGAAGATACATTGAGAAAAATAGTTTTAAATTGGTCATGTCTCTCTTTTGAGGCATCAAAGACACAGAAAGCGTAAAATACATTACATTAAACCATAAGCTTAGTTTACAGCTGAGGTGAGATTAGTGTTCAAAAATGATTGGCAACACAATTCACTTTATACCAAATAGTGAAAGCAAGAATGATTGAGGATATAGTGACCATAAAAAATGTCTACATAATGCTGAGTAAGAGTTAGATAATAATTTTTAAAATTCAGTCAAGATTTGAATTTTTTTCATGTTCACAAGTGAGGAACTATTATTAGCAGGCTGACTTGACTCATATTTATTTTCTAGTTTCAGTTAAAATTATGTGTTGACTTGAATCAAGGACTTTGTTGGTTTAAAAGACTTCAACTTTCAGGTTAATAAGAAGACAACGTACTTTCCTAAGTATATGTGGATTGTATCTGTCAAAGTTTCCTAGTAGATGAACAAGTATCATCTTCTAATACCTTCATTTATTTCCCCAGCAAAGCCTAGGATATCACGTAAGGTTCAGCAGGTTATTTTTTAGAACCGAACTCTGAACTAAGGCGTTGGTAAGTTTCTATAGACATTAAGCCAAGGCCGCTTTCACTATCTAAGTTAGTATATACAATGCTGAGGGGATGGGAATTGAAAGTAGGGCAATATTGTGCAGAGAAACCAATATGATATTAAGTTGGACATAATACTGTTTGTAAAATACAGAAAACTGCTACTGAGTTAATAGCAAGTGAAGTTGCTATTTTGGGATCTGCTGCATTGACATATCATGTAAACAGGTTTCGTATCACTACTCAGTCCCTTCTCAAAGAGTCTCTAAAACCCAGGGGTTTAGGAACTGTTTCCTTCATTAAATCTTTTATTCAAAATCAAAAATTATTTTTGAGCCAGTTCCATAAGGAAATAGGGAGCACAAAAATGGAGACGGCAAATTTCATATACAAAAGGCATGTATAATCCATCAAAAAAAGAAAAACAAAAACAGAAAGCAAGAAGGTAGAACGACAAGGCAAAATGGGGAAAAAAAGAAAAATTACGGTGTTGCACATAATTGGGTAAGAGAGATGTCATCTGTTGGTCGATAGTGGTGGATTGAAAACAGGATATGAAAAGACCAGAATTGTTAAATAACTGATGTGATAAATGTGGAAAAGAATAATTGGATTAAATGTTTGTTTTAAAATTATGAAAGTACATTTAAAGTCAGATAGCCTAAATTTATAATTAGTAAACATAAGACTCTCCCCCAAAATATTCCAAATCCTAGGATTATATTGTATGGTATATTTGAAATTTGCTAAGGAATAAAATCTTAAATTCTCACCACATACACAAAGAAGTAACTATGTAAGAGGATAGATATGTTAATTAACTTGATTGTGATAATTATTTCACAGTATGTAAAAATATCTCAAAACCTCATGGTGAATACCCTAAAGATATGTAATTTTTATTTGTCAATTATACCTCAGTAACACTGGGAGGAAAAAAAAAGAAGCCCAGGAGTGGAAGTGAAAAAAAGCACTGAAAAAGCAGGCATGGAAGTAGGTCAAGGAACAAAAATTCTTGGGTGATATCAGGTAAGTGTTGAACTGAATAAACATGAGGTATGGATTGGGCTGGGGACTGAGTGAGCTCAGAGGAGATGTGATGACTTTGGGGAAAAATGGCATAGGCAAAGGACTGTGATTACATGAAGATGATAATGACTGTGATAGTGACAGAGTGGGGAAGTGGAAGATTAAAAAGTTATCACACCCCGGCTGGCGTGGCTCAGTGCATTGAGCGCTGGCCTGTGAACCAAAGGGTCACCGGTTCAATTCCCAGTCTACGGCACCTGCCTGCATTGCAGGCCAGGTCCCCAGTAGGGCACGCAAGAGGCAACCACACATTGATGTTTCTTTCCCTCTGCCTCCCTCCCATCCCCTGCCTAAAAATAAATGGATGAAATCTTAAAAAAAAAAGTTATCATTATTAAGGGTGTGCTTATCCCTCACGTTTCCCAGGAAAAGAGGTAACTCATTTCACAGAAGGAAAAACTGTCGTAGAAACACTTTTCATTCCTCTCTCAAAGGAGGGACATCACGTGATGGTCAAATCAGGAAAGAAGCCTGTGTGGGGTTCTACTTCAGTCTGTCTTCAGAAACAGGAACTCTTATTTTTCTGTGTGGAAGGCCTTCATCTCTCAGTGGGTAGATTTTAATTTATGAGGAAAAACAGCAGGAATCCCATGATGCTTGAGCCTAAGCTACAATCCCCAATTTAGCACCAACAATAACAAAGCTTCTTCTGACTGATATCTTTATCAATTTCTCACTCAGTTATGAACTTGGAAGGAAACAGGATGTAATCATTACCTCCCCACATTCCAAGAGCCGGGATGAAAAAAGCTTCTGTGATAGAGAAATTATGACCAGTGAATGGATGATCTGTGATAGAGAGAAGGGTCACTGCATGTGAGGAAGCCAATAATCTGAATAATAATATGTAGAAAACCTATTAACACGATGCTCAAGTCTCCTAGAGAGATTTCAGGAACCCGGCAAATGTAGAAATATGGAAGTGTATTTACTAGAAGTCTAGATGATGGATGAAAAGGGCCAATAAAACATGGCCGAGGGTGTGAAACAAGGGATACCATATACTTGCAGTGGAAGTATAAGCTGATACAGTATGGTCTGGTGTTGTCCAGTCAAACTAAAGCTGTGCATATCCTATGGCCCTGCAGTTCTGCTCCTAAGTATTTACCCTCAAAAAACACCTGCACATTGAGGAAAAATACATGTTCAAAAATGTTCATAAAAGTTTTGTTAGCAATAATTTTTAAAAATTGTCAAAAACTGCTATCCTAGATTATACTACTAAATTGTAACACAGTCGAATGTAAGTCAGCAATAAGTGACCAAACCGCCACTACACTTCACAACTTAGTTCTGAACTAAAGAAAAAAACACAAGAATACTCAGGGTATAGTTTTGTTTAAAAAGTTAAAAACAGGCACTATAAATCTGTATTATTTACCAAATCACCCTTGATTTTTACTTTTTTCCATTCCTATTCCTGTTCTTCTCAACATTTTTTGAGAAAGCCATAAATTTACAGATTATAATATCAGGCGACTTCATTTTAAATATACTTTCATCATTATTTAATCTATTATCATGAAAAATAGAGTTAATGCCAAAAATATTACCTGAGGTAAAGAGAATCACTTTGTAATGATAAAAAAAAAAAACAATGAAATGAGCAAGGAAAATGAAAGTGACATATTGAAACAATTTAGTCTTTTAGCCCTAAGATCGTTGAGTGACTTGTCCACAAGTTACACAGCTGAGATGGGTAGAGCTAAGTGTAGAATGCAGGCAGTTTTACTATAGATCACTGGCTCTCAAACTTTAGTGTGTATCCGATTCACCTGGAGGTATTGTTCAAACTCAGAATGCTGGGCTCATCTCCAGAGTTTCTGACTGAGTAGGTCTTAGGTAGGGCCTGAGATTCTGAACTCCTGACCAGTTCCCAGGTTTTGCTGGTTCTGGGAGTCTGAGGACCACATTTTCAGGAGGAAAACCAGTTTAGATAATGAGAGTAATAATTTTTATTACAGGATATATGCATATATATGCACACATGTATTTAAAGGCTTAATGAATTCAAATAGGTAAAACATTTCACACAGTGTTATGCACATAAAATTCACTGCAGAATGCCGCCATCCTTCCTTTTCTCTCTGCACCCCCTGGGATCTTTTCCTTTTGGACTTGAAGATGACTAGGTTCCTTTCCCCCTGGATCTTATTCTTCTGAATGGAGAATTTAAGACATCCACAAATTGCTCTCTTGCCACTAGAGATTGACTTCAAGCAATATCTTCAACATGTTGCTGTGAAACACCACTTTCCTAGCTGCACTAAGGACAGGAAGAGCAAAAAGATTGAGAGGGTCAGAGCCCTGTCCCGCTGCATTAAAATCAGAATCTGATTAAGCAAGTGCTCCACTAAAAATCCTTCAATGGCTGCTGTCTAGCCCAGGAGAAAGAGTCTTTCACACAACCAGCCCTCACCAACTTTTTCAGCTTCACTGTACACCCCTCTCCTGCTTTCCAGGCTTTCCTGGGCCCACTGGTTTCTCTCTTCCTCGGGGTCCCTTCAGCTTCAGGATATTTGCTCACACCATTCCCTTTACCCCCAGCCCCCCTACTCATTCTTCTGCTATCAATTCAACATTATCTCCTCTGGAAAGCTTTCTCTAATATCCCAGATTAGTTCAAATCACCATGTATTATGCTCTTTGAACACCTTCATCTTTTATTTCATAACATTTATCCCAGTTTGTAATAATATATTTATGTGTGTGATGATTTGATTACTCTTTGTTTCTCTCATTACCAATACTATTTAATAGAACTTTCTGTGATAATGGAAATGTTTTATATTATTAAACACTCAAAATGAGTATTGTGACCTGGGAACTGAATCGTGCACTTTATTTAACTGGAATATTCACATGTGACTGAGTGGCTACTGCACTGGGCAGTGGGGCGCTCAGCTGTACGTCGTCATAAGGAAAAGACTCCTGATGGCGCAGTCTGTTTCTGCATTCCCAGCTTCCATCACGGTGTCTGGCAAATAATGTGAGCTCAGTAAATATTTGTAAAGTGAATAATCCCTCTGATGTCCATATACTTTAATGCTATAAAAGAGTTGAAAGTCTTTTTTCTTTTCCCATTAGAAATATTTGCTCTTTTCTTTTTCCCTACAGGGAATTAAATCAGACGTTGGCAACACGAAGAAATGCTTCTTGTGTGAAGTTCTGAATTGCCTGAACCTTGTAGGAGAGAAGTGTGGCCTATTTATACACAATATCTATTGTTCCAGTCCACTGAGAATACATTTTAAAATTCTCTATAATTAAAAAGTTAATTTATTTGCAACTATTTTTTCTCTTGAATTAGAATTTTAAGTAGTTCTTATTTCTCATTTCTTCAGATAGAACATTTTGTAAATGTGTACTCTCATTCGACAATAATTTAGAATCATTTCTTCTTTATAAATGAAGAATTAATTTGAGACATATGGAAAATGTTAAAGTAGAAAAACAGTCTCAATTTTTGAAATCTAATCCTTACTGTGTGGATGGCTAAATTTAAGGTAACTCTCCAAAAATGTGTGAACTATCCTCAGGCACATTCAGATGTTCTAATGAAGTGCTTTTTGCCTATTGAGTGAATTTGTCCTTTAGTTCAACTGCCTGTCAGGAACACCCAGAAAAAAAATGCCTTTCCCCTTATGGAGAAGATTACCTAATAAACCCACTGTTCCTAATTTCCTTGAAAACTTTGAGACTGAGGAAGCCACTACTTATTCCACTCTGATGGAAGAGGTTTGCTTTGGCAGGACATCTAAAGAAACTCTTACTCATCTTTTTGCTCATGACTGGAACTGTTTTCTGAGTTTGAAATTGGGGTCATAGGAACTCTACTGTAGACTGTTTATTAAGGGGCATCGACTTATATGCAACTGCTTATTATATTGCTGGGTCTGTCTGGCCTATTTAAAGGTCATCTTCCTTTACTTCTTGTAAGTCAGCCAGAAAAGAAATAATCATAAGTTCTCAAAAACATCCCTTTTTTTCTTTACATTTTCTTTGAACCTGTTAAAAAGTACCCGTCCATGTTGGTGAGCTTTTTATTCATATACCTGGAATCTTTTCTCAGTATATGGATGATAGGAAGGTTACCATCATGATAATTAAATATTGCAAAATAAGATTAATATATAAGGTTAAACTTTAAAATCAAGATATAGCAAATCAAGCAAAGACATACAGAATCAAATTGAAGAGACATATTTATTCTATGGTAGGTAAGAATGGATTATATTCAATTAAGTAGTCATTTAAATACAAAATATAACGTGTCAGTCAGAAGAGGATCAGTGAATTAATCATCCATAGAGACCGAGGGAAAAAGAAAAGAATTATAGAAGCAAATGTTGGCAATGCCCATTCCAGGGAGTTGAACCTGACATTTCATTGGATTGGAATCCCTATAGGAGGGGAGAACTTGCTCACTAAGATACCATTAGGTATTTTAAAAGGTTTCACATTTAACTTGCCTCCAGGGGAAAAATGTATAGATGGCTTATAATGGATATCTGGTTCTCTTGACAACTATATTCCAACAAGTAATAAATGACTTGGCCTACTGTCTGTACCAACAAATGAGGCTTCTGAGCTGTAATCTTAAAAGTCTGTTCTGAACCAAATACATTTTCCTGTTCAATAGGGTTGCCAGATGCAGCAAATAAAATAGAGAATGCCAGTTAAATTTATTTTTCAGATAAATAACAAATAATTTTGGTTGTAGTTGTATGAAAAAAATATTCATCATTTATCTGAATTTCAAACTAACCTGGGCATCCTGTATTCTGTCTGGTAACCCAACCTGGTGAGGAGCTGTGTGTGCAGCCAACTTGCCTAACTTACAAGGCCTCCGTCGGTGTCACACTGGTATTAGCTCATTGAGGGTGAAGCTATGGCATGGACTTCACAGGGTTCTTTTCCATCCATTATCTAATTTGAGCTGCACACTGAATATTTGTCTGACCTGGTGTCCATGACTACCACGTGTTGATCATCACAAGAATAATGAGGCTCTCTGACTTTCTAGTCTCCTCTCTTCACCATCTGACTCCCTCTCTTAGTAGATGTCTCATTGCACATCATCTCATTAGCTATGCGCATTTAATCTCTTGCTCTTACCTTGAACACTATTTCCAATATCACATTCCAAAGCCAGTCATTTCATTTCCTTCCTGATTAATAAGGACATACATTTATATATAATACTTTTCATGGAAATATAGCAAATGGAAATAGTGGTTCAAAATAAATAAGCCTCCATGCAAGTTTTTGGATTTGGCAGACCTTGACTTTTGGCACCTTTGAGTATGGTTATTTTCTAATTCAAAAGTCCTTTCCTCCCTACCTTTCCCCCAGTACTGAAGATTCCCAAGACTGCTGTTCTAATTTTTCTTTCCAAACCTTTTTTTTTCCCCAAGAAAATAGCCTTGAGCTCAAATAACCTAAGGTAAAAAGCACCCAATACTGGGCTTAAGTGAAAAGAAGGCATGTGAACAGCTTGCAAGAAAAATAATAAGGTGCTTTGTTATTTGTGGGATCATTTCAACTTCTTTGAAAAGACTGGCATTCAATCTTTACGTAAAATGGAAGGTCCTAGGAATGTTTGTGAACTTCCTTTAAAAAATCATTTAGATGCATAGACAGATGATACAATGAGAAAGAAGCACTGAAGGCAGAGAATGCTGCCTGAGCAGGGAGAATGACACAGAAGAGGACGACAGTGTGATTCAGCTTTTATGGATGTCAGTTGAATTAGTATGAAGTCAGCAGGTCTATTGAGACAGAGGACTTGAAGTTTTAGTGTCTGAATTCTGTCCCTGATTCTAATGAGTCATTTTGTGACTTTATGCAACTTATTAACTTCTCTTTATTCTAATCTCAGCTGCTGGAAAAGAGATTTAATAATACACAATTCACAGGAGGTTATGATCCTAAGTCATTAATGCAAGAATCTGTAGAGAGAAAATATTATTAGCTAGTGGAGAGAAGGTGAATAAAGTAATTCTGAAAGGCAACATTTGGAAATCTGGAGTCGGTAACAAAATTAATTTGTAATGCCACAATTCTGGTTAGAAAAACCAATTTAGAATCAAGAACTTGAGTTAACTGAGACGTGGCAAATGGAGAGCCATTGTAGGGAGCAGGCACAAGTCTAAGCCATATTGGTGACATGTGGGCTCCTTTATCAGTGTCATTCATCCCCTTCGGACTTCTTTTGCTTTATGTCTCCCCCTACCTGCATGCATTCTACTTCCATTCTACTGGGGTTCTCTCCATTTCTTTTTGCCACCCTGTGTTCTGTGATGCTTTACTTGTGCTAACAAATAAGTAGTAAGTCAAAATGATATTGTTTTATAAGCTGACACAAGAATTCTCTCTAAGAAAATTATACTTTTGGTTTAATGTTTGGAAAGGTGAAACCAACAAGAATAGGTAAGAAGAAGCCAACTAAACTATTTTTTTCAAAGAAATGATTCTGTGATATGCAGGAAGAACTGAGGAGGCAGAAGAAGAGGAAAAGAGAAGCCTGCAGAAAAGCCAGCATCCAAGATGACAGAACAACAGAGATACTTTGTAAAATCTTAGATATCTAACACTCATTCTTAAGCTGTTCACATTACTGTGTTTTAGAGCCACCCACACTGTGTTTTATCTGTGTGTGTGGAAATGGAGAAACTGCATCTGAGATGCTGGTCTAGGTCACAACTGGTACTCCTGGACAGCTGGTGAACAAAGGTGATATGATGCATAAATGGAATGAATTTAGAGGAAATGGGCCTTTGAAGCTAAAGGTGACTAAGAAAAAAATGTAAATACTTCACCTCCTCCAAAATTTCCGGAATGATTGGAAAAAACGAGTATCTCTGCCACAAAGAGAAGGACTTAAGCACACTGTGCTTTACTCTGCACAGACTGAATACTTCAGCAACCCTAGGATTAATGTGGGCTCTCAGGTCCATCCCTGGGACTAGGATGTGAGGCCACCAAAAGCTGGTGACTGGGCACCTCCCTCCTATATCTCCCCAGGCTGCTCTTTCCTGATGTGCTCCTGGTATAAATGCCAGAAAAGAGTGCCTTTGAACTTTGAATTGTGCAGCTAAAAAATGTTTTAAACAGTTGGAAAGTCATTCACCTAAAGGCATACTCCATGCAGAGACTTTTCTATTTAAACACAGATCAAATGAAATGATAGGCATGGTATAGAATAATTTCACGAACAAGTGGGGGAAGTTGGAAAAGTGTGTGTGTGGGATGGAGCTGGAAGATGGTAGGAATTTTAAGTCCTCCCAGTGGTCTAAGTCATTTCTTGGAGGGGCATTTTTTAAAATTATATTTTGAAAAGACTGCACTTAGTCCTCCAATCAAAATAGAGGCATAGGTAAACACAGCTCACCTCCTCACACAAACACATCAAAATTACAACTAAATTGTAGAACAATCATCACTCATAACCATCAGAAATCGAGTTGAGTGGAAATCCAACAACTATGGAATTAAAGAAAACACATCCAGATGGGTAGGAGATGTGGAGACATGAAGATGCGGAATGAGCTGCTACCACACCCACATGTGGTTGATAAAAATTTGGGAGGGATATCTTGGGAGCAAGGCATCCCACTCCATACCAGGCCCTCCAGCCCAGGGTTCCAGTGCCAGGAAGATAAGTTCCCATAACAACTGACTACAAAAAACAGTGGGGATTTAGTCAGTGGAAGAAACTTCACCTACCCAAGTACCTAGCTTGGGTAATAGGAGAGGCGATGTCACTGGACCCTACAGGACACCTATAACATTAGGCCACACTACCAAGACAGGGAGTCATGACAGCTCTACCTAATACATAGAAACAAACACAGGGCTGCTGCCAAAATGAGGAGACAAAGAAACATGGTCCAAATGAAAGAACAGATCAAAACTCCAGAAAAAGAAGTAAACAAAATGGAGACAAGCAATCTAGCAGGTGCAGACTTCAAAACACTGGTTATCAGGATACTCTAGGAACCCAATGAGTACCTCAATAGCATAAAAAAGATACAATCAGAAACAAAAGATACACTAATTGAAATAAAGAACAATTTACAGGGAAAAAAAACAGTACAGCAGATGAAGCTGAGAATCAAATCAATGATTTGGACCATAAGGAAGCAAAAAACCAATCAGAAAAACAAGAAGAAAAAAGAATACAAAAAAATGAGAGTAGTATAAGCAGCCTGTGGGACAACTTCAAGAGGTCCAACATTTGCATCACAGGGGTACCAGAAGGAGAAGAGAAAGAGCAAGAAAATGGAAATCTATTTGAAAAAATAATGAGAGAAAACTTCCTTAATTTGGTGAAGGAAATAGACATGCAAGTCCGGGAAGCACAGAGTCCCAAACAAGATGGATTCAAAGAGGCCCACTCCTAGACACATCATAATTAAAATGCCAAAGGCTAAAGATAAAGAGAGAATCTTAAAAACAGCAAGAGAAAAGCAGTTAGCTATCTATAAGGAAGTTCCCATAAGATTGTCAGCTGATTTCTCAAAAGAAACCTTACAGGCTAGAAGAGGTTGGCAAAAATATTCAAAGTCATTAAAAGCAGAGACCTACAGCCAACATTGCTCTACCCAGCAAAGCTACCATTTAGAATCAAAGGGCAGATAAAGATCTTCTCAGACAAGAAAAAACTAAAGGAGTTCATCGTCACCAAACCATTATTATATGAAATCTTAAAGGGATTTATTTTTAAAAAAAGATCAAAACTATGAATAATAAAATGGCAATAAATACATATCTATCTACAATTGAATCTAAAAAACTAAGCAAACAAGAACAGAGATTGAATCACTACTACAGAGAGCATTTGGAGGGTTGCTAGATGGGGGAAGGAGAGTAAGGGGGAAATGAGGGAAATAGATGGGGGAACTGAGTTCAGAGGTGAGGGGATTAAGAAGTACAAATAGGTAGTTACAGAATAGCCACAGGGAGTAAAGTACAGCATGGGAAGTGGAGTAGCCAAAGAACTTACGTTCATGACCCATGACATGAACAACAGTGTGGGGATTGCCTGAGGGAGTGGGGGGCACTAAATGGAAGGTGGCAAAGAGGGGAAAATTGGGACAACTCTAATAGTATAATCAATAAAATATAATTAAAAATAAATAAAATTATATTTTGAAAGAAAAAGTGAATAGATTTTGATGAAGAAAAACTGCATAATTTGAATTCTGTTGGTGACCTTTAACCTTGTGCTCTGCCATCAGAATATCTCAAGGAACTTAAAGTCTAATAAAAAGATGCAAATATTATTATATTGTCCACTTAAGATATAGTGACCATGGCTTATATTATAATTTTTTTTAAAAAGGGGCATTACATTTTGCTGTAAAATGCTCATAATTCTTAAATGTCATATAAGACAGAGGTACCAAGAAACTCTTCATGTAAGGAAAGGTATAAATTTTTACTTTAAAATTAAGATTTTTTTATTCTTCTTCCTTCACTTCCTTCAATTGCTTTTAAAAAGGCTACTTAACATTTCTTAAATTTCTTTTTTAACGGCAATACCTTTGAGACAGCTGGGTTTAGGATTCTCAAATTTCTGTCATTTGGTGCTTGTAGAGAGTATCTTCTTACTTTAAAAAAATGATTTTTAAATGACAATCTCTCAACTCATTTTTAAATAGCCTCTTCCTATTTCTGAGGAATTGCCTTGGAGTTCAAAGAAAATGAGTCACCCAAGGGGAAAAAAAATCACACACCATTTTTATGCATTATCCAAAGCAGAAATTTAATTTAATGGCACCAATATAGAAGAGCTCCTTCATGCAGCAATTTTAAAAGTCTGTTCCTTTACTTTTATGGCAGCAACAATTTCAGTTCTCTATGCAGATGAAATAATAATGAGTGATGGATGATCCTGGTGCCCATGTGTATATGGAGGAGGGGAGCTGGGGGCCACAGAGGGAGATAGACATAATATATAGGAATAATAATTCTATAATGTAATTTGGGACATGTCTTTAGAGTCCTTCCTCCCTCCTACCTGGGATTGGAGCAGTCCCATTCTTTATAGCTCTTCCTCTCCCTGCAGCCTTTTGATTTGGAAGGTTTTCTCTGGAAAAATGGAGGGTGGCATAAGAAACTTGAAATGGTTCAGACTGGCTTTCAAAGTTCAAACTGGTCATTCCCACTGGCTGTCTGTTCTTTTGCATGACAGAGAATTTATCAGTGCACAGAGTTCTGATCTAAGTCCTAATGGTTCCATTCTGCCATGGGGCCCTTTTCTTGCCTCTTATGTCTGAGAATGCATTCATTGCAGACAGTAGTAGATTTATATGTGGCTCTTGTACTTACTCGCCTCGAGAAGAAAATGGACACTTTCAGACTAACTGACAATAAGTTTCCATGGGCTCCCTTTTACATTTTGAAATGATCTCTTCTATGGTTCACTGTTTATTTTCTTAAAGGGACACGTTTGTTTTTGGGGGGAGGGTTGTTTTTTTTAAAATATTTTATTTATTTATTTTTAGAAAGAGGGAGATGGAAGGAAAAAGAGAGGGAGAGAAACATCAATGTGTGGTTGCCTCTTGCATACCCCTTACTGGGGACCTGGCCAGCAACCCAGGCATGTGCCCTGACTGGGAATCTAACCAGCAACCCTTTGGTTCACAGGCCGGCACTCAGTCCACTGAGCCATACCAGCCAGGGTGTGACACATTTGTTTTTAAAACACAGGGCACGTGAAACTACAGCTAAAAGACAGATCCCTACTAGACCCTACTAGAGTTGTAGAATCTAGTGTACTGGTTAAAAGCACTGACTCGAGCCAGATTCATCTTCCATGTAGGCCCACTTTCTAGCTGTGTGTGTCCTTGGTAAAATTTCTGTGCCTCAGTTTCTTCACCTGTAAAATAGGATAATCACATGCTATAATGAACATTAAACAAATAAATAAATCTGAAGTGCTATTTGACAAAAAATGTTAGGTAAATGTTAAAAAAAATGTTAGTTATAATAATAATAATTATTATTATTGTTACCCTAGAACTAAACAAGAAGTAAACCTTTTGGCCATGATAACAAAAATAGTTATGCACAGTTAACAAGTCACTTAATTATATATTACTCATCAGATATTCACAAATAGTGAGTAAGGGCACCTAGGGCCTGTTTTGGGTTTTTTTCATATTAATTATTTTATTTCATTTATTTGGATTTTTTTAAAATTTTTATTGTTATTCAATTACAGTTGTATGCCTTTTCTATGGGGAGAAAAGGACCTGTATTTTTAGTCTCTTTTTATAGAAACCTGAGGTAAATCAGTAAATAATAAAACCAAGATTTAGATTAAAAGCAAGGTATTTTGAGTCAATTTCAGGGTATTCTCTGTAAGATATAGTTTTGAATAGTAACATCTCCAACAATATCACATTTTAAATTTAAAATAAAATTTAAAAGTCTTTACAAAATGATTATACAAAACAATGAAGGTAAGCAGAATATAACCAAAGAAAACTAATAAGGAAAATATTCCCTGTTGACATTACAAGGAAAACTACTAATTGGTGCTCTTAAAATGCCTCGATAAACCTCTTCTCCCTTCCTCTTTATTTTCCAGACCTGGAAGTTCAGGTACCAATACGACATGGCCACGTTAGCCACTTGCAGTGTTGGGACCAGAATCCAAGCCAGTGCTGCTCCTCTGTGTCTCTCCGTGGGTGTATGTGGTGCATGTTATGCACGTTACTTCCTTTGTTCACTTTGGATACGGCTAAAATTGTATCCACAGAACTGATACACTGGGCTTCACAGGATCACCTGTGCTTTCATCTTTATGGTCTCATCCAGGATGACTATCCTGGCCCACTGGGACGATGAAGGAAGATACAGGCAGAGACTCTGAAGGTCCATTCAGAAAAATCAAATCATTGATTCTTGGCCTATACAACGTTTAGCTAGAAAGGAAAGCTATAAATCATGAGTCAATGAATAGAAGGGTGACTGGAAGCTGGAAGAAGAAAATTAGGAGTGAGAAGGATAACATATGGTGCCCAAGGCAGACAGCCGTGTCATAATGTCATATGTTTGCTGCAAAGTGAATATGCTGGATGCTGGATTCTAGAGGCTGAACCTAGTTAACTCTCACTCTACCAGGTCAGATTCCTACTAGACCTGATATTGTACCACTGTGAGGTAGGAAAGTTCAATTATTACCCCTTATATCAGTTTCGTAGGGCAGCCAGAATAAATCACCAGGAACTGGGTGACCTAAAACAATGGAAATGTATTCTCTCATGGTTCTGGAGGCTAGCAGCCTGAAATCAAGGTGTCAACAGGGCCGTGCTCCCGCCAGAGAAGAATCCTTCCCTGCCTCTTCTTGTTTGTGTTGGTTGCTGGCAATCTTTGGCATTCCTGGGCTGTAAATGTATCATTCCAATATCTTCCCCCTTTCCTCCTAAATGTCCACGTCCAAATTTTCCTCATCTTACAAAAATACCAGTTCTTGAATGAGGGTCCACTCCATTCCATTATGACCTCATCTTAACTTGATTATATCTACAAAGACCCTATTTCCAATTAAGGTCACCTCCACATGTTCTAGATAGATATAAATTGGGGTGTGGGCACTATTCAATTCAACTTAACCCCCTTTTAGAGATGTGGAGACTGAGGTCCACATAGACTGAGCAATTTCTCCGAATCATTCCGAGGAAGAAACTGGAATCTAAAATCAACTCCTCTGACTACAATTCTGTGTTGTTTGTATAGTACCATAAAGTATGAAAGTTATCTGATATAACCTAATCTTATTTGATTCCCCCCATAAAACCTGTAAAAAAAAGCATTATCTATGTTTTCACTAAGGGAACAAAATGATTTTCTTGAACTTCCTGCCCCTTCTATTTGTTCCCATAACAATCTAATATTTCATAAGTGTTATTACTTTATTGTATTTGCCCTATTATTTATCTGTTTCTACTAAGAGCTGAGAAAAACAGCATTGGTGGTGGCCCTGGTGAAGGAGACTGAAAAAGAGACAAAGGCTGTTGCCTGGGTCACATGGGTTAGATACAAAGCTTGGATTTGAGCACTTTCTCAGTAACCCTGACTTATGGTACCTCCTCAAAAAGTCCAGCCGCTCCCACTATGCTCAGTCACTCACCCATTAGTAGCATCAGGCCCAGTGCCTGTGATGGGTGAACTTCATGAAGGCCAACAAAATCTTTGAGACTTGGAAAAGTATTACCAGCTACAAAATAATAAAAGAATACTGTAAAACTAAAAGCAATAAGTATTTTAATTAAATTGTGATAAAATGTAACATGTTAACTAGATAACTGCAATAATTATTACAGAAAAATATGCAAATTTGAATTTATCTGCAACCTCTCTGCATTTTATTTTATTTAGTATAACCGGGACAGGGAGTGGGAGTCGCGAACAGTGAAAACACCTCGGGCCTATAAGGATCTCATAAAAACCCTGATGACTACATCAAAATCATCCTATTTATGAGGATTAAAACAACTCAGATTGTCTGGCATCTGAGATGGGAGAGTCTGAACAGTTCTATTTTTTTTTTCTTTCATCACAAGCAAAGCAGCTTCTCCTTATTATATAACTGTCTTAGTCAGAGTCGGTAACGTGGCATTTGGTGAGGTCGTCATGTACTATTTGTGGCTCACTTAATCCCAGTGTTCCTTCGGGGGATGTGCCTAACAGAGAGATGTTTCATCTTGGTGTTTTTCCTGTGAAATTTTTGATCCAATTATCTTTTAATCTTTTGCTAAACAGTGTGTTGTGCAAGCAACTTAGCCGCTAGAGCCCTTGTCTATAATGTCAATTAGCTCAAGAGACAAGAGAACCGAAAATATTTGAAATCAAAGAAGGTAACTCTGAACAGAAGATTAGTTTCATTATTTTTTTACCTGTCTGTTCCAGATGATACCCAGATAACCAGAGAACAACCACATTTTAAGGATGTTACCAATTTCCTTAGTGAGAACAAATTTAGTTCCAGTGCCCCCATTACTCCCACCCATGGAATAAAGTCTTGTTATTCCTTCTTCGTTACATGTTTTCTTACCATTCAAAGCAGACCTCTGACATAGAGGTGAATAACACTTCACATTGGGAGTCTTGTAATTCTTGCTGGCAGTGAGAGTTTATTTTGTTTAACCATAGTAAAGCCAAGGATGTAAAGTAATTCCACACCTCTCTCACATTTCCCAGCTTTCTATGACCTCCCATCCTTCCTCCTCAGAGCTAAACTCTCACGCCATGATTTCAACCTTTGTCTTACCAACCCCCTCAACTCCCTCAGCCCTCTGTCCTTCCACCATGCAAACTCCACAGATCCCTACCTGGCATCAGTCCCAGGATGTGTCACCTGATCTACACACTCTATACAAAGTCAACTGAATATCGCTTCAGAGAGTCACTCAACTCCACTGCTGCCCCACAAAGTTACCAATTGCAATGTGCCCTGAGGTATTCCTGTTTCTCTTAAACCCCTTCATTTCTCTTCAGTCAACAGCCTGTCCCATGCTCATGCATACTCCAGACTTTCTCAAGTCCTAAACCTAATACTCATTCTCATCAAGGAACTCAGCCACCTCCACAGCAACACCAAGTTTGAACCACCTGAAGTTACCTCCCCAGTTCCCAGCAATCTCTCTATAGACACACCTCTCGTTTCAGCCTGGAAAGAGTGTGCCCTCGTTACAGTAAATCTCCCCTCTGTGCTCTTCATGGCACCCATCCTTCTATTCCTTCTGTATGCCAGACACCAAAGCTGCAGCCAGATAAATCATCGAGTGCTTGCTCAGAGGATAGTAAGAGACACAGAACAGGAATATGTAAGTACCAAAGTATGTGACATTTTGCTCTTTTTGCTACAAGAGTATCTACTCTAGAATATGAAGGCCAGAAAATTGTTCCAGAGATATTACCTGAGCTTAACCATGCAGGATAAAAAGACTAACATAGATAAAAAGGAAAGACCATCCCATGCAGAGGGAACAGCAATTACAATGGCACAGAATCTTGAAAACAAGGAAGAGCTGACCTAAAGCTGAGTTACCTAGGTGGAGTGGAAAAATGTGAAGCATCTTTCACATTTTTGGGAAAAAGTTCTTAATGATCTGACTCCAAAATATGCCAGAGACTAGAAGTTTGGGTTTTTATACTGACAGCACTGAGGAGCCATGGAAATTTTCTCATCATGGGAAGGGTCCAATCACATTTGCATTCTGAATAGTGTGAGAAGTAGACAGACCTAGGGGCTTGAACTAAGAGGGAGACCAGTTAATAAATGCACAGCAACCCTGGCCGAGAAAGACAACCGGGGGAACAAGTGCGTTGCTCCCTCAGAGCCTCAGTGGGAGACGCGCCTTTCTACAGCACCGACAGTCTGAGCACCAGGCACCTAGGGCTGCACGGGCTCTGCGATGCATGTAGAGGGCAGTGCCCTGGGCCTGTGAAGGAAGCAGCAGATCTCACCGTGGAAGGCCATGGAAAAAGGACAAAACATAGTAAACCCCACAGAATCAAGCTACTCTGGGTTTCTCGGTCTACCTGAAGAACTGACAGAGTCAGCTGTGAGTGTGTGAGTGTGTGAGTGCGCGTGTGTAGAGAGATTAATGGATGCAGTTGGAGGTCCTCCAACAACAGGGTGAGGCATGCAGAGGAGGAGGTTATAGCAACTGGCCTTATATTCACTGACTCTCTTCACTGCAGCACAACCTCAGAGGAAAGAAAAAAGAAAAGAACACATGTCGCCCAGTCCAATCTCCTTGTCACCTGAATCTCCAAGTAGATAGACTAATAATACACTCTATGATGAGGGGACCTTGACTTCCGAATGTCCTCAGTGAGACATCCCCAGTGAAAGATTTATCTATGATGTATAAGCCAGAATCTCCGGATTTGCAAGACATGGCTCTCTACAGAATTTCACATAAGCTCCACTACCCTGGGGTATAAAATGGCAATATTTCATAATTTAAATGCTCCCTGCTGTGTGAGGTAACCCTAGGAATCTCATTTAGAGACCTCACTTATTATTCTGATTCAGGGGGACATGTGTGATGCAGGAGAAAAAAGACCTGGCTGGTTGTCCTGGATGTCCCAGGTCCTTCCCTGTCCCCTCTGTGCCTCTTGATTCCCTAGACCCTTGTAGTGGTATTGGGTAAAATTTGTAAGTCTGATTTCACAATCCAATCCTGTGTACTATGTCAGAGGAGAAGTACTGAAATGCTGCTTATTAATCGTATTACGCGCCTAGTTTTACCTATAGCATGGTTTGTTTTAGGGAAAAACAGGTTATACTTAAGTTTTCTGGTTTTAAGTCTCACCTGTGTAATTAAATCTAATGCTCTCATTCATTCAAGTATTTCTAAATGACCTATCCAATGAAATGTGAATTTTTATTTGTAGTACCTATCGTGATGTTGTACCTATCTCCATGAACCTGGGTCAGGGAAGGTAGTTTCTGCTCCCTTCCCCCAACAGGATAATCCTTGACTTGTTTTCAAAACACTACCAGTGCAAACAAAATGTATGTTAGTGCATGTCTTTATAACCTTGTTTCTCATGTCCCAGCTGAAAGGAGTCACAGGGATTAGAGTGAAAATACCTCCAGGAGAAGATCGCTTTTATGCAAAGCGAGGATAGGCACTGCTTTAAATCCACAAGATAAAGCAAGCAAAGCTTTGCTTTCTTCTTTAGGGCAATTTAGTCTAGCAGTAAGGCAATTACTGCCTTAGCAGAAGAAAGCTGTCCCTGCAAGTAGGCGGCTGGGGAGCTGTGAATTAGCTTTTCAACACCTGAAGCATAAGTTAGAAAAAGTTAATGTCTCTGCTTTGAGAATAATAAAAAAAGCCTGGGGTTAGATGAGGTCTTTTCCTTCACAGTAATTTTTCACATTTTAATAATTAGTAGTTCATCAATACTTATGGTATCACAATAAAGGGGCATATTTAGAGAAAAGCATTCAATCATGTGCCTATTCCGTTCACAGTTGTCCACGATTAGAGGGAGCTCTGTGTCAGGGCAGGGACATTTCTCTGTCAAGGTTTTCTAAATCAGTGCATGCTGCCTGGGAGAAATTAGGCCACTGGTAAGTGCTAGCCTTGCAACCCTAGACCTAAAATGGGATGCTCATCTTAAACTGCGTGGCATTTTATGGAGTGATGCTGCGGCGGCTTTTTAAGTCCATCATTAAAAATGAGAGTGTATTCCTGATACTACTGACTTCAGTAGTTTGCAAAAGTTAGAGCAGATCAGATTCACCTGGATTCCACCGCCTGGTATTCATCTGGTGCATTTGGGGTGGGGTCCCAAAATCTCAATTTCTTACAAATTCCCAGATGATGGTGATGCTTTTTGGCCAGCGACTACACTTTGAGAAAGATGTATCTGCTACATATAAATCAGGTTTCTCTCATGGCTGCACTTAAAAATCACCTGGTGGGCTTTTAAAATATTTATGCAGCCAACCTGAAAGAGGGCCCAATGGCCAAAGCTGGAATGATCTGAGTAAAAATAAATAACACACTTTTCATTATAACCCAAAGTATAAAACATGTATCCATGTGTTTGTATTTATATAAATAAAGGATTAAATAAGCAAATGAATGTGAGAGAAAACACAAATCTTCCTTATGAAAACAATGCAAACAATTGAGGTCTATATCCCTTCCCTTGTAGGAGGTGAATCCAAACACTCACTTCATAAATTGCCTCCAAAAACTAGAGTATAGGGAGATAAAGAGGGTAGAAAATAGCTTTACAAGGAAAACACTGGTAAACACCACCTTGGACAGGGGACGAAGGTTCAATATTAGGTGAGAAGCCACGTTCATGGCATAATAAAGGCATTTTGCCTCTGTGGTATTCTTTCCAGTAACCCATAACCCCAACCTAACTATGAGAAAACCATCAGAAAAAGGATATTCTTCAAAACACCTGGCCAATATTTATCAACAGTTTCAGGGTCGTGAAAAACAAGGAAAGACTGAGAAATTGTCACAGACCTGAAAAGACGAAGGAAGCGTGACGACAAAATGCAACATATCCTGGGTGGGATTCTGAAACAGAAAAGGGGCAAGAATAGAAACTGTAATGAAATTGAATGAAGCCTGGAGTTTAATCAAGAGTATTGTACCAGTGCTGGTTTCTTAGCTGTGACAATTATACTGTGCTAATGTAAAATGTCAACTAGACGGTAAACTGGGTGAGGGGCATATGAGGTCTCTCTGTAATATCTTCGCAACTTTTCTGTAAATCTGAAAATGTTTGAAAAATTTAAGTTTATTGTAAAAACACTGATGCCCAGAGAACACAGCAGACAAATTAAATCAGAATCTCGGGGGTGTGACCCGGGCTTCGGCATTACTGCAAGTTTCCCCAGGTGATTCCCACATGCACTCACACCCAGAAACCACGGATTTAGTTAGAGAGAACTGAATTCATGCCAGCCCCTTAGTCTAACTTTCATGTGGCCAGCAGGGCCGTCAGTACTGAAACAATGTGCCCACTTTTGTATTTCTAGAGAAAACATTTTTCGGTTTGGGTTAATTCACAGCAAAATGTTAGTGCCAGCTACTTAAAATAAAAAGAAAAAATAGAAACAATAAATTCATACAGTGGCTTTTAAAATGTACATTCCAGAGGATATCCTGAGGTCTCTATGCATCTCATCAATTTTTTTACACCGTCTTCAAAACTTCCGTAGCAGAGACTGAGGCACCCGGGGAGAATTTTGTGACAAACAGAATTTAGGCAATTTAGGTAATTACATGAGAGCCCCTGCACCTGGAAAGTTCTGTGCACGTGAGCACGTGGCATGCAAGTCTCTGTGGTGTGTCCATAACGTCTCTACCTGAAAGCGTAAGCTTTGTCTCCTAATTTCTGTTACTTTTTAAATGAATGGTCACAATTGTAACAGCCGTCTCATTTTCAAACTCCCATTGTTTACAAATCTTCTGAACATGGATATGGTAAAAGCAAAGAACAATTGTAACTAACAGTCACCAAAATAAGAGAAACATTTCTACTTTTTGTTTTAAAAAATGTTACGTCCAGTATCATAAAAAATGTGATACTTTCCATATGACACTGGAAAGACTAGCTATTCAAGTGGCTGTTGGAGCACTTCCCAATGCTTCCTTTTCAGTAGCAACTACAGGGTTTTATAGACACAGGGTTAACCCAAGGAGAGTCATGAGGAAAGGAATTTAGTGGCAGGAATTCTGCTAGTGAAGTGGCAGATTGTATCATCCCTGACCTGATTTGGGTTGCCCAATTTTATGATTTCTGCAAGTCTGGAAAACACCACTCAAAATGTTCCCATTTTACCCCTTGCACACTCATTGGCTAGTCTTTGTGGATTGTACACCCACTGGCATTTTGGGGAGAAGGATGAAATCTAAAAGTGATGAGGCTACAGCTCATATTAGGAAGTCTGGCATTTGTTGTCTTCACCGCAACTTTTATTGGCATCACAAGCAAACACAGGAATATAGAAAGATGCCAGGGAGTTGCATCGTCCAAGGGGTGTAGGTCTAGGAACACAATGTACCATTGGAATGTCACTGTCACATTGAATGTATTCTTTATCTCTTGTGCAGGAGATTCCCCTATCTTTGAAGGCAGCGAGAGTTGTTATTACCTGGTGTTAGAGAACATTACTATGGCTTCTAAGCGTTCGAAGAGAGAGAACTAAAAAGAGTCACGTATTTTATACATAGCAAACTTGTTCCTTGGTTTTCATGCCTCATTCCAGAGCCACTCTTAGGTTGCTCCCTCAGCAGATCATGTGCACACCCCCAACCCTGCCCCCAGGCCCCAAAGAGGATATCAGGCTCAAGTTTTGGATCCAAAGTTTTAGTTAGTGTCATAAGAGCTTGAAGTGTGTTGCCTTTCATGTTCGCTCAGAAACAGAAAGAGGCTGTATGCAGAAAGGCAGAGAAAAGGAGGCAGATGTCAGAAAGATGCTGAGAAGGGACCAGGCAGAGATGTGCATGTGGTGAGGATGGGGAAGGAAGAATGAGAGAGGGAGACTGAGAGGGACTGATGGAGGTGAACTTGGCCTCTAACTGCTTGCTGCTTGCACTTCTTGCATTTAGCTTCCATAAGTTACCCTTCGTATGATAGAAAAACTATTTATTTTGTTTTTGTTTTGTTTGTTTGTTTGTTTTAATCCAATACATGAGTTTGTTACTCTCAGCAAAACAATGATCCTTAAGAGAATATGCACATATCTAGTAAGTAACTGAAGCATTTGTTCCCAACTACAACAATGCCTGCCATACAGCACTTGATAATATTTTTGATGGATAAATTTTATTTTCTCTGCTTCTAGAAACAAAGGCTTATTGTATATGTATAAAATATGTATATGTATCTGCACGTGTATGTGTATATGTGTGTGTGCCTATAAATCTGTGTGTGTCAACAAAAAGAGGCTGTGTGATTGTGATCTGACAAGCTCACAGATCAAAAGTGCCCCTCACAAGGTGATCTGATCGTAAATTCCTAACTAGGCAGGTCATGGTGAGTAGTCATGCCCCAGGCCTACAACTTCCTTAGTAAAAGGCTAATCTCTGCCTTACTCAGGCCCTGTCTGTTATCCCTGTGCACCTAAGTTGACATACCTTTGAAATATCAGGGTAATCCTCTTTTCCAGGCCCCTCAGGGGTATGACTACTCTCAGGTCAGCACATGATCTTGTTGTCCATGTACCATCCCTGTTTATTGTGAATGTTAAATGTTAACTACCCTGCATCACCCATGTAAAAGAAATGTGTATCTTTGCCTTGTACTTTTTATCCAATCATAGACATTTCCTCAGTTTGTTTCTTCACATCTCCTTAATCTTCCACCGATGGATTTCATGTAATCTTCCTTATGTTCCCACTTCTGACTCCAAAACATAAAAACAACTGCAATATTGCCATTTTTTCATTGCTTTCTCCATCTATTGAGAGCTTGCTTTTGGGTGTGTCCTTAGATTGGCTCAAAAAAACTCATCAAATCTTTTTATAGGTTAGATTTAGACGTACTATGTCAACATGTGTATATCCTATTTTGTTAAGTAACCTCCTCAAAGACATTCAACTAGTAATACCACTTTCATGCGTTCCACTCATGCTGAAGAATCAAGAAAAACTCCCCAGTCATGTGTCTTTTGCATGGTGAATAAAAACATTGGCTATGGTGTCAGACTGATTGAAATGTTGTAAAGATTAAATGAGTTAATTTATGTTAGAACTTGGAAACATTTTCCACATATAACATAATAATCACTCAAAACTATTATAGCTTATTATTATAATGCTTATCATTATAATTATAGCATATAATAAGCATTCACAGCTATTGTTATCATCATTATTAATAGAAAGTTGACTTAGCTCTGGTGAACTTATTAGAACAGGGAGCTATAAACCTAAAGGTGCAAATCTACCCTTTCAAAGGCCACAAAACTGTTTAAGTTAAGAAAACAAATCAGCCAATATCAAATATTAAAGCACTATGCTTGGAATAGCTTTTTTGTGTTTGTTTGTTTTCACTTGGGAGCCAGACCAGTGGAGGAAATCGGCGTTGAAGAAAGTTAGACAAGGCTGATGTTAAGTGCTGCATAAATGTCTGTCCGCATGGCGAGAAGACATTGACCAAAGTCCTATGACTTCAAATGCCTTGTACTGTTTCATAAAACATTATAAAGAGACTGTTGGGCATTCTCTCTGAAAGAAATATGAGCACAATGTGGGATGAAGGATAATTTATGTGGGCAGAGACTTGAGAAATATGACTAAAAGCTCAAGCCAAATGCCTCCTTGATTATTACTCAGATTATATGTGTGTGGCCAAAGAAACAAAGATTATGAATGTATCCTATTTTATTGAATTTATTGGGATGACAATGATGACTAAAAGCATAGGTTTCAGGGGTACAATTCTATAATATAGCAACTGCATATTAAGGAGTATATCCTTTTCATTACATATCCATCTTTAATATATTCTCTTAACCATTAGAGCGCTTAAAACAACCATGTATTACCATTTAATGTGCTTCCTAAGGAGTTTCAGAATTCTTAGAATAAGTGTTGGTAAACTGCTCTGTAAACTATTCGAAAATAAACTTTGTGAGTCATTGTCTCTCTTTGGCAACTGCTCATCTTTTTGTGCTATTATAGCAAAAGCAGCCATAGAAAACAATTAAATGAATGAGCATGGCAGTGTTCCAATAATACTTTATTTACAAAAACAGGTGGTGGACTGGATTTGACCTATGGGATATATATTGCCAATCCTTGTTTTAGAAGATTTCAAACACTGTTTCCCTACAACTTTAATTCCCAGTGAGTACTTACAAAGGGACTTGCTAGGCACTTCGAGGTTACTTGTTCTCTAAGGATGTGCAGAGTGACAAAGGTGACCACTAGCACAGGTATCTAAGAGGATGAAGGCAAGTGATTGCAACGTTCAGCTTCGAGTCATGTATTAGTAGTGACACGGAAGAGAAAAGGAAAGAGCTGAGACAGGAGGTGCCATTGCTCAGACTCTATGCATGTGCCACAGTGAGTCTTAATAAATTAGTGTCAGAAAACAGTACTATAAAAAGCAGAGACATTCCTACCAAGGTAAGACTTGAGGAAGGCAGTTGTATGGAAAAATTGAATAGGGCTAATTGACAAATGGCAGTAGTTGGCTCAGTTCCAACATACAGCAGAGTCACTGGACAATGGACCACACAATGAGAGAAAATATACCTCTCCATGTATTTGAGAGCCCAACACAGAGTGCGTACTTAGAAAATGATTAATAAATGTTTGTCCAAGGGTATTTAGTCAACAGGGAACCCACATGGTGGTCATCTTAAAGTCTGTCTATACATGGAAGATATTCATCTCAAAAGGTGCAAACATGAAACCTTCTTGTCCTAAAAAGTGGAAATACAAAAGGCAAGCATAACCTTGTGAACAGCTGGGAGTAAAGAGGAGCATTTCAGGTCAAACTTAAGTCCAGGTAGAGCAACAGACAAAATAGGAAAAATTGAGGCAGAACTCCAGAGCGGGTCAACACTAGAATAGGAAGAGTTGTAGAAGTGAATGTGTCTTGGGAAAATATGGGCACCTTATGTCTATGGTACCCAGTTCCCAATCTGGTTGATTAGAAAAAAAGATTAAAGGGGATCCAAAGGAAGTCAAATAAAGGATCCATCACATGTGACTTGAACTTTGACTTCAAACGTAGAAGAAATTCTTAGTTCCAAAAATCAATAAGGTTTGTGGTATATTTTCCTAAGGCAGAGAGATTGTCAGGGAAGAGTGGGATTTATAGACATGGGTGTCCTGTGGATGTAGCCAATAGTTGGAAAGGATAGAGGTTGAGAGGTTAACAGTATTAGCACAATAATCATGGACCTTATGGTCAGATAATCCTGGATTTAAATGTTGACTCAGCCACTTATTGCCCTACCACATTTAGCTTTGCTTTTACGCAAGTTATTTAACATATTTATCCTCAGTTGACTTTCCTGTGAAGTGGACATGATAATAGGATCTACTTCATAAGACTGTTGTAAAGACTTAATGCGGAAAATATCCATACTACTTTATTTCTGGCTACATAGGAAGTGCTCAAAAAAAAAAAAAGCCTTTATTAAGTATGACAAGAAAAACTAGTAAGGAGATGAGTGTAGCACTTTCTACATTAATGTTTGTTAAAGCACATTTATATTTCTCAGAGCACAAGTCTAGGAGCACCAAGTCTGCTTCTACATTTTCCTTCCTGTTGTGCCAAGAGCTAGCACTCTTAGATTTTGCGATTTTCAGTAAAGGCATTTTCCAAGAGGGATTGAGAGCCTCCAGCAAATTAGAACCCAATCCATGGTTTTGGGTTGAAGCTTAGCGGCTGCTCCTCCATGAAGCAGACTGGCAAGTTTCCAGCTTGAAGAAAAATAGACGAGCTCCAGCACTGCCAGCAGAAATTTTTTCCCCTAAAACTTTCTCAGAATCAGAAACCCCTCTCCTGAATCCAGGAAATATGCCAACCATAAAATGGCTGTCTTTAAAAGGTACTGGTAAGAATCAGCCTCTTAGGCTTGTTATGGTTTTAATCTAACCTTTGTAGGGTCCAGAGAATGCTAGCATGTCCCAGTGTTCAATGTATCTGCGGTTTCATCAAACTGCAGCTTTTACTCATTAGGGTTTTCTGGGGCATGGGGGCTCCTCACCCCCACCCCAAGAAGCCTGATTTGAGAGAAGATAAAGGAGAACTCAGTATGTGGAGAATGTCCTCAGTTCCTCATACCTTCCTGGACACAGTGGGCTTCAAAGACTTACTGCTGAGAAAATATTACTTATTTTGTCAACCAAGTAATCACAAAGTAAGTAATACTAGCAAGCAGCATATTGCCTGATGTCAACCACCTGCTGGGGAAAATTAAAACCAGGAATCAAGTGCTACGAAATCTTGTCACAAATGGTATCTTTTCATATTTTTCTAAGGTGTTTTGGGCTTTCAATTGAGCTGCATTAAACATTTCAAATATGTCTTCATTGTGATTATAAAGTGCATAAAACATCTTCCAAGCTACCTGTGTGATAATACTTAATTCATTTCAAATTTAAATATTATCTTCCTTGGTTTCCTAAATTGAGAGGAGAAAAGTTCAAATTAGAAAGAAACCATAACTTTTACTTTTCACTTTTGCTTATTTGGAATGATTGAACACAAGACCCGCAAGGCCTCCAGGCACCGTAACACGCAAATTATGCTTTCATCTCGCAGAGCCAGTATGGTCATTTGTCATTACAGAGTCACTGGAAGGAAAATATCCACAATACAAGGACCTTGCATCTGAGTATTCTCTTGGATCTTCTGCATCAGAATCAACAACAGTGTTACTAAAAAACTGTATTACCTTGGCCTTACCCCACAATTAATCAGACTACCTGGAGATGCAACTCAGGAATCTGCTCCTTGGCAAATGTTCTAGCTGTTTCTTGTACACTATAAAATTTGAGAACCAATGATTTAGGGATTCTCTACTGATACTGGATCAATAGTCGAAGAATAGGATTTGAAAAATAAAATTGCATAAACTTTATATTTTACTTTTGTGTTAATTTTTGGCATTTCAATAAAATATTGCATTATTAATTCTCTAGAACCAAATAAAATTTTAAATTCTGAATCAAATATGCAGAAAATATCTTTTTATTGGCACCATATAGATTACACTTAAAATTTCAAAGTATAATTATGTTGTCTTTCACCAAAAAAAAAATTTAATTAAAATGTATGAAACAATTAATGAGCCCCATAATTTTCTTGGCTTTATAGGCTCTTACAAGAACTTGGTGATGAGGGAGGGACTGAAGCAGAGCAAGGTAGCTTTCTTGGGTTGAAGAAATAGTGATTTAATTGTGGGAAGGTTGAGGCAGAAAGAATTAGGCAGAGGAAGTTCTTCAAAAATCTGTATAGCTGTCTACTTGGGTCTGTTGCTGAACACCAAGATGTATATTCATAAACTAAAATTCTGTGATACTAAGCAAAAGTAAATAAAAAACTATCAGAAGTAAATAAAAAAAACTACTATGTAGCTTATGTGGTAAGCTACATAATTTCCTGGTTTACACAGGGGTAGGAGATACTCATCTTCCAACCCGCCAGGGAGCAGAATCCTCAATAAAAACTCAGGGCAGCCCTGACCAGTGTGACTCAGTTGCTTGGGCACTGTCCCCCAAAGCAAAAGGTCACTGGTTCCATTCCTCCTCAGGGCACAAGCCTGGGTTGCAGGTAGATCTCCAGTTGAGGTGTATAGGAAAGGCAACTGATAGATGTTTCTCAATGTTTCTCGTCCTCTCTCCCTCCCTTACCCTCTCCCTAAAAGTAAACAAAATCTTAAAAAACAAAAAAAAGCAACAAAATAAACCTCAGGGCATTAGAGACTTCAGAGGGTTAGATCTTAGTAGTAATACTAAACTAGTCCTGGACAAAAGGATATTCTAAAACTTTCCTAACAAAGATCAAAACTAGCCTAAAAGGATCAAGTTGATTGGCAAGTAATTTCCCTGCCTGCCAAAATAAACTTCAACAATTTTTGAAACATGACAAAAAGGTTCACAGGTGTGTGTCTGTGTATGTGTGTATGATATAAAACATCACAATGGGCAGCATCTGACTTAAAATTCATAGACATGTGAAGGCATAGCAAAATGTCACCCATAACCAGGAAAAAATATGTACATAAAAACAGACATAGAAATAACAGAAATAAATCAATCGACGATGTCTTTAAAATTATATAAATACTCGTGGACTTAACTGTAGACTTGTACTAGACACTGAAGAACGGATCTGTGAATGTAAAGACATGACGATAGACTCTATCTGAACCGAAGCACAGGTAGAGGGAAATAAACAAGAAAAAAGCCTCAGTGGCTGGTACAGCCATTTCAGGTGGTCAAACATGTATTTCATTTTAGTACAAGTAGAAAAGAAAGAGTGGGCCAAAAACGTGTAAAGAAATAATGGCTAAAATTGTTTTCAAAATTGATGAATATCCAAGAAGCTTGATGAACCCTAAGCAAAATAAACAGAGAGAAAATCATTCCAATGCCTGTGCTAAAAAAAAAGGGGGGGGGGTAAAGAGAAAACTTTAAAGCACCCAGAGAAAGAAGTCACAATAAATGTAGGAGAACAAAGATACGAATGATCTCTGGCTTTTCATCAGGAAAAAAAAAGTAAGTCAGTAGACAATGGAAAAATGACCGTGTAAATTGTTGGAAACAAATAAACAATCATCTAATATTTTACCTTCAGCAAAAATATCCTTCAGAAATAAGAAGAAACTAAAAACACTTCCACACAACTACTACATAAGAAAATTTAGTGTCAGAGTATTTGAACTAAAACATGTTAAAGAAAGTTCTTTAGATAGAAATCTGGATTTTCAAAAGGAATAAAGAATATGAGAAATGTTAAAAGTGTGAAAATACTTTTTTCTTAAAAAGTTATTTACATATGATTCTGTAGCATAAGATATAAAATTGAATTGTAAGTTATATTGAGGTAAAATATATGAAAACAATAGCACCAGGAACAGGAGGGGGAAATGGAAGTGTATTGTAAAATTTATACATCATACATGAAGTACTACATCATACTCGAAGACAGACAATGATACATTAAAATTGAATATTGTAAAATTTAGACCAATCACTAAAAATCAACAGAGAGATACAGCTTATAAGTCAAGAATGGACATAAAACTAAATATTTAAAAATACTCTAACTGAAAAAGACAAGAAAAGAAGAAAAATGAATGAAAAGCAGATGCAACAAATATAAAACAAATAGGATGATTCTAGACTTAAACACATCCAAATATAAACAGTCTATGTATTCTAAATAAAAGGCAGTGATTGTTAGATTGTTAAAAACGCAACACCCACCAATGTTCTGTTTATAAGTAATTCATTTAAAATATAGAGCCCATATATTTATAAAGTAAAATGATGAGAAATGACATACAATAAAATTTACTAATCATAAGGAAGTTACAGGGGTTACTGAATATTAGAAAAGTAGACTTCAGGGCAAGGAATTTGACCTTTCACAGAGATATGTTTAATAACAATAAAAGGGTCAATTCATTAAGAAGAATAACAACTCAAAAGGGTATACACCTAACAGAAAAAGTCCAAAATTTTAAAGCACATACTGAACAGCTGACAGGAAAAATAAACAAATGCACAATTACAGTTGGAACTTTCACTCTTTCCCCAGTAAAACAAGTACGCTGTGTATCAGCAAGGATGTAGGTAATGCGAACAGCCCTACCCACCCACTACCTAGTGTTCATTGTTGGAACACTTCACCCAGCAAGTAGAATACATATTCTTCTCAAGTGTACTCCAAACTCTTCTAAGAGACTCTATATGATGAGTTATAAAGCAAATCTCAATGGCATGATTGAACTTACACAGAATATATTATCTGACCGTCGTGGAAATAAAGGATAAATTTTTTTAAAAATCCTCAGATATGTAGAAGTCACTTTTTGGGATGAAGGACATGTTTATACATTTGTCAAACACAATGACTTATATTTTCAAATGGGTGCATTTTATTGTGTATGAACTACACTGTCATTAATTTGATTGAATACCAACTAAAAATATATATAAAAATTACCTATTTGACCTTTTTAAAAAGTAACATAAAGTTTTTTATGACTAGTCTCATCTTTGAATAGGTTTGGTTGTACTCTGTCTTCAGCTGTAACTTCAACACCTCACTCACACCTGTTTTCTGATGGAGAAAAATAGTGGAACTGCTTTCCCCTCCAGGCTTGTGAGTACACCACGTGCCAGTGGAAGTCTTCTCAGAAAAATAATGGTGGAGTAAAGACTGATCACACACATACTCGTGTCTTAAGGCTAAAACAATAACCTGAAATTTTTAACTGTTTCTTATATATGATTAGGCTTTTTTTTGATATTTTTTCTTTTCATTTCATCATGGATAGCCTCTATTGGCCTATTTTCTTACTTGCTAATACTTTCTCTTGCTGGTTTAATCTCCTATTAAAACCCAAACTGAGCTCTCAATTTCAGTTATTTAGTTTTCATTTCTAGAATTTTCATTTTATTCTTTTTTGAGAAATAAATTCTTCTTCTCTGGTGAAATTCTTTATCTTGTCAAATGTTTTCTTGAGCACATTAGTTAAAGTATTTTGAAGGCCCTTGCCTGGTCACTCAAAAAAATAGGTTGCCAATGTGTCTGTTTCTAATATATGTATAAACATTTTTTAAATGGAATCTAATCTATAGTGGCAACAGATCCGTGTTGCTGCTATGGTAAGTGGGGAGAACTGACTATAAAGAGACATGTGGAAATATTTTAGGGGAAAGAAAATGTTCTTGAAAGAAATGTATCTTGATTATTGCGATGGTTACATTTGTAGACCTTTTTTAGTACATTTTAATCATTAATCTAATGCTACACATTTTGCATAATATACAATTAAGCTAATTATTTATTTACTCATTCATTGAATCAGTCATTCAAAATTATTAAGGGCTCACCATGTGCCAGTTACCATGTATCCTTTTACCAGGGATACAGCAATGAATAGGACAGGTACAGCCTCCCTTTGCAGAGCTTTAGTCCCCTGATGGTCCTCCCCGTTTCTGATAGTTCTTGGGCTTTCGAGTTTTCCCACACTCTTTTATGTGCATGGAATGTCACGCACCCTCTATCTGTATATTTAAATTATACACACAGTTTTCAAAGTCAATTTTAAATGTCAGAGCCTCAGTGAATCCTTCCTGTGTTTGCAATAATCTTAGCCTAGTCCAAGCTCTCATGTTAAATTATCTGTTCCTCTAAAGGTGTTTGTACAACTACCTTGCATTATTAATGATGTAGCCTATCTGACTAGACTTCAAACTCTTTAACTGCAAGGGTCTTATCTTACTAACTCCTGTGTGTACTCCAATATTTAGAAAAGTGCCTGTGTCAGTAAAAAATAGACATGTATTAAATGGATGAATACATGAATATGTAATTATAATTTGTATAAAATTATGGTTGTGTTTTAATATTTTTATACCTGCTAATTCAACAAATTCTCTGCTTACTTTTAATTATTGACTTGGAGTTACTTATAACCCTGCCATGCCTAATTCTATCTTGCAGCTTCTATGATACTCCAGGCTCACAAACCAGTTAATCAAGTTTATTAAGGACTATGTGTTAAATAAATGTAATTAGGCACTTAGGGTGGGTGTAATGACTTTTCATACATTAAAGTATGGTTTGAGAGTTTGGGCTTTATATCTAATTGCTCAAAAGAACTATTTTGTCAGCATCCACTTTGGGGGCTATATTTTGAAGAATCATTGCTAGAGTCTGACCTCTATAAAAGCAGGGTACTTCATTGCTAGAAAAATCATTCTTTTTATAGAAAATGGCCATTTTAACACTAGATACGTGTCCTCTCTGACAAATGAATTCTGGTGCTCAGGCCTCAGAACCAGACAGCTGTCACGGCGCCGCTGAGGATTCCTCTAAATTGCAGCAGATGGTGCTACTTATTTGGCCATCTAATGCTATTCCGAAGGATCAGTTGGCCAACTGCTGGGATGGAGGTATGAAAATAGGAGATTTATTTAGAGCCAGAGGAGGCAAGCACAAATGTTTTTGGGATACAGAGTTTGAACCGATTTGGAAAAATTGTATCCAACCAATTACGAACCCAGATCTTGGAGGGTGTGGTTGTAAAGCCCCATCCCTCAAATGAAAGCAGTTATGGAAAATATAACTTCTTTGGCCAGCTGTACTATAATCTCTCCCATGCCCTTTTCCCCCGAGACGCATGTGTGAGTATCCCCACACATGCATACACAGCACAGATATTCCTACACATACAGTTGCTAATCAGTCTAAATTTAACACCACTTAGGGACCAGCTGGGTCACCTGTGGCTGGTCTGTGGAAATATGCACAGCATGTGTTGGTGGCCTACATCAGAAGTAAGAGCCTTTCTCAAAGCTATCATCAAGTCAACAGCTGCAGTCCTATGTCACTTCTATTGTATCAATGCACAGCAATCCAGGGTTCTACATAACAGGGATATTGACTATTCTGGTCATGTCTTTGCTCATTTTCATAGCAGCTATGGCTCACTCTTTATAAGAATGAAATCTGGTTAATAAACACTCTGCTTACCACTGCCCAGAATACAATTTTTAAGTAGCTTCTTAACTCTAATTTATATCATTTACTATGTACATATAAAGCCTGAAGCTAGCTTACAATAACAATAGCTATTAAGTAGGATACTAGTGCATTGTAAACCCTTCTCATAAAGCCAATAAATTCCTATTATGTGAATAGTGAGCTTCTTACTTGAGAAAAATGAACTAATTAAATTATTCAACTGAACAGCAATTTAAATTGGTGCACTACATTACCTAAAAAAAGGTAACTTAACAAGTGAAAAATACACAGAAAACTTGGAGATTATTTCCAGCCACCCATATCAGAGGCCCAATAAACAAATAAATGGAGAAAAAGTCTTTAAAACACAGAAAAAGCACATAACCATGGAGATGAGGAAGGCCCACAGATTGACCAAAATCAAAGTCAAACAAAAGAATATGCATACCTAAAATTTTACAATAAAACTGAGAGTTGTCCCAGAATAAACTCATAGAATGAAATGCGTAAACATCTTTTAAATAAAACCAAGGAAGGCTCCCGGCGACAGAACAGGTGTGGAGAGGACATTCACACTCACAGCAGGCCAAGGGCCTCGAGGACTAGTGAGGTGGAGGCAGACAGGCCTGTGGGCGCTTTTCTTCTAAGGGGAGAAAATATCATCAAAGATCTCCCTCCCAAATTATCTTTCAGCAGGTTCTACGTCCTCGAAATGCCCATAAGAAAACTGAGGAGCAAAGTGTCTCCTGCACTCTCAGGAAAATGAGAGCCAGTGGTACCCTAGTTGTCAGCATTCATCCACCCAGTCTCTTGTTGACAGCCACTGTCATAACTGATTCACTTTCATCCCAGGTTAACCCTTTGGCCCGACTTGAGATTTATGGCTTAAATTGTTTCAATACTATTAATGTCTTGTCATGGAAAAATCTATTGTTGACTTGCTGCCTGGCTTGCCCCACCCCCACCCCATCTCCCATCATTTGCTACCACCCCCCCTACCCAACTTTCATAGGGTGAATTAAGCCTAATACTCAACTTGCCATTTATACTTCTGATTCCTATTTATATTTCAACCTCCTAAACTATACCTTTGCAACAGTCTATTCCACACTATCTGAAAGAACTATTATTAGACACAGATCCAACAATGGTAAAATCACAATATTTTCGGACAAAATGACAGACTAGACTTCCAGAAGCTCTATTGTAATGGTTAATATTTCTTGAGTACTAAGGGATAAGCTTTGTTTTAAAGCTTTACATGCTTTAACTTACTTAATCCTATATCAACTCTTTGACATAGATAACAATAACCTCATTTCGATAATGAAAAAACTGAGGGATAAAGAGTTTACAGAATAAACCTATTAATATACCTACTACTGCCAGAAAGTGGCAGAGCTAGGGTTTGAAGCCAATTTGGGGTCAGAACCCATCCTATTATCCATTATGCTGTCTGACATCTTTTTGAGAATTAAAAAACATTAAGAAAAATATTATGCTGCTATTAAAAATTACACTTTTCAAGCTATAGAAGACTAACATTACAAACCTTGGTGTACTCATCAAGAAATTAGATTTCATAGAGCCTGAGTAACTTCAATGATGAGTCTATAGTTACCCATATTTAGGCTGAGTAGAATAAGAGAATCTTCAATGACAGGTAGAATCTGAGAAAGCTTCCAAAGTTTTAAGGAAATTGAAGTAGTTGTCTATTTTTCAGGTACACCTTTAGGTCTATTCCAACTCAACTTCAAAGCAAAGGAAAGAAGTTATATGATTATGAGATAGTTTAGGGAGTGGATGGTGTTGTTGTGCAACGTTTAGTAAAAATTCATGTTTGACTGAGGATGGAGGTGCCAATGAAACATTGTATTGACTTAAGTGAGAGAATGAGGTTATACAGTGAGTTCTAGTAGCCTTCAATTACATAACCATTAATTAACATTGGAGCTCATTATATAAAGACTTTGCAGCAATTAAGTCTTTATAGTATGTCTCTTAGTATCTTGGGGTGAGAGACAGTCTTGGAAAGGGTATGTTGACAAGGGTACTTGGACATAAGGAAACATTTTCTGTGATTGGTTTTATGGTTTGAGTGTTTGCATCTCCCAACGTTCATGTGCTGAAGACCTAATACCCCTTGTGATGATATTAGGAGGTGGGAAGTGATTAGGTCCCAAATCAATGCCCTTGTAAAAGAGGCTGAGAAATTTCTCTTGCCCCTTCTGCCAGGTGAGGATACAACTGAGCAGCTGGCAGTCTGCAACCGGGAAGAGAGGCATATTGTCACCCTGACCTTGGACGTCCAGCCCTCAGAACTTTGAGAAATAAATTTCTTCTGTTCCTAAGGTACTCAGTCTATGGTATTTTGTTACAGTCCCCCTATCCACTATAAACAGGTGGCAATCTATTTTTATTTATGTTTTTCATCTAACAAGGTGCTTAGCAAGTCTTCCTGTGTGTCTCAGTTATTCTATGTAGTCATCTCATGAAAGGAACACTTTGCCAGGATTGATATTAGAAAATACTGTTGAATCAGGAACATTGTTGGAATGAGTGAGGGTGTTTCAGGTTGAGAGTAAATGGCATTACAGAGAAAATATTAATATTTTCATGTTTTTGCCTGCTCAGGGCTTTCAGAGCAAAAATTGGTAGCAACTTGGGTTAAAGGATGATGGACTAGCAATCCTAACACAGAAACTTATAGAAAATATATAGAGATTTATTTTCCTGAAAGATTTATAGAGTCAAAAAATTTGGAGTCATTTGTCTACATTTCAAAGGGTTCTTATAAACACCTAGGCATCTTCCCATTGTTTCCCAGAAAGAATTTGTTTCCATTAGTGGGAAAAATTTTCTCTTCTTACTCTTGGGAAAGAAGTTTCTATATAAACTCTGAAACCTACAGTTTTGTTCCTCAGCAATTCCTCTACAATAATGTAAAACCCCCTTTTGCACATGTAGGTGATATCTGCCCTCATTGCAGAAATCCAAGGGGGAACACAGTACAAACACTGAGATTGCTATGAGAGTAAATAATTTGCCTTTCTCCAATGCAGAAAACTCCAGGATTTTTTAAACAATGTATATAGTGAAAAACCTTGTCATTTTATTATAAACAATGACATTCCAACATGTGATTAACCAGTATGTTTATTCTCTACAAATGCCTCCTAGAACAGCTACTTCCCAGATTTGATTGTGCAAGATGTTAATGTGTTGCATAAATTAAAAGGATCACATAATTAAATAAGTCTGAGAAATGTGGCATATAATATCTCTCTCTGGAATACTTAAGAATTGGGTCTTGCAAACCCCTATAATGAAGAAACATGTTCAAAATTGACTTAGGACTTACAAATCAAAAATATCGATGTAGGATGAACTCACAGCATCTTCTTAGCCCTCTGGATGTGTCAAATGGAAGAGTATCTGGAATGAGTATCTGGAAGGAAGTTAGTGCTTTATTCATGGATGTATTTTCTGCCCAGACATCCTTAAAAAGTTACTAGTTAGTGTTTTCTTTTGTCCCATTGCCCTCAAAGTCTTAGAAGTCATTCTATTGACCCTCCACACGGCAACCGCTATTCACAAAGAGCAGTGCTTTCCAACACTAACAGCACATTAGAATCACCCAGGCAGCTTTAAAAACTACCAACACCTGTGTCCCAAACCACGCCAATTAAGAGAACCTCGGGGTGAGTCCAGGAATCTGTGAGATTTACAAGCTTCCCAGGTGACTCTAATGTGCAGCCAGGCTTCAGAACCACTGACACAGAGCAGTGCTTCTCCAGCTTCAATGAACGTGGGCATTGTCCTCATGTGGACACAGGTATCCACAGAGCTTATTATTCAGCAAGTCTGGGGTGGGCTGGGAATCTTCTTTCTAAAAAAATATTCTAGATGATAATGACAGTTTTTCAATGACCACACTTTGCAATACATTGATATAGGCTGAAGCTACCATTCTGCCTGCTTCATGCCAGTTAATCAGGAATCCTATCTCCTGGAAAACAGAGGGTGATATTCCAGCTCTCTCATGCTACCCCACCCCAATCCGCCTTCGTTCACAGACACGAAGCGTTTGACATGACTTTAAAATTCTAATAACAGTATCTTGACTCATTTTTAATGTCTCTGGTGGAATTGGATGGGGATAAGCCATCTCCCCTCCAGGGGCTGGACTCATCTGTGAGATGGAAAGCCAAGCCACGCTACCAGTACTTTCCCTCGATGAGTCATAAATCTGGGTTTTCCAGGCAGTTATTCCACCTATAAAATTCCTGCATCAGGCCTTAACTGAAAATGGAGGTAATTCAGACATGCACAAATGTGAATTTCTTTCAGAACACATAGTCAAGCTTCTGCCTTTTATAATGGCCACGTAGCTCCTGTCAGACTAAGATCCTGAAGAAGTACGGATGGAAAGAAAAATTAAAAACTAATAGTGCCTCAGGAATCCATAAGGCAATACTAAAAGGTAGAAAACACATGTATTGGAGTCCTAGAGAGGCTTTCAGAAAAAATATTTGAAGACAAAGAGAAGTCAGAAATTTCCCAACTTTGGTGAAAGACAAATTTACAAAGAGTTCAGCAAACCCCAAGCAGAATAAGTGCCAACAAAAGCCTCCACAAACACCAGCCAAACTGCTAAAGGGCATCTGAACACGGGCTTCTCATCAGAAACAATTAAGGTCCAAAGAGAACTGCTGTACAAAATACGGGCCAGAAATAAACATGAAAGTGAGAATGGGGCAAATACAATAATTTAACAGAGCCGTGGAGGTGAGAATGAAGAAAATATTGGAAACACGATTGTACAATGCAGCCAAACATTACTAATAAAAGTCAGGTATAGGAGAGAACATGTCATCAAGAGTCACAGGACAAAATAGAGACGGCCCTTGTTAATGTGGCACTTATTATGCATATATTATCACGGTCATGTCTGAGTGTGCACTTGCACACACTGCGTTTCTCTTGCACTGTGCCATCATGTGAAAATGCCCCTGTGCTCCACCCACTCCCCTTCCCCAAGTCTATGAGCACTTGCTTCCATCGAGTGAGAGTATTTCTCCAAAGGTAGCTTTGCTCCATTTGTGTAATATAATACAACAATATATTCCAAAAGCCTCTAAAATCTTTATATGCTTTAACACAATAATTTCAATTTGATTAATTTTATCCAAGGAAATTATGTGAAATGTAGACAATTACTTACCAACAAGGATATTTATCAGTTTTACTTATATACTTATTTTACAAATAATATTAATGGTAGAATTATAGGCACAATTGAATAACTATGGAAGATTTATAAAATAAAACAATATACTATTAAAAATCATGTACACCAAAGTTTTTTTTAATAATATATGAGACTGTGTATGGTGCAATGTTGAATTTTTAAAAATCCCTTAAACATTTTTTGAATTATGTTTTAAAAAAATAGAAATAAATGCTAAAATGTCAATACTGCTTCTGAATCATAGAAATACAATTTTGTTCTGTTGTGATTTCTTCTACTTTATTGGTAATTTGCAAATATTTCACAAGGACCATGTATATTTTGTAATTTATGTAAAAAAGAAGGGTAGAAAAATAAACATGATTCCTAGAAAAACCAAGACTTTTTTCAGCTGTAAGTTGCAGCTGGAGTAAGGAAGGTGGGTGGGAAGGTGGAGGCTAGAAGAGACAGAGGACCAGAAACTAGATGGGGAAACAGAAGCACGGGCATATACTGCTAGTAAGGTAGGAGTCGCAACACTCACAATTTAGGGAAATCAGAAACTGGAAGGAACAAACCTGAGACATATAAAGAAAGGAAGGTCAGCTGGATAAAACATGATAGGTGGTCAGGTACTCAAGTAGAAAGTCAGAAGCCAGTGAGGAATAAAAATCTCGTCGTTACTGAGGCTAAGGGGATGTTGGGGGTGAGTTCCCTCTCCAGGAAGCTTCATCCGTGTTCTGGGCTAGAACAGAAACCGGTCTGAGGATTTGGTGCGTTCAGAGTCCATGTAAGACAACAGATACGTTTTTGTTTGTTTGTCTTGTTTGTTGATTTGTTGCTTTCCATTTTATAACCCACATATGAATACAATCATATTGTTTTTGACCTTTTCTGTCTGACTTACTTTGCTTAGCATAATATTCTCAAGATCCATTCATATTGTTGCAAGTGGCAATATTTCATCTTTTGATACAGCTGAGTAGTAGCAAAAACTCATAGACACAGACAACAGTATGGTGGTTACCAGAGGGAAAAAGGAGTAGGGGTCAGTAAAGGGTAAAGGGGGCCAAATACCCTGTGACAGAAGATTTTCACTTTGGATGGTAAACACACAATGTAATGTACAGATAATATATCATAGAATTGTACACTAGAAACCTATATGATTTTCTTAACCATTGTCACTCCAATATATTTAATGAAAAAAGAAAACAAATAAGTTATCAAACCCAATAAGAAATTAATAAGAATGGGTGGGTATGAGTTTCTGTAACCTCTTATGTAGCCAACAACAGAGAAGAAAGTTGAGGCGGGTAGAGAGATAGATAGAAATATAGAGGTAGAGAGAGAGATAGAAAGAGAGAGAATATGAGTGACATTCATGGTACCCCAAAAGTGCAGGATAAAGGAGCAAACTAGTGAGGAAATCATGACACAGGGGCACTGCGGATCTGCAGTGCAGTTTATTCACAAACATATAACCTAATATGTATTATAGATAAAAGAAGAATTATGTTAAGCCCTAGATTATATGCATTTAATATTTGTAATAATACAATGTTTATTAGGAACAAAACATTCCTCTCATTTTTTCGGCTGAACAACCTAATTCTATTTCAATTATAGGAATATATAAGCTTATTATATATTCCTATTATCTATTTCAGACTACAATTCACTAAAATACTTCCATTTATTTCCTTGTTAACATCCTATTCTAGAAATGTCAAGTATTAGAAGTTGCTGACTACATACTTTTGATCTATTACAAGTGTGTGCTACAGGTTCATCCTTTGAAAAACCTACAAGCATACAACTGAGTATTACAATCTATTATTCACCTACAACTAATGCAAAGTGAATAGGGGATCCACAGATATTTTTCCTTGTCTTCGCAGCCTTTCACAAATACGAAGAGACGCCATGACCCCAGCGCTGTGCCCATAAAATACCTACTTTCCTCCTGCCAATGTTAATAACGTAATAAAGTTCCTATGACAATTTCTTTCAATTTAGAGTTTATCTCAATCCACTGTGTTATTAGTTATATTCAGTTCATTTAAAATTAACCACATCTTCTGTTCCAACATTGCTAGAATTGACCTAGCATGTCTGCAGAGATAGTAAGATTAAGGTGAATAAAGTAATGAATAGTATAACATGGCCTAATTATATACCATACTCCCATTCACCTTAATTTGAGAGAAAGCAGAAACTGGATGGAATTCAAAAGACAGCAGATTGAAAATGGATAAAAAGACTTTTTATGTGGTGCATAATCAGCTTTCAGAATTCACTGCTGCAGGATATTTCTCAGGCTAAAATTTAGTAAAGTTTCAAGATAAGAATAAGAATGGCATCTGTGGGTACACTAGCTGGATGTGAATTTATGGAAGCTATCAATCCGCATGCTGGTAGCCATAAACTCATTGGCAGCTGGTGCTGGGATGGAAATCCCTCCCTGTGGTATCCCACTGCACAATTGGCCAGATGCATGACGAGGGGCTGCTGTTGTACAAAGACAAAAGAACCCAGAGAGCCTTAGGCATCAGCCTTTGCCAAAGGAAGGATTGTGCACATGATCGGAACTTTCAAGCAAGCCTGGAGCTGTGTTCCTGAGTTTCACAGTAACCTCCTCTATCTGTTTTTTGATCAAATGTCATTTCCCCCATCACAGAGAAGCATAATGGTTCTTCCTTTCCACAGAGTTTATTCAATGTTATCACTGAATTAGTGTACACTTTATGGGTTAGAAATGCAAGTAATCTCTGCTGTGAATAACCAGACCACCTTTCATTGAAAAGTGGCAGGTCTCAAATGTCCCCCCTTTTAAAGAAGCGACAATGGCGACGGCGGTGATCTGGAGCTTTTGTTAATGGACAGCATGGCAGGTCTATTTGTTGGCGTTCTCCCTGACACCCTGAGCCTTTTAATTCTGTCTGACAGATCCAGGCCATGCTCCACATCTCACAAAAGAGGTGAGAGAGAGTATTGATCCTCCTGTTATTGTTGGTGATTTACCATTACATTCCTTTAGCAAATTTAAACACACGCACACACACAAACACCGCTGGGGTCGCAGCTGCTAGATGGCAGAGTAATGAGTGATTATTTTCTTATCTCTCCAAAGCTCTATAAGTAACTTCTTTTTCGGACTCATGACAGTCCTGCAGATTTAAGCCAAATAAATATCTTTTCACCCTAAGGTCAAAGGGTTCCTAAACATGGTAATAAATATCTGCTTGAAATAGAAATTCATTCATGTTGAAAGCTTGCAGAAAGCTAAAATTGGCAATCTACAAATTGCATTTTTTTTACCATTCTACAGTCTAAAACAAATTTGAAATGTGTCATTTTGCAGTAGTCTAACAAAGTGTTACCAAAAGAATAAAGAATGTACAAGGCATAGCTTTAAAATCAGGAAGCTGTTTCCTCTCCGAAGCCCAGATGGTCATCATAGAGACTGTTTCCCTTACATGTTGCTGCATTAGGACACTTGGCTGACTCAAGCATGTTGTCACTGTACAAAATGCTTTGGAATTATTTTTATTGCTTTGTATACTTACAGCTTTTTACCCTTAAAACATGGTATAAGCAAGTTATGTCATTGTATTAGTGTGTTCAGGCTTACATAACTAAATACCACAGGCTGGGTGGCTTAAACGACACGTATTTTCTCATAGCTCTGGAAGCTAGACATCCAGAATTAAGGTTGCAACAGGATTGATTTCTGGTGAGACCTCCCTTCCTGGCTTGCAGATGGCCACCTTCCACTGTGTCCTTGCATGGTCCTTCCTCTGTATGTGCACAGAGAGCTAATGCTGGTGTTTCTTCCTCTTCTTGTATGGACACCAGTCCTATCAAATTAGGACTCCACTCTTATGACCTCATTTAATCTTAATTACCTCCCTAAAGTTCCTGCTTCCAGATATAGTCACAGTGGGGGTTAAGACTGAAAAGTGAATTATAAGGGAGCAAAATTCAGTCCATAGCTTTCCTCTTATTTATTTGTCTTAAGTTCAAATATTTTTTTGCCTACATAAAAAAAATCAAATTTCATCGTGAGGTGGATAACACTATTTAATTACACACCAATTCTTAGTAAATTAAAAAATATACTATAGGCTCTTAGGGTTCAAAAGGAGTTCTAGACATGTGCTGACATTTAGCATTTGCCAGAATAAATAATTAGCTTCTTAAGATGACATTATTGTTTTTTAGAGAGAATAAATCATAAGAATTAATAATTTCCATTTTCATTCCAAAAAGACCTCATACCATACCAATGCTTGATTATTCTATAGAAAAAAAATGTTGATGCTTTTCCACAATAGCTGAATAAGCTCCAAAAAGCTTCAAACAACCTTTCTGCTAATAACAACTATAAACTCTGGACAAAATACCAAAATATCTTGAGGGCTTTGGAGAGGAAATAAGAGTGGCAGATTCTGAAAAGAAGTTGTCACTAAGAAAAAGGGAATATTACTGTGTAGTTTTGCTGTTCCTATGGATTTGACTAAATGAGAAGTGACCAAACTTCTAATAATCTGAGGGAAATCCTGCTATCTTTATGTCCCAAAAAGTAGGGAATGGAGCCAGAAACCAGAGATAATGAAGAGTGAGAGAAAACTGTGGAAAAGAGATCCAAACATGGGGATTACCAAGTTATATAAACTCTGCCCAGGTCTGATTCTTGAACTCTGGATGCTTGGGGAAAGCTACCAGCAGATCATCCAAAGAGAGAAGAATTAAACTCAATTTTGAGATGTCATCCACCACAGGTGAGCCAGAGTTGTAGTTTGAATGTGCTCAGGTTAATTGCCTGCGAAAACAAAAGCATCATTACTCCTCGAGGAATATAGCAGAATCTAGAGCTTACACAGGATAAAATTTGCAGTGTTTAAGATACAATCCAAATTACGTTACATGTAAATAACCAAGAAAATATGAGCCAATTTCAAGGGAAAAGACAATCCACAGAACCCAACCCTGAGAGGAGCACAAGTTGGAATTATTGGAAAGTGACTTTGAAGCAGGTGATGTAAATGCATACTTAATAAGGTAAAAGAAAATACACTTGTAATAAATAAAAGATAGGAAATAGCAGGTAAAAAGAGTATATAAAAACAACTAAATAAATATTTTAGAAGCAAAAAACTGAAATAGAAACTCAAATGTCACTAGCTGAATTTAATATTAGAATGAAGATGACAAAGGAAAAATTAAGTGAACTTGAAGATGCGTAACAGATATCATCCAATCTAAAGAAAAGGGAAGAAATACATTAAAAATAAAAATAAACAAAGACAAAAACACCACACAAAGTCTGTATCAAAATATCTAACATGTATGTAGTTATAGTCCTAGAAGAAAAGGAAAGTGAATTGGATAGAAAAAAATCTGAAAGTATATACTAGAAAGTTTATAAATTTGGTGAAGGAAGATTCAAGAAGCTCAGCAAATACCAAGCAGGGAGGATATAAAACTGGGGAGAAACTCAAATCTTTAGGAGCAAAGGAAGGGCAGCAGAAACAGTAAATACCTTAGTAAATGACAGGCTACTGCTTTATCTTAATTTCTTGAAAGTAAAAATTTATAATGGACATCAGAAAGACAAGGAGAAAATGGTCTGAATTGCAAATTTTCTACATTTCAAGTAATACTGTTCTAATTAGAGAAAATACTTTGGGTGAAAATAGAGTTTTTCTCATATATTATTCATCCATTTACCAACATGATTTTAGAAACTTTCACCCACATTTAATGTATTTGTGTTTTATTCATTTCTAAGTCATACTTGCTCCATCAGCCAAGCTATTAAAGTTGTAATGGTACAAGGATAATTTCCTTTCCACTTGGGCCAGTATGATGCTTTAATTTAAAAATTAATAAGAACGAGATGAGACGATTCACTCACTCTTTCAACAAATACTTATGGAATGCCATAATGGAAAAAAAAACATGTTTGGGATTTTTCCACCACACATACATCAATAGCAGCTGGATTAAAAACATATGAAAACTGATGGAAACTTTTTACCTTTCAAATGAAAACGTATGCCTTGTTTTAAAACAAGACATAGAAAACACTAAAAATAAAATAAATTGAGAAATAATGAATAAGCAAGTATTTATTTATTTCATAACTTTTTATTGTTATTCTATTACAGTTGTCCCAATTTCCCTCCTCTGCCCTCCACCACCCAGCCCACCCCCTGCTCCTGCAGTCCATCCCCACACTGTTGTCCATGTCCACGAACCATGCACACGTGTTCTTTAACTAGCCCCTTCTCCTTCTCAACATTTCCCTTCCCTCTGAGTAAATGACTATTGAAATTAGAATGCTTTGCATCAAGAACATAAATATCATAAAAATATCATAAAAATATGACAAACAGCTCACAAGCTAAGAAAATTGAAATTATTTCTAAAAATCTGCAAGTAAAAGAAAAATATAATTTAAAGGAAAAGATATGAACAGATACTTGGAAAAGAAAACCAAAATGGTCAGTAAAAAGGAAAATACATATTATCCATTAATAGTCAAGAAGGTTCCAGTTAGACCACAGTAAAACAGCATTTTATTCCCTTAATATTAGCAAAAATTAAGGTAACTGAGAATGCCATATTTTAATAAGAAGAATAATGGAATTCATACATTGCTGTGGGAGATAAATTGGTATAAGCACTTTAAATAGCAATCTTACAGTATCAGATAAATTGAAGAGACAAATATGCTACTCCTTAGCAATTTCACTTAAGATATATGCCTAGAAAAATTCTTGCACTAATGCACAAAGATATATGCATAAAAAATAATTATTGCAGCATTGTTTGCAATGGGAAAACATCATTAAAGGGAATGGTTCTATTATGTTACCTTCATTAAAAAGAATATTATATGGAAGTGCAAATAAAAATTAAAATTGGTAAACTTTTGTAGATCAACATAGATGTATCTCACAAGCACAATGTTAAGCAAAAAAATACAAGCTGCATTTGCATCAAATTTAAAAATATATATAGCAAAACTATATATCACAATTGTGTCCAGATAACTATCATAAAATTATAAAGAAATGTATTAAAGTATAATAATAAACAATAAATGTCATATAGTGATTTTCTTGCCAGAGGGCTGATGCAATCAGGGCAGGATCCATGTCACTGAAGGGAGAATAATCAGAAGGCCAAGTCCCAGGCACAGGTCTTAGCTGGAGATGGTCACTTGAACTAGAAAGTTAAGAAACTGAGATCTGAGTCTGCTTTTTTATTTTTTAACCAGTTGAACTTAATTCACTAGTTAGTGATCTCACAGTTAATGGGCAAATGTGTCACTTTTCATTATATGAGAATCCTCAGTCTGAAGCTAAGCTTCCCTCCTCAGAAAAAAGAAGCAACTATCTCGTCACTTTGTCACATGGCTACATAACAGCATATACCCATCTTGAGCGTTAATAACTAAAAACATCACAGACTTATTTATACAATGTTCACACTTAGAAGTAATGAGAAAACATATGGATGTAATAGAATTGATGAAAGCTTAAATTTTGCTAGACATTGTAGTCACACCATTTTGGCAACTAATAAACTTGTCCTGCATGTTCTTTCTTCTCTAATACGTGTCTCTGAGAAATGACACTTCATTAATATCTTCTGTAAACTCAATATCTGAATACATCTATCCTCTCAACATTTCATTTAAAATAGTACACTTTACATCTGAAAAATTGCCCATCTTGATACGATTTCCTAATGATTCTCTGCACATATTTCAATGTGATGCCTGTCATCCAGGGACTTCAGAATGTTTCAGTCACTTCAACACACTAAACATGCATATGTATTTTGTCAACAGTTTTCGCAAGGTACTCAAAATTCCTTAGATGGTAGTTCACAAGTTTTCTTCCTTAGAACTGTGATGCTGAGGGAGGAAAGTGCTTCAGAATTTGCTGGGAATAAGATGAAAAGGTGAAGTGGAAAAACTCTTAACCTCATACTTTTCTCTTCATAAAGAAAAGTTCAGATATCTGATTATTGAGGTTTCCCACATGAATTTGAATAAACTGATTTTCCTAAGGAAATAAAAGTATAAAACCCACTGCTCTGTTTGTGCAATTGGAGTGCCAAACTGAACTTTAAGCAAAAAGCTTATTCAGAGTGTGGCATTTGTTGGATCAAGATTCAGCCAATAGGTAATTTTGTTAAGGAAGGTTCACTGTTGGGAACTTGAAAATCAGCTCTAAATATATATATATATATATTGTAGGCCACATAGGAAGACAAAGTTGCAAAAACACATCACAGAAATAATTTGAAGAATTTACTTCAATGAAATGGGGATATTATGCGTATTTTAAATCCCTCATTTGTGAAGACACTCAAAACACAAAGTTAGATGTAAATAAAAATAAGTGGATAAAATGAACCAATGTGAAGTCCAGTGAAAAATAGTCAAAAAACTAAAACCTCAGTAGATTATCAACAGTAGATTGGGACATATGGAGAGAATATTGGTACTTGGAACTAAGCATTGAGAAAAAGCTTTCTAAGTGCATCACAAAGAGATAAAAAACTAGAATAAAGTGAAGGAAAACTTAAGGGGCTTTGAAGATAGACAAAGACATTTAAGATCTTTTCATTGTCAGTCTTAGAAGAAACAAATAGAAAAAATGGGACTAAAGCAAAAAGATAATATATGTTAATTTTCTTGAGGTAAATACAAGTATGTATCATCAATTTAAACTGGCTCATCATGTGCCAAGTAAGATTGAACAATGATGAAGGGAAGGGAAGGGAAGGGAAGGGAAGGGAAGGGAGGGGAGGGGAGGGGAGGGGAGGGGAGGGAAAGGAAGGGAAAGGAATGGGAGGAGAGAGGTTTGTTTACACATACTATAGTGAGCCCTGGCTGGAGTGGCTCAGTTGGTTGGAGGATTGTCTGTGAACTGCAAGGCTGCAAGTTGGATTGCCGGTCACTATGCATGCCTAGGTTGTGGGTTTGTTTCCTGGTCAGGGCACAACAAGGGGCAACCAATTGATGATTTTCTCTCACATTGATGTTTCTCTCCCTCTCTCTCTCCCTACCTTCTCTTCTCTCTAAAAATCAATAAGTATGTCCTTGGGTGAGGATTGTTTTTTAAAAGCATATTATAGTGAAACCGTAGAATTTTAAGAAAAACTAACCACAGAAAATAGCTTAAACAAATTAAAATCTTATGGCAGCTATATATTTATGGTCTCTCAGTTCTAAATTTACTTTTCATTACCTGCTATGCAAAAACAGATAGATCCCTTAAATGTGTTACTTTGCCAGTTGGTTTGATGCTAAACACTGTCAGTAAGGGGCACTGAGGAACATGGTGGGAAATAGAGGTGTTGCTACCTGGTTCAGTGTGCTCTCACTGGGCTCCTGCAGTACACAGCCCATTCCTGCAACACAGATGGCTTCCCCAGAACCCAGCTCCTGCGACAGCTGCAGCTTTCCCAGATCCCAGCTTCTGTAGGGCAGGGCAGGCAGCCTCTCCAGTGCTGCACCCCGGCACTAGGCATGGCATCCAACTTCTGCAGTGTGCAGTTATCAGCAGCATCAATCAGTGCTTCCCTTGGCACTTCTCTTGAGGGATGCAAAGTTAGGAAACATTCACAAGACTATTCTCACTTCTTATACCAATTACAAGTTTAGAAGTCTCTCCAAGACCACCTTAAGGTTTGATAATTTCCTGGAAGTACTAACAGAACAGTAGGAGCTGTTACACTCACTGTTATGGTTTATCTAAACCAAAGGATACAGACTAAAATCAACCATGGGAAGAGGCCAAGTTCAGGAGAGTTTCAAACTCAGAGCTCCCAGCATCCTCTGCCAGTGGAGTCAAGATCAGTATTAACTCTTTCCAGCAATGATATGTGTCAATATGCTGTGACTATGCCAGTCATGGACGTTTGCCCAAGCCTTGGTGCCCAGAGATTTTATTGGGTCACGTAGACATAGTTGACCATCTGTGCTACTGACCTTAGTTCCCAGCCACATACTTGACATTGTTAGATCATCCAATGTGGTAAACAAAATACTCTTATCAGGTAGGAGGACAGCCCGTGGTCTTAGAGGATGCATCCTAAGAGCCAAAGGCAAAGACTACTTGTCTCTCTGGCAAGGTTCAATCTTTACTACATGGATGGTTTCCTAGCAGAGTGCCTCTATTGGCATGACCTGCAAAGCTTTCCCGTGCACAGCTTTCCTCAGCCCTCTGGAAGGTGGGTTTCCAGAGGGCAGCACCACCTCAGCTCCTCTGTCAGGCAGTGAGTCGTGGGCAGTCGCACTTCAGCATGGCCTGAGTCTCTACCCTGACATCAGAAACAGCTTCTTGTATTCACTGTTTGTGTATTTTTTTGTATTTTGCTTTTCTTCGCACTTTCCAATTCCTTGATATTCCAATTCCCTGTCACAGTTGATAAATCTTTATATTAAATTTTCCGTATCCAAATTGCTGTGTGGGTTCTGGACCTTGATGATATATGACATATACTGATTAAGTACAGACTTCATATCTGTAATGCAAATCTCCAGAAAAGAGTTGAAAATATCTTCAAAATTCTAATTAAAATTAGCGATCAACATTAAATTCTATGCCAAGCAAAATTATATTTTGAGAATGAAGGAAATATTTTCTGACATTCAAAGACTAGAAGGTTTTATTAAAATAGACTCTTACTGAAATAACTATTAAAGGACTTATAAGGAGGAAAATAAAGCCAGAAGGGAGGACTATGATGCAACTTGTAATAGTAAACAGAAAAACATTTTATACTGTTGATATATAAAAATTAAATTCATCTCTCTCCCTCTCTCTCTTCTCCCCTCTCTCCCTCTCTCTCTTCTCTCTCTCTCTTTCTCTCTTCCATTGTAAAAATCCAGCTGAAATTAAAATTATAAATAATCTGATTCTAAAATTCATATGAAAAGACAATGAATAGTCAAAACAACTTTGAAACACAAGACCAATTTTGAAAGGATAACAACTGATCTCAAGATTTCTTATAAGGTCTGGCATTGGCAAAAAGAGGAAAGATGAATGGAACAAAACTGAGAGTTTGGAACTATGTTTAAACATTTCTGGACAATTGATTTTTGGAAAAAGTTAAAGACAAATGAGTAGAGAAAGAGTAGTTTTCTGAATATATAGTGACAAAATATTTGTATAGCAGTATAAAAAGTGAACCTCAATTTTTACCGTATACCATATTCAAAATCTAACCCAAAATGGATAATAGACCTAAAAGTAAAACTTAAAACTAAAGAACTTCTAGAAGAAAACAGGATAAAATCATACTGGCCTTGAAATAGGCAAAAATTTCTTCAATATAACACTAAAAGCATAATATACAAAAAACAAATTGAAAAATTGAACTTCATCAAAATACAATATTTCTGTTCCAAAGGAACTCTTAAAAGAATGAAAAGCCACACACTGAGGTGAGATATTTACTAGCATATATAAAACAAATGATGTGTATGCAGAATATGTAAAGAATCCTCAAAAAATAAACAATGGAAAACTAATAACCAAACTTAAAAATGGACACAAGATTTGAATAGATACTTCACCAAAGATAATATACAAAATGGCAAGTATGCACGTGAGAAATTGCCACTTTCTCTTCTGGGAAATGGAGTCGATGGACTTTTCTTTGAAGAATATTTTAGCATAGTCTAGAAAATTTTAAAATGTGCTTATGCTGGAGAGAAACACAGAGGTGCTTATACAGATATTCACTGCAACTGCTCGTAACTGGGCAAAATCACCAAGGACGGCCAATACAGTAATGGAAGAAAATTAGTGGAGTATTTATACTATGGTGTAGTAAATAAGAAACAGTTAAAATTAAAGACCTCACTATTTCTTGAAGCTATATGTATACATAAATACATCTCAGAAACATAAGATGATATAAAAATTTGTAAAGCAAGTGGCAAAACAGAAAATGGTATTTATGTAAATATTTTAATTGCACACACAAAAATATACTATAAATGGTTATGGAGACTCGTATATGGATTTAAATTTTTACAACGGACTAGAACAATACACTGTATCCATAATAATCATCGCTGTTGAGAAAGGGAGAATAACAGTTGCACTGGGGATGGTATTTCCAAGGAATGTCAGTTTTATCTGCATGTGTTTAAGTCAGATGTATATGTACCTATGCGTGTATCTCTAGCTATCAATTTTAATTTTAATATTCAATGTAAACAACTTGAAGACCCTGACATTTGTCTATTAATTACTGTTTTAAAAAATTAATGCTGTGCATAATCATGCTAGCAAGATTTGCTGTGCACTCACTGCAAGTCCATGTAGACGGTAATGCTGTGCCGTGGTTTTATCTTTGTTGTCAGTAGGACCCAGGTCCACCTGGGGAAGTCGCACAACTCTAGACAACTCAGCTTCTGTCCTGAGCATCAGTATCTTCATCCTATGCTACTTAACAGGTTTTTTTCAGGATCCAGTGTGTTAACAAGTAAATGAAAAATAATGTATTAAATAACACGGCACTTCTTGAGCATCTAGTAAGTTGAGGTTTAGTAAAGCTCAGTGCATTCATGAGTCAGTACACTTTTCATATAGAAAAGGAATAGACTTACATGACATTTTTTACCACATTTTCCAAACAATATTTCAGGTGACATTGGCTAATACAATTACATAGGTTTCAAGCGTACGGTTCTGTAATCCATCGTCTGTGTACTCACCATCCTTCCGTCACCGTTTATTTGACCCCTCTACCCTTCACTACATTTCTTTACCTCTTCCCTCTGGTAACTGCCATGTTTTTTTTAAAAAACTTTATTGGTCTATGTAGTTATTTTTTCCAATGATTATCACAGCTTGGAACACTAAGAAACAGTAGCAGTTTGTGCAAATATAACCTGGAATGCATTGAGTTAAATGATATTATTTTAAATAATAATACACTTCTCTACCTGTACAGGAATGGTGACAATATGAAACAGAAAGTTTTCCTCAAAGAAAAGAGCAAAATCTTCCACGAGAAACTCAGTGTAAATTCTCTTTTATGGGTCCCTTCCTTTGATCTTGCTTTTAAAAAACATTAACTACACTTTATTTCTTATGGTTGCTTACTTTCAAATAAACTAGTAGGTGCCCTTTCAACCCCTGTTCCTGGGGAGACTGCTTTCAAGGAAGTCTATTATCTGGAAACCTCCTTATCGGAACCGTGGTAAACACCTGGAATTTCTTATCATTGTCTCCAGGCTGAGGAAAAAATGGTCAACAGGCACAGCTAAAAAGTTGAAGTTTTAAAAAGTTTTTTAAAGTGACAGGCAACCACATCTTGACTGGTTGCTAAAACAAAACATAATAGCAACCGATGTAACCCTTTCATACATTCTGCCAAGAAGAGCAGAAACAAAATGTCATGCCCCTACCCCGTGTGTGGAAGCCTAGAATGTAAATACAAAATGTGTAAGAATTTTAATAGCTTTCACACTATGGGAGATAAGTAGTATCTTTGTAATGTGAAGAGAGCCATTTTCATTATCTCGGGGCCTTGACAAGTAGCTTGCTACACAGTTTATCAAGCTGAATGCCCCTAATCCTGGCAGAATACTGATTTTTTTCATGCTTTTGTTATGTCTGAAAGGAGAAATTTATGCAGTTGGGTACATGGACGTACTGACAAGTTGACAGTTCTTCGAAGTGGTTATAAAAAAAGTTGGGTAAACTGATTCTCAGCCTTCTGCTTCCATGTTGCCTCATGAACACGCATTTTTCACCGTGGCAGGAATTATTGTCACCTGTATGTCCTGCGTCACAAAGCTGCACACGTTGTTTACTCTCATCAAAAAATGACTTTGGGTTTCAGTTTGTCTTTCAAAGGAGGACGCTTTCTGCATATCCTAGCCTGCTCAGGTTTGGTGGCTTCTCATCCCAAAGTACCATTTTTCAAGTTGGAACAGGGCCAGACATGACAACCCGTGTACATCGATAATGCTTGACCATTCCCCCACTGCGTTCATGTGCGCTGTTCTGCTTCATGCCCCTTATACCTGTCAGTGGAGAATTACTATCGAATTTAACAGGTAAGGAAACTGAGGGGGTAGAGATGTTGAGCCGCTCGCCTAAGATCACACAACATCTCATGCGGTGTCATGGAGTGTCAAAGCCACACTGAGAACCCTGAGCCCCCGTGGGTGCAGCCAGGCCATGCTGTCATCCCACTGACTCTTCCTGAATCTAATAGTTTTCATCCATCACCTTGGACATCATGGCCCAATTTCTCCCCTCATTACACACCAGAGGTCCTGGATACATGTTTGTTGGGGGAAAAAATGGGCAGATGGATATAGATATATAATGTGTTTAGTCCGATTTTTAAAGATAAGGTGCTCTAATCTGATTCAGTAATTACATCTTGTCCTTAAGATGTTACCATAAAGGTCTATGCCATTACATTGTGACTGGTTACATGATAACAAAATATGTTACCAAATAAAACATCACTACTTTTTATGGTAAAATCTCTTTCTCCAACTGGCCAGAATCATAGTTCCAGAGTAAAAGGGGGCTTGGATTCTTATTTATTTTGCACTACAGAAGTCAAACAGAATACAAATCATATGAATGCATAGACAAGAATGCAACTCCTACTATCCTATGTACTTTTCCATTTTCCCTTCTGAAATTGTTTCTGCCAATATTTTGATTTAGAGCCTACCAGAAGGGGAGAAAGAGAAAGATTTAATCAGGAGATTGTCAAATGCCTGCATATGCCTAAGAATTAGTGGCTATTATAGTATTTGAAGTCTGATATATATAATTCTTGGGAGATGCATCTCTTGTAGGCATTATTTTTTTCTTTTAGAAATGTATTTACTTATAGGAATTTCAGATAAAATTAATATTTTCACCAATTACTTATTCACCTGTATGCACGATGTGCACATTTGCAGTCCTTCCCAAGTACCAGTGTATGGCCTGAACACCAAGTAACATGGAGAACTATTTTATTGAAAAATTGAACATTAAATTTTAGAAATATGATTATAGGCACTACAGACCTGGAAACAGACTATTTCAATAATAAAAAGCTCAAGATGCTTTCAGCCTACATAAAGGTATGAAAGTTGCATGAGTTAGTATGTAACCTAAATAGCCAATTTTATTGAATCCTGAGCATCAGCCTAGTTGCCTTTCTTCAGGAAGGAGGATATGGTTCTTTTGTGCTTAATGATGCTGATGATAACTTCTTCTGCTTACTACTCATTAAAGCCTATTTGTGAAGGTTATGTCTTTAACTTGTGAGTGATTTAAGGATTTCACAGCTCAGTTTCAAATTTCCTTACCTGCCTCATCTTCTTCCATTCCACAGAGGAACTCTAAACTCCAGTTCGGCCAAACCACAAACCATTTCTCTGCTATCTAGTGCTTAGCAAATTGCACTCTTTTTTCCTTTTATGTATCACTTGTCTCCACATGTCTTTCCCCAGTGTCTCTACCATGACACTCCAGAGGGCAAACATTAGATCTTATATTGTTAGCTCCTTCTTTCCAAAACCTATCCACCGCCCTCCAGCTTAGACTAGTTATATGTAAGTTATAGGAAGAGCTCAACAGTTAAGTAAAATCCTATACATTTTGTGACATATACATTTTTAAACATAAGATGAATAAATTGTAACTTATTTGACCAGTAATGTATAAAATATGTATACAGTTAATTTTTGGTTTCTCTCTGGAACAGGATGGGTCAGAACAAGATATTTGATATCATGTTTCCTGTCAACCATGTAATTGATTAAATATTTTATTTTTTAAACCAGTTTAATTTGCCTATTTTTATAGTGACTGGATTTCAGAAGTCAAATTATCTCTTTTCCTATTTGTGTCCTCTATACTGTTTCATAGAATAGGAAGAGGGGAACAGTGTGATTCTTATTCTACAAAGGAAATTATTTGCTGAATTCAGAGGAAAGGGGATGAGTTGGTAAGAAAAATTATCCTACTTCTCACCCATGAAGTGAGAGTGAGAAAGTAATTAAGGAACAGTACTAAGGGCAAGTTAATTGAACTGGGGCATTTTCAGTGAGTATGACTTACATACTGGAAATTAGTACTATGAGGAAAAGTAGTTCATAGCATGTTAAAGAAAAGTAAAAGAAAAAACTACTAGATATTTGCGGTTTTCTTTGTGTGAAAGACTATTATATGAAAATCCCAATTACAAAACAGAAAAAAATGTAGAGATTTTAATCAACATTGTGAACTATCACTTTATAAATATCATGATGAGGTCATTAGCTCAAGAATTTATTGAAAATGAAACTGTATAATAAATCAACAAATATTTCTTGAGCATTTACTATAAGTAATTAATAATAATAAGCTGAATAAAGCATACGTACACACATACTCCAAAAACTGCATTTTAAACATCATGTATCAGTTAATTTATTTGGGTTTAACATTTTTTTAGCTTAGACTTTGTATAATTATGACAATGATAATAGTAGCCATACCTTTTTACCTGCCATGTATGTTATGTATTGTATGTTATGTTTAACCCCTAACTATCAACTCTGTAAAGAGGTAACATTCCTAATTTATGGCTGAGAAAATGGGCATTGAGAGATTTAAGAATCTCACCTACGTTCACTGACTAGTAAACATCAGAGCTGGGCTTGAGTCCATGCTATTCTGACGTGATTTGAAAACCAGAGTCTCTGTCCAGTGTGTTTCCTCTCCTGGGAGGAAGTGTCATTACTACCAGATTCGGGTGACAAAGTCATACAAATATTAGTTTTAAATGGTGTTAAACAGATATCTTTAGATCAATTAATATCTAGATGAATAAAATTATTTTAAAGTAAATCTGTGGAGATGCATCTAATTGGCATAATTGCATGTTAAAAGATGATTTACATGTACATAATTTCTAGTTTAAGCAATATAGTGTAATAATTATTTGGATGACAAACTTCATTAAGTGCATTTTAAATAACTGGATGACACTTGGCTAGCACATTTTGTAATGTCTTATTGAATTTAGATTAAATTCCTATTTGAGCAACCAAGTTTAAATTACAATGTGATGAAATAGGAAAACCTAAGTTGTAATGGGTTAACAGGCAGAATTAATTGACTATAGGAAATGCTATGGAAAGTTTAAGGATTTAGGGGCATGCCCACTTTTTTAGTTCACAGATAAGTATATATTCTTGATGATTATGCTTAATTAGTATTTCATAACTAAAAAATAGCACTCATAGTCCAATACTTTCCTTTTGAGAAAAATAAACCTAAAGGTTAAATGACTTTCCCCAAAAGCACATGAAGAGAATATTGTTTATAAACAATATTTTCTATTCTCCATAAAACATATTTCCATTGTTCTATGTAGTCTTTTATATATCAAATAGATGGGCATTGCGTGCCCTCTATCTTGATCTCTACTTATTAAAATTCCACCCATCCATTCATCCATCCATCCAATTATCTGATACCATTATACCATTTGCCATGGGTACATTTCTTGGTTATTTCTTCTTGAAAATGTTTATTCTGACTTTATCAACTTCCTACATCTGTATGGGCCCCACTTAAAAAGTCAGCTCAGATTAATCCCCTAGCTAATAACCAGTCTTCTCTACAAACATGAGTTCTAGGTCCTGAATGGTTCTCAGTCCTGGTGGCATTTTAGAACTCTTTTAAGTATTGCATCCAGGACCTATCCTGCAGAGTCTCGTTGAATAGCTGGGTTTGCAGCGAGGCATGGGCATTGGTACTTTTTTAAAAGAACTCTGGGTGTTTCAAATGGGAAGCCAGGATTTAGATAAATTGATTAGTCTCTGTGACCATACTAATCTTGGTTTAGATTCCAGTCCTGATGGTTGGGAAGAAGTTATTTTAATAGGTGGTAGATAACGGTGGTGAAGGCAGGATCCTCACGCTTTGCAGACACTAGAATTGCCTGTGGGATATTTAGTGCATTCAGATGCCAGCCCGAACGCACCTCCAGAGTTTACAATTTATTAGGTTTTATGAGAGATTAAGGCTATTGTGAAAGTTGTTAATAAAAATTAATTTAAAAGAAAGGAAATAGGGGAGGAAAGGGTCAGACTATAGCAATCCTTGAAAGAGAATACAAAATAATACCCGTCACCTCCCTACATATTTCTGTGGCCCAGCAAAGACTGTTAGACTCTGGGACAGCTTCCATGTTCCCTTCCAGAGTGCAGGATCTCATGGAATTAGTTATGGAACATAGAACATGGGCCATGCTAGCTGCAGTCTTCGATGTTTCTGTGGTTAGTCATGAAATAGATCAAAGTACCAAAGAATGGAAAATAAGATTTGAGAGCAAGAAGGTCCAGAATATGTCAGCTAGTTGATGGAGAAAAGGGAGAAATGTGGGAGCTGGGAAGAGAATTTCTGCACTTGGGAGAGCCCATCAATACAACAAGGTATGTGTGTGTGTGTGTGTTTGCACGCGCATGCACATGCGTGTGAGGTAGAAAGGTGATATAATCGTACTCCAACGGATCAAGAGACTAGACTTGAGCAAATACTAACTTCTTCTTTTCAGTTTTTAAAAAATTTTAATGCTTAACTTCTTACTCCTAATGTACCAGCTCATTTAATCCTGTTGTCCCTGGATCAATTTTCAGGTTATAACAGACAACCTAGTGAACTGCAATTTATATCTCATACTATTATAACACTACATTACTCTGTCATTTTCATTTCTCTTGCACTAAATTGCAAGAGAGAGGAGGGGTCTGTCTTGTTCATCTCTGGATATAAAAAGCACTTGGTACAGTTTATTACATGTAATTGAATGCAATAAATATATTTCTGTATCTCTATAAACATTGCATCACTATAACTTTTGGTTTGGACATCTATGTTCTCCTCTTCATGCTTTAAAAAAAAGCACATGCTGTCTTTCAAGATGAAAGGCAACTCTCACAAAACAAAATAAATTTCTGTTTCCGTCCTTGGCTGGAAAACTTCAAAATACAGCCACTTCTAACATCTAAGCTAATATCTCTTCCCCATGTACTATAACTAGATCATAGATGTGTTCCTATTGATGGAAATATCATATTGAATTTTAATTATTTAATTTATGTCAGTTTCTCCCTAAGCTGTCAGTTTCTTGAGGACAGGGAACACTTATTCATCATTGCATCCTCAGCTCCTGGCAAGATTCCCAGAACACGGTAGATACTCACAAGTGTATATTGAATTTATATCTATGTATAAAACACACACCCAACTCTGTGAATTGTATGTAATGAATGTTTCACTAAAATTTATCAAGTGAATCTTGAAAGAAAGATAAAAAGAAGCTTCAGTAATCTTTAGAAAACAACTTACCCACAATTAAGCACAAATCTTCCCTGTGTTGCTTGTGTTCGCTATTGCTACATAAATAATAGAACTTTGGTTTTGCTCTTAAATTTGTACACTAATGAGAACATGGGACAATGTTCCTGTACTGTAGTAATGAATGTGATAAGATTTGTGTGAACAAATTTCTTCCCAATCAGCCAGGACACAAGCTAGAATGATTTGCATCTTTGAACTTTGAAAAAAATTATTTTTGCATTATGAGACAGGTGCAACTCCTTTTGTGCTTCTCTGAATATGAACAGTTTCTAAAATTTAAATCTCAATTGATGCTTCACTGGTTTCTGGGCTACAAACAGTTAAAAAGGAGAGTCCCCTTACCAAATAGCGATGGATTCAACAAAGCTATGAAGCATCTTTAAGAAGACATGGCCATGTTCCATGTCATTAGATAATTCCCTGCTACCAACAAGCATCATTTCCATTTTCCTGAGAATGGGCTGCCGACCATTTTCTTTCATCAGGATGATTCTCTCAAATAGACATAATAGTGTGAATCTACATATAAAGGAGAAAAATTGAGCGAAATAGCCAACAGTGCCCCCAAATATCTGTCTACTTGCTCTGTTGAATACCGGCTTTTAGTGCTGGGCTTAGGAGAAGGTGAGTTGGTTATCTATGTGAATTCTGCATGGAAGGGAAGACTCCTTTCCTCTCCACAGTCCCATTGTACAACAATCGTAGTTCACACTCAATTCCCCCTTAACAGGTTAATGGTTCTGGAAAATGAGACAAATTTAGCCTTATCAGTATGTTATGCTTCTTTTAGGAGTTAGTCTATTTCACCATTTTATGGAAACTACTCTTGTTGATAGAACTATAAAGAGCATACATACAATCTCATTCAAATTCCCAGGATAATGAGAAGAGTGGACAAACTCTCATACTCTAGAGGGGGAAGGGGAGGAGAGCTGTGTGTGTGTGTGGAAGGGGGTCATGGCTAAACTTCTACTATTTTGCAACCCTACCAATGGCTTATCTTGTAAAAAAAAAAAGTAGTAATATTAATCTACTACTGTGCACTTTAAAATTCCTTTCTTTGGAACATATTCATTTTTCTATAAACAATGTCTCACAGAATTCACATGGGATAAGGTCCAAAAAATAAATAAATAACCCCATGTGGAAGGACTAAGTAATAATAAGTAACTTTCATTGAGCACTTACTTTGTTCCAGGAAAAGTACTTTACATGAATTATTTTATAAATAAAAAGCCATTCTTCATATAGTTTGCCTGTTTTTGGTATCTGGACTACATCAATTTAGCAACAATAATCAAAATTTCTTGTTCTTGTGGATCTTAGGAAATAAATTAGAAACTTAATGCACAAGTACATTATATACTACATTAGAGGTGGTCGTCCTGTGGGGGGAAAATCACTGTAGAACAGGGTAAGGAAAAGCAGGAGTAAGAACAAGGTTTGACAAGAAAGTTAAAGTGAGGGAAGAAAACAGGGAGACATCTGGGAGAAGAGTGCACCAAGCAGAGGGAAGAGCTCTGGCAAAGGCCGTAGGACAGAAACACACGTAGTGTGTTGGAAGAGGCTAGCGTGGCTGGAGCTAGGTGATCCATGAGCAACCAGGAGTAAGAGAGGACAACAGAGAACTAACTTAGGAGTGGGAGCTTAGGCAGCAGGTGACATAGGACTGTGCAGCCTTTGTAGGGGCCCTGATTTACTCTGAGGTAAATGGGTAACTTGTAGAGTTTTGAGCAGACACCTAACATGATCCATCTTAAGATTTGTATAAGACCTATAAGGAGGTGCAAGATTATTAGATTTGGGCTGGGGGGATGGCAGGGGAATGGGCCAGAAGGGCTTAGATTCTGGTTATACTTGCAAGTAGAACCAACATGATTTTCTGATGGATGCAGGATATGAGACTAGAGGAGGGTTACTTCAAAGCCTGAGCAAGTAGAGGGAAGAGTTTCCATTGATCAGATGGTGAAAACTACAACTTTTGGGTGAAAATATACGTCAGTTTTAGACTTGTCGAGTGTAATATATGTGAGTGGAGATGTCAAGCAGGCCGGTGCTTATTCAAACCTGGAGTTCAGGAAAGAGGTCTGGTGAGAAACAGAGATTTGTAACCATTTCACATTTGAATGGCACACATACACCATGCACGTGTAGGGAGTGAGGGTACACAGAGAAGAGAGGGGGCTGAGGACAGAGTGCCTGGTCCTCTGTGGTGAGGAAGATGAGCAGGGTCAACCCAGGAGATAGAGAAGAAATGACCAGTGAGGTAAGAGGAAATCATAGCCCTGTGAAGAAAGCAGATGGACGAGAATGGAGAAATCAACTTTTATAAAGGCTGCTTTTGAATTAAAGTAAGAAGAAAATGAAGAAATGACCTTTGTCTTTGGCATCATGGAGGTAACTGATGTTGTTAGGAGCAGATTTGATAGAACAGAGGAGGAAAGCCTCATTGCAGGCTTTAAAAAGAGATTTCCTCCTACATTTATGGCTCATAACATGTAAAATAAAGATATTCTCGAAACTGAAGTAGGAAGAAAATGCAGAGAGCCTTTTATTTATCCTAATGTTTATTGTGTGGGAAACATGCAATAGACGGGATATGGCACAATTGTATAATAGTGACTAGGGGCATGACCTCCAGGGCGACCCACTGAGGCTCCCCCAGTAATGGCTCACCATTTACTGGCTCTCAGGCAGTCAGTCCTCAGATTCCTTAAACTCAGTGAACTGCGTGATCACAGCACGCCTTCCATAAACATTAGCTGTAAGCAGTAGTCCAAGTGCAGTGTAAGATTTCGCTTTTGTGTGCCTTCCTTAAGATGTAAATGACATGTCATTGCACATATGATGAAACTAACACAACAGTGCTGTGCCTGTGGATATCTGATATAAAGCAAAAGGTGATCCAGGATAGAACTCATGAAAACAGAAGTCATGAAAGACTGACAGAAGGAGTCGGTACCTAAAACAGTTCATCTTAAACATCAACTACATTTAGAAATTACCACATGTATGCTTTTTCACAATCTTAAAAATCTCACTTAGCAGTCTGTAGATTAGTTATCTGTGAGCCTCGTCAGCTAAGCATTTAAAGAGTCTTCATATCCATTCCAACCCTGCATCCAATATCACAGTGAAAATCGTGCCGCTGAAAGGTGATACAGTCAGAATGGAGATAGGGAAATTTAATAGGTTATGCACCCAAACAAAGGATTAATATTCATCTAACTCCTTTTAAATTCCAATCTCAATGATACTTTAAAATATAAGCTTTATTACAAATATCCCCTCTGCACAAGGAGTGTGGGGCCTCTGATTCCATCCACATCCCGGTTTTCTGCATGGTGATAGTCTTGGAGAAGCTGCCTTTTTCTTTTCTTGATAAAAGTAAAAAAGTACCTTCCTCCTCAGAGCGGGGCTTTGAAAAGAGGGTCGATAGATCACTCCAAGCCACATGCAATTGTCATTTATCCTCGACAGTAGCCCCAGGTCCAAGGCTATCCAAAGACTGCCAGACTGATTTGGTGAATCTCTGTCAAGAGAGAGATTATGATTTTTATAGTTTAGCTGAAAAAAGGAGCCAAGTTTATTATCTATCTATCCTGCTAGGTATAACAAACTATCTATAATATTCATCTTTCTCTGTTTTTCAATTCCTCTGTGTGGTTTGAGTAAAACTGGTAACAAATTTCTGCCATCTGACAGTTCCTTGAGGTTTTCTAAGGTAATTAAAACTGTCTTTAAGCAAGATCCATCACTATATCACAGGACGGAAATTTACAGAACTGTAGCCTAGACTCAGGCTGAAGTCGGAGCTTCTGAACTTCAGCATCACTCCTGCTATAATAAGAGGGGGAAAATAACAGTAATTACAGCCCAAATTAGTTTCATAATACCATGTGCATCTCATCAGTATGTTATGTTCTGAGCAGGCAAGGAGAATAGAGTCACCTAAGATTAAGAGAGTTTCCAGGTAAGGTGTGCAAATCCTGATCCACGTGACCCCGGGGAAGCAAACGGGGCAAGAGTCTCTCCCACGAGTAAAAAGCGTTTACTAAAAAATAGCTTACTTGATTGTTTTACTGTTGGTCTGTCCTTTTCTGCAGGCCTATGCACAACTGGAACAGAATGCTCTGTCTAAAAAATTTAGAAATTGATGAGACGTGAACTTTATACATTTTAATGTGGGGAGAGGGGGAGAGAACATTAGGACATTTTTCTCCGAACTTCTCATTCTGCAAAATACTGAGGCCTGAACACTGGATTCTTTGCCTATTGATTACTGGAACTATCCCATTTTCTAGTGTCACACAGAGAATGTGACAGAGTCCTCACAAACCCATTGCTTCTTGGAGAAGGAACCAGGAAAGCTTTCTCCTATTACTCTAAACCACAAATTCTTGGTATTATTTTGAGTCCTTGGACCTCAAAGATGTTTTTGCACTAGCTCCCAGCTCAGGCACCCACTCTTGCAGGCATGTACTTGAGAAATCTAAATTCTGTCCTCTCTGTGCCAGAGAGGCAATGGGGCATGACAGGGTGGGGCAGGGGAGGTACGAATCCTGCTCCTCAGAATTTGCCGTCTGACCTAAGACCAGTCACTGGACCTGTGTGATTTCCAGATTCCTTGGGAACAAAGCTGGGATAATAATGCATACATGCAGAGTTGTAAGGATGTAATGAGGTTATTTACTTGAATGTTCGTGACACATAGAGAATATTAAATGATGCCCAGAATATTAAATGAGTGCATAGTGCGCATGGGCATATGTGTTATATGTGCTTTGGGACAAAACAGACTTGTGTTCAATTCCCAGTTCCGGTACATGCTAGTAGTGTGACCTTGGACTATTACTTTATCATTCTGAATCCTCACTTCCTAATTCATAAAATGGAAATGACGGCTCTCCTTTGTGAAGCTACACTGGATAGGAAGGATAATTAATGTGTAAGGACCTAGCACAGGGTGCAGCGCAAAGAAGGCACTCAGACATGTAAGCTATCATCCATGTTTAAACCTAAGTATGCTTTTTACTTCAAGACTAAGTTCTAAGGCTCTCTTTTATGCTTTCTATCCATTTTACCGGCTTTTTTGAAAACTTGCTACATGCCAATTACTAGAAAATGGCTACCTCCAGCCCAAATATCCCCTTTGAACTCCCACCCCAACTACTTCTTTGGCTCTGCTGATTAGAAATCTCACAGGCAGCTCTACACTCACATGTCCCAAACCGAACTCCCTTCACCCCACCCAGGTCTGTTGCTACCCCTGTCATTCTCATTTGGGGAGTAGGGTTCCTCCATTTACCCAGCTGATCAGCTAAGGATTTTTGGAGAATGAGTCGACAGAACATGGACATCCTAGACTAATAGCTCTCAGAAAACCATGAATCATGGTGTCTGATTTCAAATGAGGAAAAGTATGCAATAAGAAGACAGTCCTAGCATTTCACATTTTTCTTTCACAGACATTTCCTCTTCAGACAATGTAAAATCTTCATCTCTGTTATCTCTTTCTTATATATTTATTGGTAACTCTTTTCCAGTTAAGGACCCTCTGTTCCTGTGTCTTCTTTTCCCTCAAAATGTATCTACTTGGGTGAAGGTTTGTTGAGCGAATATATATATTACCTCTTCTAGTAGCATTTTATGAGCTCCTTACAGTACCCTGCTTGGCCAGACCCTTTGTAGGCCAGAGTGACAATACCTTTCCATAGTATGTAGGTGGTATATTACACATTCACTAATTCATTCGATGAAAAGATCAGTCTACATATAAGGATAAAAGTGAAACTTGTTACAAGCTTCAAAGCCACCAAAAAATTTAGAGCAACCAGGGTAGTCAAAGTGTTAATCACTTTTGGGCACTAAATTAAAAATAGGATTTCCCCTGCCCCCTTGGCAATCCATCTGATTCTATGAACCAGGAGACAAGCTGTAACGGAAATAAGCCTTTTAGGGACCACCATGTAAATTTTCTGCTTCACCTTTCAGTGATTTTGGTGTTATGCAACCATGCCCATATTCATCCAAGAACTGTAAAAGGCCATTCGATGCACAGAGATTGAGGAAGCCAATGCTAAGTCTGAGCTTCAGGTAAAGAAGTATTGCAGCCTAAGTAAACATTTTTTTTGTGGTGCAGAGAAACAAGGCATTGGAAAGTGCGAAGGCGATGTGTGTTTCTGTTATGAGCTCGGTGTTGCAAGACTCCAAGTCGATGTGGGTGGAAAAGGCTGAGGCTCAGGCTGAAACGGGAACTGCAATTCTCTACAGTCCTGCACAAGAACATCTTGTTTTTCATTTCAGAATTTGGTAAACAAGTTGGCTCCTGCATTAAATAGACACTGGTGACAGTGCCTTGCAGGAATTCTGCGGCAGATGTTTGAAAACAGGGACTTTCAGAGGCATACACAAACTACCCCCCCCCAGAAACTAATATTTCCTACACGACTTAGAATCACGTCTGCCTCTTCTTTCAATCTTCCTGACCAGTTGTGCGAGATGGCTGACTTTCCATTTTACCTTGAAGACAAAGAGGAAAATGTGAAGAGGGAACTAGGCTGAATCTTAGCTTTGAAATTGCCACCTAGAGATTATTCCCTAAACACCAACCTAGTGCCTTAGACTAAAATTTGTTTCGTGCGGCCACATTAATTAGTTGAAAATGGAAGTGATGGTCAACATACCAGTTGTTTTGTTTTTATTTTACCAGATAACATGTTTGATCAACAATAAGGAGTGATGAAATTAGCAATGGTATATTGAGTGACATAACTTTCCAAGCAATAATATGCTTGGCATCTTATACACATTATTTAATCCTCACAATAGCTTTATGACATAGATGACAAGGAAGGCTCAGAATTTCAGGGCTTATAAATGTAACACTATTTTATGAAAACCTGCTGAACTCTTAAGAAGACCTTTTACACTTATACTTGGAATATTTTATAATGTCAGAGGCTCCTGAGAAACTAAACACAAAAGAATATTGTTTTATTACCAAAGAATATCATGACAGTCGAAATAAGGAAATTTTACTAGAGTGCCTTGCTTTATCTCGAGAAAATTTTAAAAGCAGGGAATGTCATGAAAAGTTTAATAGTTACCTCATGATGCTGATTGGTAAGATAAAACTGAAAAAAAGTGAAAATTTTCATCCAAAGCTGTCCTTTTTTGTTACTGAATGTTCTAACTTTGGTTATGTATCAGCTGTTTTTTTATATGGAAATGAGGTGACAATCATAAGACTTATCTCATTCAATGGTGGAAATTAAATAATAACTTATACAAGTTTTAGAAAGTATGGAAATGAGAAATCTGGCTTTACCACTCAACTCACAACTGATTATAGACCAGAATATGAATAAATCATATTTAGTCTTTTTAAAAAGTAAGAGGTAGGTTGTATACATAAAAAAGAGAGGCACACAAGGATTCAAGTGCTGTACTGCTTCCTATTTATGTGTATGTGTGTTCATCTGTTCAATACATGTATTTCTAACGAAGGTAAACCTGGGGTTGGAGATATTGGTGCAAATTCCAGAGTATCTTTTTTGGACATCATAACCTCTCTAGACTATCAATTATGTTCACTTAAAAAAAAGTTGTGAAGTATATGTATGCCTTGGGAATGGGATTTTATCTATTATTTTTCAAATATACATATTAACTATGGAAATACATATTAGTAAAACAAACTAGTTCACTTAAAATTTTCCCACCTAATAATCTGTTGATAACACCTAATAATAGTTTACTATATTCCTCTTCAGTCTTATATCTTCTCCAGTAGTAAATGGCAAGCTGATAATCTTTTTATGTTTAGGAATACTTATTTTAAAATCTTTTAATGCATGCATGACATTTAAATTTCAACAGTATGGGCAAACTTTACTGATTGAATCCTCTGCTGTTAGGTACTTAGATTATTTCAAATCTTTTATATTATACAAAAATGTTCTAATGGCTAAATCTTCTTACATATTCACATTTGTTTCCTTTAGGATAAATAAACTTGACTAGGTCTAAACATACATACATATTAAGGTTTTGTTATCTGTTGGAAATTACCCCCTCAAAATACCTGAGCTGTGAATCCTTGCATCGGTATGTAAGAATCCTCTGTACTGATATTCATTTTATATAAATTTATTGTGATGGTAAAATAAAACAGTATAGCATTTGTTTTTGTTAGCAGCTTACATGTAACACAGATAGTTGTCATGAACTGGTGAGTATTTGCCAACAATCTGAAAGATAAAAACACATCATACACTATTCCCTCCCCTGTCCCCTCTGGCCATTGTTAGATTGTTCTTAACTTCAATGTCTCTGGTTATATTTTGTTTGCTTTTTTCTTTTGTTGATTATGTTCCAGTTAAAGGTGAGATCATATGGTATTTGTCCCTCACTGCCTGGCTTATTTCACTTAGCATAATGCTGTCCAGTTCCATCCATGCTGTTACAAAGGGTATAAGCTCCTTCTTTCTCTCTGCTGAGTAGTGGGGAGAGGGGTTTTCAGGAACTACTGTAAAGGACACATGGACAAAACCAAGGGGGAGGGTGGAGGTAGGGGAGGGAGGTGGGTTTGGCTGGGGTGGGGTGGAGGGGTGGGGAGAAAATGCAGACAACTGTAACTGAACAATAAACACACACACACACATCATACAGTACAGGGGCTGCAACTCCAGTTGTGTTATCACTTTTATGGGACTGCAGCATCCTCTCTGAATTGTTTAAGAAAAGAGAAGAGTGTGAGACTGGAACAGGGGTCAGCAAAATTTTTTATGAAGAATCAAATAAACGTTTTAAGCTTTTCAGGCCCCCTGATCTCTCTCATTCCTACTCAACTCTACAGTCATAGTGGGAAAGCAGCCACAGCCAAGATGTAAGTGAATGGGTAGGGTCATATCCTGATAACATTTTACATACAAAAAGAGGCTGCCAGCAGCATTTGGCCATCACATCATGGTTTCCAACCTCTGCAAATGAACATGGGGCTCCTCACCTCCCTAATATTAATCTCAGATGGATGAATAAGCCAGCAAAATGAAACTCAAGAGAATTATATTGTTTATTGTTAGACTATGTTTCTCTGGAGGTCTACTCTCAACAACCTAGAAGAAAACACAACGTTGTCTCACATTCTCATTAGTTATCTTTCCTGCAGATTCTACCTGGACAGAAACTCTGGGACTTACCTCTATAGAACAAGTACCCACGAAGTTTTAAAAAAAAAACCCAGCCCATGACCACAAAAAACCTTCTGAGACAATAATATCTTTACCCTCACAAGTCAAATTTATAGATCTCTAGCTCTTTCAATACACTGAGTTTTTAGAACACTTCCAACTTTGCTATTTTACCTTATTTATCTCGTCATGTGTATTATCTTCTACTTTATTTTATTTTATGTTTTAAATGCCAATCATCTTCAGTTTTATCATTTCATTTGTCTTGGTTCTCCATAACATAGTCACCTGCCAACACAAATTTCTGCAGAATTAATTTGAAAATTAAAAATTAATAAGTTTGAAGTCTTTCCATGTAGCATCTTGCCTGAGGAGCAAGTTTTTGTGTGCTCTTTCCCCAGACAACAGTATGGAGCCCTCACGTGTGAAATCCACCACCACCTGTATGGATGGCATAAAAATGTATGACTCGGGCCTACTCTTAAAAAGTTTAGAGTTAGTGGAGGGTCGGTAAATAAACCACTTGTTAGAGTAGAATATGTGTTGCGTACCTTTCCATAAATATACACAAAGGAAAAGAAGGTGCTTCTACCTCAGAATGGGAATTTGGGAACATTTCCTGCAGGAGATGATACTGAATGTAACTCTTAAAGAATAACCAGGATTTTAGGGCAAGGGACTTCCCAGCAAAGGCAAGAGCAAGCTCAAAGCCTCAGGAGTATTAGAGAGAATGACCCCATTGTAGGAATGGGTCTCGATGACAAAGCTGAAACAGAGATCATAGTAGGGTTAGGCAGCCAAGGAGGGCAATTGTCCATCTGCGAATTGCTCTGGGCACCAGCTAAGGAATTTGTACTTTACTCCAAAGACCACAGGGAGATTTCTCCACTAACCTAATGGGAAAAATAAAAAAGAACTTAAGACCTTGTATTTAATTGACAGAAATTGGCAAAGAACCCAAAGTAAATTCGCTCTGCATAGGTCTCAGGATATTATTGGTTCTGCTGAGCCTGTGTTACAAAAAGCTTTCCAAATCAAAGTGAATAGGAATGGTTTCCTGGAGTTTTGAGTTCCCCCAGCCAAGTACTACTAGCTCAAATATTTGTCTTCCATCTCTCCATTTGGCTGTGAGCTCTTTCCGGGCTGGGACCAAGCCTGACTCAGAGAAGGCATTCAGTAAACATTTATTAATTAGATGCTTTACTTCTTTCACTATGGTTTTAAAGTTGTTTTTCATCTCTAGCCACACTTCCCTCTAGAGAACAGTGTTCCTGATTTTTTTCCCCCACATTTTCTCCTTAAGTATAAAAGATGAGTGAAATAAAATAAGAGGCGTTCAATTCTGGAAGAGAATCACAGAGGTTTAGAGACGGAAGGCCCATCTCACTTACAGGTAAGAAAATCAGTCCAGTAGGGTTGAGTATTTGTCAATATCCCATGGCCAGATATAACAGTAGGAATACTTACCATATCGCACACCAAACACTATGCCTTATATCATCGCGTGTTATCTTACAACAATTAGGGCAAAGTAAATATTATTGTCCCTATTTGACAAATAAGAAAAGTGAGTACAAGAGAGGTTGAGTAATTGATATGGGTTCACAGAGCTAGCAAGTAGCAGAGCCAGGACTTGAACCCACTCCTCTGATTCATATGTCCCTTCTCTGAAAGAATGCTTGCTGCTCAAAGTGTTGTTCATGAACAGGCAACACTAACATCACTGGGCGGCTTGTTCAAGATTCAGTGTCTTCAGGCCAACCTCAGATGTAATGAATCAGAACCTAGAGTTTAACTAGACCCCCAGGCAATTCACTTGCTCATTAAAATTTGAGAATCCCTGTTTTAAACCCCTATACCACACAACTGAGGTTATAAGCTGAAAGTTAAGGAATAAATATCATAATAAAATTTTGAAATGTTTTACAGTTTGATTTAGGTAGTGGTTACACAGGTATATACATATATAAAAACAAGCTGTGTTCTTTAGCTGGGTCATTTTATGCACTTCATTATATGCATATCATATCTAGATTAAACTAAGAGATCTATCAGAATATTTATTAATTCAACAATTATTTTCAGAGTGTGTATGCTGACAAAGTCCTGTGCCAGACACTGAGGACCAAAAGCTAGAGAGAGAGATTGAGATTGAGTTTGAGATTGAGAAAGGATGTCTTTCCACATGGAATTTTTTGTCAGGAAAGGGAGATAAATAATACACAAAATATTAGAAAACAAATTCATAATTATAATTGCAATAACTGCTATGCAAAGAAAGAACATGTATGTAGTCTGTAATAAGAAGGTTCAGTTTAGATTGAGTCAGAAAAGGTCTTACTGAAGAACCGACATCTAAATAAGCAGGAATCATCTTGATGAACAGGCTAGGAAAGACTTTTCCAGGCAGAAGGAGTGGCATATTGGCAGGCGCTGAGTTGGGAGAAGGTATGGGGCATCTGAGCACATATAAGAAGGCTGTAATATCTAGAGTATAGTGAGTAAAGGGGAAAATGCCAACAGCTGATGTTAAAAAGGTAGGCACGGGACCAGCACATGGCAAATGTTTAAAGGTCACTTTAAGGAGTTTGAGGACATTTTATGAACTATAGCAAGCACTAATGAAGAGTTCTACAGCTAGAAAGTAAAGCATTATATGTTATACGAGGTTTGTCCAGAAGGTATCCAGCCATGTAATGTGAAAAATAGAGACATTTATATAAGAAGATGCAAGATACACAAAACATTGTAGATAGGACAATGATGCTGCAGTCCCCGTCCAAATAGGCACCTTGGGACCTCACACAGTTCTCCCAATCTCTATCTGCTGCCCCACCTTATTTTCCTGAATCTCATCAATGGTCTGAAATCTCTTCCCTTTCAAAGATGATTTTAGTTTTGGGAAAAGCCAGGAGTCATAAAGCACTAAATCTGGGCTGTAAGTGGTGCTGAGCCACCTGGGTGATCTGATGTTTCACCAAAACACAGCACAAGATGCAATGCATGAGTGGGCACATTGTTGTGTTGAAGCTGCCATTCAGCAGCTGCCCATAGCTGTGGCCTTCTGAATCATCCAAATAGTTTTCGTGGAGCAATGCTCAAGCTTAATGCAAAATTTGATGCAGATTCATTGCCCTACTCTCTCAGTCATTTTGAATGCAATAACCACACAGCACACATGCTCACTCAACAGCATCTACTGCCCCTACTGACTAGTACAGTGAAGTCATCGTTGTTCACATATGCACATTCCAATCCACTCTCCTTGGCTGCCAGGTTATATCGATGTTACACAAATCATTCTCACTATATTAACAATGGCTGAACTTTTTCTGGACAGACCTTGAATAATTTACAGTTTAAAAATTTACTCTCACCACTGTGTAAAGACTATTTTAAAGGAGAGATGAGAATAAAATGGGAAGAGCAATGAAGTATCTGTGCAATATCCTAGGCAATGGTTGGTAGTGGTTTGTTTGTTTGATTTTTAATTGCAGTTCACATTCAATATTATTTTGTATTAGTTTTAGGTCTACAACATAGTGTTAGACAATTACATACTTTTTAAAATGTTCTCCTCAATCTTTCCAGTACCCACCTGGCACCATACATAACTATTACAACATTATTGACTATATTCCCTATGCTGTACTTTACATCCCATGACTATTTTGTAACCACCAATTTGTGCTTCTTAATCCCTTCACCTTTTTTGCCCAGTCCTCCAAAGCCCCTCTTTTTGGGCAGCTATCAGTTTGTTCTCTGTATCTGAGTCTGTCTCTGTTATGTATATTTATATTGTTCTTTAGATTCTACATATGGGTGAAATTACATGGTATTTGTCTTTCTTTGAATGACTTATTTCACTGAGTATAATACCCTCTAGGTCCATCTATGCTGTCATGCGAGGCAAGAGTTCATCCTTTTTATGGCTGAGTAATATTCCATTATATATATATCTGTACTACTACTTTTTTATCCACTCATCTATTGATGGGTACTTTGGTTGCTTCCATATCTTGGCTATTATAAATAACACTACAATGAACATAGAGGTGCATATATTCTTTTGAATTAGTGTTTGAATAGTGGATATATATAATCTCCATCCATCCACTAGTGAATTGCTGGGTCATAAGGCACTTCCATTTTTAATTTTTTGAGGACTCTCCATATTGTTTTCTATGGTGGTTGTGCTAATCTGCATTCCTTCCAAAAGTACAAGAGGGTTTCCTTTCCTCCACAACCTTAGGAGTGGTTTGGATTAGTGTGTTTGACATAGAGATGAAGAAATATAGTCCTGGCCAGATAGCTCAGTTGGTTAGAGCATCATCCCTATATGCCAAGGTTGTGGGTTTGATCTCTGATCAGGGCATATAAAAGAAGCAACCAATGAATGTATAAATACCTGAAACAATAAACTGATGTTTCTCCCTTCCTCTCTTTCTCTAAAATCAATAAATTTAAAAAAATTAAAATGAGATATCTAGATAAATTCAAAATATATTTTGGAGGTTGCATAATAGCTCATGGTGGTTGAACATGGGTGGTACAGGAAACGTTAGTTCTAAAGACTCCCGAGTTTCTAGAGTACATGGAGGTGGGTGAGAAGTAGAGAATATACCAATTTATTTACATCTTTGGTTTCTTTTGTCAGAGTTTTATAGTTTTCCACATATAGATTCTGTACATATTTTGTTAGATTTTATTCAAGTAATTTATTTTCGGTGCTATTGTAAATGATACTGTATTTTTAATTTCCAATTCCAATTGTTCTTGGCTGGTATATAGGAAAGAAATAACATTTTTGTGTTAACCCTGAATCCCACCACCTTGATATAATTACTTATCAGTTGTACAAGTGTTTTTTTGTTGGTTCTTTGAGATATTCTGCATAAACAAATTGTCACCTGTGACAAAGACAATTTTTTCTTCCTTTCTATTTCTTTTTTTATTTTTTGGTCTATTGTGTAGATAGGACTTTTAGTGTGATGTTGAATAAGAATGATGAGAAAAGACTCAAAAGAGTGGTTTTTATTATTTGTGCCTGGGAGATCCAAAATCACCTTTACATTTTAAAAGACATCTTTTAAACATAATTTTTTAAATAAAGGCTTTACAATTGTCAGTCACTCAATATAACTATATTTTATTTCTTATATTACTAATAAAATTCATTTGTGAAATAATTTTCTTTCCTTTTCTGAAATTGTTTTCTCTGATGATGAACTTGTTGCTAGATGGTATATGTGTTACCAGTACTAGAGATAGAAGTAATAAAAAGATGAAGATATTTGTAGGCACCTGAATGTTTTAGGAGGAAACTAAAAACCAAAAAAGTGGAAACCTACCAAAAAAGTCGGTTGGCCCACAGCTAAATGAAATATAAAGCTGTACAGAACACAGAATTCCACAGTCATTTTAAACGTTATGTACTACATTCTGAATCTAGGCAATAATATCGGTATATTGATTATAAACTCTAATCAAAAATAATTGGGCATTCAACATAAACTGTGTGTAAGAAATGAACATCAATAAAAACCCAGCAAAATATGAATTGAAGAACCTTACATGATGGTTCCTTCCTTTTAGTCTGTAGCTTTATATATAAAAAAGGATACAGCAGTTGCCATGGCAAATTTCTGGCTCTGTTGAATACTGAAACCTGGTATATGAGCCTAGGATTTGATGAAACTATAATTTTTAAATGAACAGGCATATTTTACATAGCAATTTGCCTTCTGCTGGTTTAGATTCTAGAATATACAACTGTTTTATTTAACACAAAATAGACATTTAAGTATAAGAAATAACTAAATATTCTTGAAATCGCAGATAATTTTTAATATCATAAATCTAGAATTCTAATATTTTAGGGCATATAAATTATTGAGCAAGAAGTTAAAGAAATTATGCCTTTTTTGGAGGCTTATTTTATAAGAAAAGCTATTATTTTAATAAAAATATAGTGCTTTCCCTGCATTTAGATTATAGATTATAAAATATAGTTTCAATTCTCTTTCACTTGCATGAGGCACATTGCAAATATATCCACAGCAATCCTACTGGTAAAACTTAAAGTTTTTAAGTATTTTGGTCATTGGAATTCATTTGTATTCATCTCAATATTTAGGAATATAATAAATGCATGGTATTCATGTCTATGACATACACTCCATAAAAGTTTAATTGTCATTCTGCATTAATTAAGCCTGAATTAATGAACACTTTCAAAGTTTTGCAACAGTTGAATCACCAGTTCCCATCAAGCATGACTGAAGCAGAATTAGCTCATTCTGAATGCTAAAGCTATCCGGAAAAAAAAAAAAAAAAAGCAAGAAGATAGATACACAGAACGTCAGTCAATTATAATATTGAGTAAGATGAGTGCATTGGCAGATATGCCAAATTTCAGGAAGAATTTAAATCTAAGATTAATATCCTTTGAATTCTATTGTAAACAGACCAAATTTTTTTTTCTTGCACAATTTTCTTCATTATGTACACAGTTTTAAACACTATAATGTAAAATTTGCCTGCATTACACCACGTTTGGAGAGGTGTCTGCATTCAGGGCTGAATTTGAATTACTGACCAGTATAGAAGTGGTGAGTAGTTGGAGTGACTGTATTCAGAACACGCTACCCTTAAATATGGCAGTTTGCCATATTAAATTCCTTAAGCTGAAGGAATCTGAGAAATGGTATGTGCAGCAAGGACTTTCTGACCTTCCTCTGAAGTAGGTTATAAAGCCCTCCTGTGAGAGCTGCCTTTCCCTGTACCTGAAGGAAGGGAACATCCACATCTCCAAGACAGAGAGGAGTCTGAATGAACAGGCCTTGCTGTGCCCCATCAAATCCAGCATAAAACACTCAGGTATAACCACTTCTCAGGTTTTTTAGTTCCATATGAAGTCTCTCATCTCAGGCAAAATTTCTACTAAATAAATCTGTATGATTTTTCTCTTGCTAATATGTCTTTTGTTACAGAGACCCTAGCTGAGAACTTAGAAGAGTAGATGAAACGTATTTTTCCTCCCCTACAGGATCTAGTACTAATACTGTACTACTAATACCCTTTCTTCATTTAATTCCAGTGCCCATCCTTAAAGGGTAACATGGTCCCTCTTTCCAAAAGCATCAAAACTGAGGTTTAAAGGGGTGCAGCACCTCATCCAAGTTGCCAATGGCTGAGGCAGGAAGCAGAACCAAAATTTCTGACTCTAAATTCAATCCCCCTTTCTTCACTGGCTAAGGAATGCTGCCTCTGAATAACAGGAAGGATTACTGAGAATTGAAACCACCTACACAGCCTACTGTCTACATTAAAATGGCTTTATTATTCTACTGCCCTCACCCAGAAAATTTCAGTATTCCAGGAAACTCTTATTTCAGAAGATAAAAGTTGCAAATTACTTTATGAGATAAATTGATTATTTTATTGAACAATTACAAATTGTTCATTTCAGGAGCTTCAAGTCTTTAATACAAAGCATCAAACAACAGTTTGCAATTCAACACTTTGAACCCTTCAACAAACTCCTACTCTTTCTGTGTCTACCAGTTCTAAACTATTAATCATTATCTTTACCCAATCCTCTTCCAGCATGCTTTACATAGCTCTATCCCACACTGATTTCCATTTTATTTGAGAATCAAGCATCAGACTTTGAAATATCATACATATTACTCATCGTTCTTCCCCACTGTGATGTGCCCCTAAAATTGTTCACATATTGTCCTCCCTGATCATGGGAGCAATAAACAAGTATGTGCCATCTCCACATTATTTTGGTGATATTTTGGGGAGCTAGCTTTTGACAGATAGAAGCTGGCCTACATTACACCAAAAGAAATCATGAGTTTATTTCAGACACATACTGAGTTTGTGTTGCAGATGTAACTTATAAACAGAAGTGGCTATTTGCCTTTGAATATGAATTCAAGAATCATGCCCTCATGGATCTTCCTCTGATCTCCTGTTCCAAATCTGGATTTATTATCTATAGACCCAGAAAACCCTGTGTATACTTCATCATATCATTTCACAGTGAATCTATGTATTGCATGTAGCATTTACAAAGCATATAAATCAAATTAAACTTTATGACCTCTACCCAAGTTCTGAACTGGAACATCCCCAGCAGCAGTGAGGCTCCCTGCAGGCTCCTGCCCATCTCATCCTACTGCCTCCCTGGCCCCTGGAGACACCACTCTCTTGTTTGCAACTCAGAGCTATCTTGTAAAGATAAACTTTAAAATAATGTAATCATATATGTATGTCTGCCTATATAATAACTTTTTTAATTCATTTTAAGCCTTTAGAAAATGAAATCACGTGTTTTTCTGTAATCTCTCTCTTACACCGAATATGATTATTTCCAAGATGTTCCTCTGTTGTAGATAGCTATAGTACTTTCATGTGTATAGCTGTAACCATAGCACTTCTATTACACACTCCTCAGAAGAAAAAAGTAATCATTAGGTCTGAGGTGATTGCTCTGGAAAGACAGAATTCTTAGGAAGAAAATAACCTTCTTTTCCTTAGGATGACACCATGACTGTCCTTTATTGATTATGAAAGGCAAGCCCCTGTGCAAGATCAGGGAAGGGAAGGCTGTAGAAAGGGGCTGTGTTGTCCTGCTTGTGACTGCAATGACAGAAGTAGGGGTCGTGGGCAGACCATGGAGGGGGATTGCACATGGCAGAGGGGAGATCCCCAGAACAAAGACAGCAAGCTGAGGCCTGTGGAGAAAGAGACCAATGAGTCAATGCCTGCAAAGCTCCAGTATCCCTTTTGTCCCCTTCTAGCTTTTTGTAGTTCCCCTCCACGTAACACTTACTTCAGTCTGTAAGTCTTACACAAGAGCCTGTGTTGTAGAGCTTCAGGATGTGAAACAGGACAGGAGGAAATCATCTCGAGGACAAAGTTGTGGGGATAGGACAGCAGCTTCGGGAGGGAACATGATGTCATCAACACTAGGTAGGAATTTGGAACAAGTGTTATCCTGATATATGAAAGAGCCCTGGGATTGCACAAAAGCGGGGCATGCGGGGATCACCAAACCTTCCACCGTGTGGGGGATGAGGGCCAAAGCCATACTGCCTAGAGATTAAAGAACAGTGTGAGTGAGACCCCAACGTGCTAGGGGAATCAGGGACTGACAATTACATAATGAGTTGAAATTACTGGGTTTTCTATCATTACCAAAAGAACTCTAAGGACTGGTTTATGCTTTCTCCCACTTGATGTCTCTGTGTTGATATATCATGAACAAATGAATAATTGAATGAGAGAAATGAATAAATAAATAACCTTTGGAAGAGAAACAAGACCTCCAGAAAGATCAAAGCTGAAGACACAGAATCGGAGGTCATCTATCTGGAATTTAAAATGAGTTTCAGATAAAAGAGAAAATACCATGTAAAGAGAAGAGAAGGGAAGTCTTCAGGTTGGGATACACCTATAGGGTCAGAAGGTGAAAGGCGCCGTGCCCTGCTGTCTGCTCACAGAATCCTTCGGTTCTGCCGATTTCACCATCGGCTGATGTGCGCCCTAACCTCTGACTCGTGGAAACTCTTTGTGTTAAGAGTATTCTCTTTAGAAATATTTTTTTGGTTGCCATAGTAAGAGAAGAAATCTGAATCCAAGTGGAACTGTTAACCATCCATTATAATCTTAGTGTCTCTATTTAATCTTCCTGAGGCTGAACTTGCAGGTACCAGTCCCAAATAAGATTTGCATTTCCTTGAAGAGTTTGGGTTTTGTTTCTGTAGGTCTTCCCCCCCTATTTACTTTGATTCCTGAAAGGGGATTTATGATCCAATCTCTGAGACCATTCTACCTGGCCAGTGTCCAATTCAAAAAGGAATATTCAAAGTTAAAAGCACATTAGGGGGAATAATTATACATTACAAAGAATAAAATAGCTGCTCTCTGGATGTCTGAAGAAACAAACATTCATGTCCTACAGGACAAAACAATCAGAGTGTTCTCTAGACATCTTGCAATCATCGTGGGAACAGAGGAAATCTAGGGTTCTGTTCCCAAAGTGGGACCCCGGGAAACTTGCTAGATCTACAGCCTCCCAGATCCATCTGAGACCTGCTTAACCAGGATCTTCATCAGTGTGAAAATCCCGAGGGGATCCGTGTGCACACAGATTTCAAGGATCATTATTCCAGAGTACTAGAGAGAAACTTTGGGGCCCACCTTGGGGACAGTTAACACCTCTGGAACAGAGCTGCCCAACCCCTAGGTCCGTGGCCTACTAGGGGCCTGCGGCCATGGTAGGTCGCCTAAGCTCCACCTCCTGACCCCTACCTTGACTGAGCTTGCCTCCTACCCTTCCTCCCCCACCCGTGGAAAAACAAGTCCCTAGTGCCTAAAAGGTTGAGGATCCCTCCTCTGGAAGACCCAAGAAAAGGGGTAAATCTTCTGACCCTGTCCCACCTCTTCCCTGGACCAGTATAGGTTTGCTCTGATATTTTTAAATATTAAGGGCTCATGTTAAATTTTAAATATGTAATCTCCTGATGGTTTGAAAACCATCACATAGTGTAGCAAACAGAACTATGTTGAGTCCAACAGTACCCCTAGATCAGGGGTGTCAAACTCATTTTCACTGGGGGCCACATCAGCCTGGAGGTTGCCTTCAAAGTGCCGAATGTAATTTCAACTCCTTAACAGTTAAGAAGTAGTTACATATATACAGTCTTAAAATTATTTTGGCCCTTTGAAGGCAACCGTGAGGCTGATGTGGCCTCCAGTGAAAATTAGTATGATGTAAGACCCCTGGTGTAGAGTGTGCTCCACCTGCAGGTTGGAGCTCCTGTTTTGTCTGGAGCCTTATTACTCAGTATCTTATACTATTTTTAAAATGCATGTAGATGCCATTAAAGTTAGTGAAACACAGATTTGTTTAAAACTAGAAATTAAGGAGCTAATAAAAGTTTGATAATCATCACCAAGTGGGAAAACAGAGAAGCAAGAATACTGATTCAAATCTGAATCATAGAAACTAGAGGAAGAACGGTTTTTCACTTGTGAATGGTCACCAGCAGTCAATCTTCAGAGAAGAGAAACGGGAAAAAACGTGTCCTAGGAGATGTGGCCATGTCACTTTCACTCACTTCTTTAGCTGTCACAGGAAGCAGTTTGGTAGGTTATGTCACTTTATAGCCATAATAATGTTCTGAGCCAAACCAGCTGCCTCGCTCGGCCTGTTGCTGTGACCTCAAATGCAACAGATGAGGACTGAGAAAGGAACATTGGATTTGGCAATTAGGTCGTTATTGGTAACCATGGAGAGAGCAGCTTTAATTGAGTCATAAAGACGAACAGCAAACTGCTAGGGGTTCAGAAAGGAGTTAGCAGGTTGGCAAATTTAGATGCTTTTTCAAACTAAAGAAAATTTTGCTAAGAGAGAGGGGAAAAAAGGTAATTTGGAGAGATACTATCTTTAAGGATAAAAACTTTTTAAGGTGTTGGAAAGCTTAGTAAATTTGTAAATTGAGGAAAACAAAAACAATAGAAAAACTGAAAAGAAAAAAATTAGGGTAGCATGTAATGGAATTAGTTCACACAGGACCTTCAATTACACAGGTGGAAATTCAAATAAGGTCATTTCTTCTCTATTTATGCCAACTCTTTTATTATGATTTTTTCACACATAGTGAAGTCGAAAGAATGTTTCAGTGTATATCTGTAACCCACCGCTATATTCTACCATAACATTGTTTTCTATTTGTTTCATTAGATATCTATCCATTTATTTCCCCCATCCTTTATTTATGATGCATTTCAAAGTAAATTTCTTTTCGCTAAAAACTGTATCATGAATTTTATTAATTAGAGTTAAATATTTGTTTCCAAGATTTTTTCTTTTGAGGTAAAATTTATACAGTGAAATGCAAAATCTTGCATGTACATTTTCTGAATTTTGAAAAATGCACATCAATACAACCCAAATGCCTAGAGAAGTACAGACCCATCCCATCACTCCAGGGAGTTCTTCCACGTGCATGCCCAGTTAACTCTCACACTTAGATTCTCAGAGTCCACCGTGGTTGTGATGTTCTGATGTTGTTCCCTGTAGATTACAGTTTCCTATTCTAGAACATCATATAAATGGAAAAGTACAGTACCGATTGACTTGTATAAGGCTTCCTTGACTCAGCATAACATTTTTGAGGCTCATTAATATATCGCTGAGTGGGTCAATAGTCATTCTTCCTTATTACCATGCTGAGTAGTATTCCACTGCTTAGTCCTTCTCCCAGTGGTGGACCCTAGTACAACTAAAGCTGCCAGCAACATCTTTGTGCAAGTCTTTTTGGGGACATATATTTTCATGTACCCTGGGTAAACATTTTATAGCAGAACTGATGTGTTTTAGGGTAGTTTTATGGTCAGAGACACTAGCATACCCTTTCCCAAAGTAATAGTACAATTTTACACTCTCATCAACAATGTATGAGAGTTCTACTGCCTCCAAATCTTCCTCAATATTAATAATGTCAGTCTTGCTATTCTGCTGAGTGTATAGTAATATCCCATTGTGCAGCTAATCTTTGAGTTCATTTTATTTTTTGTATCAGAAGGTAATCTCCCATAGCACTCATACAAAATTTAATATTATAGCACTTAACAGAAGATTGCAATTGCTAGTTTATGCATTTGTCTCCTCACCTAGAGCAAACACCTTACAGACAGGGGCCATGCGGTACTATCATTTTTTTTTTTAATTTTTGCACTAGCATTTAGCCCAGTGACTATGTTCAATAAATGCTTGTTTAATTTAATTGAATCGAAAGTGTTCCCGCTGGCAATTCTATCAGTGGAGAAGTCAGCATGGAAGCTTCTCCTTCCCTTCTCTTCATTTTTAGAGGATCAGTGGCCAGTGGCACTGTGAGTACAGAGAGGAATGACAGGCACAGTAGGAAAAACTAATGGTATGTTGCCACCGTAGGCAGATATAGGCCAGCAGTCTACCCTGCCTAATATTTAAATGTACATTTCACAGCAAAAACTTGCACATGAGATGAAAGTTTCAAGTTGTTTTTATCAATAATATTTTAGTTACCTATATTTTGCTAATAGATGCCACAGACAACTAAATGTGGACAATAACCAGAAACTAAAACACAACTTCCAGGAAATAACAAACTTTATTTCCTTAACAACAGCATGAAGCTGAAGGCTAAAGACTTTAATTTATATACAGTAATGCCCAAGAAATGTAATAAAATTCTTGAAGATATTATTGCTCTAGTGACATACCAAACACACACATGTGCATGTGATAAATCAACACAGCTTTGGCTCAGATGCACCCTAAAAAACTCATATTCCATACTTCTGAATTCACTCGTGTAGGGCTGAAGCATGTTTGTCAATTCACTTTTAAGAACAGTTGTATGAATAACAAACTTCACAAAAGGTATAAAGATGATAAATGCAGAATGGTTTGTGAAATTATAATAAGTCAAGACGTTTTTTGTTATAACAATGAAATGCATTGTATGTTAGAAACATTTTGAAGGAAAAGTTTATTATTGGCACTACCCCTAAACAATTCTAGTCCATTTGATACTAGAATAGTATTTTTCAAGCACTTACTAGATACTAGCATATAGCCATGTACCCAGATCTTACACATGCCATTCAGAATATCTTGTCTGAGAAAGAGAAACTCCACCTATCAGAGTGTATTTGATGTTTCTTCTTATTCCTCTGTTGAGACCCAAAAGATGAAACTGTCATCATGAGAGGAAAAATGTGAGTAGTCAAAAAAATGGTGAATGCCTATGGTGAAGGGTCAGCTGCTTGTTCGCAAATATTTTTTCTTTCTGGAAAGGCTTGTAGGAGACCGTGATGCGACAAGGGCTCTATTTTGTAGCCCTCTTTGCATCCAAGAATAACCATATATCTGTTCTCCAGAGAGGAATGTGGACAGAGTTGGTGTGTGCCAGCTCCAGGCCAACACTTTTGAAATGAAAGTAAGCCTTCTCCCTTGTCTTCCTTTCCTTAGGCCAGAATGTTGGGGATTCCAAGGCTCTGGGAGGGTGAAGCTAGTGGAAGAAGCAAAGTTCTTGAATTACACGTAAAGGAAAGTGGCCTCCTAACTAAAAATACTTGCATTGGACTGTTCCATGAGTGAGAATTTTTATTAGTTAAGCTACTGAAGTTTACCGATTATAAAACCGAGACCCAGTGAACTCAATGACTCCAGTAACATGATCAAGTTCACATAACTAGGAAAAGAAAAAGAACTAAGGTTTTTATGCCAGGTTTGCCTGGTTCCAAAATCTAGACTCTACCAATCTCCCCATATATCCATATAAGTCATAACATAAACTTTCATGTTATGTAAACTTTTTTTACTTTAAACTAAGGGGCTTTAGAAATAAATTAGTCTAATTTTATAAAAAAGTTGTGGCAAGTGATTGAAGCTCAGGTCACGTAGATCTTTAAGGAACAAATTTCGGAAATAGCTCCCACATTCTTTTCACTATACATTAATATGGAAGTGAGAAATATTTACTAAAAGAGTGCTTAACTCATAACATATATCAATAATACAAGGAAGTAATACTCATTGTATTTAGAAGTCATTCCTCAGCTTATTACCAAACGTTTGCCCTTGTTTACGGTACATCTAGGACAAGAGGAGTTGTGCATGGTACTTTCTCTACCGGTCATTTTGTGAGTCCACTGTTTTGTACATTTGCAAGCCTCTACTTGTTTGAACCAGTTACTTTTTCACATTATGTTTCCATAATGTCATGCATAAAATACTGTTAGAGTTAAAAACAATCATTTTTTAACATGGAATTATAAATTTTAAGAACTAGAAAAAAATTTAGAATTCTTATAGTATAAACTTCTTATTTTAAAGATAAGGAAACAGCCTTAGGGAGTTGGAATAATTTTCTCAAGTGTGCAAAGCTAATTATTAACAGAGCTGAAGCTATATCACAAATAATATCTGCTTTTTTTCCACTTCATATTTTCAAGTGAAAAATAAAATGCTAATTTTAGAGCTTTTTGATAACATATGTACGCTAAAGTCAAAATCAAGAAATCATAAAAATTAGGAAAAATAGTAGGGAAGTGCCTATTAATTTGGATACAAAGAAGGAAGTCATACAAAGTGTGAACTAGTTCCATTACTAACATTCCAAATAAGAACTGTCTTTACTACTTTTTATGACACTGTTGAGGTTATAGTCTTTTCAGAACTACTAAAAAAAAGGCTTTGTTCTAGCTACGAAAGTATAAGCCTCATTATTTTTGTTTTTCTTAACGCAATTGCCATGAAGTATCATCAAAACAGGCTTGGGTCAGAAAAAACAAAACCTCCCACAGGACTTTTGCTCACTGGGCCATCATAAAAAAGTGAGGAATCTGTGTACGACATGTGTTTCCAATTTCGGTTTCAGAAACCAGGATGTGAAGTCATAAACCATTAGTCTCTGTAAGCTTCTCGCTGGATGAGCACCAGCATGGCAAGGGCTGGAGAGCTCGATTAGCCCACAGCTTCGGCTGCTCAGCGTCCAGACCCGTTACACAACAGTGGGTGTTTGATGGGCAAAGTCGTCCCAGGGGCTTCTGAAAACTCCATTGCTAAACTGCCAACAGTAGAAGAAAAGCATGTATTAGTGTTCCAGACTGGAAATGAGCAGTTATTTTTATACTTATTGAAAGCCTGACAAATATAATGAAACAGAGACAGCCATGAGAGTTCTATGATTGGGCATGGAAAAGTGGAATAGGAGAAATGAGAAGTATTTCAAGGCAACAGGGAGAGCAAACTATAAAACTGACTGCTGGCACGATTGGGCATATCTTTTTTGTCAGCTCACTCAATTCGGCGGACCTAAAAGCATGTGTTGAAGAGCACTGTTTTATTGTTTTATTTAAGTAAACAGAGAAATTAAGTACAAAAAGATGTCATAATGAATGCAGTTAATACTATAAAGAGGCCAGTTAACCTGGGAAGGAGCATTATTAATGAAACCAAGCTCTAATTTTATAAAGCCATAATTTGGTAATTTAATGGGGGCCAACATATCCAAAATGCCAGGATCAAATCATTTTATTGTGTTCTATGCTGAAAAAGGTCAGGATCCATTATCTAATTTTACTTTCCTCTGCACTGTGTTTATGAAGAATAAACTTATTTTTTAGTCATAGTTTAAGGTAGAAACTTTCAACTTGAACCTCAGAGAGCAGCTAGCTGCACCACCACCCCCAACGGACAGGCCTACCTACATCATCTGAAGAACATGCAGTAGCTACTGGTTTGGAAGAGTCAATCAGAAAAGCTTATTTTATTCTTTCATTTTTAACCACCTGATTTCAGGGAGGCCCTTCGACTATCCTGCTACTCTATGTCTCTACCATGCAACACTCTTAATACCTCTTTAATACAGCTGTTTATCCTAAGTAGTATAAAGTCGAAAGTTTCCAGGGTCCCACTATCTAATTCCATAGACACCTCTCATCTAATATGTTACTTTGCCTAAATTATATATGGTGGCTTTTTTTTTCAGGGATGAGGGGAGCTGAACTTGAATAGGAGAAAGATCTGAAACTTGAAGACCAACAGAGCATGTAGACACTTGAGCGCTTTGCCAGTGACTATAAAAGAAGCAGCTGTAAGGGTTTCTGAAACTTTAGGAACAATAACTTGCCTATAAACTCAACAATGAAAAGCTGTCTACCCAGATGGTTGGTTCCCAATGGCCATTCAACACTTTGAGTTAAGTCATTTTTGGCTAACTTCATCATCATAGAATAGGCCCGACTAATCACCTGGATTCTGACAGTGAGTAGGGGTGGTAAAGGGGTAGCACTTGCAAATTATCAGGAAGCTCTGGCTTCCACTAATTTGACATTTAGTCTTTTGAAATAAAGACCAAAAAAAAAAAATCTCTAATCTCCTTGGCTGCCCTACACAAGGCACCCACTTAAAGAAAAAATGAAAACAAAATGATAGAAAAAAATATCCAATACATTAGCGTGATCGTGAAATAATGAAACAGGTATTGGACACTTTATAAGTAAAATTATCTTTATGGGATGTGATTCCAGGAAGGTGAAAATAGAAGGTGACTTGCCAGTACAACACGACGCCTACTTGCATCTGAGCATCACGGACTGTTTTGATGCACCATGACTCTGCAACACAGATGTTAGGCAAATTGCGCCTTTCGGTCTGGCCCAGGCCTTCCTAAGTTCCATGGAAATGTGGGCTGATTTTCCATTCCAAATTGGCTAGAGCAAAGCAGAGAGGATTCTGAAGGAGGCATCTTTGTATGAAGAGTGTCTCTCACGATTTAATTTCCATAGCAATTTAAGGAAATGAGGTGGGAGCAGGGACAGGCAGCAAGTTGGTAGAATAAATGCTCAGATTTGACAGTGTGTGAAAAAGCTGAAAGCACACACAGTTTTGTGTGCATAAATTAACCTCCACACCTTTCCAAAATGGCCTCTTTATTCAGCAAAAATTTTCTCAACATCTATGAATAGTTATTTTGAAACTGAGTGGCATCATTACAGGTCAGGAAATGCCACAGGGCATAGCAATGCATATTTTTCAAACCCAATCTGAAGTTCCTTGTAACATCAAATGAGGTGGTTTTAAAATGTATACTGACATCTCTCAAAGATTATAAATTTGTGGTTACTTCAACCTTCTGCTTCATTAGAAATCCAAGGTGACAATAGACAAAATAAAATTAGACTATGGCTATATACTAAGATATAATTTTTTACACTAAAACACAAAATTCCAAAGTTTAAAAAATGGTAAGAATTTAGTTGTTAGAACAGAATTCAGCCTTCTATAAGACAGGCTGTGCCTACAAAAATGGTTCCATGTGTTACACAGGAAGTATAAAAAATAAAATATTTTAGCTAGTAACCATGAGGCTGGGTGAAGAAGTGACTGAAGCATTATCTTCGAAGTCAGATACATAGGGGTGTCGATCCCAGCTCCGCCACTCAAACAATGAAATCTGGGTGATTCACTTAACCTCCTGGGATTGTATTTTCTCATGTATAACAGCAATAATAATACCATTTTATAAGATTGCCATGAAAATCATTATCAACATAGATAAGGCTTCTCTCACAGGACTGGTTTATAAAATATACTTGATAAATGCTTCTTATTATTGACTATTGTTCATAAAGAACCATATACTTTGCTTCATTCTGCCTACTTCATACAGCTTGAAAAAACTTACAGTGAATTAAGAGGATCAATTGTGATTCCTATTTTTTTCTATCATTAAAAAAATTTGAGTCAATTTTATGTGAAACATTGTTGACAAAATTATGATTTTTATCTTTATAATAAAACATATATGCTGACTCACTGACTCTTTGTGTGCTATAATTCAAGCTGAGTCCTTCTGAGGATAATAGCTCAAAACTTAAATTCAAAATAAGGTAGGGAAAGAGATATTATGTACATTATTAAATACAAATTGACTGAATGAGCCAAAAGACTTTTAAGCAGATTCTAGGAAACAGGCTTTAAGAAAATAAAATTTTGTCCTGGTCAGTGTGGCTCAGTGGATTGAGTGCCAGCCTGCAAACCAAAGGGCTGCTGGTTTGACCCCCAGTGGGGTCACAAGCCTGGGTTGCGGACCAGGTCCCCAGTTCGGGGCGTGGGAGAGGCAATTGATCAATGTATGTTTCACACATCGATGTTTCTGCCCCTCTCTTTCTCCCCCACTTCCTTTCTCTAAAAATGAATAAATATAATCTTTTTACAAAACCTAATAAAATATTAGGTGACATGCCATGACATTTATTTTTTAGGGAAAAAGATAAAGCTCAATTTGGCTGACTGTACTCCTCTGGTTTAAATGGATGTAGGGTTCTCCATGGCATATTGAAAAATGTCCAAATTCTTACCTGGACATTCAAATCTGCCCATGGCTTTGTCCCAGTGGGCTTACTAACTGTATTCTCCACAGGCTTTTCACATAGAACAACATCACTCAAAATGAGCTGCTCAATTTATACATATCTTAATTTAGACCTCTGTGGTTGTGATCACTGCATTTAATTTTTCCAGAGTCTTATTTCTCATTATTACATCAGATCCACATGTCTGAATCTTAAAATATCTATGCAAATATCACCTTTTCCTCAAACCCATTCTAAATTCACATCCTTTCTCTGAACTCTTCTAGAAATTCCCCATATTTCCCTTTTGATGGATTATGATTAGAGATTATATCTCTTTCCTTGTGTTATTTTTGTTTATTTGTATGTCTTCTACTAAATTACTCTTTCAGAGGGGAAAGCATGTCACTTTATGTGAAGAGGCAGTGAAATACAGTTAAAGGTACAGATCTTAGAGAAGGAACTTCCTGGCTTAGATCCCTGTCATTTCATTGGCCACTACGTGACCTTGAGAAAATCACATCTTCTCTCCGAGCCTCAACATTTTTGCATAAAAAGATGAAAAATAAAAAGTGAATGAATAAATATATACTTTCTTCATATGAAAGTGGCAATGGTAAGAAATGGTAAGAAGCAAGATAATCCTTCTGCAAGGTTTGAAACTGATTTTCTAGTTAGTAAAACCATCAAAGAACTATGTCTTATTTCCTGAATGTTTCCCAAATATCCTTTTCAGAAAACCAAAGTGAAAAGTCAAAAATAGCTAACACTAACAAATAGCACATCTTAGCTACAGTGGCCCAAATTTTACTACTTGATGGCTGTGTGACCTCAGACAAATTATTGACCAATCAGGCCCTCATCTATCTCCCCCAGATGAAGAGAGGGACAAGAAGTATTAAGTTCTTACAGTTTTTCTCCCCCCACAACCCACCCTGTGGAACTAGCAAGAGTCCAGTTCAAACTGTAAGAACCAAGAAGCAAGCAGAAGTGCTCAACAACCATTTCAAAGTTAGACAACTTCAGAGGAGACCATTCCAAGAAGCAGGGCATCAAAAGCCTACATGTTGCTTCTATAATGAAGCTTCCTTAAAACCACCATCTGGCCCTTGGGAATTTCCTCTAAGAGGCAGCGTTTTTTTTGTACTTCTCTTTTCCACTTATTACCTTGTATTCTCATTATCTATCTAATATGTTTATCTCCTCTCATAGACTATGGAGTCCTTTAAGGTATGGATCATAGGTATTGTTATTTTCATTACCACATAGAGTTCCTGGCTCAGTAAATGTTTCATTACAAATGAATGAATGAGTGAATGAACAAAGGAATAAACAAATGAGTGAGTAAAAATTAGAATAAACACAAAAGTAATTAGAATCAAAAGAAAACAGAATCTAAAGTATATATAATCCCAACATTAACCTAGTTATTTAATTTATTAATATGTAGCCTTTTGTTCTATCTGAATGGTGGAAATTACTATGCCCAAACTAGTTTAGTTTTGAGTTTTCCTGTTTTATTTTCAGGGAGCTGTGAGATTAAAATATATATGTTGTATATATATATTATATATGTGTGTGTGTATATAGACATATATATCTCTATATATAAGCTTCCAATGCACTGTCTACTTGCTCTTTCCCAGTGGCAAGAGATAATTTAATTTTTAGGCTTTTGCAATAGTGAACATTGATTTTTCTATTTAAGAAAGTGTTTTGCATATCATACCACTTAAAAAGCCTTGTTAATGGCTTCTCATCAGTATAAATTACAAATTACTTCCCAACAACACTGGAAGGAATTGTTTTAGTATATTTGGATAGGAAGGTGACAGCTGCTTAACTGTAGGTGACTCAATGTCAAATACTAATATCAATTCACTTTTAAAATACCAAATTGTGCACAGCCAGCTCCTTTCTGGTAACTAGATACTGCCAGTCAAAAATCAGTAAATTAGTAGATGCTGTCTGCTGAAATTTTATTTCCAAGATGTCACTCATTTTAATGAACTGATGAAGACCACTATCAACTAACATCTATTTATTTATTTATTTATTTATTTATTTTGAAGAGTTTATTTATTTATTTTTAGAGAGAGGGGAAGGGGAGGAGAGAGAGGAAGAGAAACATCGATGTGTGGTTGCCTTTCACACGCCCCCTACTGGGGACCTGGCCTGCAACCCAGGCATGTGCCCTGACTGGGAATCCAACCTCTACCCTCTGGTTTGCAGACCCACGCTCAATCCACTCAGCTACACAGCCAGGGCTCAACTAACATTTATTAAAGTAGTTATAAAAGTACTTAGTCTTGGGAATAAAAAAATTAAATAAAAACAAAACTTTACCTATCTACACAACAATTTGGATATCCAAACAGTTCTTAATAAAGGCACTTTGAGAACTTAATCATTGTTAAAATTAAACTGAAAAAAAATTGGTTATGCCACTTTAACAATACATATTGCCCCTATGCTTACTTTGAGCCAGGCAGTATTCCAGTCATCTTATGTGCATTGTCATTTAATTCTTACAGCCACCTACGGAATAGGTATTATGACCATTCTAAAGATAAGGAAACTGACATACAGAGGATAATTTCTTGCATGAAGTCACATGACTAAGCAATTGGGGAGCTATCAGTAACAGTCATTAACTGATATGTGTTGAGAAAATAAATATATTTTCATCGCCAGCCTAGTCATCTGTGCTATATACTACTTCTCCCTTAGGAAAGATCTCCTCTTCCTGCTATATGCCTATACCACTCAGCTTCCCATGTGCCTATCAAAACCTGCTCAAACATTCCTTGTCTAGACAATAAATTTCTACAGGGACCTCACTTGGGATATTTGCATTATCAAAAAAAGAAAAAGTGTTTGCCTATATCAGTTTAGTTTTAAATATAAACAGATGAGGTAGGGAAGAGCATCCATGGTTGTCCATGGGAAAGGACCATTTCCAGGCCATCTGAAATTACATGCCCAACTGGCCTCCTCCTTGGCCTTAGCATTCAGTTGGCCTAGCACTTCAGGCATTACTGTGTCACACTCCACAATAGGGAAATGATATTATAATGAAAGAGCCTATGTACTTGTTAAGAGATTATTGTGACAATAATCAGTTGCATTGCTCATGTAACACCTCTGATAAGCCCAAGAGGATGCACAAGGCCATGGGGATATACACAAAGAGGACTCCTGACCCAGAGTATACAAAATTAATAACGAAAGCCTCTGCTGGAGGAGTGAACACTCAGTGCAGACCACATGCCTGGCATTTTCCTCTGAACAACCTTAAACCTTAAAGGTTTAATTAATTTAAGTAAGAACCCACAGCTAGTTTTAAGTGGCATTTAAACACAAGTCTATCTGCTCTAATATCTATGGGAACCAAGGCTTTTTGATGTCTTTCTCCAAAAAAGTTTCCCTACCTTTGATACACACTGAGATACAATCATCCAGGTGAATTAAAATAGCATAATTAGTACAACTCTGACATATTCAGTAAGTTACACGATATTGTGTAGCTGTATTTGGGTCTAAAAAATAATGAAAACATTTCCTATGCTGGCACTAAATACTTCATTTGTTCCATTTCACTTTAGTGGTGTTTTCAAAGTCCTCTTGAAATTTGGGGCACTCGCTTGAAACTGATTTGATTATGGGATACATGGTTAATTGGTTTTTGCATTTGAATTAATTGCATAAATATTCAAAGAACTTTTAAAAAGGATTGAGCTCAGTTAAAATTGATGCCATGGGAGACATTACAATTTTTCATATGAATTGTATTATTGTATTTCTAAGGAGAGTTTCCTTCTTTCAGAACTTTTGGATATGCAAGCCTGTAACAAATTCTGCTCCTTACTGTGGCTCTCAGCCAGGTAAAGTTCTATCACATGTTCTGAGGCAAATGTCTCTTTGTAGATTCATTGATTGCAATCATCAGTAGTTTGCTGAAAACTGGAATGAAGTAGCTATGAAATAACAGATGCTTGTTTTATCTTTCCTCAAGCAGACAATGTTGTAGCTACAATTCTCCTTGAAATAACTATGATACCATGCTATAATCATAGCTTATGCAAATATAATACCATACAATTATAGAGTGCTCCTGAAGAAATTTTTATGAAATTAATTCACTTGATTTTTAACAACACATGACTTAAACATGGCAGATATTATAATGTCCATTTTTCAGATGAAGATGCTGAGGTTTATAATGTCTGGATAATTTATTCATGATTATAAAACTAGTAAATAATGAATACACTTATTTTATAATAGATTGTGGATGCAGGCATTTAACAATCACCATTTTAAGTACTTACGGGTCCTCAAGAAACCAGATTATACAAATTTATGAAATTTTGGGTTAAGACATTGAAAAGTGTATGTGCTAAAATATGCTTATGTTTAAATCTGTTACTAGTGAGTGAACCCAGGTATGGCCCAGCAGCTACACCTGAACTTAACATTTTATTCTTGAGACTTCCAGTCAAGATGGAGGTGTAGGTAGACACACTTGGCCTTGTCATGCAACCACAAAAAGAATTACAATTAAATTCCAAAACAAGTAAGACCCAGAACGGTCAGAAAATCAAACTGTATGGAAATCCAACAATCAAGCATTTAAAGAAGCCACATTCATCCAGACAGGTAGGAGGGACAGAGATGTGGAGACGGGGCAGAAAGACAAGGAGACTCAGTATCGCAAGGAGAGGTGGTGGCAGTGGCAGAACGGGCATAGGATACCCTATGTTCATGTGTGGTGGATAAAAATTGGGAGGGATACCTTGGGAGTGAGCCATGCCAGCCCCAGGCCAGACTACATAGTCCAGGATTTTAGCCAGGAAGAAAAATCCCCATAACTTCTGGCAGTAAAAACCAGTTGGGGTTGGGGAAGCAGCAGAAACTGCCAGATTTTCAGGAAACTCTGCTTGATGGGCCCACATAGTCTGCAAAATGTATGCAAACCCACCCACTCTGGGATTAAACACCAAGGCAACAGTTGGAAGGGTGCCAGTCACTTATGAGGAATGGGTTAAGTGACTGGAAATGACATAAGTACTGGGCAAACCCCTAGAAGCCAGGCAGCAGCACAGTCCTCTCTCTGAGCCCTCCCCCTACGCAGAGCCATAAAGCAGTGAAGTGCATTGTGCCACCATGGTAGTTACCTAAGGCTCCACCCTACACAATTTACAGGTGCCTTTTACAGGGAGTCAAAGCAGCTCTACCTAACACACAGAAATAAACATAGGGAAGCTGCCAAATTGAAGAGACAAAGAAATATGGCCCAAATGAAAGAACAGAACAAAACTCCAGAAAAAGAACTAAGCAAAACAGAGACAGCCAATCTATCAGATGCAGAGGTCAAAAGACTGGTGATCAGGATGCTCAAAGAACTCAATGAGTACAGCAACAATATAAAAGAAGAAATGAAGATTACACAAAGTGAAATAAAAATCTACAGGGAGCCAACAGTGAAGGGAAGGAATCCAGGATTCAGCTGAACAATTTGGAACATAAGGAAGAAATAAACATTCAACCAGAACAGAAAGAAGAAACAAGAATTCAAAAAAAATGAGGATAGTATAAGACTCTGAGACATCTGCAAATGTTTCAAAATCTGAATCATAGAGATGCCACAAGGAGAATAGGAAGAGCAAGAAATTGAAAACTTAGTTGAAAAAATAATGAAACAAAACTTCCTTAATTTGCCAAAGGATATAGATATACAAGTCCAGGAAGCACAGAGTCCCAAAGTAGTTGGACCACACCAAGACACATCATAATTAAAATTCCAAAAATTAAAAAGATAAAGAGAGAATTTTAAAAGCAGCCAGAAAAAAGCAGAGAGTTACCTACAAAGGAGTTCCCATGAGACTATCAGCTGATTTCTCAAAAGAAACTTTCCAGGCAAAAAGGGATTGTCAAGAAGTATTCAAAGTGATGAAAAGGAAGGGCCTGCAACCAAGATTACTCTATCCAGCAAAGCTGTCATTTAGAATGGAAGGGCAGATAAAGTGCTTCCCAGACAATGTAAAGCTAAAGGTGTTCATCATCACCAAGCCGTTTTACATGAAATGTTAAAGGGACTTATTTAACAAAAAGAAGATCAAAACTATGAACATTAAAAAGACAACAAATTTACAACTATCAACAATGGAATCTTAAAAAAAAAAAAACCAACTAAGCAAAAAACCAGAACAGGAACAGAATCATAGGTATGGAGATCATTTGGAGGGTTATCAGCTAGGAGGGGAAGGGGAAGTATGGGGGGAAAGGTGCAGCAACTGAAAAGCATAATTGGTAGGTACAAAATAGACAAGGGATGTTAAGAATAGTGTAGGAAATGGAGAAGCCAAAAAACTTATCTGCATGACCCATGGACATGAACTAAGGGGGTGGGGATTTGTTGGAGGGAAGGGGGTTACCAAGCAGTGGGGGGCAAAGGAAGAAAAACTGGGACAACTGTAATAACATAATCAATAAAATATACTTTAAAAACATTTTTTTCTTTATTACTTATTGCCAATTTCATAATGATGTGAATAAATCAAATACATACTATGGGTCATTCATTTATTAATCCAAAAAAAAAGCTACTAAATGACTCTGTGACTTGCATTACATGAGATGTGAGAGATATAGTGGTGAGCACTACTGATTCAGTCCTTGAATTAATGGAGCCTGCAGCTATGAAAGAGCTATTAGGCAAGAAATTAGTGCCAAACCATGATAAGAATTAGATGATTTTTAGGGAGCTGTAAGATCTAACCTAAGTATTGGCTAGGAAATTCCTCCCTGAAAAAGCTGAGATATGAAGAATGAAAAGGAGTTGAGCAATTTAAAGGGAGGAGGGCAAAAATCACATGATTTATTTTTTTATTCTCCTTTACTTCTTTTTGTAAAAGAAAACATTTTGTAAAATAATATTGTTTGTAAACTGAAGAATTTGTGATGTTTTCAGGATGTACCATTGTGAATATATAAGGTAGATTCTATCCTTAGCTGTTTTATACCTACATAATTTGGTTGGTTAGAACATAATGCACTGACAAAGTCAAGGAAAGATTTGAAAGCATTCTTAAGTAATGATGTTCTTCCCCATCCCAAACATGCAATCTGTGGTCCTAACTCTGTCATAAGAGAGATCACTCAGGAGAATGTGGATGGAAGAGTGAAATTTCAGTGCCAATGCTGGAAAAAAAGTTTTGAAATACAGATGCTACTGACAACATATACTTTTCTGTTTACCTTAAAGATATCATCTTATTATATAGTTTATATACATATTATAAAACAAAGTCAGTCTTACATTTTTTTCCATAGTGTTTGGAACAAAGAAATCCTGTTAATTTGTATTGCTTCTTAAAAACATTATAATTTTTTAAAGTGTCACTAAGAATTTTTGCAAGATTTGCACTGTACGTGTCTGAATATTCAGTAGTTATAGTACTATATTTTACATAACATCTGTTGGAAATATCATTATGGAGCATAGTGAAATTCTAATTGATAGCATATTTGAAAAAGTCAAATCTAAATTTAAAATTTGTTTTTTGCATAATGGACAACACCAGCTCAAACTGGAGATTATATTCAGTGAAAGTAGAGGACAGTTAACACAGAACACAAACAAAAGAAACTATATTTTTAAAATATACCCCAAATTACTGATGTTTTTCAAGACATTTTACTTACAATATGCTAGAATGGCCATTTAAAGCATTAACAAATTTGTAAAAAATCACAGAATGTTAAAATTGGTGTAACATTTTCAGGTTAATTCTTTCATTTTATAAATGAAAAAAATGAGGTTCAGAGATAAATGACCTTTAGGTCACAAGGCTTGTTAGCAGCGATGTTGGGCCAACACAAGTATCTTGACTTGAAGTCTAGTTTTCCTTGGGGGGTCACCACACTATCAGCTTTATATTCCATAGAAAGTTAAAAATTTTCCAAGCAGACTTTCAAATGACTCTTTCACCATTTTGAATGCATGTTAGTGTTTGTCCGGTTTGTGTATAAATGGGGAAAAGGTATCTAACAACTAAAGAAAAATCAAATCATATTGATTATTGCTTTTAACCTTTGATGGTACTAGTATGATTTCTAAATAGTTTGAGAGTCATTGCAAAGGTATCTTAGGACCCAGCCCTGGGGAATAGGAAATAGACACAACTGACAGGAAGTCAGAGATCAACGTTCTTGATTACTGTGTGTCTACCTGTGTGTCTGCCTATTGGCCTGCTATGATGAACAGTTTGCAAGGAAGTTGAAAGTATAGTATGGCCATGTGCAGAGAAACAGTTATTTTAGTTTCCTAAACTGAATATTTAAATAATTTCTTTTGAAGGCTATCATTAAAGCAGAGGAACATAACCTTCTTTCTCTCTCTCTCTTTTTTTTTTTTTTTTTTGGCCGGACCACATTTCAGCAGACCACTGTTTGATCTATCTGTACTGCTGGATGGCGTGAGAGGAAGTGGGTTGAAATCAAACTTTGCAGTCCAGGAAGAGGAAAACACTGGGTCTGTCCAAAATGTTAACATGTAAATCATTTGTAATTGCTGTTAGACAAAGGTCAACCTGAAAGCAAAAATGAACAAAAAAGTCAAGATAAAGTAGCAGAATGCCTTGCATGTGGTTGGGAAGAATCAATGGAGACTTGAGTTGACGAAATTGTTTTTAGAAGACCTTTCAGATAGGAGGGCAGTGTGCGCACTTGTGACAAGCATATAGCAGAAGACCAGCCATCAAGCTGAGGGTGGGCATAAGTCATGTCTGGCACAAAGGCTTTAGCTGCCCAGGTAGGGACCAGACATCAGGAAGGTATAGAACAAGGCCCCAGATGCTGAGTTATGAGACAAAAGAACAATTGCTAGAACTGCAGTACAAGCATAAAAATTAAGATAGAGGTGAGCTGAGGTTTAAGAAAATAGAAGGTTTCCTGAAAATAAAACTGCCTGAGCCAAGCATCAGAGGAAAGTATAAGCTCAGACAGGAGGGACTTGAGTTGCCCTACCCTTACACCTTGGAGTCCAAATTATAGTGCCAAATAATGTTGCCTAGTCCTGAATCTATCCCGGTTTAATATGCAGGTCAGTCATGCGGATGTATGTCTGTGTGTACATTTGCACCTAGGAATATGTTTCACTTACCTCAATTTCTTTATATTTTTCTTTAGATTTTTATAGGTCCCTTTTCTGTTTTATATCTCCACAGTCACCATCTAAAAACACCAATATGAAGATTGGTTCCAAAGCTATCCTGTAATTCATTTTGTGAATGGAATTTTTCTTTATCCCGACTAGTTATTTGGCAAATTAAATTTACTTAACTATGCTGATATAAACAATGACTAAATTCAGGATGAGTACATTTAAAATTACCCTCTCTGTGTAATATTTACTGACCACAGTCTAAAAAATACTTCAATAACAAATACCTTAATTATAGCATCTTTTTCTTTAAAAAAAAAACAGAAATAAACAGGAAGTATTAAAACATGTTTTTGAGTTTCTGAGACATACCTGAACATAACTACGTTATATTTTAAATTAGTATGCTAGGTCAAGGTTACTGAATGATAGAAGTGATTCCTAGAGCAAGTTGGTCACACAAAGTAATAACAAGACATTTCTCCAAAGAATTCAAAGCAATTTTTTCACTGAACTTAACTTAAGCCCTTTTTGAGGCATGTAGAAATAAAGACAAGCATTCCCACTTTATGAATAAAAAGATGAAACATACAAGGTACTTATACAGTAAGAATTCCAAATCCAGATAAATGCATGAAACTATATTAATTCAAAATGTAACATTCATATTGCATTTTAAACCTTTTATAACATAACTGATTTACAAACCACTAGAACACTGCCAATTGGAAACAAAATATTCCATTTCTTTTCATGCTATAGCTCAGACTCAATGAGAGCATAAAAAGAGAGTATCTATTTGGAGTAAAAGAAATACATGAAATCAAATTAAAATTTTTATTTGTCCTTTGAATTAGGAAAATATTTTTAAACCATTATAATGCAAGAATATGAGAAATACATACAAATACAATCCTGATTAAAGTATAATTAACATTTTTTTGAAGAGCAAGATTCATAACAAGTTCATAATGTTTGATCCAGTAATTTTACATTAGGATGTAACCTTAAAAAATAATTAGACATGTAGATATATATCCATATTCAAAAATATTCACTAATGTGTTATTTAATATTTAACACTAGAGGTTTAATTTTAAAACTCTGATACATTTAGGTGATGGAATATTATTTAAGCATCAAACATTTTTAATACTGGGGCATGAAAGGATGTAATAACAAAACCAGGATACAAAACAGCATATGCACAAGTTATGGTTCTTTGGTCACAAGCAATAGATGTAAATGTTAACTAATATAAGTCCAAAAATATTGTGCAGAAGGAGGAGGAGTAGAAAGAAGATGAAGGGGAAGTGGACTACAGAATCAGACTCCAAAGAGGCAGTTTTGAGGACACAAGGATGGGAGCTCATTATTAGCCTATCTACTTACCATTACATGATTCAAATCTTTTTTTTTTCTGATTTTGAACCACTATATTCAAAGTGTCAGGAAAGAGTCAGATTGGTGTAGCTTGAGTCAAATATCTACCACTCAGCCAGAAAAACTTCATGGGTAGTTCTTGCAATCCAGTATATTATGAACAAAGGATAATATTTTTGTCACAAAATAACTGGAAAATAACAAAAAATTAATAGGGAATTAATGTAATAATAGCTTCTTTCTCATTTGTTTTCTGTTTCCAAGTTTTATATGTTGAGAATTATTTGCTTCCAGAAAAGTTACAATTTATTTAGAAATAATCATTTATGGAAGGGAGCAAGGTAGACTCAGGGAAGGATTGATTTTAGCACCATGTTTTCCTTAAAACTCACCAGGTGAGCATATTCCTGGATGTATAAATCAGTATTATAATATTCTTTTAATTACAGAACTTATTCTTTTGTCTAAGGTCAATAGCATGTAAAATATATCACTTATAGCCCTGGCTGGTGTGGCTCAGTGGATTGAGCAATGGCCTGAGAACCAAAGGGTTGCCAGTTCAATTCCCAGTCAGGGCACATGCCTGGGTTGTGGGCCAGGTCCCCAGGAGGGGGCACACGAGAGGCAACCACACATTGATGTTTCTGTCCCGTTTTCTCCCTCCCTTCCCCTCTCTGTAAAAATAAATAAAATCTTTTAAAAATAAAAAATAAAATAAATCACTTATAAATGCTTTGCCCTTTGTTTTATGTGCTCTCAGCCTGTTATTTTTCTTTTATTTGTAATATATAATTGGAAAATGATATTTTATTTTTCAACCAGCATGTTAACCGTTATTTAAAAGTTTATTAAGTTGAGATACAATAAAATACAGCTTTTTTCTCCTTTAAAATGCATCTGTTGTTAAAAATAAATTGATTACTAGAATACTTTATGGAAAATTATTTTTAATTGTGGACAGTCTTTCAAATAATAATACTTTTTTCAGTTTTAACTTTTGGGGTGTTTTTAGTTGATTTTGACATATTTTGATTAAGATACATTTGCTTTTTTCATTAAACATGAAACAGAGCTGTCAACTCAAAAACTAATTCCAAAGGAATTTGACAGGATTTGAAAACTGTTTTTGAAGTTTATTGGAAAAGAATCTTTTAATCCGGGATCATGGCCTTAGGTGATTGTGAGGGAGATGACTAGACAGTAAGGAATCCTTCCAGTCAAATAATAAAAAGGTTGTTTTTCTATCCTTTGAAAGATTGGAATGGAAGAAATAAAAAAAATCACCTGGGACAAATAATTGGAATCAATCTATGTAGAATATTTTTAGAAGCTATTTTAAGTGTAAAATGAGAAACAAGTTTCAAAATCATCTTTGGTTTCATTGATATTTACCATTATAGACTCTAGCACTTCAGTAAACATCAGTAATAATGGTGTTCTGGATATTGATGAAGGAAGGTATTAGGTAAATCTTATGAGTTTTGATTTGTACACATGATTTTAAAACTGGATTTAAAAGCTTTCTTTTAAAAATGTATGACATTTACAGCAGCTTCCTATGAATTCTTCATGATTTTAGTGCTCATGAAAAGAGACAGATTGACAGCACCAGCAACTGTTTATCTCTAGGAAAAAAAGCATCAGCAATTAAAACTTGCAAAGGCCTTGGTGAAGCACCACGTCACAACAAGAAAGGATGGTGGTCTGGTCCCTGTAGGCTGTTTAATTCTGCAGGGATGCCTGGAAAAAGCTTCATTTATACACGTGCTTTTCATGTCACAACCCATTAAGAGTTGAAATGGAGTCTGCCTATTTGCTTTATTGGCTGTGGGACAATGCTGGAGAGCAGGAGTGAGAGCAGAATGAACCCTGAAATGGAAAGGCCTCCATCAAGTCAGGCTGTGTGCAGCTGAGGGACAAACCAGGTCATCTCTACAGGGACCTGTCTTACCAGAGGATGGCAAACTATTTTTATATAAAGGGCCAGATAGTAAGTATTTTAGGCTTTCTAGACAACACACAACCTCTGTGTGTGTGTGTGTGTGTTTCACAATCCTTTAAAAATGCAAAAACATTCTAGGCTAGAAAGCCTAATGAGTTGGAGTTGACCCTCTGCCCTAGTTTATGGATACTTGTGATAGACAAATACATTTGGCCATGTAAAGAATGATTTAGTGACTCCCAAAATATTCTGTACCTCCCTCCAGCATCCTCTAACCTATGCAATACCTGGCCCTTGGAGACTAATGAAGTCTGGAAAGAATCACATAATATTATTGTGCTTTGGTAGCTCTCCCATGTCCTCCACTCCAGAGGGTTGATGGCAGGTGTCCACCAAGACCTTTAAAGCTCCCTACAACCTGCCTTAATACATGATCATTAAACTGGAGGAATGTGGGCTGCTGAAGAGAAGTGAAGAGGGTTTCTTTTCACTCCAGTCATCATAAGCAAGAGAGAGTAATTCTGGATCATTGTGAGGAATGTGGCCCTCAACAGCCACTTCACCCACTCTCCCCCGCATAAGAGCATCTGAGATGTCAAGTAAACTTTGTGTTGCAAGACATTTGCAAAACAGGAGCTCTTCTTGCAAGAGATATTAATTTTTGATCAACAAAGGTAAAAAGGTCTCTTCCAGAATGTCTAAGTGGAACTCAATCAATAAACCCAGACACTATTCACTCATTTCTTATCACAAAATGATACACCTAAAACATTCAGTGCCCTCACTACATCTTCTGCAAAGAGTACTCTTCTATTTCTCACACCTTTTTCCTTACCTGATAAAATATTATTCTTTTAAAGTCCTACTTTGAATGTCTCCAATACCTGAAAAATCTCTTCTGACTCTCTAAGGCAATAATTACCCTCATTTGTGTTCATGCGCTATCCTGCTTACATCTCCCCTTGCATTTTAGTTACCACAAAATGTCTATGCTTCCCCAACATGGTAAAGTCCTCTGTGATAGAGAAGACGTTTGTGCTAGAGATATCCAGATGTGTTTCAAACCTAAGGCCTGAGTCATCATGGAAATTCAATATCTATTTGGCCAAAAAAAATGAAATAATCTACATAAAATGTCTCCAAATTAAGGTGAAATTCCCCCAGATCTAGAGATTTAGTCACCATGATAGAAGTGGTAAACCTCAAACATAATTATAGTTTGCTTTCAGAAGTTTGTGTTAACCCAGAATCCTCTTACCCCAACCACTAGCTATCATCTTAAGATAAAATAAAGCACATTTTATAGTAAAATAGTTATTTTTGAGGCATGTTTATTATATAATGAAATCTCTATTGATATGATGGTTTAGAGTTGTGTTCTCATAAAATAAAATAGGACAAGGAATAAAGAACTGCATGATTTCTACAATCCAAGTTAATGACCCAGATTCCTTTCATTACCAGACACGCAGAGCATCATCACTCAGTGAGTGGTTCGGAAAATGAAACCTTAGGAGATCTGATGCCAAAACAGGTCAGCTGGCCAAGGTTTCAGCTTCAACTTTTCTTAGTGTCCATAACCAGTTCAAGAGAGTCTAATATACTATTTATTTATCAGTTGGAATCTCTAAAGCTCTGAAAAACACTAAATAATCCATCATCTCCTAACTCCCTGCGAGATGGAGAATTACCATTCTGCATTTACAGATGGAACATTTAAAATGTAAAATAGCATATTTAAGGCCAGACAGGAACTCAGCACCATGATTGAATAAAAATCTGAGTTCCCAACATTCAAGCCTTGGCAAAGGAATTTGTCACATTGCATTTTTATAGAGAGAGAATGGAAATCCAACAGGGATGCATGAGAAAGAATGATAGATTTTAAAGCAATATGAAAATCTCTTTAATTCAAGATAAAGTTAATAACTAATCTTCTCCGCCTGCCATTGAGTAGCTGGTTGTCAGACCAGCAATTTGGGTGACTCACGAGGACCAACACAAGGCTGAATGGTCAAAGAGGTGGGCAAGACAAAAATTAAGGGACTGAGAGAACTTAGGCTGTCATCTATGCCTTTAGGGAACTTAAAGCAAAGGAAGTGTCAGCACTGGCAAGGCATTTACCTACTTTGGGTTATTCCCTACACTGAGAATAGAGTTTCATGACCCGTGGTTGAATGTTATAACTGACTTAAGAAAGTTGTTCATCCAGGGAGAACTTAGTCTGGGCACCTTGATTCACATTCCTGGTAGCACATGCTTATATCACTCTGACTCTGTTTAATGACTAATCAATGAAAAACCAGCAGTGTCCCACAAATCAGCACTAGAGAAGAGTTTGCATGTCACTTGCCTCACAGAAGTCACAGTTCATTTTATAAATTCATCATTGAGGGATCCAGGTTGTGATAGCAAGGACAGGCTATATCCCCAGGAAGCAATTTATCTTCCCACAGACGTGCTCTGGCTTTAATAGCTGATAACAGAGCTGTGGGATAAGCGGAGTACTGGCCATAAATGAAATGTTCTCTTCTGGTATTCCTCATTTGGGCACTATTTGACCTTCAGTGGCTTCTGATTCTGTGAAATGAGGTGGAATCACTACCTGCAGAGGGACTGAGTAAAGAGGGCTAAGAGGATGTCACAGTGGCTATCCATTCAGGGATGTGCAATACCAAGAAGCCAGAAAGCGTACTCTCCCCAAAATGTCTCTTGCACCTGCCTACCCACTTGACAGGCCATTACAGTCACTAAAAAGAGAAGTGCAAAGAAAGAACTATTGCCTCCAGGTGCTCAGAGGCAGGATGATCTGTGGCTCTCCCTGACAGATAAAATAGGGATAACAAAAATAAGAATATTCCTTTCAAGTCTAAGAGTGGCATAATTTGCATAGCATTTTCAAACATAGTGCCCTAGGAGAGCCTATCCACAACTATGAGGGAAGCAGGGCAAGGTTATTATCTCCATTTTTTAGACGAAGAAACTGAGGCCTATTAGACTTCTGTGACCTTCCCAGAATATTGTAGTTACTAAGTGGTTGAGCCAGAATGGAACTCCAGAAACTCCAATGCCAAATCCATACTGTTTCTGTGCTGAAGCATTTTTATACAATTGACTACTTATTCTGGCTTTGGTTCCAAATCAAAGGAACCTACTTTCAATCAAATGAGTAAGAGGTCTAGATGACCTCCCAGGATCTTTCCAGTGCCAAGTGTCAGTCATCACATTGCTAGCCATAGCCCTCTGGGAACCAACCCAAGAATTTAGGAAATAGATTTGCACATCTTTTCCAGATCATCTTAGAAGAAGTAATAATGATGCCCTTTTGGTGGGAACCAGGGCATCATACTCCATGAAGAATTACAAATTGTCCTAACACTCAATATTTATGCATGAAATAAAAATGAAGTGATTAGGCAAATTTATCAAGTACTATGTGCCAGGAGAAAGGAACTTGTAACCTAACAAGCAAGACAGGCATTCAATGAATAAGTGCACAATGACTTAACTCCATAATGATATTTAATAAATGGCAATGCCCTGGATACTGGAAACAAACAACAAGTTGTAAGAGAAAGTTATGGAAGAAAATAAAGTCACTTTTGTAAACAATGATTTTCACTATTTGTGGAGTTGACAGAAAAAAAAATTCTTCTTAGGAGAGGCTGTTAGACAACCCAGTGAACGGGAGAACATATTCACCGACACATCAGATTAAGGGGTAATATCCAAAATTTATAAAGAACTTATAAAACTCAACACTAAAAAAACCAAACAATCCAATTTAAAAAGTGGGTCAAGGACATGAATAGAACCTTCTCCAAAGAGGACATATAGATGGACAATAGACATGAAAAGATGCTCAATGTCACTCATCATCAGAGAAATACAAATTAAACCCACAATGAGATACTATCTCATACCTGTCAGAATGGCTGTTATCAATACATCAACAAACGAGGGCTGGCGAGGATGTGGAGAAAAGGAAACCCTTGTGTACTGTTGATGGGACTGCCGACTGGAGCAGCCACTCTCTATAGCAGTATGGAGTTATCTCAAAAAATTAAAAATGGAGCTGCTTATGAAGCAGTGATTCTATTTCTGGGTGTATAGCCAAAAAAACCCAAAACACTAATTTGAAAGAAAATACGCACCCATTCATTGCGGTGTTATTTATAATAGCCAAGATTTGGAAGCAGGCCAAGTGTCCATCAGTAGCTGAGTGGATAAAAAAAGCTATGGTACATTTATACAATGGAACACTATTCCGCCTTAAAAAAAGAAGGAAATCTTACTACTTAGGACAGCATGAATGGACCTGGAGAGCATATGCTAAGTGAAATAAGCCAGTCAGAGACAGGCAAGTACCATATGATTTCACTCAAAGGTGCAATCTAATGAACAAAATAAACTAACAAATAAAATGCAGACAGACTCATAGAAAGTAGACTGATAGCTGTCAGAGGGGAGGGGGTTGGGAGGCTGAGTGAAAAAGTGAAGTGATTAGGCAAATTTAAAAAGAAAACTTTAGACACAGACTCATAGACACAAACAAAAGCTTGGTAATTACCAGAGGGGAAGAGGGCTGGGGAGGGGGGACATAAAAGAAGGTAAAAGGGGGATAAATGGTGATGGAAGGAGACTTAATTCGGGGTGGTAAACACATAATACAATATACAGTTGATGTATTATAGAAATATACACCTGAAACCTATATAATTTTATTAACCAATGCAACCAAAAACTTCAATTTTAAAAAATAGGGCATTGTGGCCTCCCTGCTACTTGCCCCTTGGAGGAAGGGATTTTTTTCAGACTCTTCTGTCATTCTAGGCAGGTGACTAGCTTACAGCTCAGGTGTGCATTTGTCTGTTTAAATCTGCCACTGTTCCAAGCAGATTGCCATGCTCTATATATAGAGATGACTTCACCCTCTGTTGGAATGCAGCAGCTGTTCAGCAGTGCACACTGATATGCCAAAGACTTGGGCCATATCTAATTGAGCACTTCAGTACTGCAGAGATAGGCGCCTTGGAAATGTTTAGATAAAATGCCTTTGGCCAGATGGAAGCTGGCCAGGACACCAGGATAAAATTTTCGTCTCTCAAGACTATCAGTGAATCTTGGTGGGGGGCTCCAGGGAGGGGGGCGACATCAGGGGAGATGCTGCTCTGTCCCACCCATCCTCCATGCTATAAACATGACACAAAGACTAACAGAGAATAGGAGAAATTAATCTGCTTCTTTTTTTTGTTTCCATGGCAATCCAAACAGAGCCCACCTTCTGTGAAAACAATCAGAATGGTAATGGCGCCTACATGTCAACAAGGTTCCCCCCCAAGAATGTCCCCTCCCCTGGCTCCCAGATTCCCAGACCTGGAAATTGGTTGGCAGATAAAGGAAGATTAGAAGTTGCGATTCCCCTACTTCTAAAAAATTGGTTGTTCAAAATGGTTTTATAAACTTATTTTTAAAGGTTAACGATATCTGAAAACACTGCAAAATGATAAAATTAATTTTTAAAATGTAAAAGAAAACCATTCAAAGTAGACAAAATATGATTGTTGGCCATTCCATTACTCTAACCCTAAAATGAAGTTGTTAAGTTTCCTAATAACTTTCTTTCACATCTCATAAATCACCCAATACATTGACTTGCAAAGCAACAAGAGAACACTGCAGGACAGAAACACGAAAGGAGGTCAATGGCATTTGTGTGTGAATGCTGAGGGATATTCAGAAGTAAAGCCCAATGAATGTTAAGAAAAACATAATAGGTTTAATGATATTTTAAGAGTCTATTGCTATGGATACCAAAGGAAGATAGACATTTATTCTAGCCACCAGGAATTAGCATAATCTTAGGTAAAAAAAAAAAAGTTAACTGAGATGTAGATTTTTCAATTATTAGGAAGATTTTTTTCACATATTCTCATGTATTATCTTTTCATCTTCACCAAAACACAGTGTAATACATATTATCAGCCCCATTTTAAAGTCAAAGAAAAAAACTCAGAAAGGTTAAATGGCTAATTCAGAGCCCTGGCATTTATGAGAGTCCAGGTTTGACTCAAGGCCACTTGATTCCAATACCTATCTGGCCACTGCCTATTTTGTAGAACAGCAATCATATAGTTCAAAAAGTCATAGAGTAATAATATTTTGTGACATAAGAAAATTATGTAAATTGTGCTGCTATGAACATTGGGGTGCATAGGTTCTTTTGGATTGGTGTTTCAGGGTTCTTAGGGTATAATCCCAGCAGCGGAATTGCTGGGTCAAAGGGCAGTTCCATTTTTAGTTTTCTGAGGAAATTCCATATTGTTTTCCACAGTGGCCTCACCAGTCTGCATTCCCACCAACAGTGCACAAGGGTTCCCTTTTCTCCGCATCCTCTCCAACATTTGTTTGTGGATTTGTTTATGTTGGCCATTCTGACTGGTGTGAGATGATACCTCATTGTGGTTTTAATTTGCATCTCTCTGATGGCTAGTGATGCTGAGCATCTTTTCATATGTCTCTGGGCCCTCTGTATGTCTTCCTTGGAGAAGTGTCTGTTCAAGTCCTTTGCCCATTTTTTAATTGGGTTGTTTGTCTTCCTGGAGTGGAGTCGAGTGAGTTCTTTATATATTTTGGAGATCAGGCCCTTGTCTGAGGTATCGTTGGCAAATATGTTTTCCCATACTGTTGGTACTCTTTGTAATTTGGTGCTGTTTTCTTTAGCCATGCAGAAGCTTTTTATTCTGATGAGGTCCCATTTGTTTATTCTTTCCTTTATGTCCCTTGCTTTAGGTACTGGAAGCAACCGAAGTGCCCATCAGCAAACGAGTGGATCCAAAAACTATGGTATATTTACACAATGGAATTCTACGCAGCAAAGAGAAAGAAGGAGCTTATACCCTTTGCAACAGCATGGATGAAACTGGAGAGCATTATGCTAAGTGAAATAAGCCAGGAAGTGAGGGACAAGTACCATATGATCTCACCTTTAACTGGAACATAAGCAATAGAAGAAAAAAGCAAACAAAATATAACCAGAGACATTGAAGTTAAGAACAATCTAACAATAGCCAGGGCGGGGGTGGGGGGTGGGGGCGGGGATTGTGGGAAGAGGGTATTACAGGAACTACTATAAAGGACACATGGACAAAACCAAGGGGGAGGGTGGAGAGGGGGGAGGGAGGTGGGTTCACCTGGGGTGGGGTAGAGGGATGGGGAGAAAAGGCATACAACTGTAATTGCATAACAATAAAAAAAAAAAAAAGAAAAGAAAATTATGTGAAACTTAAATGTCAGTATTCACAAATATGATTTATTAGAATACAGCCACTCTTGGTTTTTTTATGTGTTGTCACTGATCACCTTTGCACAGGACAGAGTCGAGTAGTTGTGATAGGTACTGAACACTACATGAAAGAAACAAAGCAAATAATCACCACTGGCTCAAGCAAATATAAGGCTGAATAAATGCAACCTTATTACTTCTTTACTTTCAAGGAAGGAAGAGTAAATAGATCTAGCATACTTAGACTATCATAACAAGAGTGAATTTCACACTCACACTTTAGCTATATGTTATTATAGGAGGTAAATTCTTCGAAGAAGGCCCAGATGCTAAAATAAAGAATTTCTTATATAAAGTGGGTAGATTGGCATGATTTATTGTAGCTGTATTTTATTACATTATATCAGCCAAACATTCAAAGACTTAATTTGTCCAAGCCAAAATTGTGATGCATAGTCCAAGTTTGAATAAACACATGAAAACACTGAAACGGATGATTACAAACGCTAAAATTTTTAAAACTATATTTATTTATTGTTACATTTTTTTCATTTTGCAAACATTTATAATTTTATGCTGTTTTGGGCAAAGCATCATTATGAAATGCCTGCTGCATCACATGAAGGGGCTTGGCTTTATCTGATAGTGATGGGGAACCATTGAAGTCTTTCAAATGTACTAGTGACTTGGGGATTCTAGTAGGTAAGTGGCCAGGGGATGGAAAATGGTCCAGAGACCAGAGGTGTACAGGTAGAAGAGGAGAATTACAGCAGAAAAGTCCCATAAAGCAAGGATTGAAAAAACATCCATTGAATTAGTCATAAAATTAGTCAATGAGAAGGCCATCGCTCACTTAGTAAGGCCAGTTGCAGAGAAACAGTGAGGCCAAACATTAGACCGCAGTGGACTGAACAGTGAATGAGAAGAGATTATAGATTATTCTTTACCAGAGAGATAGAGGGCCAAAGGAGAGCACTCAGACAGCAGCTTAATGCAGATGCAAAGCCAAGAATTTTTCTTGTTTTTCTTTTTCCTTTTTTAAATAAGAAATTCCCAAACATGTTAATAGGCTGAGGAGAGTGAGCCAGGAAAAAAGAAATAAAAAAAGGTTAAAGATTTCATTGACAAAGCTTACTGTCTAATGGAGCAAGTCTTGGCAGAGCTGGGAGCAGATGGGGCCATAAACACTGACAGGGTTTGGATTTGAGCAAAAAGTGGGGCATCCTTTCTTCTGACACTGGAGAGAGGAAGTTAGTCTGAAGACACATAAACTAGCCTGTTGTGCTGTATGGGAAAGGGACTCAGAGTCTGTCACAGCTGTGGCCTTGGCTTTCTAGATGAAGAAGGAGGCAGGGTCATTGGCTGAGAGTGAAAGGTAAAGTTTGATGGGGGGTTGAGAGGACAGACAAGCTATTTTTGAAAAGTGTGCATACTCCCAATGTAAGGCAGGCTTTTCCTTCCTCTATATATTGTCACTATCACGTAAGCATAACGTAAGCACCCTAGAATCTGCGAAGTGACTTTCTCAAAATAATCTTAAATATTTGTTCCTACCCTATCTGATGCTTCTCCATGACTTTCTGTTGTCTTTTCATATATTATTTTCCACCTTCTGTTCCTCATATGTTGTTTTTCCCAAGATTATATAACTATGGGGAAGTATTTTGTGCATGTAATTCAGTCAACAACCTCAATCATTGTTCAATTCCCCCTGGATATTCTGTTTTGAATTATCGTCATTTTACAAGTGCCTTTTTGTGGTTAAAGAGTTCTTTTTTCTTTTTTTTCAGTTTTATGCGAGATTCAAACTTAAGGATCTTGTTTTTAAGACTTTATTGTGAAAAAAGGTCTTCATTTTTAACATTATACTGACCTCTAGAGTAGAAAAGCATGAACATCTTTTGACCGTCACAAAAGAAAACAGCAAGATAACTGGCATGGAAAGGCTTATTTTTAAAACTCCAGTAATCCTCATTAGGTGATTACGCAGTTAAAGTAACACTTTTTTACTTAAAAACATAATTGAAATATATAATTGAATTTCATACATAGTCACATGGAAAACATACCAAGAGAATCTCTACATTGTCTTAACCACATAATAATATTTTTGGAACAAGACTAGCTTATAAATAAATAGCTATAGCATTTTATTTCACATTTATTCAGCATTTTTTTCTCTAAAGGGAAGTCAAGATCTTAAATAAAGTGAGAAAGAAAAAATTGCCCAGTTTTATAGAGATATATAAAAAGGGTAGAAAAATAGGGAGTAAGGACAGCCAAGTAAGAATCAAGTCTGAATAAATGGGAGGGTCGGAGAGCTAAAAAGTAGATTAGAGAATACTCTCTGTCACCATTTTTCTCTATCCCTCATTTTTTCAGGAAGAAAGTTAGAGGCCCAAAGAAGCTCTTTGTGGTTTGCATACACAGAACTCCTGGCTCCTGGTTCAGTGTCTTCACTGCATAATACAGCTTCTTTTACTAGAGAAAGAAAAACCACCAAGCTTCTCACTGACAAGTGGTCCCATGACAATGATGTCTGGCTTTAGCTTCATGGTGCTCTGTGAAAATGCCACTTGAAGACATAATTAGGGTCAGCCATATGCTTTCTGAACCTCAGTAGCCTAGAAACATCCTTTTACCTAGAGAGCCCCCAGACTATGAAAGGATCATAAAAGTATATTTCTTATATACTTCTATACCAGATACCCTTGGATAGACCAGAAAATTTCAAGTGCCATTTAGCCGAAAGGGCCAGAATATACCATCTTATTGTACTAAGCATATTCTCATACTCATCAATTGTCTTCTTAATAGTCAGAAAGGTAAGTATTAATATTCCTGTTTTACAAATGACGGTTTAAAGGAGCTATGTAATAACGCTCACACAGATGTGAAGTGGCAAAACTGGCATTTGAACCCATGTTATCATATTTCAGTGTCATTCTCCCACTTCCTTCAGTGGTGAATCTCTCTCGCCAAGATTACTCCAACACTCGGCCAAGGATTATGACTAATGATTTATTTAGTGGTGACTTTTGTTTCTTTTCTGAACAATCTTTCATATTTACCAGATTTGAAATCATCCACCAGAGAACTCCAAAACCACTGGGTCATTTATTGATCGAATGGGATGCAGGATGACTATCAGTATGTCATCATTTCCCATGAGCACACCCCAAGGCTGTTCCAGAAACTTGGCAGTAGTAAGCCAGTCTCTTAAAGCGAGGCATCATTTTAAGTAAAACCACAGGCTAATCTTCCTTTTTGTTTCTCTTCAACTACCAAATACCACACAGTTCATATCCTTGTACCCAGACTGCATCCTCAGCCTGGGTAACTATGGATGAAGGGCCAACCCTGGATATGACCACAAGCAGGTCTATAGGGAACTGTTCCACACATGGGAAATGTGGCCCAGCCCCCACTCAGAAAAGCCAGTGGGGAGCAAGGTTCGGAGGGCAGGACCCACACCCATGGACAGGTTCTCCCATGGGGAGTCAGGCCTGCATTGTACCTAGGCTGCTATGAGACTTGCTTTTGCTAAAATTCCCTCACCCTGGATTGAGGCAGCAAATGTTTACTGAGTATCTTTAACTTCCTAAAGTCTGTGCTAAACCTCCCAAGTATGGAGTGTAACCAGTTCAACCACTTTCCCCCTTGAGCTGTGACATCCTTCTCTTTGAAGTAATTACCAGCATTCTGTCCTTGGTTGTCTGTAAAAGGTAATCACCTACAGTGAACCTGTGCATAGTAAATGAGGACCATCCCCAATGTAATGTGCCCAGAAAACCAATAAAAGCCTGTCCAGGCGGATGTGGGCTCTCTCTCTTGGGCTGTCTCTAGCCCTCTCGCCCTCTCTCACTTAGAGAGTGGCCATGCCGCCCCTTTTTCTCCACAGGACTTCTGTAGTCCGTGTGTATTTGTCTATTGCCACCACAACACAGGATCCTGCTGGCCGGGATGAGCACCACAGGCCACATGTTTGCCTTGACCCTCTGCCACCTATATTTTCTCCCTTTGTCTTCCATATTGATATTATTTAAGTTTTCATAAACCAATGCATTCTATTCCTGAACCCTATAAAATCTTCTCATCAAAGTTTCAACTTATGCTAATATTTAAATGACAGACAACAGCATCAACTATTACTCAACCCACAAAAAAATATATTTTTGCAGGTATTAAGTCTTTTAAACAAAAGGGGAAAATGTCTATCATGGCAATTACAGCGCTGCAATGGAGATGGCAAGGCTTATTGTCCTCATCTACAGGGCACACTCTTTTCTCCATCAGCCCAATGGGGCGCAAGAACTTCATCCAATGACAAAAATGTCCAGAAGGAGAAAGAACCTATTTTCTAAGCTGGGAGTTAGAAGACAGAGGAAGATAAAAATCCCCACTCTTCTATATTTTTAAGAAAAGGAACAACTCGATATTTATTGATTGAATGCCAACTATAAGTCATTTATTCTACTAACTCTCCCGTATATGCTATCCAATTTATCTCATTTTAATCTTTCCTCAAATCCTGTGATAGAGGTCATTGACCTCCATTGTATTTTTTAGAACCATGCAGATTTTTGAATGTCACAGTTGGACGTGGCACTCAAAGTTTTTGTCAACCCTAATTTCACTAATTGCATCTGCAAGTGAACTAGTGGGTTTCTCTGTTGATATTCCTGCACCTGGAAAACCTTCACTCTATCTTCCAGAGTACTGGTTCTAGACTCCAACTGCCTGGATTCAGTCTCAGCTTTACAGTATGACTACAGTCAAGGAACTTAACCTCTTTGAGCCCGGGACCCCTTATTTTTGAGAAAGAAATGATAATAGTGCCTACCTGATAAGGTTGTTGTGAAGATTAATTGAGATAAACCAACTGAAATGCTTAGCATGGTGACTCAATAACTTAGATATTACAACCCCCTAGGTCAGAGGAGGTTGATAGGTCTTTTTCTCACATTACAGCTCTGACCGAGTGGAATGGCCGCCAGAACATTGTTCTGAGAACTCACAGGAAGCTATGGACCACGAGTTATTTGCTGGACTCTGCCCTAAGAGCAGGATCAAGGTTAAAAGTACTAAGTATACAGCAAATAGGCCATCCTGGACCTAAGTGATACCTAGCTCCTCCTGGTGTTTTGCACAAAAAGGTGTTTAAAAAACAAATAAAAGATTAATTGAAGTAAATAGATAAATGAATTAAGGAATCAATATAAAGTCTACCTACTTTGGATCTATGTATTAGCTGGGCCTAGTCTCAAATTCCCTGAATCCTTTTTCAGCTTTCTAACCACAACCCACAATGGATACTTTCTCTAAAACTTCAACAGACCTCAGAAGAAAGGAATTAAAAACATGCAATATCTTTCTTAGTATACCGTGCAGTAGGCCAAGTGGACTTGCAGGCTTAGAATCTGAAGATGCTACGATTGAAATGTGTTCTACAAGAATCAGTTGCCCCAAGTGGGACCTGTGGGATGCTGGGCGTGGCATAGTACAGAGAAGCACAGTCATGGAGTTCACACTTAGAACAGTAAACACGTGGCTTGGCTACAGTGAGTTCAAACTAAAGTATTAATTTTTACAATACAAAAATAAAAAATGTATTTTCTAGCCTTTGAGCTTTGTCCCACCTCTGAAGGGCTGCCAGGTTAATTTCAAAAGCAAGCATATAGTTCTCAAGAGAGAAAATAAAGATCTATATTCAGAAGATATATACCTTTCAGACTCATGATGAAAAGACCTTAGGTTAAAAGGACTTTAGAAAATAAAGGATGTTAAAAAAAGACTATGGTGAGAAAGTTTAGAGAAAATTATTGAATATGCTATGAAAAAAAGAAGCCAACAATAAACTGAGCTCTTTAGATTTTTAAAAATCAATAGGCTACAGGTTTAGGTGCTTTTTTTACTTCTTTTTTTAAGACTAGAAAAAACCCCAAACTGTTTCATATCTACTATTATTCCTTGTAGTGTGTGCGTATATACCTAGAGGACGGAGGTGGCATGGATGTTGGCTGAGGTTCAAGAGAGAAGAATGCAAAAGAATGAATGGAGAGAAGTGACGTGTCCGGGACAGGCACGAGATACACTTTCATCGTTGGAGTTGAGTACAGAGAGATCAAAGTGGGATATGACTGTGAGCCCCGAGAGACAGAAAATGATGAGCCAGATTCCATTATTGACCAAGAAGAGCAGTCTAGCAAGGCTCCATGACCATTTAGGAATGAATTAATGTGCCGAAAAGACCTAAAACCTACTTTTTAGAGAATATCTGTGGCATTCCGTGGAACACACTTTTGGAACCACTGGTATATTGCTATATGAATATGATATGAAATTTCTAGTGACTGTGAGTATAAAATAACTATGATTTGTATACTTTTTGTGGCTTAGCATTCATTTTCATGTGCTTCTGCTCATTTTGTTCTCCGAATTCCCCTACTAGGTCAGAATTAAAACATTCATTTCAAAGATGTTGAAACAAAAATGAGAAAGGTTAAATAACTTGCTCAAAGTCTCACGAGGAATTGTAAGCAGAGCCAGAACTCAAGGCTAGAACTTTAGGCTTAAATCCTGTGCTATTTTCAGCAGCGGCAGCAGTAACTAAGCAGGAAAAGAATGTTTGGGGAATGTACAGCAGCTAAAGAGTCAATATTATGGGTTCAGTCTCATAATGCCTTGATATTACAGAAGGGAGATAAGAAATTATTGTACTTCCATTTTACAGTAGTTGTTCTTATGTTTCCCTTCACATTAGCCCTCAAATAATATTTGCTGTTCCTTAAAGAATGCAGTCTTCAGAACCAATTGAACTGAATGATCATTTTGTCCACTGCTTACAGATTGAGCCAAAAAACCCAGCTGGCTGAAACAAGCCTGGACAAATTGGCCCCTCTTGCTGATGTTCTTGACAGCATTCACTTGCTGAAGGAGTGTAGTTCTGACTGGCTTCGCTTACTTGGAGCCAGAGCCTGCTCCTGTTGTCAAAGTTCTTGAGGAGAAGAAAGAGTTTGCCAGGCTCTTTTAAGCAATTTTAATAACAACTGCAATCTTTTAAAAATCTACCTAAACAAATTGGTCAGAAAACATTTAAGGACTCTGCAACTGATGACTAGATATGCAACAAAAGCCAATCTTTGGTCTTTTTGTGTGTTTGGGCAGGCTGCTTCTCATCTCTGCACCCAGCTGTTGTGCTGGTGGGAATGCAGACTGGTGGAGCCACTGTGGAAGGCAAAAAAATTAAAAATGGGTCTGCCTTTCAACACAGCAACTTCACTTCTGGGAATATATCTGAAGGAATCCAAAACACTAATTTGAAAGAACATAAGCACTGCTATATTAATTTCAGCATTATTTACAATTGCCAAGATATGGAAACATCCCAAGTATCCATCAGTAGATGAGTGGATAGAACAACTATGGGAGATGTACACAATGGACTACTACTCAGCCATGAAAAAGAAGAAAATTTTATCCTTTGCAACAGTATGGATGAACCTAGAGAACATTATGCTAAGTGAAACAAGCCAGTCAGAGAAAGACAAATACCATATGATTTCAGTCACATGTGGAATCTAATGAACAAAGTGAACTAACAAGCAAAACAGAGACAGACTCGTAGATGGAGAGCAGATGACAGCTAGTGGGGGGGGCAGTTAGAGGGTGGAGGGATTGAGCAAAAAGGAAAAAGGACTCTTGGACATGGACAACAGTGTGGTGATTGCTGAAGGCCAAGGGGTATTAGGGAACTAAATGGTAATTGAAAAAAATATATAATAATGATTACATCAAAATAAAATAAATAAAAGAATCTGGAGCTGACCTAGAGAATCTGAAGCTTAAGGAATCAGCTTTCTTTTGTTTAGTCTCCAGGGGAACAGAGGAACCCAGCAAAACTTTGCAGAATATTCCCTTTCCTTGACAGAGGGGGAAAAAATGTCGACAACATGATCTTGAAACCTAAATATGCCCTTTCAGAAATGTCAAAGTGAGAGTGGCATAATGACTGTGGAAAGAGGGGCACTTTTATCAATAGGTTTATTTTTGCCCCATAATCATACTTTGAAACATGAGGCTACAGAAATGAGTTTTGTGATCACAAGATAAAAATTTTGTACGAAGAGCAGAGCATTCAAGGCTAAAGATGCTGAGAAACAGAAAGTTGGAAATAGAATTATGTGTTTCTTAGGTGTCAAGCACATAAGCTTTTACCTGATTACATAGACGGTACCATTTCAAAATGTCTATAAAATGGATTCTATACCATTTATTTCCACATTTCAAAATTATATGTTTTTTGTTAATCATTGAAGGTTGTCTGTGAAAAGAAATGACAGGAATAATGGTGGGACTTGCTGTGACATGTTATGCGTAATTAACTCACTTTTCTAAATAGCAAATTTTTCAATTAAAAGTAATTAGAATCCTTTCCCTTCTTTCCCCTGTTAGGTGGGAGGTGGGGATGGGTAAGGTGGGGGAAAGTGATTGGGGGAAAATGGAGACAACTTTACTTAAACAACAATTTAAAAAATACAAAAATAAGTAATTTGAATCCTACACAGATCCAACAAAACAGCATTTTCTATTACATAGGCAACATTAGGGGTTGACCATAGCTTGAATTAATGCCTAAAAATTTCTTTTACCTTTTATTTTTATATTATTCAGTTCTCATGTATAGAGAAAACAGTGCTGTTTCTGCCTACCATATCCCCTAACAAATGAAGTTTAAAATAATAAGAAAATATTTCAAAATAGAAATATAGATGATGTCAATTTGTTCAGTGATGGCTTTGGGGATAATAGATTCGTCTTTAACCTCAAACCATGGCATGAGATCTTACTCCTGACTGAAGCTCCTGGTGGTTAAAGAGTGTGACTCTCTGGAGGGGAAGAGCAAATACAGAGAAAGGGCGTCAAACCCTGTAGAGAAAGTAGAGGAGTGTAATAACCATTATCTGCCGTTTTTCATTTTTAAAACTGGTCGTGTTTGGTCAAGGGTTAAAGGCATTTTCTCTAAGTGGTTAGGGTTTCTAAGATGGGGAAGAATGAGATAAATTTTCCTCCCTGTAATTGCCACGGTCTAAAACTGCACATTCACAGTGATCTTTACATGGAATGTTTACAGCAGCCAGAGAAAGCAATCTTGATGCAGGAGTATTTACTGTAAGCAAATTCAAAACGTCTTCTTTCTGTGGACCCTGAATATTACTTGTTGGTTAAAAAATATTTATCTTACTAATTAAAAGTTTAAATTAACCAGAAGAATAAACTGGGTGTCCTTGGGCAAATAATATAGCGTCTCAGACTCTCGGTTTCCCTGTCTTTAAACTATGGCGTTCTCACCGAGTTGTTCTGTGTTAAAGTCGGGGCACCCTTCCACATTAGCAATATTGAGCTCTGGCGCCCTGCGTCCTCACCAGCACTCACCACGCTCAAGTTGTTGTTGCTATTGTTGTAGCTGTCGGCCATTCCAGAAAGTGTGTAGTGGTTTCTCAGTGCGATTTTCATTTATATTTCCCCAATGAATATTAATGTTGAGCATCTTTTTATGTGCTTATTTGCCACATGTGTATCTCCTTTGTTGAAGTGTCTTTAAATCTTTTGTCCATTTTTAAATTGGGCTGTTTGTTTTATTATTGTTGTATTTTAAGAGGGCTTTCTTAAAAAATTCTGAACATATGTCTTTTATCACACATGTGATTTACAAATATTTTGTGTCAGTGTTTTGTCTTTTCATCCTCTTAAAGATACCTTTTGAAAAGAAGTTCATACTTTTGATGAATTCCAACTTATTTTATTTTTCATGTATTATGCTTTTGGCATCATGTCTTTGTGGTTTTAATTGCATTTCCCTAATTACTAATGATGTTGAGCAACTTTTTATACATTTTCCATTCACTAAATTTTATTCCTTGATCTGCCTCCTCACATTCCACTCAGTTTTCTGTAATATGTTTCCTTCTTTTTCTTATTGAGTAGTAGAAATTCATTAGAATCCATTCTAAGTATGACAACTTTAAAATATCTTCTTCCAGGTTATGGTTTTTCAAATTTTATAGCTGTTATTTGGGGAAGAATCAGCTTGTTAGGCACTCACTCCTCTAAATACAAAGTCTCATTAATGGCTATATTTTCCCTCTTCTTGGAGGAAGAGCCTGAGAACCATTTAACTCCATTTATTTATTTCTAGAACTATATGCCATTAAATCATGCATTTTAATTATCTACATGTTTTAAACACCACAATACATCATTATTATCTTATATATTTAATATCAATGTACCTTTACATTCTTACTCTTCTTAATGTACTGCATTCCTTCCTACCTTTCTGAGTGTCTGTCTGGGATTATTTTTCTTCTGTTTGAAGAAAATTCTTTAGTATTTTATTATGTATTGGTATACTAATAAATTTTCTTATATTTTGTTTGTCAGAGTGTCTTAATTTCACTCTCATTCTTGAAGAATATATTCAATAAGTTACAACTTTAAGTTAGCAATTATTTCCTTTCCGCACTCTGACCAATACCATTTCCTTGCCTTCCTGTCTCCATTGTTTCTGTTAAAAAGTCAGCTATCATTCTAATTCTTGTTCCTTAAAAATAATACATATTTATTATTCTGTCTTATACCAAGATTTCTCTGTGAATTTGATTTTCAACAGTGCTGTCATGAGTCAAGATGTGGTTTTCTTTAAATTTTCCTGGTTGGGTTTTGTAGGATTTCTAGAATCTATGCCTCGATGCCTTTCTTCAGTTTTAAAAAATTCTTAGTAATTACCTTCTCAAATATTGTTTTTGCTCCATCTTCTTTCTCTTTTTATTCAGGGACTAAGTTATACATAAGTTGACTATGTACTATTTCTTTCTTTTCTTTTCTGTGTATTTCCTATGCCTTTAGTCTAGTCTTGTTTCATTCTGGACCATTCCTTTCTGAGTTGTAATCCAGTTCACGTAATGTTTCTTTAGCTACTTTGCTGTTAATTCCATCTATTGGGTTCCTAATTTTGGCATTTATGTTTTTGAGTTATAGAATTTCTATGTGATTCTCGCCCAATCAGTTCAACCATTTTTCTATATTTAACTACTTGGACATAGTAAGCACACTTATTTTAAAATCTCCATTGAACAATTTCACTATTCGGAGCCATTAAGTTTTTTTCTATCATCATTATTTACACTGGTTGCCATTCTTTTTATTTTTTACTGTTTTATTTTTATGTATTTTCAAAACTGTCTATAGAAATATTTAGGGTACTAGGATCATTTTATTTCCCCCCCAATTCAGGTTTGTTTATTTGCTAGTTTTGTTTTTTCTTTCTTCAAGATGGCTGAGCTCATCTGGGAAATAACAATCTGGGATTACTCTAAACTGAGATAAACACAAAGCTAAACTGCATTCCCTATAAGAACCTGCCTTCTTCTGACACACTCTTAGTCTACATTATAAATCTTCTGGGTTCCAACTCAGTGTAAGGGAACCCTAGGCCTATGAGGCTGTCAAATGGGCCATCCATCCTTTCATCCTTTCAACTGTTCCTGTAACTATTGCACCTGCTCCCAGATAAAATATAACTAAAACGCCAGTCTCATTCCCCATTCTTCAGTCTTCTCCTGTGTGCTAGCCTGATAATTTTTCACTATCATTTCTCTCTCTATCGTTTTCAACCAAGTGTTTATATTTTGCTCAGCTTTTTATGTAGCCTCAAAGGGAGGTTTAGAAATACTTACCTACTCTGATATACTGGAAGAAGTCTAAAATTCCATGAATTTAAAACTTATACTATAAAAAGATGACAATATTTGACTATAGTATATCACTCAATGATTAATTCCAACAAGACAGAAAAAATGATGAAATATTTCCTGTGATAGTCAAGTTAATCAAATCTGTGTAATTCAACATAATTTTTATTAACTCGATATATACCGTGTATTTTTCTGAGAAAAGATTTTCAAAGCATTGTTTCTAAATACTAGAGACTAGTGTTTTTAAAAGATTTTATTTATTTATTTTCAGACAGAGGGGAATGGAGGGAGAAAGAGAGGGAGAAAAGTATCAGTGTGTGGTTGCCTCTTGTGTTCCCCCCACAACTCAGGCATGTGCCCTGATTGGGAATCGAACCAGCGACCCTTTGGTTCATAGGTCAGTGCTCAATCCACTGAGCCACACCAGCCATGGCTAGAGAGTATTTTTAAATAGGAATGTACCATGTCTTAGTATCTGCATCTTCCTTTTATAATAAATGCTTTCATATGTAAATCAATATTAGATTTGCTATAGCTTGTTTTATAGATTTTTTCTTTCTTGTGGAAAAATGCCTTTTGTAATTATTTACTAAAGCCAGCAAATATTTGCTACTTTGTTATTACTAGCTAATTTTTACATTTATCATTATTATTATCACCCTTTTTTTCCCCACAAGTTTGACTTATTTTTTTCTAACTTTCTGTCTTAACTCCTTGGTTCACATATTTTTACATTTTATTAAAAAAATTTTAAGGTCACGGAGTTGTCATGGTCTCATCATATCCATGTTGTTAACTCCTAATATAACTTAATATGTTTCACTTTATATCTTATTTTTATATGTTTATTTTTAAATATTCTACAATTATAATATTGTTTGATTTCCTTATTAACCTGAGATTAGGTTAAATTTACAGTAGATTTTTCCCCCTTTTTCAGACTCAGGTAAATATTCAAGTCAGTTGCAATTTTTCATGAGCTATTACAAACAATGTTCTTCATAGATTGACACTTGACCTTTATACATAATAAGCATAAGATTTGGAATTTCTTTCTAAAAGTAAATGCATCATTTGGTTGGAGGGTAAAATGTTTAGTTCAACTTTGCATCTTCAGGGACTATTTGTATTTTGCTCTTAGATATTGCTTGCTCTTAGGGAAGCCAGTTGCCATGTTGAGAGTGAGCTCAGAAGTGGATCTGAGACCAATAGCCACACGAGTGAGGTCAGAAGTGGATCCTCCTGCAGCTGAGCCTTGAGATGACAGCAGACCTGGCGGACACCTTGATTACATCCTTGTCCAAGACCCTGAGCTAGCGCCACCCAACTAGCCACTGCATATTACTGACCCATACAATCTATGAGATAATAAATACTTGTTGCTTCAAGCCACTAGGTTTCAGAGTAATTTGTTACACAGAGATCGACAGCTAGTATACCTCCTATTTCTTTTTAACCAATGTAAAATAATAAAGTAAAATCTCAAGTGATGAGGTAATGTATTGAAAAAAGAGTATGACCAAACCAAATATGATTAAAACAAAATTATAATCAAGCCTCAGTTACTACAAGTAGAGAAATTGGAGGTACTAATCTCCCAAGAGGAAGTGATAAGGAACCCGGATACCTGTCCCCGTGATCAGGGGTAAAAAAGTTCCAGTGCTGGTAACTAGAGGAAATGAAAAGAGTTAAGTGCATAGTTGATAACCCCCCAAAGGCTGCCCCATTCACAGACCAAATCCATGGCCATGGCCTCATCTTCACAATCCTATGCCTCAGTGAGCTGTATCACAGAAATATCTTTGACTTACTCATAGACGGCTGACTGATAGCTGCTCTGCATTGGAACTTCAGGTTCTCCATAAGGCTCTGAATTCCAATTTGGTTTGTCCTTACATGTACTTAGCACAAGGAATTATGGTTTTAATTGGCTCCAAAACCAAAATTTCTGTGAAGGATATTTATTTGAGACCACATAAGAAATGCTCTACCAAATCCTTTGGGAAGAATCCTCATGAAAATTACATTTCCCGCTGTGTGCTTTATCTCTTTCACAATATTCAAGATGGGATTTTTCGTTCTGAGTATTTTAAGATCTCTGAACTCTAGTTTAGGAAGTGATGAACATACACCTGCAGTAACATCTAGCTTTAGTTGCAGGAAACGTCAGTTGACAGAGCTGTGCCTGTGATGTTCATACTAGTGCACTCTAACATAGCCATTTTTTCTTCTGTAAAAAATTTGGATTTGGTCCTGTCACTTGATTTGTGGAGAATGTGTTATCTTCATTCAAAAACATCTTTGCCAACTATCAGTCATCATTAGCAGAAAGATCTTTTTTCTTCCTGCTTCATCCTGTCTAATAATTCAATAAACATACTTTCTCAAACACATCTTTGTTGTCTTTTCTCAGCTTATTATGCTTTGCTCTGATTTTTCATTTTAATATGGCTGTCCCCAATTCTGGTGCCTTCAGAAAAATTGACATAAAGCTTCTGCTTTCATTCTCTTCACTTGGCAAAACACGGATCTTGAAACCTAGAACAGACATTGTATTTCCATTTGTAACAAGGCCACCTGGGAATAGCTATAGATGTTGTGACTATGAAGGTATTTGGGGAAATTAATTACCAAGCTGCTCTCCCAAGGCAGCACAGCATACTACAGAAGAGCTCAGGATTTGACACAGTGGACCTGGGTTCTCACCTCAGTTTTGCTACTTGACTGTGTGGCCTCAAGGAAAGTTTTACGTTGTCTGGGTATCAGATTCTTTACATATCAAACAGTATTAACCTAGATACTTCTTTGAGTTTTAAATACAATGATATCTGTTAAGTGCTTTAAAGAGAGCCTGGAATATAATAAATGCTCAATAACTATTAGCCTTACTTTCCCCTAGAAAGTTAAACTATGCTGTAATATTATAGGCTTTCCTAAAGAAATAAGGTATAGATATTTTCTCCATCATTAAATATACAAGGAGGAAATTTAGCCTTCAGGGCAACCATATTTAGGGAATTATGCAGCCTTTTTAACAGAGTTTGTTCAGGTATTTGTGCACACACAGTTGGCTAGTGAATAATGCAGTAACCAACTCTTATTTAATGTATGCTCTACTGTGCAAAAATGCATGACCATTGATAGATAGATAGATAGATAGATGATAAATAATAGATTGATAATGATAGATAGATAAGAATTATAAGATCACATGATTTGAAAAATAAACTCAAGTAATTTGTGGTCCATCCTCTGCATTTGCAGATGAAAAGGAGGGGATAAAGCTAAATCTCCAAGATTTCACTCTTCTGCTTTTTCCACTACACCTACAGGTAGTCTTTAGATGTTTCCATAGAATCCTATACATAAATAACAGTAAAGAATTTATAATCCTTTACAACTATTTGCACAATGCAAAGTATTTAAATATTTTGAATTAGAACTTCTCCTTATAGAAGATCATTGCAGGTTAGTTGCTTTTTTGATACAGCAAAGCACTTGCTTGAACCAAGTACACAGCTGTATCTGACTCCCTTTTTACCATCACAGATACCACAATAAATGGCCTTTGGAGATAAAAATAAATTTCCAACTTAAAATCATTCAAGCATATACCATGAAATATGTTGAAACTAATAAGTACACTTTTCAAGTAAAATTCCCAAAGTGTATAACCTTCTCTAGGCCAGTATGTTAAGCCTTTTGACAAAGTTTACTACCATTTTAAAAACCTTAGAAGGAAAAAAAGGTTTCTCTGATTTCAGATTCAGCTAAAATGTACTGAATATCAAGTATGTTTCAAGGACTTTAGGAACACTTTCACATATATAATCTTAATTAATTTCATAACTCTGTAGGACTGATTAATGTTTAACTGATGATAAAACTAAGGTTCACGAAATTAAGTTACTTATCTACAATCACACATATATAAATAAAAGAGATAGGTTTCCCACCTGAATCTCAATTCCAAGTGCAATGCATTATACTATAATTGCCTCAGAAAACCTCTTGGGTTTTTTTGTTTGTTTGTTTATGTGTTTGTTTTTACCAAGAAAAAGCAATATTAAAGAATTGAAAACAGTTCAGCAAAATGAAAACAAAACTAATATAATTCTATTAGTCTGGCATAACTTTTCCATATTTTCTGAGTGCAATCCCTAGTGACGTTTATCCAAGCGTGTGGTGTGGCTCTGCCCAAAGAGCCCGACCTCCCCCTCCCCCCCCACCATCTGGCCACCAGGGATGAGAATAAGTCTATCAAGACATGATCTGCTTGGGGAGGAAAGGTGGCTGATGTCTCAAAGGAGAAGGGCCAAGAGCCTTTTCCTCAATGGGCTTTTAATGGTTCAATTTGCACAGGAATACAGGTAAAGCTCATCAATCATTGTCAGGCAGTAAGGATCAAACAATAGATAACAAACAAAGAACTCTGAGGGCTTATTCTGAGTCAGGGTCAGTTAGCTAAAGGGCTATAAGACTTTGGAAAACTCATTTCAGGCTTGGACCCTTATCATTTAAATTGAGGGTATTAGTAAAACAGGTTTCACAGGATTTTATGCATTCTCTCTTAGGCCTGATCTCCCCAGGGAACCTGCCCTTTCCAGCACAGGGCCACACCCACCTCTGGCATTGTTTCAGGCTTCAATTGAGCAGGGGAATTAAGGCAGCCAAGAGATTAGGAGACTTCTGCAGATAGAATGAGGACTCAGGCTATGTCAAAGCTGAGGGTCAAGGGTCCATCACCCCCTTTTTCTATAGCCCCCCAAGTCCTTCCCTGTGGGCCTCTTTGTGACCATGCCTGTCTTACGTTGTCCCTCCCTTGAGGAATCTTACCTGTCATTGGCTAACTGGTCAGGCTCAGGGCCAAGCAGGGTAAAGTAAATGGGCAGAGGTGGCGCCCCTGCCAGGGAGATAAGCTTTGTCTCCTTAGTGGCTTATGGTCCCAAGGTCTCTGACTCAGCCTTAGCCATGGAGGTTTATAGCTTCTGAAACCATGCAGGGCGGTTCTCAACACAAGAGCATTTATAATTTTATACAGCTCTAATCCCAGTGTCTTCTCATGTTTATTATCGTTTTCACTTACTGGACTTGTACTATGTTTTTATAAGTGCTTTTTACTATTTTATGATTGTATAATAGTTAATAATTTTGTTGAACAATGGTTTATTCTATATTCCATTAATATTTAATAAAATAATAAGCAATTGTGTGCATATAAGTTTTTTATTTTGTTTGAATACTGTTTTGTGATACATTTCCACTAATCAGACTCCTGGGTTAAGAATATGGGCATTATTGTTTCTTTATATGTGCTGACATACCGCTTATATAATGGATCACATAAATTCACACTATATGATTAACCAGTCTTGCTCTAATGTCTACAACACTGAGAGAAATTTTTTAGGTAATCTAAAAATAGAATTACATTTTAACTTGATTATTGATATTTGTGATAAGTTTAAATGGTGCTCATGGTATAGATGTCCTCATCTATTCTAGTTGCAAATCAAATATACAAAACAACAGCCAGGATGGAAAATGTGACTCAAATTGAGTACAGAAGATATTTGTGAGTAAATTACAGACATTCTTTTCTACAATCAAATAGAGCAATGGACCTGTCTATAACTGCGATTTAAGCAAAAGCTGACACACATTCAATATATTTCATTTAATTATTAATATTGGCATGGGAAAATTATGACATAAGTATTGGAAGAATCTGTATTCCTGAAAAATCTGGTAGGCTGGTAAATTCCTTTATCAAAGGTCTTTGTTTGAGCTTTAATTTACTCATCAAATATTGATCACATATTTAATGGGCATATGGCCCCTCCCTCGTTTTTTACAACTGTGATATACTATTTTATTATGACTATTTATGTGCATGATATTTTCTCTATATAATTCTAACTTTTTTAGACCAGAGACTCAATTATGCTCTCTTTTAATCATAAATAAGTTTCAATTTGTAGTAAATCAAAATGACAAATTTATTAATAAATTATTATTTGTTGGTCATAATCAATGACATAGAAAAGTTCATTTATGAATATTTTAACAATCACATATCAATTAGTTGAATAATAAGAGGCTATCCAAGTTATTTTTATTAACTCAATATTTGTCATTAACTGGAAATAATCTAAATTTCATATATAATTACATAATTTAAAATATATAATTTTTAAAGATAGATCTTATGTAACAACATAGAAAAATGAGTTCTGACAACTGTACTTGAACAATAATAAAACAATAAAAAAACATAGATTCAGATACTATTAACTAATATTACATATACCTATCACTCTCATACTTTGACCTGTATTATTATAACAATTTATTATAAAAACAACATTCTTATTTATATTAGAGGGTAAGGATAATGGAAGGAATGCAACAAATTGATAAAGACTTTCAAGTGTGACAATTCAGGGGATTTACAGTGTTCTATATCTGTTTTAAATTCTTATAATGAATATATCTTATTTTGTAATCAGAAAATAAAAACACCTTGGCCATAAAAGAGAAGAAAATTTTACCCTTTGTGACATTATGGATGGACTTGGAGAATGCTATGCTAAGTGAAATAAGACAGTCAGAGAAAGACAAATACCATATAATTTCACTCATATGTAGAATCCCATGAACAAACTGAACTAATGAGCAAAATAGAGACAGACTCATAGGTAGAGAGCAGGATGACAGCTAAGGGAGGTGGGGGCAGGGAGGATAGGGAGTGGAGGGATTGAGCAAAAGGGAAAAAGGACTCATGGACATGGACAACAGTGTGGCTATTTGGGGGATGTGGGAGGGAAGGGAGTATAAGGGGACTAAATGATAACAGAAAAAATACAATTAAAATTAAAAAGAAATAGATTTGAGACTTGGGAAATGCAAAGATTTTAATAAATCATAATTTAAAGAAAAAAACACACAAAAATTTAGAGAAAAAGGAAACAAACAAAAATTAGATGTATATCTTTAAAATTATGCCCTGGCTGGTGTGGCTCAGTGGATTGTGTGCCAGCCTGCAAACCAAAGGGTCGTTGGCCCTTCAATCCCCAGGGCACATGCCTGAGTTGTGGGCCAGGTCCCCAGTAGGGGGTGCTCGAGAGACAACCACACATTGATATTTCTCTCCCTCTCTGTCTCCCTCCCTTCCCCTCTCTAAAAATAAATAAATAAAATGTTAAAAAATAAAATAAAATAAAATAATTAAAAATATATTGTTAGAGTCAATAAAAAATTAGTCCCATATTTATATTAGGTGATGTTGTTTTTCCCTACTTGAATCCCACTTGTTTAAAACCCCATCATAATACACTATTAATGAATTTTTATTTTAAGAAGTATTTATCTGCTACCTTTAAAAGTACTAATTGCCATTCATTTTATCTTTTCTAAAGTAAGTTTTTATTTTGTTTTGAGAATGTCGTGACCCTCTCTTTGATCTACTGGATAAGAGGTTCTCCAACTTTTTGGATTCAGTAACCTTTAACATTTGTAAAAATTACTGAGAATCCCAAAGAGCTTTTCTTTTTTTTTCAATCCACATGACTTTTAGTTTTTATTATTATTATTTTAAAATATTATTTTTCAATTAGTTTATATTTGATATTATTTTGTATTAGTTTCAGGTGTATAGCATAGTAGTTAAACAATCATATACTTTACAAGGTGTTCTCAATAATACCAAGTACCCACTGGGTACCATATATAATTATTACAATATTATTGACCATATTGCCTATGCTGAACTTTACAACCCCATGACTATTTTTTTAAGTATATTCTATTGATTATGCTATTACAGTTGTCCCTTTTTTTTCTCCCATTTATTCCCCTCAACCCTGTACCCACTCACCCTCCCTCATTCCCCCTCCCTTAATTCATGTCCACGGTCCTACATACAAGTTCTTTGGCGTCTCCATTTCCTATACTATTCTTAACCTCCCCCTGTCTATTTGATACCTACCATTTATGCTTCTTATTCCCTGTACCTTTTCCCCCATTCTGCCACCTCCCCATCCCTGCTGATAACCATCCATGTGATCTCCATTTCTGTTATTCTGTTCCTGTTCTAGTTGTTTGTTTAGTTTGCTTTTGTTTTTGTTTTGGGGTTCAGTTGTTGATAGTTGTGAGTTTGTTGTCATTTTACTGTCGATAGTTTTGATCATCTTCTATTTCTTAGATAAGTCCCTTTAACATTCCATATAGTAAGGGCTTGGTGATGATAAACTCCTTTAACTTGACCTTATCTGGGCAACACTTACTCTGCCCTTCCATCCTAAATGATATCTTTGCCAGATAGAGTAATCTTGGATGTAGGTCCTTGTTTTTCATGTCTTTGAACACTTCTTTCCAGGCCCTTCTTGACTGCAAAGTTTCTTTTGAGAAATCAGCTAGTAGTCTTACAGGAACTCCTTGGTAGGTAACTGTCCCCTTTTCTCTTGCTGTTTTTAAGATTCTCTACTTATCTTTAATCTTGGGTAATGTAATTATGATGAGCCTTGGTGTGTGCTTCCTTGGTTCCAACTTCTTTGGGACTCTCTGAGCTTCCTGGATTTCCTGGAAGTCTATTTCGTTTGCCAGGTTGGGGAAGTTTACTTTCATTATTTTTTCAAATAAGTTTTCAATTTCTTGCTCTCCCTCTTCTTCTTCTAGTACCACTATGATACAGATATTGGAATGTTTAAAGTTGTCCCAGAGGTTCCTAAGCCTCTCCTCATTTTTTTGAATTCTTGTTTCTTTATTCTGTTCTGGTCAAAGGTTTATTTCTTTCTTCTGGTCCAAATCCTTGATTTGAGTCCTGGTTTCCTTCCCTTCACTGTTGGTTCCCTATATATTTTTCTTTATTTCATTTTGCATAGCTTTCATTTCTTCCTCTACTTTGTGATCATACCCAACCATGTCTGTGAGCACCCTGATGACCACTATTTTGAACTCTGTATCTGATAGGTTGGCTGTCTCTTCATCGCTTAGTTCTACTTTTGGAGTTTTGATCTGTTCTTTCACCAAAGAGGTTTTTCTTTATATGGGTTATACGTACTGGATTTTTTCTATTCTAGATTAAAACAGAAATTATTATACTTTTAAATTATAAATTTATTATAAAAGAACAATCAAAAACCATTTTGTGTTAGCATAAGTATCATACTAATTTAAAAATATATTATTTTGTAAAAAAAAAAGTACAATGGGATTTAAAAAATATTTTTGCAAATTTTCTTAATTGTCTAGTGTAATAGAATACACCTGCTTATACCTGTTTGAGCTGTTTCCGTTGAAATGTTTGAAGAAATTCCACCTCATACAGATATGTGGTTCAAAATGGGAAAACAATTTCCATATTTCCATATATTTTTCAGATATTTTTGAATGGTCTTCTTTGATCCTGCACTAAAATATTAGTAAGTCATGGTTCTTTAAAGTTAGTTGCTATGTGGAATCTGAAGCCATAGTAATGAATTTTTGTCCACTGTTGACATTAAAATCCATCAGCCTATTTTGTGCTTGGAGTGGATATTTTATCCATTCATGATTTTGTACCATTATGCATTTATCACTTAGAAAATATTAGTTTGTAGGTTTATGCAAATCTCCCAAATGTTAACATACTTCATTATACAATATCAACAACTTCATTCATTAACATCACCACTAACTTCATCAACATTTTTAAGCCAGACCTTTTTATGGGATCGTAAGCTGTGCATTTGCAGAAGTCTCCACACCCTAAAGGTTCTTTTATTTTGTAAGTGAAGCCCAAAGGGACAATAAAGGAAAAGGGAAACATGTAATATGTAGCATATTTGCCAGTCCTTGGTGCCTTATTTGCATATAGTTTTCACTGTGTCCCAGTATCCCACAATGGGTGGGAGTGAGTTCAGGGACATTCACAGTTAGTACAAGGTAAGCTTGTTAGGCCTGTGGCTGAGTACATGGGGGAGCTAACAGATCTTAGAAAACATAGTTTCCAATCAAATCAAAATTTGTTTGAAATGTAGAAAACAGGCAGTGCAGTCTAAGACAAACCACCTAGGAACTCTAGCATATTCTTTCTTACTGGTGTTCTGTTCTTGTAATAGCCAACCATTTTTCCTGAAAACAATGACAGTAAAACAAAAAAAAACAAAAGATACTACAGCCCATAGTTCCTTTTCTTTTCAGTTCTCCCCTAGTCATACATAAGCTAAAGATGGCGCTGATAGGACATGTTAATGTCAAGAAATGAAATAAATACATTTGCTTAGGGTTATACATCATTTTCCCTCTTCTGGTAAGAACAAAGTATGTATATATGAATTATGGAAATATAAACTGTGCAATTTTGGTGATTTTGCATATGAATCAAATGTTCTTATAACTGCATATAAAATTGGCATTGCACAATATAAACAGTAAAATTCATGCTAGTAACTTTAAATTTAAATTTTCTTTACTTAGAGCAACATTAAATAACAAGTATAATGGACCATGACGAATCAAGAAAAAGACCATGGAAGAAAAAAATAGCTTTCTATTTTAGTACATTTAATGGCACTTTTTTTTTCCTGTTTTTTTGGATTAGGAGGCCCATATTTTCACTTTGCACTGAGGCCTGAAAATTATGTAGCTGATCCTGTCTTTAAGTATTGAGAAACTGTCAAGTATATGGTGTCAGATACATGTTTTCAAAATTCTGATTTTAACTTGAAAGCTCAAATTTTATCATTGGCCACAAATACTGTCAGTTGTTTTCCTTGAAGTGACAGGCTTACTTCATTCTTTTTTGGGAAAATGTCTACCGAATACTCAAGTCTGAATAACCATAGTTTCTTTCAAGCAGAAATATATTTCATTTTGAAAAAGTGGCAAGTTCAGCTGTCAGCGACTGCACAACAAGACAGCCCTCCCCTGCGGTACACAGCAGAACCACTTTATGCATGCTTTGTCACACACAACGTTAAAGAGACACGTACTCAAGGATTGCAACTGAATAAAATTAATAGTTTTTCCTGCTTCATCCAGGGCATTTCTAAGTGGCGCTGGCTTTTTAGTCCCTTTTCTGTACATGCATGGGAATGAAGAAATGTCTACCAGTATGGTTTATTGCCACTACTTTGATTTGTGTGAAGATTCCAACAGTCCTACCAAGGCTTTTGCATCATCTGTGTAAATGTCAACACAGTAAAAAAAATTAAGAAATAAAAAGGAAAAAAATCCTTACTATAATCATTGAAATAATTTTGCTCTCAAATACCTTCAGAAAGATCTCTGGGGCCATCAGAGGTCCACAGACAACCCTTTGAGAATCACTATACTAGCTGATTTATTATGATGGGAGAAATAAAATATGATACATTCCTTGAAATGTAATTTGTCTTTAAAATCAAATTAAGAAATTAAGTCTTCCTAAATATTGAATATACAAATGGGCACTAGTACCTCGTGTTTAGCATGTCAAATGGTTATGTGCCACAAACAATAGGTAAAATGTCCTAAGGAAAGAATGAGATTTCCTCAATCCAATGGAGTTGCCAGTGGTGACCTTAGTCCTCTGTCCTTTTATATTTGATTTATGATGTCAAGGAGATTTGTCAATGATATTATGCACTTTAAATGGGCTGATTCCCACAAAAATGGTCAAATGACTTTTAAATATTTCTGTAAGAAACAAGAGGCTAAAAATAATAAAGAAAATACAAGCAAACCAAACTTAAATGACAGAACTGGGACTTCTAATCCTGAAGTCATGCTGTTCAATGAAAACCAGTGATGCACCACTCAGATATAAGAGGGAGTCAGATAAAAATGTATAAACATTATCAAAAAGATTATTTAATAATGAATGATGCGTCTAACCCTGAAAGTCTGTACTATATTTGACACATTCAAGATAGTAAACCCTATGTATATATACAATGAGTGCTCTTACATATTAAAAATTAAACAAAGTAAATTATGTACATAAAAATAAAAAACTATGAATGATGATAGTGCATTAGGAACTATCATTTGTTATTAACCCAATTCTATACACATGAGGTTCACAAAGAAGAAAGAAAAGTACTCCAAACAAATAAAAAACAAAACTAAAAGCTTGTACAATGACACTAATATTAGATAACATAGAATTTTTTTTAAATCTCAACATAAATAGGGAGTAACATAAAATCATGATATAAGAACAATCCACAAAGAAGATATAATAATCATAAACATGTGGAAGTGATTTACTAGGATGAAATCTGTCAGTTCTGATGACCCCGACTTATGATCTAACTGTTTTCTGGCCAGTGGCTATATATTAAGCTGTGTTAAATCAAACCATTTGCTATAGATACAAAAGTCAAAATCAATTTATGAAAGACTAAAATTGATGTCAGTAAAACAAAGAGAGTGTGTACAATCATTAAGTACATATAAGTTACATCATAAATGCATCTTGAGGGAGGAGGGTGGGGAAGCATTGTCCTGAGAAATGGAATGCCTCAGACTTCATAATGTATGTCCAATGAAATTTGGAATTATTCTGCTTATTTTACCAGTAAATTTTCCTTTAGCTGGAATTGCTCATTACTCTAAAGAGCTCAAGTAAACTCTTAAAAATAAGGTTTTATTCTCAGTTGATTAGATGTACATAAATAACTTTAAAGGAGTTTGAGTGGTTAATATAGGAAAAGACAGTTATTAATGATAGCATTTTTAATAAACATTTACTAGGCCAAAGGGAGATGTCTCTAGTAAGAGTGGTACAGGATGGTTGGTATTAGATTCCATTTATTCTTGTGAAGAAACACGCTGTTCCCTGAAAACAATCATCAGAAGGCCGGTCATAAACAGTAATCCAGAGAAGAGAAAACTGTCATATCACCAACAACACTTACCTAACTTCAGCTCAGTATTATGTAATTGAAAATGTAATGAATTGGCAGCAAAGAGCTGGGTAATTAACCAGTAATTATTACACCAAAATAACTGATTATAACTTCTTAAATCTTTACTTAACAACTGTCTAGAGATCTTAAAGGAAAAAAAAACATCAAAGGTATTTTGCAGAAAGGATTGAAGCATGTGAGAAAATAATTGGTTGCTTCTATATACAGGGCAGAGAAAAAATTAATGGAAACAAGTCCATGAGAAAAAAAAATTTTTAGTACATCAGCATAAGCAAAAGGCATTCAAATAAGCTGAAATGGTAAAGTATATTCACAAACCAAGTATCAACATTAATAATGGTAATAAAATATAATAGCCACCAGTATGTGAAATTAAAAAACCCTTCTAAACTGATATATTGGGATTAAACAGTTTAATCCCAATATATCAGTTTAGGAAACAAAAGTTAAGAGCTTTTAAAATAAAAAATATGCAAAATAAAATCTAAACCAATGTTAAAAAGTACATTTTATATTATCAGTAGGAGAAGCTACATAAAAACTCTATTTCAAGAAAACAAATTCTGATTTCATGCACAGATGCTCTGGAAAAATCAATAGTTACAACTGTCATTTGACTAAATTGGACCTTCTTTGAACTGAACTGAAAACCAACTAGGTTTTCCCTTTTAGAAAGGAAGATTCACTAAGTGAGTAAATAAATGGAAGAATGGAAGAATGAATAAATGCAAAAATGGCTGGGTAGATAAAGCTTGATATATCTTCAAGTTCAATTAGAAATTAAATATAGAAGGAGTCATGAAAAATAATGACTTTTATTTTTTTTATTTTTTATCATAGCTTTATTGAGATATAACTCACTGTGTAACTCACCCATTTAGAGTGTACAATTCAATGGTTTTAGCATCTTGGCAATTGCATAGCCATCACCATACTCAATCTTACAGCATTTCTATCACACCAAGAGTAATCCCTTACCCATTAGCAATCATTGTCCATTCCCATCCAGCCCTTAGTAACCACTAATCTACTTTCTGTCTCTGTGGATTTGCCTGTTTCAAACATTTCATGTAAATGAAATCATGTGAATTTTTGTGTCTGGTTTATTTCACTTAACACATTGTCACATTGTTTTCATCCACATTGTGGCATATACAGTTCTCCACTTTATGGATATACCATCCATTTTTATTTATCCATTCATCTGTTAGTGGATATTTGTGTTGTTTCTACATTTTGACTGTTGTGAATCATGTTATTGTGGACAGTTGTATATAAGGGTTTTTTTAATATATTTTATTGATTATGCTCTTGCAGTTGTTCCATTTCCCCCCCTTCACTCCACTCCATCCTGCACACCCCCTCCCTCCCACATTCCCCACCTATAGTTCATGTCCATGGGTCATATTTATAAGTTCTTTGGCTTCTACATTTCCTATACTATTCTTACCCTACCCCTATTTTCTACCTACCATTTATGCTACTTTTTCTCTGTACCTTTCCCCCCTCTCTCCCCCTCCCACCCCCCTGTTGATAACCCTCCATGTGATCTCCATTTCTGTGGTTCTGTTCCTGTTCTAGTTGTTGGCTTAGTTTGCTTTTGTTTTTGTTTTAGGTGTGGTTGTTAATAACTGTGAGTTTGCTGTCATTTTTACTGTTCATATTTTTGATCTTCTTTTTCTTAGATAAATTCCTTTAACATTTCATATAATAAGGGCTTGGTGGTGATGAACTCCTTTAACTTGACCTTATCTGAGAAGCATTTTATCTGCCCTTCCATTCTAAATGAAAGTTTTGCTGGATAGAGCAATCTTGGATGTAGGCCCTTGCCTTTCATGACTTCAAATACTTCTTGCCAGCCCCTTCTTGCCTGTAAGGTCTCTTTTGAGAAATCAGCTGACAGTCTTATGGGAACTCCTTATAGGTGACTATCTCCTTTTCTCTTGCTGCTTCTAAGATTCTCTCTTTATCTTTAATCTTGGATAATGTAATTATGATGTGCCTTGGTATGTTCCTCTTTGGGTCCAGCTTCTTTGGGACTCTCCAAGCTTCCTGCATGTCCTGGAAGTCTATTTTCTTTGCCAGATTAGGGAAGTTCTCCTTCATTATTTGTTCAAATAAGTGTTCAATTTTTTGCTCTTCCTCTTCTCCTTCTGGCACCCCTATAATTCGGATGTTGGAGCATTTAAAGTTGTCCTGGAGGTTCCTAAGCCTCTCTTCATTTTTTTGAATTCTTGTTTCTTCATTCTTTTCTGGTTAGATGTTTCTTTCTTCCTTCTGGTCCACACTGTTGATTTGAGTCCCAGTTTCCTTTGCCTCACTATTGGTCCCCTGTACATTTTCCTTTGTTTCTCTTAGCATAGCCTTCATTTTTTCATCTAATTTGTGACCAAATTCAACCAATTCTGTGAGCTTCCTGATTACCAGTGTTTTGAACTGTGTATCTGATAGGTTGGCTATCTCTTCGTCGCTTAGTTGTATTTTTTCTGGAGCTTTGATCTGTTCTTTCATTTGGGCCATTTTTTTGTCTTGGCATGCCTGTTACATAAAGGGGCGGAGCCTTAGGTATTCACCAGGGTGTGGTAACACTTAGATGCACTGTGACGCTGTATGTGGGGGAGGGGTCTGATAGGGAACAATGGTGCTTGCTCTACTCCTCTGCCAGTTTTCATTCACTCCCTCCACTACCCACAATCAAATTGGGCCCTTCTCCTGCTGATTCCCGAGTGCGTGGGCTTGTGTGCATTCTAGGCCCCTGTGGGTCTCTCCAACGAACTCTCCTGTGAGGCTGGGAGTTTCTCCTAATGGTGCCTCAACCCCCACAGGTGTTTTCAGTCAGTGGTTTGAGCCTTTGTTTTCCCGGGCTGGAACTCTGGGTTGTATGACAGACCAGGTCTGTCATGGGTCCACCAGCTGCTGCCTCGCTGTCCAGCTGCAGCTTTGCCCACCTTGCTCCACAATCCGCCACCTCGCTGGGTCCACCAGCCACCGCCTTGCCATGAATCCTCTCCGCCTGGCTGCCTGTCTCTGCCCCTCCTACCGGACTTGATTAATGTTTCTTCTTTATCTCCTTAGTTGTCGGACTTCCACACAGTTCGATTTTCTGTCAGTTCTGGTTGTTTTTTGTTTTTGAATTGTTGTTGTCCTTCTTTTGGTTGTGTGAGGAGGCACAGCGTGTCTACCTATACCTCCATCTTGGCCAGAAGTCTTGAAAAATAGTGAAACTTTTAAATATGAGAAATAAAAATGAATAGTAATAAAAACAAAACTATTTCTCTAAAAATCCCCAAATTAGAACCAAAATATACTTTGAAATACACAGATGGTGCAGGGTATTGATGAAGAAATCAAATAAATATGGGGTGGGGGAAGCTGATTTGAGTATAAAGGAAAAATAATACATATCACACAAAATAAAAGGAACCAGGTCTGTAGTTAACCCATATGTATTTCTTTTATATTTAAATTCATTGAAACTAACTGAGAATAAGGGCTTCTGAGGCAGCAACTGATAAAAACAAATCAAATAGAATATGTAAGTGATGGCACCATTCTGACAGTCCAAGATAAGGGTTGAATGTGACAAAAATGCCAAAGGAAAAAGATCAAATTTCTTGCATCTCTAAATACTGAAATGGCTGAATGTTTCTCTTCTCAGCATGAGCATGTTTTGATTGTCTGAGAATGTATTTCACAGAAAGAAACATTATTCTATTTTCTCAGCCAGCATTATGCAAGGGAGAATCTCTCAAATAGAGCCAATTCTAATTTCCTAAATCTCAAGGCAAAGAACCTTAATTATTCCTGTAAATTAACTATTCTAGGAAGAATATCATGCCATAGTGTGTGGTGCAACTAGAAATAGGGAAGAGTTATTGGGCAGCTGGCCTATTATTAATGAAAGAGGAAAGCCTTTGGCTATAAGTCCTTAGACTTTACCCAGCTCACTCTTAGATCCTGTTTTTAAAGAAACATCAGAGAAACATGGTAGCGATGCAGCATATGTGGAGAAATGATACAAGGTTGTTTGAAAAATTTCAGAGTAAAAAAAATCATATATTGTACATTATGATTGCAAGCATGCAAATAATATGAAAAAACTTAAAGAAACATAGAAAATTGACTAACAGATGGGTTGCATTAGTAGGATTATGTACTTTTTTTCTTTTCAGTACTCACCAAACTTTTATTTTAAATGAAGGCTAACTCCTAAGATTCTTTTTTTAATATTTTATTTATTTACTTAGAGAGAAGGGAAGGTAGGGAGAAAGAGAGGGAGAGAAGCATTGATGTGGGAGAGAAACATCGACTGGTTGCCTCATACACATGCCCCAGCAGGGGACCAGACCTGAAACCCAGGCATGTTCCCTGATGGGGAATCAAACTGGTGATCTTTCACTTTGTAGGTTGATGCCCAACCAACTGAGCCACGCCAGTCAGGGTTTACCCTGTTTGATAATGTGATGTAATTACAAAATGTTTAAAATTACATGTAAAATATATTTTAGATCTAAAGTCATTTAGATTGAGGAAACTACATATGGTTAGTTTTTTTAAAATACCAGTGTGTACTTGAAATGTCCTCAAAGGGCTCACACAGTTAGACAAAGCTAACGAGTACATGTTTCCATTCACCTACAAATGGAATCCTGAATCTCTACCTATTGTCTATGTTGCCTATAATAAAAATTAGGACCCAAGATGGCGGAGGAGTAAGTGGAAGCTATACTCACTTCCTCCCAGAACTAAACTGGAATCATAACTAAACTATAGAAAAATCATCCTGAATAATGAACTGAACATTAGCTGGAGAGAAGCCTTATAACCAAGCACAGACAGAAGAAGCCACATCACCACAACAAGAGTGGTAGGGAGTGAGGAGAAAACGAGAGAGTGCTGGCTTGGCTCCCACAGATGCAAGCTGAAATTCCAGAGAGATATTTCAGCAGCCAGGGGGTTTCCCCTGAGAAGTGTGGGGTCTAAACTGCTGAGACTATAGCACCAGAAGCAGGAAAGGAACCCAAATAACACATCTGTAAAAAGTAGAGAGGTTTCTGTCTGCCAGGAAGAGATGGCTGGAGACTCAGAGAGCCCTTAAAGGCCTAATGCCCAAAATTCCATTTGCATTCACTTAGCCTGGATTCTGGCCAAGGAAACAGAGGAAGATAGATAAATAATCTAACTTCACACATAAGAACTTGAAAAAGAACAACAAACAAAACCCAAAGTGAGCAGAAGGAAGAAAATAATAAAAATAAGAGCAGAAATAAATGAAATAGATTCTAATAAAATGATACAAAAGATCAGTGAATCCAAGAGCTGGTTCTTTGAAAAGATAAACAAGATTGACAAACCTTTAACCACACTCATCAAGAAAAAGATAAGACCCAAAAATAAAATCAGAAATGGAAGAGGAGAAATAACAACTAACACCAAAGAAAAACAAAGGAAGAAAATATAATGAACAATTATTTGCCAACAAACGGGACAGCCTGGATGAAATGGATAAGTTCCTAGAAATATACAGTCTTCCAAAAATAAATCAGGAAGAATCAGATAATCTGAATAAACACATTACTCCTAGTGAAACTGAAGCAGTAATCAAAAAACTCCCAACATACAAAAGCCCTGGACCAGATGGCTTCACAGGTGAATTTTATCAAACATTCTGAGAAGAACTAACACCTCTCCTTCTCAAACTATTTCAAAAAATTCAAGAGGAGGGAAGGCTCCCAAGTTCATTTTATAAGGCCAGCATTATCCTAATTCCAAAACTAGGCAAAGACACTACAAAAAATAGTTATAGGCCAGTATGCCTGCTGAACATAGATGATAAAATCTGCAAAAAAATTAGCAAGCAGAATACAGTAATGCATCAAATAGATCAAACACCACAATCAAGTGGGATTTATTCCAGGAATGTAAAGTTGGTACATTATTTGCAAATCAATAAATGTGATATACCACATAAACAAATTGAAGGATTAAAACCACATGATCATATGAATAGATGCAGAAAAAGCATTTGATAAAATCCAACACCATTTATGATCAAAACTCTCAGCAAAGTGTAAATGCAAGGAAAATACATAAACATAATAAAGGCCATATATGACAAACTCACTGCCAGCATCATACTCAACAGACAAAAACTACATGCATTCCCCTTAAGATTGAGAAGAGAGGGATGTCTGCTTTTACCTCTCTTGTTCAACATAGTACTGGAAGTCCTAGCTACAGCATTCAGACAATAAGAAGAAATAAAAGGCATACAAATTAGAAATGAAGAAATAAAACTGTCTTTATTTGCAGATGACATGGTACTGTATATAGAGAACCCTAAAGATTCCACCAAGAAACTACTAGAACAGATTAATGAATTCAGCAAAGTAGCAGGATACAAAATTAATGTCCAGAAATCAGCTGCATTTTTATATGCCAATAAGGAACTAACAGAAAGGGAAATTAAGAAAACAGTCCCATTTACAATAGCTTCAAAAAGAATAAAATACCTAGGAATAAACCTAACCAAGGATGGAAAAGACTTATACATAGAAAATTATAAGACACTGAAAGAAAAAAATTAAAGAAGACACAAATAGGTGGAAGCACACACTATGTTCATTGATGGGACGAATTAACATCATTAAAATGTCCACACTTCCAAAAGCAATCTATAGTTTCAATGTAATTCCTATCAAGATTCCAATGACACATTTCACATAACTGTAGCAAATATTTAAAAATAAGGCCCTGCATAGCAACAGTGATCCTAAGAAAGAACAAAGTTGGAGGAACCATGCTACCTAATATCAAACCATAATAAAAGGCCATAGTAATCAAAACAGCATGGTGCTGGCATAAAAATAACCACATAGATTAATAGAACAGTATAGAGAGCCCAGAAATAAATGCATGCCTTTATAGTCAATTAATTTTTGACAGAGGATGCAAGCACATGCAATGGGCTAAAGATAGTTTATTCAATAAATGGTGTTGGGAAAATTGGACAGATACATGCAGAAAAATGAAGCTAGACCACTTTCTTATGCCACATGCAAGAATAAATTCAAAATGGATTAACAGCTTAAACATTAGACCCTAAACCATAAAAATTCTAGATAAAAACATCGACAGCAAACTCTTGGACATAGCTCATAGCAATATTTTATCAGACATATCTCCCTAAGCAAGGGAAGAAAAAGAAAAAATAAACAAATGGGACTACATCAACTAAAATGTTCTTGCACAGCAAAGGGAATCATCAACAAAATAAAAAGACAACCCACAGAATGGGAGAACATATTCACTGACACATGTAATAGGGGGTTAATATCCAAAATTTATAAGAACTTACAAAACTCAACAGACACACACCAAAAAAAACCCCTAATAACCCAATTAAAAAATGGGCAAAGGACCTGAATAGACACTTCTCCAAAGAGGACATACAAATGGCCAATAGACAAATGAAAAGATGTTCAATGCCACTAATCATGAAAGAAATGCAATGAGATACCATCTCACTGTGTCAGAATGGCTATCATCAATAGATCAACCAACAAGTGTTGGGAGGAAGTGGACAAAGGGGAACCCTTTTCACCATTGGTGGGAATGCAGACTGGTGCAGCCACTGTGGAAAGCAGAATGGAGATACCTCAAAAAATTAAAAATGGATCTGCCTTTTGACCCAGCAATCCCACTTCTGGGAATATATCCAAAGGAAGCCAAAACACTGATTTTAAAGAACATAAGCACCCCTGTGTTCACTGCAGCATTATTGACAATTGCCAAGATACAGAAGCAGCCCAAGTGCCCATCAAGAGATGAGTAGATAAAACAACTATGGGACATTTACACAATGGAATTCTGCTGGGTCATAAAAAAGAAGAAAATTTTACTCTTTGCGACAGGATGGATGGGCCTGGGAAACATTATGCTAAGTGAAATAAGCCAGTCAGAGAAAGACAAATATAATATGATTTCACTCATATGTGGAATCTAATGAACAAACTCAACTAACAAACAAAATGGGGACAGACTCATAGACGGAAAGCAGATGACAGCTAACATGAGGGGGGGGGATGTTAGGGGGTGGAGGGATTGAGCAAAAAGGATAAAGGACTCACAGACAACAGTGTGATGATTGGGGGGGCAGTTGGTGAGAGGAGTACAAGGGGACTAAATGGCAATAGGAAAATATACAAGATAAATAAATAAATAAATAGTCAGCAGAGTTATAATTGCTTTGTTTTAGTTTTAGTTTTTATTTTACTGTGCAACTAGATGTGCTAGACCAAGTGGTATACCCTACACTTTCTTATCCATATGGAGGTATTAGTGAGAATAAAATTCAGAAAATAATGACAAGCAATATGCTAAATTTTGCAGTGCTAGAGAGTAAGACTATAGCAAAGCTTCTTTCACAGTGTCTCTACCTAAACCTTCCAGACAGGGAGACGGATCTGAATGTGAAGGCAACTGTGTCCATTACCAATAGATGCCTATGCAGTTGTAACTAATCATTTTCATCTCCCTATTTGTTTACCTAATGGCCTGCATACTTGATGTGTTTGTACTGCTGCTTGGTAATGGGCTACAACCATTAACAACATTTTCAATATACAGTAAGGTTTTACAAGTCAGTAAAAATACTGTAAATTGTAGGAGACAGTAGAGTATGTTTACTAAGAGTTTGTTATGATTTAGTAAATGAATTTCTGAATAGTTTTTTAGATAATAATCGATTAATAATAGAACTTCCCAATTACATAGTACAGTTACACAATACAAAAAGGAGTTAGAGAAAAGTAAGATATAGTCTGTGGGAAATGGAAGCTATAAGAAATAAAAAATGAAGGTAGGAAGAAGTGAAATTTACACATGAATGTAAAGTTCTTGTGTAGGGTACCACAGAGGAAGGCAATAAAAGGAAAGGGAGACCACTCTGAAGTGCCTCGGGTTTTGTCATTAATGCCCAGCATTTATACTTACAGGAGCTCTGGTAACACAACTAGAAATGAGGATGAGGAGAAAGAGCCTTGTTAAGGATAAAAACAAGTTTAATTATAGCCACACAATTTTTGTTCCATTTTGAAGAAATAGCCATTGAAGATTTCTTGACGTTTGAACTAAAGGGCTAGAGCTTGATGGAATCGTTTGGCAAAAGAATGGGGTTTAGAAGCAATGGATTTATAGATAAAGATTGAAAACAGAAGTAGAGAATAACAGTTTCTACAAAGTAAACAATGTTTGTGAACTGAAGACTAAGAAATAAAGTTTGGGTACTCACCATGGCTGAGAGGCTGAAGGAGGAAGAGGAGCTGGTGGCAGTCAGAAAGGAGAATAAGGGAAATGGAAACCACTCTAGATCAGTGAGAGGAAGGTTCAAGGGGAGTTTGGGAAGGACTGAAGTTGTCCACCAAGATATGTCACTGAGATGTCAAAAGGAGGAAGAGGACTGAGGAGAAGCTTCTAAATCTGATTAGAAGGGAATCATAATCCTATTGGGAATAAACTGGATCAAATTCAACCATAAAAGCAGAAGTAGAGGAGAGGGTGGTCAGAAGCTGGACTCTGGTTGCTAAGAGAATAATGATAGGTAGGGCAATGACTCAAAAGAATAACAGAGTTAGTAAAGAGTATTTGTTTTTATTTAGATGGATAAATTGGATTTTTAATGCATAAACATTGTGAATAGGAGACAAGAAAGAAAGAGAGGAAGAAAGTGTGAGCATTCTTCTTCAGAGATGGAGATGAACAGGATCAGGAGGAAGGGCCTGCTTGGTTCCGGAGAGGAAGGGCCACGGAAGACAGAGATGAGGGGAGTACAGGGGGCATATGCATTTTTTAGAAAGGTCTGGATCAGTTATCCAGTGTGAATAATGACGAAGTAGGTAAAACAACACATTAATAGGAAGGTAAATAAAACAGAGTGCCTACCAAACAGGACATAAAACACTCTATTGAGCAGCACTAATGAAGTTGGACTACATTGATTCTTCAAGGACCAAGGTCATGTTTTGTGTTAACACAGAGGAAAAAGGAAAGAAGAATGGGGGACGGGTATGTACAAAGGCATAGGGTGTGACAGGGCCTGTGTTTAAGGTAAGGTAAGAAATTCTGTGTGGCTAGAGCATACAGTGTGTGTCAGAAAATTATGTATTTAGGGACGGAGTAAATGGCATCTTCCTTGGAAGGACTGCAGGCTAATGGCAGGAATAACTTTTATTACTCACCCTGGGTACCAAACAGAGCTAGGTCACCTTAAACACTCCAAGACATAGTCCCATATTCCTCACCAGGCACCCCCTCCTCCTCCCCTGCTCATACCTGATGTGTTTGTTGACCACTAATTAAGTAAAATCCTTTTATGCAAACTTCTCTGTGCCAGTGTTAAGCCATCCAAAGTAAATCAAAGAGAGAGTGAAGCATATATACAATGAGTAGGAGAGTCAACCAATGTAAATCTGAGTCTTTATTTTTTATGTTTTTAACTAAGAGATGGCCTTATTATAATTGTTAGAAGTGTCCTCCTTTACACCTTCCTTGTAAATATAAAATAAGGCATCAAAGAGTCTTTTTATTTTCTAGGCAAAGAAAACAATGCTTCTACTTATAAGATATTAAAAGTAAAGATATTTTATTTTCTGTGAATACACTGGAAATCACTGATAGTTGCCAGGAATTTTTATATTAAGTCTTTTGTCAATTCATGTATGTATTTATTCAACAACATTTTACTACATACTTAAGTACCTGGAAACATACTCTGTATCTGAGATAACAGTCAGTAAAAACAGAGGCAATTCCCAGTCTCACTGAGCTTAAAGTCAAATAATAATACAAATAAACACATAGGTAAAAACCAAAGTATTTTCTAGAAAAGAAAAACATGATCCTCTAAGAGTGTAATGCACACATACATACACAAATGTTAACCTGAATTGGAGATTGGTGGAAGCTCCCCTGAAAAATTGACACATAAATTAGAATCTAAATATCGATATAAGTATTAACAAAAAGAGATAAAAAGACTCTTTTGAACAAAGACTAATGAGGATTTGCTAAGAGAATGGATTTCAGGTGCTCTCGCCACACAAACACAGACACACAAAATGGTAACTACGAGAGGAAATGAAATATTAACTAGCATTCCTGTAGTAATCATTTCGCTATGTATATGTAATCAGAACATTATGTTGTACATCTTAGATACACACAATTGTTATTAAAAATAAAGAGCGAGTGGGAAGACCCTGTGGTGACAGGGAGCCTGCAGCAGCATCTGTCTTCACATACCTGTCCTCATCCTTTGCCCATGCAATGGGGCCCCAGAGGCAGTGGGAGAGTCCCACCGACTTCTGAGAGTGCTACAGAGCACAGGTAACACAGCAGGTAGGCTTCACCTTGAAGAAGGATCAGACTCCTTGCTGCCAGTACATCAAGGGACAGTTATATTTCCTTAAGGACTACCATAACGACACTCTACCATTCATTCTCAACAAAGGAATGCATCCAGCAAAGGTCTCCCACCAAGACTAGAGAGCAGGAAGATTTCTTTGCTGGTTCCCAAAAAGGAGAATGCTAGATAGTTAGTAAAGCTCCACGTCAAATCATTGGTTTTAAACATTAAAAAAAAAAATCCCTTGCCCTACATACAGTAAATCAGAAGAAGGCAGTGTAAGGCAGTAAAAACACCTAACTTTCTCAGGTTTGTGAATAAGGCCTCAGAGCAAAAGAAGTAATGAACAGCCCAAGATGTATTCTAGGCCTTTTTATGCCAGAAGCACTTGGGCACAAGGAAAACATATTATCCTTTCCTTCAGAGAGTGACAGAGAATGATATTTCCTGACTGTGTACTGAATTTATTTCATTTTCTTAATGTGGCGTCTCTCAGTATGTGGTTTCACATTTGTTTATGCTCATGTAGGAATATGAGGTCTAAGAAAGAAGCAACATTTTTTCACCAAAATGTAAATTGCTGAACAAATCACTCTTCCTTAAAATATGAAATTTGAGTAACAAATTTTCTTTTAACATTTTGTAAAACTCTTGTAATAGGTATCTCTCAAGCAGCTAAACAAAAGGGGTTCTGTTTACCGATCAAATCACTTTAATGAGCAGAGCCGAGCAGCAGACATGTCAGTAATCGCTGTCCTTTCATCTCCAGTCATGTTTTGATGGGTTTAAAAAATGGTAATTCAAAATAGCCTTCAAGATCTCATCAAAGAAAATCAATCAGATGTGGTAGCCAAAATGGTATTGTAGAATCCGCTTGCATTTTTATTAAAGTTTACATAAAGCTACTCAGAATCCAGACTCACTGCTATTTAAATTCTAAATCACACAAATGCTGTTGTATGCAAGAATGTGCTTCCACACAGATGGACAGCCTAAAAGAGCCATATTCCCTCTGACAACTGGTCTTATGAATTCTTAAATGAATGCAAATAAGGATTTATGTTGATGAATCCGTGGCCCAAAACCCCTACTGCGTGGGTACCCCATAAATTTGAATGTTGTAGCAATCAACCAGTAGACCAGAGTAAAGCATTATAAAATTTCTCAGAGTTTTCTTCTTCTTCTCTCACATGTTTTTAGGCTATTATTGGGTAGTGAGAGATTTTCCTTCATTAATAGCTCACATCTAATTCTAATGTTCATTGCAGTAAAGATTCTCTTGCAGCAAGGCTGTTAAAAGGGGTATAGCGTGCATTGGGCCTTGCTTGCTTCATTCCCTGGGAACATCAAACAACTGTCATTCTGCTAAACGAGTTGTCATTAGCAGGCAGAGCCTTCTGGAGTCACATGGAAAGAAATCTAACTGAAATAATGATTATTGGAGAAGCCCTACTAGAGTTTGGAGGCTTAAGGGTTCCCTTCCCCTACTCCCCCAGTGCAGTGCTTTAAGCAGCCTTTCTAAAGTAGGGATATTTGGCTTGGGACTAGTGACCTAAAATTACCTCTGAAATCTGGCACAGCATTTCAACTCTAGCATGAATGTTCTCTCCTCTCAGCCAGCAGTATTGGCAAGCATCTCATGAATTGCTGAGTATGTTCCAGAGATGCAAATGATGATTAAGTTAGGGTGACTTGCAAATATAAATTAGTAATGGTTTCCTTTATTCAATTTAGAATTTCTGTGGGAAATTAGGGACTCAGCTTTCTTAGTCTGCCTCTATAGTTTTACTATGATGATTTTAATACTTCCCTCAAATTCAGACCTTAATCCAGCTAATGGATTTCCAACCCCCACATACCTGTCTCTGCCTCTCTACCTTTCCTTCATATAAATGGTATGTGCCCCTTATTCAAAATTTGTATTTTTGTGATTTATTGCTTTTCTATTGAATTTCTATTTTGGACTAAATGAAGAAATAGTCACACTTGTGAAGTGGTTGAACTCTTCTAGAGAAAAAGGTTATTGTTTCATTGATTCAGAACATTAACTAGGTCCTATGAGAGTATTGTTCCCAAAGTGAAATCCCTCACTATTTAGAAGCTCATAAACATATTCATAGAAATCTTCAAGTGACTTTAAGTATTTAAAAAATTAAAATAGTAATCATGTATTTGCACACAATGAGACAGTATGGGCTTACTGCAATATCAAGTTGCTTTGCTTTGGCTAGAGATACATTATATCTTCAGCATTCTCAAGGTGATCCCAGCAATTTTATGATTCCTTCACTTCATGGGTACAATATAGTAATACTATCTCCTGATATGCTCTATATTATAACTGAAAATATGTCCTTATGTATCCTTAGTTAATTTTTGAATTTTGACTACAGCTATCACCTAAATTTTCAAACACCCCATAATGAACTCTAGACTTTATTGCATAGCATAGTCAGGATAATAACCCTGACCTTAAATATAGAAGAATTTGTGGAAAAAACAAAATGTGTAGTTCCTTTACAAGAGCTATCAGCTGTTAAATAAAGATCAGGGAGCGGCTGCACAGCCCGAAGATGAGGAGCTGGGCAGTGGCTCAGGCTCCCCTGCCGGCCCCATCAGCACACAACATTCACCAAACACGGTGTTCAATGCAAATATAAATCCAGGCAACACACCAGTCACTATGTCATGTACCTGTACGAATGCTTATCTCAGATGCTGACAAGTTTTTATTGGCATTTACTTTTTTAAAAGAAAAGTAGGAAAATAAATTATACCATATAAATGTAACTTGTTGAACAAAATCTTTTCGGATATAAAATTCATTGATAAGAGATTGAGAAGAACAAAAGGGATCTTTGAAAGTGGAAATTGGTAGAATCAGAATTCAAATCCAATCCTTAATGATCATTTTTATCTTTTCTATTTAGTGAGATATAATTGTCACATAACATTGTATTTGTTTCAGGTGTACAACATAAAGTTTAATATATGTATACATTATGAATGATTACTGCACGGAGTTTAGTTAACATCCATCACCACACATACTTGCAATTTCTTTTTCTTCTGATGAGAACATTTAAGATCACAGACACAGGTAACAGTATGGTGGTTACCAGAGGGAAAGGGGTGGGGACATCAGGGGTAAAGGGACACAAATATATGGTGACAGAAGGTAATCTGACTTTGAATGGTGGGCACACAATGCAATATACAGATCATGTACCATAGGAATGCGCACTGGTAACCTATATATTTATATAGGTTACCTATATAGGTAACCTATATATTTATTTATTTATTTTAAAATAAAATAAATAAATAAAACTATCAAAAGTCCTCAGCAAAGGGGAACAAACCAGAGATCTACTCTCTCAGCAATGTTCAAAACCACAGTGCAGTATTAGGAGCTGTGCTGTACATTAAATTCTCAGGACTTACAACTGGAACTTTGTATCTTGGATCACCACAAAACGGATGAAGGTGGTAAATAACCATTTTTATTTTGAACGTTTGTTTTTCATTTTATGAATAAAATATAAAAACTCCAAAGGGAAATATAACAGCCTTACCTGCAAGCCCTCCCTGGATGAATGTATGTTATTTTGTCATTTTTTGTTAATAAAAGAATTAAAGCCCACTTTGATCTCTTTCCCAATCCCAACCCCACATTCCCTTTCCAAACTTAACTGTTGGCATGAATTTCATCTATGATCTTCCTAATCCATGTTTTAATGCTTTTATTGAATATATGCATTTATCCAGAAATAATATATATTATTGTTCTGTGTGAATTTTTAAAATTTATACAAATACTATAACATTCTAGACATTATTTGGTATCTTGCTTTTTTAAATTCAACATTGAATTTTTAATCATTTAGGTTTAGTTTCATTTAGTTTTTAAATTGTTTAGGTTTAGTTTCATTTTTACTATAGAATTGTTTTCTATTATATAACTAGACCACAAATTATTTCTTAATGTCCTTACTAGCAGACATTAAGGTTATGTCCTAACTTCTTTTGATTATAAACAATACTGCAATGAACATAGTTAGGTATGTGCCCCAACATATGTATAGGAGACAAGATTCCTAGGTAAAGAAGAAAAAGCCAACAATTTGGGGGAAAATGGTTCGATGATAAGAACTATGGGTTCAGAGCATAAAGAACACTCTTCAAAGCAAGCACGGCATAGGAACAACACAGTGTTTTTGGTAACAGCACACTCTGTTGATGATGAAGAGGTGTAATATATTTTAAATGGCAACTTTACACCATATATTTACACAGTGCTGAGTAAAAGATTAGATTTAATTCTAGTTTCAGAATGACACTGCTTTCCTTGAAAGAAAACCCTTCAAAGCAAGTAAGTAGATGTGTAATTATTTTCTTCTTAGAGAGGAAGAAGCAAGGGCTTAGACAATTAAGTAAATTGCCCAGGGCCACACAAATAGCAGCTGATCTGGGATTTGAATTCAGGTTGCCTGACTCCAGCATTCACGATTTTCAATACTACATTCATTATATTGCTCTATATTCAAAGGTCATTTAATTACTTCCAAGTGTCTTACTTGAAAATTATGTAAGATATAATTCATCAAGATCCAAACTGAGTTTCATGTATTAAAAAAAGGCTTTCTAAAAAGTATGCTTTCTGACAAGAAAACCTTATATCTTAATATTCCATTTGTTTAAGATTGTTTATCTGCACATCTCTTATAAATCTTATGGAAGAAAAACCTTCAGAATAAGAATGTATATATATATGAAAGCACAGACTGTAACTGCTTTGGTCAGTGGCTCAAAGCTAAAATATTCAGCCTGATATTTTACTTGTTTAGTTTTGTTTTACTTTGCTTTTGGTTGCTGCTCTAGTGGGCTTCTTACACCAGAAAGTGGTGGATAAATGGCTGGATGTCTTTTCTCTAGGAAACTAGATGAGACAAGCACAGGGAGAAGATATGCTTAATCAGGTTATTAGACAAATGAATCACACATTCAAATGTCAAAAGGCCAAAAGCAAAAAAGCTCAAAAGATGATGGTTAAGGACATGAGTCTGCAATCAGATGATTCGTGTTCTGCCCCCACCTTACAACTTGGCCATGGAAACATCATTTACACAAACCAGCTCCATATTTTTCATATGCAAAATAGAAACAATAGTAATACCTAACTCTTGGGATTCTTGTGAGTGGTAATAATATGGGCTATGAGTAGCTCAGTGCCTCATACACAGGAAACGTTCATCAAAGTTGGCTAGGCTATTATTGCCTATGCTTTTCCCATGTCCACCTGCTTCACTTTGCTTTACTATGAGAGCACAGGCCAGATGCCCTTGGTTATAGTTCATTGCATTGTGGAGGGCTCTACTAGTCATTCCAATCTGGTTTCCATGCAGCCATCAGTATACTTTTCTCATCCCTCCTCAAAAGAGGAAGTATGCTGGTGAGCCATGACTGTTTTTTAAAAAGGAGCACCACCTGGAATTTCTACACACTTGGGTAGGTGCTATAATATCTACCAATTTGTGGGGAATCGAGAGAAATTGAATTTAACTGTACCTTGTGTCCGTTTCATCTCTGACTTAATCAAACTGCCTGAAAACATAAATGGTATGAAGATTGAAAGCCAAGCCCAGGGGAACCTGAAACAATATTTTGTATTTTTACCTAGAATATTTAGTACTTTGAGAAAATTGGATGAGACAGATCCTACCTACCTGTTTTACACTGTGTTATAGGTAAACTACATCATGAACATTAATTAGAAGCTTAGGGGAGATGCTTTACCACTTGCAAATTCTAATTTAGTGGGGCATGGTGGCATGGCGATTCAAATTCACTTAAATAAAATATCACACTTGTATGAAGCCTTTTTGTACACGGTAGCTAATTTGATCCTTACAAAAATACTATTGGTTAAAGAAACAATCATTTGCCTATCACCATTATGTATGTCCTGAAATTAGTTTTGGAAAGTTAGTATAACTTTACTGATTTTCTAATTAGTGTGCCACAAACAGCACTCCCCCAAAGCCACCTCATTTAAGAGAGTCTGACTTTCTTCCAGGCGTGTTCATACTCTAGTAAAACCCCAATGTATAGGTGTATCCATTTACTGTATAATAGTGGTGACAAGGTAAGGTCGTGCAAATCATAATGCTGCATATTATGGAACGTCGAACCTATCTTTCCATCGTGGTCACACTCTCCAAACCCAGAGCACCTTCAGGCATGAGCTTCACTCTAACAATGTGGCCTTCCAGAAACCGCATGCAAAATGGGAAGAAAAGGCATGAAAAAAGGAAGGAGATGACTGTTGGGTCAGGGAAAATTTTTCATGTGTTCCCCTTTAGTTTTTTGTACCATTCCCTCCCATTTTGTATATATTTTCCCCAGAGAGGTCCTCATGCTGGCAGCCTTCTAGACTCTTTCCCAGAACTGACCCTCATTTAGCTGAAGTAGAAGATGCCCGTGAGGAAACTTCATAGTTCTGTAAAAACAACTGACTTGGGACCATTTGGCAGAATTGTTAAAAGTGCCCACAGACAGATCTCTCTGGCGTGTGACATCCCCTCTTGAATGCAACTACAGCTTTGTCCATCTTCTCATGTGAGGAGGCTCCTCACAACATTAGGTCGTTCAGTGCTTCTCTGACCTTGACCTATGCCAGACAAATCAGTGAACTTATCTTACATCCAGATTGGATCCAAGTTCCATGGCCTCCTGAATGTCATCATGATGAGAACTCACTGTCCTTTCACACATTTTTGAGCAAAAGTAAAACACAACTTTGTACACAGTGAAAAGAAATGCAGATCTTTCTCAAATCTAATAGATGCAAATCTTTCTCAATCTAATAAACCTATACTTGAGAGGAAAAGTGTATTTACCCAAATGAATGTTTATTTTAAAATCACTTAATTCATATGTAAAATTACCCTTTCCCACACATACACTAGTAAATGCCATCTGTGATTAATATTATCAGCATCATTTTGAATTTAAGTTTACTAATCTACTCATTTACTCTTACACAAAAACTCACAAAGCCCCATCCTGATAAGTATTTCTTTTATAGAATAGATTAATCATATTTACATAACAAAAGAGAAAGCAACATTAGAATGCTTTTCCCTCTACTTGAAGCCTCACTTTTCATATAATTGTATGTGATCATCTCCTTTTATGGGTCAGTGAAATTCTAAAAGATTTCAGCTGACTCAAACAGAAAGAAATGTATTTGACTTCAAATAAGATGTGTTCAAATTAATACATATTTTTCTTTATTTTACTCTGTGTGATAAGATAGATGCCAATGAGTGACCCTGTCGGCTTCCAAAGGAAGTTTCCCATTTTGAATAATCTTCCTGCTATTACTCTTGCCTTTACTATGTAAGCATGAAAGTACATGGAAGGGGAAATCCTCACTAAGTAGAAGCTGTCTACACCCCACTTCTAAGACAAACATCACTATAGGGCATCATCCCCAGATCGTCATCACGGCCGCTGCCTTTGGGAAAGTTATGCTGGCCCATCACACAAAAACCGACCCATCCACCTTAATTAATAAAACTGGCATGTGTATAGCACTTTTATAATCCCTTTTACATATATGATGTGAAATCTACCCCAAACTTTATGAGATGGGTATTTTAAAAATTAAAAATTATGGCAGAGAACGTGAACTCAGGAAGGTGACCTGTCAGCTCAGATAGCCCATAGTGGTGAAAATAAGATCTGAAACCAGACGTTGACTTAAGGAACAGTCATCTTGCGGAGGTCCTGCCCTCTCTTTAGAGCAGTGGGATGCCTGGATATAGCCTGCAGTAACACTGCGCATACTCACGTATTGTTACGTACATGCATGCTATGAAGTAGGAGGTCACCAGGTCTTCCATGTGGAGAAAAACAAAGAAACACACACACGCATCACTTGAGTAGAGGAAGGAATGATTGCCCTTTGACAGGCACAATGCACACGTGCGTACCCACCACACAAAACCACCACAGGGTTCACTTTCTAACCAGTGGTTTTCTTCTTCTTTTTTTTTTAAGATTTTATTTATTTATTCTTAGAGAGGGGGGAAGGGAGGGAGAAAGAGAGGGAGAGGAACATCATTGTGTGTTTCTTTCTCACATACCCCAAACTGGGGACCTGGCCCGCAACCCAGAACATGTGCCCTGACCAGGAATCGAATTGGTGACCCTCTGGTTTGCATGCTTGCACTCAATCCACTGAGCTACACCAGCCAGGGCTAACCAGTGGTTTTCTTACAAATTGTTATTTGTATTATTGTGAAATGTTTTTATTGAATTTTGACCACAGTACAAGTGCAATCCTTTACCCCAATTAATGCTAAAGAACCACCATCAATAATTCTAGATGCCCTCCTCCATGTACCACCCATGTGTTAACTATGTCAATCCAATTAAAGAATGTGTTAACTAGAACTGAAATAAGTGCAACCAGAGAGAAGAGGAAGCTCTCTATTTTTCTCATATTGTTACATTATTTTCATCATTTCCTCAGGGAAACAGAATTAATACTGTTTGTTTAGTATTTTCTCATACACAATATCTGGTTCAATTGTCCCATGAACCAATAAAATTAAAAGATAGTTTTATTATCCTTATGTCCCAGATAAAAGTACCTGGTGCTCAGAGATGCTAAATAACTAGCCCAAGTCCTCATACTCTTAGGTGCCACAGCTACACCACCAACACTTTTGAGCCAATATGACTTTCCTTTCACCACACTACTTGCGAGGACCACCGCAGAAATAAAAAGAAGGTAGGAAACTCAGATGAGAGAATTGGGAAGGTGAGCTTGACTCTTGCTAATCTGGAGCCAAGGTGGAAACTAGATTCCTGAGTTCCCATTCTCATTGTTGAATCGCCTCTGTCTACCCCAGCCTTGTCATAAAACACAGGGGAAGCAGATCCTGAGAAAGGAATAAATGGAAGGGAGATGTCAAATACACAAGAGAGGTCTCTCTCAGATCATTTAATATTGGGAATGAAGGCACAGTTTCAACACAACCCCCATAGCCATACTCTTTCTCTATGCTTTCAACCAGTTTATCGCTCCTAAACCTCTCTATGTAGAAGTTTTGAGACCATCTTGTTCTTTTGTATCACAGCTAATTCTTCTTTGTTTCCTAGGAAAAGTTCCCACACCACCCTGGAATAGCCCATAATATGCTACCCAGGTAGTTATGAGAGAATGTAAGATAGAGATCCAATTTTCAGTTATGGACAAAGAAGCTTATACTAAAATTGACCCAGAAGTTGAGACAGACTGTCATTCCCCCAGTGTATATTTTTGCCTCCCTTGTCTGTATGTTAATTGACCATATAAATGAGGGTTTATTTCTGGCCTCTGTATTCTGTTCTATTGATCTACGTGTCTATTTTTATTTCAGTGCTATACTCTTTTATTATTATAGCTTTGTAGTATAGTTTGAAACCAGGGGGCATGATACCTCCAACGTTGTTCTTCTTTCTCAAGATTGCTTTGGATATTCATGGTCCTTTGTAATTCCATATAAATATTAGGATTATTTGTTCTAGTTCTGAAAAGAATGCCATTGGTATTTTGACAGGAATTGCACTGAATCTGAAGATTGCTCTTTAACAAGTGGTGTTGGAGCCATGGCTGGTGTGGCCCAGTGGTTGAAGCATTGGCCTGTAACTAAAGGGTCACAGGTTCCATTCCCAGTGAGGGCACACACTTGGGCTGCGGGTTCACTCTCCAATCTAGGCACGTACAGGAGGCAACTAGTCATTGCTTCTCTCTCGTATCAATGTTTCTTTCTCTTTCTTTCTCTCTCCAGTTTTTTCTAAAAGCAATTTAAAAAATGTCCTTGGGTGAGAAAAAAAAGTGGTGTTGGCAAAACAGATATATGCAAAAAATGAAACTGGACCATTTTCTTATATCATATACAAAAATAAGTTCAAAATGGTTTAAAGATGAGTAGAGGGAAGGGTGAAAAGGTGAAGAGGAATATAAATAATAGTGTGATAACTTTGCACAGTGACAGATGGTTACTAAAATTACTGTGGTGAGCACACTGTAAGACATATAAATGTCAAATCACTATCCTATACATCTGAAACTAATATAATATTGTATGCCAACTATACCTTAATTTAAAAAAAGGGGAATTGAAGTGGGAAGATGAGGGCAGAGGAGAATTGAAGAGTTACAGAGTATTAATAGAAAGCATCCTAATAAAACTCAAGCAGAGATGTACAGAGTTAGATTCCTGGGGGAAAAAAATTCACCAGGAAAAATAAATCATTTGGGGGTAGGAAGTAAAAAATGGCCTCATTACAGTGACAATTTGGGGTTGAAATAGAATCAGAAGTAGAAAGAGCTAGCAGGCCTTCATACACTACAAAGCCTAAATTAGCTTTCAGTTTTGGGGAAAGAGCACTAGGAGAAGCCAGGTTCAACAGAATCGCCTCTGGCAAGAGCAGAAACACTAACACAAGCAACCTGCAGCTGAGAAGCAAACTGCCAGGTCATTAAACAAAGAGGCGCCGGTGCTCCAACACCAGCACGTTGAACAAGACCGATGGCTGTGCACTGGGACACAGAAGGAGCGTTCCACATCAGATGTTCCTTTATGAGATACACAGAGCTGCCACCAACCAAACCTCTGCTTCGAGACCCAGAACTACAAACAAAGCACAAAGTAAAATTTGTACAACACCTGAAGCTACCTCAGCAAACTTCAAGCATGTTAAAATTTATCTAATCTGTCCTAATATGACTTTTTCCCCACACACATCAAGGAATAGGGACATATGTGTAAAAGAATTTCATTTTGGTAAGAAAACACAATATATTTTGTAAAATTGTTAAAATGGGTAAGAAAAAGATCAAAAATGCTCTATTAATTAATTTACACCTTCAAATATTTGGTGAGCAACTACTATGTTTATGCTGAGCTCTGCGCTAGACAGACCTGGGCAATACAAAGAGAGATATATCCAATTCCTCTCACTACACTGTATGTTGATTAAATCAGACTCAAAATTTGCATTTGGTTTGGAGCCTCAGATTCTGATAAACCAGAGAGGGGTTGGGGAAAGTTCTGAGAATGGTATCACATGTGGAGCAGCACAGGTGTAAGAACGGTCAGCTTGGAGATTCTTTAGGTGCTTGCTCTCTTCAAACACGGAAAGAGCTGACTTGTCAAAGAGAGGGTAGATGTGTTCTGTGGGGCTCTAGAGGACAGAATCACAGAATCCTAGGAAGAGATAGTCTGACCTAATAAAAACAAGGAGCAGAATGGGCTGCCTTAGAAAAGTGTGAGCTGCCCAACTCTGAAAACAATCCAATGGAGACCGAAAAACCAACTTGTTAGAGGTATCTTAATGGGGCTTTCGACTCGTATAAAGTTAGATTAACTTTTGTTCATCTAAGGTAGTTGAGATGGTGTTTAGAAAGAATCAATTTTATTCACTGTTTTATATTGCAAAGTCATAAAATTAGCAGTTCATAACTTTAAAATCATGCTGTATTATCTATTTTGGGAATTTTTAAAATATAAGTTTATGAAACTGGACCCATGGCAAGCAATAAATATGTCCCCATGTTCCCCTTTGGGGCTTAGGGTACAGTAGGTGTCTTCCCTAAACTCCTGGGGGAGCCTATGTCTCAGAAGTTTATTTAGAAGTCTATTTCTCCTCATTGTACCACAAGTTACACTTGGAACGATTAGTAAGGGTAACAGTGGTGAATCCCCAGGTGCAGCTGTGGGCCTCCCTACATATCAGGCACCACCATGGTCACTAGAGCTACATTGCTTTTTTCAGACAGAAGTAGCTCATTACACTGGTTGGTCATGAAATACATGGTTTAATGACTTTTCATCATTTGTATGAATGTTCCCTATTTGTAAAGAGTGTCTGGTCACATTGCAGTTATTTTGGACCTGGAAACCAATTATCAAATTGCTTTCCAAATTGGCTGACATGGCAGTTGTTTTACAATTAAGTGGATCAACAAACTCTAAAGAATCCAAATTCAATCAGAATTGGATTCCTTTGCCGGATTATCTTTATCCTCTTGGAATCATCTGAAAAAAAAAAAAAGTTTAATACTTCTGCTTCTCCTTGTTAAAAGAGGAGATCTTTAACACTAAGATCTTTTTACTCTTTTTTAAAACATTTTAGTTTCTATAATTGATTAAATAAAAACTACGGTAAAAACACAAAAAAATGACTGATAATATCTATCAGACATTAATGTATTTTAGAGCCATAACACTTGAACAATACAATACAAAGTGTCAAAACAGACAAGTCTGAAACAAAAGCTCATAGAAACATTTAGAATGTGATCAAGAAGGTACCACAATAAGTGGTATTGGGAAAACTGGCTAACTACCTATGTGGGGGGAAAGTTAGATTCCTACTTTTTATCATTATAAATTTCATCAAGATTAAGGAATTACCATTAAAGAAAATATAACATACTCACCATAGGAGGAAATAAATGTTTACTTTAAATGACATAGTTGTGGAGAAAGTCTTTCTAGACATGACACCAAAGCAGATGCCAAAAGTCAAAGACTGATGAATGTAATTACCTAAAACTCAGCATGTACCATATACAACAAAGGAAATAATTAAATGCAAACATAAACTGGGAAATATATATGATGTGAGCACATAAATAATTCTTATAATGACTATGAAAAAGAGAAAAAAGTATCCCCTAAAACGGCCTTAGGACATAAAGAAGTAATCAGTAAAGAAAAAATAAAAATGTCTAGTAAGTATTTTAAATGCTCAGAGCCATTACTGATCAAAGAAATAAAATTATAACAACAAGAAAATGTGATATTTACCTATTAGAATGGAGGGTAAAAAGATAATACCTAGTGTTTTAGTGGTGAAGAAAGAGGTAATTTCATACTGAGCTGGTGAGAGTATACATTTTTAAAACATTGGTCACTTAAATAACTAATTTATATGTTTTAAAACCTTTCTGGCATGTTGATTGCAAAAATGTATTGAATCAGTTAATATGTGTATTTCCTTTGACATAGAATTTCACTTTCTATGAATTTATTTTAAAGAAAAAATTAGATGTATGTAAAAGCATAAAATGAAATAGCATCCTTTAAGGGTTACATTATAAGCATTCATCATTTTCATGGAGAAATATTTATGTGATTTCCAATAATTTTCTCTTTTAAAGGATACTGTAATAAATTTGTTTCTACATATAGTGATTTATTTATTTACGAAGTGAGAGCTTCCTCCTTTGGTGAGATTAGTTATCTCATGCCCTGACATTCTCTATGAATATTTTCTTACTTGCCTTGTACAAGTTGAGAGTTCTCTCCTTTGATTTGTCATTAAGGATTTCTACCTACCTATCTATCTGCCTATCTGTTTAAAATAGCCTAACCTGGTATTAATGGTGGAGTTAGTGTGCTAACCAGGGCCCATCCTGAGCCACCCCTGTCAGATGGAGAGCGAACACAATGGCATGTGTACCAACAAACCAGTTCTACACTGTGCAAATATAAGAGGAATATGTCGACCATTATGTCTGCCATCAATTTAGACCATTTAAAGGGCGTGTTAAGAATACAGCTCCAGTCCCTCATCTAAATATTGGGCTGGTCAAAGAGTCCATATGTTTTTTCCCATAAAATAAAAGACACATTTTTTTATTTTCACCAATAACTTTATTGATTTGGATGTTTTGAGTATGTTGGCTATCTACCATGTAGTATAAGGTTGATTGTTCTCAATTACTATTTTGATTTGATCACAATCAACTCCAACTCATCAACCCAACCATGGAGCATTGTCCAACAAACAATCTCCAGCATGAAACTCACAAACCACTTTTGACACATTCCATCAGTCACAGCACCTTCTCCACACACTATGCAAATCTTTTTTTTTTGCATTTTACTTGTGCTTTTACCTTTCTTGAAATAATAAAACCTAATATGTTGTAAATGTGTATTTTCTTCCATCTTCAATATTAAAATGCCTACACAAAAATTCACCAATTTTGATAAGTTTTTTTAATGCACACTGATGTGATAACTGTCACAATATAATCTAACAAAATTGGTTCAAATGGATTTAAAGAAAATTAAATGCTACTAGAGAGAACCATCTTAGGGAAAAAAACCAAACTCTTTGGCCAACACAATAACAAGCAATTAGAGCCTTCCAGATGAGCTACTGACATTCCTTACATTGAGACACCATCCCTGGTGTGTCTCAAGGTGGAAGGGCAGATAAAGTGCTTCTCAGATAAGGTCAAGTTAAAGGAGTTCATCATCACCAAGCCATTATTATATGAAATGTTAAAGGGACTTATCTAAGAAAAAGAAGATAAAAAATATGAACAGTAAAAATGACAGCAAACTCACAGTTATTAACAACCACACCTAAAACAAAAACAAAAGCAAACTAAGCAAACAACTAGAACAGGAACAGAACCACAGAAATGGAGATCACATGGAAGGTTATCAACAGGGGAGTGGGAGGGGGAGAGAGGGGGAAAAGGTACAGAGAATAAGTAGTATAAATGGTAGGTAGAAAATAGACAGGGGGAGGGTAAGAATAGTATAGGAAATGTAGAAGCCAAAGAATTTATAAGTATGACCCATGGACATGAACTATAGGTGGGGAATGTGGGAGGGAGGGGATGTGCAGGATGGAGTGGAGTGAAGGGGGGGAAATGGAACAACTGCAAGAGCATAATCAATAAAATATATTTTTTAAAAAAACCTCAGCAGCTGGGGTCTCTACTCCAAACCCATCCAGTTGAAATTCTCTGAATTACCCTTTCTCTGAAATCCTCATTATACTGTTCCTCAAAGGCAAAAGTTTTGTCACATTTGTCAGGTAAATTCAGCCCCTATACAGAGCCTGGTATGCAATATTAACTCAGTAGTGTTTGATGAATGAATTAATGAGAAGGAATAAGCTAAGTTTCCTGTTTTCTTTTCTATCTTTATGAGAGAATAAGGTTCCAATTTTGTAAAAGTAGTTAATCATAGAATTTGTACTTCTAGTAAGGAGCTCATTTATATGTAGGGCCCAGCTTCCCTTGCCTGCAGCTGAAAGGATACAGAGTAAGACCCATGTGTCTAAATTTATATTTAGTCTCAAAGATAATTAAACATACAGACTGCATCTAGGAGGAGATGATAATCAGCAAGAGACAAGCAAATTACAAACACATACATGACAGAGACATCAAATAAGAATATACAGAAATATGTGTGTTTAGTTTTGAAAGGAATTGGAATGATTAAGAAAGCTAATAATTGGTAGCCTGGAGAGTACACACTGTGTGCCACTCCGGACCGCTTGTTGGCTGTTTTCCACAGCAATTAGTTATCTGGCAATCAGACAAGATCTTCATAAAAATAACTCACGAGATTCAGTTACATCAGAAAAGTCATCAAAATGAGTGATCACAAATGTTTTGAAAGGGTCACAAGTTAAGTCATCATTTAGGATATGCTTTTTAAAAACTGCCTTAATCTCTGTCATCTCCAAAGAAAATACCAGAAGAATATTGTCACAACTCTGGCAATCTCATTCCATCCCCCCAAATCTATTAATCTCATGTAGTGAAGTTTGGGCCATTGTCTGGAGTCCAATAAAATCCCACAGCATTCCTTTTTTTTTTTTTCCTTTCTCAGAGGAGTAACTTTTTTCTAATCTTGTTATACAAAGTTCCACACTTTCTAACCTAGTTTATACCAGATGACTTTTACCGGCAATTACATCAGTTTTCATGACCCAGAGGACTTTAAAAGAACATAATCACACTATTTATATAAATAAGTACACTCAAGAGATTGTATAAAGCCCCTCACAGTTCACAAAAATCCATTTACACTTAGTTGTCGTTTCAAGCTTAAAACCACCCAATGACTTGTTTGAGCAGATTATGGTCGGTTATTTTCCTCCATTTTGAGGGAGAGAAAATTGAAGTTTAGAAAGGTTGAGGGAAATTCTCAAGGTTAACATAGCACATAAATGGTAAAGTAATTCTTGAAATCATGTGTGTGCCTCTGAAGTTATGAGTACCTGTACCTAAATGTAGGATGTGCAGCTGGGAGAGAAAAGGTAAGAGTCTTGCCCAGCATCCCTAGCATGGAGATCCAGAGGTCAAATGATTTGCTAAGCTCAATATACCATCATAACAAGAGCTCCATTAATGACCTCTTCTTTGTCATTCTGCCTTTCCCACTAGAATATGGCACTTTGCAAGTAGGCCCAATTACGTAATTTTCAGGAACCAATGCCTGTTCTTCGGGTCTTCCCAATGTAAAATTGAAGAGGAGATTAAAAGTGTTCCCCTGAGATTCTAACTCTTCATAAATGCATCTTAATTCTTGCTTACTCCCGTTCCCCTCACACCCCCAGACTTAGTGTACCCTCAGGCTCTCTCTATCCAGTGCCCTGCACGTGACCCACCACAGTACACACTTGCTTTTTGTCCTCTTTGCTATGATATTAGAAAGAGGTAAATACATGAGTTTACACAGAGACATTAATAACAGTCATTTCATGGATGGAATTCTTCCCATGACAAAGGTGTTTCTTGGTGACTGTCTAATAGGATCACTTCAGACATCAGTGACAAGGGGAAAAGGGAGAAATATTTGGAAACAGCTTCTTAGCTTTAAAGCTCACCATAAGTTTTAATCTGGGTATTTTCAACTCTACAACCCTGGGTTTACATAATTTTTCTATACTGCTTATAAAATAAAAACTCTATTTTAAATGGGTTTAATTATTACATTGAAATATCACCTTAATAAAAAGAACAAATTGTCACTCACAAATAACACTTTCACTTTCAACACGGTGTATGAGCCGTGGTGAAAGAGAGAGTAAAGGACTTGGATTCTGTGGGAGTTCCCCAGTGGATCTTCCGCAGGAAATGAAATGGCCCTTTCTTCTGAACCATTTTAAGCCCTGATTACATTAGCTTTTAGGAAATGCACAGAGGACACAACATTTCAGAGAAGGCTCTGACTGAGACAAACGAGCATATTTCTGGTACCTCATGGATGACAGCATATGTCACTGTTAACCTTGTGTTACATTTCTGAACCAGGGTCCAGCTCAGCCTCTGAAGCCATCTGCTTTCTATGGTTGTCAGCCCTGAAAATAGCCTGAGAGGGCTGCATCCCTGGAACACATTTTTTCCTACTGTTTTGATTAGAAAAGCACTTCTACTCTAATCAATTTTTCTGTTTTATCTCAAGCATGCATTTGACCAACTTCCTAGGTTTGATTCTTTTGTATACATGGGAGACTTTAAATTCCCAGCTGAGGTTCGACATTAGGGAAGCTGCCGTGCATGTGTAACAGGATGCTGTAAAGTCACATTGGCTTTGCTCTCTGCTTGCAGGGACGAAGACATGCACTAAATAAAGCCACAAGGGCACAGATCCTGGGAAGCCCATGTGCTTGTGTTTTCCTTAAGTTAACCTTTCACCATCCTCTTTACTCATTTAGACACTGCTGATTATATAATTATCCTACATCCCATCTCCGATGTTTTCTTGCCTCTCTTTGCAGCTCTCCTAGTTATCTGTGTCTGATGGTTGAGGCACATCTTCTAAACTGTGTGCTCAAATGGCAAAAACAGAACCTCTGAACACATAGAACGACTTCATGCAGATTATGATTCAAATAGACCCATCTTTGTCCTAATTAAGCAAGCTTACTTGAAGAAAGATGGCGAAAACATTGTTTTTGTAAAGAGACATTTTTTAAAATGTCCCAAATAAAGCTAAAAGAAAAAGAACATAGAGGAAATATAGAAGGAATATTACTTACTAAGTCATTGCATTTAGAAGTCTTGGAGACGCATATTGAATTGCTGTGTTTCTGAAATGCATGGTGCTCTACAGAAATCCTCCTGTGACATTTTCATTGCCTTCATTCAATTTTATATTGTTTTGAAGGTCCAGGCAGAGAGGATATGTAATTGGACATTTGGTGGATGCGGAGGAGTAAAATTGTGTCCAAAGTTATTAGCTTATCTTCCTTTGAAGAGCAAGGAGAACATTTTATTTCGCCTAACTTTTTTATAGTGATCAATTAATCCTTTGCTTCAAGGATGACAACAGAATACCTTTTTTCATTCTCATGGAAACATTGACATCTAGTGGGTCACTGCATTAATGCAGGGCAGCTTGAGGATGGGGAAAAATTCAAAACTTTGGGACGGTCCATGTGGTGTGCTCTCTTTTATTAATTAATTTGGCCCTTTGATCTCACTAGCCAGACTCTCCTTGTAATTGTAGAGACAAAATAATGATTCAAAAAAAACTGTGGCAAATAGCATACCTAACCAATAGTTTTCAGATACCCTGTAAATAAATTCTTAAAGATTAATTAAGTTGAAAGTTCATTGCTATTCATAGGAACCAAAATTCATAATGGTTCATGGAGTTGTAGTGATGATAGGAACTAACCCTTAGTGTTTGGAGACCTAGATAGTCTGGCACAATGGTTCTTAAATGCTTTTTAATTATGACAACTTTAATATAAAAGTATTTAATGTCTATATATACATATAAAAATGGCATTCTGTTTTATATAATTATAGAAATGACTTTCCACTTACCACCACCAAGAGTGCTTTCTTGTGTCCTTAAATATTCTTTGGTAGCATAATTTTTTATTAAATATTTCATTGTAGTTGTATTACAGTTGCCCCAATTTTCCCTCTTTACTCTCCTCTGCCCAGCCCACCCTGCTAGTTTTTAAACTTTTTTTATTTCAGAGATGATTTTGATAAACAGTATGAGGACTCTGCCAAGAAATGTTTTATTTGAGCAGCTACCCCTAAAACTAATTGTGTGTACAATTTCGAGGGTCATAAAACCATTGAAACTTGAGCTGGCGAAGAAGCTATGAACTATTAAGAATGATACAGCATTTACTATGTACCTGACATGTGTTTTGAGTGCTGAGTTCACCTATTAATTCAATTATCACAATTTTTCTAAGTAGATTATTAACCCATTTCACAGAAGAGGAAACTTGAACACATAAAGATAAAAATATTTGCCCAAAACTACATAGACACTAGCACATGGAGTTAAGATTCAAACCCACGTAGGGCTGACCCCAAGTTCATGCTCTGTCACATTGTCTGGAGCCTCTTGCAGAAGGAGGATTGTGGGGGTGGCTAGATATGCAGAGAGAAACTTTACATATTGGCTTCAGCATGGCCAATCTCTCTAAGCAATCTCTATACACTACTTATTTTCTATACTTCAGTTGCCCACAATTACATCACAACAGATAAAACTTCAAGACCTAATTGGAGACAAAGGAAGCAGGTAGAGAAATAAGGCATTATTCTTTGGAGCCCTTAAAAAGGAGATGTATAGTAAGTCTGGGTTATTAGGGCCTTCAAGACCTATAGTTTTGGGTTGATAGCCATTGGGTGGGCAAAAGACCAATTTATTAATCACAAAAGCACTGATTTTAAGCAAATAAAGTGAGTCCTGACATATAATTTTCTTATAGGTCAATGGTATGAGGTTAAATTAAGATTTGGGTGCAACTACTGGGTTACTACCCACCCAAGATGTTTTATAATCCAGACCTGGATTATCCTATCTGCATCCCTCCCCAGAGGTTGCTGGGAAATGAGACAAAAAGGCTGTTGGACAACAATGAGCCTTCTCAGTAGAGAGTTTCTCCCAAACCTCAGAACATTTAGCTGTTTTAGAACAATGTCCTTTGGAATTCAATCTTGGCTGCTAAAAAAGGGAGTGGGAGATCTTTGAAAAGATCTCCTTCTTTCCAATATATCCTTTTAAAAACATAGGCATTCTAGTTCTTTGACCTTGTCATGTAGCTTTCCTTCAACATAAATGTAGTAAAGACTTTAAAAATGTCAACTTCTATTCTAGGGAAATTTTCCCTTTCCTTGGCCTAAACACTTAACTAGGATAGAGATAGTGATTGTTGTCACATGAACGAAACTGGGTTTGTTAACATAGAGCTTCTGATGTGGATAAAGATGAACAGACGTGAACGTCCATGGATGGTAAAAATGTTTTCTCCAGAGAATCCTGACGGATCTAAAAGAAAGGCACACATGTTTTCCAATTAAGAAAATGCCTGCAGAGCAATGGGTAGTGCCATATGTCTGAGCTTCTTAAATGAAAATGAACAGCCAAAAGCTTTTTGCTAAAAAAGAAAGTAAATGGATTATTTGTCTTTACGGTCTGGTATTCTGAACTTTCCAAATATCGCCATTGCATTTCTATTATGTCCACTATTATCTAAGTATGCTTGAACTATCTGATGGTGATGTCATAATTCTATATTTAATCTAGGAAAATTTAGCTTTCCCCACTCTGTCTTTTAAAATACCATTTTCTCATTTAAGAAGAGAACTCAGTGGATTCGAGTATAGTTTTAAGTAATTTTTAATATTCAGTGATAAAGGTTTATGCTTCAACATACTTCATGACTGGGCTATCAATTTCTCCTCACAAACCCTTGAGGGATCAAATAAAAAAAGCTTTTGAAAAATCTGAAAAAACTCTTTCTATAGCCTCTTCTTTTTCTTATTCTTTCCTGAGCAATTTGAAAGACTTGGTCAATAAATGTTAAATGAATAACAAAGGTCAGAGAAAAGTCATACTTTCTTTCAAAAGAGGTACATTTTCTTTAGTCCATCAAACTAGAATTTTCTAACTATGGGGGATATATGTAGCCTCATTAAGAAAGCATTAGGGGATCTGGAAGATGGCAGCCAAGCAGATGTGAGCCGAGTCCAATTGCTCTCGCACCTAACTAGGAAGCTTAGCTGATTTTCCAAAAAATAAAGTGAACGGTCAACGCAATCTTAGCTGATAGGAAGTTTGGAAGCCAAAGAGTATAGAAGATGCTACAAAACAGTCAGTAAGGAGGTTTTATATGGGGACAGGGAAAATCCCCAGACATGATGCCAGTAGTTGTGGAGCCAGCAGCCGTGGCGCCTGCATCCATGGAGCCTGGTCAGAGACAGTAGCTTAGGAGCTCCCTCCCCTCCCGGGGCAGAGAATCCCCAGACCCTGACTGAGAGCAACCTGGATACACAAAGTTATTGGGCAGAACCAGGCTACACACACACACACACACACACACACACATAGCTAGTGGCACACCCACAGCTGCAATGGGAGGCCAACTGGGAGAGCGCCAGGGAGTGAGAGAGATACTATCTGCCCCTGGAGCTGTGACTGCGATGGACTCCTGAGTTTTGGGAGAGGTGGTGTGTATGGAAAGCCTGACAGTGACACAGCACTGCAGTGGGAGTGCCCAGTGCCCTTTTTATAAAGGGGACCTGAGGCATGCAGGGCAGGGACCCCGCATGCACAGCTGCCCTGTCAACAAGGACAAAGGATTGTGAGGTCAATTTGCTCCCACTCAGTATAGCTGGACAGATTGATCAAAAAGGTGCAAAGGGAGGTGATTTCTCAACTCTAGCCTGGAGCAGCTGTGCAGAGTGGAGAGTACAGGTCACTGTATGCAGTGGGCTGGGAACTGTGCACATGAGATTATTTAAAGCCACACTGAGTGCCCTTCCTCAGTGGAACCGCGGGGAAGGGAAGGTTGCACCCAGACACCACCTCCTGCAGAAGTGGGAGAGGGGTGAAGATCTACAAAACTGGCTGGGCTGGCTTAACAACCCTGCAGGGGGCATTTCCTCCACAAGAGAAAGACAAGAAGAATGCCTAAAAGGGCCCATAATGAACACCCCACAGGGAGACAAATTACACGGCATTCTAGGGCCCTATTTCACTGAGGCCATCAAAGCAGGGAGTTCAGAAAGTAGAGCAAAAAAGGGGATTCAGGGCTCCGCCCAGCCATTGCTTACACACAGAGCTGCCATCTACACCAAGCAAGTGAGGGCTGACACTCTTACACAGATTGTCCCCTGCCCCACCATGAAACAGTTATTTAATCAGAAACTATACATTATTGGAAATAAACAGGACAGACTAAGATGGCAGGTATAGGGGCAGGGGGAACACACCTACAATTTTCCAGGAAAACTGAACAGTGCCTCCCAGGGGAGACACAAGAGGCCCCACCCAGTCTAGAACTTAGTAGAAGCTCCCTCTAGAGGCAGGTAAAGGAGATACAGGTGGTGTTGCCAGAAGTTGGACAAACCATCCCTGGGTCGTTGAGCTGATACAAAACCAGAAACAGATCCAGAAAGAAGTCAGAAGGTGAACACCAACTGCTGAAACAAATTTCACCTTGCCCTTCCTCAGAACTTGCATGTTTTTCTCTTTCTTTCTTCTTTTTTTCCTTTCACATAGCCTTTTAATATTTCTTATTTTGCTTCAATTGTATTCAAACTAACTCACTACTCTTGGTCTTTTATTTTTTATTCTTTTTATTCAGATTATATATTTTTCATATTATTGTTATTTCAAATCCCACATAGCACCCTTCCCTGGTCTTATTCCATTTTGTCTTTTCCTGACCTTATTGTTTTTGTAAACTCTGTTTTCTCCCACACTATGCCACGTTTCCATTCCTTACTCTTAGTATTTTTCCTCGTTTTTCCTTGCAAAAGCATTCCTCCTCCCATAAGTCAGCTCACATTCTCCCCCCCCCCTATAATAGTCTCACTCCCGTCTCTATAAAATGTGGCTAGTTGAGCAATGATATCATGGTTCCTGCCCTTCTCCTACAATGGTATTCCTATTTGTTCACTATTTGTTTGTAATTCGAACCCCATAGGATACTATCCCTCTGTATTTCTCCATTTTGCTTTTCCCCTGCCCTTTATCAGTTGAGTTAGGAATTTTATTTTAAGTTTTTTTCCCTTTCTTATCCTGGGTTCTATTCCTTACTCCTATTAGTTTTCCTCCCTCCCCCATCCTCCCAAAACCATTTTTCTTTACTATAGACATCTCATATTTACTTTTCTCTTTCATATAACATTTGTATTCCCTTTCTACCTTTATTAATCTTCACTCAGTATTTTACTTAGAAGGCACAGACATTTTTTCTTATTTATCACTCTATCATCAGTCACTGGAACAGTCACTGCTATGTAATTTTAACAAATGAATGAATGAATGAATATTGAGAGTATTATAACAAATATTTGACAGATGGAAAAAAAAGACTAAGATTCAGGAATGCTGCCTTGCCTCAAAAAGATGTTAAAGAACAAGTCTCTTATCCAACATCAAACACTAAGTTTTGGAGCTAAAGTATAATCCAGTTTTATCTGACAATGTGGCCCTGTAGCTGTTGCAAAACTACAACTCCCATCATGCTTGGACAGGTTGGGATGATGGGAGCCATGATTTGGCAACAGCTGCAGAGCCACACAGGTTGTGCAAAACCGCTGTCCCCATACAAGAGTGTTGTACAATCTGTCGCCCTCCAGCAGCAGATCCCCCCATAACAGTGTCAGCAGCAGATCCCCCCATAACAGTGCATCATCCACTGATATTCTCAGATACAGTGCCCCCATAACTATGAAGGGCACAGTGCTGATAGTTCTGTCATTACCGTATTTTGTTGTAGAAAGATATGATAGTGTACCATAGTCTCCTGCTGAATCTACCATAATTGTGGAAAGATGTCAAAGCAGAAAGGGATTTCTGCTTTAAAGGATGTTATTAAATATTTTACCACATTTTTTGCTTCAAAAATTTTTTTCCTATTTTCCTCCTCTAAAACTTAAGTGCATCTTATGGTCTGCTGCATCTTATAGTCTGAAAAATACGGTATTTTATAAAATTCAAGAGGAGGGAGAGCTCCCAAACTCATTTTATGAGGCCAGCATTATCCTAACTACAAAACCAGATAAAGACTCTACAAAGAAAGAAAATTATAGGTCAATATCCCTGATGAACATAGAAGCTAAAATTCTAAACAAAAAATTAGCAAACCAAATACAGCATGCATCAAAAAGATCATACACCATTAACAAGTGAGATTTATTCCAGGAATGCAAAGTTGGTACAACACTCACAAATCAATAAATATGATTCACCATGTAAACAAAATGAAGGATAAAAGCCACATGACAATATCAACAGTTGCAGAAAAAGTATTTGATAAAATCCAACACCATTTATGATCAAAACTCTCAGCAAAGTGGAAATGGAACATACCTAAATATTAAAAAGCCCATATATGACAAACCCACTGCCAGCATCATACTCAATGGACAAAAGCTACAAACATTCCCCTTAAGATCAGAAACAAGACAGGGATGTCTGCTTTCACCTCTCTTATTCAACATTATACTGGAAGTCCTAGTCACAGCAATCAGACAAAAAGAAGAAATAAAAGGCATAGAAATTGGAAATGAAGAAGTAAAACTGACTTTATTTGCAGATGACATGATACTGTATATAGAGAACCCTAAAGATTCCACCAAGAAAATACTAGAACTGATAAATGAATTCAGCAAAGTTGCCAGGATATAAAATTAATATCCAATAATCAGTTGCATTTTTCTACACCAATAAGAAACAAACAGAAAGGGAAATCAAGAAAATAATCCCATTCACAATTGCTTCAAAAAGAATGAAATACCTAGAGATAAACCTAACCAAGGATGTAAAAGACCTGTGCTCAGAAAATTATAAGACATTGAAGAAATTAAAGAAGATACAAATAAGTAGAAGGACACACCATGTTCATGAATAGGAAAGATTAACATCATTAAAATTTCTATACTACCCAAAACAATCCAAGATTCAACACAATTCCTATCAAGATTCCAATGACATATTTCACAGAAGTAGAACAAATATTTCAAAAATTTATACAGAACCACAAAGGGCCCCACATAGCAACAGTGATCCTGAGAAAGAAGAACAAAGTTGGAGGAATCACGCTAATATCAAACTGTACTATAAGTCCATAGTAATCAAAACAGCCTGGTACTGGCATAAAAATACACACATAGATCAATGGAACAGAATAGAGAGCCCAGAAATAAACACACACCTTTATAGTCAATTAATATTCAACAGAGGAAGCAAACACATGCAGTGGGCTAAAGATAGTTTATTCAATAAATGGTGTTGGTAAAATTGCACAGAAACATGCAAAAAAATTAAACTAGTCCACCTCCTTTCACCACACACAAGAATAAATTCAAAATGCATCAAAGACTTAAATGTTAGACCTTAAACTATAAAAATCCTAGAAGAAAATATAGGCAGCCAAATCTTGGGCATTTCCCATAGAAATTTTTTGTCAGATATATCTCCCCAGAAAGGGAAACAAAAGAAAAAATAAACAAAAGGGACTACATCAAACTAAAAAGTTTTTGCACAGTGAATGAAATCATCAACAAAATAAAAAGACAACCCAAGAATGGGAGAACATATTTGCCAGTGATACATCTCATAAGGGGGTAATATCCAAAATTTATAAAGTACTTACAGAACTCAACACCAAAAAAACCCAAACAAACCAATTTAAAAAATGATTGAAGGACCTGAATAGACACTTCTCCAAAGAGGACATACAAATGGCCAATAGACATATGAAAAGATGCTCAATGTCACTAATCATCAGAGAAATACAAATTAAAGCCACAATGAGATACCATCTCAGTCAGTCAGAATGGCCATCATCAATAAATCAACCAACAACAAGCGTTGGGAGGATGTGGACAAAGGGGAACCCTTTTGCACTATTGGTGGGAATGCAGACTGGTGGAGCCACTGTGGAAAGCAGAATGGAGATACCTCAAAAAATTAAAAATGGATCTGCCTTTTGACCCAGCAATCCCACTTCTGGGAATATATCCAAAGGAAGCCAAAACGCTAATTTGAAAGAACATAAGCACCCCTGTGTTCACTGCAGCATTATTGACAATTGCCAAGATACAGAAGCAGCCCAAGTGCCCATCAAGAGATGAGTAGATAAAACAACTATGGGACATTTACACAATGGAATTCTGCTTGGTCATAAAAAAGAAGAAAATTTTACCCTTTGCGACAGCATGGATGGACCTGGGAAACATTATGCTAAGTGAAATAAGCCAGTCAGAGAAAGACAAATATAATATGATTTCACTCATATGTGGAATCTAATGAACAAACTGAACTAACAAGCAAAACAGAGACAGACTCATAGATGGTGAGCAGATGACAGCTATTGGGGCAGGGGAGTGATTGAGCAAAAAGGAAAAAGAATTCATGGACATGGACAACAGTGTGGTGATTGCTGGAGGGAGTAGGGTATAAGGAGACTAAATGGTAATGGAAAAAGATACAATAAAGTTTAAATCAAAAAAAGAAAAGAGAAGCATTGCTTTACTCCAAATGCAATCTATGAATTGGAACAATCAGAGGGACAATCAGCCTTGTCCCTCTAATCTGAGCAGGATGCATGGATTTTGAATGTTCTCCACAGGAGGGTCCATTCTCTCCTCTGATATTAAGATAAGAAGTATTAAAGCCCTTTGTCAGGACACTTTTCTTACTTGTGCAGGAAGGTGACACTTTCTATGTGTCATACCAGTTCACAGTAATAGCTCAGGGCACTGCATAATTTCTCCCGCCAAATATTATGGTATAGATTATATTGGGTCCCTCATTTCTTCTTTACGCTGGGTCTTCACAACTTTCCCCAGCCTCCATAAATTAGTGTTCTACCCTCAACTACTTTGTAAAGATACAGGCTGCATTCAGAAACTGAATGATATTTTAACTAAAAATCTTCTGTTAAGATAATTTACACAAAAACTAGGAAGCAGTAAAAAAAAATGTGCTTCCTGGGCTGTTTTCTTGTGGGTTCTCTGCTTTCCGCTCCTTGAGGCAAGCATAGAAGAGCTCTCTGGTGTAGTGGAGGGTGTGCTGTTGATTAGGAGCACTTGCTTTATTTTGCCAGCTTTAATTCTATGAATATGAAAACCTCAGGATAATTTAAAACCTACCTACAGGGCTATTTGATCATTGAAAACTTTTAATTTGTTTTATTCAATAAGTACACATGTTACAAAATTCAAAAATACAAAAGAATATTTAGTGAAAAGTAAATCTTCTACCTAGCCCTGTCCTCAAAACCTGAACTAAGAACTGTTTCTTATATGTCCTTCCAGGGAAATCCTTTGCATATGCAATTAAATACAATTTTTATTCATTTGTAACATCAAAAGGTAATTTACTAGACATGGTTCTTGTTTTCTCACTTATCAATGTTTATTGAAGGCTGTTTCATAAATGAGAGTTTATTAGAAGCTTACACATCCTTTTGAAAAGCTGCATGGAATTATTTTTGTACTTAACAAAATTATCTTTAAATTAGAATGGAAGAACAGACAAGACAAACAAAAAATACTTTTGAAAAGAGAATAATAGCAAACGGAGAATGGCCTACAGAGCTGTCTGAATATATTCTTTAAAAATAAGTAAAACAGTGCAGTACTAGGACAAGACAGGTCATGAACACAAAGAATGTAAAAAAGAGCTAGTACACACACACAAAAAGGCATACAATAAAAGTTGTATAAAAAACTGGATATTTGGAAAAAGTTAAATTAGATAATATTATACCCCATGAATATTCCAAATGGAAAGAAAATTTAGGTAAACATATATGTGATCTTGGAGTTAATAAGGATGTTTGCAGCAAAAAAAAAAAAAAAAAACTATAGAAAAGTCAAAAGAAGGAGCCCTGACTGGTGTGGCTCAGTGGGTTGGGCATCCTCCTGCAGACCAAAAGGTTGCCAGTTCAGTTCCTGGTCAGGGCACACACCTGGGTTGCCGGCCAGTTCCAGGCTTGGAGGCATGCAAGAGGCAACCAATTGATGTTTCTCTCCCTCTCTTTCTCCCTCCCTTTCCCTCTCTCTAAAAATAAACAAATAAAACCTTTAAAAAAGAAGGAACTATAAAGAAAAATAATAGATTTCCATGATTTTCTTCAGTTTATATGATTGATTTGACTATGTGAATAGTAAAATTTCATTGCAACAGAAAATTTAATAGAAAAATTACTATTTTTAATAGGAAACAAAATTTTAATAGAAAAGTTTTGGTAAAATACATCTTGAAAAGTCTGACTTACACTAATATTGAAACAAAGAGAAAAGAAACAGACATCATCTCTTACATTCTAGAAGTTTTAGGGGGACAGAGGCAAGATGAAAATTTTAAAGAATAAAACAGACATGGTTTTCTAAGATGATTTAAGTACCTGGAAGGCACTTAAAGCTGAGTGAGCAACAAGAGCATTCTCACAGGTTAAAGAAGCAAGCTCATAGGTATTCCAGTTAATAGGAAGGTAAAACAAGTGCCTACTTGAGAAATATTAGCCATAAACTACCTGGAATATTTTATAGGCTTTTTATTCTTTCTGAATATTTTAATTAAAATTTAAAATAACTGACAATGTTAGCTTCCTTGAGGACTAAGGGAGCATTCACAGTAGTCCATGGAATGTGCAATGTCTTGCAAACCCTGCTGAAGGCAAAGGAATCACACAAAAAAAGTAAGATATTAATTAGTTAATAGAAGAGGCCAAAATATAGAGCTTCTTTCACTTTGGGGATTTGATTTTGCAAGTTACAGGACAGAAGGTAAATAACTTTGCAGTTATGAGAAATCAGAGACAGGAAATTTTGGTTTTGGTCAAAAGCCATAATTTTTTTTGGTAAATTTTATTTGATGAACCTCAACAATAAATGAAGGGTGCAGGAGTCCATTAAGCTGTTTCCATATCTGGATATATGCATGCAGAAAGAAACATGGCTTCTCACTACTTTCAGTATATTAAGGTGCCATTCACAAAGAAGATGATTTAATGGTGTTCATCATTCACAATTCCTTTCCATATAGATTGGGAACAGTACCCCATAAAGATCCTACCATCTAGCCCAAACTCAAAATACAAACACCTGAGGGGTCTGGTTTGATTTGGGAACAGGATGAGAAAAATCAGAAGATAATATGGCAGACAAATGACTAACAACTTTATATTAAAATAGTTCTCACTAATATTAAGAAAAATAAAAAGAACCCAATATAACTACAAGCAAAGTATATAAGATAATAATAACTTGCTAAAAAAAAAAAAGCTTATACGAATGCCCATAAAACAGTTTTAAGAAATATCTAACTTATGAGTAATGCAAAGTGTTAAGCGATGCTAAAAGCACAATGAAACACCATTTATTCATCTGTGAAGTTGGGAAAGATAATTAAATGCACAATCCTCAGTAGTGGCAAACGCTCAGTGAAATAGATGTCCTCATATACTTACTACCATCCTGATGGGTAATTTGATGTTTCAAGAGCTCAAAAGTTGTGAATTTTTTGTCTTGTATTTCTATTTGTAAGAAGTTATTTTAATAAAATTATCAGATGTGTACAAAAATATTTGTATACAAGAATATCCATATAACATGGTGAAAGTTTCAAAAAATTGAAGTATCAGTCATTAGTGTATTACTATATACATATTTTACCACACTATGCCCCTGTTAAAATCACATCTTACAGAAAATGTAATAGCAAGGGAAATTTCTCAAAACATATACTTAAATTAAAAAATCAGTATGTGTGTGTGTACATATGTATATGTGCATCTATAAAAAGATAAGGTTTTATACAGAATGTTAACAGTTTCCAGGGTGAAATAATAAACAATATTTATCAAGCTTTTTAAAATTTTATACAGAACAGTATTATTTTTTATAATCAGAAAGGTCAATAAATGTTATTAGAAAAATTAAAATCAGAGTAAATATCTCTGATTTAGATATTTAATTCTTATTATTCAACTGTCACATTCACATTATTTGTGCCAGACCTCACTGAGTATTGCTTGGGTATAAATTTTCTTTAAAAATCATACAAACATTATTTTAGGTCATCTTCAGGAAAACTCTCAGCTCTAAATTTAAAGCCCAAAAGTACCCCCTGAGAGGGTTTAAACATTATTAAAATATTGTTAATGTTTCTGCTTTGTGTTAAGGTAGTTTAGATAAAAAGTAACTTTGTGTACACAAACATTGCAGAATCCTAACCAGGAACTTAAAATCCCAGAAGGAGCAACACTGTAGATAAAAGGACGAGGACTGTTCACGCCTTTACCTGTAGGCGTCGGCCTCAGGGTTTGCCGGTGCGTTTGCCTCAGCCAGCCAGAGCTACGACATCACATGTTCAGGTTCCACCCTTGGCACAAAAGCAAAAATAGGGCTGGTGATCCCAGTCAGGAATTCATTTCAGAACAACTCACAATTTTGTGTGTAATTTGTCAAGTAATTTTTCTGTTTCTTTTCATGATTTTCTGAGAAAGTCCAAAGCTTTGCTTAACATTACTTGAATTGGCAACAAAGCTAGTCATGCATGAGAAAATCACTACTGATGTGTTTAAACACCCTTAAATCTGTTTTTTTTTTCTTTTTTTAATTTTTACTGTTATTCAATTACAGTTGTATGCCTTTTCTCCCCATCCCACCACCCCACCCCAGCTGAACCCCCTTCCCTCCCCCACCTCCACCCTCCCCCTTGATTCTGTCCATGTGTCCTTTATAGTAGTTCCTGTAATCCCCTCTTCCCACTGTCCCCTCCCCACTCACCCCCCCTGGCTATTGTTAGATTGTTCTTAACTTCAATGTCTCTGGTTATATTTTGTTTGCTTTTTTCTTCTATTGATTATGTTCCAGTTAAAGGTGAGATCATATGGTATTTGTCCCTCACTGTCTGGCTTATTTCACTTAGCATAATGCTCTCCAGTTCCATCCATGCTGTTGAAAAGGGTATAAGCTCCTTCTTTCTCTCTGCTGCATAGAATTCCATTGTGTAAATGTGCCATAGTTTTTTGATCCACTTAAATCTGTTTTTATTTCACTTCTCCCACATTATTAGAACAATCAGCTCCACTCTAATTTTCCACTACTTCTAATCAGGTTTCAATTCCCAAAAGTAAATGAAACCGAGGTCTCTTCTTGGACTATCAAGGGAGCTTCCTCTTCAGGTCTGCTGATGCCCACGTACCCAAACATGAGTGGGCCCTGAGGTGAGCAATACTTGCAAGTCCACTTTACATCAAATATTTCTTAGCTGGCATTTCTTGATGCACTGATGGGTGATATATATCAGTACCTACTAATCTAGAGTACACTGTGGCACATTTCTGCTTAAAAATGGGAAAAAGTGGATTATGGGAGATTGCTATTAACTTAAGGTGGAACCTTAGATGATTGAGTTCAAATCTTTCTTTTTTTCTAATATAAATTTTGATGCTATAAATTTTCCTATAAGCACATGTATTAGCTGCAAACCATAAAGTGCTTTGATTTTTCTTAAATTAAAAAAAACTATTTTAATATCTCAAGATTTCTTCTCTGATACAAAAGGTGTTTAAAATATATGGTTTAATTTCCAAATCCACAAGGATTTTTCTATACATGGTTCTATTATTTCTAGCATACACCCATTATTGAGACTTATTGTACTTTAATACTCAAGAGTGTGCTCTACCTTGGTAAATGCTTTACATTTGCTTGCAAGGAATGTGTGCTTGGATGTTATTCAATAAATTGTTATTTAAATGTCAATGAAGTCAAGTGGTTGATGACATTACAAAGCCCTTCTATAGCCTTACTAAAGATTTTTGATGCTTACTAAAAATTTTCTGTCAATTAATTACTGACAGAGCACTATAGACATCTTCAACTAACTTGATAGATTTGTCTATTTCTATTTTGAGAGTTCTAGCAAGTTATAAAATATATTTGAAACTCTGCAACTTTGTGCATAAATATTTAAGATTATGTCTTCTTGATGAATTGAGTCCTTTATCATTGTGCAATGTCCCTCTTTATCCTTGGTTACATTCTTAGTTTTGAAGTTTACTAGGTATTAATAGGTCCACACCAGTTTTCTAGTAATTACTGATTGCATAGAATATGACCCATCATTTAACTTTTTAAAAATATTTTACTTATTTATTTTTAGAGAAAGGGGAAGGGAGGGAGAAAGAGAGGGAGAGAAACATCAATGTGTGGTTGCCTCTCCCATGCCCACTACTGGGGACCTCACCCGCAACCCAGACATGCGCCCTAATTGGAAATCAAACCAGCGACCCTTCCGTTCACAGGCCAGCACTCTCTCCACTGAGCCACACCAGTGAGGGCATAACTTTTAACATATCTATGTCTTTATATGAAAAATGTGTTACTTGTAGACAGTATGTAGGTGGGCCTTAATTTTTTTAACCAATATGAAAATCTTTCCCTTTTGTTTTTTTCACTAAACATAAATATTTAAAGTAAATATTGCTATGGTTTGATTAAAATATTCCATCTTGATAATTGTTTTTTAAGTAGTCCTATATATTATTGCAATTTTTTCTTCCCTACCAGTTTTGAACTGAGAAATTTTATGATATCATTTCACCTCCACTATTGGCTTATTTTTAAAATTTATTTCTTTTTATTAAATGTATTAGGGTGACACTAGTTAATAAGACTATATAGGTTTCAAGCAAACATTTCTATGGTACATGATCTGTATACTACACTGTGTGCCCACCACCCAAAGTCAAAGTCAAATCATCTTCCATCACCATATATTTGACCCCTTTGCCCTTTACTACTACCCCTCCCCCCTTCCTTTGGTGACCTCCATATTGTTGTCTGTGACCATGACTTTTTGTTTGTTCATTTGCTCATTCTAGTTTTATATCCCACATATGAAATTATTTTATTTTTATTGTTTAGCATAGGCATCCTTATAATATAATGTACACTTAAATGATCATATACCACTTCATAATGGTATAAAAATCTTATTTCCATTTTTCTCCCTCCTGTCCTTTGTGTTATTTTTGTCATAGATTTTATTTCTATATGGGTTATAAACCCCACAATCCATCATTACTATCTTTGCTTTACACAGTCTTTTAAAGCAATTTGAAAGTCTTATATTTACCCTTGCTTTTACCATTTCCTATGCTTTTTTTTTATTCTTTAGTTTAGATTTAGCTTTCCATTTGGTATATTTTTTCCTCTGTTTGAAGAACTTGCTTTAATATTTCTTGTGGGGAAGGTCTTCTGTTGGTAGTAAATTCTCTGTTATTTGTTTGGAAAAAAATTTTTATTTTGCCTTCTGTTTTGAAATATATCTTCCCATTGGGCACATAACTCTAGGTTGACATATTTTTACTGTAAACACTTTAAATATGTCATTCTATTATCTTTTGCTTTGAATAGTTTCCAGTGTGAGGTCTGCTATAATTCTGATCTTTTTTCCTCTCTTTATATTGTTTTACTTCTCTTCCACTGCCTTTCAGAATCTCTCCTTAGCTTTGGTTTTCAACATTTTGCCTTCAATACAGTGTGGGGCAAAAGTAGGTTTACAGTGAATTTTTATAGAAAATAATACAATAATTAATACGTAATACAAAAATAAACTCTGTGTTTTGCACACTCACAACCATAAACCTACTTTTGCCCCACACTGTATACAGATATGTTTATGTTATATTCTGTGTGGAGTTTTCTGATCTTCGTATATCTGTTATTTATTAGTGTGATTAATTTTGAAACATTCTCAGCCATCATTGATTCCAGCATTTATTCCACCTCTTTCTATCTCTTCTCCTCTCTGGGATGTCAATTATTTCTATTTTAGACCATTTGTTATAGACCCACAGCTCTTGAATGTTATGTGGCTATTTTTTTTTTAGCTCTTTTAGTCTCTTTGCATTTTATTTTGGATAATTTCTATTAACCTACCTCCATATTTACTGATTTTTTTCCTCAGCTGCCTACAGTCTGCTAGTCAGCCCACTGAAGGAAACCATCATCTCTGATAACTCATTTTTCCTAAATTCCAATATTTTAATTTTTCTTTTAAAATAATTTTTATATATTTGATAAACATCCCCATATGCTCATGCATGTTGTCTATCTTTTTAACTATGTATTTTAATATTAATAAAAATAATTTTAGCTCTGGCTGTTGTGGCTCAGTGTATTGAGTGCTGGCCTGAGAACTGAAAGGTCACAGGTTCGATTTCCAGTCAGGGCACATACCTGGGTTGTGGGCCAGGTCCACAGTTGGGGACGTGTGAGAAGCAACCCATCAATATATCTCTCACGCATTGATGTTTCTCTACCTCTCTATCTCCCTCCTTTCACCCTCTCTAAAAATAAATAAATAAAATATTTTAAAAGTAATTTTAAACTCTATAGGGAACTGTTCCACATGTGGGAAATGTGGCCCAGCCCCCACTCGGAAAAGCCAATGGGGAGCGAGGTTCAATGGGCAGGACCCATGCTCACAGACAGGTTCTCCAGTGGGGAATCAGGCCTGCATTTAAAATAATTTCTATATATTCGTTGAACATCATAAATCATAGAACAGTAGAGGCTGAGGCAAATAGTTTTTATTCACACCAATGGTGTGACTCTTCTCCCAGGCTACTAAGTGGAGGGCGGGTTGCAACAATCTAATCAGTAACTGAATTACGTGTGGCTTTTCTGTTGCCATTATCCTCAGTGCATTATAAGATTCACATGCCTTCAGCGTTGAGCTGCTATTATCTTCAGCTTAGTGAAGGAGCAGTGCTACATGCCTGAATTACAGAAGGCGTGTCTCTACATCCTTACCAATTGGTGGGCTGCCTTCTGTTTGTTGCTTGATGCCAGGTTAATGGTGGGGTGGGGAGAGTTCTTGGTTCTTCTGGTCCAACCTCAGGCTCAGGCAAGGCTCATTCGCAGAGGCCTTGTTGGTGAGGTATTTTCAGCATCCCTTCTGTTTCTCCCTCCGATAGCAGCCAAGCTTTTTTTTTTTTTTTTTTTTTTTTTTAGAAAAATGTCTGTCAACTCTTGGGCAAAAGATAATTTTCTAACCCTCCACAAGTGGTAGCAAATACCTGCTTTGTACTGGTGCAGGATTCTTGGACTAAGAAGTTTTCCCACCTTTCCATCAGCATCCCTGGTGGCAAGTGTGCACTGTCCTCTCCAAGTGGCTTAAGGCTTTTTTTTTTTTTTATATAGGAGAAGGAGCTGGTAAAGTGAGCAGTGTATTTTGCCTGTCACCAAGTGGCATCCAATCCCCCCCTTGTACATCTATCCTACCATAGGAGAGGGAGTGGGGAGGATGTTCCAGTCTCTTGCCCTGCCCTCAATCTCTCTCTGTGAGCACTTCATGTGGCCCCTGGAAAACAGTCTGGGAGGGAGGGCTAACCATCCTTGTGTCTGGATCTCTCAGTTTTTCTAAAGGAGGGAGTGAGAAAAAAGGAAAATGGGCTCACGGGCATGGACAACAGTGTGGTTACTACGGAGGGGAGGAGGGTATCAGGGGACTAAATGGAAATGGAAAAAATAAAAAAGATGTATTTACAATATTTACTAATTTTTTTCTTACTTGCTTCTACGGCAGCCACATATTCTTCCTGTGCTTTGCCAAAGTTCAAAAGGTCAGTGTCTGCCTTCCTCCAGACAAGGGGTCTGCCGCTTTCCAGAATTAAGGTTTCTTGATTGTCTTGGGGCCTCCTCACTCTGAGGGCCTTGAGATCAGTTATAAACTTGTGGACTACCTGTTTTTTTCTCACTCTTAGGATGGGAGCAACATTCTTTTGCAGCTTTCAGCATCCTAAGTAGAAGTAGAACTTGCCTGTTAGAATTTTGCTTGGGATTAAAATCTACATATCAATTTTGGAAGAATTTTCATCTATATATATGAGTCCTTCAATACACATATGTATTATTAATTTGAAATGAGTGATTAGTTGTACTAATGCAATGTTATCAGTGTGCACATTGACTAGTGCTGGGAAAAGTTAGCTTTACTGAAGTCCAGATCATCTCTGGGGTAATGAGCTGGCAGAAGCAGGGAGCCAATGTGGAGGGAAGATAGTGATGTCCCCTATTTCCTCATTTTACAGAACATCATGACACTGGATCACAAGCAACTGCTAGCTAATTGCAGATGTTAGGCTGTAACACTGGTCTTATTGACCCCCAGTTCAAGGGTCTTCCCACCTCATAGTACACATGCTAATGTCCTTTTGAAGAGATCCTTGAGTTTTTTTCTTTTTTTAAAAGGAATGCAATCACAAAAATTTTTAGAATGTCAAACATACCAGTGAGTTCATGACTTTTCAAATATCTTATTTCTTTTCCTATAGCCAGAACTCTCTACGTTGGATATATGTGCTGAATCCTTTGATGAAAAGGTTTTTACTCCTATGGAGTTTGTTCATATTCATTTTTGTCAATGCTCTCACTTGGGCCTATCATTTTTGTCACTTTGTTTTTTATACACATTTGCATTCTAGGTAACCTTCAAAATCTCACCACTTGAGAAATTGTTCTTTCTTATACCAAAATTAGTGAATAATCTGACACAGTCTTTGCCATTCTCTAGTAGAATTTAAAGTCACTGAAATTTGAAGACTAAGGGTAGATTTTAAGTTAAATAGCTGGTCATCTTATAACTCAAGTAAATATGGCCAGTGTCATGGAGAAAAATCAAGACGGGAAAGTGAAGGAAAGGTGACATTAGAACTAGTGATGCGGAAAAGTACCCTATAGAAGAACAAATCCCTAGGGCCAGTTGGTAGCATTCAATGCAGTGAGATAAAGTAGCTGTTGTCTGAACATCTTCCCAGAGTTACTGCTTTCTTTCAATGTAGTAAATGAAAGTGTTTCCACTCTTCATTTATATCTATGGACTTTAAAGGACTTCTCCTTGAAGAAACTAGAAGAGTACAACAAGAACATGACAGTAAAGAACTTTAGTAATTTGCCCCCCAAAATTTACTTTTTGAACCAGATTTCAATCAGGTTGTTGTCTGTCCACAGTAGGTTTCAGTAAAATATGGCCCACAGGCAAAATCTGACCTACCACTTGTTTTTGCAAATAAAGTTGTATTGGGGTACAGCCATGTCTATTTCATCTTCCATGTGCATCTACAGAGATATTTTCAACCACTAATTTAATCTTCTATTGGTTTACTAAAAACCTTCCAAAGGATTCCTATTGCTCCAAAATCCTATATGTGGTGTATAAAGCTATTCATAATATGACCCCTGCTTACCTAAGCAGACTCCACATTTATCACTGCTTCCCGTTGTACAGTCTATTTCATACATTAACAGTATTTACTGTCTTACCTGAGGGTCTTTGCACATGCTCTTCTTTGGCCTCAACTCACTCAGTCTTTCTCACACTTCTGGTCCCAGCATAGAAGTTATCATTTCTTTCGGAAAGACACCAACACCCCAAATTTCCATGTACTTTCATAAAGCCAAAAAAACCTGCCAAATCAAGGGTTGGTAAACTACAACCATAGGCCAAATTCAGACTCAAAAGAAAAGTCATATCTTATGATATGCAAAAAATGATATGATATTCAAGTTTCATTGTCCACAAATATAACTGGAGCCCAACTACACTCATTTGTTTACATATTGTCCTACATGGAGAACGGTATTATAGATACAACAATGAAAGAGAAACTACTATGCCAGACCTCAATGACTTCAGGACCCACAATACCTTCCTTCCTATGCGGCCCACAGAAAGCACTCGCTAATTATTCGTAGCATGAATCAGTGAATGAAACTATTTTGTTTAGGATTCAGTTGCAACTAAGCATAGACTCCAGCCAGCTTTTTCATTTCTTTGCCAAGTACTCTTTTCTACTAGATCAGGCCTCCTTTCCTGTGATGTCAGAACATTATTCTTAGAGTAGTCATGGAATTAATGTTTCTACCAGTGTCTACATAGTCTTGGATGGTCCCAAGACTCCAGGTTCAAATACACTAAAGTGATCATAAGAGAATCTCCCACGATGCCCACAAAGAGTAAATAATGACGGAAGAGCACTTATCCTCGAAGCTCAGTTTTAAATCAGCATTTTGATAAGTCCAGGCACATCTCAAAAAGCAGAGCTTACGGAAAACATATATAAAAGCAAGCACCGTAATTAACCATATCCAGATGGAAGGAAAAATGTGACATTTCAGCAAGAACGGTTTTCAATTCAAGCTGAAAAAAACTCCATTTATACTTTCTAGCCAGCCAAAATTTCCAGCTGCACAGACTCTCTGGTGAGCAAACAGGCCAGCACGCAGAATAAGGTCACTCAAGAATGTGCCTGTAATCACAAACTGTAATTAAGCAGTAATGACCTCAACCTGAAGCTTTCTTCGGGATTAATGAATACCTGAGAAGCCTGTGGCCTGAGGCAGCCCTCATTCTATCCAGAATGCCCTGGGATGAAGCTGCTATAAAACGCTTCCAGCTTAAACCATTCCCCAGTTATCTTTTCCACGATGGTGTCACAGAGTTGTATTTTTTCATGGCATTGATGACATGCCAGATGATGCCTTATAAACTTATCACTCTAGTAAACATGAAGTGAAATTATAATTAACATCAGGAGCTATTTGAATTGTTATTACTATGGCTTTTAATGCTTTGGCTTAGCTGCTGAGAAGAGAGGGAACAAGCGACTATTGGGTAGCAAGGTGACCATCAAAATATTAGCCATCATTTATTTGCTGCTTAGTAGATATTAAGATAGACAAGCAGGCACGTAATAGATATTCTCTCCTTCCTTGGAAGTTGAACATCATCATCTCCTTTTATAAGTAAGGAATGTGAGAATCAGGGAAGTTAAGTAATTTATCCTACGTTATTCTAATGGGTGTAGGGGTTGGGATTCAAAGCCTAGTTTCCTCTAACTCCAAGGGCAAAACCTGAAATCACTATGCAATATGACCTTGCTGACCCGAAAGGTCTCTGTCAAACGTCTGGAAGTAATGTGATAAATTTATCCGGGTGAGAATGTCAATAGAGAAACGTAGCTAGTGAGTGGTGGCTGGTTGTAAATTAAAGTCATTAGCATGCTTTTTTAAAAAATTTTTATTGTTATTCAGTTACAGTTGTCTGCATTTTCCCCCACCCCTCCACCCCACCCCAGCTGAACCCACCTCCCTCCCCCACCTCCACCCTCCCCCTTGATTTTGTCCGTGTGTCCTTTATAGTAGTTCCTGTAATCCCCTCTCCCCACTATCCCCTCCCCATTCCCCTCTGGCTATTGTTAATTGTTCTTAATTTCAATGTCTCTGGTTTTAAGGGCCTTTTTTGGGGGTAGTCACAGCCAGGAGGAGCTCAGAGGTGACAGGGATTTCATGGAGGAGTCTGCTCTGCTCTGTGTGCCATCTTTAGGGTTTGGCAGTGCTTCCATCCTTGACATGAATGTAGAAGCCCTGAGACAACTGTAGGTTCTAGAATATACTCCATGCTCATACTGGCCCACCTTAGTCTACCATGTTTAAAGTTTCTTCTAAAATGACTAAGGTATATTTTTTTAAATGAGAGTCTTATGAAAACATTCCTGAGAGAGTTACCCATTATGACTTACATTCATCCAGAGATGAATAGGTAAGAGCAGGTAAGAGCAGGAGGCCAGTTTTACAGCTTAAAGAATTAATTAATGGACTATTTTTTTAAATCCTGTATACCAATACTGAAATAAGACAAAGGAATGGTGGGAATGGCCTATTTATTAGTCTGCTGCAGACTAACAAGATAAAGCAACCAGATACCTGCCTCCCTGTTCTCATCTCCCTATCCCCAAAGTGGGTGTCCAGGTATTCCTTTTTCCTTTGGATGGGTGGGTCAGATGACAGAGGGAATGTGAAGAGGCTTTAGACAACTAGTTGACTACACTGAGTCTTTATTTCCAGGTGTGGCTTGTCTTTTAGGGGAAAGTGACAGGGTATTGTTGGTTCTCAGAACCTCCTCTAAAAACTCCATACTTTGCCCCACTCTGTCCTGTGTGAGAAGCAGACTTGGTCTGAGCGGTCCCTTTCTCCCAGAGCTGTTGCATCACAACTGCTTCAGTTTCTTAGTGAGACAGCCCTTGGCAATATTCAAGCAAACAAAACCTTTTCTAGCCAAGTCTCAGATGCTAGAGTAAAATTATGTTTGGACTATGGTATGTTTGAGCCAAAACATACTCACGTTCTAAACTAAACTTGATCTCTGACTTTCTTTTTCCCAGGAGAGAAAGTGGTAAGAATATTTGGGAGGAAATTCCCAATACAGCTGAGACTGCTTTACCTTTCCTCATTTCCAAGTTCAGGTAATCACAAACACAACTAGATAAATCTCCCATATTGGCCATGAGTTACCAAATTGGGAGAAAAAAGTATAGCAAACAGAGAGAGAAAAGTGAAGAAGTTAGGGACAGGGGTAGCTAACTCTACCTACTTTTTAATAAATAAGAAGTCTTGCAGACTTTTTTAAAGCAGAAAATCATCTTACCTTTCAAAGATAATAGCCAAGATTATAGGACAGAAGAGTGACAACTTCTTCCAAATGAGTAAAGCCTGTTTGCAAAACTGATGCCGAAACAATTAGAGAGGAGAGGAGAGGAGAAGGGATGGGAGGAGAGGACAAGAGATGGAGAGAGTTACTAAATAAAGAGTTTAGCCAGGGGGGAGCGGGAAGGGGACAGTGAGGAGAGGGGATTACAGGAACTACTACAAAGGACACATGAACAAATTTAAAGGGGAGGGTGGAGGTGGGGGAGGGAGGTGTGTTCAGCTGGGGTGGGATGGAGGGATGGGGAGAAAAGGCATACAACTGTAACTGAATAATAATAATATTTTTTAATTTAAAAAATAAATTTAAAAAAGAGTTTAATCAAGACTTACTGAATTTAATATTTTCACTAAATTATGAACCACATACAGTCTAAAGTCTAGACCCACCCAAGTCCCAGTCCTAGTCCAGATCTGCCTCACCCACCAAGACCTGGACTACTACCTCTGGTGCAGTACAAGATGAGTGTTTGAAGGAGGAAGTGAAAATGAGATAAGAAAATCTGTATCAACATCTGGTTGTAGATACAAATGAAAAGAAGCACAATGATTCTCTGCCAGCAATATCTATCCCAGCCAGCCCACTCTGCCGATGATTACCTAAAAGTCATTTCCCTCAGCCACAGCTGGTTAGCTATTAATTTTGGAAATAGTTAAACACTCCAGGTGGTAATTGGCCCACTGGTTTTCCAGGGGATTCGGTAAGTAGAAACTTTGACATCTTTGCATTTGTAGACAATCATTATATCCCACTTAACGTTCTTCTCTAAGCTATTTCTAATTTGATGGTTCTCAACCAAAGAAATGCATTTGAAGCATCTGTAAAACTTTTTAAAAATGTACAGCCTCTCTTTATTCCAGACCTAAGGAATAAGAATCCTTAGGAGGAAGGGCATCTATATGTGTATCAAAAACAAACAAATAACTCAAATGAGTCTGAAATACATGCCAAGTCAAGAACCATTGATTCAATTTCCTTAGTCCTTCATTAAATGATAAGATCCAAAAACACCCTCTTCATCTTAGCTGCTACTTTTCGGGATGTATTGGTTTTCAAACTTGCTTTTAAAATAATGATATCTGATAAGGAACATAAAACTCCAAGCATCCATTAAAAGGTTGGACTACCACCTTCTTTATTGTATTATTGCAGCCCCACATAGCATTTGCTTCTCCTCTCAGCATTATCAAAACCTTTCTAGGCTTTTTGCATCTCTCTTTTTTTGATTGTGTGCCATTTCACGGGATGAAGTTGCCCCAGAAAATATTCTGCAATAGCCCTCAAAGCTTACTACTGAAAACCCAGCTGACAGATGCAGCATCCTATCTGCTTCCCTCCTTTTAGATATTCTCATGGCCCCTGGTCTGCCTTGAGCTCTTGTTCAATTTAGGCTGTGTGATTTATGACTTATTCTTATATCTTTTTAATGCATTGGGTAAAAAAGAAGAAAATTGCACCACAATTCCAATCTGCTGACAGATTGGAATGCTGATTCCTGGGCGTTCATAGTACCTTCCAGACCCATGCTATCTGCACATGGATCTGCCTCCCAGACATTTCCCCATCCACAATCTTGATTAAGATGTTGAGAGAATGGCATCAAGGCTATTTCAGATCAACTAAATAATCGCCTAACATTTCACCTCCCTCCAAAGTGAGAGATCAATAAAAGAATTCACAAGGAAAAACAGACATCAATAACTGGAATACTTTACAGATCAGAAATCACAGAATCACCTTAGCCTCTATGATACATCCTCTTGATGTGTGATGTTTCTCCTTTGTAAAAGTCATGCTAGAAAGATTTTATAGCTCTGGGAGGAAATAGCTATGAGATTTACTATCATGGAGCAGTTTATATCAAACCCTACTGAAACTATGGGTAAGAAACTGATTATTGAGTTAAAATAAGAATGACACCACAGACCTTGATTAACATCCATCCATCTATCATTCAATCAGTGAAAACTTATAGAATACTGACTGTGTCCGACAGGCACTATGCCAGGCATGGGAGGTGGAACAATGGCCGAGATAAACCTATTTCCTTACTCCAAAAAGTAACAGTCCAATAGAGGGATGCAGGCATTAAAGGGGAAATTACTAAAAATTATCCTATCTAGACTAATGACGAGTCCTTCCACTGCATTATACTCATCACTATGACACCATGTGATGAGACTTATCTAGTAAACTAAATATTTGGATTTCAAAATGCTTGTGGATACACACATTTGAGAGGAATATCGAGGAATTGGAATTGTTTTAAGAAAGCACATTCTAGATGCAGAGGTCACTCGAAATCATGCTGTATGAAGAACAATGAAAAGAATAGGGATGATTATTAGTCTAGAGAAGATAGACGTTTTAGTAACCAGGCCTTTGAAGGTCAGGAAGCCACAAAGGGAGATAATTGGGTTGGTAGGGTTTAGGAAGTTTTAAAAGAAAACAATGGGTAAAAGGCAGATTCAATCTCAAAGGAAGAAATTTCTTTATATCAGGATTCTCTCAAGAATGTATGGGCTTCTGAAGAAATAATGAGATTTCCATTAGTGGATTTGCCTCATCACATGTTATTGTCCCATCTCTTAGTGAGGGTGTAATTAAAGTTTTCAACTAAAAAAAAAATGAGCCATTGGGCTCTAGAGGGTAAAGATACTCCCAGACCTGAAATTCTATAAATCACATCTTATTTAATTTTTTTCATATATGTAAAGAATAGAAACACCTAAACTCTCATTTTAAAACATGATTACTATCCCTTAAATATAATCCCAAATTTCTATTATTTCCTTTGTATTGACTACCTAATCATATGTTATAGTATACTATGGGGATATATTTTATATTATGAATTAAGCCCTAATAAATTCAATTATAACACAAAATTATGTGACTATGTTAAACATTTTTGTTAAAAGAAAAGAAAAAAGAAGCCTTTTTGAAACCTGTGTCTGATCTATACAAAGAAACCTTGACCTTTTCCTCTGAGAAACCACACAATCACCACCACTCAGATAATGTATGAATCTCCTATTTAGGAATTACCTTCAAGAGCCTTAAGCGGATTTTTTGAATAGCCTCAGTAGGAGTAATTTTTAATCCTCCTAGGTGCATGTTTTGAAACAGCTAAAAGTCATTCAAAGTAGCTTCTAAGAAATAAGATTAAGATATCAAATTGATAAGTCAGAATCAATTTTCACAGCCTTAATTTCATTTATTTTTTTAAAAAAAGAGTCCCAGGTAATTCTTTTCCTAAGGTTATATTTTTGCCCTTCCAAGTATATATGTCCTTGTCTTTCTGTACAATATAATCCAAGTCTTTTTTAAGTACTTCATTTCAGAAATTGCTTAACTTTTTTCAAAGGGGAGAATGTATCTAAATCACCCATGTGCCTTTACAAAACAGTGAGGGTTCACTACATCTCAATAGATCTTGGGAAAATTTATTTTCAAAAAGCTGCTTCCAATAATTATGATGTCTGGCCATGATGAGGAACTCTCTGTCATCTTACTTGAACTCACACGTTTGTTCTCATCTCAGCACTTCTGTGACAACAGAATTTCAAATTCTGAATATGTAGATTTAAAACCTAGAGCCACTGTTAACTGACTTTAGGCAAGTGACAGTATCTTTGAGGCTCTTCCCAGTAGGGGTCGGTTAATAGTTAATACGAAGGATTATTTTGAGAGTTAGACTGTGTATGTAAAGCTGTAGCATAGTCATTGGTTCATGGAAGTTTAATAAAAGAAAGCAATTATTGTTATTTTCTCATCATCACTCAACTTTACTCATGTTGAACGCTATTCTCTAATAATTTATTCAATGTTAACCAATGCCCTGGCCAGTGTGACTCAGTTGGTTGCAGCATCGCTCTGTAACCTGTAAAGGTTGCAGGTTCAATCCCAAGTCCCAGTGTGTACCATCCCAGGTTTGGGCGCAGATAGGAGGCAGCCAATCAATGTTTATCTCTCTTCCTTGTGCTGTCTTTTTAAAAGCAGTGAAGAAACATCCTTGGATGAGGATAAAAATTAAAAATAAAAGTAAATTATAGCTGAATTTGAGGGCACCATAGTTATCCGTAGGAAACTTCAAACTCTTCTCATTGTGCTTTACATCATTGTCTTCCATCTAAGTGAGCTTGGTCCCTTGAAAATGATGAGATTTTTGAGAAAAATGAGAATGTTGTGTTTAGAAAGAAATACAAAAATAAAATCATCAGTAAATGAATAAGTTATGGTTATTTAGAAAAATAATAAGAGTTAAATCTAAGAATTAAAAGAATAATTTCACAATCAATTCTAATCTTTCTTTTTTTAAGTATATTTTATTGATTATGCTATTACAGTTGTCCCAATTTTTTTTCTCCCTTTTATCCTCTTCTGCCCTGCACCCCACCCCCCACTCCCACCAGCATTCCCTGCCCTTTAGTTCATGTCCATAGGTTGTACATATAAGTTCTTTGACTTCTCCATTTCCTATACTATTCTTAACCTCCCCCTGTCTGTTTTGTGCCTACTTACTATGCTTCTTATTCCCTCTACCTTTTCCCCGCATTCTCTCCTTTCCTTTCCCCACTGGTTACCCTCCATGTGATGCCCATTTCTGTGATTCTGTTTCTGTTCTAGTTGTTTGCTTAGTTTTTGTTTTTTATGTTCAATTGTTGACACTTGTGAGTTTGTTGTCATTTTACTGTCGATAGTTTTTGATCTTCTATTTCTTAAATAAGTCCCTTTAACATTTCATATAGTAAGGGCTTGGTGAGGATGAACTCCTTTAACTTGACCTTATCTGGGAAGCACTTTATCTGCCCTTCCATTCCAAATGATAACTTTGCTGGACAGAGTCATCTTGGATGTAGGTCCTTGCCTTTCATGACTTCAAATACTTCTTTCCAGCCCCTTCTTGCCTATAAGGTCTCTTTTGAGAAATCAGCTGACTGTCTTATGGGAACTCCTTTGTAGGTAACTGTGTCCTTTTCTCTTGCCGCTTCTGAGATTCTCTCCTTCTGTTTCATCTTGGGTAATGTAATTATGATGTGCCTTGGTGTGTTCCTCCTTGGTTCCAGCTTCTTTGGGACTCTCTGAGCTTCCTGGACTTCCCGGAAGTCTATTTCCTTTGCCAGAGTGGAAAAGTTTTCCTTCATTGTGTTTTCAAATAAGTTTTCAATTTCTTGCTCTTATTCTTCTCCTTCTGGCACCCCTATGATTCAGATGTTGGAGAATTTGAAGTTATCCCAGAGGTTCCTAAGCCTCTCTTCATTTTTCTGAATTCTTGTTTCTTCATTCTGTTCTTGTTGAATGTTTATTTCTTCCTTTTGTTCCAAATCATTGATTTGAGTCCTGTTTTTCTTCCCTTCACTGTTGGTTCCCTGTATATTTTCCTGTATTTCACTTTGTGTAGCTTTCATTTTGCAACCGAGCTCAATCAATTCTGTGAGCATCCTGATTAACAGTGTTTTGAATTCTGCATCAGACAGGCTGTCTATCTCCTTGCCACTTAGTTCTTTTTCTGTAGTATTGATCCGTTCTTTTATTTGAGCCATATTTCTTTGTCTCAGCACACCTATTATGTAGTAAGGCACCAAGCCTTAGGTATTTTCCTGGGAGGGGCAACCTTCTTTCCTGCTTTGTGGCGCTGTCTGTGGCGAGGTGTAGAGGGGGAGAGGATCAGAGAGGGAACAATGCTGCTTGCTTGTTTCTCATCCCACTTTCCATCACTTCCTTTGCTTCCCACAAGTAGATTGTGACCTTTCAGGTGCTGATTCACAGGTGGGTGGGTTTGTGTATGCTATAGGACCCTGTGGGTCTCTCTAACAGACTCTCGTGTGAGATTGAGACTTTCCCCCCACCCACAACTCCAACAGATTTTTACAGCTAAGGATTTTGAGTCTCTAGTTTCCCCACACTGAAACCCTTGGTTTTGCCAGTCTGTCTCACTCCCCCATTGTTCCTACCGGCTTATCTGCAGGTGATTGTGGGATCACCCAGGCCATCTGCCACCTTGCCTTGCTGTGTGTCCTCTCCACCCCGGCTGCCAGTCTCTGCCCCTCTTACCAGCCCCCCTTACCAGGATGAATGTTTCCTTCACTCCTTGGTTGTTGGACTTCCATGCAAATGATTTTCTGGCAGTTCTGGTTGCTCTTTGTTTTTAAATTGATGTTATCCTTCTTCTGGTTGTTTGAAAAAGCAAAGTGTTTCTGACTATGACTCTATCTTGTAAGTGAATATGATCTCTATTTTAAATATATCATTGTCTTCCTTATGACCCACAAGATAAAATTCAAATTGCTTAACATACTTATGTCAACTAAACTCTACCCCTCTCATTTCCCACTGGGCTGTCAATTCTAGTCTTTATAAATATGATCTTTGAGTTCTGAAGACATCTCTCTTTACAGGGAAGGGTGTAGTTGATGCTGAGCCATAAATTTTTTATTCCCCTTCCTTTAGTCCTAGGGGAAACAAGTTCTTCTTAAGGAGGTTTAACCCTTAAGTTTCTGACTCTCTTCAAATAAATATTGAAAGTGAGGATTCGAGTTTAAAAACCTCTAATATATGCTTGCCTGTTAAAACTTCAGTTAACTCAAAACATATTTTTTGTCCATCTTTGCCAGCAGTCTGAATATAGGAGAAACCAGAATCTGATTATGATTGTATACCTAACATCTGTCAAAAGCTTACTAGACATCAAGTCCTATTCTGAGCACCTTACTTTATTGCCTTGTTTAATTTTCACAGCAGACTTATGAGGAAGATACTTATAACATTGCATTTTACAGAAAAAGAGATTGATGCTTGAAGAGATGTTTAAAAATGTATCTCATCAACCCTGTAGGATTCTTCTCCAAGATGCATAAACTCAGTCAAACAAGAGAAAACATCATTTTATGAGCATACACCCACTTCTGCAACTCTTAAATCTCCAAGAGTCACCATCTTTTGGGGTGAAGCACAAAGTAGCACCCACTAACCAGGTTTATTGATCCATTCCTATGTGTCTCCTTCACACTCTCACCAGACTGGGTACCACTTTCCCATCCAAACACTGCATCTTTCACTAACAAGAAAGCCAAAGTTTCCTGCACATATTAAAGGATGAAAATGGACCGGTCTTTTTACCAATAAATAAGATACTTCACCTATTACTCTTTGGGAAGGAGGGAGAGAGAATATAATTTAGAATCTAGAAAAAAATTTTAATAGATACATTATTTTTGTGAATTTTTAAATGAAATTTATTTCCAGGTATATTATGTTACATTATCAAGAACATTTTGAGAGTACTTCTGTTTAAAAAGACATACACAGGAATAAATCCATAACAATAGCTTTTCATCTTTAGAAGTTCACAACATTTTTTAAAATTTTATTGTACATGGAGTTAGAGAGCAAAGATGCCAATCATTTCAGAGCAGTGAAACTAGGTAGCCTCTTTTCAGAATCAACTACTTTGTCTATATGTTCTTTTACAAGCTATCCAGCCAGAAATTGCTATAAACTTGGGCTTTTAAAACAGCAAGTTTGTTTTATTACTTGAGTTGAAAACCAAACCAAACCATTTCCAACAGTTATTAAAACAAACAGCAGATCACATTTGTATGCCTTGTGTATAGCACTCTATATAATTCAGAGATGTCAACAAGCTGTTATCTTTGCAAACATATGCTATGTTTGTGTACAGGTGAATAATGTGCCTAATCTATGCAGGGGGAAAAATGGCCTCAGTATAGGTACCTCTGAGATTAAGTAGGCATTTCAGTATTTAAAAAGTGTGTCTGTCTGTGAGCTCTTTATGTTAACACAGGTTGGACACCAGGGGAAAATTCCAGAGGAGGAGCCCTCCCTCTGCTTCCTCCGTTGCCATTAGTACAGGTCTTCAGGGCACATCTTTTCTCCTGGGTTTCTGTGTTTGTTTTACTCACTCACTGCTATCCTCCTCTTCTTTGGCTTAGGATATTTTTATGAATAAGCCAGAAAATTCTCAGCACGGAAGCCTCCCTACTATCTGAAACAATGAGCTTTAACTTTGAACATCACACAGATACAGTGAAGTAAGTAATGTTTTTTAATGATTGGTAGAATGATTTTTTTTAAGTAGTGTTATTGCATTATAAGATATTCCTGTTGGGATATTGCTCTAACTTTTCCCACTTCCCAACAGGGAAGTATGACTTAATGTAGTATCAAAACAAGAAATGGTGTGTGAGCATTTTGTAAAGTCTACAAGTGGTTTTTTTCCCCCTCTTAATTCATGTGAAATGTAAAAAGTGTAAGAAAACTTTAAAAGCAATCAAATTTGTTAACTATTTACACTGCAAACTTACGAGTTAGTCTCTTAACCTTTTACTTACTGTTCTATTAGGTAAAATTGCATTTGATACAAAAAGTTAAAATTTTATTCTAAGGTCTTGCTTGTGTATCCTGTTGTTTAATACAAGGAACAAGCAGGTGCTGGAACCAAAGATGAGCCCATGTTATTAAGAAAGTGGCTGCCTGTTCTCATGGAGACGTCAAAGTATGACAGATTTCAGAACAGGTCTACTTTAGCAATAGGGCTTCTAAATTATTGTCCTCTGATTTATCTTAAATAAGATTAGAAATGATATTGAAAAGTTAAGGAAACAAATGTATTTGGTTACAACTCACCATTAAAATTCAAGTACATAAGCCCCAAACCAAAACTGTTTTTCAAGCCTCCTAACAATACGAACGTAAAGCAAGGGCCTGACCCTGAACACATGAGGAGGCTTTTACTCAAGTGTTCAGGGCAACAAAGAAGAACCCTCCATTACTAACCTCACCATAAGAGACAGCAGGTGGACAAACAGAACGTTTGTTGTGGAAAAGCAAATGCTGGATAAAAACATACTTTTATGAAATGTCTTTGCATACTGAAAATGCAAATGTATATTTAAGAGTGGTCTCCAATCTCCTAACAATTCATATCAATTATGTTACCAACAATATCTGTATGTTTCCTTATGAGGTTATGCCAATACACTAGATTCCATATTTGTAATGTTATATTTAGGGTCCTGCATTGGTTAGTGGATATAAAAAGAGAAAGTGTTGGAAGTCACTCCTCCTTTAGAGCCCATATACAAAGCAACTTCAGACACAGAGATTCTCTCTAAGCTATCTTAAAATAGTACAAATAGGAAATCACCTATTGAATTTTTACAAATACTACTTTTCTTTTCTGCATTTTGGCACTGTTTTTTATAACTTAGAAATGTTTTGTGCCCTGGGTGGTGTGGTTCAGAGGATCGAGCACTGGCTTGTGAACCGAAAGGTCTCTGGTTCAATTCCCAGTCAAGGCACGTGCCTGTGTTGTGGGCCAGGTCTCCAGTTGGGGGCATGCTAGAGGCAACCAATTGATGTATCTCTCACACATCGATGTTTCTCTGCCTCTCTCCCTCCCTTCCCCTCTCTCTAAAAGTAAACAAATAAAATCTTTTTAAAAATGTTTTGTATAAAATATATTATTTTCTATAATAATTTCAAAGTGCTAAACAAACTTTTCAATTTTCTAACTGTAAAAAAGTTTATTAAAGAAATTGTTTACATAATTTGTGATAGAAGAAGACTTGAGTTGGGGTGGTGAACACATAATACAAATACAGATGATGTATTATTGAATTGTACCCCTGAAACCTATATAGTTTTATTAAAAATGTTACCTCAATAAATTCAATTAAAATATTTTTTAAAGAAATTGTTTATAAATTTAAGTCCCTAACTGGTAAAGTATAAATCCATTCTAGTTACCCAAGTTTAAGTTCTGCTACTGTTCACCCATAACAGATCTTATTATATAACTGTTCATAGAGATAAAATTCATTCATTCTCAAATGCCTTCAAATTGTACAAAATATAACAGCGTTCTCCTTAAATTTTATCTTATGAGCTCTTTTGCAACAAAGCAAAGGATTTGCACAATGCAATTGTTAGATTTGTAATTTTTAAAATAACAAAATGGTTATTAATCTGGGCATTTAATCCAAAAAATCCAAATACTGGCACATTGAATTTGTTCTAGATTGAATTTCTACAGGTGACACATACCTGTAGAGTGCATTCTTCTCTCTGAAAAACTCACTTTTATCATCAGAACTTATATTTGCTAATGTGTGACTGGACATATATAACTTCTTAATCATGAAAATTAACATGTACACAAAAGATGGAAATAATTGGTCTAATAAGCATGGATTTAGTTTCTGTGTCTGGATATGGATACTAAAACATGTAAAATATGATATCTGATGTTTAGGAGTTTATGATCTAGTTGGATCATAAACTGTACAAAAATCATACAGGAAACACTGACTCAACAGATGATAATTAATGCCAAAATAAGACAGAACCACAGTCATTTCCTAAGGCGTTTTGAAAGGTGATGGGCACAGGCTGACAACCCAGTAAAGGCTTCGGGCATTTGAGCAGCACTGACCCATTGGCTAGATGTCTGAACAGGATCTAGAAAGACTGAGGGGAAGAAGAAGATTCGTTCAAATGTCACCCAATTTCTAGCCTTTCCTGTCTGCCTTGGACAGGGCCATGGCTTCTGTATGTCCCCATGAAATGCTTTACAAGCAGTGGCACTTGTTGAAATGTATTGTAATTAATTGCTTATTTGTCCTCTCTCCTTAATTCCCTCTGAGCTACTAAGGGCAAAGCAGGATCTTCTTCATTTTTATATTCCCCTTGTCTTGTAAGTACTCAATAAATGTTCACTTTAATATATCTTTGAATGATTAGGAAGCAATATAAACAAAGATACAGGGCAGAAATGAGCACAGGGTGTCCAAGTTTTATTGAAAGAATTGGCTGTGTAGAAGAAGTTTTATGTTGAGGATAATAAAAGATCAATTTAAATGATTGAGGAGAAGACCTAGAAGGGCCTTGCTTGTCTGGACTGGCATTATCTTCTCTTGGCTGAACTCACAATCTTAGTTTCTCTTGGTCAAAGAGGCCCATTAGGGCCCTAGGCCTATTATTACCCAGTGTCCTGTGACCGAATGATAACACTAATCACACCTTAGTCCTTAGACTTCATTCTGCCCAATATTGAGCCATTGGAGACTTCTTTGACATTATAAAAGGAATTTTCTAAAGGTTAACCTGGCTATGTACCAGATGAGTTATAAGACCAAGAGACTATTTCAAAAGTCCTGTCTAGAAAAAATAGCAGTGGAGATTTAAAGGAAAAGACACGAGAAAGGAATGATGGAAAGAAACTGACAATGATAAACTGTGATGGAGGATGTTGAGGAAGGGGGGAGGGTTAAATATGACTGCACATTTCTGTGAGAGGATAATTGCACTGTTGAAAGAATTAAACCTAAAGAGTAATCTCTAATGGATTTGTTACAGGGGAAAGACAAATGGCTCATGTCCGACAGGTCAGGGTGATAGTGAGATACATAGTGGGAATACCTTAGAAATGAGAGAGGACCTCTGGAAATACTAATAGCAATCAAAAAGGAGTGTGAGTTAATATTGTGGATGTGGGTAAGGCTTTGAAAGCAGGAGAGAGGTCTGGACTAGGAATTAGAAAATATCTTAGTGTCTTTGATTAAGCCCCTCGATCTCTTTCCTTCTGTAAAGGAGGATACTGCCTTGCCCTTTACCTCATGGGGAAGAGGTAACGCTCAAATGAGGATAAGACCTTAGAGTGGTTTTGAAAACAGGAGGCATTATCATGGACAAAACCAAAGGAGGGCAGGATCGAGGGTGGGAGGTGGGGGTGGGTGGGGTGGAGGAATATAGTAGCAGGAAAATGGAGACAACTGCACTTGAACAACAATAAAAAAATAAAAATAAAATAAAATCATACTTTTAAAAAACAAAAAAAGAAAATATGAGCATTATACAAATATATATTGTTATTTGTCTCCATACTTATTTCCCTGTCCTTCCCATGATCACTTTTTATTGTAAAAATAAATCAGCACATGCTAGAGTAATAATGTGAACTAAGTAATCACAAAAATCCCACTTACAACTCTTATTAATGTAAAGAATTGATCTACCCTATAGCAGAGAGATAGTCTAAGGAGAAATATAAAACAATGCAGTAAGAAGCATATACTTTTACTTCTGGGGTTCACTTTGAGCTAAGTGGTGCAGCGCGGATCAGTGTGGGATATATGGCACAAAGCTTTTAAGCGTCTTGCCGATAGTTCGCACAGCATCTGAGCTGACAGCCCCATTATTGTTTCATCTAGCGCTCACAAAGGACACAAATGCGGCCAATTAACTGCGGCATGCCATCAGTTGCGATTTGTGCCCCAGCTTCAGAGATGTTAAAGTGCAGTAAAGAGCCCATCTTACAAGTGACGAAATATTAAGGTGATGGCTAGTAAATGCTTTTTTGTTTCTAGCCACTGCACAACACCACCTCCCATAAAGAAGGTGATCTGTAAGTCCCTATTGCAGGGGCATCACCATTTCTCAAAGATTTGGTAGCACACTCAGCTGATGTGGAGTATGATCCTGTGAGTTTAAGGGCAAACAAGAAAGGAGACAAATATTGCTCTACCAGCTATCCCCCATTCCTTTCAATTATCTTTCCCATGAAGAAGAATGATGGCAGGATCTGAGGACCTTCAGGTTGCCCTGAACATAAGACCACTGCTGACATCACTCAGTCTTTGGGACTCTAGCCAGGACAGCTCTGCTATGGTAAGAAAAAATTAGGTGTCTAGTAGGGGATGTACAAGAGACTGTAAAATTTTCTTCATGGGGAAGAGAGACTATAAAACCCAAATCAGGTGTAAAACAGACTGTCTAGTTGGCCTCATAAGAAGTCTTAGGATCAGTGAGAATTCAAAATGTATTTCGTCACCTTGCTAATATAAGTTTTTATTCCACCAAGTTCTCCCAAGATAATGAAGAAGTACCTAACCAGTACAAGGCCTACTTTTAAGCTCCACAATGTGTAATGTAAATTATCTCAGTTTTTTCATCCATTTATGTTTATTTTCAGGATATTTTTACAACTTAATCAATAAAAATAACACAGAAACCACTTATGAATCCTGTTCTTCAAACCAAAGTTGCATTTTAAGTAGCCAACATTCTTTAGAAATGCATTAATTGCCCCTTGTCTCTGTACTGCCACCCACAAAACAGAATGGACAGTCATAAAGATCTCTCCAAGGTCATATGTCAGCTCATGATTAGAAGGGGCAAGTGTCACAAAAGAAGCCACCTTCAAGCCCAGTCCACTCCAGGGTCCCTGGATGTATAGGCAAGGAACTCCGAAAGGCTAAAGGATAAACCAACCAACAAAAGGAAAGGGAAGGGAAACACACTCATCACAGTTGTTTGCACTGAGTTTCAAAATCCCACATAGACTCACAAGTAGTTACTGTTCCACATGAGACTGTGAACCCCATGAGGGCAGTGCTGGGACCACTCATCTCTGTATCTCCCGACCTGAGCATGAGGGCTGACTCTCAGCAAGTGTGGAATGGATGAACGAACAACGAAAAACCTGCTATACTTTTATAAGACTGGCAGTACAGTGATTCTCCATAATGAATGATATCTACCCAAGTTAACTGGCATGGATCATGCCATCAGGCTGGACCAGCTTTGGGGCAGCATGTGTGGGTGTGACAGGGTTTGTGACAGCCGGAAGAATGGATGGGATGACTTGTTAGTGGGTACTATGAAGCACTGAAGGTCTCACATGGCACTCCAGTCACAATGATGGGAAATCACCTTTAAGCAGAGAATAAAGAGAAAAGCAGAATAACAGGATTGGTCAAGAAACCCACAGGGAAGAGTTGAGTGGTCAGGAAAGATTCTGGAAACCCTATGTGCAAGCTAAATGAGGACACCAAGGTGAGGGAGAAATTTTATTAAGTAATATACACCCAGAGAGAAATAAACCTTGTGAGAACAGATTTCCGTAGAGGACATAGGTTTCCTAAATCTATTCTGTGTGGGCACCAGAATCCTGACCCTAATAGTCAGGTGGGAGCCATTCAACTCAGTTTTGTGTAATTACTGTATGTAACTCACAGGAATTTTTGGCCAGAGGCATTCCAACGAAAGGATTTATTAAGAATGATTGAAGCCACATTTTTTAATGAGAAGGAGGCAGAGCATACCAGATATATATTTATACAATAAACTCTAAAAGTTAACTAAAAGCTAACTAAAAGTTATTCAGTGAGTTATACTAACAAGTCTGAGCTCTCTTCCAAGACACCATGATGATAACTCGCAGAGCAGGGGAGCAGCTACCATCCTCCCATAGTCCCCCAGCAACCGAGATGTAAATTCTCAACTTCAGAGCCTCCTTGTGACTAATTCTTGGTCTTATTTGCTTGCTTTTAGTGTTTAAATATTATATTTTATCACATTTTGGAAACACTTTCTTCACTTTGCTACACATCACATACACAGCACCTGGAACACAGTTGGTGCCTGGACAAACATCTTTTGAATGAAAGGATGAACGAACGGCTACACCTGTGTGTCGAATACCGACCACATGCTGAGCTCCCTGAGAACAGCAACTTGGGCAAGTGTGCGATGTCGACTAAAAACAAAGTCTATAGGAACTTCACAGTTTGAAATGTATTCTTTTTGTGAATATCTTGTTTCGTTTTAATAATAGCCCTGTTACTAACATAAAAATAAATGAACATCATAGTGAGTGACAGTACGCATGAGGGGCAGGAAAGAAATGATCAACTCTATCTGGCAGGGCCTGGGAAGGCTTCTTAAAGGAGCCGATCTAAGATCTGGATTTTGAAGGCATAATAAGATTTTTTTCAGAGAGGATTAAAGAGGATAAACGTGCCAGGCAGAAAGACTAGCATGTTCACAGGAAGATCAGGCATCATTATTCCCATTTACTAAGGGCTTACTTTGCCCAGTAAGTGTGTGATAGAGATTGAAACTACTTCTGATTTTTTAAAACATTTTATTTATTTATTTCTAGACAGAGGGGAAGGAAGGGAGAAAGAGAGGGAGAGAAACATCAATGTGTGGTTGCCTCTCACATACCCCCTACTGGGGACCTGGCCTGCAACCCAGGCATGTGCCCTGACTGGGAATCAAACCAGCAGCCCTTTGGTTCTCAAGCAGGCGTTCAATCCACTGAGCCACACTAGCCAGGTACTTCTGATTTTTAAGTCCTATGTTATTTCCACTGCAATCTATTGTCTCTCTGGCTAACAGAATGCTAAACAATCAATCAGAGTATCTTGAAAGACAGGAACTCTAAGACAGCACAAGTTTTTCAATAAATAACTTTCTGGGTCTTTAGAGTGGTATCTGTAAAGAAGTAAACCCTAAAATAAGTGATAATCTGTGAAAATGAATCTGGAACACAACCAGAAATAAGGTCCCAGCAGCTGGAAAAGACAAGTACCTGACAGATGCCCTGAATAAACAAAATTAAGATAATGATCCTTAGAGTGATAAAGTGCTTCCCAGACAAAGTAAAACTAAAGGAGTTCATCATCACCAAGCCACTATTATATGAAATGCTGAAGGGACTTATACAAGAAAAAAAGGAGATCAAAACTATGAACGTTAAAAATGTCAATATATTCACAACTATCAATAATTGAATCTAAATAACAAACTAAGCAAACAAGCGGAACAGGAACAGAATCAGACATATGGAGATCATTTGGATAATTATCAGCTGGGAGGGGAAAAGGGTGAATGGAGGAAAAGGTACAGGGAGTAAGAAGCATTATTGGTAGGTACAAAATGGGCGGGGGGATGTCAAGAACAGTACAGGAAATGGAGAAGCCAAAGAACTTACATGTATGACTCATGGACATGAACTAAGGAGGGGAACTGATGGAGGAAAGGGGGGTTTCAGGTAGAGGGGGCCAAAGGGCGAAAATTGGAACAACTGTAATAGCATAATCAATAAAATATTTTTTTTAAAAAAGCACTTTTAGTGTCCAACATTGGAACACACCCCAGGAGATTAAATTAGTCAACATGCAGAGGCTGATTAAGACTTTACTAAAATGAAAAAACTATTTTTTAAGAGCCATGCCAGGTAATTATTAAAAAATAAATGAGAAAAGGAAGCAGGATAGTACCTTAGAATCTCCTCTCCCAAAATAATAAGAAAGGTAATTTTGGACTCATTCATACCAGTTGTTGACTACGCAGAGACCGCAGGTGAGCGGGACAGTCCTGACTCACCAGGAGAAGCAGAGGCTGCAGTGAAAACTCATGTTTCAGACATCTGGGTCTTAAAGTTAGAGCCATGTAGCTGTGAAGCTGCTCTGTGTGATAGTCTAATGGTAGACACATGTCATTATACATTTCTCAAAACCCATAACATGTACAACACCAAGGGTGAGCCCTACTGTAAACTACAGACTTCAGTTAATAAGGTAATAATATTAGCTCGTCAGCTATAACAAGGGCACCACGCTAATGCAAGAGGTTAATAGAACTGTGGGAGTTTGGAGGCATAAAGGAACTTTCTGTACTATCCACTCATTTTTCTGTAAACCTAAAAATGCTTTATTATAAAATAAAATAAAGTAAAATATAAAATAAAATATATTAATTTTAAAAATTAGGACCATTTCCTTGTAGGCCCTCAAACTCACATTCAGAATGTGTAACTCACATTCTTTCAAATCTATTAAAATGTACTCGTTTCACAGTAAATATTATTGCTGCTATAAAATAGTATTTTAATAATTTTTATAATATTTTTATAATTTTGCCTTTTTAATTACTTGCGTATGACTAGCCCATTGAATTTGTCTTCATCAATTATCCAGCAATCATTGCACATGCTCATAAATTCTTGTAAAGTGAGGAAATTCAACCTACAAATTATCCAAATATAATAAAATGTTAACGAATGTTAAATATGGATCAAGCTCATATATTATTACATTTTGAGACAACTAGATATGTTTCAGTTTAATTTTACCATGATTTTTTATATTTGAGCCAGTAACTTTTATCTTTCAAGTCTGAGACATTTTCAGAGAACCTAAAAAGCCATTAATCCCTGGCATTATATTTTATATCTGTACTGCCCAGTGTATAAACTGGATCTACTCAAAAGATATATATGTATAATATATGTATACATGTATATACAGCATACAGATTTAAAATAAAGATACTAAGTTACAGGGGCTGATGCACTCATATTTATTTTTATGTTAAGTATATTTCATTTTCATATTTTACCTAGTTTCAGTAACAAATTTCTAATGTTAGAAAAAACAGCATCCAGGCATACTACTGTAGCTTCTTCCCCTGTGGCTTGCAACACTTTCAAATGAATAATTTACATAAACCTACGTAGGGACAGTATGATATATACAATGAGACCTGTCCTATCCCTGCTTCCCTGCACAAACTACCAGAAATTAAATAGTTTTAACAATGCTCATTTAAAAAAATACTCAATGAGATGAAAGAAGTGGAATACAAATTTAAAAAGAAGGACAAGCATCTTATATTGTTCAACAACGGCCGTGACAGTAATCTTGCCTCCAAGAAGTGCTTGATAGTCTTCTTCCCAAAGCACAGAGCAGGAGACTTTAACCAAAAGTCATTACGGGCACGAGCAGATTTTGTGAAGGAGAAGCTTTGCTCAAGGAAACACCTATTGAAAGTCTGAAGGTATGCAAGTTTCAGTACCTTAAAACAGTGTTCTCAGTGTAATCTGAAAAGCCAGTTGTCATGAACTACCCAGAAAATGAGTATGGAGTCATTCATCAAAATCGGGCCTGTGACCTTTGTTCCAGTTATTTCATTTGGGTTCTAGTTTGGTTTGACGGAGAAATGGAACAATAAAAGAAACCATATCTTATATAAATAAATCATTCACCTGGCTTGCATTGAAGCCCTGCGAGGAGACATGGGGATGAAAAATAGGCATTCAGTATAGGTGATGGTAATTGATTACTAGGTATTTATTTGTCCATTCACCAAAGTATTGCACAGGGTAAGGACGGGCTTTGTTCTTGACTCTCAGGATACAGACATGATGGAGGAGTGTCCCTGCCCTAAAGCAGCTCAAAATCAAGTATAAAGCTATAAACACATAATTACAAATGTGAAGCACTGTATTACCATAGATATAATGAAAATAAAGAAGCATGTACTAAGTTGAGTGACAGAGCAGAGAAGAAAGGTTTGCAGAGAGTTAGGAAAGAATTGTTGGAAAAGATATTTGTGTTAGGGTTTTTTTTAGATTTTATTTTTATTTATTTCTGGAGAGAGGGAAAAAGAGGGAGAAGGAGAGGGAAAAAAATATCAATGTGAGAGAGAAACACTGATCGGTTGCCTCCCGAACGTGCCCTCACCAGGCACCGAGCCCTCAACCAGGCATGTATCCTGACCAGGAATTGAGCTGGCGACTCTTCACTTTGTGGGATGATGCCCAATGAACTGAGCCACACCGGTCACGGCTGTGCTAGGTTTTTGAAGATGAGTAAAAGTTAGCCAGATGGGAGAAAGTTCATTCCAGGCAAAAAGAGAGCATGGGCAAAGGCACAGAAGTTGAAATAGAACTCATGTATTTGGGAAACTTATATGTAGCTTAGGTCTCCTAGCACTAGAATTACATGTCTATTGAGCACTTGAAATGTGTGTGTTAAATGTTAAAATGATAATACTCTGGGTTACCCGCTGTTTTGGGGGGTATTTTGCTTGTTTTGGTTGGTTTATTTGCATTTCCTATTTTAATGTGGCTACTAGAAAGTTTAAAGTTTCATATGTGGCTTGTATTAGGCATTTATTGGACAATGCCATTCTGAAGCATACAGAACAAAGAATTAATTATGAGAGATGAGGCTGGAAAACTGTTAGAGGCAAATCATGAAAGAGTCTTTTGTGACAAGGAAAACCCCATATAATAAACAAAGAGCAGTTGTGGAAGGTGGTATAGTAGCAACTATAAGGGATATCGCAGGGATGTGAAAATCTGGGAAGGCTTCTGGGGAGAAAAGAAGGAGCACTGTGCTGAGACTCCAAAGCTAAGCAGAATTCACAGCCACTGAAAAAAAGTCATTTGACAAGTAGAGCAATATGGCCAAGGCACAGAGCTGGACTGAAGACCAACCCAATGATGTAGGTGGTTAGACCAGCACTGGTGAGAAGAGGAAGCTAGACTGGACAGAGAGTGCAGCCAACAGCCCAGGGGACAGCACACATCATTTTATAGTGACTTGCATCACAAACTCCCATCAACCAATTGTTAGGACTTGGCATTTCCCAAAGGAGGCAGGAAGAGTGCCTGGCTGCATTCTTCATTGTAAATACAGGATACACTGGGCCTGGTGACTTGGCAACATGACCTCACTTAATGGACACTCTTCTGTCATTGTCATTTAATACCCAACCAGAGAGCAGACCCAACCTTGGCAGGTATCTGGTCTTGCTCTCCAGGAATAAGCAGGAAATTGCAGGATGTAAAGTTTTCAAGGCAGCAGATGGCGCTCTCTCCTATGCCTCAGTATTGAAGGTTGTAATGATGGGAGAGGCCGCCTTTTACACAGAAGCAAAGATTCAAGAGACTATGTACATCACTTTGCAGCAAAGTTAGGGGTACTTAATTTTTGAAGTCTAATTTACATAGAATGTTCATGCCAAATTCTAAAAAATTTATCAGAAGGAAATAACTTAGGAGAAGGAAGGAGTGGGAAATATATGACAAGGATGTACATTGTAACATTATTTATAAAATTAGAAGCAGCCTAAAACTAGAAGCTCAAAGATAGGGAAATTTTTCTTCATTTCATCTCAGAGTCAAACTCAACCATCAAAATGGTAGATATAGAAATTGCTTCATAGCTAAGACTCAGTAAAAATAGTAGCATGTATAAAGGAGCCATGGACAAAGACAACAGGGGAGGATTGAATGTGGAAGGGGGGAGGGAGGAGTAGGGCAGGAAAGATTCATTGGGGAAAATGGACAAAAATGTAATTGAACAATTAAAAATATTTTTTAAAGAAAAAATATATGTCTATATACCACTTTTACTTTATTTAAAAATATATACATATATAAACATTAGATTAGAAACTTCTGTACAAACAATAAATATAGTGGTTTTAGAATGCTAGGTTATTAATGCCTTTACTTGTTCTTTCACATGTTAAGTAACACTGCAATTCCTATGTGCAACATGCCAGCTTTCCCTCCTGAGAGCCTAACCCAGAAAACACCTGGGTAGTCTGTGCTTTGGGTTATTTTGAAATAGGGGGAAAGTGCTGAAATAACTTAAGACTGCCCAACCCTGGCCGTTGCAGTTCAGTTGGTTGGGTGTCATCCCAACAAAGTGAAAAGTTGCTGTTTTGATTCCCAGTCAAGGCACCTACCTAGGTTGAGGTTTGGTCCCCAGTCAAGGTGTCAATCAAAATGTCTCTCCCTCTCTCTCTCTCTCAAAAAAAAAAAAAAAAAGGACTGCCCAAAGTTCTGCTGCCTAGTGGTCTGACTAAGAAGAAAGAAGTGACTGCAGCAGTCACCTCCAAGTAGGATGTGACAGTTTCCAAGACATTTCTGCAAGATTCATTCTCCCTTAGGAGAGGCAAGGCTGAATATGCAGTGTGGGGCCACCATTTGCTGAGCCTCAGCTGTTCAGTGATCTTTACACTGCATGTCTCTTACTTTCAAGTCTAGGCAGATGTGACGGCCCCATTTTACAAAGGAGAAAACTGAGGCCCAGAGAGACTGGGTATTGTATCCAAGGTTCTCAATACGAAAGCTGCTGAGTTGGAATCAAACCCAGTTGTTTCACTCTGCCCTTTCGACTACACTACTTGAATGTGGACGGTCATCTCCCCTAGGACCCGGCACTCAGCAGCCTCTGAAGAAACCTCTCCTCAGCTATAGACTGTGAGAAGTTGGACAGATGAGAACACAACAGAACATTACAGTTGTCATCACTCACAACTCCCTCCTGAAAATGTATTTGCTTTACAAATGTGGAAAGTTTAACTCAAGCAGATAGGATTCTGTTTTAAAACAATATTTGCACAGTGCTTTAAACACAGGTGTCAGGGGCTGAATTGTGTCACCTCAAATTCATACGTTGAAGCCCTAATTCCCAGCACCTTAGAATGTGACTGCATTTGGTGACAGGGTCTTTAAGAAGGTAGTTAAGGCGGGGGAGAGTAGTGGGGGGGGGGACAACTGTAGCTGAACAACAACTTTTTAAAAAGGTAATTAAGTTAAAATGAGGTCATTAGAGCAGGCTCTAATCCATTATGACTGGTGTCCTAACAAGAGGAAATTTGGACACAGACACACACAGAAAGAAAGTCCATGTGAAGACACAGGAAGAACCAGGCCATCTGCAAGCCGAGGAGAGAGGCCTCAGGAGAAGCCAACCCTGCCAACACCTCAATCTTGAGTTTCCCAGCCCCCAGGACTGTGAGGAAATAACTTTATATTATTTAAACCTGTGGTACTTTGTATGCCAGCCCTAGGAAACTAATACAACAACTATTTCCACTAGTATTATGTCCTTAGAAGAACTCTGTAAAGGAAATTGGTATCATTACTATTTTACTGATACAGAAATCTTGTCCTGGAAAGAAAAAGCAACAGTGCTTGGTAGTCCCCAAAACATTTAAATTAGTTTTTATAAACAGGAGAGTTACATGATGTCAGAGAACAGAGATTCATTCTAAATGTTATCTTTCCCCTTTCTGAGGCTAAGCAAAGCAAAATAATGTTCGGGTTGGATCACAGAATATAACAGAATGCTTTTTGAGACTCTCCTCTCACTTTATACATGAACACATAGAGGGTGGAAGATAAAGTCATTTTTGTGCCTGTTCTTCCTTCCTGTCATGAAATTGAGGGAACTGGAAACCAGCCAGTGATTGGCAGCAATCGAGCTAATTAGTGAGAGTAGGGCTCCTATGCATTTAACTGTAAACAGACAGTCTTAATGTTTTCTTTACTTAAAATTCTTACTTTTATTCTGAGTCACAATAAAATGTTTTTGTCTATTCCCAAGTCATAAAGACCGTAAAGACTTTTAAGATCTTGATAGGTCCTTCAATCATTATTTAAATACTTTAAGCGTCTATTGTGTCTAGAAGCTGCTGTTTCTAGTATGCCCAGTAGGTGGCACCACTTTAACCACAGAAAGCAAGAGCATTAAAAACCTAGAATCCTTGCAATATGATCAGTGCTTCTCAAATCTTGGTTTCTAAACCAGCAGCAGTAGCATCATCTGGGAGCCTGTTAGAAAGTCAGATTCTTGGGTCCCACACAAGACCAACTGAATCAAAATCTCTAGGGATGGGGCCCAGCAATCTGTGTTTTAAAGAGTCATCCAGGTGATTCTGTTGCATACAAAGATGGCAAAACCACTGATAAAGATTATCCATAGAAAACCAGGTTTGCATGAAAATCAGGCAATGATTTTCTATGTTGAGGAAACTTAAAAATGTAATATTACATATGTTATCACCTAATGAAGTCAATGCTCTTTTTTTCCCCAGAATTAACAGTGTAGGCAAACCTCAACAGTATCATTGCTGTAGGAATTTTATTTTTATTTTATTATTATTATTATTTTAATCCTAACCTGAGGAAATGTTTTTATTGACTTTAGAGAGAGATAAAGGGGGAGAGGAAGGGGAGAAACATCAATCAGTTGCCTCCCATACACGCCTTGACTGGGGACTGTACCCACATCCTAGGTATGTGCCCTGACTGGGAACCAAACCCACAACCTTTTGGTATATGAAATGATGCTCCACCCAACTGAGCCACCAGGGCTCAGCCTTATTATTAATCACCAAATATGGGCCTAGCACATTCCATGTATCAACTTATTTAATCTCACAACAACCCCATAGAGCAAATGCTCTTACCTCTCTTTTTACCGATGAGGAAGCAGTGGCTGTGACCATAAGACCGCCTCATTGACACAGCTACTAAAGGACAAGCCAGGACTCAAAGTCAGTTTAATATGGACGCCAAAGCCCATGCTATTTTTCCTTTATGCCCATGTGAAGTTGCCAGATTTAGCAAAGAAAAAAATGCTCATTTAAACGTGAATTTCTGCTAAACAATATCAATCAAAGGTTGCTGGTGTCAATTCAGCATCAACAGGGATCCCCAGTTTGGGGTGTGGTGAAGAAGGAAACTCTATTCAGTTCAAACGATTCAACTGTAATACAGCAAGTCTGTGCAAACAGCTATTAGAAGGCCCTGGGGTGAGGTGGCCCTGGGGCCAGGTTCGCTTTCTGGCTAGACAGCCCTTCTCTGCTCCTCCTGACTGGTCTGCTCTGCTCCACTCCATGTTGGTCTGCTCTGCCTCTCACTAGTCTGCTCCACTATGCTCTGTTCAAGAGAGACATCTTTGGTTCATTAATTCTAGCTCTAGCTCCAGCCAGGGAAACACAGCCTTTAGTCTTCAGTGGAAAAGGAAAGAGCTAGTTTATATGGACAGAAGTCTCTACTGCACTCCTTGACTGGTCCATCCTCATACAAATGAGGATTCCAAATCCTCACAGTTTGGTCTAAAAGGCACTGTCCTGATTGGTCAGAATGGAGCTGCTCTGATTGATCAGTAAATATACCAATGGGGATGTAGCCCTCCAGTTGGACAGAGAAAGTCTCACTTCTATTGGTTGAAATAAGATTCCAGGAATTCCTCTATAAGGGCTGTCAGGAATACAGTGTAGGCAAGCAGTTTAGTGCAAAGGTAGGTAGCTCAATACAGGCTTCTCCCTGAAGGAAAGTTTGCATGATAGGCCCCTGTATTGCAATGGCTCCTAGGCTCTCTGTTTATTTTTTTTAATTTGAGCCCAGTTAGCCACCAGGAGCCCTTCTTAGTAGGTATCTTCTTTCTCAAGGTCCACACCAACATTTTTTGTAATATAAGTGTGTCCCATGTCATATTTGAGACATATTTATATTGACAAATTATTTCTTGTGGAGGGTTCAGAATGAGCCACCCCAAGATGTGCCTCAGTGGTATGCAGATTACTTTGAGCTAAAGGCAATTTTAGCTTCAGGCTCCAGAAAAACTTCTCCCCCTCCCTCTAACTACCCAGAAGAACTTGAATTAAGGGCCTGCCTATATAATAAGAGATTACCAGCAATAATCTCTTTTTGACCCACCGCTGGGGCATGACAAACTTTTATTTACTAAACATCTGCTCATCATTCTGCAAGGACACTTTTGAAGCCCCCAAGGTGCATTGCCTCATCCCTAGCTCAGGACATCTTACGTACCTAGGTGTCCCTTCTGTCTCTGAACCTCTTGTGCATGCGGGGCCTCTGGCTCTTTCATGTCTGTGGGGTCCCATACATATGCATGTATTAATTTGATTATTTTCCCTTGCTAATCTGTCACATGTCTATTTGATTATTAGACTATCCAGAAGAAACTTGAGGGTAGAGGAAAGTTTGTTTCTGCCCCAAAACTGTGTATTTGGAATTCAGTTTACCTCGGTGTCCTGTATTTAATCTGGCAGCCCTATCCAATTGTCTCCTCCAGTTTTGCTTTCTAGTCAGTTGAAGAAAAAGAAGCTGGAAAGTGTCTTACTTGAGAGTAGAAGAAAGTTTGTTTTTGCCCCAAAACTGTTTATTTGTAATTCAGTTTACCTCGGTGTCCTGTATTTAATCTGGCAGCCCTATTGAATTGTCTCCTTCAGTTTTGCTTTCCAATCAGTTGAAGAAAAAGAAGCTGGAAAGTTTCTTCCTTGAGAGTCATTAAGGATAAACTTGATCTTGGGTCCCGCTCCAGAAGCTGCATTCTAACTCCATCCCCAGGTGATTTATATGAGCATTACTGTTCAGGAGGCAGTGGACTAGGACAGTTACAGTCGAGAGTGACTTCTGTCTAGTTAGGGACCACTTTCAGAGGCCGCTGCAGACCTGAGAGTCTATGATTCTATCAGAGAAGATAATGTGAAATAGCTTATCACTTTACTTTTTTCTTGAAATACTGATATGAATCTGTATAAGGCAATGAGAAATATTGAAATATCAATAAATACTTCATTTACAGAATTATCATTATTGATTATGTTTTGAATGTAGGAGTAACAGTGAGCAGAACTTTATAATTAGTAAAGAATCACCAAAAAAAATGCCTTTAATATGGGATTTCAAATATCGTATTCAAGTCACTAACAGAATATTCACAACAAAAGCAATACTACTTACTCATTTACAAGTCAGAATACATATTTTGGGGCATAACACCAAATGTGAGACATAGCAGGAGAAAAATAATTTCCCAAATGACATATTTACTCACTCATTCAGTGTTTATTACACACCCAAAAAGAGTGAAAGCCCATCTTCCATTATGACAGACACATGTGATTCAAATGAGATGCCAGGATGTCCCTTTATGCAAAACTTTCGATTATCTTTTCGGGGAACTAGCCTCAAGCTTGCTAAAACAAGAACTCCTCTTATTGTGCCAATTAAAATGATTATAGCGCAGATATACACATTGTTGATATAAGAACCTGTAGAGAATTTTTATAAAAATTTATTTGAGCTGGACAGGATACAGCTGGAAGCAAGATCTCAACAGACTGAGATAAATGCTTTGAAGAATAACAGTTGCATTTGAGATTAAGGAGAGATTGTAAGGAAGATTCCACGGAGGTGAAAGGAAGTAATTCTGGGGTCAAATTACAAAACAGTTGAGCTTGTATGATCTTTGGGGGGTTCGTGGGGAGAAGGTGTTGCAGGGTAGTTAAGATTGTATTCTACTGAAGGATTTAAAAAGTGATCCGGTACTAGAAGCAGGGGGCTGAAAGGTGACATTTCAAAGACGTGTTAACTTAGATGCATGGAGACAATGCTCAGGGCTTGTTTACATCAAAAACAAACCTTTCAGAAAAAGTTGTGTGCTCGGGGCATGACTACCCACCATGACCTGCCACAGATCACCCTGTGAGGTTACTTTCCACAGAATCCCTTTTTTCTCAATATGAATCCCATCGTTCAGCCAACATGTATTAATTTCCTACTACATGCCAGGCTTTGAAGTAGGGCTTATATGCAAGAAAAAGGGGACAGGGAATCCAGGTCTGAGCAGTAATTCAGAGAAACATGAGCAGTAGCACTGTCCAGGCCAGGCCCTGGAAATGGAGACAGGCGGAGTATGTGTGTGCACAGGTGTGATGAAACACAGCTGGACTGAAGGCCAGAAGACAGGCCGGGGGGTCTTGTCAGGAAAATCTCTGCAGTCTCCAAGCTTGCGCCTGCTGTCATTGGCCTGCGTCCATCCACAGTTAAGTAAAATGAATACATTTCCTTTTGTCTGGTTTTGTGTAACTCGAAAGTCTTTTCACTTTAATAAATAATCTGCAACATGATTTTGCTCTCTGACATTAATTTACACCTGGTTTAGAAAAAAGTACTTTATTAAATATCAACTGTGGCACTAAAGAAGTTCAGAATTTCCAAATTACTAATAATATTGAAAAAATATAGACCAACCTCTTTTTATATTTGACTCACAGAGCTTCGCATTATGAAAAGACTTTCAGGTATTTATTTGGTCTCATGTCCCCAGGTGTTATTTCTCATAAATTCCAATAAACAGTGTACATAATAGATACTACACAACTGTATGTTGCATTATGTCACTAGTACACGGGGTTATTAAAATGTGTATTTACTTTGCAAACACTCATCCAAGCTCAAGCACCTGAATAAGACTCCCCAAGCAACCTCTCTTCCCTTTGTGCCATGGGAGGCACCCCCCAGCGGGGGGGGGGGGGGGGGGGGGGTCGGCACGAGTGCCTGGCTGGAATGAACAGACAGAGCTCTAGCTCGTGCTGAGTCATAGGAGGGTCTCGCAGTCCTTTTGTGATGCGCTGCCAGGACTTTTCAGCAGCGGCAGAGCCTTCTGTGTCTTCACCGTTGACTGGAAGAACTCAGGACTATCCTAAGAAACATGGGGGTTTGGGGGACCTAAGAGTGGATCACACTATCTGACTCTCCTTCCTCCACCAGGCTATTAACCATACAGTACCTGACCCTGGGCTGAGTCTTGGATTAGATCCTTAACATTTTGTTATTCTATTCTTACAATCCTACATAAAAGTATGTGTGATGATCCCCACTTGACAGGGGAAAACAAAACTCAAGGTCAGTCAGGTAGAGAATGGTGAGGAGTATGTAACCTAATGGATTTGTCTAAGTCTAAGCCAGGTTCACTAAAATACACTCCTTCTCTATTCCATGTAAAATGTGGGGAAATAACTAAATAAATAAATGCGCACTTAGAAGGAAAGGAGAGGACTGCAGCCTATGAGCAATTTTAGGCATGAGTACGGAGTAACGTGGAATTCAGCGCACAGTCAGACAGCCAGGCCCACCTACAGATTATGGGAATACTAAATGTATTCACAGTGGTGCTGTTTAATCTCCATTTGCATTGGATGGAAGGCAATTCTCCAGGGCCTTTCTGTAGTCTTCGGACAGCTTCTGTTCAGGGTGATCTTTTCAAGGATGTGTGCATGGCAAACAGGTACAAGGTAGAAGTAGTGTCCTCCCCCAGGGCAGAGAGCAAGTGTATTTCCTGAGCAGGATAGCCTTAATAATGTCTTCCCCAGGGGACAAAGGTCAGGCGTGTTTGTTAGCATCCCTCTGAAGGAGTTTTCTAAACTCAGTGTTCCTTGGCGGTGGCACGACTCATTGTGTGCACAGCATCCACATGGTCTCACCTTCACAAGGCCTCTGTGGAACTTGGGGAGCAAGAGGAGCTGAGGCAGACATGCATCTCATGCTGCCTGTTGTGTTGTGAGTAATTGATGACCTAAATCCATCTGGGCTCCTTGTCTCCTTACCAACCAAATGTATGTGATTGTCGAGAGCTGCCCTAACAGCTGCTGGCTGCTGCCTAGGGGCTGCCTGACAGTACCGCCTGCTCCTGCACCCCCCTCATTCTCCACACTTCTCTGTCCTGTGCTGAGCCTGGCTACTAGGAACCACACCCCTACCCCAGCCTTTCTTGCCTCTGGCTTCCTGGTTAGGATTGACCAATGGGAAGTGCTGGGGGAGTTGGGAGACAGAAAGGTATTTATTCCTCTTGCTCCTCCTCTGCCTCTGTGGCTGTGGCTTCTGTTGCAAACCCCTCTTTCATAGCTGCCCTGGCTCTCCTCACTTCCCCTCAGACCCAAGGAAGAAAAGAGTGTGTCTCTTGAGCATGACGCCATCCCATATCGAATCCTTCAAGCCTGCTCAAATCTCTGTAAACAGACTGCAGGAAGCTCTCTGCAGTTAAACTCTTTAGAATGTGCCACTTTGCTTTAAAACTAATTTAAAGCAGACTTTTATGTATACGAAACAGAGTTATGCATCTATACATATCAGACTGCTTTTTAAACCTTCAGTTACCTGCTCTTCCTCCATGACCAAAGTCACTGCAGTCACCTTGGACTTACAGCAGCACAAGGGCCTCCGTAAGATGAGGACTTCTGGTACGTTAGGGGTGGTTTCCACTGGGCTGTGTTACAAATGAATTTTCCTTTGCCCCAAATAGTATTGTGCAGATGGTTATGGAAGTGCTGTGGATGGACATGTTGGTGGACTCTATAAAGATGTCCTCTTTGCCAGTTATGGCAAAAGAACTCTATGCAGTTCTCCGTACCTCTTCGGGCAGGTAGTTTTCTTCCCCAGTGTGCAAATAATACACTCTAAGCCTTGGTTTAGTTAAATAAATGTACAGAAAATTAAATAAGGCCACACCATAAAACCATTCTATATAAAATGAGATTATTTAGGGAACTTAGAATCACAGTTTCTTGTTGGAAGAGATCTTTAAAGACCTTAAATAAAAACTCTTTCATTTGACAATTTATTAGACTCTGGATAAATTAACATTACATAAATTCATTTTAGTCTCTGTGAAAATCACTTCACTTCCCTTTCTTTCATATTATTCCTACCATTCACCAAACTGTTGGAAAAGCATATTATCCCATACCACATATACGGAGAAACTTACTAAGCAGAGTGTTTCCTTCTGTTAATAATAATGATGACAATAAGCGAACTAGGAGGTGGGTGGTGTTTGTGATTAGTCTTAAAGGATGGGCAGGCATTAGCCAGGAGGATGGGACTGTGCGAGCGCAACTGAGGCAGAGGAGACAACCCAGGCACAGGCCTCGAGGTAAGAGAGAAATTAATGTGTCCTGGGAGTATAGGCAGTTCAGAGTGAGAGGATCCTAGAGGGTGAACTAGAATTAAGGGAAACAGAGGAGAGAAGGGTGAATGCGTCTAGTGTTCACCACTTGAAATTACCTGCTTCCAGCCACACAGCCCAGCTCTTCCTGCTCTAAATGCCTGCCAGCTCTGGGCTGGAGAAGAGCCATAATCAATAACATCCAGGTTCTCAATTGACTGGGCAGTCACGATCAACCATTTGGGGATCCCTGTCTCCACTGAGTCAACAGCCATTTAGCATTTGTTATGCTCTCAGCACAGTGGTGAGTGAACCAATCAAAATCCTAAGTCATTTTAACTCCAATGAAATGGTCATTATAAACCAAGGTCAATGAGTCTGTTTAACAGTCTCCACCACTGCTGTCCCTTCCAAGAATAGTTTTTGATTCTCTTCCAAGAAAGGAAAATCTGCAAAGCACCTAGAACATATGGTTTAAGATAAAACCCTGGCTCTTCACTGACGAATGTGAATCCAAATAAGGGGTGGTTTTGGATAATAGTCACTCCACAGTCTACACCAATAACTTCCCAAGCCTCTCCCCCATACACTACATGCTTATTATCTGAATGCAACTTCAAGACAGGTTGCCTATGGCTTAATATCTCCCCCATGGTCAGATTGTCTTCTCTAAGCTTCATCTGTACAGAAATGCTACCTAAGAGGACTGTCTACCTAAAATGTTTTTTCTTGTATTATTATTTCTTTTTTTGTTTTAGTGGGTAATTTTCTTTAAAATTTTATTTATTTTTAGAGGGGAAGGAAGGGAGAAATAGAGGGAAGGAAATATCAATGTGTGATTGCCTCTAGTACACCCCCTACTGGGAACCTGGCCTACAATGCAGGCATGTGCCCTGACTGGGAATCGAACCAGCAACCCTTTGGTTCGCAGTCCAGAACACAATCCACTGAACCACACCAGCCAGGGACTGTTACTTTTCTTAAGTACTTAATATGAGACAGTCAGACAGAGAGGAGCTTAGAAGGGCTCCTCTCTTGGTTTAATGCTCTGCTGTTGCTATTTTCAAATCCTTGATGATTTCTGAACAAGAGTCCAACTCATTTTATACTGGGCCCTGCAAGTTGTGTGGCCCTTCTTGCCCGTAAACAATATAGGAGTCCCCAGATGGGTGCTCACTGAGTGCACAACTGGCCGGTGAAAGCAAATGCTAAAGAAAGATTTAGGCCAGGCTTTGAATAATGTTTAGGAGTCAGATAATTTAAGAGAAGTGAGGGGGGTGCTTCAGTTTTGCATTAGTATTCTTTCTGCAAAAACACTAAATAAACACCATTAAATTCAAATTAAATTCTGGAATAATTCCTAAAATGTTTCCAAAAAATTAAATTAATCTACTTTTGCTTTGCTCATACTTGATTTAAGCAGCTAGTGTTTATTCCCCAATCTGCATCCTTGTTCAGCTTCCACTAAAAGGATGTAGTGCTGTACACAACCCAGACAATAAGGTTTTAATTATCAGAGAATTCCACAAGAGGTCAGCCTTGGGCTGAAATAATAAATCCAACACTAGGAGTTAGTCTTCATTTAAAAGCGGACGTTTCCACACCTCCATTCTGAACACCATGGGTCTGGGTCTGTAGCAACACCGCAGGTTCCATTCATTCACTGTGCTAAGCGCACAACTCACATTATTTCTAATCTTTAAAGTAACCCTGATCCTTTTAAATTCCCACTTTACACTTGAAAAAGCCAAGATTCATAGAAGTTAATTCAGTTTCCCAATGCAGAGAGCTAATAAGAGCCTGAGTCAATGTTTAAAGACAGAACTATTTGAACCCAGACTCTGTGCAATTTATACTGCATCATACATTCTCAAGGCATCGAAGGAAACAGGCAAAGGCATTCAGAGAGTGGACACAAAACAAGCTCTGGGACGTCTCTCTTGTCCAGGTTCTCTCCACACCAGCTAAGTGTGGCCGAGGTGCCACGTTAGGTCCCAAAAGCATCAATCAGCCTAGCAGCTGCCCTCTCCTGAGTTTACGAAAACCCACCAGCGCCACTCCCAGAGGTACTGAAGCTTTGCAAAAAGACATGTCAGTAAAACTTTATTACTTTTTACCATCATTTATTTTATTGTTGTTGTTATTATTATTATTACTAAGTTTGTATTAGTGTCAGAGGTAACGTTCAGAATAAATCATGGACTGTAATGCTACTGCTGCTTCTAGATGTTTCTGGGAAGTCACCTGTCTGGGCTTCCTGCCGTCAGGAGCCTCTCTATACCTGTGGGTTTTTTCACCCGAACTACAAACTCAGCCTCGTCCCCCCTATGGCTCTGGAGCCATCCCTCCATTGTTTAGAAGGTGATTCAACATTACGTTTACCTTTCTGTGTGTTCTGGTCAACACTGCAGGTGAGCCTTATTCCCAAAACAAACCCCTTTGTACCAGGTTCTTAAATTTGAATCTATTTCCTTGTTGTCTTGAACCTGAATCCCTTCCCAGGGGAAGACAGTAAAAAGCACAGGAACTGGTATCTCAGGCTCTGAATTTGAGTCCTGGTATCATCACTTTTACGGTGACCAACTGTCTCGGTTTTCCTGGCACTGTCCTGGTTTTACCATTAGAAGTCCACGGTCCCAAGAAACCCATCACTCAAGTGTAAACTCAGATGGTTAGTTACCCTAAATTCACTACCTAACTCTGTAAACTTTGTTACCTAACCTCTCAGCACCTGACATGTAAAATGGGCAAAATACGAATATTTACCCCGTCAAATCATTGTGAATTTTAAGTGAGGTGTATGCACAGTGTTTAGCATAGGATAAGCATGCGATACACTTCAGCTAATATTATCACACATGACCCAGCCAGCCCATAATCCTTCCAGAGCATCCAAGACTGTAGGACTGTTTGTTCCTGCCAAACTCTCTCCAAAGGGAAGGGTCCCGCCCTGAGACCTAGAACCCTTCCAGACCTCTGCATTCCCTTGCCCTTGCTTTTTCCTTATTTCTTGCTCCTATACTATCAGCTCTTCTTAAGAAGCCTCTGGAACCCTTTGCTTTTAAGCATTAGTGACCATTCTGACAGCTCACACTCCTCAGTAATCATGAGACTGTCCCTCTGAAGGAGACACAGCCAGTGATGGGGGGACAGGAAGGCTGCCCTGGTGGTGCCCAAAATCTGAGTGTGGTCAAAAATGTACACCTTGATTCCATTCACTGCCACAACAAGGATCTAACCTCAGGAATAATTTTGTTGACTTGGCCAATAACCCTTCTCAATCCAACTGTATCTAATGTCCTGTATAATTAAGATCTTCCTCCAACCAAGCATTTAATGGCTGTCATGTTTGACTACACTTTGACACATATATCTTCATTATCATTGCAAATATTGCTTTTTACTATTTTATGGAAACATTGTGCATAGTTAGATTCTGTTTCATCTTATAAAATATAATTTTTTGCAGCAAGAATAAAGAAAACATGGCCAGGAGTAGTACCTGCTCTATTTTCTTTTTCCATCTTGTATAGACTTGTATTTATGTTCAAACACATTAAAATATATATGTCTATATTACCTCGCTTAGGAAAGCTTGCCAAGACATCCTGATGGTATGTTATCTGCCACTCGCGAAATCATAACCAAGAGTGTACAACTGAAAATGGTATGCTTTATTTCCATCTTCTAAAGAGATACTCTTTATAGTTCCTGTTTATGGGATACCATCTTTCACTAAATTTTTAGACTGCCATTTTAAGTGAAATCAATACCTCAGGAAAGTAAGATCTATATTTTGTATGTTGGCTCCTCACCCAAAATGTCTTAGTCATCAGCCAAATGCCTGATTTGCACAGGGGAGCTAGTTTGGATGACTCTCAGTGCAGATTGCTATGTAGCTCAAGCCCACCTTCTACACAAGACTTGACTAAATTTCTCACACACAGGATACTTCATTCTCTCCACTCAGGCCCTCTGGGTAGCTCCACTGAGAGCTGCAGTCCCCACTCACTCTGGGGCAGAGACTTGCCTATTGCACAGCTAGGCCTGGTCTCCCTAGCTGGCTGCACAGACTCAATTCAAAGGAACACCTGGGGGTGGAGTCTTTGTTAGTTCAGTTGGCGAGGCTCTAACTGAAGGACTGTGTGCTTCTGGTGAGGCATCTGAATTTGGATCCCTGATCCACATGCCACATGATTTCACAGAAACTTTTAGGATTATGGTATTGCAATCAATGATCTCTCTATGAACTACTGAACTTCAGATTGTATGACTCAGTGATTTAAATGCAATGGAACTAAGCTATGGAAATCACAATATTTACATGGTGAAGAATAACTATGTACTCCTGGAAATCTTTAGACAATCAGGCTCTGGCTTCTGGAAGAGTCAATCAGGAAACTGCACAGCAGAGATGCAATGGCAGGAGCTTGAGGGTAGGATGAGAGAGCAGAACTTTAGGTGCTTTCCTTTCATATGTTCCAAATAACTGTGTCAGCATCACTCAGACATCAGGATTGTCAATGTCAGGAGCACCAGAGGCAAGAAAAAGCAACCACCAGACAGAAGAAGAGAGTCTTACAATGTAATCTAAATCAATTAGCTAAAGACTCTTTGGTTATATAAAGGTGAATGTATTACCATCATGCCAATGCATGTTTTTCTTGTTGTGAACATGTGTTCCTGAGATACCCTTGGAAGTGAAGCTTCATGGGACATAGAATCCTAGACCGTTAGTGTCAGAGATGAGAACATTAAGTAATTATCTGTCCAGCCCTCTCATTTTACAGATGAGAATATAGTCCAAAGTGTGAAGCGTAAGTTTATCCAGACAGTCCTTACCCTCTCCAGCAGGATTTCAGGAATGTGAATTTTCATTATCAGAAAGAAGAGAGGTGGAAAATTACAGGTTTAAATGTGATCATCATCAGTAAAAAGTATCCATGGTGCTTGATCTCTGTGTTATTGGACCAGTGACAACTAAGGTGGTCATTAAGCTTGAAGTTAACCCAGAAGGGATAAAGAAAAATACACTACCTCAGAAAGTGAAATACATGGAAGATCGGCCAGCTCCTCATCCACTACTTTTTGTACCATTATGCATTCATAAATCCTAATTTACTCCTGTGACATGTATCAACACACTCTATTTGAAGTGGCTCTCATTATAGACCATTACAGCGCTCGTTCCTAAAGTGCCTTTATTTCTAAGGGACATGGAAAGTTTTTGAGAGTCAGAAAGTCCTGTGCAATCTCAGACTGCTCCGTTAACATCATTGTCTCAACCTTGGGGAGATAGAGCCCAGCAATTTAAGATGTTTTGTCTACAAATAGCTCCTTATCTGCCCTTTAACCATACAGCACAGAAGAACCAGATTTATTGCTCAACGCCATCTTATCAATACCAAGGTGTCTTCAACCTCTTTAAACAGCTTCTTACCTATAATTTCTGTCCTGAAGCAATTCTATTTCATTCACTTAGAAACTCAGACATTTTCAAATAATCAATTTTAAACTCTCCCTGATGGGAATAATTATTTCCTAAGAAAATTAGTTGATGACTCTAAAAAATGACATAAGGATCTGATACCACCAATTGTAACAGATATCCCAAACTTTAACTCTGTAAGTTAATCACCACAGAATGAAACACAATCCCAAAATAGATGACATGTAAAGACACAACAATGCTCCAGATCTTAGTATAACCTTATTTTATTTCCAGATTTGTTATATGACTTATTTCCAAATTAGAAGATTATCTCTGCCCACAAAATAAAAGTTAACAACTTCACATGCAAATAGGAACCTCAGAGAAAGCCTTATTTATATCTGGATCCCTCAAAAGTAGTCATAGAGTGATAAGTTTATCAAGAGTAAAACAAATCTTGCCACCCTGAAACCCCAACCTGACTTAGAGAAAATCCTTCCTCTCAAGGTCCCACTTACTTATTCTTTAATTCATTTACTAACTTTTAGTGAGCACCTACTCTATGCTAGGCACCAGGTCAACACTGGGGATTCAAAGACAAACAAGTTATGTTCTTTCTCTCAAGGAGCCCATCATTAATCACATGAATTAACAAATAATTACACTGCTTTACTCACACTGCTTTGATGATCAATTATATAGGCATTCCTACAGCAAAATGCCTATATAATTGATCATCAAAATGCCCAGATTAACCTTCACCCCTCTTGTATTTAGAGAATTGATATTTTAATCTCTGTGTATCTCCTCAAAGCCTAACAATCTCACACATTAGATGGCTCTTTCAATAGCAACTAGCCTTTTACTAAAACAATCAATGCCTTACCACCAGGTGCCTCAAGTTATTAACCATCCAATTTCACATCTTACAGAAATTTATAGCTGCCCCCACACACATGCCTTTGCCTCAGAGCACATCTAGAGAGCGAGTCACTTGATGACTTCAAGTTCCTTCAGCCTGCAAACACTGCACCAAGAAGAGTGACAGAAAATGAGTTCACTTGCCACTCAGTACCCCCAGTACACTTTGGAAACATGAGGTAGGTCTAATGACCTCAGGAAAACTGATAGAAATTAAACCAAAGCCAAGCCATAGGACTGAGCTTTAGAAGCATGAGTCTTCTACTTACAAAGATGTTGTGAGACCTAGAAAACAGTCATTGTTATTGAGTCATTCTCATGGACCAGACACTGTGTTTTAAGTGTTTAGCAGGTATTGTTTAATCCTCTCAAAAATGCTATCATCCTCATTTTAAACATAAGGCAACTGAGGCCGAATAGCTTGTCGAAGGCCACACGTAGTAAGTGGTGAGACCCTGATCGGAGCCCCAGCACTCTGACTTCAAAGCCTACTGTAGAAGAGGGCATAGAGAAACTAGAGCCCAAGATCTTGGGGTGGCACTGTGTTAAGACACCTGACTATTGAACTTACCACATTTACTTCGAGAACAAAATTATCTTTATATTTTGGTGATTGCCGATTGTCATGGAAAATAACCACTACCCACACACTTATTGGAGCCTGATTTACACAGACAGACAACTTCCAACTTCTGCCATTTCTGCTGTCCCACGAGGCCTGTTTATAAAGCTTATCGGTGGTGCAGCTGTAGAACAGAGTTCTGGAAGGATCAGTTGAACTATGAAACATAGAAGTTCAAGTTGCACCATCGTTGGATAATTAAAGCTAGGCAATTGTTTCCAGGTAGGTGTGGAACAGCTGGTAGCATTGGAAGAACTTTTTTAATTCTGCTTCAGAAACTTGTAATACCTTGTTTATTCATGAGGAACCGTTCTGAGCACCTCATGTCCAGATTAGCAGAGACCCCCATTTATTGTCCCAAGTTTCCACTAAAGTAGAGCACAGAGCCAACCATCTTTAACACCCAGAAACGGTCCCCTTGGACACACAGAAGTGTGTCTAGTCGAGAACTGTGAGCAGACTGCCACTGGCCCCAGCATGATTGATGGCACCAATACGAAGTGCCATGTCCGTCATCTAGGGGCAATGTCGGCGATGATGGCATATCCCTCCTTTCAATTCTCACTTTCCTCTGAGGGAAAACTGCTCACTTATATCCTCTGAGGATGCTCTGAACAAGATGGATGTGCCATCATATGTTTAAAGAGGGAGAAAAGAAAAGCAATTGTAGGAGTTCAAGAGAAAAAATAAAAGCTGAATCATTCTCAGTAATCTCCCAAATTTATATCCCTCAATATCACAAACTGAATTATCTCTATAAACATTAGCTTAGAAAAACAACTTTTCACTTACAGCTGCATGGTGAAGAACCACATCACATCCATACAGTAAAGATTTTATTTTCTATCTAATGCGCCAATGGCAGTTTTCAATACAAAAGAAACAGCAATTTGCTAGTCTAGCCAATTACAATTTGTCCTTGGATGCAGATGACAGCAAAGTCTGTGCCTCTAGTTCATTGACAGTATTAGAAACATATCCCTAATACTCAGTCTATTTCTCTGAGAAGGAGGTGATTAAAATTTAGCTTAACTTTGGTATCGAATCACAGGAAAGGCATTGCTAGCCTACAGGTAGCCTGCTCCTACAGGTTTTCAGAACTGTCCAAAGCAGCAAAGGCATTCATTTCAATCATGAGCCCTATGAACAATATTGAAGCTCAGTGCCACCACTTGTAACCTTGCCAGGAAGAGTTTCTTCCAAACTCTGGGGGTGTAGGGCTCCTTGAGGTGGCTACACTATGCAGATTTAGTTACACATGCGGGCCTTGCTTCATTGGATACTTCTTTAGCCATAAAATGACCCATAGCAGTAAACGAGAGGTATGGGGAAGAATGACTCCTGATTATGCCATTGATTTCTTGTGTCATGATCGGAAAATTATTTTGCCTCTTTTTGTTAGAACACATCAGAGGCTATAATGCTAGATTATATCAGAGAGCTAATTTGTGAGGTTGCAATAATGATAGGATCAGAATTTTTTTTTAAAGCAGGTCAGGGATATTTGCTATATCACTAGGCACTTAAAAATAAGTAAACTTATGGTTCCTGAATAATTATTCAAGACAACACTTTTGAAGGTAATCTACCACTATTATATCAATACAACACTGCATTATTACTGTGAGGACATAGGAAACTTTGCTTGATAATTAAAGCATTTCCTGTATCCTGGCCCTGAATTGATGAGCAGGAAATTAAACATATTTTTAAATTATTTTCTCCAATTAGTATCAGACAAAAGTCTTGGGGAGAGAAAATGATCTGGACATTCATTTATTGATTTAGCAAACATTCACTGAATGTTTACTCTATGCCTAGCTTGATCGCACTAGAAGTACAACGATGAGTAATACTTGGCTCCTACTTCAAAAAATTCACAGAGAGGGGAGGAGACTCACCTGCTCCCCATGCCCTACTCACCTGGGCCCTCACTTGAATGCTCACACCAGCCATGCACCTGCCTGCCAGGTTTCTGTGCTGGCTTCTCTGCATGGACCCGCTCTACTCATTATTTACCTACTTAACTTCTACTCATTGTTAAAATTTTATTTGTGTGCTCAATAATTATTTTTGAATTCATTAGAATACAAAGACATTCTCGAGTAGAGGAAGAAACAAACACATCTGGGGCCCTGAGACCATGGGAAGGCTCAAGAAAAGCTCCACAGAAGGCATGTGAGTTGGTAATATTTTGAGATGGATTTTGAAATATGAATGGGGTAAAGGGTGAATAAGGACAACATAAGAAGAGGGCAATAAAGTGGTAAGAGATTAGGGAAAGTTCTACCAAACAAAGGGAATATCACCTGCAAAGGCATGAAGATATAAATTAGGATGTGATGTTTGCAATGTTTGCAAGCTCAGGGGGACTAAAACATAGAGCACATAGAGGAAAGTATGGACGGGGCTGTGTGTTGGAGGCCATGGTTAGGAGTATGGATGTTTTCCTAAGGCGATACGAAGTAATTGAAGGTTTATGGGCAGGTATAGTGGAGTTTCAGAGGAAAGCTAGACTAATGAAAAACAGTAACCACTCTAGCTTAAGGGGGAAAAATTATTAAAGGTTAATAAATAGTTCGTAGACACTCTGGAAAAGACAAAGTTCAGGCTTGGGAGCTCTAGTAAAGATCACCATCAATCACCTCCATCCACAGAACAGACTCAGCAGCCACACATATGACCCTGAATGCTATCTGGCCAGACCACCACCAATTCTTCCAAGAACACCATTCCTGTCACCCTGGACAGAACTGAATTACACAGTACTTCCTCATATTGCTGTCTTTCAAATCAGCCTTGCAAGCATTCTTCCGATTAGTAGAGCCCAAGTCACATGCCAGCACTCTAGCTGCAAGGTAGACTGGAAAAGTGAGTTTCTAACATCTCCCTGGGCAGGAAGGACCTATAGTGTGTAAAACTCCAGGGACAAAATAGTGTTCTAAAAGGCCTAAGAGGCCACAACTCATGGATTGGAGAAGAGGAGAGCTGGAAGATAGGAGGTCACTATGGAAGGTTAGAGTAGGGAAGAGACCTAAGAAAAGGTGGGGTCGGGGCATGGACTTTGGTGCTGACAGTGGACACAGAACAGAGCAAACACAGAACTGGGGTGTAAGATCCTAGAGAACAATAACTGTGTTTTCTTTTTTACTAAGGAATAATTTACAAACAGTAAAATTCACCTTGTTTGCAAATTTGGCAGTTATATACTAAGTATAACCACCACCACAGTCAAGATATAGAATGGTTTTGCCACTCCCCAAATTTCCTCATGCTGCCCTCTTAGAGTCAGTCTCTCGACTCTAACCCCTGGCAAACATATACATACAGCCTTTTGAATCTGGCTTCTTTCACTGGGTTAAATGCATTTGAGATCCATCCATGTTATTGTGTGTATCAAAAGTTCTTTTCTTATTCCATAGTATGAATGTACCAAAGTTTATTTATGGCCCAGATGAAAGATATTAGGATTGTTTCCAGTTGGGAAGATTACAAACCCTCCATGTTTTTGTATGAACTTAGTTTTTCATTTCATTTGGGTAAACACCCAGGAGTGGGAATGCTGAGTCATATGATAAGTGTATGCTTAACAAAAAACTGCAGAACAGTTTTCTTTTCTTTTTTTTAATATCTAAAACCTTTTTTTAACATAGTTTGTTCTTTCTTTACAAATTTTATCAAATACATTTTTAAATTACTTTATTGTTGTTCATTTACAGTTGTCTGCACTTTCTCCCCACCCCTCCCCCTTGGTTTTGTCCATGTGTCCTTTATAGTAAGTAGTTCCTGAAAACCCTTCTCCCCACTGTCCCCTCCCCACTCCCCTCAAGCTATTGTTAGAATGTTCTTAATTTCAATGTCTCTGGTTATATTTTGTTTGCTTTTTTCTTTTGTGGGTTATGTTCCAGTTAAAGGTGAGATCATATGGTATTTGTCACTCATCACCTTATTTCACTTAGCATTATGCTCTTTAGTTCCATCCATGCTGTCAGAAATGGTATAAGCTCCTTCCTTCTCTTTGCTGTGTAGAATTCCATTGTGTAAATGTACCATAGTTTTTTGATCCACTCATTTGCTGATGGGCACTTAGGTTGCTTCCAGCACTTGGCTATTATAAATTGTGCTGTTATGAATATTGCCCAATTAAAAAATGGACAAAAGACTTGAGCAGACACTTCTCCAAGGAGGACATACAGAGGGCCCAGAGACATATGAAAAGATGCTCGCACCACTAGCCATCAGAGAGATGCAAATTAAAACCACAATGAGATACCACCTCACACCAGTCAGAATGGCCAACATAAACAAATCAACAAACAAGTGTTGGAGAGGATTCGGAGAAAAGGGAACCCTAGTGCACTGTTAGTGGGAATGCAGACTGGTGCAGCCACTGTGGAAAACAATATGGAATTTCCTCAGAAAACTAAAAATGGAACAGTTACATGCAAAAAAATGAAACTCGATCACCAAATTACACCATACACAAAAATAAATTCCAAATAAATTCAGTAAAGAAAAGGCTTAAATATAAGTCATAACACCATAAAAGTCCTAGAGGAAAACATTGGCAGGAAAACATCAGACATTCCATGCAGCAACATCTTCACGGATATGTCCCCTAAAGCAAGGGACATAAAGGAAAGAATAAACAAATGGGACCTCATCAAATTAAAAAGCTTCTGCATGGCTAAACAAAACAGCATTAAAATGAAAAGTGAACCAACAGTATGGGAAAACGTATTTGCCAATGATACCTCGGACAAGGGTTTGATCTCCAGAACTGTTTTCCAAAGTCCTGTACCATTCAACATTCCCTCCAGCAATGTAGGAGAGTTCCAATTGCTCTAGACAGCTTCACAAGCACACACTATTGTCATTTTTTAAAGCCATTCTATTAGGCATCTATTGGTACTTTATTGTGGTTTTAATTTGTATTTCTTAAAACTAGTGATATTAAACATCTTTGCATATTCTTATTTGCCTTTACTATATTTTTTGGTAAAATGTTCAAATATCTTGCCATTATTTTTCAAAAAATAATAAATTTATAAATAAACTGATGCTAGAGACATTTAGAAAAATAAAATTACCTCCACCTGGTATAACTGGTCATTACTAATGAGAAGGAAGGCAGAGGTCGAAGATGACACCAAACTTTTTAGGTGACTGTTAAGAGAGTTTAACTGAATGACTTAGTAAACATGACCAAGGTAGATGTTCCAAAGGCTTCAAATTAATTATTGTCATTCAGTGGTCTTTAACCAAATCTAAAATCCATGAAACTGTACAGCTTAAAAAATACTCTCCTGAAGTTTTCTGCATTTGCAAAAACAGATGAACCTCAATTGGTTTTTACCTCCTGCTTATAAGAAAAATAAATAAATCTCAAAAACTAATCCTATATCGTTCTCCACAAAACCCTAAGGCTCATTTTTTTTTCTTCCAAAAGAGTACTAAATCAAACACAAAATCAGGAGAAACAGACCTGAGGGCCCTGGAAGTCAATTAAATGGTTGATCCTTTATGGTCATTTTCCCTACAGTGAAGGATGCTGAAAAGCGAGGTCAGTAGATTATAATTTTTTTGCTTCCTGAATCATTGAGGACCAAAGGTTCTTGGACAATAGGGGGTAGCTGGTAGTTGATGGAGGAAGAATTTCTTTTTTACATGCAGATGCCAGATTGTAAAAATAACACTGTGAGTTGCATTTGAGCCAAGACAAATCAACACTCCACTGGGCCTATTGCTGCAGCTGGGATGAAGCTTACACAATGGCCTGAGCAGCTGATAGTCAAGGGAAGCTGGAGCCAAAGAATGAGCATTGGCCTGCCAGGATTTGAGGGCTTCATCAAGGATCAACTAGCCTTGGTCTCCAGTTCACACAGTTCTGGTAGAATATGAAATCCAGGGCAAACCAAGAAAAGAAAACTACATATGGAATAAGCACCATAGCATTACTGTGCAGAGAAAACAATGGCTAAAAAAAACACTCTGCCTTGAATCAGCCCAAGCAATATTATGAAAAGGCTAGTAGGTACAGATTCTCTCCATTCTCAATTGATTCTTCCACTGGGGGAAAACAGCAGTGTGGGGAACTCAAAGATGTTGAATTCAGTCCCTCAATAATACAAACAATAGAAGGGCATAGAGAGGTAATTTAGTGGCATCATTGGAGTTAGAACCCGGATGTGATGATTTGCTACTCAGTCACTCTGCCAGAAACATCAGCTCAGAAGAATGCAGCCTCAGCGGAGAGCCGATGACTGGCTGCTTTCTAAAATTTCATACAGGGCTTTGGATGAAGCATTTGCTTTACCCCAAACTCCATCTTTGCTACCAAAAAATAAATAAATAGTATCAAAAACTCATGACTTAATTTTTAAAACACAATATATAACTAGTGTTAAGGTAAGAGAAAGGAGAGGAAAAAAAGAGAGAAAATTATTGGAAAAGAATCCCTGTCACATGGTCTGGTGGACATGACTGCTCGTGGTTGGATCCCGGATCTGCCATGTGTCAGCCCACGAATTTGGGTGAGTTCCTCCACACCCGTAAAGCTCAGTTGGTTTGTTTCTCAAATTGACACAATAATACCTTCCTTTTAGGGCTATTGTTTGATAGCTTCTCCAAATCCCCAGGACTGTATATATCCTGGGGCATATGACCTGAGCATAGATTCAGACACTGCAAGGGAGAAAGCTCCCTCTTCTCCATGCATCTGTTTTGTTCTCTATTAAATAACTTTAAATACTATTCACATATCATAATAAATACAGAGATAATGGATAAGAATGCAAAATTCAGGAGGATTTTAAATATAAATTATAAGATTTTGCAGCACGTTCTTTTGTCTATGCCCTCAGGTATGTTCTCGCTAATAGGAAAGGATATGCATGCCCACGCCTGTGAAGTGCAGTGGTCATTCAGGGAAGTGGGTTTGGGAAAGGGGACACTCCACCAGCACACGGCATCAGTAGGGTTTCTTTCCTTCCTACAGCAAGTTGCTCCAATGTGGGAAATTAGATGCGCATACCTGACCCTGCTTGCAAATAATGCAATACGACTAATCAAAATGGCAAAATGACAGGACAAACAGAATCACAGACCCTAAGGGGGCCATAGGAAGTGAGTGAGTGCTGTGGTGTGGTGTCCCGCTGAGGCGGGGGGCTGGTGAGTTTTCAAGCTGTTCTCAGACTATGACAGGGACAGGAATACACTGAGAGAAGCCCATACTCGCTCGGACTTGGTTCACAGCAAAAATGACAGTTTAAAGATCCATATCAGTCCCCTGTTACTGAGAGGGCACAGCTTCATGTCCACAAGGGCTTGTCCTCGAACTAGATAACTGCCCACGTTCTTCTTCTTTGGTAAATCAAAGCCATCAATTACCGCCTCCTAGTATGGCTACTCCAGGGGCTGCAGGACAGACAGGGCTAAATGGAAAATTGTTGGCGGGGATGGCTCCTTCTGGGGTTGTTTGCTGCCAGTAATGGCATCAGACAACTGCTGAAGGCACTGTTTAATCCCTGCCCCATGTTGAGAGCTCAGAACCCAACGGAGTGCTGACAAGGGCCTGCCATTCATCACCTGATCACATACATCTGAACCTCAAAGACCATCACACAGCCTTCACGGAGGTGTGGAAGCCTGTGATTCCCTTGTCCTGCTGCTGGTTCTGCAGTAATTAAAGCTTTATTCCCTACCGCTCCCCTATTATTCTCTTGTTTTTAATGACACTGTTAATACAGGTAAGTTATATAAAGGCCAAATTTGGAATAAAAGTGCTCCTGTAAGCCACAAAGACCCAGACAAAGAATTTGGCAGTTTTTATAAGATAATCAGACAATGGAAGGTTACAAAAGGTAGTTTTTGAGCAGAGGTTTGAATTATTTACAGTTGATGATAATTACTGGAAGTCATTTTTTCAGACAGTAACTATTGACCTCCACTTTAAGCTGAGCACTGTTCTAACCTGCACCCCAACACTCGCTGATAGTTGTGCATGTGAATCAAATTAAAAAAAAACAGTAATGCTGTTTTTCTTGTTTCTTTGTTTCCTTTTCTTGTTTGTGTTCTTGCTAATTGCCACTGGGAATTCTCTCTGCAGGTACTTCTGAACAACTTTTCTGCCGTACCTTTACTCTCTGAACTGTGTGATTCTCTCTCCACAGTCTGACGCACAGGAACCTGACATAAGTCAGGGTGGCCACAAGGTATGTTGGAATCATTAAAATGTTTGTGCTTCTGGAAAATGTGGGGGGAAATTGCCAGTTAGTGGACCTGGAGGTAAAGAAATGGATCTGATGATAGAGCTGCTCCCTGAGGGTCAGTATCCAAAGGTTTTGGCCAATCTGATTGGTCCACTGTTAACATCAAAAGACCCAGTTTGATACATGGGGTATAACCCACAGGTACAGACGACATGAGAGCCTTGAAATCAGACAGCAGAGGATGCCAAGAATTTGACCGAGCTCTTCGGAGCAGGGCCACTCCCGCTCTTATCTTGTGACTAGTGATAAAAAAATAAATCCTGTGACTATTTTTATAACTGCCAATTTGTACTTCTTAATGCTTTTACTTTTTCACATATTCCTCCCTCTCCCTCGCATCTGGCAACCATCAATTTGCTATGAGTTTGTTTCTATTTTGTTTGTTGCCTTGTTTTTTTTAAATTCCACATATAATTGAAATCCTATGGTATTTGTCTTTCTCTGTCTGTTTATTTCACTTAGTATAATACCCTCTAGGTCCATCCATCCCACAAATGGCAAGGTTTCATTTTTTTATGGCTGAGTAATATTCCATTGTATACAGACACAGGGATGTAAAGTACAGCATAGGGAATTGGGTCAAGAATATTGTAGCTATGTATGGTGTCAGATGGGTACTAGACTTACCAAGGTGATCAATCATTTTGTGAGTACATAAATGTCAAGTCATTATATTATACACCTGAATCTAATATAATATTGTATGTCAACTGTAATTGAAAAAAGTTATAAAAATTAATTTTACCTATTTCTTTAAAAAAATCTATCCCTGAAGAAAGAGCTAGCATGCACAAGGCAGAAGGTGAGGTCCCAGCCAAATGGGCTGAGGCTGTGAAGAAAGGGTTGTGGTTATGGCAGGAACTTAGAGGTCCAACAAAACAAATTGAGGCAGAAGGCCAGCCAGTCTGGTATGTGCCTACCTGGGTCTTTTCCCGCTAGTTGGGCTCATGTGACTAGTTTAAGAGAAGACTATGGTACATTATGCTTGCACGTGTCTAGGGCTCCCACCAGATTCATTTCATGGGGTATATACAGTCAAATCTAAAGCCAGCTTCCTTCTGCTCCCAAGATACTGCCTGCCTTGCCTGGGAATGATGGAACCCAGCCAGGCTCAGACTGGCCAGGCAAAGGGCAGAAGAACCATTACACCCATGGTGACTTGGCCACTCAGACAGAGCATGAGAAGTAGTTAACTGCCTTCTACTCAAAAGTGAAAGAGGACCCTGAGGAAGGAGTGTGACTCTTAAAACTCAAAAGAAGGAAAAATTGTTAGGGCAGACTACTTCATGATTATCCTTTACATGGTAATTCTTTCTTCCAAAAGGGGAGTGACTGAGGGAAGAAAGTAGCTAGCTCAATGTGTTGAATATGAAAATTTTAGAATATGACATTAGAAGAATTCTTCAGAAGACTGGGATCCGGAGCATGTGAATTCCCTGAGACTGATCACAGAGCAGCCAGTCTCTCTGGGGCTTGATCAGAGACTCCAAACATTCAGTTTGTCAGGCATCACGCTTTCAATGGGGATGGGAAAGATCACTTAAAAAATGTTTCTTTTAATGTGGGTAATCAAATTTATTAACATTCTCAAAGTTCATTTAAAAGTGAAATTTCAAAGAGCTGCTTCTTTTTCAATTTCTCATGCTGACAGGCCCATTTTTGATGTGTCATTTCTGATGGATTAGGTCAGTCAAATTGCATTAGATCGTAAGTGCCACACAGCACAGCATTAGTCATGTAATTGAACAGGACATACACATCAGCAACAATTTATTTCAGACACGTTGTTTTCTGGAAGACTTGTCCAACTAAATACCCATTTCTCATCTCTGACTGTTTTTCTCAAACTTCATTTTCTCTGTTTTGATTTCTCTCATATTTCCCTTGGTCTCTTGAGTTTATTTCCTGTGTACTGACTTTCTCTAGTTTGCTCATTTCCCAGAGTCTTCATTAGTGAAGAGCTTCTTTACCTAGCTTACTTTGCTGCAGCTCAGTACGAACACATAAGGAGAGGACATACGTGCATACCTCGGCTTACCTTGTTGGAACTCAAATAGTAGCACTGGGTTTTCCAGGACTTTTACTGCTGAACCTATTTCCCTTGAGATTAATTCCCTTTAAACAATGAAATTGCTTCAGGCTATCATTAAAAAAAATCTAATGATATAGTAGGAGGTACCTGACAGCATTGAAGGAAAACCAGAGAACCCACCTCTGAAAAGGACAGAGGATCTCCTGAGGTCTACGTTGTAGGGATAAGCCACTCTCATTGGGACCCCATCATTTTTGGGGTGGTGTATATTCTGCTCTACATGCTAATGCCCCAGAAAGAGGTCTGGTGTGCCTAGCTGGGTCTTTCCCCACTATTTTGGCTAAGAGAAAGAAAAAAAAAAGAGCTGCTCAATTGATTGTCCCACCAAGCCTGTATAGGACAGGCTGATCCCAAAGTGAAGCGGGGGAGCGGCTAGGTCTGCAAACCTCCTGATACCCGCTACAGCTGAAAAGGAGATGTAGCTGATGAAGCTGGACCTGGGCCATATAGGGATGGTAAATAAAATGGGTGCTAGGATCTCAGTAGTGTTGGTTCCCACATGAAATTAAATGGTGTGAAGCCAATACTAAAAGTACTGATAGGAGAAGCTGAGGATGAGTGCCAGATCACAAATACCAAAGTCAAGGAAGCACAGAAGCAGCTGATATGGCAGAGGGGTAAACACTTAGGCACCAAATTCAGAGAAAAATGAGAGATTATAACTTCACATTTCTAATCATGTGTTCTGATCTGGAAAATGAGGATGATAACAATATCTAGTTTTATAAGGTAAGTGTGAGGAATGCATGAGATAATGTCAGCAAGGTGTATGTTATAGCTCCCAATACTTGGTAAGGGTTGATGTGGGTGCTTCTTCTTGGGACAGTCCTAAGATTGTCCAGTGGGCCTTACTTCACCTTATTCCTTTCAGATGCTCATAGTCCATCTTTCTTACCATGGAAGTTTCTCTGCCTAAGAGCAGCTGTTTTCAGAAGCCTCTTACAGATGTGGTTATGGCTGAGGTACAGAAGAAACATAATGGTTCACTTTGCCCCTTTATGCTAAACGTGACCACAGCCAGGCTTAGCACATTTCCATCCTATCTGTTACTCTGGACTTCAGGGTATCATACAGAATGAAAATTTGTAATAAAAAGTTGAGGTAGGAAGAAGGGAAGGAGAGAGAGTTAAGAAAATAGATGTCAAGAGTGACATGCATGACGAAAGCTCATTGAGAGTTTTCAGATTCTTAGAAGTCAAGAGGAAAATTAAACCTCCTTGAGAGCGCCTCATTACCCACGATCCTTGCGTAACCAGCATGCCATGACTAGGCCCTTTAATGGGCAATGGTCATTGAAGACACCAGACTTGTGGAGTTATACACAAAAGCCAAAACATACGGCACTTCCAGCTGTCCAGTGCCTGTCAAAGAACTCTAGAGAAATGCTTAGTTCTTCAGCCTCAATTAGTTTCAGGTTGTGAGAATTCCACTTCGGCTGGCTGGAGAATTACTAGCAACGTTCTTTTCTCCAAAGGCCATTTAAGCTTTTAGGAGGTTGTACTTGTTCAAGTCAATACTAATTGGAGCTGGTGCTGACATCTGTAGATATTAGAGTGACAGGCATCACATTGACTCCTAGTCTTCCCTCCGCTCTCATCCAGAAACATCTCTCCTGGGGCTGACAGTTCTTACCTTCTCTTTCTAAGACTGCTTATAAAATGGAGTTAGTTAATTGTGTCAAATATCTGGGAAGGAAGTTTATATTAAAGTTTTCTAAAACCCAAAGAATATAAAGCATTGTTATTGGCAGAGGAGACACAATTATAGTGGCATTCAAGTCAGAAGATAGTATGTTTTTCATAGCCTGAGGAAAGAGTATAATCTTAGGCTTCATGAAATTTTAATTAAATGAATACATAGGCTCAAATAATATATAGCAGATATGTAGACTTCCAATTGATCCCCAGTAGATTTCCTGTTATTGAGGTGCCAAAAAGAGAAATACTTGACAGATGGGCCATCTATGCAATGTAGTACAGGAAGATGAATTTAAAACATCAGTTGTATAATATCAATGAATATGTATATGTTTATATAATCAAGAGAGCCCTAAATATAGAACAGCTTTAGACCTAAGATCCCTAAATGTCCAGGATTTAATTTATAACTTAAATTCGTAATAATCTTGCTATTCTGGCACACTAATGATAACCTATCTCATAGGTTGTCTTCTGTTACCAAATCACACACATCAAAATTTGGCAGCCATTCTATCTGTGCATATACACAGGGATCCATTGCATTACCAATAAGAAAACTGAATTTTTCTTAAGCTTGTGTAGTCTTCCTGAAATCTTACAGAAGACTGACTTCAATAGTTAACTGGACATCATAAAGACAACTAGTCTACCTAGCAACAGAGACTCAGCTCCACTATTAGTAAAGATGAAGCTATACATCATTAATCTTCATGTTTCCACACGAAAGGCATAGCCATGTGTTTTGGAAGCCCCATTTGTTTCCAAATAGGGGTTTATAAGCAAAGCGTCTGGAAAATTGACTAAACTTTCTACGTGTTTGTCCTAATGTTTTGGCAAAGGAAGACAGCCTCACATGATATACTCTGCAGCTGCACCAGCACTGCCTCATTCCATAAAGTTTTCAGTGAGTGACACGTGAGGTCCTGCGGAGGATACCAGGCTGACTACGAATACTTTAGCCTTCAGGGAGATAAAGTCTTGTACTACATGGCAAAATGCTATTCTCACTAGAAACTGAAAGAAGAGGGGTGCCTTAAGCAAATGATGACATGGAAGAGAGAAAAGGTGTGGTGTGTACATCCAATGACATCTCCTGGGGCTGTGCAGTGCAGCAGCCTGGAGAATAACAAATCTGGGACCTAGAGGCAGAGGCCCTGAGTCTGACTCCCACGCTGGCATGGCCCTGTGTGTGACCCGGGGAAGTCAGTCAGTGTCTCTGAACCTGCAGGATGTCCTCAACTGTGAAGTGGAAGTACAACCTCCCTTCACGGGGTTGCCGCAGAGCTGAGATAATGCGTGCCAACCCATTATTAGTCGGGTCTGAAGTGCAGGTCAATGAGATTCTAAAATGGAATTTATTAGCCATTTAAAACATCATTTATAGTTACTACTGGTCTGATTTTAAAAGTGTTAAGAGATTGAAAAGCTACTAGCAACTTTGATGCCTACTAAGTAAACATGTATAAACCTAAAACTGCTTGTTTACAGTGAAATGTAAAGCAAAACTATTCACATATTCAAACATGTGTATTACAAAAAATGTAAAATGCAATGTAATAATTTTCAATAATTTAAATTTTATGATTTAGCTTTTATAAGTTCAAATAAAAGCTATTCAGTGACACATAACACCTAGTGTTATTTCATTCTGGACAATTAATGGGGCACTAATCTTTCTTCTTAAACACAGTTACCCAACATGTGTGCCCATAGGTACCCATTCTATCCTGGGTATAATTATTGTTGACGTAGTGTTTGCTCTTAGAAAAATTTTTGATTATTCTGTAAATTCTTCTCAGTTCCAGTGTCACTTTAGATTAGAAGGTTAATTGTTGATTAGATAAAGATATAAGTCTATTTATTTACCTTTTAAACTAATTTTTTCCTTTTTATTGAATGTTTTGGTTAACAAAAGTATACAGGTTTCAGGTGCACAATTCTACAACACATCACCTGTACCACCCGAGTCAAGGTTATGTCCATCATCATTTGTCTCCCAACCCAACTGTAATTTTGAATGTGAAGGTCTCCTCTGAGCTGAAAATTCATCAACTAACTTCATATTGAGTTTACACAACACAACACTGCGATCAACAGGGGAATTCAGTTTCCAGATACTTGAAAGAAAAAACATATGAGAGTAGATATTTAAAAGCAGTTCATACAAGGTACCTGTAATGGTCAAATTCAGAGAGACAGAATGTAGAACAGTGGTTACCAGAGGCTGGGCAGGGAGGTCAGATGGGAGTTGCTGTTTGATGGGGAAAGAGTTTCAGTTTGGAATGAGAAAACATAGATGCATGGTGGTGATGGTTGAACAACATGAATGTACCTAATGCTACTGAAAGGTACACTTGAAAATGGTTAAAATGGTAAATTTTATGTTATATATATTTTACCACAATAAAGAAATTTAGCATTACAAATTTAAAGTGGCTTTTAAGGCCCCTTGCCCCCCGCACCCCTCCTAAATAATCCTGGTTTTCTTTGTTGGTCTGCATATTTCAGTTCACTGAGAATATAAGGAGGTATTAAAGATAAAAGAGAAAGTTAAAATTATAGTGGCACTTGCTAACCCTACTTCAAATTAAAGAATGTTCGTTCATTAAAGAGCACTGGTCATTGAAACTATCTCTGATGCTTTATCCGTGTCTACTTGGCTTCAGAGAATGGACAATTTTAAAAAGAAAGGAAGGAACTAATAATTGTTAATCATCAACTAAGTGCTAGGCCCTGTACTAGATGTTTCTGTCTTACTCTATTCTCACAGTAAGTTTATAAGGCATCTTCTACCCATTTTATAGAAAAGAAGAAAAAGACCTTGAAATTATAACTGACAAGCTCAGATTTGTATTTCTAGAAATGTCCAAACCTGGTGATTGGAATCAGTCTCCTAAATGGGAAATCAAGTTCCTCTTCAGATTTGTTTTGACTTACATAAACAGCTGGTAGCTGTGGCAACATATAACCATTCCTAGGTGGTATACATTATGTACTTCAGCAGAAAGAGTGTTTCATTGGGAATTTAGAGCCACACTCCAGTCTCTGCTCTAACTTTCTCTCCCATCCCTTTAAATGGATCAATAACCCTATCTAGGTTCTGCTTCCCTCAGCTGTGAAGAGAGATAATAACACCATCTCAGTAACACCTAGTTATGCTATAAGGGCCAAAAGTGATCGTGGATGAAAAAGCCCCTGACATTGATTATGGACTATAAAACAAGCAAAAGTAGCATTTGCAGCCACAATTCCAAGCTTGCAAAGATCCTCCCAAATGATCTGGCTACTCTGTCCCCATGCAATAATGTCAGGCCTTTTGTATGAGAAGCTCTTACAGTTCTTCATTTTCTTAAGATAAACTTTTCAGCCTTCTTGGTATGGCTAATAAATGGAATTCTGACATTGTCTGGTATGAAGATGGTGTGCTAAGTTTTACGAGGCTGAGAAGCTTGTCTCCCATACACCACTGACTTCTTCCCATCTCGTTCCTCCAAAGAGAACCTTTTGACTCACAGAGAGAAAGCTGTCAGTGCCTACGCAACAGCTCGAGCCACAGTCAATGCGACAGGTCTAGACATAGAACTGCCCTTATTGTCTGGAATGGTCTTGGAGATAATGCACTGAGTGCCTTCTGGACAAGGTGCTAATGAATGAGGCGGTTGCCAGCAGATAAACTAGGCTGGCAGGGAGAACAATTAAAATGATGTTACTGCAAAGCCAATGTTATTTTAAAATTTAATCATGCTTCCTGGTGGCTTAATGGGAATTCCGCTTCCATAATAAAAAAGAAAATATAAGTCAGATGCCTGTGCTATGAATGAGGTTGTATCCATACAACACAAAGCAAAATGCTGTTTTGCTGATGAATCAGGTAAATTCATAAGTGTAGGTGGTAAAGCAGCATAATTCAAAACCTAAGACTGGGTTTTCTCACTCTGATTTATTCCATTAAATTGGTATTTTCATGAAGCCAACCAGTAACTACACATCTTTGCTTTCACTGTATAGATTCAGCTTGAAGAGGGTTGTTCACCCCAATCAAGAGTAAAAGAAATGCAAACACCCAGGAAAACCTTAACAATCCAATTTGTCAACTTTTACCTTTCAAACCAAAAGAAAAAAGTTCTAATAAGCAGTATCTTCTGGTCATAGTAATTAACTTGGTCCCAAATAAAATACGAAGGAGTTTCCTTTACCACTGGTGGGAGACATGCCTTTGATTTTTTCACTCTTTGGTTTGTGCAAGCCACTGGGGCGCAGGGGCTAAGATCTTAATAGAATAGAAGCTGGCGATCTAACAGCCCAAGGGCAAGTGCGTCCCCCACCCCTTGGTATACAGCCCACATGCTAAGAATGTTTATTGCATTCCTTAAAGGTTTTTTAAAATCAAAAGAGAATATTATTTTGTGACAGATGAAAATTATATAAAATTCAAATTTCAGTGCTCATAACTAAAGGTTTTTTTGAACACAGCCAGACAGAAGCCACATGGCCCTCAAAGCCTGAAATATTCACTGTCTGACCCTTTACAGAAAGTGTTTACTAAATCAATGCCCTAAAATTATGAACCTCCTTAGGTTCAAATCCCGCTTTATTAGCTGGGTGTTCTTGGGTTAAGTAAACTTCTTATGCCTCAATTTCTCATGTGTAAAATAACTACAAATGTTATTTGTGAGAACTAAGTTAAATGTACATAATGTGCTTAAAACAGTCTCTGAGACAAAGTAAGAGCTCTGTAAGTGTTAATTGTCATTATTACTATACTCTATCTCCTGAAAGTTCAATGGTTACATCTTATGCTAATTTGGAAAATGGTAAAGAAAAGTATTAAGAAAAAAATAATTGAAAAATATGAAATTAATTATAAATATATTGTTTAATGTAAGTTCCGCAAATAAAATTGCATAGGAAAAAATGGTATGTGCATGTTTATCATTCATCCTGCATCCTATCACCCTAATCTTAACCAAAAATCTTAGTGTAATTTGAAGCCCATTAATCAAGTTGAAAACATAGGTAAAAACAGTTGGATTGGTACATTTGTCATTTTGCTTAAAGATAGGATTAAGGCCCTTGGAAATATTTTCCTAATAAAATACATAATTAAATATTGATTGCTTGGCTAAAATACCAGCTGCAATTTAAACAGTTATGACCAATTATGTCAGCTTATTGTTTTACCTGAAATATTATAAAATATAGGACAAGTGCCTAAAATGCCAAGAATATTTTAACTTCAAAATTTTGCTTTAGAGCCTTTTAAGCAAACTTTGTCTTTACTTTATCTTGAAGCAAATTTATTCTAGGTTGAATATACATATATATTTATATATATTTATATATATTCATTTGAAATTAGTAATTTATATATATATAAGATACATATAAGTTATATATAACTTATATATAAAAATATATATACGTTATTTGATAAGTTATATATAAGTTATAAGATATATATGTTGTATATAACATATATTTATGATATATATATGTTATTTGAAATTACTAATAGGTAAACATTTTAAATGGGTAGAGAAGATAAATATAAATTTTAAGAAAGAATGCAAATAAGAAATAAATCCAAGAAGAACACAAATGGTAAACAAATAAAAAATTACTGTTTTTTGTATTAACATAAGACGTGTTTCTTTATGGACTGGCCAAGATTTCTCCTACATGACAGTAATGCTGGTGGGGTGGGTTAGTCATAGCAAAGCTGACGCGATGTTCCCTGGGGGCCACGTTTTTTTCTAAGTGCTTCATATGCAGTTAAGTAACCCTCAAAACAATCCCCCAAATTCAAGATTATCATTAAGGCATTCTAACAATATTTTACTAAACAAAAGAGAAGAAAAAGAAAATAAAACTAGCACCCAAAGTCTTACACCTGTTTGGAGGTAGAGTGGAATTTGAACCCAAGCTGTTTTGCAAGTCTTTCTTCCAACCACTATGTGATTGGTGCGACAATAGGGACATACTCATATTCTGCCGATTCCAGAGAAAACAATGCACATTGTGATGTCAGGGCTGGCAAAGAGGGAAAAAGATGTTCTCCATTGATTTCTTCTTCTTAACTCCTCAGAGAACACATGTCCTGACTCTACAGCTTGCCCTAGATCAAAGGTAAATACATTTTCAATGTTTTTAAGACAAAGTAACTAAAGTCTTGCCAGTGCCCATAACAGCAGTTACAGTCAAGTCAAAAGTACTGCACAAACACTCTGTGGCTTTTCCCAGGTTTAGGGTCAGAAGAGCAATCACAAACTAAAGTTACAGATGGGGTTTCTGTGTTGATGTGCAAGGGAGGGAAGGAAGAGAACTGGAGGATCTGCCAGGTTCTAAGAGCTTAATTTGTGTTGACTCACACTGACTTCATAACTGTGACTTATTATCTCCTCTTAACAGAATACATCTCTAGATCAGATTAGCTGAGTTATTTAAACTTAACACACATTGAGATCAAGGTAATATGCAGAAACCTAATCCAGCAAAAAATGAAATCTTGACATCTAGAAACTTCTCTACAGATCCAGCTGGAAAAACAAAACTGGGCTCAAGAAGCATAAAGAGTCCTATGAATATGGCAGAATTTGACCTTAATTTATTCTTGCTCATTCTTTGTAGATTAAAATATTATTTCAACTTGAAATTTAAACATACCTGTATCTTTCTTATTTCTCCCCAGTTCCCAAAAGATAAGAGCAAAATAAAGTTATCTTTAGTCTGCAGTTGCAACTGGAACCATCAAAAGATAGCACTGGTGAATAATGTAGCCACATAAAAAGCTTTGAAGCCACAGTGATGCACTTCCTTTGCGAGGGGTGGGGCAGCAGCATTAAGAAAACAGAATGAGAAACAGTAAAGTTTATAATTCCTAGTGGCAGTCTTTGCATCTCTCCACATCAGAGGATTCTTTGAAATATAAATCCCATTATCTCAGGTCTCCCTGCTCACAAAGAAATCATTAGTCTAGCAAAAACATTTAAGGGTTTACAGAGAACTAGGTAAGGTGTGTTTTAACAGCACAATTAAAAGTGTTAAAAGTGAATATATCTGCCCAGGGAAGTCAGGGAAGGTTGCTTAAAGGAAATGACATTTTATCTGAGCTGGGACATCAATGTAAGGACGGTGGACGCATATTCCAAGCAGAGGAAATAGCACAAGCAAAGTCTTGAAGGTAAACAGTGCATGGTAAACCAATAATTTAAAACTTCCAGTGGCACTGGAGCAAGGCAGACTTTGTGGGGGTGAGTAGGAGTTGGGGCAAAAGAAATACATGATGACAGATTGTGAAAACTCATATGGGAAGTTTAAGGAGTTTGAACTTTGACTTGAAAGCTACACAGAAGTCCTTGCGGTTTCTATGCAGGAGACTGCTGTCATCAGAACAGTGGGAGTTTTGTTTGTCTGCTTTTATAAATTTTGTTGAGTATAACAAAGATATGGAATAAGTAAATTTAATTTATTCTGTATCTATATTATCGAATTTGTTAAATTTCACAAAGTGAACACAATCATGTAACCAGCATCCAGGTCAAGACACACGTACATGCTGAGTCAAAGAGTGTGCTGCTGTTCAGCTTCAGTAGATAATGCTGAACATCTCTCCAGGACCTGTTCCAATTCGCATTCCCATCAGCAGTCTATAAAGTTGTAGTTGCTAGTTGTTCCACATCCTCCCCATCCCTGCATTGATTGATCAATTCATTGATTGATGGTCTTTACCCAGGAATGTGGTAGTAACCAGTCGTGCATTTCAAACAGTGTGACAGTGGAGATAGACTGAAGATCAGGCGGCCAGTTAGAGAACTATGGAAATAATCTAGGAGAGAAGCAATATAGGCGTGGATCTGCAGCAGTGCCAACAGAAAAGCAAGGTTCTTGCATTGTCCCTGTTTGTCATCTGTTAAGCACAACCAGTGAAAAGGACATATGAATAATACTGAAAGCCTTTGTGAATCATTTCTCATCATCTTTTACACACTTGTGCTTTTTCCTTTCAATAAAATAATTTCCATTTATATGAGATCCTTAATCCCAAAGCCCTTTGCAAATGAAGCCAAAGAAGCAGAGCCCAGTCTATGTCAATTAGCAGAAGAGAGAAAACAAAAGGCCCAGATGGGTCTCCCCCTGGCTGCCTTGTCAAGGGGAGGGGCTGGGGCTTGCCCGACCTGCACCTGAGGCAGGCTTATGCCCCAAGTGCCATGCTCAGCAGCCACCCAAGAGGGCAGAGGCGGGCAGGTCGTCTGCAGCTGGCAGGGAGACCTGGCGCGAGAGCGTGTGCTCCCTGCTTCATGAACCCCTTCACTGGGGCAGCTGGCCAGGACCGGGGACTGGAGATCTGTGGGAGTCCAGCCAAGACACCTGCAAGTAAGAGAGGCAATTTTATTGTCTTCTAAATAGCTTGAGTAATGATGATCACTTGCTATGGGAACAGAATGTTTTTGTCTGTGAATTTTAACCTTCAAATCCAGGAGTTTTAAAAGTTTTCAACAAGTTGTCAAGCCATACAGTTCAGAGGACCACCATTCCTGAGAGGCAGGGCCCATGAGGTGACAGGGGAGCAGTGTGCCCTTGGATTGTAGAGGGGCTTCCTTCCAATCCACAGAGAGGCAGCAGCCCCCTGCCAGCCTTGCAACAGCCCCTCCTCCCTCCTCCTGGGAAACAAGCGCTGCTGGGGTACCTCTTTCCAGCAGTCTGCATTCCCCAGGCTGACCTCTAATGCCAACTATCCTGCAGGGTGGGCTTCTTGGGAAGGTCTGGAAGCCCCTTCCTTGGGATGGAATTAGAATTGTGAAGAAAGTTTACAGAGGAGATCTTTCCCTGCCTCATTATCTTATTGAACTGGAGGGCATTATGAATTGAAGCAAGTAAAAGTGAGTTTCCCTCTTTGCCTTTTTTTCCAATGTCCACTTTCAAATGTCTCTCTCAGCTCAGCAACATGTCCTCAGTTTCCCTTGTGATCCCTACGTAGTTTGGACTCTGAAGTCAGCATCGTAAATTCCCTAAGCAAAGCACCCCCTTTCTCAAACCTGCTGCTTCTCCTTTTGGATCTCATTTCTTGTCACTGCTAATAGCAGCATTTATATAGATCACTGATTCTAAGAGGGCTCATCCTACCTCTGCCTCTATGCCCACTTCCAACAACCACACTCCATCAGTGTCGAATCACGTCCATCTTTCCCAGCATCCTTCGCTTTATTTTCCTACTTCCTCCATCCTGATTCAGGTCCTGCTAACTGAAACCTTCCTGGACTTCTCACCTCATGTGGCCATTCTGACGTGTCCCACATAGCACTGAAAGTTCAACCTTTCTTAATACATATACAGAATTTATTTCCAAATTCTTACATTTTAATGCCCAGGTTTCAGTTCCCAATGATTCTAGAATAAAATGCAAATTCAAAGTCTTCTGAGTAGATGCTCCCAACTCAACCTTCCAACATTCTTCCAGTCCTCCTCCTCATCAAAACTTATAGTCTGGTCAAATGGACTTTAAATTGTATTCTTTGGAACCCCAGTATTTTATGGTAATACTGTAGGATCTATCTTCTAGGCTAAAGTACAGGGGGATGCTCAGCAAGTAAGCCCCTGCCCCTAATTTTATTATATTTATTATATTTTATATTAGATCTAAGCCTGATGCTAAAACAGAGGCAACCCAGCCACAGTCTTTTACGGTTCTTGCAGAATAAGCAGTTATAGAAACAGATGTTTCATGGAAAGTCAGAGCTTTACCTGTAGTGTGACCCCAAATATGGTAGTAACAGGAAGTTCTATAATTCTCAAGCTACATACATGAAAAAAGTTATTTCCCATAGAGGCAGCATATGATCTCATTACTTAATTTAGGATTGTGTTCAGATTTTCAGACCCTTTATACAACCATGCAAACAGTGAGAAAGGCAAATATATTTTCAACATACAGCTGAAGTTTTGTCCATACACTCAAAATAACGTGATACCTTATATTGATGGATCAACTGAAGTCAAGAGGGAAAATATGGTCACTTCATTCAGGAAGCACTTAAAGTTAAAGCACCCATTATGAAACAGTAAGTTCAGTAAAAATTAGCTAAAATTGTGTGTGTGTGTGTGTGTGTGTGTGTAAGTTTATGTACTCAACCAACAGTAGGAAATATCTATAAAAGAAGGAGCCTTTGGTTATCATGTCCACCCAGCATGCACTCAAATGTGTTTGCTCTGTGACTCCTGGTGGCCTTTGGTATTAAAAACAACTGAGCAGAGCAAAGATTTGTTTTCCTATCTAATCTTACAAAAGATAATGAAAAGAATACAGTCTGGAAAAGACAAAGTACTCGGTGTACATATGTGTGTGTGCTTGTCCACTAGGGGTAGAAAGATACAGAAGCTCAGAAATAAATCACTACCTCTAGAACAAAGCTTTGGGTGTAACTTCATTTCTGTGAAAATGAGGCAGTTCAGCCATGCACAGAAATTAAAGAGTATGGCAAGAAAAGTGCTAAACAAAATATGAATTGTAATGAAATCTAAAATGTCAGTTGTTCTATTATTGTGGCTTTGTGTGATCATGAGGTAAAACAGCCTGGGTAATGAGAGGTCACGGTGGCTAAAAATCAGAGCGCTAATGGCTCTAACCTACTGATGAGAGGCAGTGATCTCAATAAAATGAAACACTAATGGAAATAGTCCCGCCGAGAAAAGGCTGCCATCTGTAATGCACAAAAATGGAGAGAAATAGAGAAACCTTCTCAATCCACCTAAATATCCATTGTTTCAACAAATAATGTCTTTTTAAATCAGTTGGGAAATGTCCTTTGCAAGAGCTTGTTTCTAATGCTTCTCCTACTCAGACTCCAATCTTCTAACTTTCCCTTGAGTGAGTGAATCAGCCAGTGTGTCTGTACCATTCTTAGGAACATACTTGGACATATCCAAGTATGGCAAATGTAATCAACATGGCCATGGTGTAAGAGGTCTATAGTTAACGTGCAATGAGGCTGCCAAGGAAGGAAAAAATGGCTTATTTGTTGGGGCCCAGTATTATCTGAGGCTTAAAAAATATTCAGCCAGCCCCTAAACCTCCCACCACAGCCAAAACAAGCTTAGGAGGCAGAAGCTCCCTGCCTCTACATAGTTACCATTGGAATAGCCTTTCTCTCAGAGCTGCCTTTGGGTTTTCTTTTTAATTTGATTTAGACTTCTTTTTACCTGATTTTGATTTTTTAAAAGAGTGGTAAAGAGAACAAGTTTGCAATTTGCCCTGCAACATGGAAATGATAAAAGGAACACTAGTTTTACCATTTTATTTGTTTAATTAGAGTTTGTACATGTTATAGTCTATGAATGTTAAGCTCCTCAAAGACCAGGATTGTTTAAACTTTTAAAAAATTATCCCTTATAACTCTTAGTATAATAAATGCACAGAAGAATGATGGGGAATTTGACATTAAACCTCTTCATCTATCAAAATGGCTGAAAGCTCAGCGGAATTGTGTGGGGAACAGTGCCTGGGCCTGGGTGTGTGTGGGAAGGTGTATTGTGCAGGACGAGGTTAGAGCAGATTGTAGGGGTTTTCCCTGGGGACATCTTGTGGGTGGAATGGCTTACAATGAGAAAAGACAAGGCCAATAGCTCGGGTAATCACGGCATATCCTCCCGTTGCCCTCTGGCTATCCAGATCAATTTATATGGCCTCCTGCCTCCTCTGAGCTGGGTATCAGGCTTTGGTTTAGGACTGGGGGTCTTAATGTGGATAGAGTTCTATGATAATGTTTTGAAATCCAGTGTGTTCAGAAGTGGGGGCTATGTTTGGAAGGGAACCCTGAAATTTCCTAGCAAGGGGACTTCATACTACATCAGCCACCTGGCTATGCCCCACCCTCTAAATATCCTCCACCTCTGAAATTCTGAAGCCCCCTCCTGGAGGAGTCTGCAGCATCTCTACCTTCAAGGGGGTCCCTGCCGTGACTATCAGCTTGGATGATGAAAGTGCCTTTCACTCAGGTGTGACTGGAAGAGGAAGAATGTTGAGGATCAGTCTGCTAGGCTATGGGATGATGTTACTCAGTTCCTGTTTTTGAAGCCCAGAGAATAATCTATTCCACGTGGGCTATTGTCCCTCTGCCATTCAGAACACAGCTCTTTAGGATCTCAGGAAAAGGAGTCGAAGAACTGTAACCACAGGGTAACCAGTGGATACTATAAAGGGAGGCATTAATCCCCTTTGTCTTGCTTTTCAATAGTTCATGAAAACAGTAGAGCAGCTACAACAGAAATTCACAAAACAAGTGGCCTGCTTTCACTAGCACTCCATTTACAAGCCTATTCGACTCTGGATTCTGCTCTTCTCCCTCACTAAAAATGACCATTTCTCACTTTTAGTCTTCCTTTTAGGCGTCCCTTCATCTCATCTCTCTTCTTTCTCTACCCCTCCTCTTCAAAATTACCTCTATCTGCCTCTTCATCCAATTTACTAATAATCATTTGAATATTAAAGGAATGCATAAAATTTCTTTGTACAAAACTATCATGTGAAATAAATCACTCAAACTTAGACTCTAGAACATTCTGTTTGCCAATTCAGAGATAAATTGAATGTGTTCTCCTATTGTCATGAGGAGTAAATAACTGAGTAAGAAAACAGCTTAGTGCTTGCCTTCCCTCATGGCTCTACAGATAGCAGACTCCTAGGGGACCGAAGGATCCATTCTCTCTTTCTTTCCTAAATACATTTTCTTCTCTCCTCTCTGTGCATACTTCTGTGTATATTTCACCATCATTTAAAATGTTCTAATTTCCCATTCCCTTTCAATTTATCATAATATGGAGGTACTACATGTATTTCAGTAATTTATATATATGATGAGGTTTTAATATTTGATTCACCATCTTTCTCCTTTGTGGGAAGCATTATACTAAGATTTGCAGAAGACAATTTTATTTTAAGCTTAGACTCTTGTGAAAGTCCTCTGTGCCCTCTGCAAGATATCATTTCCCTTCCCTCCCTCATATTGTCCTCGGTGCTCTCTCCATTATTCAAGGTTTGCTCAAATTATACAGCCTCTGAGAAATGCCCCTAATTCAAGTCAAAATTAACATTGCTTTTCTGTTTATTTTCATAGCACTATGGACTTGTATTTTTAATTCTCCCTTTTATCAAATCAGTCATCCATTCACTCCTTGTTATGAACTGACCTATATTCCTCCAAATTTGTATGTTGAGGCTCTAACTCCCAATGTGACTGTATCTGGAGACAGGGCCTTGAAGGAGACAGTTAAAGTTAAATGAGGTCATAAGGGTGGGGCCCTAATTCAAAAGGACTGGTATCCGTATAGGAAGGGGAAGAGACACCAAGGGTGTATGCACACAGAGAAGGTGGTCATCTGCAAGCCAAGCAGAGACGCCAAGCAGGAGAAATCAAACCTGCTGACACCTTGATCTTGGACTTCCAGCCTCTGGAACTGTGAGAAAAGAAACTTCTATTGTTTAAGCCCCCCAGTGTGTGATACTTTGTTATGGCAGCCCTAGCAGACTAACACACTTAACCAAACATTTCACAGGCCTCCTACCTTAGGCCTGCTCATCATGTCCCCTTCATAGCGCAGCCTGCTCTTCATCAGTTACATTGACACATGAGGCCTCTCTTCCTGGACTAAAAGGAAGCTCTCTATGGACAGGTCCAGCTCAGAGCTGAGCACAGGTCTTTGGTAGACTACAGGTTTACTCCTCTGAGGAACTGAAATCAAACCTTGCCTTGAGCTCCACATTGACCCTGGGAACAAGGAAGGCATTTGTAGTTCAAGGGATGACATTCCCTTTCCTCGGGGCATATTTCAGCTCCTCCTCTGAGCAGTCATGCTGCACATTTTTATTTCACATTTTCTGCCTGAGCCCTCCTGACACCTGAACTAAGAATCTTCTGAGCTCAGGGAGTACAGTTTATGATGAGGTTTCTGGCCATGGCCACGGCTGCTGGATTCCCCTCACCCCAGTCCTCCATCAGCCCAGGAAAGACAATCGTGCTTCATACCTGCTGCTTTCCCTTTCACGCACACCCTGCTTTCTCCTCTGTACTAACAATCCACTTTGTTTTCACATTTGAAATAGAAGAAACAAGATGCATAAAACTCCCCTGTCTCCCCACCTGCTTTGGCTTTTTACGGTCGACTGCAAAAAACTGTTCAAGTTCAGGAAAATTGATTTCTGCCATTTAAATAATCTAATCTTCACAAGCCTTTTAACACCCAAACAGAACCCATTTAAAGCACAGCAAGATAATTAATGTTGAAAATAGTCTCTGTAGGGGACTTGCTTACCTGCCTGCCCACATTTCCCATTTAAAGGAAGCACCTAGTTTGTAGTTTTAAGTTTATGAACAGGTTTACCTCACCAAACATGAATTCATTTTAATAGGTATTTCCACCCTCATATTTTATAAACTAATGAACTTAACTGACCAAACACTAATTAAAAATGCATTAGGAAAATGTTTGTATTCAACAGCTTCACTAATATTCTTGCTGATGATTTTGAAGCTCATTGAGTCAGAAAATCAATGCCATGGAGTCTATGTTTTCTGTGCCATAGCCTCACACACTGTACCCACTCTCTGGTGCTGATGGGAACTGCCCTGGAAGAGAGAGCTGAGCCAGGAGGAGAAGGAGAAAAGTCATTACCTAAAGGCCAAATGCCACTATTAGCATTGCAAGCAAATTTAAGATGCACACGAGCATAGAAATATCCTTGCCCCTATTATTCACCTTGACTTTTGTGAATTGGGAGCGTTCAGTGGAACTGGAGTGAGACCAATAAAAACCCTGCCTGGTGAGAACTTTTGGTCTCCTGCAATCCTGCAAACACAGCTGATTCCCAACACTCTCTAGTGCCAAAACCCTTTTTCCTCCTGAGAGCTAACTCGCATTGCATCTGTCCCTAAGGCAGAATCTCTGAAGTTCACAGGCAGGCTTCTGGAAATTTGTGATCTTCCTGAACTGGGAATGGATGAGCATGTTTCTGAAGAGAGCGTGCAAAGCTGTCAACAGATATTTAAAGATGACCATGACCCCCGGAACCTTCAGCAACAAGAACTGCCTTTTCACTCCATCAGAGGCCCTTCTGCCCCACTCAGTGCCCCAGTCGCATTGGCATATTGTCTTTCTGCAGGTGGACAGTGCCTTCTCCACCTCCAGTCGCTGTCCACACTGTGTCCTGTACCTAAATGCTCCCCACCTCCATGGCCTGATTCTTACTCGCCCTTGTGAATGTTTGATTAAATGCCACTCTCACTGTTTACTTCTCCAGACTATCCCCCTAATAATTTGCTATCAAGGCACTTACCAGAGTTTATAATATCTGTGTAATTATATGACTAACGTTTGTCTCACATTAGACTATAAGTTCCGTAAGGATAGGAATCATGCCTGTCTTCTCCATTGTTTTATCAGAAGCTGAAATATTGTAAACAACTTACAATATTTGCTGTGTGGATGGAAACTGGCTTATACAGTTCTGTTAATTTTCTGAAATTCTACATTCTTACCCACATAAAGACATCATTCATTTGGGCACTGTTTCTTATTACCTGGCTGTTTCATCTAAGTCTTGGGTATTCAGCTGACCTAAGAGCTCTTTGGGTAGAGATGGGTCTCTCTCTCTTTTCATAGTTTCTTACTTGGCCAATTGTTAATTACATATTAGGAAATAATCAGATGCTGTCTAACATTCCACAGCAAGTCCAACAACTTCAGCTCAGTCTGTTCTGCTTTAGTTTCCAATATTGATAAGCTGTTAAGTATGTGACCTCCCTCCCAAATTTATCATCAGCTCTCTGTGAGCCTGGATCTTTTCTTCTCCCCTAAAACACACTGGGTAGTGCTGGGTGCTCAAAGACTCAGTCAGCTTCATGGCTGATGCATGCAGCAAGCACAGGGTTAGGTGGTCAATAGCTGTGTTTTCCATGAGACCTTTAAAAAATGTATAAATGGGGAAAAACCAAGATTTTTTCTGATCTCCTTTGTTTTCCATGAGTTGTAATTTCCCCACTGCAGAGGGCTTAAGAATATCACACTAACCCCCATTGGGCAATCTGATTTGATATCTGTTATGGCTCTTGACCCCACTTCTTAGAGCTGCATTTTGACTTCATCACTTGTCTGGACAATATTTTCTTCTCAGTTAGACACCTGCAGTATGAACTACAGAGACAGTCTACATCTTTTTCACTTACTACCCAATTGCTGTTCAACTTCAGGATGAGCCCATCCACTTAATCTGGCATTAGCCTGACTGACAGGTAAATTTGGGACATGTTAGAAAGAGGAGGATCAATGTCCTGACCAGTGTGGCTCCGTTGATTGGAGCATTGTCTTGTAACCAAAAGGTTGTGTGTTTGATCCCTGGTCTGAGTGCTTATCATCCCTGATTGATCTGAGCGCATACAGGAAGCAACCAATTGATGTTTCTCTCTCACATCAATGTTTCTCTCTCTCCCCTCCTTTCTCTATAAAAGCAATGAAAAAATGTCCTTAGATGAGAACAAAAAAAATTTTCTTAATAAAAAAAGAAGGAAAGAAAGAAGATGATCAAGATAGATTACTGTGTCCAGATGCCCAGAAGCTCAGGCAATGGGCATATTTCATAACTCAATCAACAAAGACCTGAAGGAGGCATTTGTCCCATATCATTATTTATAATCAAGAAGGCAGGAGCAAAATTCATGGAGTTTGTGAACCAGAAGAGATCCTCTTTAATATCCTGGGAAAGAAAGTAGTTTTATAGCAACTATAAAATTGGTATTGTTCTTGTGCCTTCTTGAGTTACAGATGGCCACCTTCTCACTGTGTCCTCTCAGGGCCACCCTTGGTCTGTGTGTTGTCTGTGTCCTAACCCCTTCTTTTTATAAGGACACCAGTCATGCTGAATTAGGGCCCACCCATATGACCTTATTTTACTTCAATTACCTCTTTAAAGTCCCTATCTTCAAATAGTCACATTCGGAAGCATTGAAGATTAGAACTTCAACATATGGATTTGGAGGAGACACATTTCAGCCCACGACAATACTCTTCCTTGGATTAATATCATCTCCAAATCAGCCTCTCCACACATCCAGCACTTTTTCCCATCTAAATCATACCTTGGCCAGAAATCCTTCTTGAACACAGTTCTAACCCCAGCATCCTCTTGCTTAAAAACTAACTCCAAATTTCTTACAGATTATAAAATGAAGTCCGTCTTCTACCTGGACACACACAACTCTTTCTGGTTCCAGTCTTCTGTGTTTCTCTTCCATTCCTAAACTAATAAACTCCTCCTTCTTCTTTGTACAGGTCTCTCACTTTACAGCCTGTGGGCTTCAGTTGCAAGCTTCCTTCTGCCTGGAATACACTGTTCACCTCCACCCCAGACACATCCATGCCAGCCATTCCCTCTAGCACACTGTCATCAGTCCCATCTTTCTAAATCTAAATCCTATTCATTTTTTAAAGGATTCTTAAATCTTTCTTTCTCTAGTAAATATGTTCTGGTACCTCCCATAAAAAGCAATCTCTTCTTTAAATTCCTATTTTAATCAATCTTAAAGTGACAATATAATGTACAAACAAATATGTTCTCTTCCCTGAAGACAGGATCTATATTAGTTTCCTGAGGCTACCATAACAAATTACCACAAATTTGGTAGCATAAGGAACATGAATTTATTCTGTCACAGTTATGGAGGTCAGAAGGTTGAAACCAAACCTCCCTCTTGAGGTTCTAAGGTAGAATTAATTTCCTTCCTATTCCACATCTGATGGTTGGTGGCATTTCTTGACTAATGGCCACATCACTGCGATCTCAGCTTCCATAGCCACACTGGCTCCTCTTCCGTCTGTGTCAAATCTCTCTCTGCCTTCCTCTCATGGTCAGCTGTAGGGCCCACCTGGATAACCCAGGATTATCTCCTCAGCTCAAGATTCTTAATTATACTTGCAAAGTCTCTTTTTCCAAATAAAGTAACATCACTACTCTTTGGAATTAGAACATGGACATTTCTTTTGGGGGGCCACCATTCAACTTGCTACAGACTTGAAGTCCGGTCCATCTTTATACCATTGGCCTGTCTAACACAGTGTCTTCTGTAGTAGGCGCACGACGAATATTCATGTTATGATGCACACTTAGTAATCTGTTTGTTTAATCGTAACCACTGACAAATTGCTCAGTGAAAAGACAAACAAATAGTCTGAAATAATACAATCAACAGATTGCTTTAGTGTTGCCAAGATGAAGGTTTTAAGTATTGCTGATGCAAAAAGAAGAGGAAATTGGCAGGTTTCTGGTATAAGTTTCTAAGCCAACAAATTACTTGTTAGTACTTTTTACATCCTTCTAAATTCTTAATTTAGACACTTTCCATACTTTAATCAAAGAGAATTTTTTCTATGTTTTTATCAAGATTATCTCTCTGTTTCAAGTGTACCCTACATCTGTCAGTGGCAGGCACATTGAAATGTCTGATGGCATTATTCTTGCACCAAACAAAGTAAAATGAACTCATATTGTTTTAATTCCATATGTTTCCTAACATCTCTTGCAAAGCACTGATATGTATATTCCTGAGAGTAAAGTGTAGATCATTCATTATTTAAAATATGGCATCATTCTGCATGAAATCATCATTTATTTGTAGGCAGATATTGTAAAAAGTATATACTGAAGCTTATAGTACATGTTCAAAAATGAATAAACCTACTTATCTTAGCATAGCTACAGTTTTAGAATACAGAAAAGACCTGTTTAAAATAATATCTTAAGAGGGGGCAGCACTTATGCTTTTCAAGCTGCATTTCCAAGCTGCATTATCACATTAAACCACATAACAACCCTAAAATGACGGTAAAACCTCTTTCATGAAAATATCTAATCATGGCAGGGTTCTTTTCAGAATATACTCTTGTAGTGATCAATAAAATCCCTTTCAGAGAACAAACATTCATCAGGACCTATAAAAATCTTTTCTTTTTCTCCCTATAGAGCTTGCTAAAATCCATGGTCTCTCCATTCTGTCTCAAGGTAAAAGACTAGAATAAAGCAATAGAAATGATATCTCTTTGGAATAACTGAATAATGATTTTCAGTGTTAGAAAAAATCTTAGAAACCCTGTAGTGGGTTGACTCAGTTGAGACTCAAAGGAGCTAAGTGACTTTTCCAAGGTCAGACAGTTCCTGGAGAGTCAAGACTAAAATCCAAGTCCTGTGAGTAATAGTCAGAATTCTCAGTGGCGGGCACTTGGTCAGTATAGCACATGGAGCAACCTAGGTGATCAGACTTTATAGCTCTTGTGTATTATTTGGGTTCAGGAAGAGGAAAAACCCAGCTGGAGGGAGCTCCTACCTGCTGCAATAGCTGCTTATTAGTATCTCCTCTCAGTTCTGTGTTCATTGATGTCAGCAGTTTGAGTGGCTGGGGTGGGAGAATTTACACCATGAAAATCAGCAAATGCTACAGATTAGCTAGGCCTGTATTTGGGGTGGGTGGGAGGGGAGCAATAAGGATAACCAGACACAGTAGGAATGGTGTTCACCTTTAATTTTCCACACACATTGGAGAGGAACGGGACTCAAATATTATTTTGAGTTCTTTAAGATTTGGACATGAAATTAAATAATAACAAGAGCAGCGACTATTTTTTATATGTTTACCGAATGCCAGGCAGTATACTCAGGGTTTATTCTTTATATGCTTTAATCTTTAACTCTGCATAACAGCCCTTCCAAGTGGGTTTTCTTATTACCCCATTTACAAACGAGGAAACTGAAGCCCAGAGATGAAACATAATTTACTACCTTTTGAAAGAAACAGAATTGAAAACCAGGTCTTGCCCCAAAGTCACTGTTCTATCCCCAGCATCATGCTGCCTCCAAAACTGGCTCTGCAAACCATATTCTTTGAAATATTATAACTGCCAGCTACTGTGTCTACCAGTGCCAGATGTTGTGCTAGACAATGTATAAACATAAGCTATTTTGTAGAGTGTGTATTATCGTCATGTATCATACTGATAAGCTGATGATCAGAAAGATTGAGTGATTTGTTCTCAGTCCCAAAGCTAAGAAGTGGTGGGTGGGATTCAGACCATGCCTGCCCATCCCAGACCTCTTGCCTTCCCAAGCTGCCTATGCAGCCTCATAAATTGACAGCAACTAAATGTGTAACATTTAGTGAATGTCACTAATAAGCCACAGTTGTCACCTCTCCAAAGGGGTCACCTTTTGGTTTTTGTTTACTTTGTAACAGGCAGTTTTGATGGATTTTAGACTCCTGTAAGATCAGGTAGTAACAACCTATGGAACCAGAGGTGTTGAAATAAAACAGCTGGACAGAGTGACTGTGAACATCCAACGTCCATGACCCAAGCCTCCTAAAAACCAGCATTGCCATTGATAGACTTTTATTTTTACCTGGAATCATTATTAAAGCAAAGTTTTTCTCTTATTTAGAGAAAAACCTCAGCTCCCATTCCAAGAAAGAAAATGGTTTTAAAACTCTCAGGCTCCCAAGTGACTTGAGGTCAAGTTGCATAACCCAAAAGAGAAAATGTTTTGAACTGGAATGGAAAAATAAACTTTATGCTTCTGATCCGTCATTGTTTCTGGCTTTACTCTACCCCAAACTTTTAGTTGTTGGTATTTTTAAAGTAAAGTGAAAGCTGCAAACACACACAAAATATAATAGGAAATGTCAAAAATTGTTGTCATTGTTAAAAAAAAACTCATGAAAACTGATATGAGTAGTTAGAATGCCAAGAAGGTCCCAATGATTTTTAAACCCCAAAATAAGTCATTCAGTGTCCAGTAGAACTCAAATCTACCTTTTTAAACTATTTCAAGCACCTGGAAAATTTGCATGCCTCTATTTTAGCCCCACATGGTTTCCTAGACTGTGCTAGGTACCAGGGAATGAATGAGAACATGGGTAAAAAGGAAACACCCCTCAGTAACTTATAAAGTTACTATCAAAGGAGATAAAGCCAATGACCTCAAAACCACTGTGGAATAATTACACATTGAATGGCATGATTCTGATTCTAAGTGCTTTTAGTGTTAGAAAAGTGATTAGTGTGTGCAGCTTGTATGGGCTGGAAATGCTTTAAGGAAAATAAGCAGAGGTAAGAGTGGGTGAGGATAGGCTTTGACTTGGGTCTTTCATGAAGAATGCCATTACACAAACAGTGAGGAAGCAATTTAAGCCACTCCAATTGGAAGAGAAGGCACAACCAGAGCCCTAGAGATGGGAATGAGCCTGAGAATGGTCTGGGAACAGTTCTCAGATGCTCCTTTCAAAGTGGGAGTAGTAGTAAAGAGGGAGGGAACGTGGATCCAATGTGAAAGTCCCAACTGGCCACACAGGGGAGTTTGAACTTAACATTGTTGGGGAGGAAAATTTTCTCTGCTCTCCTAGGTTATTTTGGCTGGCCTAATAATTAAATTGACATAACACAGATTAACAGGAAAAAATCAAATTTAGTGTTGTACATGCTGGAACTCCCCCATACATGAGAGGTTTCAGACAGAAAGGTAAAATGAGACATATATGACATCCTGAGCTAAGGAATGAGGTAAGGGGCCTCAAGGTAATTTGCAAGATGATAAAAAGAGCAGATGCTCAGTAATTAGATGTTTGTCCTGCCATATAGATAGGTCATAAAAAGTTATTTCTGGTAATAACTTATATTATGGGTAAGATCCCCAACTCACATTCCTCTAAGTACTTAGTGAGGGGCCAAAGTTTCTCCTGGGCCCACAGTTACCGATCACCTTCAGTTCGAAATAATTCACATGCCAAAGTAGCACATCTTGAGGAGGACTATCCAAAACCTTGTCAAGTAGATGGCATCTGTGGCCCACTCTAAGTATCTGAGAAGCAATAACGTGACGGAAGTGGTGATTTAAGAAAACTTCATCTTCTGCCTCTGCCACCCCGTGCCTCTACATGTGAGTCTCTCATTGCTTCCCTGCAGCTCCTGGGACAATCCCAGCTGAGCCAGTTCTTAAGAGCTTCAGCAGCTGGAGTAACTGTACCCTTGGCCCACTCTATGGGTCTCAGCAGTATTTTTCTTCACATTCTCAGTGTGCTAACGCCGAATTTTCAAAATTTCCCCTAGTGTGCCAAAACAAGGTATCTGCTGAACAGTGCTGACCCCCATACTTGGGGTGCCCACTAGCTATGAATCCTGAAGATCTCATTTTGCCTGGTCTTCTCCCACTGCAGAGGTAAGATGATGTCTACTTTGTACTTCTTTCAGTGTCCAAGACCCTGCAGCTTCATGTGCTTCCTCTTGGGTAAAGACTGCCTGGATTCACTACCTCTATACTCATCCACCCACTGGACGCCTAGCCATTGCTTGCTAATGCCTGTCATATACCTGTATTGTGACTACAAATTTTGGTCCTAACCCAAATTTCAGATCCATTTCACCTAAAATGCCAATATGTCGCTTTCTTAGCCTGGTGAACATCTAGTCATCTCCCAAGTCTCTGGGAGACGAGAACATTTTCACCCCCCTTCAATGTAGAGTTCTTCAATGCACCCTTCAATGTAGACTTCTCCTTGTCCTCACTAGCCCCTGACAAATATTTCCATGAGATCAAGGAAGGTTGGGCTACAAACGTGTTAAATGTCTATCTCCTTCAACAGACTGTGCGCTCCTTGAGGACAAGGACAGGGGATTTTCTTCCCTGTGACCTTGGCAACTCACAGAGGTAGAGGGCAAATGCCTCAGTGAGTATGTCCAGAGTCAGGTCATAGTTCTTTCCTCCTCTCCACCTGCTCTGGATTGATAACTGTAATTAGTCAAACTGGAGCAGTTTGGCCCCAGACTTGTGAAGGAACAAATCAAAGTATATATTCCAACATGGCAGGGGACTACATTTTACACACTCCCCTCCACTAACATGTCAAGGAGATAAGAAATAGCATGAAACAGTATGTGTTTACCCCTATGTAAACAGTTATTACAATGTATTATAGTTTAATTATCTGTCTCCTTATTATAATCTCAGGGCTGTGGCTTACTCATTGCTGTGTTCCCATGCCCATTTCAGTACCTACATTGAGGATGGGTCCTGAAATCATCAGTGGCTCTGTGTTGAGGGTCATTGTCTACCCCCTGCCCCATCATGCACTTGCCCTGCACCACCAAGAATAAAAAGGAGAAGTGCCACTCGATTTTGAGGATGGAAGGGGTAGAATGGATTGACTGAATTGTATCCCCAAATTGAGATGTGTGCACCCCCTTGAGGCATTAAGGCCAGGGATAGCTGACCTCCTATCTATAGTCAGCATCTGGAAACTTATATTTGATTTTAAAGAGGAAAGAGCATCTTGGAAAAGAGAGCTATGAACTTGAGAAATCTCAGGTTTCCACTGAGTGTTGAGATGGGGGTGGCACAAGAGGAGGGGGCAATCTAAGACATTGCTTAAAGGAAAAGAATATTTGGCTCATCTCCTGACTTCAAAAAAATGCAAAACCCCATCAGCCTAAAGAAACATTAGAAGTTTATGGTGCAGAAATAAGTAGTTTGTGTGTGACGCATTTCCAACTTACAGAAAGGCAACTATTAGAATGGAATGTTCTCCAATGGATGGGGCCAGATTAGACTCCATCGCTACCAGCCAAACATGGCTCAGGAAAATTGGAAATCGCATGCAAATGGAAAGTGATTAGTTTTACTTCTGCTGTTAGACTCTTCCAAATGGGAAGGTGACAGGACTCTAGTTTGCAACAGACTATTAGAAAAAGCAGACATGTGTCTGGGTTGTCTTTTAAAGATGTTGCTTTGTCTTGGCATCTTTCCCTGAATAGTGTTAAATTACTTATTTATTCATTTATTCATCGACATTAATTGGGTACCTTCTAGTGCCAAGCAAAGTGCTCAGCCTTGCAACTCAAAGATAAATAAGAAGACCCTTACCCTCAAGGAGCTCACTGACTAGTGAGGGATAAAGTTGAATAAACAGTTAAAAATCACAATAATATAGATATGCTCAGGTGCTAGAGAGCAAAAGAGACAGAGCTGGCTAAATAAGACTTTCTGTTGTTGCTGAGAGGAAATAAGGTGTCTGGAAGGTCATATTTTTTGGTGGAATTTGTTATCACAGTGAGTCCTGAAGCATATGCAAGAGTTAGCCAGGCAGAAGGAGGTTGGTGCACAAAGGCATGAAGGTGAGAGAAAGTCATGTTTCAGGAGAACCTCAGCTCTTCAGATAGCACAGGGGAGCAGAAGCAGCACAGGGCAGGGAGAGGCAGGGATGAGCTGGCTCCATGATCCAGTTCGGGCAGTGTGGAACTTCTGTCTGGGATATAGTCTATCTTTATTTGCTTGCTTTGTTTCTGTTGGGGAGAAGGGAAATGGATAGATAACATTTTTAATCCCTTTAAATGTCAGAGTTTCTAATTTCATAGATAATGAGGTGCAAGGGATCTTAAAGATTGTTTAGTTCAGTCTCCTTATTTTACAGATGAGGTAACTTATCTCCACAAAAGGTTAAAGGACTTGTTCAAGGTCATATAAATAATGAAAGCAATAGACTCCACTTCTGTTTAATATCACATCCTTTGAGTATGTAAGAGAAATTCAGGAACCAGCCATGTTCTCCCAGTGTGCACCAGTTCTCAGACAACTAACGTCTTCCATTAAATCTCAATTCATAGTCTTTCACTTTAGGTGCTGCCCTTTGCCTAAACTCTTCCCCACATTCCAGGGCTATTGTCCCTTTGTAGGCCATGAAAGACCTTCTTTCTGCCCCCACCCTTCAGGAGTCCCTTGGTGTAGGAAGAGCATAGACATAAATCCTCCCCACCCATGCATGGCTCAAAGGCACAGTCTGTCAAGACATTGGGGGGGTGGGGCTATATGTGTTTCAGTCCTCATTAAAATCATTTTGCTGTGTTTTTAAAAATGGTGATTAAGTAATTGTCTCTGATTTAAACAGTTCCTAGAAATATGATACCAAAAGACCCCAGAAGTCCTCTGAATCATTTCTGTACCAACGGGAGATTTTACCCTTTAGTTTGGCCCTCACATTCCCAGACTAGGGATTTAGTCTAGCAGAAATGCAAGTATTTCCTGACCTGGCTTTCTTCTTTTCACAACTTTGAGGACATCCTTACCAGTCTTTCTGAAGTTTGGTACCATACCATGGTCATCAGTAAAAGTGAGTCAAAATATATATATGTATTTTTTTTTTGTAAATTATATTTTGAGGAAGTGACTCAGATAATGGAAAATTTTACACAGTCTGGCTTCCTTTGACAAATCTCATATTGGAAACATGTCCAATAATTGAGTGTAAAAGAAACCCTCTTGGAATGATGTAAAAGTGTTCTTGTTTTCCTCAAGAAAAATGGCCAGAACTCTAGTATGTTCATCATTCTTAAGACAGCAGCTGTGGGCCTGACCATCAAAACCTGACCACTGCTTTCACCATGTCATCTCAGCAAGAGAAAGCTGGAGGATTTTTAATAATTATCCATGTTCACACAGAAACTTAGGATATTTCTTTGAGCATTACCTAACACACCCTAAGTAATCAAAGATTGTTTGTACAATAAATGAAGAGTCAAGAGGAGACTCGTCAGACTTGGATTCTCCTGACACAGAGGTGTACTTAAAAGCCTAGCATTACAAACACATTCCTGAGACTAAAGTTCTACAAAACATGTCTTTTGAGATCAGGGTATAATGTTGTTACCATGAACTCATCGGCCTATTCATATCAGATACGAGAGTCGAAAATCTGTGGTGGAGACAACATAGATGTTGTTTTCAGACCTATTGCCCATAATTGCCCCACAGGAGAAAATGATTTGCTGGGAGTTAATATGCTTATGCTCCTCACTCCTGAGACTTTGCTCCCTGCATTTAGAAAGTCCTGCAGGGAAAACTTTTGCTGGCTCCATGGATTGGTTAGTAAAATGGAGTTCTTTAGGCTGTGCCCTTAGGCATTTTGTTCAAGAAACCAGGTAGTAATTAGGCAGTTACTTTAGAACTGTGAATCCCAAAATTCTCATGTAGAAGTAATCTCTTGCCTGGAAGATTTCTTTTCTACTAATACCTATATTTAAACCTCAGCCAAGATCTAGGCTACCTACCAAGTTAGAGACGTCCTCAGATTATGCTCAAACTAAAAGTTATGTAACTGTGCATGAACATACATAAAACAGTAATGTAATACAGGGTGGCAATTAATACAGTTTAGTACCCTATGGAGCCTATGTGTATTTGTAGGAAGCAGGATTGGGGTGGGAAAAACAGTGAAGGATGAGGCTGAACCATAAGGTGGGTGCAAGATCACAAAGGGCCTTGAATACTGTGTAAGAAATTGGGGATAAACTATTCCTGCCTTCATACTCTCCCCGTCTCTTAGTCAATGTCATCAGAGTATCTAACAATTTATTGTTCTCATTTATTTGTGTGCATCTTTCCCTACTAGACAGTAAGCAACATGAAGGCAGAGCCTATATCCAAGTCGTCATTTTTTTTCCAGGGCTAGCAAAATGAGCAAAGTAACCATTTCACAAGTATTAGAGAATACCATTATTATTGTGTGACTCAAAACCATGATTGCTTTTGAAGAAAATCAATGACGAATGAATGAAGAGTCTGAATATCTGATGGGGTGGGACAGGTTTAAGTGAAAAACTCATAAACCTGTTAAAGTAACCAGAAAGGGAAACTTCACTAACCTCAGGGCACCTCTGTCACCATCAGCAGTTCTTCCCCATCATGTAGGATGTATAGCAAAATTCCATACAGTAAGCACCACTTGTTCACTGACTTTTAGATTAAAACTAGATTAAAATGGGAGTTAATGGATTTTTCTGTGTCCTTGTACAACCAGCTCCTAGGAAGTGCAATTAGGCAGATTAATCCTATGGGTCAGTATGAATTTAATCTACTTTATATTCTAAATCCAATTTCATTCCATATACTGCTACAGCATTCTCTCTACCTTGTGAAATAAGAGCAGACCTTATAGACTCTCTCCCTTACAGAAACTGTTTAATTCCCAACTCAGCCAAAACAGAAATAGCCAAGTTCTATGACTTCATGTTTGGGATTTCTGCTGTCAAATTAACAAACAGATAATAATAACAACAATAACATAATAACAGTTATGACTACTTTTGAGCACCTGTTATGCATCAGGAACTTTGTTAAGTGTTGTTGAGTAAGAATATTGTCCCTATTTTCTAGATGGGAAAGCTGAGTCTCAAAAAAGTTAAAGAATTTGAATAAGACAAGCTTGTAAATGAGGAAGCCAAAGGTAAATCCCTCAATCTGTCCACTTCTAATGCTTAGACTCTTCATTATGGCACTTCCTTTTTTATACAAATTTATGTCCTTTATAACAAAGAGCTCTCTATTCAAGTCAACAAATATGGTCACTATTTAGTATAGGTCAAATCTCAATGAGGATACAGGAAAATTCACAGGCCCCTGGCACCAAGAATTTTGGTATGACCATGAGGAGTGAGCTTCTTTGGGGTGATGTTATTATAATGTTACATGAGTCATTTGGCTAAATTGAGTTTAAAGGGGAGCTGGAGTTCGAGAGGGGAAAAAAGGCATGTGGAAAAAGAACAGGTGTTTTCTTTGGTGCTCCCTATAATTTACAAAAGGCCACAATCCCATCAAAAAGAAAAATAAACAAATCTTTCAGCATGTACAAGACAAATGGCAACCTGAAAATATGTGTTTCTTGTGATCAGCTCTAATATACTTCCCCTGATAGACAGAGAATAGAAATTGGGACTGGAGAAAAAGACAGGTGTGTGTGTGTGTGTGTGTGTGTATTGGGGGTTCTTATGTGTGTTCTCAGTGCGTTTACATGGTTAACAGTAAATACAAAGAGCATCTATGCAGATCATATCAGTGGCAGACTTGAGTCCAGGATCAGCATTTTGTAAACTAAGAAACCCAACCACATTCATAAAAATTCTTTACATTTGTCCAAAATGTTACAGTTTTGTGATATTCCCTTTCTTTGTATTAGAACCCATTGCTTCTTATTTATATTTAAATTTTTCTACATAATTTAATCCAAAAATTTTTTTGAAAAAAGAAGCACAATGTAGGCAAAAGAGCTCAGAACAAAGGTTCAAGAAACTGAGATTCAAGTTTTGCTCCACGACATTCTAGAGCTGTGACCTTGGACATTTAGCTTAGCCACTCAACCTGTATTTTTTTTTCTTTCTAAAATAAGGTCATTGTAAAGTGTGATAAGCTCATGATTGATTACATAAATGAAAAGGTAATCACATAAAACAAACACATTAAAAAGTATTTGTCTATCATAAAGTAATAAACAACATTAAGGGATATTGTTATTTATTGTTTAATATGAAAGACATTAATCATCCCCAAATTAGTAATATCTGTCCCTCATTCAATAAAAGGATTTCAATGATACTATAAATAATTCATGGGGATTTTAACTGGGTTTTCCATATCATCAGAACACAAAAAGTAAAAATTAAAATACACAAGCATGGCTATGTTACTGGTACAATATATTTTAGAAACTCTTCTCCTACCCACTACAGCAAAAAAGTGGGGTGGAATGTGGTTATTTCCAATGAGATTCTTAAGATATTTATCTGGTCAGAATTTTGATTTAAATTTCAAAAAATTAATTTTTATTCAATCTTTAGGAAAACTTTTAACTCTAAGTTATCAACTGCAATTTCCTAGTTTATAAATGCCTAAATAAAATGAGCTTTGAAAGGGAAATAGCACAGGATAATATTTAAAGCAGGATACAAAGCAAGCCTCAGTCGCCCATCTGTACTTTTTATTATCAGGAAGTACTTATTTTGCATTAAGTATTGTGCTCCATAATAATCTTTTACATATAAAAAAACCTCTAGGAGAGCCACATACTATAACTCATTAAAGGGAGCTGGAAAGAGCCCACCACTAATCATGCCACAAGGGATGACATCTTGATTTTTAAACCACATTTAATTAATCATTTGGAAATACTGCCTAGACCCCCATACTGAAAAGAATAATGAAGCCAGACATTGGTTCTGTGGGCACTACAGCCATGACTAATCCACACCATCCAGCTGGACGCAGGACGAGGAAGTGGTGATGCACCTGTCAAGTGCTTTGTCCTTGTGCCAACACACTCACCTGGCAGGTGAGAACACCTTAGCCTAGACTAACTACGGTGTGCCGAATGCCACTCAGCCAATCTAGAGGTCTTGCAAAAAAGTCAAAAGCAAGGAATACTCAGCTTTTTAAGCTACAAGTTTAGTGTTCTTCTACCTCTAATGTGTTCATTCACATTTCAGTTTGATTTCATTTTAGCAGTTCACTTTTTACTATAACCAAATGAAAAGGGACACAGAACATTGAAAAAGAGTGAGGGGGGGAAAATGTAACACCTCTGAAGTTTTGGCCCAGATGGTTTTGTCTAGAGTTGGTTGGACCAATTTCTTTATATTATATTTTATTTCCAAAGGGAAAACAATGAGACTCCAACTCTGCATGTACCCTAAGACAGATATATAAACTACAGATTCCTGTGGAACTTCATATCCTGAAATAATGGAGTAATTTATATAAGCAATTTAAGTAAATATAGAGAAATGTCCTTGTGGCATTTCCCAGACAACTGGTCTATGTAATAAGCCAGAAAATAAGTGAGAAACATTGCATGCTGCTGTTTTGTTGTCAAAAATGAAACATAAGAGGGAATTTTTATGAGCAAAATAAAGGAAAACCCTGTATATGCATTTCATAAAAATGGGTTATTATTGATGTACACCTGAATGTATATTAGCTGATTTTACAAGATAGACTCCTCTATCCCACAGATGAAAATCAATTGACTTGTCCTATTTATTTAACAATCACAATACACTTAATCATCTACAGGCCTGACTCAGAGCTTTTATAAAGCGGCACACATTTATTCTGCCTAAGAAAATCAAAAGTCCTCAGCTTTCAACAGAGCTTTATTTGCCTCCCAGAACTATTCTTAAGACTTGCTTAAAGAAAAAGTGGCCCCTGTGGAGATGATTGATTTGTGCATTGTACCACCCTGAATGATAAGTGACACAGGAAGAGGGGGTCAAAGCCCTTCTAAAGGAGATGCCTCATGCTCAGGATGCCCAGTCTGGGCTCTGGGGCAGTGCAGATGTTGATGATGGGTCACCAGTGCAAGTGACTTGCTTAATCACCCACAGAAAGCCTTTATAAGGAAAAATAAAGTGGATTGACTAGAAGAAAAAAATCAAATTTTCACATGCAATGTCACATATAACCTTTTAGCATTTAAGCATTAGCATAGCAAACACAGCAACATGCCTAATACAAATATTTGTAAATTGAAATGTTAGGTGAAGAACACATTACAAATAATATCATACCATGGTTTGGTAGGTTTTTATAGTAAAATATGGGGGTGAATCCAGGTTTAGTTACTAACTAGTTGTGTGAATATAGAAACACTGCTTGATTTGTTAAGCCTGTGTTTGGCCTCTCTAATATCCACCATGCTAAATAGTCGTAAGTGTAGAAATAGTGCATGTGTAATGTATAGTTCGCAATAGGTGCTGAACGATGGGCATTATTACTGTTATAATGGTGGCAATAGGATGTCGATGTCTGTGTCCATTCCTAGAGGATAGGGGAGGGTCCGTATTGATCTTGACAGGGCAGGATTTCCTTACTCTCTTCTTTTCCAGCTCCAGGCCTTCTTGACTTGAATGGACCATTTCTCAATGTTGATCGGATACTGTTCAGAGTTCAGTTAAGCAATGTTTGACATCATCAATACAACTGCATTTCTATTTTCAAAAATTTTAGCTGTAGGTATCTTCTCAAGAAAAATCTCATTAATGTAACGCAGATCAAAGTAGGGCTGTTCTCTGGAAGTCTCCTCAACCCCACCTGGCCTCCTCAGCTTTCTCTAAGACACAGCCAGAACCCCTACCACTCTTGAAGTACCATATTTTCCTGTGTATAATGTGCACTTTCCCTTCAAAATTTTTGAGAGAAAAATAAGGGTGCACATTATATATGGGTAGTACCTGAAATAATTTTTATCTGTTCTTGTGGTTTGTAATTATTCATTACATAAAATTTCTTGTACCATAATATTTTCAAAAATAAATGCTAAAATTCCTTTATAATACAAAAAACAAGTATCTAAATGTAAATAAATAAGAAATTGAATTAAAAAATTAAAATGAAAGATTTTTTCCCTGAAAGTTTGGGCAAAAATGTGGGTACACACTATACACGGCAAAATACAGTATGTATGTCCAGTGGTTCTCATCCATGGTGCTAGTGACTCTCCAGGTACATTTGGAAATGTCTGTGGGCCATCACAGCTGGAACCATGGGAGGGGGAGACACGTGGCAGTCAGAGGAGAACAAGGCAGCCAAATATCTTGCAAAGAGAGAGACAGAAGACTATCACTGCCCAAATGACATTACTGCCCCCACTAAAAACTCTGAGCTCTAGCTGAGCCTCCTCGTTCTTACACAAGTCTGTGCACGAGTATATAACTCAGGAACAGCCAAATGGAAGAGGTGCATAAGGCAAGGTATCTGAGAAGGGGCACAAAGCTTCCATGTTCCCTGAGGATGTCACTGCCCCCAAATCTCCACATGTTCACCAATTTGGAAACTACCCAACCCCATCCACTTGGGGTTTTATGGAGGCTGCATTATATAGATGTGATTGATTAAATCATTGGCCATTGGCATTAAACTCAATCTCCAGCTCTTCTCTCCTAGGTGGTGGTGGTGGTAGAGAGACTGAAAAATTCCAATTCTCTAATCACATGATTTGTTCCCCTGGCAACCAGCCTTACACTTAGGTGACCTATGGGCTTTCCAAAAGTCATATCAAAAGACACCTTGAGTCTTTCATCACTCAGGAAATTCTAAAAGTTTCAGGAACTCTGTGCCAGAAATGAACAAAGACCAAAGACCAAATATATATACATAGCCCTGGCTGGTGTGTCTCAGTGGATTGAATGCCAGCCTGTGAACCAAAAGGTCCCCAGTTCGATTCCCAGGCAGGGCATCTTCCTGGGTTGTGGGTCAGGTTCCCAGTTGGGGGTGCACAAGATGCAACCACATATTGATGTTTCTGTCCCTTATTCTCCCTCCCTACCCTTCTCTCTAAACATAAGTAAATAAAATTGTTTTCTTAAATTTTAAAATATATATATACATATATATACATACATACATACATACATACATATAGGGTGGGCAAAAGTAGGTTTGTAGTTGTGAGTATGCAAAAGAGTTTATTCTTATAGTATGTATAGTTATATTATTTTACATATGAACAATAAATATATATATTTAATATTCATCATAATATCACAGGAACATAGACCTTGGAAGCACAAATTCTGACACAAGAAGACTGCCCTGTGCCTTTTGAGTCTGGAGGTTAGAACGGTCATTGAGGTCAGCAACCATCCAAAGACCGTCAAGGAGAAAGGCTGTACTTTTTCTGTGACAAAGGAATGGCTGGACTAGAGGGTCAGTAAATTTTTCTGCAAAGGGCCAAATAGTAAATATTTTAGGCTCTGTGGGCTCCATGGTCTCTGTAGTAACTACCCAACTCTGCCATTTAGCAGAGTTAAAGTATAATAACAGCCAATGACTATATGTAAGAAAGAGGGCATGGCTGTGCTCTGATAAAACTATACAGTAGCAGATGGCAGGCTGGATTGATCTGCAGGCCATCCTTTGTCAACTCTTGGATTAGACCATAGATTTAATTAAAAACATCTTAGTGTGGCTTCAACATCTTTCCAATTATATGGAAATCTACCTTTTCAGTCTCTCTATACTTCTCAATAGGTGAAGGATATGAAGGAAAGAGTTTCACTTGAATAAAACAATGGTGGCAGGAATGGGAAGGTCACATCCAACACAGAGAAAAACCAGCTTGGCTGGAGCAGAGGTTTCTATTGACGAGTACAGAGAATCATAGATTTGAGCCCAGGGGCACAGTGCCTGGAGAGCCACATTAGGGAATTTGTACCCTAACCTATAAGCAATGGAGAACACTTTAGGCATTTAAGCAGGAGGAGAGAGATTTTATAAGATTTAGATTTTGAGATCAAGATTTTCCTTTAACCCTCAGAGGGTTTATGAACATACTACTCTCGTGGTACACGTGGAGAGCACCACCCACGTACCCCTTCATGGATGGACTTGCTGTCCAGATTAGTGGCACACTCTGCAGCTGGCCTTCAACCTGCAGCTCCTCCAGGGGCTGCCTTTACTCACAGGGAAGCCTTGCCCGAGATCCGGCCTTTTCTAGGTAGCCTGTACCTGATGTCTGAGAGAGGCAGGTTGCAACGTCCTCTCAGAGGGACATTCTGATGGGCAATATTTTCCCACAGCTCACTGTCAGATGGCCTGAGGCTTTGCGGGGCCTGGATCCCTCATTCACCTCTTCCTCTGCCCAGTACCGCTTCTTGTACTTTTCCCTCGCAGATATACATCTTGTACCCTTTATGGGTTGAATGGTGTTCCCTCAAAATTTATATACTGAAGTCCTAACCTCTAGTATGTCAGAATGTGACCTTACTTAGACATAGCCATTGCTGATGTAACAGGGTAAGATGGGGTCATACTGAAGTGAGGTGGGCTTTAATCCTAGATGGCTGGTGGACATGAAAAGGGGAAACTTGGACATGGACAGCCACACAGGGGGAATGCTATATAAGAATGAAAGCAGAAATTGGGGTGATGCTGTAACCAGCCAAGGAATGCCAAAGATTTCTAGCATAACACCGAAAAGCTAGTACAGAGGCCCGGAACAGATCCTTCCCTCACAGCCCTCAGAAAAATCCAACCCTGCCTACACCTCGATCTCTGACTTCTAGCTTCCAGAAGTGTGACACAGTACATTTTGCTTGTTTGAGCTACCCAGTCTTTGGGACTTTGTTATGGCAGCCCTAAGAAACTGATACATACCCAAACTCCATCTCAGTGTTTACTGCCAGGGAAGCCAACCTGTGACAATATTATTTTATTAAAAATCAATCTGAAAACATTAAACAATGGTGTAGCATGCCTTGAAGTAATAACAATCTCAAAGTTTCACATAGACATACATTAACACATCAATTACAAAACCTTCAAATTATTTTCATTTACATGATGGAAGTTTTTTGTGTTTTTTTAAAGAAAGCAAGTAAAACCAAAACAGAGGCCAGAGCCAAAGTAGAGAAGCAGAGAGAAGAGCTTAAAAGGATAAGCAGCAGCATAATAGCAATATTTTCCTAAAATATTAACAGTGTGGGTTAATTAGGTAACATGGAATTACTGATCATGCTGTGTATTCATAATGTAGAAAGAAAATAAATGGTCCAGGTGAGAAATTCTGCTTTGTCTATCTTTAGACAGAAACCACTGTGTTCCAAATTGTTTAATATATTTAAATTATGAACTTCCTACTAAGCTTATTCAACTAGAGGCAATCATGAAAAATGTTTTCTTTGTTCTAAGATATCTAGATTAAACCCAGTGAGACAAACTTTTTTTCCTATAACAAGACAGTTTTTTCAAAAGGTTTATTCGTGACACATGCTTGCTCTTCCGTTCCACAGCACTAACAAAGTTTGGTACTACCGTGGCTCCAGAAGTCTGAGTTTGCCCTCCTGTCACACACGAAGGTCAAGGGTTAACGTGAATGAAAGAAGTAGTGTGCAGAGTGCAGCAAAGTAGATGTGACTCAATTCTATCTGAAGTCAACCTTAGAAAGGCATGTGACCTTGAGTAAGTTACTTCCTCTTCCCGAGTGTCTATTGTCTCATTTATAAAATTGAGAACTGCACTAGACGACCTCTCAATTTTGTTCAAAGATTTTGAAAGCGTGGACAGGCAATGAGCAAAATTTAAAAAGAAAACATGTCTTTAGGAGACGTGTCTGTTGAGCCTTGGCGTACAGCTGGGAACCGTGCCCCTGCACCGCGCAGCACAGGCACCCACACTCTGGCGTGAGAAGCCCCATCCTCGGCCCGCACCGCATGAATCAGATGGCTGACATTACAGCAGCCATCCCTTCTTATCTGCCATGGTCATGTTCTCTTCTTCAAAGAGAACATAATGGAAAACATACAGCCCTTATAACACAATAGATGGGGCTCAAGTAGTACCTTTACTATTAAAAACAGGTTCCTTTGAGCATATAACATCAATTCTATAAGATCTTTTCATCCTTGCTGAGAAGAGGAAGGTGACAATGTGAATTATATCTCAATAATTCTGATTTTTTCAAAAGACCACAATACCTACCTTAGAAGGTCACATGAAGAGTGGCCTGAAAAGGTGTAGAGAACCTACACATAGGAGGTACTCCACAAATCATCAGCTACTAGTAGCCTCCTCATCATACCATATGGTAATGTGGGCATTTTAGAGCTTTCAATTCTCTCGCTAGCATCTTTTCAACAGAATTCACACGTCTAGAAAAGTAAATAAGAAAGGCAGGGAGATTTGCAAGATGTACCCACAGAGCACATAAAACTATGAAAGAATCTTCTTTCCCTCTCATGCCTTAGGTGATGGGGAAATACATGAATCTTCAGTAAACATTTCTGGCATCAGATGATATTTCCAAGCATTGTATTCTGGTTCCAAATGTCTGTGCGTGTTAATTATCTTCAAGACTATTGGTAATTATTTGGACACTGTGTTTCTGAATCTATGCATAGCACCGCTGAGGACTCAATCAGGAGGGCAATACTCTATTTACTCTCAAAATAGATCTGTGATAAGCTACCTGCTATATGTGTGTCCTAATCTTTTCACATGAAAGCAGGGTGCTTGTTGGAGAGGGGAGGTTCATGTTAGTGAATAGTTTTGAGGTCTTTTAAAAATCACTGAGTGTTAGGCCTGGAGGAAAATTTAGAGATACAGTAATTTAGTCTGCTTCGCATTTTTATTTGAAATCACTGGGATAAAGGGCGGTTAAGTGATTTACCCAAGGCCACAGCTTTGTTGTGGTGCAACTCAGACTAAAATCTGCTTGGCCTAACTTCCAAATTACTGTCTTTTCCACATACTATCCAGCTTCATAATGACGAGGTAGGAAAAAACACTGACACATATATATTTCATGTTATGGGGCCACATTGAAATCTAAATATATAATCTTATCATATAACTACTTATATGTTCTTCCATCTTCAACTGAGGCCAGAAGATATAGGCATGCTCTAGAGAACCACGTGGTATCATGGGAAGAACATGAGCTTTGCCTCCAGAAAGATATGACTTTAAATGACAGCTCAGTGTAACTTTGAGCTGATTACTCAGCCTCTATGATCCTCAGTTCCCTGTGGCTCCAATGAAATGAAGATGATACCTGTTTTGAGGTCTTCCCAAGGGAGAAGAAATTCCACATGTAAGGATCTTGGCACATAGTAGCTGTTCAATAAATGTCAGTTATTGTTATTATCTCTGAGGCTCATTCATGGTTCAGTCATTTCATTCCCCAGGGCCCCTAAAGGTAATATAGAGAGGATTTGGAGTATCAAATTGAAAAAAAAAGAAAGAAAGAAAGAAAGGAAAAAAGGCCTGGCCTCAGGTCTAACTGCCACCCGCTGCCCTCGTTAAGGAACCTTGACCTTGTTCCTGCCTTGGTCTACCCTTGGCTCCTGTCTGTAAATGGGAGCTAAGTTCTACTATTTTCATCAGACTGTGAGCTACTTTGTGGACACTTTTTATTTCCCCAGTGTCTTTCCCAGGGGCTTACACGAGTCTCAGATCAATCCCTGTGTGATAAAAGAAGAACCCTGAAGAGTTTCTGAAAGGCTCCTCAGGGGAGCATCCCTTCAAGCCCCCTAAAGCCCCTGTTCAGTGATATAAGGAAATTTTATTGTTCCCGCATTGCTCCATTTCCAACATATCTACCCCACACAGAACTCCACAGCCCTCACGTGCCATTTCATATGAAAAAGTAACATTTTCTCAAGAAAACAAAGAAGGTCATGAGCTTAGGCAATAAAAATAGATTACTTGTTTATTCACTTCCTCTTCCATTCCCAAACCCCATTACTGCCTGCCTTGGTGTGATTTGAAAAGGCCATTCTCAACAACTCCTCCTCCTGCCAGCTTGTCATTTGAAATACATCGTGCCATTACCACCAAAAAGACATCTGCCATCTGGCAAAGTCCTGTTTTTATTGCCAAGGAAACCAAAACATTAATTATCTTAAAATAGTAACACCTTTTTATTCTACTGATCCTCTTGATCCTCTTTTGTAAATTTCTACAAAATATTATTATTTGTCAAAATCTGTGTCTGCTGTCTATCAGAGACTAGGAGAAGGTCACCCAAATCCAATGACCATGGATATTCTGCAGTTTAATTATCACCCAAGTGTTTAAACAAAATAAAGACCCAAGATACGTGTTAAGTTCACGAAATAAATGACAAATGCAGTGTCAAAGATTACACAGAATGGGTTTTCTATCTTCAGTGCTGCTACTAGAAAGTCTAAACAGTGAGGCTTTTGGCTGTTTTGGGCTTTTCAAGACATTTGAAAATTAACACTGTGAAAATCTTTAAATTTTTCTCACCCTGAAAGGTGAAATTTGTTTTTACAAATAAAGATTTGTGTTCTCCAAAACAGTCAAGGAACATACCTGTCAGGATGAACCCCGCTTGCTGAACAACTGCGTGTTCAGCTGCGTCATTGTAATCGTTATCACCATTCGTCAACAATTCACCACGTGTCTAAAATTGCACTGAGAGCTTTACCTGTGATAACTCACTTCATTTTAATAATAACCCTACAAAGGGGATAATGTCAACCTCATTTCATAAGTAAGGAAACTGAGGCACAGAGTGGCTCCTTCCTCGTTTATGAAGCCAGGACACTGCAGAGCCCTCATTCAGATTCAGGGGAGCCTGGTTCCCAAGCTATCACTCTCACCACCTCCAGATCCCTCTCTGAGTTCTTAATGCTGTGGCTGATGACTTGTATGTCCTAGGCTCTTAAGAATTCAGCTATAAATTAAAATATCCATAACTCATTTGTTAAGAAAAGGAGCTAATATATTCATGAGGCACAGTGAAAATCATGACATTTTTAAGCAGATAATTAAATCCTGGTATTAATAAATTTGTTGAGAGTCTAACATTTTTCAAAATTCACTAATAGGAGCTTTGTAAGCTCACGGTTTGGAGGAAGTCTTCTCTAATTACCGGGGCTGGCGGTGTCCTGCCGGCCGATGTTTGTTCACCCCACAGTTAGCCTGCGTAGGAACATGCTGGCATCACTAAAGACAGCTGAATGTGCTCATGGAAAGGTAAATATTAAAAATGAGCTGGAGGCAAGGAGAGAGGCTTTCTTTTTTAACATGCTATTAGACAAACAAATGATGGCATTTCCTGTTGCTGTTTCTGAAGCAAAAACGGTGTTGGATGGAGGAAATGTGTCTCAGAGATCAGCAGCTTCAGAGTCAGGAACACATCGTTAAAATCCTCAACAGGCATCAAAGGCTTCACTCAAAGGACCGATAAAGAACATTTGGGGACAGTGCTATGGTAAAGGTTTTTTATTTCCCTCTGATCAAACTCATACTTCCAGAATCGAAAAGATGCATTTATGCATGGCAGCCGTGAAAAACAGAAGTGCTGGATTCACACTGCTCTTCACTATTAAATTCATATGTAACAATATGAAAATTTCATCACTCCTTAAACTTTTGGATCATTTTAACAGAGGAAGTCTTTTGCAGGTTGCTGAAGGTGGAAGGGTCCCCTTCTGGCTAATTCCATCTCTATCAGCGACCCTCAAGCAACCGGTCTAAGCCAAAGAATAGTAAGTGCTGGAGCATGAGGCAATAAAGGATCTTAGAGTTGAAAGGGACTTAATCTAGCTCTTTCCTTATAGGTGGAGGGAGGAAAGACACTACCTAGCAGTTACTGACAAAGACTTCCTTCTTCCTTATGTAGTTCACTGGAAATTCTTAAAGTTCTGCTTGAAATATAATTTTCTGTGTACCTGTGGGGTACACTATGGAATGCACAAAGTTGGAGGTTTATTTTCAGGTTAAATACTAAGCTTTTTTTTTTCTTCTTAACTTATTCACATAGATCTTGTACTATACTTACATGTTCACCTTTATTCATGTCTTCATTTAAGCATTTAATAAATATTTATTGAGCATGCACCTTGTGCCCGGGACCCTTCTAGTTAATGAATATTCAAAGATGAATAAGATTTTATTCATATGTTCAAGAAGTTCACATTCTCGTTCTATCCAGTGTGATTAATGAGCCTTTAACAGAGAAATGTATGAGATGCAACAGAGGCAAGAACAAAGGATGCAATTCTATGCAGGAAGGTCAAAAAGGGCTTCACACAGGAGTGAGGCTTCAGCTGAGACCTGAGGATGAGGAGCACCTCAGCAGACAGATGAAAGGAAATGGGCTGTCTGGGAAGGTAGGGAGCTCAGACAAGACAGGTGTGCAATGATGGCTGTGCACAGTACCCTTATGGGTATTTAACTCACGGAATTACTTGTTCAAGAAATGATAGGGGTTGAAAATTAAGATGACTTTAAACTCTTCTCTAAACTTCTAAACAACTCAAAAATAACTTAATAAAGGAGGTTAAGATGGCTTGGGACCTAGCATTCAGCTTTTAGTTTACTGCACTCTCCTGTAATTTATCTCTCTAGCTTTCATCAGAAAGAGTAAAACACTCTTACCCCTTGGCTCTAGGTTCAGAGTAGGTGTCCTAAGTAAATATTTATAGGTATTTAATCAAAGACAGAACCCTGAGCCAAGAAGACTATAGGGCTCCCCAAATTCGCCATCCACATTTAGCCTGTCCTGTCCTCTAAGAGACGCTGCACCTAAGTTTTGCTCCAGTCCACCTTCCTGCCGTGCCCTGCAGCACTCGGCTTGCTTTCTAGCTGCAGTGCCGCAGTGCATTGCTGACTCACAGCCATCTGATTCCTACCCAGAACCTCACTCTCTCCCGCTTCATGCACATAGCCAGGTCTTTCCCCCGTAAGTATGGACACATCTGGAGCTTCTCCCCCTCCTGTGTCTACCTCTGTTCCTAGTTAGACACAACTTCCTTGTGTCTATTTCTGCTCTCATTTCTAAATGGCCAAGGTCATTTTGAATTCTGAATCTGTCTTTAATCAAAGTAATACTTTATATGACTTTGTTAGAGATATGCTTAAATAAGAATCTTCATTCAACTCTTTGCTGTGTCATTTATTAAAATGTGACTTAGCCTGGTCCTAAGACGAATTCCTACTGAACATCACTTGTTACATTCCTGGGCTACCATTCATCTTTAAGGATCATTCTCAGATGATGTTTCCAACCTGATGTTAGAAACATACTTAAGAACTGTATGTGTTCTCAGCCACATCTCCATAAGGATTGATACTGTGCTACAAAGATCAATTTAGAAACATTTCCAAGGTCAAGGGAAATGGCATCTATAGGAAGCAAAACTATCGTGCCCTAAATGAGATTAGTTTTTTTTAATGGGGCTTAATCTTAATAAGCAACAACCATAATGCTAACTAGAACTTGTATAGTGCTTTAGAGTGTTAAAAGGACTTTCATAGAACTGAACCTAATGGCACTTCCTTGAGGTAGGTATTTGAAGTCCTATTCAATGAACGAGAACACTGAAGCACGAAGAAGTTATGGGACTTGCCCCGATTTGCATGAAAGTAAATGGCAAAAGTAATTTTGGAAGACAGGTATTCCTAGGCCAAACACTATATCGATGCTAGAGTTCTGAAAAAAATTTTGTAATAGCTTCCTCTGTTTAAAAGTTAAGGTTACAGGCCTGTAAATTCCCATTCAATCTCAAGCACGTTCCCAGACTTTCATTCTCATGGAACTAGGATGAAACTCAATGGAATGGAACCTCCATTCCATTCTCATTAATTGAGCTAATATCCCACCAGAAACAGTAGACAACTATTTCTGCATCTCGGAATGTAAGTCAGCACAGTTTTTCAGAAAAGAAACATAAGCAAAGAATGATCCTTGAAAATAAATGCGAGCCTAGGAATGTAACAAGTGATGGTCAGCAGAGTGAAGTCTTGTGACCAGGGTAAGTAACATTTGAATCCATGGTATCTCAAAGACATTTCAGTGAAGAAATCTGTAATATTTTTACAAATTTTCTTTGGGCCCATCTTTACTCAATTTTTGTTTCTGCCCTTAAGTCTGCTCTGGCTGCCCCTTTTCACAGAACAGGCCTGTGTTGTTTTATCATGGTCAGTTTTACTATGCTGGTTCTAAAACACCAAGTAACTACAATTGAAAAAAAGGCAATAAGAGGATGAGATCAAAGAATGTGGAATTTCTTGAAAACGTTGTAATAGACCTTGAATCTTTTTTTTAAGATGAATGAAACAAATTAGCCCCAAATACTTTGATAGGTGCAGCTAACTGGCATTAAATCAATTTAAGGTCACAGATAAAAAATGCCTGTCCTAAGTGATGAAGAAGGCAGCACAGGGACCTGATAAAGCCCTGTGTACCAAATTTTCCAGGATAGAGGTGGATAATTCAGTCTCTAAGCTGGTTTTGAATAGTCCAAAAAAAAGGAACGGTGGTAATAGCGATTGGAAGGCTTTGGCGAAATTAGGAAAGAGAGGGTACTTACTGTGGGACTCTCAAATGAAAGTAAACTTTGGAGTTTTTTAAGTCATTTTAAACTCTGTCAGAGAGAGGGTGCTTAGTCAGCAACCCATCAGTTAACAAATGGAAGGCCAGCAGGCATCAATTAAGCAAAGCTCAGCAGGATATGCAGAGAGAGGAGAAGCTGAAGCAACTTTCCAGTAGCCACGTGGCCTTTTTGGAGCCAAGTGAATTCTGTGATCTTATATCAAGGGGGACAAGAGTGAGAAATTCCTTCAGAACTACTCAATGAAACTCCTATGTAGATAGCCTGATTCCATCAGATGTCTCCTGCACTTATGAATACAAGGAACCCCATTTAGTCTCAGAAAAGAATTAAAGATAGTCAGCAACCAGTTTTGCAAAAGGATGCTCCAATCATTTTTGTAACCTGCCATATTTCCATCTTTGAGGGATTACTGAAGTCTTGGTTAGGCCCAGAAGGAAAATCATTTTCATCATCACTTTTTGAGTTCTGAATACAACTTGTGTAACAAATTATTTTTTTAAATGGTAAGTATACAAATTTAAAATATCATATGACCTATCTGGGTACTTTGAATATATCAGAATGATCAGCTGCAACTTCAATTGCTTTATATTCTTATCAAATGCCCTCTTATTTGGTTCTCACAGCACTTTTGTGAGGTGGTCATGACATATTAGTATTTCCACACTACAGATGAGAGCTAAATGTACATGACTTTTCTGGTGAGACATCATTCAAAAACGGCAACCACGATACGGAAACCCAGACTTTCCGACTACAAATCCAGTGCTTATGCCTATAAATCAGGCTTCTAAAGAAATATGACTGAAAAAATTTTATTAGGATATTTCCTACCACTGCTTTCCTGCATCTTTAGGGACTCAACCCCATGGATATATAGAGTTCAAACTATGGTAGCTGGTCAGTCAGGCTATATTTCTGAAATGAGCATCTGCCAATGTCTAAGCACTTGCTAATTGTGCTAATAAAGAAGGTTATAAAGTAAAAAGACATACCAACTTAACTTCATCCTTCAGTAAAACTGCAATAAATCATGGCACATTTAAAATACTGACATGAATACAAGAAGAAATACTAATTTATTCTGGAATGAATGAGGCAAGACTTCCCTGAGAACCTGGTACTTGAAATGAGTTTTGAAGATGGGGACCATGATTTTGATTTCCCTATGGCTCATCTTACATACACCAAATGAATTGGACCACTGAGTATAAGTTACATAAATTATTAAAAATTGTGTACTTTGAATCAGGAGAAAGCATCCGAAACATTAGAAACCTAAGCATTAGAAACCTAAGCATTAGAAACCTAAGCATCTGGAGCAGATGTTTTAAGGAACGGTCAGTGAAAGCATGAACAACTTGATAACTAATAACCAGACAAACAAAGGGATGGCAGGGTCATGTTTACAGAAGAGCCAAAAGCCCCCTGCACACCTGGACTGTGTACAGATGGCAGATGGCAGAAGCTAGAATGGAAAAAAAAAAAAAACTACAGGAAGTAGCAGATTCTAGCAGCTGCAGAATCAACCTCACAGACTATACTCTGAACCCATTCAGGATCACTTTCCCCCTAGGCAGTCTCAGGAACGGTAGTCAAGTACTAAAGTGGGTAATCTTTAAGCAACAGTTGTCAGAATGTCGAGTGAGTCAGCTGCCAAGGAAAGCACACCAGCAGGACACTGGACAGTTTGTATGAAACACCATCTGCAAGGGAAAGACTTCTTCTGAATCACTTAACAAAACTTCTGAAACCTCTTCGGCTCCCAGCCTCACCCCACACTGTCAGCACACAATGGCGAGAATGAAGGAGCAGAAAAATAATGTAGCACACGATTAGCAGTTCCTGAAGCAGAAGGCAAGTAAAATGTATTGAAGCATCATTTGTCAAGTACGCCTGTGGGCCATAAAACAGAAGAGAATTTAGAATTTATCTATATACAAAGAGATAGGTTTTGTCATCATTATGACTGGGTCTCTCAGCAGGACGTCCCCCATTACTGTTAGTAAGGAGTACAAACCCAGAGGAAGCAAAGCAACAGAGCCCAAAGTATTCATGGATTTGTTCATCTCTCTATACATTAATGAGTTAACTTTTCTCATGTGTGTTCTATGTGCCAGGCACGGTGCTAGACACTGGATATACAAAGAAAAACAGGAGCCCATCTGTGTTCAAACAGCTTTTAAGAGCAATATTGGGGAAATACATGGGCATTTATGGGAGGGTAGGAGCTTAAAATTGAGGACTTAATTAGAAGAGGGTTGAACAGGCAAAGAGGGCAAAAGAGGACAGCTATAGCAAAAGCAAAGAGGTGCAAAACAACATCAAGTGTGGGGGAACCAGAAGCAGATCTGGATGAGCTACATGTAAATTAAGTGAAAAAATGAAGCTAAAAAATGTAGGTGGGGGCCACAAAAGAATGGCTTCCTCTTAGATGAAGATGCTTGAACTTTTTGAATGTGAAACCAATAAAGAATTTAAAACTGAGAATCCCTAATTAATTGCTTATTTTAACTGAAGTCACTTTAGAGTTTCACATTTAAGAAATTTGCTTAGATTTTAATAAATAGTCTTTATTATATTTAAGTAGTTTTCTTTTCCTATTTTACTTAGAATTTTATTAGATATTGACTTTCATTAAATGTCTTTCAACATCTTTCACTAAGATCATACGGCTTTAGTCCATGAATTTGTTCAAGGCTAATGTTGATAGGCTGATGGATGTTGCATTTTGTGAATAAATCTTATTTTGTCACAATGTATTATATTTTGATATGCTTTTATATTTTATTTAGAATCTCTGAATCCATGTCCATCAACATTCTGATCATTCTTTCTGTCTTTTCACAGTTTTTGTTTCTTTCTTTTTTCTTTTATTTTTTTCCCATAAATAACTTTATTCTGGTTTGGTACTAAGTTTATTGACTTTATAGAATCAAATCAAATGATTTACTTATTTTTCTATCACCTGGATTAGAAACAGCTTTAGAATGGCCTGTTATTTAAGGTTAAGATAACATTTTACTTGTGAACACAGATGTTTGTGGGGTTTCTACATATCTAGATATCTAACCACTGGTCTGATCTCTTCCATGATGATTGGTTTATAAAAGCTTTTGTTTTATTTTTGAGTCAGCTCTACTAACTTATATTTTGCTATTAAATCATCCATTTCATCTCAGTTTTCAAATACTTTATTTCTTTATAATTATTTTAATTTTCTATATTTAGTTAGAACTTCCTTCTTATTTATACCTTATATATTTTAATTCATTATGTTTTCCTTAATCATGCTCATAAAAGGTAAGTCTATTCTGTTAGATTTTTCAGTTTTTTTTTAAATTTTTTATTGTTATTCAATTACAGTTGTGTGCCTTTTCTCCCCATCCCTCCACCCCACCCCATCCAAACCCCCCTCCCTCCCCCACCTCCACCCTCCCCCTAGATTTTGTCCATGTGTCCTTTATAGTAGTTCCTGTAATCCCCTCTCCTCACTGTCCCCTCCCCACGCCCCCCTGTCCATTGTTAGATTGTTCTTAACTTCAATGTCTCTGGTTATATTTTGTTTCCTTTTTTTTTTTCTATTTATTATGTTCCAGTTAAAGGTGAGATCATATGGTATTTGTCCCTCACCGTCTGGCTTATTTCACTTAACATAATGCTCTCCAGTTCCATCCATGCTGTTGCAAAGGATATAAGCTCCTTCTTTCTCTCTGCTGCGTAGAATTCCATTGTGTAAATATACCATAGTTTTTGGATCCACTCGTTTGCTGATGGGCACTTAGGTTTTAAATTTATTTTTTATTTCTCATTTTCTATTTTACTAATTTCTGCTATCTGTTAATTCCTACTTCTTGCTTTTTAAAGTTGCTTGTCTAGTCCCTTCAAATGTATATTATTTACTTTATGTTTTTATTTTTCTTCTTTAATAGTAAAAGCATTTAAGACTGTGTATTTTCAGAGTAGTGCTTCTAAGTTTAAATATATTGACTTCTACCAATATTGCAACTCCTATGTTCTTTTAGCTTGTATTTTCTTGATATTTCTTTTTTCTGCCTCTTCACATTTAACCTTTATTTATCATTTTGACTTTATTTTCCTATAAATAGAATAAACATGAGTTGAATTTGTTTTTAACCCAATCTGATAGTTTTAGTCATAGAAAGGGAAAATTCTATGTATAAGTAATACAATAACCAGTGTGCTTAACTATGTCTTCCTTTCCACTTTCACTTTATTTTATTTTATTGTTTCCTCTTTTTTTTTTTCTTTTTACTTTGGCTAATGTAATAGTGCTGTTATCTAATGTGGAAGATTTTTCTTTCTTTTGTTAATTTGGGAGTTTTATTGTACTTTTCCACTGTATCAATGAATATCTTTCCTTTTACTTCTAAACAGTAAATATTTTCACACTATAACACTGTTTCCACAACCAAGATGCTATTTTGCTCATCAACTTGTCCCCTCTCCTGCCCCCTATGTTTTGATATTTAATATTCTTGGCCTTCTCCTTGCTTCCCCAAGAAGGAGTCCTTTGGAATGCTCTTACTTACCCTCTCCCACTTTGTTACATACAGGCTTTTATCGGAACTCCTTTGTCCAACCATTCTGCCTCGGGTGGCCTTACAGAACAATTAGACAGCATACTACCAGTCAGACTTTTCCTATCCAATTGTTTGTGTTTGTCTGTGTGAGTGTGAATGTGTGTATCAAGTGGCATTGCTTACTAAGTCTCTCTTCTGCCTCCATTAGTTGTTGGTTCTTTCCATAATCACTCACTTAGCAAACAAAGATCTATTGGGCTAGCACTATTGTAAGATGTTGAAAAATGCTGTAAGTTCTGCTTGCAACAGGTGTCAGATTTTTCTTCTGCTTGGGGAAAATGATTCTTTGGTACTTGAAAAAAATTATCGGCTGTTCCTCATCTTTTCTTCCTTCTGCCTTTGTAACACCTATTTGATTTTCTGGTTTCAATCTCCAACTCTCTTATATTTTTGCTCTGAGCCTTGAAATGAATCTTTGAATTAACCTTCCATCTTAACAGGGACCAGCCCAGCCTCTTGAATATCTAAAATAGTTGGAAAATCATGTATTTGGGGGTTTTTTTTCTCTCTCTCAAATATCTCTCAAATGTACAAATTTGTCTACTCTGGAAACCTTGTTTTGCTGGTTGTTTTTCAATTTGTTTGGAATTATCTTTTTCTCTCTAACTGGTAAATTCCTTTGGGGATTTGTTATTTTGTTTTTGTTGTTGGCTGATTTGGGTGTACATGTGATCCTTGGAAAATACAAGTAGCAGCGCTTGTGAGCAGGTGGTCTGTACTCTCATGGCATAGAAGTAGGCAGGTTGTCAGCCCCTTCTTGGGCACCTGAAAGAAACCTCCTTGCTTTCAGATACCTTTCAACTCTCCCAGGCTCATGGCCAGAGAAGTGTCAACCTATAAGTTTTGCTGTTTTTTCCTTCTTAGATTCCATAAAAAAACAAACGTTCCAGTAAAAGACCTTCCCTAAATTCACAAACCCCATGGGTCAAGCCTTCCAGGATATGCCCTTTTCTTGTGCTCACCCCATGACTTCCAGAAGCCAATTGCTAGGCATTTAACCATTTCTTAGGGTTTTCTGCAGAGAACATCCAAAAGAGCTTAATATCACACCTATTCAGAGCCATAGTTGATTAGAGAAAGAAATGGAGCTCAAGTGTGCTGCATTCAGCTTACTGTAATCTTAAAATCCCCTCTGTCTATACATTCTTGTACTGCTATTACTTTTGTTAAATACACCACTAAATATTTCTTCATCATTTATTTGACCATTGAGTAATTTGCAAATTACTATCATCACAGATACTAATCATTAATAATGAAGTATCAAATAAAAATGAACAGCCCTGGCTGGTGTGGCTTAGTGGATTGAGTGCTGGCCTGCAAACCAAAGGGTTGCCAGTTTGATTCCCCGTCAGAGCACATTCCTGGGCTGTAGGCCAGGTTTCCAACCACAAATTGATGTTTCTCTCTCTCTCTCCCTTTTCCCTCCCTTTCCTCTCTCTAAAAATAAATAAATAAAATCTTTAATAAATAAATAAATAAAAATGAACAACTACTAACATTGAAGTTAGCATAAAAATATGAAGTAGGGGACCTCCGGCCAAGATGGAGGTATAGTTACATACACTGTGCCTCCTTGCACAACCAAAAGAAAGACAACAACAAATTTAGAAACAAAAACAACCAGAACTGCCAGAAAATTGAACCATATGGAAATCTGACAACCAAGGAGTTACAGAAGAGACATTCATGCAGACCAGTAGGAGGTGCAGGGAGGGGTAGACACGTGTGGCCGTGTGAAGAGGACCTGTGGCAAGGTGGCAGCTGGATGATGGGGGCAAGCAAGGTGGAAGCTGGCAGAGCAGGCAATCCCACCTTCACATGCATATAAACCAGGAGGAACAACTGGGGAATGAGATGGGCCATGCAACCCAGGGTTCCAGAGCAGGGAAATAAAGCTTCAGAACCTCTGACTGAAAAAACGTGTGGGGGTTGAGGCAGCAGGAAATACTCCAATCTCACAGGAGAGTTCTTTGGAGAGATCCACAGGGTCCTAGAACATACACAAACCCACCCACCTGGGAATCAGCACCAGAAGGGCCCAATTTTCTTGGGGGTAGTGTAGAAAGGGACTCGAAGCCAGCAGAGAGCAGAGTGGGACTCATTGTTCCCTCTCAGACCTCCCCCTCACACACAGCACCACATTGTGGCGATATGGCTTGTCCCACCCTGGTGAATACCTAAGGCTCTGCCCCTTACTATGTAACAGGCATGCCGAGACAAAAAAAAAAAAAAAATGGCCCAAATGAAAGAACAGAACAAAGCTCCAGAAAAAATACAACTAAGCAATGAAGAGATAGCCAGCCTATCAGGGGCACAGTTCAAAACACTGGTAATCAGGATGCACACAGAAATGGTTGAGTATGGTCGCAAAATAGAGGAAAAAGTGAAGGCTATGAAAAGTGAAATAAGGAGAACCAAAAGTGAGGGAAGGAAACCGGGATTCAAATCAACAATTTGGAGCAGAGGGAAGAAATAAACATTCATCCAGAATGAAGAAACAAGAATTCAAAAAAACGAGGAGAGGCTTAAGAACTTCCAGGACAACTTTCCAACATCCAAATCATAGGGGTGGCAGAAGGAGAAGAGGAAGAGCAAAAAACTGAAAACTTATTTGAACAAATAATGAAGGAGAAGTTCCACAATCTGACAAAGGAAATAGACTTCCAGGAAGTCCAGGAAGCTCAGAGAGTCCCAAAGAAGTTGGACCCACAGAAGCATACACGTAGGCACATCATAATTACATTACCCAAGATTAAAGAGAAGGAGAGAATCTTAAAAGCAGCAAGAGGAAAGGAGACAGTTACTTACAGAGGAGTTCCCATAAGATTATCAGCTGATTTCTCAAAGAAACCTTGCAGGCAAGAAGGGGCTGGAAAGAAGTGTTTGAATTTGTGAAAGGCAAGGACCTACATCCAAGATTACTCTATCCAGCAAAGCTATCATTTAGAAAGGAAGGGTAGATAAAGTGCTTCCCAGATAAGGTCAAGTTAAAGGAGTTCATAATCACCAAGCCCTTATTATATGAAATGTTAAAGGGACTTATCTAAGAAATAGAAGATGATCAAAACTATGAACAGTAAAATGACAACAAACTCACAACTACCAACAACTGAACTTAAACAAACCAAAACCAAAACCAAACTAAGCAAACAACTAGAACAGGAACAGAATCACAGAAGTGGAGATTACATGGAGGGTTATCAGCAGGGAAAGGGAGGGGGTAAATGAGGAAAAAGGTACAGGGAATAAGAAGCATAAATTGTAGGCACAAAATAGACGGGGGGGGGGGGGGCGTTAAGAATAGTATGGGAAATGTAGAGCCAAAGAACTTATATGTATGACCCATGGACATGAACTAAAGGGGGGAATATGGGTGGGAGGGGGTGTACAGGGCAGAGGGGAATAAAGTGGGGGAGAATTGGACAACTGTAATAACATAATCAATAAAATATATTTTTTAAAAAAGAAAAAATATATAAGGTAAAGAGTAGGGTTACTCTCAATTTTTTGAAAATACGCATTCAGCAACACAATTTTTGCCTATGCTACCTCTTCTCGGTTCAGACATACATGGCCCCCATGTGTAGTCATACAGGTTTTCTACTCTACAATTCTGGGCTACTGTGCATTTTGTTGACATCACAGTTTTTTTCTACTTATTGGGGCAATTTTCTAGCTCATTGTTGATAAATGTCCTGATAAAGAGTTAGTTTTTTTGCTTCTAATTTTCACAAAGTCACCACCTAGTTATGTCTACAATTAAGTTTCGCCCAATTATCTTGTATTCCATGAGTGGCTTCCTCCAAAAGACATGGAAAAGATAACATTTTGAAGTTAAAGATGATGGGAACTTGTTGTGAATGGCTTGCTTGAATTATATAATGCAATGCATTATAGTAAAGCTACCCATGACTTCTTCTTTTTGTTGACAAAATTCTGGGGACATTTTTATTCAAAGATAGTATGATTGGTTTTTAAATTTCCCTGCAGAAGTAATGGCTTCATGAAATATCTAGTGTTTTCTTGCACAAGAAAAAAACTAAAAAGGTCATTTTCTATCTCCATAATAATAAACCCATACTTTAAATAAATATTTGAGTGCCTTGCATACTTGTTTTGATTGAGTGCCGCTTCTCATTACATATTTGCTAGATGTAGTTGGGTCATGCTATCCACCTTGCTGCTGCTATCAACTGCTTTGTGGAAAGCTTTAGGAATGTCATTTCTGACACATGTCTCAATGATTTCAGGTTATCCTGCATGTCCTTTACTATCTTGCATGTTTTCTGATATTCCAAGCTTGCTTAAAAAGGGCATGCTGTTTTTAACTACTAGTCGGTGATCCCAGTTGAAAACATAACAATAGAATTAGCGTGCTTTAAAAAGATAAAGTAAAAATGGCATTAACATCACACACACACACACGAAATTTGAGTAACTTTTTCTGGCAGAAATTAAAATAAAACATGGGTGCTTGGGTAAATTAACATTTGGTTGAGTATGAGTTTTAGCAGGATATTGATCTGATTTGTGTGTGGAACATTTTTTTGCATGTAACATCAAAAAATACTGAATCTCAGAAAGGTAACAAACTCCTTTTTCTTATAACAAGCAACATAGCTGTCTTTATGGCTCTATGCTTCCATATTAGCTTTCCTGGTTCTCACTGAGGAAGTAGCCTCTGTCCATTTTGACAAATGCCACCAAGTTCCCTAAAGACAAAGAAAGTTCCTGATTTCCAATGACTTCCAGAGCTCACAAAAATGTTCTGTTTGCTGAGGTTATCTGAAAAACTCCTGGTTTAATTCTACTGAATTAAGCTTGTATTAAAAACTTCACAGAACACAAAAATTCAAAGCTCTTGCTCTCAAAATTTTTAAGCAAATTGATTTTCCAGAAGGACAGAGCAGAATTAATTTGTGGATTTGTGTCTCTCTGGCATCCAACAGAATTCCCTGGGAGTAAGAGTTCTCCAGGTTTCAAAAGACATGGTCGGGAAGGAATTCTGCCCTGAGCAGAACGGAGCCTCAGATTTCATAGTAGTTATTCACTTTCCCTCTCTCTAAAATGTGAATATCCATTTCAGGAAACAAATAAAAATTCCAACCTTAGTAACCTTCTTCCTTTGCCTCCTTTCTCTCCCCTCCTGTCATATGACACCTGACTTCCACTTCAGTCCCAAAGCAAAAAGAATGTAAACTAATAAATGTCTCTGTGCGAAAGAGGGAGCAAAGCATTCTCTTCCCGCCACACTGACTACCCTGCCTTGGGCAAGGTCACAGCTCACTGGTAGGACTATCAAAATGGCACAGCCCTTTAAGGGAGCAACTTAGCAATACACACCATGAGCCTTTAGAGCAACAGTCCTCAACCTTTTTGGCACCTGGGACTAGTTTCATGGAAGAAAATTTTTCCACTGTGGGGGATGCCTTTATAGCCTGTCACCAGATACAGCTTAATTGTCAATTGCCACTCAATGATAGGGTTTTGATAGGAGTCTGCAAGCAATTGATTTATTATGGTCTCTGTGCAGTCACCATAATGCATGATCCATGTTTCTCTCTCACACTGATATACCTCTCTCTCTCTCTCTTTCTCTCAAACCTCTCTGCTAATGATAATCTGTATTTGCAGCCACTTCCCAGCACTAGCATCACCACCTCAAATCATCAGGCATTAGATTCTCATAAGGAGCGCACAACCTAGATCCTTCACATGCGCAGTTCAGAGAAGGGTTCACACTCCTGTGAGAATTTAATGCCACTGCTGATCTGACAAGACCAAGCTCAGGGGGTAATGAGAGCTATGGGGAGCAGCTGTAAATACGGATGAAGCTTCACTTGCTCCCACCACTCACCTCCTGCTGTGCAGCCTGGTTCCTAACAGGCCAGAACTTTTAACGGTCTCTGTGGCCCAGGGGTTGGGGACCCCTGCTTTAGAATGTTCAGATATTTCAGGCCAATGTTACAGATATGAAATTTTATTCTAAATAAATATAACCAGATATGTAGATAAATATTTGTTGAAAAGACCTTCAGCAAAGCATTATACTAATATGTGTTCAACAATGGGGTTTAGAAAAATAAATTAGAGAAGATCCATATCACAAAATATTATGCATCCTATTTGAAAAGATTTGAAGACACCTGGCTGCTGTGACTCACTTGGTTGGAGCATTGTCCCATAGACAGAAGGGTCATAGTTTCGATGCCCAGTGGGGCGTGCATGAGAAGGCAACTGGTCAATTCATGTTTCTTTCTCACATTGATATTCCTCTCTCTCCTTCTCTCTCTTTCTCTCAAAGCAATGAAAAAAGTGTCCTCAGGTGAGGAAAAAAAACAACTTGAAGATTTCAAAATGACAGGTTAATGATAAAATACATAAAACTACATATGCAATGTAATCCTAATTTTTTACATTAAAAATAGAAAATATTTGTCAATTTTGGAATCACAGGAGATATTTGTTTATATTTTCTGTATACTCTAATTTTACAATCATGAGCATGTGTCACTTCTATAATGAGAATTAAAGTGTTTTGTTTTTAAGGGGGGAAACAGCATGCAGTAAAATTACCATCATATCTAACCAATACCCTTGATAAAAGTACCTTTACAAATACATTTCAGTATACAAATCTGTTTGGCTACATCCATTTTGCTGATTCTTTTTCTAAGTAAATTATGAAATGTACAAATATTTAATAAGACTTTCTTAGATGTCTAGCATTAAATAAATAGAAATTCCCCAACTAACAAATACATAATAGATTTACTAGGATTTTGCATAGTTTTGTCAAGCAGGACCTTTTACAATAAATGTTCACATACTTGCTGAAAAGCATTTTGTTTGTCAAATGGCTCTTATCCCACCCTAAAAATCTAGCAACATAAAGTGGGTAATTAAAATATACAATTGAATATAAACACCAACAAACATATAAATCCTTGTCCTTTGTACCCAACCTTTGAGGGCTTCTGCATACCATGGATTTCTTTATTTTGTCTTGTTATGATTCTAAGACAGATTTGTTTTAATTAACTTACACTGAAAGCCGCAGGTATCATATCTAATGCAACATGGCATGGAGGGTACATAGTGCTGCAGCGCCATAAGTCACAGCATTAATATTAACATCAACCAGCCATCATCTTCTCATTGACTGCACATAGATATGCCTGGAGTGTAGCACATGTTTCCAGTAAGCAGGAGGGTTGCAGCTAGGAGCCAGGAAGTAGGGAAATTAAAATAAAATCCCAACAACTGTCAATATTCTATTTTATGTTTTATTTTAAAGCTGATTTATGTTCAGTACTCTGACAGGCTTCGGAAGAATGGAAATGCAGCCCAATAAGCTGTCTGCCAAACACAAGGGCTCAGCCACAGAATGATGGCTTCAGAAAGTTGGTTAAGCTAGCTTGTGCCAGGGATTCCTCATGGGCATCTAGTCCAGGGCTCAGCATCTCAGTGGGTTTGGTGGTGGGAGGGGGCATAGTAGGGAGCATATTTCTCCTAGTCTGTAAATTCAGATAAATTAATGAATGTGTATATTATATTATTATCTACCCTCTACTTCCATTTCAACACCACCCATAATCCTGTCTGTAGGTTTCAGTGAATTACTGAAACCTACAGACAGGATTAACTGCTGACAGAAGAAAGGGTTTCCTGCAGGAATTTCCATCCTAATTTTTATAAAGACAGACAGATATGCAATAAAAAAATACAAGAAGCTGATTCAAATCACAGCCTCACTAGATGAGTTTGTGCTTATAGCCCATAGATCAGAGAGTCCTGTTCAGCTGCCACCATTAGTATAGAATTACATTCTGTGTCGATTCTGCAGTTAGAACAATCGGGAAAATCTATAGTTTATCTTTTCAAAATGTTTACCAACGGCTACCTTGAAAACATAAAGAGCTATAAAACAAAAGGTAAACAACCAGGCATGAATATTTGCCAGATAGAGAAAAATGTATGCCAGTAAGCTCCAATTTATACTTTTTTACCACAAAAAAAATTCTTCCAGTGCTTATATTTCTGGATGTTTCTAGGTGAACTATTAGGAACCAGATAGCAAGTTTCATGAAGTAAAATAACACTGGCTCATGAGTCAGAAGACATACTTACAGGCTATGTGATCTGGGATAAATTATTTAAACTCTGTCATCCTCAGTTTCTCCAGATGGAAATGAAACTTGATATTTGCCTTGCCACTCAATAACTTTCTTCTGAGGATCAAATATAATGTGTGTAAATTTACCCTATAGATGTAAAGTTTTAGAAATTGTCATTTCACTAGTAAACTTTTTAAAAGGATTTTATTTGTTTACTTTTAGAGAGAGGGGAGGGGAGGGAGAAAGAGAGGGAGGGAAACATCAATGTGCGAGATACATTAATCTATTGCCTCTCACACATCCCTAACCAAGTATCTGGCCAGCAACCTAGGCATGTGCCCTGACTGGGAATCAAACCAGTGACCTTTTGGTTCCCAAGCTGCGTTCAATCCACTGAGTCATGCCAGCCAGGGCTCACTAGTAAACTTTTTAAAAATCTCTAATCAGAAGGAAAATCTTTATGAAAAGTGATGTGGACAAATGAAAGACACTTCATTGTGACTTGGAAATCAGACACAGGACTTTCATGTCTGCACTTCTTCAAATGCTTTCTTTTAATTACTCTTTAGGACTAAGAATTCAGATGTTGCCTATAGAATGCCTCTTTTATGAATTAAATTGGGACCTTAAAGTGAGTTGGCTTCAGCTTTCATAAGAACGTAACAGGAAAGAAGCACTTTTTAAACTATCCTGTTATTCCTAGTTAAATAGTCACAACAGGGCAAAAACCATTGTTCTCTGTATTACTCAGAGCATACATTATATATTCCAAAATATAATTAGCACTTGTAGCTGTAACAGATAGCTACACCTTCTGGTTATGTATCTATCAAATTTTCATTTTCATAGCGATGACTCATAATGAAATTATGCATTCATCGTTCCATTCATTAAACCACTTAACTTGCGGGCTGTCCGTGTAAACTGAAAATTCTCTGCATATGCGTTCACATCATGCTGGCCCAGACTCTATTTCTCAGCATAATGTGTTAACATACACAAATTCTTTCCAGAACAAGGTACTTTTTTGTTTTGTTTCATTTTTAATGTGCATTCAGAGAGCAGATGCTGTTGAAAATGTTATCAAGTTACAGATGCACAGAGTACTCTCGCTGAATATATCTGGTAATATAGTTCTGAAATATTACTCCAGTGCTAGCCTTCTGCTGCCCCAAACTTCATTCTCCAGGGAACCATCCAAAACACAATGCTAAGAATTACTAAATTCAATCTTCACATCAGCTGTTTTTGAAATAGTAGAACATGGTTTTAATAAATTCAGCACAAGTTTCTCTGGACGGAAAGGTGAGCTCCAAAGACACATTATTATCTGAAACTTCATTATAGGGAGGAAATTAAAGTAATAGTTATTGGGAGGTGATACAGAAAGCAAAACAAAAACAAGAGGTTCTATCTTATACGTTTAACAGCTCGCATTCTTCTCTCTTCCACTCCCTCACTCTCTTTCCTGGTCATGTCTTCTTTCCTTTCTACTCTTCCTTTTCTCCTCTTCCTTCCTTACCCCTTACCCCCTCTTTAATAATTCCTCTCCCTTTTGCTTCCTGCTCAGTTACAACCAGCAAAGAGCTTTACTCCTACCTTCAGTAGGAGTCTGATTATCACTGCAGTCTTACAATATATATATTATCATCATTCCATTTCACCTGAGGCTTGAACAGACTAATGGAAACAAGTCAGGCCTCCTTATTTCAAAATCTGTGTCCTCTTTGAATACGATGCTACCTTAAGAAATTCCTTTCTCCCTCATAGATCTTTTCTTCTTTCCCTCCCTTCAGCTTCTCTCCCTCACTTTCTGCTCCTCCTCCATTACCTCCACAAACCATCTTCCACCCCACCCCAACCCCCACAGGAACAGCACTTTCTAGTAAATTCCTTCATCCTCAGAGAAGTCAAGTGACTCCAAGGACTTCACTGAGTGTCTTTGCTGCAATCCCTCTTATTTCATCCTAGGAACAAAATCTTATACTTACCTCTTGTGTCATTAGCATCCGTTTTCTGAAGTAATCACATTATGATTGGTATCCAGCTGGGGAGTTTTTCTCTCACTCTCTGTCTCTGCCTCTGTCTCTCTGTCTCGTCTGTCTCTCTCTCTGTCTCCCAAATTATTTGTGGTATTGTTAATGGTGTTTAGGTTGTCAGGTTGTAAAGTAAACCCTTATTACATTTGAAAAAAACTGGGATATACAGCTCATAATATTATTCTCCCATCATTTTACAAAGAGAATATCATAAATTCTTCTCCCTTGAAATAATCCTTATCCAAATTTTTGGGTGGAATACTTACATTACAAACTGTGAAACTGAGGAACTAAAGACAATAATTTTGTTCTCCCCAGATTCCTTACAACTGTGAACATCTAATTCCTTGGCTAAGAAATAGTTTATGGGGCTAACAGTTAATAGGATTATGGGGCTGGTAAAAGGTTTTGGACATAACACAAAATATTTTTTTTTCTATTTGAAGAACTAAAAATTTGAAAAAGAGTCTTCTTTTCTTTGACCTACAAACATAACGTGAACAGGATTATTTTCTGAAGTTCCAATTACAATATTTTCTGATTTTGATTTTGCCCCAGGGGAACCACTATAAAGATACCCAATCAGAATGAAACATTTACACTTTCTGTTACAAGGAGATTTTTCCATTAAATTACACCTTATTCCTGAGAAAAAATTGTGAGCAGTAAAATAAAAACTAAAATTCAAAAACAATCAGAGCATATTCAAACCCAAACCAAGAATTAAAAAAAAAAAAATCAAAAACCAAAAAAACAGAAAGAGAAGAAAAGAAGTGTATTTTCTTTATCAGATAAATCAGAATATATGAGCAATTTAGATATTCAGTTCTCTCTTATAATAAAATAATGGATACTATGATCATAATAGTATTCTAGATAACAAAACCACCAGTAATTAAAGAGTGGTGATTAATAACCATTCCTCTTGAGATTTTGTTTTGCAGTAGTTTTTGTTTGTTAATTGCACCTCATTTTCAATTCTATAGACCGGTATAGTACATTTCCATTTCCCTTCTTATTCCATCTGCTACTTTCCCTAAGCATGTCCCCTAAGGAGAACTACTTGGTTTCTATAGTAACTATTACAAACTATTGCTCCTGGGGTAGCAGGAGGAAAGACCAGCAGAAGAAAAGGATTAAATCTGGGTACTTGTAGTGTAACACATTCTCTATGTTATTGTGAGCTACCAAGAACTTTTTTCTACTTTCCTTATTTGGAAAAGTACTTAGCACTTTTCAGAGCAGCATTTCAAGGAAGTAAATAACACTCTTGTCTCTGACCAATGGTAAGAAACCCCTCTTGGACCTTCCATGGTCACGATTGTCCAAAGGGGATCAAGGTAGTGTGCACGTCCCCCGACCCACCAGCTTTGTCAATCAGCGAGAAACAATAAATGTGCTTATGATCCATTCTGGCCATTTGATGTCTAATTTGAAGTTTTATATAAAATGTATATGCTGAATCCTAGCTCAGTGATGATGAGAATGCTTCCTGTTGGGATTGATTCTCTTACCTAACTCTGGAAAATGCTGATTTCTGTAACAGAAGAGTAGCAGTCCCTTACTGGGAGTGAGAGAATTGTTTGGGGAATCCTAGAGTGTTTATTCCCAACTTCACTCTCTGAGTAAAAATACCTATTTGCAAAAGGAATGCTTTCTCCTGTAGTGAAAGGGGATTTGGAAATCTGATCCAGTAGGCAGGGTGGTGTCTGTCAGTCCCAGAAGGGGGTCTGAGCCCTCTCTCCCTTTTTAATATAAGAATTCAAAAGCAGTGGGGAAGCGTGCTAGACCTATCACAGCATTGCTAACAGACAGCCTATTACAGTATTTAATAAAAACAGAAACAGCATGCCTATCATAGGCTAATAATCCTACCTCCTGTACGCTTTGAAAACAGTAAGAAGCAGCTCTAACAGAGCTTCAGATAACTAATTTCAAGCATGGCTGTCTAGCGTGCCAGTCACTCCTATTGTCCTTCCAAACTCTTTCAGACATTTTGAGCTGGGAGTATTAAAGCTATGAGTTAGCAAGGGTTGTGACATTAATGGTCCAGAAAAGCTTTAGGCACGAGAGGTAATGATGATTACCGGTGGCTCTTGGGAGGACTGCACTGGATCTGGATCGCTGTCATTAAAAATTAAGCGTGGCTTTTGAGGAAGATGTGACAACTACAGGAGGTAAGATTTGCATGTCAAACAAAGGGATCTGTTGCTGTTTCTTGCTTTTTTTGTTTGCTTTGTGCCGAGTGGGTCGTGAATTGCAGCCAGGTGCGGAGCGAGAAGCAGGAAAGCGGAGAGAGGGGAGTGGGAGACGGATCTGCTTAGAGCAAAACACAGTGGATAGTATTATGTTTTATGGCAGAAATGCCTCGAGGACAAACTGGCTCCAGGCTCCGTGCCTGCTGAGTGTGCATTCCACGTTGCTTTTCCCGTGGAGTAGAATGCTTAGAGGTCACGGAGAAAGCAGTTTGCTTCTTATCTGTGGTGCCAGCTGGGCTGTTAGTAGGGTTAAGTGAAGACTTCGGTGGGTGGGGGGCAAAAAGGTCCAAGAAAAATAAAGAGGATGCTGTCCTTAAGACTTGAAACCTGTTAGATAAATAATATTTTCCCATGGTCAATGTGCTGTGATAGCCAGAATCTGATTTTTAAAGGGGGACATTGGAAGATTACAAAGGATTTCCCTTATAAAGAACTACTTTGTATTTAATTTATTATTAAAGAAAATTGGGTACCTCCGTCCATTTTGCATGTTGAAAGGCTGATCCACGCTGTTTGCACGGATGGTGTTGCTAACCGCAGAGAAAGAGTTTTAGACTAAAAAGGGGGCTTTCCCTCTGCTCCTGCTTTTGCTTTTCAGCAACTGTCAGGGCTGCAGATGAAAATGGTGATTCATTAGAGATTATGAACTTGACGGTTTGTCTTGTTCTTTTCTTCTTCTTTTTTTTTTTTTTTTAATGAACAGCATAAAAGCACAATTCTCCTTGAAAGATGAGAGGGGCAGTTGGGTTCCAAAGTCCAGTGGATAATGAGTAGATTTGCAGAGGAACTTATACTGCTTTGTACTTTATTATGGGATCCGTGTAGCTCAATCAAAGAAGGAAATGTCAGGAAATCAGCGGCTGAGATTTTTAAAGCAAAATGCAATGATCAGAAATGACTGTTCCCCCAACTTGACCTATGGTGCAAGTTTCAGTATTTGTCATTGCACATGACCCTCGATGTGGAGTGGCAGGAACATAGTGAGTGAATTTCTCCATGTTATCGTGTTATTTCCCTGATGGACTTCACAAACTCTGATGTGTAAAGATGCTACTATAGATTTTGGAAAATGCTACATTCTGATGCATTGATTTAGTTATAATGAATGGCAAAGACACATAGAATAATTGTATATTTAAAAAAGAATATAACATTTTTCCAAAATTTCTGTGTTAATAAAGTACTGACTAGAAATAAAAGTCAATGATAATTATAGTATGTTTGTTTCAGCTAAACACTGGAATTAAAGTTAAGTGGGCTTTTTCTCGGGTGCAGTTCAGTTTGTACATTTGTGAGTTTCTGTATATTTGTAGCCATGCTCAATTAAAGTTGAAATCATTGCCCTGTAGTGTGTGGCACCTATGCTTAAAGTTGTGTGTCTATTTTTCTTAATAGTGTGATGAAAATTACTGAAACTCTCTATGCTAGTCTTTATGTGACCAAGAGCACATGTCCATAAAATAACTGTATGGAATTTCTGATGCAATTGATGGCTATGGCATAGTTTTCTGTTTCTATGTGTCCAGTGGAATGTGTGACCTTGACCTTGTAAAGTCCCATTATCTAGCGAATTGTGCTCACCAGTCAAGAACCCATGCACAGAGAGCACACAATACACAAACAGAAACACATACACACACACATTTTGTTTACAGCGGTCAGAAGAATACAAGTGAATGTAATTTCTATTGTTTTCATTAATTTCATTTATTTGAAAAGAACTTCCACTGTCTCTGGTCTTACCAATATCTTCTGAATCTAATCAGATCGAGCATTTATTAGAGAAGCGATTTTGTGCCATAAAAGTTGTCAACAGGAGAAGTCATTTTGCTGTGGTCATGCTCATAACACTTTACTGATAAACTAAAATGACTTTTCTGAATTTCCACAGATTTATGGGAAAAGTCCCTGTATTAAATCTCGATGGTATGTGTGTCTAGACTAGACGCCTACAACATGAAAAATATAGGAGGCGATTTTTTTGTTGTTTGCAAGCTGCGGGGAAAGCCAAACCAAGTAATTTAGTCAAAACAACCTACTTGTCACAACTTAATTTTGCCACCTATTTACATTGGTAGGTATCAATCAAAGCATTTCCACATATCCTTCCCTTTCAGTTTTTGCTACAGCTAGTAATAAAAATGAGCAATTCTCCAGCTATACAGAAATCAACTCAGGAATCCACCCTGACATAAAAAATAAGCAAAGCTTTAGCCTCCTTTTTTCTCAGTGCCCAAGGGTAGCACAGTCATCATTCAGTCACCAAGACACAAGTCACCAAGTCCAGAATTGTCCTTGTTCTCTGTCTCTCTCATATACACAGTCATCATTTTACTTTTATTGGTAATATCGGACCAGACATTTCACAAACTAACACAACCTTCTCTTTTATCACCTCTCTTCTCTCATCAAAATATGATGAAAAAAGAACCTTCCAAATATATTCCTGCTATTGTATTGAATAAAAAGCAGACTACAACAATGTATATACAATATAATCTTAATTTTAATATATACCTGTATATGGAAAAAAGAGAAAGAAGTGTACCATTTTATTTTCATTATTCATCTGTAGGGTTGCTAATTTTTTTCAGAACAGGCATGGCATTAATAGTCACAGGAAGACTAGCATCATTAAAGTTTATATTTCCTATCCCAACCACATTGCCATCTTTCCCATTATCATGCTTCATATAACCCACTATGTCTTCACCTCAGATTCCAAACTCATTTGTTGGTCCGTGAAAGACTGAGCAGAAATGCTGTGCCCCTTCTTCCTTGGGCTTTCTGGCACATTATGAAAAACTCAGCATCATCTTTTCTCAGAGATTGACTCCTACATGTTAATTCAGGTTTACTAGAAAAGGTGCATATGTGTGTATATGTAGGTGTGTGTGTGTGTATGTGTGTGTATATCCTCCTTATTCCTTTATAGGTAGATAATATTTCAATCTCCTTTTCTGGCTCCTTATTATCTCCTAAATATTTAAATGCTGGAGTGCTCTGTGGCTCAGCTATAAATCTATTCTTTATGTATACTTACTCCCTAAATGAGTTCAAGCTAGTCTTAAGACCTTAAAAACTATCCATACCCAAACAGCTTACAAATTCTAATGCCTAAATTGGGCTTTTCCTCTAACGTACATACTTACATATTCAACTATCTATATAACCTTTTCATGTAAATGTATGTAGGCATTGCACACTTAACATGTTCACAATCACATTTCTGAATTTCCACACAAAGTCCTCCCAAATTTTCCCCCATGCATCTAAATGGGAACTCAATTCTTCCACTTGCTCTGAAGAAAAATCTTGTAGTCCTCTTTGAATCTTCTATTCCCTTCACCTGTCACAGAAAATCCCATTGTTTCTACCTTCCAAGTGTAGCTACAATTCAACTACTCATGATCCCACTGCTACCACTCTGGGCAAGTTACTGCCAGCTCTCATATTATTGCACGTATTTTCACCACTGACCTCTTGCTTCTGCCTCCCCCTGCTCTCCTACACACATTGTGGTCTGTATCCAACACCAGTGGTCATTTCAGAATTGAAGTTAAAATATAGTATCTCCTGCTCAAAAGCCTCCAACATCTTCCCATCTAACTACAGGTCAAAGCCAGATCCTTACAGTGACCCACAGGCCATGTGTGATCAGCCCAGGTTCCTCCCTGGCTCCTCTGCTGCCTCTCCCTTCAGCACTGCACTGCAGCCGCTGTTCCTCAAACCTGCCATGCTCTCAAGCCTCGGGGCCTTTGCCTCTGCTGTGCCTGCTGCCAGGGAATTCTTCCCCTACATAGCTACATAATTCAGTGTCTCACCTTCTTCAGGTCTCTACCAAATGTCACCTCATCAGAGAGGAGTTCCCTGCAAACCATATTTCAAATTGTACTCTCTTGCACAAATCCCATCCCTAGTCCTTGCTTCATTTTTCTCCATCACATATCAAATTATACCCCCAACATGTCATATGTTAAGTTTTTATTGTCTGTCTGTCTCTTTCCTGTAAAATGTAAACTCTATGAGAGGAGGGGTTTTGTGTTGTTCCCTGACATAAGTTGTCAAATTAACGAATAAACTGATGAATGAAGGAATTCAATGTTTTTTTCCCCATAAAACTCCATTGGTAATATCAGGCTCCAAGCATAAGTTTTTCAACCTCAGGGTCAAAACTCTGTGTCATAGCACCCTATTACTTTTTCTAAACAGAAAGATACTGAACACCTTGAAAAAAGTCAAGGAGATTTACCAAGATGATTATTTTCTCCTCTTTACATAAGAGAGAAAAAATGTACATCACTGATTCCAATCTATGTCAAAGCAAATAAAAATTCAATTTGCCCAAATTTGATCTTATCCAAAAGATCAGTTCTCTTTCAAAAAGATACCTTCACAAATTTATAAAAATGACTACGGGCATAAATATGTCCTGTATTTTCTCTGATCTCCCCTGGCGATAAGAGAAGGGATGGCAAGACCAGGTTTGAAATTACAGTTGGGCTCACTACTCCTTTTCTGAACATACAGGCCCCAGTAGCCTGTGTGGGACTAGGAATCAATCAATATATGTACCATTCATTTGTATTAATTTATTGCTCTTGAAATCAGCATGATTAGTCTCATATTCTGGTTAACAGTGACCTCTCTACCACTTATAAGGTATATGTTTTCAAATAATTAAAGTATAATAAAATACTTCTATTCTACAAATTGGATGCAAGTAATAGTGCCCAATATTTCCAGAATGTTCTATAATTCAGGGAGGTAGTGTGATATGAAAAGTACATAGCATCTGAGACAAGCACAGGCTTTAAGAACAAAGAGATTTGGTCTGAATCTCACATTTGTACTTCATAGCTATGTGACCGTGGGTAAGTTTTGAAAATGTTATCATGCCTCAGTTTCCTCCCTGGTAATTGGTGACAGTAATACCTCCCTCTTTAGGTTGAAGATTAAATGTGATTATGTGTTAGAATACTTGGCACAGAGAAAAAGCTTAAAAAGTGATAGTGTTCTCACTGTCATTGTCATTTAATCTTCACAGGATGCCTGAGTAGCAGATATTAATACTTTCCATTGAACAGATAAGAAAACTAGGTGTAGAAAAGTTAATCATATTGCTCAAGGTCAAAGAACTAGTAAGCTATTGAAATTTACTCTCCCTTCAACCATAAAGAGTCCTGATAAATAGAGTGTCAGATTAACCATCTTTTAGTATATTTAGTGACTACAGGCTGCCAGTGATTACAGGAATTTTTTTAAAGGGAGGATCTGAAGAAAAGATTTTTCTTTCCTCTGTGAACAATGCAGGAGCCTTATGGATTCCTTCCCTGAAGAAAAAGTAGACTTAAGCTCTTGTGAAGTGACTTAAATGATGGCTAATTTATTCACTAAGAAAACCTCAGTCTCTAGATGTACAGTATACTGTGGCATCCAGACACAAGTTCCGTGTACCTGAAGACCTGCCCCTTGCCAGTTCTTTAAACCTGCTCTTTCTTCAGCAGAAATGTATACAGTAATAGTACATTACTCATGGGGTTTTGAGGATTAAATGAGGTAATCTGTGCACAGCTGTTAGCACTGTGCTCGGCACAAATTATATGCAGAATGCATATTACCTACCAGCACCTTAACTATTATTACCTAGGATGAAACTTAAAACATTATAAATATATGACAACACTGAGAGATTTGGTTTAAATATCTCCTTTAGTTCTGATTTCTTTTATATTGCATGTCTCTAGGTTTATTCAATAGATGTAATTTAAACGTGATTTAAATACCAAAGTATTATGTTAGAGGTCAAGGTGTTTGAGCACCTGGCCAGCCCCAGAAACAGAATTCCTTGAAATGTGTGACATTTGATTGTTTCTTATTAGACCCAAAATAAAGAGGCAATTCTAGAAAAATCAAGAAAATGTCTGCTTTTCTGAGATAACCCAATTTTATGGATTGATATTAAAAATAACTTTAACCAAATGCCTTTCCTCGACCTTGTCAGGTTCAAGTTTCAACACTCCTGGTCTTCACACAGCCTGTGACTGCATGGGATGAATTGCTGGTAAACTGACCATGAATGAATGCATCAGCTTGTAATATGACTTCAGTGCCAGGTGTGCATGAAATGTGCAATTAGCATCAGTCTGTTATTCTAGATTTAAAATTATGAATTTCTTAATGCAAAGGCATTCACTTTCATTTAATTGCTCAGTAAAAATAAGCACCTCCATACAAACTACTGGGAAACTCTCAATACTAATCTTCTACATAGGCTAAACTTTCCTTTAATCAGTTCTGATCGTCATCCTGTACCAAACAACTTCTCAGATTTCAAAGCCCTGCAGACTTGTTTGTGTTGCTAATGATTGTATTTGTGTGGGTGTTTCCTTTAATATTTTGTCATTTCCCAAATCCACCTCTGTAAGTGAAATTTTTACATTCCCTCATTATTTTTAAAAGCATAAAAGAAGCTACAAAACTGCTATTCTCTGGTGCATTTGAGATCTTTTCCCTGTCTTATGTCATGAGTTTGGCTCAAATAAACTCTTATAAACGTTTTTTAGATAAATAAATACAATACATATACCAACCATGACATAAAGGTCAGCAGTAGAGGCGATGAGGGTTTGGACAGAGGGACGTATTTGGCAGTAAGGTGTCTCTCTACATTTTACTCGAAGTGATGTAATATTACCACTAATTACACTGTGAAAGCTTGGATATATATATTGTAAGCCACAGAGCAACTACAAAATAAGAGAGCTGTATCCAAAAAACAGTATATACATTAAAATGGAATATTAAGAAATATTAAAACAACTCAAAAGAAAGCAGGAAAGTAAGAATAGAAAAAAGTAAGAAAAATCAGGAAACAAATAATAAAATAATAGGCCTAAATCCAACCATATAAATAATTGCATTAAATGTAAATCATCTAAACAAGCAATTAAGAGATTATCAGATCAGAATTTTTTTTAAAGGCCTAATTTTGTGTTATCTACAAGTAAATCATTTTAAATATAACAACACAGAAAGGCGAATAAAAAGGTGGGAAAAGATACATCAGAAAAGCTAATCAAAAGAAGGCTGGAGTGTCTATATTAACATGAGACAAAATAGATTTCAGAACAAGGATATTACAAGTGACAAGGAGAAATAGTACATAATGGTAAAAAGAGTCCATTCATCACAAACATATCATTCTAGCCCTAGCCAGTGTGGGTGGAGGGTTCCATTCCAACAGTAGTGTGTGTGTATTACATGTCAATATCCGGCAACCCTATGAATGAGTGATGTCCACAATGTCCTGTCCTCGCCAGCCCTGCTCAGCTCCTGCAGACTCATGCCTGTGGCTTCTTTATGGAGTCAATCCTTCTCATATTTGTCTTCCTCTTTTCCTCCTGCCTTCTATTTTTCCCATCATTGTTGTCTTTTCCATAGGACCTTCGTGGGATGTGCCTGAAGTAGGATAGCTTCAGTTTTGTCATTTTTGCTTCCATCAATGTTTTAGGCATAATTTGCTCTTAGGCTCACTTTTTTCATCTTTCTGGCAGCCCTGGTTATTCATAGAGCTCTCCTCCAACACCATATTTCAAGCAAATCAATTATTTTCCTATCAGTCTTCTTCGCTGTCCAACTTTTGCGTCTGTACATAGTAATTGGGAATATGGGAGTGTGGATGATACCAGCCTTGGTCTCTAATGATACATCTTTGCTCTTGGTGATGTTTCGTAATTCTTCTGTTGCCATCACAGATTTTCAAAGTTTGATTTTGAAAAAACATCTTCACGAGGTATCTCTCCTTTTTCCTGCAAGAATATTCTGTGCATAGTTCCACCATGGCCGTTAGCACACTGTTCTGATCTTTGGTTCACTAATCTGCTCCCTTCCTCCCCAATTAAATCATAAGTCTCAGGAGGTCAGGGACTGGGTTATAGTCATCGCAGTATTTCCAGTGTCTAGCAGAGTTCTTGGCAGTAGTTTATGCTCAATAAGTATTTCTTGAATGAGTTGAACCAGTGATAAATATATATTCAATACTAGATATCTTAGTGTCCAGTTTGACCTGAGGGTAAATGACCAAGGGAACAAATAAATCATGCACTTCCAAAATAGTGCTGCATAGGACTATTACAAAAATGTTATAATAATAAAGCCCTGGACCTGCCCTGTGCTTACAAACTCCTCATTCACCTGTCCTCTCACCTCTCCTCTTTACATTCTCAAGCCCATATCAGGTGCTTTTTTTTGGCAGTTTCTCCACCCCTTCCTCTCTACCATCTGTCTAGAGCTGCTACCCTAACTTTGTAAAGAGCATGGTGGAACCTTTCATTCAAAGCTAAGTTTAAGTCTGACAGCCTCCGAGTGCAAATGCCTAAGCCCCCTCCTCATCAAAGCTAGGGTGACAGATGAGCCTGGGTGAGAATTTCAGCTCAGGGGGAGGGGAGGGAATAAATCAGCTGTCAAAATGTCAAGCCTGCTGACTTCTTAGGAAAGAAAGAGAAGATGCTTATATTACTAGACAGGAGGGCTTTGGTTTACATTTGCTAGCATTTGTACTAAATAGGGAAAATGTCAGATGAATCCCACATGCAGGTTTCTTGTCATCTTGGTGGTTTTCTGAGTGTGAAATTAAAACTCCAGAATATTCTGGACATGGGAGCTCATTTTCAGTTTTCAACAAATCCATTCAACTTGTAAAACAGTATAGCTAGGCAAGTAAAATACGTAACTTAATTTTAAAGTATAATTTTTTAGCCCAAATAATTAGGTTGTAAACTCCTTGAGAGCAGACACCTTCTTTTTATAATTCTTAGGTGAATCAAACTATAATAAATATATACAGATTTTAAAAATAACTTTTTGGTTGATATACACGCCCCTCTTCACACTGGTCCCTGACGTAAAGGCATATTAGGTAAGTCAGGAAGATTTCTTACTGTTGTTTTCAAGGCTGCTTGACTGGCAGTGTAGGGGTCTAGAAACTACACAAATTTTAATTTCACTGCATCTCCTTCGTGGTGGAGGTAGGGCTCTTCGGGAAGAGGAAGGAAAGAAGGGTTTGTGAGTTCTGATCTTGCCTGCTTATTCACAGAATCACATTCCTCACAGACTTTCTTTGATTGGAAATGATTTACAAAACCAATCCCCGCAGCCTCTATCAAACGAGGATTCAATATGGAACTTTGTCAAAGTACAGCTCTTACTGCTTGGCATGCGTCTGGGGCATTTCACTGTCCTCTGTACACAGCTCGGGACTTTATAAATAATGACTCCAGTTTTGTCAGACTTTTTAAGTCTCTTTTTTTTTTGTTATTAAAATTTTCACTCCAAACCTGGTAAAGGTCAAGCACCTGGCTCTATAACTCTTATTCACAAAGGTAAAGTGTCTTTCAAAGTGAAACTCCGAGAAATTTAAAAAATAAGCAGCAATTTAAATGCAAATCTAGGTTCTTTCTTGCTCTGCATAGATGCAGAGGATCATTCTGGTACTGCCATAGAAGGTACTTTATGAGAAGGAGAGCGAAGCAGTTGGTAAATCGTGCCTATGAGATAATTCTTAAATGTCTTGAGTTTGGTTTTGCATAAGCATCTGAAAATTTCTGACCATGTGAAGAATTTGTAGCTCCACCAAGCGAAAGTATAGTTTACTTTACTTTAGAGGGATTGTACACCCCCTTACAGGGACTGTATTTCTATAGTAAATCTAGAACCATTGATTGTCTTTAGATTTTTTTTTATTTCCTAGTATATTCCAAATGAAGAAACTAAGGGAGGAAAAGCAACCAGCCAGAAGAAAATAATATCTAAGTTTAGAGGCAGAGTTATAAAAGGATGGTCAAGTTTCTTCCTGTCTGTGGGGATGATCAATGACTGGTGTAGCTTCACTTCCTAGTGGTTTTATTTGATCCTATGTGATGCTTGGGAACAGCCATATGGGGCTCTCTGTGTAGACAACTCAAGGTAATTATCTGTTTTAAAAACATAAAAATAGAACAGCACAGGAATCAATTCTCTGTTGGAATGAATCAAAAGAAAAATTGAGAGAGAAATAGAGTTCATACCTGATGGAGAAAGAAGGCTTATATAATATGGTACCAAATTTGAGAATATCTTTTTGAGAGTATAAAAGAAAACAATAGCCCTGGTACAGAGAACACTGGCTAGAAAATGTCTATCGCAACCTGTTTCTCAATCTTCTTGGCTTAATTCTCCATTGACAAGTAGGTTTAGTGTCTGCAGGACTGAAACTAAAAAAAATGGTATAAATAGGAGTAGTGCTCCAATTTATATGTCTATATGAAAAACAGCCTTGCGTGCAATTTGATTTCAGATGGTGCTTCATTTACTAGAAAATTCTTCCCCTAGACCTATGGATGTGCTCAAGGGTCCATGTGATTTTTTAAAAAATTTTCTTCTCTATTCTGCTACTCTTTAGTAGATCAGTCCTCATTTCACATCTGCATTCACTCAATTATTCATTTGTGTATTCATCAAATATTCATTCAGCATCTATGGACGAGGTACCAAGATGGGTGTTGAGGATACAGTGTTGAGCCAAAGCAGAAATGAGCTGCTCCCCACCAACCATGAGGTGACAGTCCTGGGTGAGAGAGACACTGTTCAAATGTTCACACAAATAAATGTAAAGTTACAAATGTAATAAGTGCTAACAGATTATTTAATTGAAGACATTAATGTAGTCAAGGATGTCAGGGAAAGCTTCTCCGAGGAAGATATAACTGAGATGCTAAATAAAGAAGCATAAATGTGGAAAAATAAGCAAGCGTGAAACCAGCAGGAATTAGAGGAGAGGCTTTCAAGGCAGAGAAAAAGCACGTGCAAAGACTCAAGCAGGGCTCCTTTACTTATTCAACAGTTGCTGAGTGCTGAGTGTGTGTAGACAGAGAGGCGGTAAGAGACAGAGAGAGAGAGAATTTCCTGTCCTTATGGAGCTTGCATTCTAGTGAAAAGCAATAAAAAATTAATAAAAGATTTTTTTAAAGCCTGTCACAGAGTATAGATGAGACCAGTGCCTCTGACAGAAGGCCAGCGTGGCTGGAGGGTAGGGATAAAACAGCACATGAAGTTTCAGGAAGTCATATCAGAGAGTAGTGGTGGGATAAATCTGAGAGCAGATGGGTAAAGAAAAAGGAAGTGTCAGGGACAATGTTAGATTTCTGACTTGAACAACTGCATAGATGATGAGGTTATGGAAAACTGGAACATGACTTGAGTTCCCTGTCATCAAAAAACATTTAGAAATTGTAGTCTGTACTTATGCCTCTACTTCCTTGCTCCCCATTCATTTTTCAAGGCACTAGTGTATAAATTCTAGACACACTGCTTTCCTGTGATGACCCTCTTCACACTTTCCAAGAAGCTTGAGGAGGGCCTTTTTTTTAGTCCTCATGGCCTTGATTGTTCTACAGCATGGAAAACTATGGACCTCCTCTCCCCCCCATCTCTCTAATTATATATAAAATTATGTTTTATGTCCCCTCCTACCTTATCATTCTTTTCTAACTTTTCTCTTTGCTGGTCACTCTTCTTTTTTGTTGACACTTTTTCAGTAATTGAAAATATCTAACTTACATCTCCAACCATCTCCAGCTGTGACCTTACTCCCCAACCCAAATCTTGTTGCCTTCTACCTAGTAGAAATTTTCCTGTGGCTGCCACTCTACATGTCAAAATTCACTTGGCAAAACTGAACTTTTGTGAAGACCTAACAAATCCACTCTGCCTCATGTTTCTATTCACTGTGCCACTGATTGCCCAGGTTTTAAAGCCAACAACTGTCTCTGAATCCTCCTCCAAGTATAGAGCTAACTGGCTGGACTCCTATTGATCCTTCCATCAAAATGTCTTTTGTATGCACGCCTTCATTCCTATATAAATAAAGCCCTTTTATTCTCACATTCTCACACATTGGCTATTACAACAGTTTGCTAACAAACCTTGCAACTAGTCTGATTTTTTCAAAATGCCATCCTGAAATCACTTGCACAAGAATTACCTGGGAAGTTTTTAAAAAATATATTGACTTAGATGACTTGTATTTAATCAGAATCTTTTTCTATAAGGCCTGGAAATTTAGCAAACACCCTAGGTAGATCTATCACACACAAATTTTGAGAAAACTGCTCAAATCTCTTCCCACCCTTGTTTTCTTCTACATGGCTCTTCCTAATGAATAGTTCCAAAACATGACCTTGATCATGGAACTTCCCTAATTACAGCGCCTCTGCAGCTCCCCGTTAACCAAGCAAAAAAAGTTTCCCAAGACTGGGCATCACTATCCTCCCATATGTGTTGTCCAGATAAATTTCCAGCCTAATCATTACCTCCCACTTTCAGCCTGTGTTACAACTGAGCTGTACTACCCGCCACCCCTAAAATGTTCCTATTAGATCTTCTTGTCTCTGTCTCTTGGCCTAACCCTTTCAAACATTCAAGAAAACTCTCTCTCCCCTTTCATTTTCACCTGTCAAACTCCTATAAACTCTCCAGGGACGCCCCACCCCGGGTAAAACCTTCTCTCAGCCCTTTCTCACTTTTCCTTCCATTCCTTGGCCCCGGGCTGGAAGGGACCTCTCTAGTCTCTGAAGTCTTTCAGCAGGTTTTACCTTTTGCTACTTACATATCACATAGTTGCATGCATACGTTATTTTCTTTTTTTTCTTCTACTTACAAATATTGTGGAGAAAGGAAGCATATTTTATGAAAAGACAGATTTATGGAATAGAAATAAAGTTGACATGGGTTCAAAATCCATCTAGTATGTGTCCTTTAGTAAATTATTTAACTTTTCTGAATTTTGTCTCTATTTATGAAGTGGGATAACACCACATACATTATAGGATTTTGTATATTCTATAAGTTGTATGAATTGAGTGTCTTGTCAAAACTCGATCCATGTGAAATTGCCTATATTCAATTATTTTCACCTACAAAAAAATAGAAATTTTACTATACCTATTAGTCCTCTGTATTTTAGTACACTTTGCTTTAAGATATTGTGTTCTGTGCTATACTTTGCATCCACTTCACACATCAGCCCTTTGCCCATTGAAAAATATATATATTTATATATTATATGAATATAAAAACATATATTATATGAATATAAAAACATGAAGAGATAATTGAAGAGAACTGCACGAGTACCAAGAAGGCAAACCATTAATCTACCTCAGTGCTGCCCCTTGCCTGTTCCTTTTCAAAGCAGGTGAACTAACAGCAATTTTAATAGTAAGCTAAAGTAGATCTTTTCTAATGAGAGAGTTCAGTTAAACAAAGGTCAGCAAGAAAACTAACAATACTCATTGTCTCTTATTTATGGTCCATCTGGGCATCACAGGAACTCGCTCTAATTTCTCTCCTGAGCGTTACCTTACCCTGAGTTTGTCTAAATTACATTACACCCCTCCTTGGCTGGGATTCCCTGTCATTAATCAGAACAGCAATGGTAGTTTCAACTGCAACTTCTAAGAAAAGCATGCACATTTTGTCTCTCTAGCTATCTTTCTGTACCCCTGCAATATTGTGAAAAAGTCTCTTGACCAATTAACCCAAAGGAAACTCTTGAGAAGGTCACTGTTATTTGGTTATAAAGGTAAATGAGCTGGGAAGGAGTTGATGTTGCTTTTATGTTCTTACTAAGTGTTAAGTCTTCAGACTTATCAGTCCAAAGAAAGATTCTTTGTGGAATGTTCCCTTTGTTAAAAAAAATAATAAGTTGTGCCAACAATGCATTATGCTAAAGGAGGTTCTCAAGGAGATTACAAATTACTCAGGAATTATATCAAGTCCCAGGAGTTAAGAGTGAGATAAATGCCATAAGAAAGGTACACAGTGCTTTGGGTATTTTAATGGATAGAGAAAGATTTCAGATAGAAAAGGACAAATCTCCAAGAAGCACCAGTATTAACAGGGTTACAATATCTCCTCCCCTTCCCTCCCCTCCCCTCCTTCTCCTCCTCCTCCATCTTCTTCTCTTTCTCCTCCTCCTTCTTCTTCTCTCTCCCTCTCTCTCCACTTATGTGGCAGTTATGGTACATTCAGTAAGTTGATAGACATCTTTGTGCCTCAGTTTCCTTATCCATAAAATGGGGTCATAATACTTGCTATGCAGAGGTTCTGTGTAGGTTCAGTAACATCATGTATACCAGGTGGCTAGCACAGTGCAGCGTGCAGTAGCCTCTCAAGGACTGGCGCTGGTTGTTATTAATGTGGGCAATCCTATAAAATGTTACAGAGAATTCAAAGGGGAAGGACTTTAGATTTTGTGCTTTGGGATTTTACCAGTTCAATGGTGAAATGGGAGATCATTTTCCAAAACAAGGTTAAACATCAAAATTAGTTTCAATGGCATTAAAGGACTGAGCAGATGGTGAGGAAGCAGGCCATCCTTTCAAGGAATTATCTTTCCTCCAAAGGAAAGCAAGAGTGAGGGCAGTTGACAAAGAGCCAGTAAGGATGCAGGAGTCATAGGCTGGCTGTGAGGGCCTTTGGGTAGTTGATAAAATAGTATCTTACTTTATTTTGTATGCTACACATGAATTTCATCTCCTATGAGTCCCACAACTCTCTGCGGTGGGCATCCTCACCCCCCTTTTTAGGCAGGGAAGCTGAAGTTCAAAGACACTGAAAGTACCTGCTCCAAGTCCTACAGCAAGTAATGGCAGACTCAGCCTTCCAGCCTGTTCCTCCGACTTTAAACCCCAGTACGCACTGCCTCATGTAACTAGGAACCATTCACCTCTGCCTCTGGAGCCTGATTCACTGAGACATAGATATTTCCAGAGATAATACCTGTTGCTTTTGTGATACAGTCACTGTTAACAAGACTTTTAAAATGTCTATAAGGATATACACTATTTATTGAGCACTTTGTAGATGACAGGAACTTTATACAACAATATGAGTAGTAGCTCCTGAGCCCTTAGTAAGTGCAAGGTATTGCGCTAAGCATTTGATATGCATTCTTTCATTTAAGGCTCAGAACAGCCCCAGGAAATCAGTGCTTGTACTATTCCAATTTGACACTTGAGGAAAATGAGTGTCAGAGTGACCAGCTTGCCCAAAGAAAGTTATACAACTTGTAGGTGTGGTTCAAGCTGGAACCAGCCTAACTCCCAATTTTTCAAGCATTGTCTTTGACACCTGGCCATTTGACACCTTTTCTGCCCATGAGCCGATGTGCACAGGCCCCAGGTGTGCAGGCCTGGACTGTGAGGCCTGCCCAGAGCTCCAGGAAACAGAGGGGAGCACATGACTCATGCACAAATGTCTTACGAGGGTGGTGACCCAGGCAATCTGCCTTCCTGTGGATTAACATCTATCTCTGCTCTCTCTCCTTACTCACTAAGTAAACCCCTAATGTGAGGTGTTGGCCCTCATCCAGATGCTGACCAAGGTTTACAGGTGTGATTCTCCATGGTAACTACAAAACAATGATTTAACAGTACTCCTATCACAAGCTTCCACACTGAGAAGCTGTGAAAGAGAAAGAAGAGTTAGGCAAGTAAGCGAAATGTTTTGTTAACAACTTTCACATTTTTTTCCCTTAACATAAGGAATATTGTTTTTCTATTTTTCTATAGTCTTATTTTTTGAATAACACTAAAAAAATGATTCTATTCTCTGTCACTAATTTCTAAGATAATTAAGGTTGCTAACCCCTTTCAAATAAAATATAAATTATGTCCCAATTCCCTTCCCCTAACACTTCCTATAACTCAATGTATATCAGTGGCATTATAAGCTTTATTTCCTTCCCATCCCATTTCCCCCAAATCAACCTTGGCCTCATCAGTGCAGCACACAGGCTACTTTCCTATAAAATCCCCTATCGCCCATCTAGATAGAATTCGGACCAAAGGCCCTTCCATTTCCATAAGTGTCATAGTGTTTTTAGTAACTGTTTTAACTCAAACATAATAATTATTTTTGCTTTTGTTTTTCCTTAATTATAGATATTCAAATATTCTATTACCCTGAAATTAAGATTTAAAATTTGTAGTCAAGAGAAATGACCTAATCCATTACACAATTTAAGCCTCAATAGTCTGCTAGATTTGTGGATAAACACCACGGTGAATTCTGACAGCACTCCTAGCAGTGCTTAAATTTCTTTCTTCTTTGCTAGGTGTGCAGAGTTTGATGTTGTCCACATTGCAAAGGAATAATAAGAGCTAAGGGGTTCTCCCTGGTAGTCCTTCCTAAAGATAAGCAGAAAAAAACTGCTCTGTGCCAAAGTGTTACCTTGGCTGGATTTTTTATCACTGCTTGTCAACAAGCTTTCCCTAAAATGGTATTGAATTAATTTATATTCACAAAGGCAAATCAATTTCAATAAAACATTAAAATGAAGTTCAGAGCCTTAACCTGAAAACTTGAACTTCCAAATTGCTGCTCAACCAAAACCAGTTAAGATTTATGACAGACATATAAAATGTGAGGAAGGAAACAGACTTCCTCTATTAGCCTACCTAAGTGCCATCTGGCATGATGCTAGAAGAAAGAAACAAACAAAAAAAATCTGGTTTGGAGCTAGTCTTGGTCTGGATATTTTTTATAAGATTTGATGAAAAAAACTATGAAACACGAAATAGATTTTGGCCTGTTGAAAACAAAATTAGAAAACAGATGCATGGACAAGACATTTGGATGCAGGAAATAATTGGGAATATGCCTGAGACAGAAAGGGACAGTTTGTGGCTGAGCACAAGAATGTCGCCCAGCATCGGGGATTCTCTGGTCAGCTCCAGAGATTCTTTTTTTACACAACCAATTATTTTATATAAAAAAACTCTTAAAAGTTCATGACTAATTATTATGAAAAACATTTCATCTAGTAGTAATTTCTAAAGCAGCACCTTGCATTTCCATAAAAACAAAACACTGTATTTCAGAAGAAGGGACATCAATAAGAGGACCAGAATCCTCTATTTACAAGTGTGGTGGTTTCCCCTGTTCATAACTCAGCTTTGAATTATCTTTCATTTGAATCTCTTGTTCATTCCATTCCGGAGATACATGTGGAGTGGGAGCTTCAACTTCCTCATCTTCATTTTCATGTAAAAAGCTACAAATTGTGTTGATGCTATAGGAGAAATAGTTATCTTTGATTTGCAGCCGTTCCATATCACCCGTTTTCTTCTCCTTCCATCTCCTCTCCGATGACTTCTTGTCATGTTGAGCTCCTTTGTTGTATGACATTTAGATGTTAGCATTGTTTTATCATTGCCTTCTGCATCAACATGTTCAACAATTTCTTCAAATATAACACAGGTCCCAACAGTGTCTTCATCCTCTCCAGCATAGACACAGCTATCCACTTGCAGAATGGGCCTCTCAGTGTCAGTTTCCAAAATCTTGCATTTATTTTCACAATTGGAGAGAAAGTCTGAATCAATAATAATTCCTGATAATTCCATCAGAACCAACTGCTCTGCCTCCACTTCCTCCTCTTCCTTGTTCTCCCAACTCCACTTCTTGGCCGCTGCCATGATCCCGCCCCTCCAGAATTCTTAATGGTACTAGGGGATTGTTCCAATTGTTTTTCCCAAAAACAAAACCTTGAGAGACTTAAGGTAGACAGAAAAGAGAATGGAAATACTTGAAAGAAATCATTGAAAAGGAATATACCAGAGCTAAACTGTTTTTTCAAAAATATTAAAATTAATCACTAACATTTCTTGATTACTTATGTATAAGTGAGGCACTATGTTATGTCATCTTTTCCTAATAAATAACCTATGAGTAGGTTTTCTTACCATCTCTATTCTTCAGATAGGGAAACAGAAGCACAGAGAGGTCCAGCAACTTGTTTAACACTACATAGTTAACACATTTTAAAACCTTGATTCAATCTCAGGTGATCCAATTCTGATTCCAGAGTCTGTGCTCTTAGTAACCATGGCCAAGAAATTCCAAAACACTATGTTTTTTTAAATAATAACGTTCAGAGCATTTGCTTGTAGGTAAATTTGAATAACTTCAAATAAGGATTCAAACCTGAAATATTTATCAGAGTCAAATCCTGAAACTACAACCATTACCAAAACACCATGACTATTCCTTATCATTGTTTCAGAATAGACCTTCAGAGCTCATGCCCTTTGTGACAGCATGGGTAGAACTGGACAGCATTATGCTAAGTGACATAAGCCAGGTGGTGAGGGACAAATACCATATGATCTCACCTTTAACTGGAACATAATCAACAAAAGAAAAAAGCAAACAAAATATAAGCAGAGTCATTGAAGTTAAGAACAATCTAACAATAGCCAGACGCAAGGGGGGAGGGGACAGTGGGGAGAAGCATTTTCAGGAACTACTATAAAGGACACATGGACAAACCAAGAAGGATGGTGGAAGCAAGGGAGGGAGGTGGGAGAGAGGGGTGGGGGGAAAATGCAGACAACTCTCATTGAACAACAATAAAATAATTTTTTTTAAAAGAACAGACCTTCAAATGATAGTGAAACTTATAGCATATATGAACATTTATTTTTTAAGAAAAATAATTTTTCTCTTATCAGAATTACCCAGAACCTTATTAGAAAAGGCAATTCCTTCCTTTTTCTCTGATGCAGAATAAATACCCAATTGCAAATCAACTTAATTCAGTTCTTTCTAACAGTTAGTTACTGGTTCCCTTTCAAGAGATAGCACCTGTGCCTTTGATTTTTCATAAAGAACTCAGATTCACACTATTTCTATGGAATAAATATATCTGACATTCACAGTCATTAGCTCATTAGTCTGATAATGACTGTGATAAGATTGGCACAGTAAGATAATAAGATTGATAAAAAAAAGATTAGAAGACATGCTCCTTTGTCCTCAAATTTCTTACAAACTAATATTGATTACTTTTCAAAAGAAAGCACTGGTAGGATTCCCAAAGCATACAGGTGTTGTGTGAAGGACATAGGTCCTTTCCCTCTGCAACCCACTCTGTCATAGGTATCACTTGTCTGGAGAGGACCACATGAAGCTGTGGAACAAATCCTACTGCGGAAGTTAGCTGATAAAAACATATGACCAAGGCCAAGGTCCTTGCCATTTTAACTGAGATCTCTTAAAGATAGTGCTGTCAGGATGAAAAGGGAAATGATGGAAATGATGGACTCACAGACCAGAGGAGCCGGCACATTAGAGCAGTGCCCTCACACACTACCACCGACAGCCCTCACACCATGTGCCCCCCAGACTGCCTCTGCAACTGGGGAATGACAAGAACAGTGAGAGGAAAAAAAGGAATAAGCAGAATATTTTACTACTTTTCAGGAATGAAAGCTCGGCACTATCCACAAACCTTCCCCTAGCAAAGGGTCTTCTTCCCTTGTCCATCAACTCCCACTGTGTGAGCAGGGGGTGTGATTTAATCTAATGGGCTCCCATGGTATTAAGCACATGAGATTTTCTATCTGGGTTTGATCCCTGCTCTTCCAATACTAGCGGTGTCACCTTGGATAAATTATTTAATGTTTTCAGTATACGTTTCTGCACAACACTGGCCCTGCAGGTTTGTTGGGAGGTTGGAATGAAATGACACATAAAAAATATGTGTTGGTATAATAGGTGATCAGTTCAAACTAATGTTTGTAAATGCATCAGTCGCATCCACTGTGTTAACAAATCCCTCTGCCATTACCCTTTGTAGCTCATAACAATTTCCACTGTATTATAGATGTTTGTGTATGTGTGTTTGTTGACTCAGATAGATTGTAAGTGCCTTGCTTTTAATACTAACTATATCCAAAAAAAGAAAGATATAGTCTCTGATATCAAGATATTAACAATTAGATAATGAACCCAGTACATGCTGTAATATATTAAAAAGTAGAAAGTGCTAAATTTCATACTAGACCCCAGTAGTGCTTTGGGACCACCAAGGAGGGAAGGCTACTTTTGACTGGGAGCTTGAAATAGCTGTGGTATACAATGTCATGGCAGACTGGGTAATTGGTCTGTGGCTTACAAAACATTTGAATAAGAATTAGAAATGAGAAGGAAAAAATAGATGTCTTAAAAAGTACAAATAGACACATCTTGAAGATTCGTGGGATATGGAAAGTAAATAAGAGAGGGAAAGTGACAGAAACCCAGAGTTTTAAGCCCAGAAACCTGGGAAGACTGTGATGGCTGAGGTTCAGTGGGGGATCACAGAGAAGCGAGACTGTTGGAAGAGCCTGAGCTCCGTTTGGAACACACTGAGTTTGAGGAGAAGGAAGGACATCCAGATGAAGACGTCTCCTGCAATGTGTAACTTGCAACTCAGGAGAGAGAGAAAGATTTCAGAGCCACTTTCACAGATGTGATTATTTAAACTTAGGCACTCACTTTGGGGAGAGAACCAACCAAGAATTTAAGGACATTAGGATAAAACTCAGAGAGATACAATTTTAAAGGAATTTTGGGGGACCTTGCCAAGAAACCAAAATGCATAGTCACAGAGGCCAAGGGAAGAGAGAATTTCACACAGATGCTGGTAATCAGATAGGTAGGTCCTGCAGAGAGCCTGGGGATGATGAAGAGAGAGGGACGTGCCGGCCATGGGGTGACTTCAAAGAAAGCCATTTCAGGACTGGCCAGAAGCAGAAGGTAAAGTGGGAGGAAAGACAATGCTTGGAATCATAGCTTGAGGGACAATGAAAGGTGTTTTATTAAGATAACAGAAGGCTGAGCACATTTGTAGATTGATGAGGAGCCAGTAAAATGGATTAAAACTGAAGAATAAACGAAGATTAATTACTACTTCAAGACCGGGAGCACTCGTTATCAAGCCTTTCTGAACATTAGACTCAGCTAGGACCCTTACCATATGCGAATGCCTGTTGCTGATCTACAGAGATCCCAGCTGAATTGTTTTGGGAGGGGAGGGCACCTGTGTTATGTATTAGTTCTCCCACGTGATTTCCTATGCATCCACATATGAGAACCACTGACCCAGAAGAACTGGGCATTGGATTAAGGCCCCAATAGAGGGTTGCTTTTGGGTGAGAAAGGCTCTTCTGCCTCTAGGATAGGAAAGGATGAGTTAAGAGTAGAAACATTTTGAAGGAAGAACATTGGAAGAACTCATGAGAGATGGTTTTTCTGAGAAACTAGAAAGTCAGATGCTAAGAGTAAGTATGCAGGAATAAAGGTGAGTCATGGAAAAAAAAGAAAACTTAAAATGTCCCAAATGACTACCAGGATCCCACCAGGGATAAACAAGGTAATTGTCCATTTATGGCTTCATTTTCTCTCTGCTTATTGGTTCACCACCCCCTGACACAGAAAAAACACTACTGTCTTTTTTGTTTCTCTTAGAAAAAGGAGAAGAAAGAGGAAATTTATAGACAGGGAAGATCTAGAAGAACAATAAAGTTATAGGGCCTTAGGGAAGACTTTAAGCAAGAGTATCAAGAGGGAAAATCTAAGCTGCAGACTCAGACCTGTGTAAAATCACTTAGAACTTGTCCATGAAGGCATCTTGCAGACCACCTTGCTGAACTCCTCCCATTTAAGTAATAAGTACACCAAGGTTCAGAGAGATTCTGTGAGCCAACCATATTAAATAGCAAGTGAGCACCACCAAGACACCTTGAAATTCTGTCTTCTGATTCCCCACACCAGCGCTTGCTGATCCTGAACACATCCTGCCTCCTGATGTCTGTGGCTGAGATTCTCAGGGAGTGAAATGGCTGAAGCTCCTCCATGAGGATTAATAAGTAAATTCGTAAATTGTTTTTAGCTTGTTTCAAGAGATGAAAAAAATGTTCAATTTCTTCTTTATTGCTATTATTATGTTAACCAGATTGAATTGTTGCATCTCTTTAGAGTTTCTTGTGTCTAGCATGAAGTTTCTCATTTTACCCAAGCCAATTTTAAATTGCTCATAGAATACACAGATAACTGCAAGAATTCAATTGCTACATTTAGTGCATTGTTTACAATACAACCAAAGGGAAATAGAAGAACTTGCTAGTCTAGAGAAGCAGCAAGGTAGAATCTGCAAAACTGTAAAAAGACATATTTCAGGTAATTAAGAAGGGGCAGTATGCAGATGATGTTTTACTGAGTTGTACACTTTAAACCTGAATGGTTTTCTGAACCATCATCACCCCAATAAGTTTGGGTTCAAAAAGAAGGGCCACTGTGTGTTGACAAGATCCATGGGTCTTCTGAGCTGTGTGCCCACAGTACACGTAAGGGGCTTCAACCCCCTGGGCCTGGGGTTTTTCGTCTGCAAAGCGAGATGAATGTACTAGATCACCTTTCTACTTCTATTTCCATCAGCTTTCAGATTTTTGCCATCATCCTCCACAATGTGTTGTGAAGGACTTTTAACCAAACTACATAGACTATCTTGTGGGTCATATTTCCAGTTTTTTGAAACTTTAAGTAAATGTCTGTCTCAACTTGTCAGCTTTCTTATCTGTAAAGAAGAGGAGTGCTGGTGTAAACATTCTCCCCTCTGAACCCTGTGCTTCCATGGCCTTTTTGCTACCTTTGGATAGTTGTACCAGGCACTAGGCTGGTTGCTATTTACCTTGCATGGTTGAACGCTCTGCCCCAAGCCCCACACAGCCAGACAGGGCACTGACCAATGAGCACTGTATCTTGGTACAAATGCCCCTGGGCACCTTTCTCTTTTCCTTTTTTCTTTTGTCCTGTCCAAGTGTGCAGGACACTCCTAGATCATTTCAGGAGCCCTGGGGGCAGGCTGAAAAGAATTGAGAGAGCAACCATGCAGAGAGTGACGCGACAGGGTGGCAGGCACTATAGGTAAGCTAGAATCTCCCGGAGAACTGTGTTTATTTCACCTTCCTCTTCTCAGTTGGTAAAGGAATTGGTGATGGTTGTTATGCAGAAATAAACCACAAGTAAAGAGAACAGTGCTGGTGTGGATGTTTCAGAAAACGGCTAGAAGATGGCAAACTAAAGAATGCAATGTTTCCTGGCTTTGGAACTATCTGCATGGCTGCAGACGCAGGAGTAGAGGGAGGTGATCCCTTGTGGGAGATGATCACTTGTGAAAGAAATGGTTTCTTTCATAGGGAAGTGACTTTTCTTCTCTCAGTTGGATTTAGGGCTGTTTCTTGATTCTAGTGTGTATTTTCTCGTATTTTAAAAGATGGCATAGTACTAATTCACAAGTCACAGGTTTCAACTCTAATATATTGGAGTTTTGTGTGGTTTTTCTCAGCCTTTCTAATTCTCGATATTTTACTGTAAGAATTTTCTTCTATTTGATCAATTTTCTGAAGGAAATTCTGTCTAGACAAGCAAACTGACTTGGAGGATGGGTACAAATATCTAGATGACTCTAGAAAAAAGGATCTTAATTGGTTGATTTAGGTGACAAGTCTTTGATCTTTGCTAGTATTAATTACCAAGTATACTCTTAGATCTATGATTCTGCATATATAGAAATCAACTTACACAAACACATTTAACAGCAGTCTTATTTTACAGGAGATCCTCTTCCTCTGCATACTAGATCACAGTATTTTTAGTGATGTAAAAATATATACAAATTCAAGCTAATAGACATTCATGGATCCCTAGTATTCCAATATGCCCTGTTATATGTTACCACTTTGAAAATGATTATTAATACCCTGACTGAAAAGTTACTTATAAAACATTTCATTTCAAAATAGGCATAACCTTTATATTTTAAATTGTACAGATACATTGTTAAGTCCATTTCTCTTCCCTGTATTTAATTTATTTTCCCTGTTTGTTTTAAAAAAAGAAATATAACAGGAACTACTATAAAGGACACATGGACAAAATCAAGGGGGAGTGTGGAGGTGGGGGAGGGAGGGGGGTTCGGCTGGGGTGGGGTGAAGGGATGGGGAGAAAAGGCATACAACTGTAATTGAATAACAATAAAAATTTTTAAAAATAAAAAAAGAAATATATATAATGTATATGTTATATTATATTTTTATATATGTACACATACATATAATTAGGTCAAAAAACTTGAAAGATAGAAGGTAAGAAGGAAGGAAGGAAGGGAGAATATTTGGCAAGTAATTAGCTTATCTTAGATCACCAAACAAAATACTTCAAGTCTTCTCAAAATACCTCGTACTATTTGGTTCAAATGTTTTCCTCTAAGGGCTAATTTACCAGCAATAGAGAGTGTTGAAGATAAGGCAGGGTGGGTACCCAAGTAACTGACAACCAGTCAGGAGTCCTTTGTCTGAGAACAGAGACCATTGGGTGGACATTTCTCACAACAGTAAATAAGTCAAAATTAAATGGAAGATATCCCTCCCACCTCAGTGATATGACTGCTATTCCGAACTTTACCCCAAGGGCTCTTCAAAGTTTGAGACTTCTGTTGTGTGCAAATGGCTATACTGAGCCCCACAAACAGAGCTCAGCCAACCAGTAAGTCAACCAATGAAATCTAGGTATTTCAGATCTAAAGCCCCAGTTTTCTACCTCCAAGGGTATTGCGATATTGATTTTGCTCTCCAATGTGCTGTGAAAGAGCACAGTAGACCTCACTGGCATATAATGATGAAGATTTGGAACATTAGCTGACATCTTTGAACACCACATGTCAGACATGTGCTCAGTGATTTCTGTCTCATCTTCTAATGGAATCTTTGAAATAACTCCATGATGTAAGTGCTATTTCCATCCCCTGATGAGGACACTGACTTGAGACTTGACTAAAGTTGTTTGCCCGAAATACCACAGCTAGTCAATAACAGAACCAGGATGCAAACCCAGTGCTGCCTGACCACAAAGCCTGTGCCTTACCCACTGCACTATTCCAGCTCCTCGGGTGCAACTGGCATTATTCTCCAGATGTTCCTGGACACTCAGAAGCCCACAGCAGAATATGAGTTCTCTGAGGTTACACTATGCCACATGTTGCTTCTGAATCCCCAGAAGTGCCAAGGATAATGCTGGACGATAGTAGGTACTTGAAAAAATACCTGTTGAATCTAACGTGTGAATGAAAACTCTTTGTTCTAATGCTTTGTCCTCTCCCTGTGCTGTGAAACTGAGCACGAATCCATACATTTTTTGTCACAAGGATAGTGTTGTTTGAACAGGAACAAGATAGCATTATGAATAATAGATTTCAATCTATGAAGCACAGAGCTACAGCTATAGTTCAACGGGATAAAGCAGGGATTATTATAAAATCTTGAGAGATTACTGTAAGGGGCCCATGATCCCCTTCGCTATCAATAAACACTAAACAATGCTGAGAAGTAGGCTTTCATGTTTATTTATTTTTACATTAAAGCTGTACAGAGTTGTGGAAGTACAGAGTTGTGTGACCACACCAGAGTTTGGACAGCTGGGTTTTATTCTTGTTCCAAAACTAAATGGCTCTGAGACTCACAGCAAAAGGCTGATCCCTTCAGGCCTAAATTTCCTCATGGTTAAAAGTAGGAGACAATCAGATTAGACAATGTATAAGGTCCTTCCAACTTTAAAATCCCATCATTCTTTAATATTGCTGCATCAGATTCCAGTGTTAGTGTAGCTGGAAATGCTCACTTTGTAATTTTTTTTTACCTTTTGCAAAGGCATTTTATGGCAAAACTCAGTAGGGAAAGAAATACAGCAGCCTTTTAGCCATAGGCTGGGATGTAGCGACTATAGTGTGTATGTACAGGGAGAGGAAATGCCGTTATCTGCTTTGGTGCAGACAAGGTCAAATGTAAATAGTATCACCAAGGCTTAGCATGCGTAGAATTAGTGAAAGTTCTTGTATAAATACAGGGTTTCTAGTAACATCATACGCAGCACAATTTTACATACTCATATCTGGGAAGTTCCAGTGCTGGCTTCTGTGCCTACTTCTCTACTAATTAACTGTGTTACCTTAATTAACTAACGTGACTTTTCTGGATCTGGGTTACTCCATGCATAAGAGAGAGCTGGATCTGATATCTCCGTGGAAGTGGGGGAACGTTGAAAAGAGTGCCCCCAGAGTCCTACAACAAAGGAGTGGAGGGCTGGGCACAGGGAAAGAGAGCATTGAAATGTAACAGCTGCAAGTCTCTCCAAGCCTCCCTCAGGACTTTCCGTCAGAACAAGTAGATGTGGACACTTCAGCTTTGGATCATCCAACTAGAAATCCATGTCTCAAAACTCCAAAATACATGGAAACAAAGGGCCCCAACAAGAAGACTGAGAAGACATCTACAAAGTACTTGTAAATCATTGAACTTTGATTAGGATGGGCATCATGCATCATAGAAGGATAGTGATCTATACACATAAAGACAAGACTGATTGGAACCAACTCTAACAGATAAGAAACTCAGTACTGATGTAGGTATGAATACTGGAGTGCTGGAAACACTGGATATCAGTATAAACCAGGTGGAAAAATTGGATCCAACCAGTAATTGCTGCATTGTTGCTTTGCATAAGGGGGAACAGTTGGAGAAATAGAAAGATAGGAAGGAAGATTTATCAAGCACCCACTTTAAGTCAGGTGCCATTCTAGATGCTTTACATGTGTTACCTCATCTAATCCTCATGTTAACCTTTAGAAAAAGGTAATTTGTTCCAGTTTTATACTCAAGAAAATCAGAGCTCATCTAACAAACTTGCCCGATTCTTATATACACTCGATAGGTTATAATTGATAAAAACTCTTTGAAGAGTAATTCATCAGAACCTATCAAAACTTTTAAAGAATGAATTTATTGTTTCCGCAATTCTATCTGTAGCCAGGTATTCCTCAGAAAGACTCTCACAAGTGTGCAAGAATATTATGTACAATTGTTTCATTACAGCACTATTTGTAATGAAAATTTGGAGACAACATAAAGGTTCTTCAGTAAAATAAACTATGATATATCTATATTTTAGAATACTTTGAATGCAATAAAAAGATTAAAGTACATGAATTTAAAATCACTCAAAAGGATGTCTTAGAAATATTTTTGAGTGTAGAGATTAAGATACAAAATATCATGTTGCTCTGGCCAGTGTGGCTCAGTTGGTGGGAGCATCATTTGTATATCACCAAAAGGTCACAGGTTCAATTCCAGGTCAGGGCATATACCTAGGCTGCCAGTTTGATCCTTGGTCATTGCATGTATGGAAGGCAATCAATTAATGTTTCTCTCTCACATCAAGGTCTCTCTCTCTCTGTCCTCCCTCTATTTCCTTCTCTGCCCTCCCTTCCTCTGTCTCTAATATCAATAAACATATTTATAAAAATTAAAAAATATATATCAGCCCTGGCTGGTGTAGCTCAGTGGATTGAGCACAGGCCTTCAAACCAAAGGGTCACCACTTTGATTCCTAGTCAGGGCACATGCCTGGGTTGCGGGCCAGGTCCCCAGAAGGGGGCATGTGAGAGGCAACCACATATTAATGTTTCTCTCCCTCTCTTTCTCCTTCCCTTCTCCTGTCTCCAAAAATAAATAAACAAAATCTTTAAATATATATATCTATATGTAGCAAATTAATCTTTTATTTATGCAATATACACACATCTATATGTACATAGTAAAAGGTCTGGAGTAACACGTGACAAGGGATTGATAGTAGTTACCTCTAGAAAATGAAAGTGAGCAGCTGGGATATTAGTGAGCACTTTCTACTTTCTGCTCTTCTGTGTTATTTAAACTATTTTAAACAAATACGTGCTGTTTGTTTAAAAAAAAAGATTAAAAGTCATAAGGAACCTGAAGTCACACAAGCAGCCACTGGCAGTCACAATGCAGCACAGTTTCTTCCAGAATGTACCCGTAAGTTTACAGTTTAGATCTCCCTCCTGAAATTCACTTACTCTCTCTAAGGCAGAGAGCAATGCAATGAAGAACTAAGAGAAAAAACAAAATCCTTCTAAGGAAAATCAATTAAAGCACGGACAGAGGCCATGGCAGCAATCATAAACACGTTCCCTGCCAAAGGATAAATATACACGTCTTGACAAGAAGGTTTATCCAAAACAGTGTTGCGTCACATCAGCCGGTTCTCCCCAGAGTGCAATTCGTCACGGCACTTCCAACTATTCTATTAAGTTACCCTGGCAGATGTGGTCAGGTGCACATAACTACCCCTGATTGCATCCCTCCAATTAGCAGTTCTTTTCTAACTGAATTTAAACCTCAGCAGTCTCGCGGCAGGCAGAAGAGTGGGATTTTTAGAAATACCATAATATTCAACAACACAGTTTATAACTATCATCGACACACAGAACCATGAAGCAAGGCAACAAGGATGGAGTAGAACGTCAATATAAGAAACTCAAAATTACTCCCAAAATTCCAAGAATATTGAGAATGGACAAGTTAAATAAAGTGAAAATAGATTCCCGCTTTAGAGCAGGGTGGCCTTTTACTGGCAGGGGAATATCAGGAGACTAAATGGAAGCATCCAAAGATGGTTGAAGTAGGCTCCCTTTCCATCCCTAATGTGAACTTCCCCTAAAATACCCAAATAATAATTCGTGGAGTCTTTCTAGTGAAGATACTTATGGTTAGTCTGCTAAGCCTTAGAGTGGTCTATAACCCTCTCAAGGTATAGTCTTAGTCCAAATACTTTTTAGATTAGTAAAAAAAAAAAGTGTGAGCGATGCTTAAAAACATGTAGTTCACTGAAGATAGTAATTCTCTGTTAGTTACATGTAGCTACAAGCTCAAATAAAAACCCAAGTCACATCTGGAAAGTTCAATGCTCTCAGCATTCAAGCAGGCATCATCTGGCCACATCCTACAAACACACATGTACACTTGTATACAAACACACACACACACACACACTCACTTGGCAATTTTAGCTTAGAGAAAACTCATATAGACTATAACATACAAGTGACTTAAAATTTTTCTCCAAAATCACATGAAAACAGAAAGCCAGTCCATTTAGCTAATACAACTTGTCTCCTTTCGGAAAAACACTGTCTCCCTGTTTTCTATTTTTAATCCAATGTCAGAAAGGAGAAAAGCATTGAGTAATTTTTTTAAATCAGGCAAACAACAAAATCCATCCCCTTGCCTTACATTTAGATAAGTGTATAAAAATCCTGAAAACTCCATATTATGTTGCTCAGGTGGGGATATTTCAGCAAAAATCATTTTACTAAAGATACATTTACAATGCAAACTTTACAAAAGTGTCAAGCAGCCTTGTGCTTTAAAATGTATATTCGCACTCTACAGATTAACCACCTAATGGCTCCAAAGGAACAATTACAGCAAGACACATTGCTGTTAGCATAATTGAGACATGTTCATTTAAAGGTAAACATCCTACCACCCGGTAGCTCTAGGTACGGCAGTTGAACAATAATGAATATTCACATGAATTAGTAAGATGCTTTCGAACTTTTCAGCACTTAACAGAGGTAGTTAAATCACAACCCAGCCAGCATGCTATGAGTCTACTGAAGGTGGCCCTGGCATGTCCCCATTTAAGGTTTTCTCATTCCCGTATTTACCCTTGCCGATATTTGACCAGAGTCAGAAAGGTTAATGTAAGTAATCAAAGCTTCTGGGTGGACATATATAAAAGTAAAAATGTGTGTATATACATACGCATCTATACACATGTAGTCACGTGCTGTTTTAGGCAGGGAGTGATATGTTCTGTGAGAGGCATTATCAGGTGGTTTCATCATTGTGCAAACATCATAGAGTGCACTTACACGAGTTTAGGTGGTACAGCCCACTACGGCAGCTGTGTGTGCTGTACTTCATACTACTGGCAGTGCAGTAGGTTTGTTTACACCAGTATCTCCACAAACAGGTGAGTGAGGTGTTGTGCTACAACATTGCAATGGTGTGATATGACTAAGTGATAGAAATGGGTCAGCTCTTTGATAGAACCTTAGGGAACCACCATCATACACGTGGTCCATCGGTGACTGACATAAAATTATGTGGCACGTGACTGTGTGTATGTGTGTGTGTCTAAGTAGCTCAATTAAGGAAGGTAACGTTTACCAGTCAATATCTTCTGTTTGAAATTTACCTGAGACCTAGAACGTAAGGGGAAATGTCCTGAGCAACCAACAGAAATGTGTAAAGTGAAGATTAATTAGACTGCCTATATAATACATCTAAATGGCTCATAGAAAGTATTCAATAAATGATCACTTTATTATCATTATTGACTCCACATGGTTACAAAAAGGATTCAAAATGACTTACCCTAGAAAACCTACTTGATTAAAAGCAACTATGAAATGGAGGAGACATTTTTTCTATAGCCAGGCCCACTTACAATAGCAATGAGTTAGAGTTAGCATTCTGACAATGAGGAAGAAAATATAGAAATTATAAAAGGTCGACATAATTCTAAAGAAAGAGAAATGTGAGTCCATTTGTACCAAGACAAATAGTTTAGAATATGTGAAGCAAGGGTGAACATCATTTAGTCTTTGCAAAGCACACACTTTGTGTTCTTAATGATGTTACTGTTAAGAATAGCAGCCATAGAGTCAGACCGATCGGAGTTCAAATCCTAGGTCTACATCCTTGTGCTTTTGTGATCTTGGCTAAATTACTCGCCTATTCTAATCCTTAACTTACCCCTCTCTTAAATGAGGATTGTATCTCTTCCATCACAAAAGTAGGTATAAATGAAATACTGAATGTAAATGGCTAATGCAGGGACCACCACATGCAATCTACTTATTAAACAGTAGCTATATTATTATCACTATACTTTATATAAGAAAATATGGAAATGTGTAATGCATTTTAAAAGATCCCTTTCAAATACCTTATAAAACAATTTTGTCATTTATGGAGGTAATTTTCATTTACCTAGAAAACTAACATATGGAAAGTTTAATTCCCCGCACAGCCCTGCCATGAATATGAAGACTTGGCTTATAACGTAATAATATAACCAGACGGAGACATATGAGATGATATGTAATCAAAAGGCAGAAGAAAGAACTGTGTCTTTTCTCCCCTTTATCTGGGTCAAAGCAAGTCCACAAATGCTTCAGATTTAAAAGGCTGTTGAATAATTGTTGAAACTGGACCAATCCTTATACCTCTATAACTGTAACTGTACCAGCTTGGAACTATGTTTCTGCTGTCCTTTCATGACACTTCTTTCTTTCTTTATTTGAAATCACAGATAAAGTTTGAATACCTCCAAATACACGCATAAGTGCCAGTGAAATCTTGAGCACCCACAATGTGCGAGGAAGAAATTCCATTTTTTGAAAGAGTACAAACCCTTCAGATGACGTTCATGCTACGATCATGAGGACACTCAGTCATTTAATAGCCACAGTATTCTATAGCTCTTAAGAGGAATGCTACCTGGCCAGTGTGGCTCAGTGGATTGAGCACTGGCCTATGAACCAGAGAGTCGCTGGATTGATTCTAAGCCAGGGCACATGCCTGGGTTGCAGGCCAGGTCCCCAGTAGGGTACACATGAGAGGCAACCACACATCGATGTTTCTCTTCTTCTCTTTCTCCTTCCTTTCCCCTCTCTCTAGAAATAAATAAATAAAATCTTTTTTTAAAAAGGAGGAATGTTAAAAATGGCGGGGGGAGGTGAGTGGGAGAGAAGTACCGAATAACCAGGGCTTCTTCAGTGTTTGAAAGACACTCAAAGAATAGCTATTGAATAAATACATTTACCCTAACTGGAATGTACAGCAATATCTTTAAGATGATACATAGAAAGAATGATAGATAGATGATAGACAAAATTAGAATTGATTCTCTCTATTATTCAGAACTCTGGATCCAAGTGAATATGAAATGTATTGGCTTACTAGGTAAAAACATCAAAAGTTAACTAGCTTTGGCATAGCTAGATCCAAATGCTCAAAAATATCCTATCTTCATTTTTTGGCTCCTTTTCTTTTGGATTGGCTATATCTTCCAGAAAATTCTCTCCATGGGTTAGAATAGATAGCCACCAGCAACTCTAGATCTACATAAACATTGCCCTCAGAAAGACATAAAGGATCTCTCTTCAAGCATCCAAATAGTTACCTCAAAGAGGATTCCATGAGACGTTTCTTGGGTTTGATTTGCCCTGGACCGATCATGGTGACCAGTCATAATATTTAGAAGGACTAGGCATTCTGATTTGCCACCTTGATCCATGCGACCACATCTGTGGAGGTAGGAGGGGAAACAGTGCCACCAGATCAATGGTTTTACCAGAGTCATGGCAGGAGAAAGTGACAGTTTCTAAAAGGGAGGGATGGAGGAGAGACAAAATAATAGGTGTAAACTACAGTACTCTAATTATTTTTGTATCCTCTGTCAGATTCCTCCTTGAGCCTCCAAAGTATTGTACATAGTTGTTCAGTACTCCAGAGTCCCTCGGAATCTCAGCTTTATCAGTGTAGCAGAAATGCTTTTCTCACAATGTGAAGCCCTGAATGTTGTAGGAACTCACTAATCTAAGTGAATAACTTATACAAAAATCTTTGTAAAATGTAAATAATTATACAAATATAAATATTTCGGGGGATAAATTTGTCTTTGACCTTCTGAGAGAGTTAAAAAATTCAGAATTGCTGTCTCAAAATTCAGTGACTCAGAACTGCTTCAGGCAATGGCTTCTGCATCTGTTTCCTTCAACACATATCTTTTTATTGAATGGTTTTTTTTATCCTGATTCACATCATAGAGGTGCTAATATCAAATTTAAAAAATTATGTTATTACCTGTAAGCATAACTCCTATTGTACCCTTGTAATAATGTTTCCCTGTTCCTGGCATTGAGCAAGAGAGCTGGAATGCAGCCACATCTGCTTCCTTCTTGTTAGTTATCACAGAATCTGGTCCGCACTGGCTCTTTCTTTATACACGATGTTTCCCTTAGTACTCAGAAGGAATTCGTTTGTGTTCAATACTCTCAATATATTTCCAGCCCCATACAAGTCTATTCACTATCTTGAAGGTTCAGTGTCTCACCCATTTTTCTAAAATTTCATGACTAAGCTTCTCTCTTAAGGTTTTCTGGTTTTTATATAGTTACAATTATGTTAAAAAGACAAATTATAGTCCTCTAAAACAGGACCATGTTTTACATATTACTTTTTAATTACTCACCATACCCTGCCACCACACACACAAAAAAAATGCCTCTAATGGCTCATTTTTATTGTCTGAGAGAGGAAAAGTGTGTGGAGAAAATGTGAAAATATTTCAGTAATGATAAGAGTAGAAAATCAAGTCTCATTAAAATGAACACCAGCACAATAGAAGTTCACTGTAATTAAAATATTTCCAAGCTCTCTCTGAACAGTGCCCAATAGTAATGATGCCCTTTGATCTTGCTAAAATAAAAGTTTCCTTTGTTGATAACTTCATAACAAAGACTTTATCCCTCAGTTCTTTCCCACTTAATTGTCAATAGCTACTGTGGAGGGGGAAAGCCTGAACACTTGATTCAGGAGTAAAGAGCAAGTGGAACAAGGAGCAGGACCACCAGCTACAACAGCAAAAACCTCCTCACAAAGAAATGACTGCTGGGAGGAATACAAAATGCAGCAGTTTTATTTTTTTTTTTACAAAAAGAAGAGGAAATAAAAAAATAGAATTTACAGACTCTGCCAATAAGAAAAGGGCTTTGACCAAAAAAGTATGCCACCTTACATTACAGTTTTCACCAAAGCTTTACTGATATGCCCTCATAGAGTGCAGTCATTCAACAAGTTTGTGAAGTAGATATTATATTTTTATCATTTTGCAAATTGGGAAACTGAAAATCACATTTCAAGTATTTTTCCCAAGAAAGAGAACTAGCCACCTTCTGATTTAAATATTTTGTACTGTTTCTATAACACCACATCTGCCTGTTGCCCTCCACAAATTAAACACATACTTTCAAAAACACGGAGGCTCTATGTGTCTTCTGAATATAATCTCTAACTCATTACAATGTCATCCTTCCTACTTTTGGGTTGCCCCACATGTCTTTGTCTAAGTTGTAGTTTTACTCCTTAATTGTTTTTCTATAGCTCCCCTTTTAACTAGCATCACCTAACATGTAGATGGCATCTAATAATTTAGATAATGCAGATTGGAATAAGTTTATGGTTATTGAAAAATAACCCCAGTTTTTTCTTATGATAGGTGCTTAATAGTACGATATAAAAGGAAATGAAAAAGAAATGAGATGGTTCAGTATTGCTTACAGTAAGGCAGTTTAGGTCTCCCACAAGCTTTACTATCAGTTTGCAGCATGGAGAACTAAGGGCAGAAGGAGAGTCTTTGTCGATGTGCAAACATGAAAGGCCTCAATGAACCTGCATACTAATTATGAACAGAAGGAAGATCCACTTAAAACACTCCATATATCTCTCCCTTCGAGTTCACCTAACTAAGCAAAAAAATCGCCTCAAAGACACAAGTTCCATTACTTCAATCATTTTTATGATACAGGCTACTCCGAACCTCCCAATTCAGTACATTGGACAGCATCTGTGGGTTAAAAAAAATAGAGCGCCATCTACTGGCCAGGATCCTGCTACGGTACCGTAGTAGTTGAAGTTTCAAATCTTCAGATTTCTAAGGTGAAGATTTTTTTTTTAAAGAAAGCTTTGTAAGGCTCTTTTTACTGAGACTTTTTTTTTCATCATGGTGATGTCTGCGGACCTTCATTTCAGTTCCCTCAAACAGGACAAGCCAGTTCATACAGCCCTGAACAAAGGTATCTGACCAGAGCTGAACAGGGCTCTTCACTTGGGCTCTAATCAGTTCTGTATGATCCAGCCATAGTAATTGCTTTACAAAGAGAGCATAAGAAATGGCTAAGCCTTCAAGTTTGCTAGAGTTGCAAATGCTTTGAAGTTCCAATTCTAATGTTGCTAATGTATCTTCCCAAGCAAACTCTAAAAACGTGTTAAGTAAATATTTGGTAATTGAATAGTGAAAGAATATTTGTAAGTGAGGTTAACTATGTGGATTGACACATTTTCCTTGTGGATATAATTTCATACTTAATTGAGCCAGTTAAATAAAAAAATGATATGATTACACCTGAAATTCTCTTTTCTCTGTACAAAACCATTTTCCTTTAAATTTTTTAATTAAAAATAAACCATGTGCACTGACTCAACCATCCTTCCTTAGTATTTATTCCATGCAATTAGTCCTAGAAAATGTCCTATTTGCTTAGAGAAATAATCATTCTGTGGCATTCATAATAGTAAAGTTCTCAAACCAGACACCCTAAATTATAGAAATAAATTCTTACATTGGTACATCAATATTGAGTAGAAAACAGATCAGAAAGGAATATGCCTGGAGACAGTAAGATTTTCTGGAGTAGGTATTTGTACTTAGGCATTTTGAAGACGGTGTCTATAATAACACTTTATGACCCCTTTCTATGGTATTCCCCGGGAATACCTTGTTTTGAAAGCATGCATCAGTTCAGCACTTTTGTACCTAAGACATTACCTAAATAGATTCTCACTATGACCTTATAAAATAGTTAAGGCAGGAACCAGCTACCTCATTTTAAGGAAGAACAAACTGAGGCTCAGAGAAATTAGTTAACTTTTCAAAGTCATATGACTAAGGTGTTCTAGAATGGGGTCTAAAGCCCAGTTCCACTGGCTCAAACTCTATTCTACATCAGTAATCCTCATGTACCTACAGACACACCTCCTGCATGAAGGTGGATAACCCACTTGCTTGTCTCTTCACATGTTCATGTCCTCTGCACTGCATCTTTGTTTTCTCCCTGCTGAAGCGAAGAGAAGGATAGGCAGGCGGACAGGAAGGAATAATGTGCTTTCTGGAATGGTATTTAACCATGTGCTTAAAATTGTTTTAGTCAACAATGCTTAATTTCTGAACTTTAAAATTGCTGTGTGAAGAACAATAATGGCAATTGGGAGTAAAATATTATTTCACTTGCAATCTTTGCTCTAAAATGCTCTGACAACATATACCAACTTGAGAAACCATCTCCTTATTTCAGCCTTGCCCTTATCAAATCATCTTCCACATTGTAAAACTCTGTCCTTGTTGATTCACTCTAAAAAAAACCCCTATAGGCTCCTGCTTGCCCTCAAGACAAAGAACAAACTTCTTAGGGTGAACTTCCAGGCTATCCTCCTTTCCTAACTCTCCTTTTCTCTCCACACTTCTGCAACACTCTCTCTCCAGTGAAACTGAGCACCTTTGCAGTTACCCAGTACAGCCCCTGTCATTTTATATCACCATGCCTTTGCCCATAAAGGAAGGTCCGTTTATGCCTGTTCTATCTCAAAACTCTTTCTGCAAACTCAGTTCAAGCATCTGACTATAAAACTCCTTGGCCATCTTTCCGCTCCTCCACAAAGCAGGGTTAATGATTCTCTCCTTTGTGCATATCTAGATTAGGGTTAACTATTAGGTTCTACTTTGGCACCTACCATGGGACTTTGTAATCAGTTGTTTGTGTGTCTCCTTCCATGTTTTATCTTAATGCCCCTGTTCCTGGCATGCTACATAGCAAGGTATAGCAGATACTCAATAAACATTTGCTGAATGATCAATGAATGCTTGAATACCCATTGAACAGAGTAGCTAATAAAACAGAAATCTATTCATTTTTTTTCAAGGGTAGAACCATTCCAAGAACAAATGTTGTCTGGTCCTTCCTCTATTCTAACTAATACTAACGTAAGATTACCAAGGACCTAAAATGTACGACCTCAGTATATAATAATATAGTTGTTTAGAATCTTATGCCTGGAGGAAATTAAAAGGAATATTTATTCCTGTTATGCAAAATTCTAGTGCTATTTTTACTGCCCTTGAGCAAGACTTGTCATCGTGTGCATTTTGATTATTGGTATGCTTTCCATTGCCCCCCTTCAGTTCTGCATCTTTAAAAATAAAATAGTGAGATGAAACACATGGAAATTCTAGAATTTTTTTGGCAAATGTGGACCCTGTGAATAATGACCTTATTCAGTCCACACTCAATCCTTAGAACAGCACTTACCTAGCATGAAAAGCAACCACCAAATTGGAAGAACTTCATTGAGACATAGTATGAGAGGTTATGATTTTCAAAAATAAATATCTAAACAAAGGTTTGAAATAACTAAAAATGGATCTAGAACTAATTTTATAATTAAGGGCTTGTTTTCAGTGTTTTTTTAATCATTTATTTTCAAATTTACAGCAACATGGGAGGTTCTCCAGAGACTGTTGTAAATATTATGTGAATTATAATTGCAAGTCTAACCACAAATATAAATATTTGAAAAAACATATACACACATATGTTTTAGGAGAGAAATATTTTAAGTAGTAGCCACAAAGTTTATAATTTCAGATGAAATTCAGTATAGATAAATGCAGTCAGAGTTCATGGAATTGCTTCACGTTCAGTCTTGAAAACAAATTCAACACTTTAACAAAGATTTATTTAGCAACAATGTTGTATGAGGCATACTACTAAACCCTGTGGGGAATGAAGTAAACAGGATTTCGTTTCTGCCTTCTAGATGCCTTGTGTGTAGTAGCAAAGGTAAGGCTTCTACACAAGTAAAGCCTGCGATCCATGTTCAAGGAGAGATCAAAGTGACAACCAAGTGCAGAGAGATACTCCATGCCTAGAGGAAACCAAGAGCCACTTCATAGAGAGGAGTTGCTGTCAGGAACAAATGGCATAATATACATGAAAGTACTCTGCAAATTGTAAAATCCTGTTCCAATATTAGATGACTTTTTCCAAGAGCAAAACAGAACATGTTACACTCCAAATTAGACATCAAAGAGGATAGTTGGATTACACACTTCTAGAGTCCATTAAGGACACAGAAACCAAGGAAATGCACAGTATACCACAGACAAGGTGATGACAGGAAAAACAAATCCTCGTGGAGGAACAGCCAGAAGTAGAGGCTTGTTTGAGATCAAGGTTGCTCGAGAATCTAGACAGCAGGTTCTTGTCACTTTAATTTGGCTCTTCTCAGGGCTCCTCTTCTTCTTTCTACAGAACCACACGAGCTTTTTTATCTCCTCTGCATATCTTTCCTCTCTCTGCCTTGGGAGTATTTCTCCTTCATATTCCACTTGTCCTTACTCACCTTGGCCTCAGGCTCTACCTGAGAGCTGCCCTCTATATATACATCTTTTCCATATCAGACCAATTAGACATCCTTGTTAAGCTTAAGGATTGGCTGCTCTTGAATCAGGGGGTTGACCATTGCCCAATCAACTTTGATCAGGGAAAAGGGGTCATGTGGTTCAAGGTATGAACATTTGGCTTTTCTCTTTCATTCACACATTTATTCAATCACTCAATGGTCTACGTACTAGGTGATACAATGTGAACAAGATTTGTTGTTAACATCCTTGTCTTTGTGATGCTTTCATTCTACTTGGGAAAGGCCATAATAAAAGTAAGACAATAGACAAACACAGTAAATTTAGCTGGTGATAAATCCTATGAAAATATAAAAATATATTATAAGTATGACTGGGGGTGGGGATAGGAGAGACGCTAACTTTGGCTGGATGGTTACCGAAGTAAGAGTTACCCTGTGAGTAGAAAAGTAGGGAGTGATGTGGTGTGGTCGTGGGACATGTAATACATAAGACTCATGTAAAATGTATCAAGGCTGCTAAGTCATCGTACCAGTTCTTCTCTCAAACAAGTTTAAACTTAACCTATCGAGTTTAAAATATATGTACTGGCTATGAGGAGCTATGAAGAATCGACTTACAAGCATAGGAGCACAAATCCAAGACAATCTGGCGATAGCAATAAATGATAAACCATCTAGGATTTATTGATAGAGTAAAAGCCAGTTCAAAATAAAGCATGTAAAAATAATTTTAGATACAGAGAAGGGATCATGATCATTACTAGTATAAACCAGAGTGAAAGGAAGGACATTGAATCCCAAGCCAGGCAGTCACTGACCAATGCCACTTTTTGGAAATTGTGAGTAATCTAAAAAATGCCTACAACATGTACTCATGGTGTTCAATGGAGAAAACATTACCAAGACTGAATTTCATTAGGAAAAAAACTTTATATGCATATAGTTGTCATCCCTTTTGGAGTATTACTTAAAATCCCCTTTGGAATATCCCCACACCATTTATTAGCCTAAGTGCATTGTAATCTCCACAGCTCTATGTCATAAAAATACAATTTTTGTCAAAAGTGTCTCCCTAATTTAGAGATTACGTTCTCAAGTCCTGTCACTTTTTCTACATCACCCTAAGCTCATGTAAAATCAGATAACTAACATGCCTAACATATTTTAATTGCTTTCTCATTATCCAGATCATGGGTTACCTACTTTGACAAATACAGTTGGGAAATATTGAACCGATCACTTTTTTCAATTAACCTCCTCCCATATCCATCACTAATTCCTCTTCACAAGTTAAATTACACTGAATTTTTTTCTGCAAAATGAACTTTTTTCTAGATTCATTTTTCAATGTCTTCTTTAGATCTTCCAGAAATAGGAGGACTTTTTTTGTTTATATGATTTTGTTTATGTGTATATTTATAAAAATTCAACAAAATATTCTCTTGAGAAACATCATGGCATAGAGAAACGACCTGAAATAAATATTATTTTTACCACTAAATAGTTGAGTGACCATAAATAACAAGTTATTTAACTTTTCTGAAACTTAGCTCCTCAATGGTAAAATTTCTAACTGAAAGATACGATACATGTAAAATGTAACGAAGATTCCACAGTCTTAGTCCTCTTTCAGGATGGAATGATTTTCTTATGTGTGATTGACTGTAGGAGGAAAGGGAAATAATGTGCTTTGGGCAGTCTTAAAGTGCACATTATTCACTTGATGGATGAAATGGCTACCTTAAAACAATTAATACATATTAAAATACCTGTCTCAGAAAAAAGTTATTATAAAAACTGCAATTATATGCTCAGGATAATTGGATACTTAAAATATGATCCATTTCCTATTTGTATTTTACAAGGTAACATAAGCAATTATGCTACGATCATTTGCTAATCTTATAATGGTCATTGGCTAAATCTTATTTTCTCATCTAAACAAGAATTAAGTTATACAAATATTTTTAAAAAGGGTCTCAGTCTTTTTGGCTAAAAATTTATCAAAGCCATTGTTTAATTCAATAATTGGAGATGATCTTATGTGATCATAATTACTCATTTCAGAAATTCAAACTTCTATTTTTAATATGACTGAGTCACAAAATGTTAAAATAATGATTTTCCTTTGATTAACTATTTTACCATGATGACCTCGAGAGTATAGAATTTGGAAGAAAATAAATTTTCTTGTCATGGGTAAAATTGACTGGCTGTGTAATCTTGGAAAGTTACTTAACCTTGCTGAGGCCCCAAAATCTCATTTATAATAGTGGAAATGATGTCTGCCCTATCCTCTTCATGGAGCATTCTTTCGATGGGCATAAAAGCAATCAGAAAACTCCGAGACACCAAGAGAAAAAAGAAGGAACTAGGCAGAGTTAGGGGCTCCTTTCTTTGAGTTTCCAAACAGGCTATTCACTGCCCTTCACACTTTTATAATTTTCTGCTCTCATGGCTGAAAATGATACAACAGCAGCGGGAAGAGTAGAAACCTGGGGTCTGGGTTGCTCTAGATTAAACCATTTGCTCTCAGAGACCAGGAAAGCCTGGGTCCAAAATCACTTATTTAACAGAAAGTGTTATTTTTGTGATGTTTTGTGATATCCAGCTTCCGTAAGAGAACTAACAAAGGAGACACAGCAGACAAAAGGCAGCCAGCCAGAGATCGTCCTGGCCAAAGGGGTTAGCATCTCTGCTTCAAGAAGGTGATGAGAGGGGTGGCTCAGTGGTTTTTGCCTTCCAGCCAAAAGACATGTTTACTGGCTCCGGAGTAGTCTACTGTCTACCATAAAAATCCTGGAACAAGGACAAGAAATTGGTCCAAGGTTGGGCATTAGAGGGGCCTTACATTTATAGGCTAAGATAAATTGGTGAGGCTTAGTGGAAGACATTGCATGGCACTCTGCCCCAGGCACTAGTTGTTCTGACGTTGCAGGACAGAGCCTGCTCAGCCTCACATACTCGTTCTCTCTCCCTCCTTCCCTCTCCCAGATCTGAAGTTTGTATTTAAAAACAAAGTTATCCCTATTTCTTGATGTTGCATCAAATAGTCAGATTTCTACTATATTAACATCACATAGGCAGGAGCCACGCAAATGTACTTTCTTGCTAAAAGGGCAAGTTGATTCTCACACCTGCTGTGTTCCACTGGCAAAACATTGTCATACCTCCCTCCATCCTGATCTTCAAAAAACAAGGAGAAACCATCCAAGGTGGAGCCATTTTTGTATCTTGTATTTGTGCATGTTGTGTCCTTACTTCTAACAAGGTTTGTCTGTCAACATTTTCAGATTTAGTAGCAAAGTGCTTCTTGACAGACTAAGAGAGGGGTCCATAGAGGAAGATTCATCATCTGATTAAGGCTTATGGGCCAATTAAAACTCTCTGGACAGGATCCTCTTTCCCACTTAGGTTGCAATGAACAGAAAGCAGATTATCTCTCCAGGAAATTAAACTCTAAAAGTACTTGTGGTTTTAAGACTCTGGCAGAACGTGTTGAAAACAGCATCATCATAATACCCTTGTACAGACACTAATTTTAATGGCTCTTTTGTCTCACATGATGCATGATGAAATTTATGAAGGTCTGTTTTCCTCCCCCAGGGTCATTTCTCTTTTTTTCCAGAGAGCCAATCTGCACCACTTAAGTTCAAACCATTATATTAGCCATTCTTTTCTCTAGATTAGAGGACTTCTTTTTAATTGTCCGTATCATGGCCACCATGCATCAAAGGTAGGATCATTTTTTTCCACTTATTTTCTCTGCTAGAAACCCAAATTCGTACAGGAGGAGTGTTTAGGGTTGGGAAGAAGACGGAGTCAGAGATCTGATCTGGGTCTTTGAATATACCAAGCCCAGATACTTCATACAATAACATATTCAGGTTCTGTGCGACTTGTTTCCCTTACAGATGGAGGATGGACTGACTGGGACTAAACCCAGAGACTTAAGCATCTGATGAAAGCTGCCTGAATAATTTTGCATTTTTGTTATTAAAGCAATATAGCACTAGTTTTCTGGGACACTGTGGTCTCGCTTAAACATGTATAAACTGCTTAATTAGAGATTATAGCACTATTGGGAGAGAAAGCAAAAGTGATCATTTGTATGATAATGTGAGCTGATAATTTAGGAATGATTCATTCTCATAAATGTTCCAGTTCTACCATGTAAGTTTATTACTTCATCCGTATGGTGAAACAGAAGTCCTATCCAAAAAGTAAGGCCTTTTAAAAAACAATCTTTAAATGATTTTTTTTTCTGTGTGGTAGAATGGCACATAAAATGGTAAGATTTCAGGGGGTGTGGATTGTCACAGCTCCCTCGCTGCTGTTTCTCTGCTCTGGGCTCTGGGCCCTTTGCCTTGTCCACACAGACCAGGGCAGCTGGTATGGGCACATTCATGGAGCGAGAGGGGATTTATGGAGGGAGTTCAAGTTTGGAATGGGGGATTTGACCAGATGAATTCGAAGTTTTCTTCCAACCCTGATTTTCTCCTGCCCTGCCCAGGAGGTGGAAATGATTTCCAGCTGCAAACACCAGCAGAGATCCAAATTAAAAAGAAATTGTGATATGCCGTTGGACAGAAAAAAAATAGTAAATGTGGTTGTGCGTCAAACAGAGTCAGAGGCTAGACTATTTTAGTCAACATTTTTTTAAAAGTCAGTTTTTGAAGGCAGACAGTTATGTTATAATCTTTCTCAGAAGATGAGAAAGGGATAGGAGATGTGGGCTTTTCCAAAAGCACATTTCCAAAGGTGAAAAATATAATCTCTACAATAAAATAAGTAAATCTGATACAAGGTAAAATTGTGTGATGGTTAAATATCCTACCCTATTTTTTTCAGATAGATAGATAAATAATACATACTTAGAACACAAATATATTTTCTAAACACATTTTAATACATTTCTTTTTAATTTTTTTAGTAGCCTAAGTAATATATGACCATATGTCCTTTGTATTATCTTTACTAGAGGTGATCATTGTTAACTTGTTCTTGAATATTCTCAAATATTTACATATATTTTGTGTCACAGTTTTCAATTTTATATAGTCTGATATGTCACTCTACCCCTATGGTTTCAGTGTTTGATGTCAAAATTATAAAATCAGCCCCCTCTCCTTTTTCTAGGACAAAATAGATTTTGTGTGTGTTTAAAACTTTAATCGACTTTTAATTTGCTTGGATAATATGAGATAAACATTCTTTTTATTCCAAATGGCTATGATAAAACAGCCTCCCCTTCCTTTACTGATCTGAAATGCCGCATGCATCATATAAGCGTTGCAGTTGGGAGAGAAGGCATGGCCTGCACCCTATGCTGCCCCATTGGTCTACTACTCTTCCTCTGCCGATGTTGTACAGGTGTTAGCTTCTTTGGGTTTTGTACTATATTTTTCTACATACTGGGAAAATCTTTATTTAACCATTTTTAACAGACAACCTCTAATAAATTTTTCAGCAGAGATAAATTATCCCCACCAGAGCTAAGGTCTGGGAAATTTTGGGAAATGGAGAGTGGGGGGAAAAAACCCTGAAGTCCAAAGATCTTTCTCCCTCAATAAAAAGAATTTGGTGGGTTGACTATATTTTCCAGTGATCTCTCTGTGGGAGATGTCCAGGCGACTCTGCCTGACCCCACTGGAAGACAGCAGCTACCTGAGCATCTGCACAGGCCAGGGATTGTAACCTTGACCAGATTTGGTCCCTGCCTTTAAGGAGTTCACGGCCCAGCAGGCACAGACACCCAGGTGGAAAAGGGTCTTATTGCAACGAGAAGAGGAACACAAGGTTAAAATTCCTGCCACCATCACCCAAGGGAAAAGCAATAGAGTCCTATCAGTGAATAATTCATTTAACTAATGGGAAAGAGGAACACTTTCCAGCAACTTTTAAGCAGGGAGATGGCAGAAAGTAATTGAAACTCCGCCTAGGAGTATGTCACAAACCTCAAATGAAAGCTTCTTCATTTAGTTCTCGCCACATATTTCTCTACTGAAACAAATTGCTCTTTGAGAAAGGAGATCCCTGTTAAAGTAATGCTGCTTTTTAAATGTTTATTTTGTACCAGAAACACATACATACATACATATGTATGTGTATATATAATTTTTATTTTTTTAATTTATGATTTCTTATATATGTATACACATATATGTATGTCATATGAGTATGTATATATACATCTTCATTTATTCATGACAAGCACCTGGGAGGTAGCTATTAAGCCTTTTATTTCACATTTGAAGACACTGAGGCTCAGCTACTCAGAATCATCACACTCTTAGAGTCCCTTAGGTAATTACCACACTACTGTATAAGCCTCAGGCTTCTCGTGGAGAAAACATAGGGTCTATGCAAAAGACCACTGTGAGTAAGTTATGAGATCATGGATATAAAACATGCAGCATGGGGCCTTGCATGTAGAAAGGGATCAACTATTAAGTGGCCAAAAGAACCTACATAAATAAAGTGATTCCCCTCGGACTTAAATCAAACACTCCATATTTATTTAGGATGGGTTTTTCTTAACTATCTTCTATAGCCTTAGGGGGAGGGGAGAAGGTCCTTTCATAAAAGGAAGGGTAAGTTCATCTAAAAAGGTATTTATTTACTCCAGCATTCCAACAGCTCAGCTTTACCTTCCAAGCCCCCCAGTCAGGTCAATAGCAGTTTTCCAGACACCGGATTTCTGACAGAAGTACTAAGAAATCACGCATTTTACCAGCATGCTTAGTTCTACCTGATCCCACATCCAAACATAGAAGCCTGCACCAAGATTCAAATGGATAGTGTGTCCGCATCCCACAGAAAATGCCCACCTCTGATCCCCACAGTCGGTCATGGTGGCTGAGAGATAGCCACACACCACAGGGATTCAGGCTGCAGTTCTCCTTGAGCTGAGCCCAACCAGTGTCCACTCATTTGACAAGAGACAGTGTGAGTCCATCAGGAAGGGAAGTGGCCCGTTCAGATCACAGTTTCCTAACCTGGGCCCAGACTAGCCATTCAGTAAATACTGATACTTGCTGGTTAATTGATGGGAGTGGCAGGACAAGATGAAACCTTGGTCACAGAACGCCATTCTGCCATTCCCTAAGGCAGGAGGCCCAAAGAAAGTTGTAACATTTCAAATTGTTCATTATGACCTGAGAATGTTTTTAATGATCTCCTTGTCTAAACCTACAAAGAGGTGAGATCAAGTCAGGCCTGTTTCCATATCAGTACATTAAAAATTACCAGCCCAAATGTGTTATGGTGAAGGGGAGGGTTGGAATAAGATTAAAATGTCATTCCATTGAGATTTGGAACAGTTTAACAAGAGATACTGCATCTAAGAGTTATTCTTTCCTTTACTCTTCCTTCTCTCTCCTGTTTGGTGCTAGAGGGTCATGGAGAGAAAGAAAGAGGAAAGAAGAGAAAATGATATTTTCAAGAAGCATGGGTGGAGCAATTTTATCTGTCCATTTGTCCCTATTCTGTTATAAAATTGAACATCATTGTGGTTGATGGTATATTTGGGAAAGGAGGAGTTTTTTGAAATTACCAAACTGTCAATTTTCAAAAATGGAAGTATCTGCTTTTTATTTATTTCTTTAATTTCTGCCATAACATAATATATAACATAATCACATAAAAATTCAAGAGGAAGACTGAGGGAAAAATTACCTATTGTCCCAATAATAATAATAATAATAATAGCTGACATTTATTAAGAGCTTTCAAATGTTCCAGGGACTTCACCAAGAGCCTTATGCATTACCTTGTTTAATCTTCACAATATTATGAAATAACTACTATTTTTATCTCCCATCTATTGTTAAAATTAAGGCAGAGTAGTTTAGTAACTTGCCCAGAGTGACACAGCTTATAACTGGTGAAAACAGTACTTAACCCCAGAGAGTGATCTCAGTGTCCAAGCCCTCAACCACCCTACTTCTGTCTAACATTTTCATTCTTTTTAAATTGGAGTCAAAAATCACACTGCACATACAGTTTTGAAAGGGACTAATATATGCTTTCTCCCCCAGACACAGAGATTCCCTAGTCCCAACTTGAATGAAAGAAAAGACATGTCTACTAACTATTTCAAAGTGTTCTATGATGTTTCACGAGCCACTAAAAAACAAAGAACCTAAGATTAGTGACTGAAAACAAGTTACTTCATAATTTTCCAGGGAAACTTGTAAAAATGGTGCACTCTAGGATGGAGAAAAGGCTAATATCCCATGAAATCACCTTTGATGGATCTTCATCTAAAGTCATTCTCATCCTCACACGGGCGATCACACCACTCTGCATGCTACGAGAGAAAAATACCAAACTTCTCTACATACAGTCAGTATACAATGGTTAAACCGATAGAAATTCAAGGAGTCCACATACATATGGATCTGCCGAAATGAAGAGCTAACTGTGAGTTCCACACCCCAGTCTTTGAATGGCACTGATTGCCAGCTTTTCATTGCACTTCCCTTGTTTGGCATTCTTTTTTTTTAAGAACCATGAACCCTCCTCAGGGAGCTACAATGTGTACATAAATGAGAAGCACATGGCTTCCACTCCCTCTAAAAACATTCCTCTTGCTCATCCCTGGACCTTCCTGGGAAAAGGTAGCACCCCTGTCTCTCCTTTGAAACCAGGGCTCTGATGGAGGACCTCAGGTCTGCCAGTTGGCATGGTGAGAGGATCAGGTCTAGCCTTTCCCCACACCCTGGCTTCGTTCAGAGCAGTTCTGCCGTCATCTTTTTATATTTGGCAGTTCTATATAAAACTTTGGCTGAAAAAGGATTCTGCAGCTAATTCTGGGAGGTAAAAACTACTGGATTAGATGATATCTAAAGTCTGCCTCAGTCCTATGCAATCTTTTTTTATAATAACCCAATTCAAGATTGTATACTTCATACAAAGCCAAAAAGTGCATCCCCCTCACATCTGTAGCATACACTGTTTTTCACAGGCCTTTCCCCCCCTTTTATCCTTTCTGCTTCTACTGGCAATATTTATGAAGGGCCTGAATTATCTCAATCACGCCAGCAGCTGTATATCATGTTCAGGCTACATCATTTGTGATCTCTCACTCTCAACTCTCAGCATCTTGGAAAGCATTGGTTGACCACATTATTTCAGATTCTGGGAAATCAAGAGTTCTAGATAGCACACAAAGGTATTAGTGACCAGCTTCTGCCTCCCTCAGAGGTGTGTTCACATCTGGTTTTCTAAGACATAGGTTCACTGAGGACACAGACATCATTCGATGTTTATATTTATCTCAAACTCTCTTAAGAAATGAAACATGTGAAATGTGTCAAAATTAGGAGAGCTTGATACTCAAACTTCTGGAAAGGGATAGGTGGATTTGCAGTTATCATGTAATATCATCAGCCATGAAGGGCTCATGATGGTCTGTGTGTATTTTCCATAAATAGAGATGTTAATAAAGAAGTTTTTTTTTAAGTAGTATCTGTCAGCTTAAAATCTAGGTAATGCTATACTCCTGGAAGTTTATCTTGGATGCAGGTCCTTACTTTTCATCACTTTGAATACTTTTTGCCAATCCCTTCTAGCCTGCAAAGTTTCTTTTGAGAAGTCAGCTGACACTCTTATGGGAACTCCTTCATAGGTAACTCTCAGATTTTCTCTTGCTGCCTTTAAAAATTCTCTCTTTATCTTTAACCTTTGGCATTTTAATTATGATGTGTCTTGGTGTGGTCCTGTTTGGGTCTATCTTGTTTGGATTCTCTGCACTTCCTGGACTTGTATGTCTAATTCCTTCACCAAATTAGGGAAGTTTTCTTTCTTTACTTTTTCAAATAAGTTTTCAAATTCTTGCTCTTCCTCTTCTCCTTCTGGCACCACTATGATTCAGATGTTAGTACATTTAGAGATGTCCCAGAGGCTCCATAGGCTATTCTTGTGTTTTTTTTATTCATTTTTCTTTTTGCTCTTTTGATTGAATGCTTTTTTCTTCCTTATGTTCCAAATCATTGATTTGATTCTCAGCTTCATCCCCTCCAGTCTTGGTTCCCTGTATATTTTTCTTTATTTCACTTAATGTAACCTTCATTTTTGCCTGGGTCTTTATTATGCTGCTGAAGTACCCAATGAGTTCCTGGAGCATCCTGACAACCAGTGTTTTGAACTCTGCATCTGATAGGTTGTTTATCTCCATTTTGTTTAGTTCTTTTTTATGGAGTTCTATTCTTTCATTCGGGCCATATTTGTTTGTCTCCTCAATTTGGTAGCTTCCCTCTTTTTGCTTCTGTGTATTAGGCAAAGCTGCTTTGATTCCCTGTTTTAGTAGCGAGGCCTATTATAGAAAAGTGTACCTGTAAAAGTTGTATGGAGTGGAGCCTTAGGTAATTGCCAAGGCGGGGCCACCCATGTGCCCACTCTGTGGCTCTGTATGGGGGAAGATTTGGAAAGGGGACAATGCCACTGCCTGGCCTCTGGAGTTTTGCCTGGGAGGAATCTGTCTCTTAGCACTTGTCCTGGTTCCAGACACTTCAATTTCTCCCCATGTGCCACTGGTGCCCTTCCAGCTATTGCCCTGTGCTGAATCCCAGAGAGGGTGGATCTGTGTGAGTCCCAAGTCCATTGTGGGCCCTTTAAGAGGAGTTTGAATCCCTGGACTGGGTGGTCTGGTCTGGGGCTGAGACACCTTGGGAGCAAGGTATCCCTCCCAATTTTTATCCATCACACATGGATGTGGGACCACCCATTCCATGTCTCTGCACCTCTCCATGCCACTCCACCCCTCCATGCCTCTCCATGCTTCTCCACGTCTGCTCCCCTCCTACCCATCAGGGTGAATATGGCTTCTTTAAGTCCTTGATTGTCAGACTTCCACAAAGCTCAATTTTCTGACAATTCTGGGTGATACTTGTTTTGTAGTCTAGTTGTAATTTTTGCTATGATTGTATGCAGAGGCAAGACATGTTTATCTATACCTCCATCTTGTCCAAAATTGGTCAATATATTTTGGTAAACTCATCGTGCCTGTGTATTTTGCTTCATTTCAGTCATTCTCAAGGTGTGGTACATAGACCATCTATATTAGCATTATATCAGGTGGTATTTTTGATAGTGAAAGTTTCAACTGACTCAGAATCTCTATAAGAAGGTCCTACCCTATTAGCATACCCTCTAGGGCTTCTAACACATACCAAAGTCCTTTCCTTTTTTCATATGACTCCTTTTCTGTCACGTGGCCTCAGAAAACATTGTTCATGTGTTCCAAATGTTTTGCCCACCAAAGGTATGAGGTTTTGCATGTCCCTTTGCCACTCCTTTAAAAAAAAATAGGGGCTATAGAGTTGGGGTGGAGGTACTGTAGATTATCTCTAAGGTACCTACCACCTCAAACAAGCTATTCCTGATGCTATTTTGGTTAACTTAAGCTTGGAGGCCAGAGCAATTTATCACCTTAAGTGCTTTTTAGTTTGAGCGCTTATCTACTAAATGGCACACATTCCACCTGGAGAAAGAGAAACTTTTAAAATATTTATGTACATATTTACGATGTGTAAGATGAAAAATGGTACATCAGGGAATAAGTACCAGAAATGAAAAAACTGTCTAATAAAGTAAGCAAACCAGTAACAAGTTATATATCACCTGACTCAGTTCCTCCTAGAGGGGCAATCAAATGAGATCTGTCTTGAAATCCACAATTAAATATATTGTACCGTCTAGCCAGAGAATACTGCATCAAAAGACATGATTTGGTCCTTTATGAGTCTGCATTTTTGTTGAATAAGTTAAGGTTTCTAAACTGATTTCTAAGTTTTTTGAACCACTGATCTAAATTTTTCTCAATGGTCTATTTACTCTGAACATCTGGTGACAAATTTTTATTCTATTGATTTGACCAATGTTTATTTTTTAACCAATGGTTATTTAATGTCTATAGTACATCATGTTCTACTCCTTGAAATATTCTCAGTCTTCTTCTATTTCCAGAGAAACTGCCACAGATGGAGTTTTAACATCTCTTGTCTATGCTATTACCATATCCTCCCAAGAGGTGACCCTACCCATTTCAATACTTCTTCCACTCTAAATTCCTAAAATGCAAATGTGATTATGTCACTGTTTTTCCTAAAACTCTTTATTGACTATCAATTACCTCGTAGGATAAAGTCCAACCTCTTGGTCATGGCATACCAGATCATTCATTACCTGGCTAAGCCTAGAGCTTTGTATAGGTTTACCTCCAGAGACACTGAAAGCCCAATCACACTACGTTCTTTAAGAACCATGACTTTGAAGATGCTGTTCTCTCCTTCTAGGATGCCCTCTTTCCTCTCTGTTTACGTACCCAATATGCATGGCATGTTTGATTAATAGCAGGGAGGCCACTGAAGCAAGAGCAAAGTGAACATGGGGAAGAATATTAGAAAATAAGGTGGGAGGTAGAAAACAGAAAATTGTGTAGAACCTTGCACTCTGAGTAAGATGGAGCCTCATTGGAGGGATCATAGCAAGGGCGACATGAACTCTTTCATAATTTAACATAGAGCCCATTCTGGCTGCTGTGGTGAGAATGGTCTTTGGGTGGGGGGAAAGCAAAAGTAGACAGAGTTATTAAGAAGAAATATACTAATCTAAACAAGAAATTATAGTATGGTAACAGTGGAGAGAATAGGAAGTAGTCAGATTCAGGATATATTTTGAAACTACAGCCAACAGAATTTGCTAGTAAATTCATGTTGAGCATGACAAAAAGAACACATCAACAATGACCCCCTTAAGTTTTGGGTCAGAACAATTGGAAAAATGGATTAGTCATTTACTGAGAAATAGTAGGAGGAGCACATTTACAGTGGATGGTAGCAAATTAGAAGTTCAGTCTTGAGGGTGTTGAACTTGACAAGGTTTTTAGACTGTCAAACAGAGCCACACTGTAGGCAGTTGGATATATGAGTCTGGAATTTGAAGGGAGGTTGTACCTAGAGAAATTAATTTGGAAGTTGTCAACTATAGGCATTATTTATAAGTGAGCATAGATATAAAAGGAATATGAACACATAAAAACACTAAAAGAGAGATGAATGAATAAATGAATGAATGAATTATACTGATTGAGATACTTACTTGCAGAGTAAAGTGAATAATATGAAAGTCTTATCAATATCTTTCAAGGGATTTTATCACTTTCTTCTCTTATGGAAAATTTTTGTTGGTATCTCTAATTTCCAAGAACACATTACTGGTAAAGATTTTTACTAGGCTAATATAGAGATGATGAATACAATTATATGCTTAAATATTAAATAACTCCTCTTTTCCTGTTCTTTTCTTAGAGGTCACATATTCACAAAATGAAATAAAAATCAATACACCAATAGGAAGCTGTCAGGTGTCAGATAGATATCACAGCTAAAAGAGGTGTTTGGACACATTAAAAATTTCTCACATCCTCACATGATGGTTTATAGTTTGCAAAGTGCTTTATCATCTATTATGTCTCTTTGACTTTGACCTCATGACATCCATACAATAGGCAGGTGAGCATCGTTATCCCAGTTTCAAATTTGGAGAAACCATGGCTCAGGAGGTGAAGTCATTTACTAGAGTTGATGAATGAGCCATCCCAGCGTGTATCCTGTTAGTCCAACACTTGCCCACTCCAATTCTACATGTCACCTCTCTGAGGAGCCCAAGGTCTTCCTCACCCTTAGTTGCGGTCCAATAAAGCTTTCATAGGATAGCAAGCAGTATGAGTCCTTTTCCACTTCACATTTAAGACTAAGAACATAAATGGTCCTCACCAATACCATCCATTCAGTAGATCAGCAGCACTGTGTGTCTCAGATCTGGGTTTTATTTCCAGAAACACACTCAGGCGTGGAATCTTGGGCTTTCCCAAGCCATATGGTAGAGAATGATGACCCTGAGAATGTGTCTGAACTCACCTTCAACCCACCCACCTCACCCCCTTGCCAGTCCTTGACACCTTTATGCTTGAATTTGTGCCCTCCGAGATGACCTCTCTCCATCATTAGCCTCCCATCTTGAACACTTACCTTTTACAAACCTAGTGTGTAAGTCCTACCCACAGACGCCCCTACATCCAGATGTAGCTGATCTTATTTTTATAATCTCTCCTCAAAAACAACATAATGCAAAATAAGAATACCCATGATTTTACACCTGCTGTACTTTTGGAGTTTACCCATGTTATTTAAGCTGCACAACAGTTCTCAACAGAAAGCCATTGTTTTTTCTATTTTACAAGTGAAAAGCAAACTCAGAAAGATATGACTAAACTCCTATGGTCACATAGCTGCTAATAATTGGAAGAATTAACCTATAAACCCCAATCTCTACTACTCAAAAATTCAAGCTCTTTTCTTTAACTCTATACTACTACCTCCTCTCGTCACAACCCTATCCAACTCTCAATAAGGTAACATGAACACAAGATAAATTATGCTTTATTTTCCCCCTCCAGATGAGGCCGATTTCTTCTTTTTCTCCCTTAAAAGATCCAACAAAATTTTTCATGGTCTCCCATACTCTCTCCTCATATTCCCACCACCACCCACCCAGGGATTGTCAAAATCTTAAAATTAATGAAGTCCAGGAAGAAACCAGGTATCTTTACAACACACCAACCAAACAGAATTTCCATGTGTCTGAAAGACAAAAGATTCTATTTTATATCAGGCTCCAAATCTGTTTCTCAGATAGCTCCCATAAATCTGTACCTAAATCAAAAGATATGATTTATAAGAGAAAATTTTTCAGTTAACATATTTATTCCATTGTTTTCTTCAAAGCAAGGTTTCTATGTGGCATATGGCTAGAGAGGGAAGAGGGTCAGTGGAGTTTCCATCCCATTTAGTCATTTTAGGTGTGCCTGGCATTACTCTCCAAATAGATACTGGACAGCTTGGGGACACTCATAAAAAAGCTGGGTTAGTCACACAGTCCTAAGCTACCTGCCCTAAACAGGCACCATGAAGAGGAATGTAAGTCACAAGCTGATATTCTTATACCTCTTGCTCATAATAGATTTTTATCACATCATAAAGAAGCTCCTCAGCCAGTTAGAAATCATTGTCTTGCTGAATCAATTTTGCAGGGCACTCTGAAACATTGTTTGATTGTGATGTTCATAGGTATGAAGATGCACAGTATGGCTCAATAACCATTTCATTAACGTGTAGTTTAAAGTTTATTTCCAATATCATCATTACAAAGGAGAAAATGACGCAAAGGACACAGCACTGAAAAAGCAAAACTCACTCATTAAGTATGCAGGCATCTAAAAGCCACTTGCCTCTCCTGGGCTCCATTCCTTATGAAATGTGCGCAGTACTCATTTGGCACAGCCAGGCCCACTACATAATCAAAGGGAAAGTTTCAATTGGGATAATATTGGCATGCAAAGCATGAGAGGGGGGACAAAGTCACATTGTTATTTCCATTACTGACACAGTGACACAACAAACAGTGTTCACCATGAAGGGCTTTAAGACTCCTGAAGCAGAAATACTGGAGATGCTTGAGTACCACCATGTCAGTGATTTCACATAAGTATATTTGAATGATGTGCTGTCCACCACTCATTTTCCAGGCTGGGTTCCATTTGCTTAGGTTGTGCTTTACATGGTTATGGGTGAGGTACTTCAATACCAATTTTCATCTTTCTGTCTCTGATAAAAATTGTTCATAATCTGCTGTTATAACCCTGTTTATAATCTCCTTGGCTGCAATTCCCTTTTTGTGTTGGCTCTGCACTATTTCAAACGTGGAAACTTGAGGAGAGAAGGAATAGCAGGAAGAGCAAAGCATAAAGCCTTGACAAGACATATGGACCTCAAGTTTCTAATTAGACTCTAACACCAGCCTCAACATTTCTACAGAGCTCACAGGCATAAAATCAGATTATTTGACCTTTTAGCTACACTCTCTCCATCTGAACCTGGAGAGTAGTAGTCCCAGGTTAAAATTTTAAAAAAGGTTTGGTGAGATAAACTTGGAATTTATAGGGGACTCTGGATTTAAGTCCAATCACGTGATAACTACACAGCAACACTTTTCTGAAATACAAATTAAATGTAATTAAAGTCTGTGAAACACTATAGGACATGAATTAGAATATAGAGGTAGAGTGATCGGACTACTTAAGAATTTGATAGATGTTTCATTCATTCATTCATTCATTCACTCTGGTAAGGAAAATTATTCCAGAGATACACACCAATAATAAACCAGTTCATGAAGGAAAGATAAAAAGGGAAAGCTATGGTTATAGTAGAATTTTTTCATTAAACAGAAGAGAGAGAGAAGAAGAGAAAGGAGGAACCAACTTGAAATGGTTATACTTGAGCATTCAAGGCAGACTGCTAATCCGTCAAAGAATAAAACAGAAGAGGCCAGTAATAAAACAGAAGAGGGAGCAGAATGAGCAGAAGGAGGGAGGGGGAAAGTGCACATGTGCCTGGGAAACCTTCTTTGATCTGCACAATGTGGGGCCAAATTGAAGTTAAACATAACCTGGGAAAAATAGAACCCTGAGCATCTTGCGAGTCAGGTTAAGGAATGTGTACACTTTCCTCTTAGTTAGTTGTTTACAATTCTGACTGCACATTACACTTGAGGAGTTTCCAAAATATACTCAGACCCTACCCTCAGAGGTTCATTTGATTTAAGGAAGGTCCAAAGTGGCAATTTTTAATGCTACCCAGTTACAGCTGGGGTTGAACACCACATTACAGGGATGGAGTTATGCTGAGAATATTTAAGCAGAGAAATGTCAATGTCAGTTCAGTGTTTCAGAAAGATAAGTCTAGCAGATGTGTGGAGAATTGATGGGAAGAAGTAGAAACCAAGTAGGAGACTAACAGTCTGTTAGAGAGCAGCTGTGTTCAAACTGTGGTTCACCAAAACTCCTCTAGGGTTTTACAGAATTTTTGCAAGGGTTATAATACATTTGCTTTCAATTTGCTTTTTAAAACATTTGTTTAATTAATGTTAAAAAGGAATATTGACCCCAAAATCCAATGCAATATAAATCAAATTTTAACACATCAGCAATGGTTGATTTTATGTTTCCAATTTAATTTAGTATTCTTTTGAGCTCTTTAATTGGCAAATAGTCTGGAATTATATGGCAAGCTATTTAAAAGTGGGTGGGGGAGTCACTAGGCTTATAGGAGTGTTTAAAAGTAGCATATAACATTGACTATTAATGATAAATGGCCACCAACAGCCCCAGATTTCAAATATTCATTTTCTTCCAACTCATTCTTACATATTGTCTTCTTTTTTTGTATGTGGCAAAATAAATATAAGAAAAAAATTACCTTCTTAACCATTTATAAGTGTACTGTTTAGCAATTACTGTTTAGCAATGTTGAGTATAGTCTCATTGTTAAACAAGTAAACTTCAGAAGTTTTTCATTTTGGAACTGAAACTCTATTCCCATTAGACAAGAACTCGCTATTCCCCTACCTCCATCCCCTGGAAACCACCATTCTTTCTGTTTCTGTGAGTTTGACTTCTCTAGGTAACTCATATAAGTGGGATCATATACAATAGTATTTGTCTTCTGGTGACTGACTAGCTACTTCACTTAACAATGTCGTCAAAGTGTGTCCATATTGTATCATGGTGTAAGAATTTCTTTCCTTTTTAAGGCTGAATAATAATTCAATAGATACAATTCCACTGTATGTATTAACCACGTTTTGTTTGTTTGTTTGTTATGGACATTTTGGATTATTTCCACTCTTGGCTATTGTGAATAATGCTATGGGTGTGCAAGTATCTCTTCTAGACCCTGCTTTCAATGATTTTGGATATATACCCTGAAGTGGGATTGCTGGATCCTATAGTAATTCTAGTTTTATTTTTAAGGAATACATTTATTTTAATAAGTAAAAGCTTTACATTGGAAAATAGATTTATTATTTAAAAAATCATCTTAATCTATTTATACAATAGAGTCCCACGTAAGAATTTATTTAGAAAAGTTGGGAGGTGAGAAGGATATGCTCTGAGAGAAAGAGACAGAGAGAGAGAGAGAGACAGAGAGAGAGAGAAATGGAGGGGGAACCACACAACAGGACAGAGATGATAGGAATGGTGGGCAGGAGCAGAAATAGATCAGAGAGGTTAAGAAGATGATTGTGGTAAGGTCTCTGGAATCTCCTCAACTACACCCTATGCTTCAATCACTATAGTCTTGTGGGGGATCCTGGGATGTATGAAAATAATGCAAAACTCTTTGGATTCCAGAATCTTAAAGACCACGATTGCCCCTCTGGCTAGAGGGTAAGCTTCTACAAAGATTATAGAGAAGGGAAAAACTACAATATTTTCCCAACCTTTTCTCCGTAGGCAGTCTCCTTGTAAGTCACAGGGTAAAGAAAGTGTACAGAGAATGCATGATGTTGCCTTGGGCCTTGTCTTCTCTCCTGGTGTACCAAAATTTATAGCACCACAGTAAATTCCACATCATGCTTTGAAAAGTTTACTTACATATCAGTAGAGAAGGTTTCTATCAGAAGTAGTGAAGAACTAACAGTGGTACTCTCAAGCAATTAGTTCGGGCCAGAAAAGAACAAAGGCAAAAAAAGGAAGCATTATACAAATATAAGGCCAGTAATTGCCCACCCATCTTCAGTAGCCTTGACAAAAAAATGGAAGGGAGTAGCTGATTTGACAGGTTTCTGCCAGGATGAGTTATGTGAATGCTCTCTAATTAATAACAGTCTTCTGCACATTTTTTCATCAACAGGCTTACTGACTGTCATAATGTGGCAGGGGGGAGGAGGGTGTAAGAAGAATGGCTCAAGAATTACACCCTGGTCACAGCTCAGATGACTTAACTGGTATGGTAGAGGCCTAGGGGCCTGAAGTGCAGGGTGAAGCGCAGGTTCAGGGAATTTGAAAAATCACCAATCTGGAGTAGATACAATCTGGGGTAGATAGACAGCAGCATGAAGCCAGAGTAAAACAGGGCCCAAATGAAAATGATTCACCCGAAAGTCTTTTTGGTGCATCACCTACTATGTTCATGGAACAATCCTGGTTGCCAGGAGAGTTTTGATGAATAGAACAAACATGGTCCAAACCCTCAGGGAGTTTCTAGAGGATGTGACAGGCAAATGATCAATAATTTCAATAAAGGGAGTCAATAAAAAAATAGATGTTGCCACAGAGTACTGTGGCACGCTTAGGATAAGCTCCTACTAGAGCTCTGAGGGAGGGTCTCCAGGGAATGGGGCATCTTAGTAGAGCCAGAAGCATGAAGACAAGCCAGCCAAGTGAAGAGGGGTGGGTTTCAGCCAGAGGAAGCAGCACGTACAAAGACCCTGTGGCAGGAGAGAGGTTGGCATGGTGAGCAAAGGACAGCAATGTGGTAGGACAAATATGAAGTGAGTCAGGCAATGAGGCTGGTAATGTCCTCACACTTGAATGAACACCAAGCCACCTGGAGGGCTTGTGAAAGTGCAGACAGACACAGCTGTGCCTGCCCCCAGAGTTTATGATGTTTTAGCTCTGGAGAATTCATTTGCATTTCGGCAAAGCTCTCAGGTGATGCTGACGCAGCTGATCTAGGGACCCAATACTAGGAATCACTAATAAAGAGAATACAGTGCAGTTGGACATTGAAGGGGGCTATAAGCACATGCCCTCCCAAAAGTGGCCTTTATAGTAAGCAAGATAGTGGCAGCCTAGAATGGGGGTGAATAGGGTTAGAGACAATGGAATTGGCAATTCTCAATGACTGACTGCGCATCAAGTGAGGCATTCACGGAGTGTGTTGTCAGGAGGATTGTGTTACTCCCTGAGGCAGGGACAAAGGGAGGAGCCGATCTGGGACAGAATTTGGGTCCTGAGGGTGGTGCTTCTGAGTCATAATAAGTAAACAGTAATAATCAAGTGGATGTTATTTCAAATGTATGTATCAAATATATGGAAAGTAGGTAATCAAATGTATGCTTTTTAGGAGCTAAACCAGGCTCTAGATGCAGGCTAAGGACCTGGGAAAGTAGGATATAAGCATGAAGATAGAAATTAAATCTGTAGAAATGGCCCAAAGAGGTGAATGTGTAGAAAAGAAAAGAAAAACCCCTAGAAAAAAATACTGAAAGGAAAAAATAAACAAACAAAAAAACCACAAAAATTTGGGGAGTGGGCAAAGAGAAAAAAGAAGACCAGAGAGGCAATCAGAAGTGCCCAAGGAATGCAGCAACAGGAGCGAGAGTTTCCAGGAGAGCATGCTCTACACATGCAGAGAAGACAAAGAAGAGAAGGTCACCAGCACACACCCGCTCTAGAAAGGAGGAGCTGTTGTGAGCTTAGGAAGGGTGTTTTCATTGAATAAGAGCAGTACCTAGATTTAGTACCAAGCTGATGGATCCATATCCTGTGCAGTGAAAATTCTATTGTGAAACAAAAATTCTACTGCTGGTTCTCTAGTTTAAGCATTTTAATTCTATGAACAGGGATATTTGAAAATCATGTCTATGGGAAAGCAAATGCAGAGGCTGGTCCATGAAACTGGCATTGCATATATATTGGTCTGAAAGGAAGTGACTGTAACAGAGTTCAAAGCCCCAGAACAAGAGTTCTCACACAGAGGAGATCCTGAGCCATCCCAAGACAACTGTGGCAGCATTTTTCTGGAGGAGCTCAGCAGACTAACCTGACAGCTAAGTTTCTATTCACTTCGTCCTTTGGGTACATCTAGTTTCTGCTCTTTTTTCTCACCTCACCTCAGTGTGCCCTCATCCTTACCCACCCCTCGCCAGTAGTCTCAGCCCTCTGGGGCAAAGCAAACATGAGTACTAAGTGTAAGTACCATTTGGGGGTGAGATAAGTAAACCATAGGACAGACAGGCACTAGAATAAAATGTCACAATAACATGGGGTCATGTATATGATCAAGAGAAATTATAAAATTCATTCCAAATTACAGATAATAATGCCACAAACAGAGGTTAGCTGAATATCATTCCATACAGAACCATGCTGAAACAAGATTAAACCCAGGGGAAGAAAGCACAATGTAACCTAGAAACATAAATATTTTACAGTATATATCCAGCGACACTTTGAAATGCCTGAAATTCACATTACTTTCATCTCATAACCTAAGTTTACTCTATGATTTTAGTTCAAAAATTCAAGCACGATTTTAAATGTTTTATGGATATATTTTTATTTTTTTTGTTTTTGTTTTTGTTTTCTTTGAAGAACTTGAATTTTTTCCAGTTACAGTTGGCATTCACTGTTATTTTATATTCATTTCAGGTGTATATCATACTGGTTAGACAATTAGATAATTTACAAAGTTATCCCCTTGATAATTCAAGTACCCACCCAGCACCATGCATAGTTATTACAATATTATTATCTATATTCCCTGTGCTGAACTTCACATCCCTGTGACTATTTTGTAACTACCAATTTGTACTTCTTAATCCCTTCACCTGCTTCATGTAGCCTCACAGTTTTTCTTCTGCAACTATGAGTCGGATTCTGTTTTGTCTGTTAATTTTGTTCTTTAAATTCCACATAGTAAGTGAGATCATATGGTATTTGTCTTACCATGTCTGACTTAATTCACTTAGCATAATACTCTCTAGGTCCATCGATGTTGTCACAAATGGTAAGATTGTGTTTTACAAGTAGTATTCCATCGTGTAAATGCACCACAACTTTTTTATCCACTCATCTATTGATAGGCACTAGCGCTGTGTCCATATCTTGGCTATTGTAAATGATGTTGCAATGAACATAGGGGCTCATATATTCTTTTGAATTAGCATTTTGGGTTTCTTCAGATATGTTCCCAGAAGTGGAATCACTAGGTCATAAAGCAGTTCCATTTTTAATTTTTTGAGGAAACTCCATATTGTTTTCCATAGTGGCTGTACCAATTTCATTCCCACCAACAGGGCACAAGGGTTCTCTTTTTTCCACATCCTCGCCAGCACTTGCTGTTTGTTGATGTATTGATGATGGCCATCCTGACAGGTGTGCAGTGATATCTCATTTTGGTTTTAATTTACATTTCTCTGATGATTAGTGATGTTAACAATCTTTTCATATGTCTGTTGGCCACCTGTATGTCCTCTTTAGAGAAATGTCTATTCAGGTCCTTTGCCCATTTTTTAACCGGAATGTGTGTTTGTTTTTGTTTTGTTTTTTGGTATTGAGTTATATGAGCTCCTTGTAAATTTAAATATTAACTTCTTATCAGAGGTATCATTTGGCAATATCTTCTCCCATTCAGTAGGTTGCCTTTTCATTTTGTTGATGTGTTCTTTGCTATGCAAAAAACTTTTAGTTTGATGTGCTCTCATTTGTTTATTTTTTCTTTTGTTTCCCTTGCCAAAGGAGATATAAATATTAGAAAAAGTCTTGCTGAGAGAAATGTAAGAGATTTTACTGCCTATGTTTTCTTTTAGGAGTTGTATGGTTTCAAGTCTTACATTTAAGCCTTTAATCCATTTTAATTTATTACTGTATATAATATAAGAAGGTGGTCTAGTTTCATTTCCTTTGCCTATATCAGTCCAATTTTCCCAATATCATTTACTGAATAAACTGTCTTGACCCCATTATATGTTCTTGCCTCCTTTGTCATATATTAATTGACTATGAAGGTGTGGGTTTATTTCTGGGCTCTCTATTCTGTTCCATTGGTCTGTATGCCTGTTTGCATGCCAGTACCATACTTGTGGGTGCTTGTTAAATGAACTAAAGAAGTGTAAATGTGATGCACAAGTTTAGGCTGACAGTTTGATTTTTAAACTTAGAGAAATCTAGAAAATTTCATTTCAACCAAAGCCTTCTAGCTCTTACCTTATTAAATCATTTATCTGATTTGTTAGTTACTAAAGATATTTATTTTGAAGTTGTTTGCCTTATGAGAAAGCCCAGAATCTTGTCCTGCTGCTGGCTAAGTTATCTGACACAAAGTAAATCATTTGTCTATCGTCCTAGTGAGTAAAATCACTCAGTTTGATTAGATTATCTCTAAGGTCCTCATTAGCCTAAGAATTCTGTAACCATGACATATTATACTGATAACTCTAATATAATGGCTTATGACCAATAGAGTCATAAGGTTGACAAAAGCTTAGACACTATCAATTCAGCCCACTTGTTTTACTGCCCAGTAAAAAGGGGCCCTGAAAGATTTAACACCCTGCCTACTGTCAAGTAGCTTTCTAGGACCAGATCCAGAGTCAAATTTAGGACCCGCGTTAAGTCCACCATAGCTCAGAACAGCTTCTGCGGACAGGTGAAGATGACACCAGGGACTAAAGACAGAAACACAGTGGTGAGTCAGGTTTATTATGGAAAGGGACAGTACAATTGCAAATGGGATGCATTTCTTGGAGGAAAGATCTTTTGACTAAGTTCTAAAGAATTTGAAATGTATATAATGGCTGAGAGGAAGTGAATAATTAATTAAGAAACTACAAACCAAGAGGGATTGTGGATGGGTATATTATTGCATTCTTAAAACTAATGTTTTTGTGTTTTAAATGCCTTCAGAACCTCTTCAAACCTCTGGTCACAACACCCTGCTAACTTCTTTATCTGAAAGTGCCCAAATTTCAGGATTGCAATTATAACCATGTGTTTCTCATTCTTGGCAATGGAGGTATTTCATTTCAGTTGAAAATTTATATATAAGATTTCCATGGTAGAAAATAAAGTTAATGCAGTTACCACTTCAGTTAGTATCCGTTCTTCAAAGGTGGTGCAGGAAATGTGTGTGTGTTCATGTTTCAGGTTTGCTACTTGATTTATCAACAAACACTGAAGAAAAAGAAATCATTCATAATTTCTGAGGTCAAACTAGTTAGTAAATATCTAACAGGAGTAGTTTCCTACTGTGCTCTGGGGTTTTGTTAACACAATCTTTTATAAACAGAATTCCCTTAAAAGCTTTAATGAAAAGAGTAAATCAATGTGCATGGGATCCACGTTCCTGCTCAGCTGGCAGGTATGTCATCTCTGCAGTAGTTCTAAGGTTCTCCTCAAAATAAAATTTTAATGTGGATGTGGTAGGAGACCCATGGAGCACAAAGGGACAAGGAGAGCTTGAATATATTGGGTCCATATTATGAATCATTCTAAACAAATATGAAAATTTATCCTGAGGAGAAATAAGATTATAGATAGTCATAGGATATAGAGGTTCAGAGGGAGGTAAGAACAAAATAGACAAGGTTAGGAAATTAAATTCAATCTTCTAAAAGAAAACAACAAACAGCACACATGTTTGGGGGCAGAAAGAGGACTTTTAAGAGATTTTTAACCCAAGAAGGGTTTTATAGTTTCACCCACAGGCTGGTAAAAATCATTTGATGTGTCAGGACATAAAGTTGAAATGCTCAAATTGTCTCTGTTCCCTTGTTAAAACAGCCCTAAAATATGAGGGGGGACTCAGAAAGAAACCAAATTATCTTCTGGAGGGCAGGCCCCTTGTTGTACAGGCTTCCTCTGCTAAGTGAGTGTTCCAACCCATCTGTATCAGTGCACCAGTTGGTGGTGTTGTAAGAGGCTGTATTTGGCTTCAGTGAATTATTTTTGAAGACTCTTTCAACACATTTGCCCATTTCTTGATGGGTGATTTACAAGCACACCTGCCCAAACCACGCTGAGTGTTCAGCAGTTTTTGTCTAAAAACAGCATGACCCTCATGCTCGACCATCCCTATTCACCCGATCTCCCCCAACAGATGAAAAATGTCATCAAAGGGAAATGATTCGCAATTGTAGAAGAGGTGAAACGAAAAATGGCAGAACACTAAAAAGCATCAAAATCAACAAGTTCAAAAACTATTTTGAGCAGTGGAGAAAATGTCTTGATAGGTGTATTGCATCCAATGGAGAGTACTTTGAAGGTGACTGAAGTTTAAACATGTGAAAATAAACACACACTTTTTTATAAATAAATTTGGTTTGGGGGGTTCTCCATTCTTATGTAGGGCTGGTTTTATAATCCCCATTCAATAAATGGAAAAATTGAAGATGAGAAAGTTGCAACCTCCACATAGGCAACTAGGAAAAAATATCAAATTGCAAACAATAGCTAGATGCAATAATAGAATTATGAATGATTCTTATACTTTTCTATATGCAGTCTTTAAAGTTTTTTAAAAAACTAATTTTATGGCTGGCATGGTCTTGGACGGCTTCATGGAAGATAACATTTGATACAAACCTTAAAAGATAGGTAGGACTTACCCAGGTTGAGACTGGAAACAGAGAGAAGAGGGATGCATTCCAGGCAGGGGAGCATGAAGCAAGATGGGTAAGAGTTGGGGGCATGTGAAAGGAGGTTGAAATAGAAAAGACCCCAAACAGGTAGAATCCAGTTCGGAACTGTTACCACATGTTTGGTTATGGAGTTTGGAGTTTGACAGACAATGGTAAACTTTTGAAGTTATTCTGTTTGGTAAGACAGTGCCGTGGGCAAAGAAATGCTTTAGGACTTAACCAGCTGGTTAATACGCAAAGAATGGAAGGTGCGCCAGAGTATGGACAGGCAGAATAATTACAAAGTCATTGAAATAATGTAGGACTTATAATAGGACTGTAGTTAGCATACTGGCAATGGAAATGAGGAGGAAGGGACAGACAGAAAAAGTCCCCTCCTCACCTCGCCTGCTTCTCTTGCTCCAACCACACTGTTTTCAGCCACTCAGGCTTCCTCTCTGTTCCTGGAAGGAGCTAAAGGCCTTCTTGTCTGCAGTCCTTACAGTCCTGCTCCCTCCACCCTTCTCTTTCTAACACCTTTGCTCTCATTTTATCCTTTGGTTCTCATCTTAAATATTTCTCTCAGGAGTATTGTCCTTTCCCTTTCAGCCAGTCTAGACTAGAGCTTCCTATTTTAGGCCCAGATAGCATCTTCCACTTTTTCTTCAACACACCTCTCATAATCAATACCTACAAATTAGCATTTATTGTGGGTTTGTAATGTCAGTTACTGTGTTACATTCTTTACAAGTAATGCCATGAAGCAGGTGTTAGTATTATCCCCTGTTTAACAAGTGAGGGAAACCGAGGGTCAGCGAGGCAGTTACCTGTGCAGTGTGGGAGTGGTTGCTCTCACCCAGCAGATGTCCTAGATCACATATTGGGGGAGGGGGGTGATGTACTGATTATTAGCATGACAATAGAATATAGAATCAAACTTATTGGGTTATTTCTTGGTTCTGCTACTTACTATCTCTGAAACCCCTACGTAAGTTGTTTAATCTCTCTAGATCTCAATTCTCCCATCTGTAAAATGGGATAATATTATTGCCTCTCACAGAGTTGTTAGGAGCATTAAATGGGTTAAAGACTTAGAACAAGACTGACACATAGTAAGTATCTGGTAACTATTATTAGTTATGTGATAATTTGTTTAAAAACGGCCTCCCTGACAGTTTTGTAGTGGCAGTATCTGTCCCTAAGAGGTGGAGTTTGTATTTGCCACTGTACTGCCAAGTGCCTAGTGTAGTGCCTGGTTACACTGGGTGCTTGGTAGATATTTAAACAAATAAAGGAACAAATGAAAAGCTGAGTTTAGAGAGCTTAGCACCTAATACCACCACCACACACAGAGCACTTTGAAATTTATGAGGTATGTTGCATCATTATTTTGTGTAATTCTAACCACATCAAAGAAGGCTGAGAAGGAACTATTATTATTTTACCTTTGAGAATGTTGAGTGTCAAACAGTTGCTTTCTCAAGGTCACATGGCTCATAAGTGGTAGAGCCAAAAGAAGAACCTAGGTCTTTGATTGTCTGAGGCCACAGGGCTCCTTAAAGACAACCCAGGGGAGAGTTACTGCCCACGGGGTTAAGCCAATCACACAGACAACGCTGTTCTGAGTTGCCCCAGCTGGAAGCCCCAGCCTTGCTGTGGCTCCTGAAAACCTCTGTAAGTGCTGCCTCAGCTTTGCTCTGTATCCTCCTGTGAGGCACCTGCTGGTCCCTCCTTGTCCACGCACCCCTTTCTAACCCCGCTGCTTACCCCAAATCTGAGGACAGCATCACAGACCAAACTGTCAACAACCTAAAGGGCTTTAATTTCACAGTAACAAGGTACAAGACTGATTCTTTCTTGGTTGGATATTAAGAAAAGAGAAATTGAATGAATTAACTGGGTTATAAGCCTGATTAACCAGAAGAATGGTTGTCACCTTAAAACAGTCAATAGAAGAGATGTCTGTTTGAGCAAACAGAATCAATTCAACTTCAGTCATGTCAAGTTTGAGACACCGATAAAGACTCTTAAGGGAACAGTGGATAGCTAGTAACTGGAAGTGGGACAGAACTGTAGGAATCATGTGTGCAAAAAGAGTGGTGAAAACCGAAGAACCCAAATCCTGCCCAATATCGTTCAGTGCAGGACTTTTCAAACTGTGTACCACGGCATGTCGGTATTCTGTAAAGGGGTATTGCCGGCCTTGGGGCCTCAGGCCCTGCTTCAAACAGCATAGAACCACATTTGTCTGATTAATATTGAATTTCAGCATCAGAGTTTGACAAAAAAATTGCAGCTACAAGGAAAGTTTGAAACACTGATTTAGTAGATATTCTTTCTCCCTGTTCTGCTACCAGTGCCTCTTACTGCATCTCTGCCCCTACACGGATAGATGGATGTCAGGGAAACATCGTTAATTTGAATTTAGTTCTGATAGTGAACGAGCACTCGGCACCAGGGACTCTAACCGAATAATACTCAGGTGACTCATTTGTAATTTAGAAAACATTTTGATGTCCTGGTCTGGTTCTAGTTCAATGAATCAGTTACAGGTTCAAACTGGTTCACTAGGGTTTAGTTTTCTAAGAATTTAGTTTTAGTTTCATTTCTCTAATGAGTAGAAAATAATAATGTTTGGATTTGATCTAAGGTTCAGCAAGCTCATGAATTTCACTCCAGGTTTTTGCCCCTGGTTTCCTCTGCACCAACTCCCCTTTCAGAAAAAATGCCCTATAGATATCTCCAAATCAATGCTGCTGGACTAATTTAAGGCTCCCGTATAAAATGACAAGACATGGCATCCATGATGTCGAGGCGTTAACCCCAGCTAGCCCTTTCCTTGAGGTCTGTGCAAGTTGGGAATCTCCCAGGGAGAACACCTGCCCGGGAGGTCTCCTAAGAGAAGGTCCCAGATCACAGGACACCCAAAGGACACTAGCACCACAGGATGAGAAATTACATCAGACACAGCTGCCACTTCAGAGCCTCAAGTTTCAAGTGGATTAGCACCTACTTGTTATTTCTGTCTGGGCCCCTTCCCAGCTGTGAACTCCCCGCAGGCCCCCACCCTCCAGGGACTTGAACAACAGGCAGGGCATAGCTAAGCTGCTGGGAGCGCTCCTGCCAGCTCTCCCTTAATCAAGCCACAGAGAAATAAAAAACATAACAAAACAAAACCTGCTTCCAGTGCATCTACTTCTTTTTATACCTTGATTACTTGATACCCAATTCATGAAGAACTCAATGTTTTTTAGTGTTTATCATTATTGCCTTAGACTTTTTAAAGCAAATGCAAAATCCATTTTTGCAGCTGCAAAATGTCTGTGCTACAATGTCTGACTAAAGACAATTCCACTGTGGAAAATGTGTGATGTTGCCTAGAGTTAATTTTTCTATTTTAAACATACTCATTGAGACAGTATATCATTTATCCAGTGTGAATCATTTGACCTCTCTATAAGTAATTTGCATAATATTTTGAACTTGGGGGTTCTTAGAAAAATTCAAACAGCTTTCCATTTTGAAACCTATACCAAAATCTCTACCAGGAGCATAGAGAACGGAGGTTGCCACAAAGGACACTGTGCATTATTACAAGGAATGTGAAATACAGGAGTGAAGATAGGACCTGAATCAGACAGCTTGGGGTTCAAATCCCAACTCTCCACGTACTTGGTAGATGAACTTGGGCGAGGTTTCTCTAGGGTCACTTAGTTTCTCTGACCCTACTTCTTCTTCTGCTAAAAAGACTGTCATGAGGGTTTAAAAAGATACTGTGCCAGCAGATGTGGCACTCATAATATGCTGAATACACATCCGTTCCCTTTCCTACCCTTCTCAGATAAGTTAGGGGTCATTTGTTCATGTTCCTCCAAATGTATTAACAACAAAAGATAAAACCTTAAAATGACTCACCCTCCAAAGTAAGACTTGAGTTTATCCCAGGATACCACTGAGGAAAATGCAAAATAGTGGAAAATGTTTCTGTGTAAATCTATTGCTGGCAACCTTCACTCGGGCAATATGAGAGACCTTGCAAAAAAAGCAAAGGGGGCCTAGAATCAAAGAGACTTAAATTTGAACACGAGTTATACCATAACTGATTAAATGTCAGCCCTGAGCAAGTTATTTAACACTTCTGAGTATGTGTCCCTCATCCATGAGGTAAAAGTTACAACAAAGTCTCCCACATACAGTTCTGGGAAAGATGGAACAAAAGAATGTAATAAGGTATAGTACCCGGTTCATGGTAAGCATTCCACAAGCAATCATTACTACTGTAACTATGTTACCTCAGTTACCAACGGTGAAATCCAAGATTATAAAAGCTATTTATAACTGCTATGTCTCCTTTGTAAAACAATGAAATAAAGTACTATTAATACCATCTTACTGATTGCCTCATTGAGGTTTAAAAACTTGAGTTAGCTAGATTATTTACAAACTTTGAGGGTTATTTCATCCTATCTCTATTCAAAGCCAAAGCTTCTGAAGGACCAAGAAAGGAAAGCTGAAATTCTTTGTCTTCATTCACAATGGCTCTGATCTTTCAGTTATCTGGTGATGTTTTCCCTGAAATGTACGACTACGTGGAAAATACGAAAATCAATTTATACTATGTCATTTCATGAATTTTGCCTTTGAAACTAGTTTGAAGTCTGACTGTATAGCTTTAAATATCCATTTGTGGAGTTACAATAGAATGTCTTAAGAGGAAATTTTTTCTGTCCCGTCAGGAGCTTCATCACTAGGCTGATGCTGAAACTCAAAACTCTTAGTCTTTTTTTAAGGGGTTTTCACATTTGTTCTCGTAAGTGCATCAGAAAAAATATCTCATTTTGATTTATTTCACTTTGATAATAACACTATGTCACAAGCATACGATACAGTCTTTCCTATACGTCAGTCAGGCAAATGCTTGTCTAGCTGCCTGCTGAGCAGCCTGGCACCAAGGAAAAGACAAGAGTCACACATGGTAACCAGGCTCTTCACTCAGCTTTTATTGATGCAGGTTCACTCAAAGCAGAACATCAACATACAACACTCCAACAATCTAAGAGAATTATAACACACACACAGCAATCAATGGGGAATAATGAACCCGAGTCCCAGAGTCTCAGTCAGTGGGTCCAGGAGACAACACAGAGGAGACCAGGAGTCAGTGTCTTGCAAGGAAGGACCTCCAGAGCCAGGTGGGCAGCAGAGCAGGCAAAGTCCTCAGTCCAGCAGGGCAGAGCCTCCGGTGGCCGATGGCTAGGGAGATCAGCGTGAAATGAAGCAGCACTCTGGTGTATGGAGCTCGGCTGTCTCAACAGTGGTCTGGAGCCTGCCTCAGTTATACCTTGAAAGTGCTGTACTCCACCCTTCTGGGTGTTTTGGATAAATGTCTTGGCACCTCTGATGCCAAGTGGGGAATTTTCCCAGGAGCCTATCTGTGGGTGGTCCCACTCTGCAGACAGGGTTGTTCTGGTCATGTGTGCAGATATCTTAGGTGTGTCTCCTTGCCAGATGTGTCCAGTGTGATGTAGGTAGTTTCCCTCTTGAACCAAGTGTCATGGCTGACTGGACATGAGTTGACCATGTCCATTTGACATGAGTGACTCCATTTTGTTTTATATAGTTTATGCTGTCTTGACTGGACCGATACCATTTTATTGGTCCTGCTCTCCACACATTCTCCAGGAAACAACTTCTTCCTTGAATATTCAGATACCTCCTGAACTTTGTCCCTGAAAACCTTTCACTAACTTTCTCTTATCAGGGTGGCCATTTGATTTAAGGTTGAAGGTGGAAAATAACAGACCTGCAGCTGTTGACTATGCAGCTCTATCTCCACTTATATTTTATGAGCCATTTCAACCCTGATTATGCTAATTTGATATCATTGTATTTGAATTAGTTGTTGCTTCTCAAAGACCAAGAATGATGTTATAAAGATACCTCTGAGTACAATCAAGTCTTCTGATCTTATATTTTAGTCACTGACTTTCCAAAGAAAAGCCAAGAATAGAAACTTTAATAGAGGAAGAAAAGTGAAACTCAAAATCCAGAAACTGCCGAAAAGGACAGCCGTAACTGTGTGGAAGCAGCCAGTGTGCACTTTGTGGCCAAGGTCCACGAGTACAAATTAACCCTCTAACTAGTTTTAGTTAAGAAAACAGCTTAGCCCTAAATTAACTATATAGGATCTTGCTCCCTATTTTTAACACTCAAAAAAATACATGTATACCCATGTCTGCAATGTGAGTTTAGAGCTAAATTATCCTGTGACTCATACAGCCACCTTCTTCCCACCCTTCTCCTCATGCCCACCACTGTAAGCCCCTCCTCTCTTGGATTCTGTGCCAGTGCTTAATGCTGAGAACAGGATGGAATGTGAGCAGTCAAGAGCACTTGGCTTTCCTGTGAATGCGAGAATCTATTCCCAGTTGATTTTGTCAATAAATATTTCTTGAAAAGGATACCTAATTTCTGACAATGAACGTGCATTTAACTTATCATTTCATGTCCTATAACCCCAGACACAAATCAGAGAATACATGTGGTCAAAAACTGGAGAAGGTAGGTTTGCCATCATTTCTGAGATGAGAGAATGAGGTTTGATGATTGTGGTCTAGCAATATTCTCAGTGAATTACAGTTTAAAACCATAGAGAAAATATGAGTTTCTTTAAGTGCCCAGTTCAGGGTATGATTCATATGAACTGAAGAACCATTATCATGAGATGCAACTACAGAAAAGACCCTGTAGGAACACAGAATAGACTCCACTGTGGGAGACCATCTGCCAGCTTATCTACTAAGAAACATTATAGTCTTCTGTGATTTGGGGGAAAGAAATCATGCTACAGAAAGGGAGATGTTCGAATGGCTAAGTCTTTTAAGGGATTCTAATTAGGCTGTCCAGATAGAATATGTCTGATTGTGTATACTTTTTAAAAAGATTTTTTAAATTTATTTTTAGACAGAGAGGAGGGGAAGGGAGGTAGAAAGAGAGGGAGACAAACATCAACATGAGGTTGCTTCTCATGCTCTCCCTCTTGGAGACCTGGCCCGCAACCCAGGCATGTACCCTGACTGGGAATTGAACTGGCAACCCTTTGGTTCACAGGCCAGCACTCCATCCACTCAGCCACACCATCTGGGGCTGATTGTATATACTTTTTACTCATTACATTTATATCTAAGAAAACATACCCAGTTTTAAATTGCCCATGGCATACAACTATGGACTACTCTATTTTCTCTTATAGAGTTAAGATTTCTGTCTGCTTAAGTACCTTCTTCTGACATTATCTCAACAATACAACATTTACTTATTTACTAACATAAATTTAATTAATTGCATTTAATGTGTGCAATGAATATTTTCATTCAAATCACTCCTTTTCTCTAATGCTTTAAATGACTCCTAATTATATACATTGTAACTCCAAATTCCTTATTCCAAGCCCCAGCCAGCTTTCCAAATTTCTATCCTTTGACTCCCTTTTTGCGTTGTTTAGTACCAGCCATACTGAATTCCTTACCATTCTCTATAGATAGTCCTAAATTTCCCTACATTTGCACATTTGTTCATACCACTTTCTTTCCTTGATTTGTTTTTTTATCACAAATAGTGGGTTCTGTGGTGCAGAGAAAGCAAGGATGAACTAAAAACAATTCTGTAGGAAAAAATAACAATGTCAGAAGGGACAATCTCTCTCGGAAGAAAGGATGGTGAAGAGCAAATTCTTTATCAAAAGTCTGAGAGACTAGGTCAAGTTTAAGGTCAAGATCCTATCTATAGGGTCTAATTTGGTTGGGGTGAGGATGGGAGGTTTGGGAAGCACAAGAGATATTGAAATCACATTGGGACCCTGTCACAAATCAGAGAGGTCTAGAACAACATAAATGGGATCCTGTTCTGAGGAATAGGGCTAAAAATATTATAAAATCACAGTCATCTTTGCACTTTGTCATATAACATTTATTGATTATTTGCTATGTGGAAAGCTTTGTGCCAGTCACTGATAGATACACAAAGATCAAGACAAACTCTGGCCTCGAAGAAATATACAATGAACACAAATACTTCAAGAAGTGAATGTAAGGCCGAGGAGGAGAAACGGTGAGGTTGGGCTATGGAAACAGCCAATAGTTCTGACTCTCCAAAACTAAGGGAAGATCTCAACCTATCCCGTGCCCACCATACTGCTTCTCTCTTGCCGTTGCCTGCAGGTGTGAGTGACCACGAAGTCCATTTCCCTGAAGTTGCTTTAATAGACTGTCTACTACCATTGAACCACTTGTGTTCATGTAAGAACCATAAGAAGCAATGTGTTGTCAAGGGATGGCCTGGGTGCATTTCAGTGTCCTCTCTTACCCACAATTCCCATTGATACTCTCCTAGAAGTTAAAATATGTGTTTGAACACAAAATCAATTCCAAAATAAGTGTTCTAGCACCTCTTTCCAACAAGGTTGCCACCCCAATCTCCCTTGTAAAGCCATCACGGAGACTGCCAGATGTGGCAGACTCCTGCCAGCAGAGTCTGCATGCTGTGGCTGAAGATAAGAACAAATGCACACAGACAACAATAGTCCTGTCGAGAAAAAGGGATGGTACAGGTAATCTCTTAAGATGAGAGTTCTGTGGCCACTTCTCTCAAGGGGAGAGCACCCCGACCCTTGCCTGGCAGGGTTTTATTGTTTTTCTCGGGTCTTACATCAAAGAAGAATTTATTATCCATTACATAGAGTATTGTTGTCTACATTTTAGGTACAATCAAGGAAATGAAAATAACAAATGCAGAAGGGAAAGGCGGCAAGCTGATTATGCTTCGTCCTTGGGAAAATTCACAGAGACTTTGGAAATTACCTTGAAGATAGGCAATAAACATCTACTGTTTCAGACCAGGGTGAGGGAGTTTTAGCAAGAGCAAGCCCTAACAGTCTGGGTACATTTTCTAGGCCTGATTCCCATGGGAAAACCTGGTTTGAGGGTCTGGCTCCTGCCCACCACTTCACTCCTGTCAGTTTTCCATACAGAGCTGAGTCACATTTGCCAGATTTAAAACAAACCGGTTCCCTACAATTTCCCCCTTTTTTTCTTTTTGTTAGGACTGTTGTGGTAGTGAATCTCACAAGACTTGCCACTTGCTGGTCTCTTATAGACCCTGGACAAATAATTTGCAAATGCATCGAAATATACAAAGCATTATTAGAATGAGTAAACAATTGACGGCTCCAATGTCCCACAGTCTTAGGTTGAGTCTACCTAACCGACTTTTTGGATTTAGCCAGCTGAGATTATCACTCTTTACATTCTAAACTCTTCTAAACTCTTTGCTATACTTTGTCACCTGAACCCCAAACTGGCTTAAGTTGGGTCTGAAATATCACAGATTCTCTGTTGAAAATAGCTGTGCCAGCTTCTTGTCCTTATACTGTGGGTTTCAAATTCCAGTTTACAGTAAAGGAAGTGACAGGATAATGGGCATTATACCATTCCCTCTGTCCTTCTCCCTTTCTTCCTTTCTATCTCTATCCTCCCCAATACAAAACAAAAGCCATCAGTATACTTAGGTGTGGGCGATGGGGGCCTGAGCCTCAGATCTGTCAAGCAGTATGTGCCATAATATTAGTGGGCTCTGCTCTTAGGTCAAAATATGTCAGAATAGTTTTTAGAAAAATTTCTATGAAAGCCTAACCAGCGTTAGTATTTTAAGAAACAAATTTCAATTACTTGGAAAAGTTAATTTATGCGGAATACCTTCTTGGTTAATGTTCAATGTGTGAGACATTATTTACAAGCAAACAAACTAAAAAACATAATAAAACTACACAGCATCCCTAAGACAAAGGAAGTGTTTCCACCGTCTCCTGATGGAAGCTTAACTCTCATAAGGATTCAAATAACTAAACTTCGAGGAAGGCTGAGACCCTTTATTTCTTTTTTTTTTATTTTGTATTGTTATTCAATTACAGTTGTGTGCCTTTTCTCCCCATCCCTCCACCCCACCCCAGCTGAAACCCCCTCCCTTCCCCACCTCCACCCTCCCCCTTGATTTTGTCCATGTGTCCTTTATAGTAGTTCTTGTAATCCCCTCTCCTCACTGTCCCCTCCCCACTCCCCCCTGCCCATTGTTAGATTGTTAACTTCACAATGGAATTCTACGCAGCAGAGAGAAAGAAGGAGCTTATACCCTTTGCAACAGCATGGATGGAACTGGAGAGCATTATGTTAAGTGAAATAAGCCAGACAGTGAGGGACAAATACCATATGATGTCACCTTTAACTGGAACATAATAAATAGAAGAAAAAAGAAAACAAAATATAACCAGAGACATTGAAGTTAAGAATAATCTTTGTTTCTTAATATGGTCCTTAGAGGTGAAAATTACTTCTCACTTACTACCCAACCCTCCTGGCTGTCTTTCCACTTCAGTTTCGCTCCTCCCTGTGACTGATAAACCTCTTACTGCCTTCTGAGATTCTTGGTAAAACTGTTATTCACAGTGGTGTTCCCTAACTAACATGGACCAAGAAAGGACTGACAAGTTTTTAGTGTTTTCAGTCATGGCTACACTGGGAGAGTGGTCTGGAGAACACAAGCTTCTTAGTCAAAAGGGCCTGTATGAGTTTTACCCCACAGTCCACAAGCCGGCAAAACTACCCAATGTCTGCCTGTCCAGCTGGCATCTCTGCTTCCTTTTATTGCCCATATTTGGGCACAAATAGCTCATGGTGGACACTAGATGGATGCAGGGATGGAGGGATGGATGGATGGATGGCTGGATGGACAGAATGGCTCCTTGACTAGAGCCAGGGTATTTAAAGAATGAGAAAATGAAACAAATCCCAAGTGTGCTGTTTGTTGCAATTCAAATTAAAGGGTTTGGTGAGGCAAGATGGGACTAAAGCTACTGAATGAAATTCAATGTATGGATTTTAGCTTCTTTTGCCACTCTTTTGGCTAACTGATTTGGATTTTACTAAGAGTTTGTTGTTTCAATATGTCTCAATCTATACAAGCTTATCCAACATAATGGATAGATGTTAATTTCCCTATGGAGAAAACAACACTTTCAGCCATACCTTCATGGCAGGCAATGTTTCCAGCTTTGCCTAGAAAATCTTTTCTGTTAAAATAAAAATATGGCTTATTTGGTTTGCATTCACTGCAACAGGTGGACATGCAACAGGTTTTGGAGCAGTTTAATTGAAATCATGAATTATTCTGCATCATCTGGGAGGCAAAGCCCTGTTATTCTGATACTTTTGTTTCCTTTTGAGCGTGATGCCTCAGGAAATGTATGCATCTCAGAACAGAAGCTTAAGACACAGGCCCCATCTGACTGCTGGGTGTGCCTTTATCTCCATAACAAACAAGTACATCACGGCACAAAGACTGCCTAGATCAAGGGGGAAAGGCTGCTCACAGAGTCTGCTCTTAAGCCTGTGGGAGCAAACTAAGATCCAGAGTTTGGTTTGGTTAGACACTGCAAAACCCAATACTAGACTCCTCAAAAGCCAAAATGAATAGCTGCCGTCCTTCTTATATGAGATCTTAGGGGAAAATATTTAAGAAGGCAGGAGGTGACTCTGTGGGCCTCTATTTATTTGAATTGGTGAACTTAAATGCAAAGGTCAGTAAGGTGGAAGGTCTTGGTGTGGCCAGGCCTGGGGTGAAACAGGAGAGATGGAGGTAGAGGAAGGTGCAGTGATGCAGGACTGAGTCCAGTGAGGAGGAAAACTGTTCCCCATCCCTGCCTCATGTGGAATATATTGAGGCTCCTGGACTGTGGAGCTCACAAGATTTGATCTCTGGTGTGGAATTTTTAGCAGGACACAGCACCCTAGACAAGGTAGGCTCTTCCAGAGCAGAAAGGCTGGAGGAAGGTCAGCAATGTCCTGCAGACAAAGACTTGATTGAGCATGGGCTCAACAGTCCGGGAGATAAGCCAAAATACCTGCTGGGGAGTATATTTTACCAGTATGCTTGAACTGGGGGGAGCTGAGGGCCAGCACAATTTCAATACAAAATACTGATTTGTTCTTCTCTCTGCAGATAGGCTTGTGAGGCCTGGGGACATGCAGGTTACTACACAGTTCTGGTCTTCAATCACTACAATATGCCTTACACTGATACATCCAAAAACACTCACACATCCAAAAACACACATTTCTCTCAATGAGCTCAGTTTTCGCACCAGGCAGAGGGAAAAGCAAAGACAGCTTTAGATGTATATGCAGTAGAATAGCTCTCAGAGGCTCTGTTTCACAGATTTCTATAAATTAAGAGAAGTATCATTTGGCATCCTGCAATTCTGCACATCAGGCTCTCCTCACTCACGACATGGCTCTGCCCAGTGTCCCTTGTCAAATTCTTTCTTCTTCCATGCTGCATAGTCAATCAGAGAGCTGAGAAACTTTACATCCAGATCTGCGTTCTATATCTTTTTCACAAACCAATCATTCACCCCTGAGTCCATATGGCCACATTTAAACATTTATATTTTAGCATACAATTATTTTGCAGCTTCTTATCATTGTCAAGATCACTACGTGGTAAATGATAAATTATTATAATTATAAAACCCCAATATTTCAATTATTGCTCATTACCTATTAATTGATCATCATGAGTACCACAAACAATTGTTATTGCTAGAGTTTCATAATTTTGTTGGCATCACTGTTGTTGAGATGCAGAAAGGATATTGCACCTGCATACCTCATCCAGCATATGCATTGTTCATTTCTACAAAACTAGCAGTTTTGGACTTCATGCTTAAGATTACATATAATAAATAATTCTTTGTTTGAGTATTTGATGTCGAAATCTTGTGACTCAGATCGGACAATAAATCAGTATCTTCTTTCTTCTCAATTTCTCAGCCCCAACCCAGGGAATCACAGCAAATATTTCTCACACAAAACTTCCCTCTGATTTAGATGAACTCTTTTTCTCAGAGGTATCATCTAAAAATGCAAAGAGAAGAACCCATGCCCTAAGGATTTGTCTTGTGAGATCACTGTGTTGGGGACTTAAAATATGCTCTAGAATAGAAAGAGAAAAGGGCGCTCCTTCCGCCTCTTGGGTTGATTGAAGCTGCCACTGCTCATCTTCGCATGCAACCAAGTGCAACCCCACTCTAGTGACTTTAACAAGCCCTCAGGGGCCTCTTTCCAAGAACTGGGTCTCTTCTTAATATTGCTTTTTATTTTCCTGAGGTCAGGGGTTTCTTCTGACATAGAGGTGGGCAAAAGTATGTTATGACAAAAAGACTTGTTGGAGAGGTTATCCCATGACTAACAGAGGGATGGTGAACAGGTCCTTTGTCGACACCTACTAACCCTTAGAAGCTGCTCAATTACACTGAACTTCGGTCTCCTCATCTTCACGGTGAGATTAGAAAATGAGAAGATTTCTGAGGTTCCATAGCATCTGATGCTAATACTTTATGGGTTGGTAAATGTAAATGATTTAACACAAGTAAAATGGAGGTGACACGGGGAGCGATGATTTATGAAGAAGCCATTAACAAACTCATAGAGGAAAGCTGGGGACACTAATCAGTCACAAGGATCATAGGAGAAAGACAAGGCTCATAATAAACCCTGCATGTGGCAGTTATTTTCCATCTCTAATGTACCATTCCCCCTTCCCAACATCTTAATAGACATTCTACTTGGAAATTCTACAAGATGGACTTTAAACCTATGATGTCCCACCGTGATTTCAGTATTTCCACCAATCCTGGTTCTCCTACTCTTTCTGTTTCTGCTGAGAGTTCCAGCACCCTCTTAGCTACACAGCCTTGAAATTTATTAGGCTCCTCTCTGTCCCTGGAAAGTCATTCAAACAAGGCTCAATCCTGCCAATGCTTCTTCCACAATTCATTGCAGACATGTCCCTTTTACCACCTGCACCTTAGTTCAGACCTCATTGTGGATTTCCACAATACCTGCTTTACCTCCTCACCTCTTCTTTCTCTCACAGCACAGACTGCAAATGGCCACCAGAGTTATTTCTTAAAGGGCAGGTCAGGTCCTACTATTCTTAAATACATTCCATTGTACCCCTTAACCTGTGCATACAATTCAGACTCCCTAGACTGCTTTTGATTCCCACAACCTGCAGGAAACCAAACTTTTTTTGTTTGTTTCCTCTAATCTTTTACTCCTAACTTACTGAATGCCACTGCCCTTTCTTAATAGTTTTGCTGTTTTAGCTGTCACCATTATCTCTACACATCTAGATCAACTCTGTGTCAAGACACCAATCCAAGGCCACCTCTTCTCTGATCTTCTCCACACCCTCCTGCTAAGAGCAGTCTTTCCACCTCCCAATACAGTAGTGTTGAATCGACACCTTTCTAACACATGTCTCATTTTTTATGTTCAAATATTTCTTAAACACTTTTGACAAGAACATAAACTTCTGAAGAAACTAATGTAATGTCTTCTATATAGTATGGCCCCAATTCATATTTAAGTTATTGAAAGTGTGATTAGAGGAGACAGATATGAAAGGAACTACATCTCAGCCAGGAAGTATTTTGGAAACAAAATATGGATTAGAGGGGTAGTTTAGATCCGCTGTTCTGATACAGACCCCAAAATAGGGGGGTCTAAAATAGGATTAGTCAGTCATTTATTTATGGCCCTTCCAAGGTTCAAATTGCTGGTCAGATGAGTTTTTGATGCCTATGAATCCAAGTAACATCTTAAAATATTATTTGCTGTTTATGACAGAAGCAAAGTCATGTTAGAATAATTCCAGCTGACATGAATTGATATTTTATTATATACCACATAATATATTAAAAGCTTCTCATTAATTATGTCATTTCACTCTCACAGAAATCTGATGAGGTCAGATGATATGTCATACATTGAATAAGTTGTCCAGGGTTAAAAAGCAAGTGAAAGGAAATCCCAGATGATGAGCCAATGTAACCTGGTACGAGTCTACCCACTTAACCATTACATTACACTGCCGCTGGTGGAGTAGAAACGGTATTTGCCTTGGAGACAGACAAGGGTTTAATGCCTGTGCTATTTACTATTGTTGTGTGCCCTTGAACAAAATTGCTTATCCTGTCTGAGACTCAGTGTATTATCTATAAAATGGTTAAAATAAAACTTACCTGGCAGAGTTCTTAATAGAAATAAATAAAATAATATCTCTGTACCCAACCTAGGCTCTTCACCCTCAACAGTAACTTTCCCCTTTGAGGAAAAAAGGCTCTTGTCAACCTGACCTCCTAGTGTGCGTCTTCCTGATGCATGTTCCCTTCTACACTTCCACTCTCTGCAAGCCATCACTGAGATGTAAGACCTACTGGAACTTAAAAAAATGAGACCCACAATATCACAATCACACCTATGACCACAACTTAGTTCTATGAAACATCAGAAGGACCTTTGAAATGGAATGTTTTCTCTACTTTTTTGGTTAAAATCTTGGTTTGTGTGTCCTGCAGAATAGTCTCTCATTATTTCTGTATGGAATGAGAAGTGAAATCAGTGAGCAGTGTGAGGATATATTCACCTTACGGCTAAGAGCGGGAGAGAAAAAGATTCCCACTCGCAGTTTTGTATCTAAGTATGTAGTACAACACCTGACACAGAACAGAGGTTCAATAAATATTAGTTGCCTTTCCTTGCATCAGAAGGAAAATAGTGCCATGTAATACTGAAATATTAAAAAGGAAAAAACCCTCACACTCCTGTGGATTTGATGTGTCACAACTTACTACAATCCAATGAAATGGGCACAAGATATAAACTCTAATGATAAGTCTCAAGGTCTTCCTCCTTTTCTTGTCCATACGTATTTGAAAACTTATTTGGATTAAAATTGTAATATTACACTCAAGAATTATTTCTAACTCTCAGAGCCAAAGTTCTCATTTTAAAAAAATTATAGTTAACGTACAATATTACATTAGTTTCAGGTGTGCAACATAGTGATCCTACATTTATATGTCTTACAGTGTGATCACCATCTAGAAACCATCTGTCACTGTACAAAGTAATGATGATATTATTGACTATATCCCCTGTGCTATACATTACATCCCTGGAGTTATTTATTTTATAACTGGAAATTTGTATCTTTTGTTCCCTTTCACCTTTTTCACTCACCCCTACCTCCTCCCTCTGGCAATCATCATTTTATTTTCTGTATCTAAGGGTCTGTTGCTGTCTTGTTTTGTTTGTTTTGTTTTGTTTGGATCCCAAATATATGTGAAAATATATGGTATTTGTTTAACCCTGTCTTATTTTACTTGGCTTAATATCCTCTAGATCTATTCATGTCACAAATGGCACGGATTTCATTCCATTTTATTGCTGAATAATAGTTTAATAAAGACCAACACATCACTTTTCCTTTTATAGATTTTGCTTCGGGTTATCCCTAAAAACATCACCAAACCCAGAGTCACCTTGTGAAAGTCAGAAATCAGAGTATAGGTTGGCTTGTACATGAATGTGCAATTGGTCCAGCACCATTTGTTGAAAAGACTACCTTTTCCCCATGAGTTGTCTTTGCTTCTTTGTCAAGTTGACTACATTTGTTTGGTTTATTGCTGGACCCTTTATTCTGTTCTGTTGATCTATGTTTCTGTTATTTCACCAATACCACGCTATCTTGATCACTTAAACTCTATAGTCAGTCTTATAATCGGATAGTATAGGTCTTCTTCTTCTTCAATATTGTGGTAATGATTCCAGGTTTTTTCCTTTCTGTATAAACATTAGGATCAGCTTGTCAAATTCTATAAAATAGCTTTCTGGAATTTTGACTGAGATTGTCTTAAATCTATAGACAAAGTTGGGAAGAACTGACATCTTAATATTGAGTTTTCTCAATCCATGAACATAGAATAACTATTTATTTAGATTTTCTTTAATTTCTTTCAACAGTTTTATAGTTTTTCACATATAGATCCTCCACATATATTTTTATATTTATACCTGAGTTTTTCTCTTTTTTGGTACAATATTAAATAGTACAATTTTTCTTTTTTTAAATGTTTTATTGTTGTCCAATTACAGGTGTCCTCATTCCCCCCCATTACTCTCCCCTGCCCTGCTCACTCCCCCCTATTTTTCTTTAATTTCAAGTTCCATTTATTTATTACTAATATATAAAAAAGCAACTGATTTTGTTATATTAACATTGCACCTGAGACCTTGCTATAATCACTTCTTAGTTCCAGATTTTTTTTGTCAGTCCTTTGTGATTTTCTGCATAGACTATCACATCATCTCCAAACTAACAATTTTCTTTCTTCTTTCCCAGACTTTATACCTTTAATTCTTTTTCATGTCTTTTTGCAGTGACTGGGACTTTCAGCATAATGTTGAATTGGAGGGGTGAAAGAAAATTCTTCCTTTGCTCCTGATCTTACAAAAAAACCATCTAGTTTCTCACTATCAAGTGTGATATTAACCATGGATTTTCTGTATATGCTCTTTTTATAAGATTTTTTAGTATATTTTATTGATTATAATATTACAGTTGTCCCAATTTTCCCCCTTTTATCCCCCTCTGCCTGGTACCCCCCTTCCTTCCAGCAATCTTCCCTTTAGTTAATTTCCATGGATCATGCATATAAGTTCTTTGGCTTCCCTATTTCCTATACTATTCTTAACATCCCCCTGTCTATTTTGTACCTACCAATTTGTACTTCTTAAACCCTGCAACGTTTCACCCATTCTTCTACCCCTCACAGCTGACAACACTCCAAATGATCTCCATACCTATGATTCTGTACCTGTTCTGGTTGTTTGCTTAGGGTTTTTTTTGTTTGTTTGTTCTAGATTCAGTTGTTAATAATTGTGAATTTGTTGCTTTTTTAATGTTCATAGTTTTGATCTTCTTCTTTTTCTTAAATAAGTCCCTGTTAACATTTCATGTAATGACGGCTTGGTAATGATGAACTCCTATAGCTTTACCTTGTCTGGGAAGCACTTTATCTGTCCTTCCATTGTAAATGATAGCTTTACTGGACAGAGTAATCTAGGTTGTAGGCCTTGCTTCTCATCACTTTGAATTCTTCTTGCCAGTTGTTTCTTGCCTGCACAGTTTCATCTGAGAAATCAGCTGATAGTCTTATGGGAACTCCTTTGCAGGTAATTCTCTGCATTTCTCTTGCTGCTTTTAAGATTCTCTCTTTATCTTTAACCTTTGTCATTTTAATTATGATGCGTCTTGGTGTGGTCCTCATTGGGTCCACTTGGTTTGGGATTATCTGTGCTTCCTGGACTTGTATTTCTAATTCCTTTGCCAAATTAGGGACGTTTTCTTTCATTATTTTTTGAGAGTTTTCAAATTCTTGCTCTTCCTCCTTTCCTTCTGGCACCCCTATGATTCAGATGTTGGCATGTTTGGAGATGTCCCAGATTCTTCTTACATTATCCTCATTTTTTTTGAATTTTTATTTCTTCTTTTTATTCTGATAGAATGTTTATCTCTTCTTTATGTTCCAAGTTATTGATTTGAATCCCAGCTTCCTTCCCTCCACTGTACATTCCCTGTATATTTTTCTTTACTTCACTTAATGTAAGCATCATTTGTTTATATTGAGTATGGCAGCTTTACATTGTTGCCATACTCAATGAGTTCTTTGAGTATCTTGATCACCAGTGTTTTGAATTCTGCATTTGATAGGTTGGCTATCTCCATTTTGTTTAATTCTTTTCCTGGAGTTTTGTTTTGTTCTTTCATTTGGGCCATATTTCTTTTTCTCCTCAATTTGGCAGCCTCCCTATATTTTTGTGTATTAGGTGGAGATGCTTTGACTCCCTTTAAAAGGCACCTGTAAATTGTGTGGAGTGGAGGAAACTTGGGTAATTGCCAGAGCAGGGCAACCTGCTTCACCACTTTGTGGCTCTGTGTGTGGGGAGGGCTCAGAGAGTAGACAATGCCACTGTTTGGCTTCTGGAGGTTTGCCAGGCAATCGCCCCATTTATAGTCACTTCACCTATTCCCTGTGTGTGACTGGCACCCTTCCAGCTGTTGTCCTGGTGTTGAATCCCAGTGGGTGGGTTTTTGTATGTTTTAGACTTCATGAGCCCTTTAAGTGAAATTTTCTGAAAATCCAGCAGTTTCTTCCAGTACCCCAAGCCCCACTGGTCTTTACAGCCAAAAGTTATAGGGATTTATCTTCCCAGCACTGAAACCTTGGGCCGTGCGGTCTGGCCTAGGGCTAGGCTCATTTACTACCAAGGTATCCCTCCTGATTTTTGTCCACCACACATGAATGTGGGACTGCCACTCATGCCCATTCCACTGCTGCCGCCAGCTCTCCACAGCACACTGCATCTCCTCACCTCTCTGCCTCTTCTTCGCATCTCTGTCCCTCTTCCCCATCTGGATTGTTGTAGATTCTTTAAATCATTAGTTGTTGGAGTTCCATACAGTTTGATTTTATGAGAGTTCTGGGTGTTAGTTGTTTTGAGATTTAGTTGTAATTCTTTTTGTAGTTACTCGAGGAGGAGAAGTATGTCTATCTAACCTCCATCTTGACCAGAAGTTTATATATGCTCTTTTCCAAGTTCCAGAAGTTCCCTTGTATTCATAGTTTGTTGACAATTATGATCATAAACAGAACAATCTCATTTTTAAAGATTCAAACTTTCCTTTTAACTTTCATTTTTAATCTCTGTCTACTTCAAAATTGTGCTTATTTATCCATTTTATTTTTATACCCTTGGTTTCTAAAATGGTATAATTAAGCCATCTGGAGATTTCTATAAGACTCACAAAATAGCTAGGATTTTGCCCCCAGGTAAAATAAATTACTGCAATTATGTGTAATGACATACAGTAGTTTATTCTAAGTATCTCTAAGATTTGTTTGGGGAAAAACAATCAAGACAGAGCTTCTGTTTCTTATAAACATGACTTTCAGTGAGTGACTGTTGTAGAAATGCATACATGAGACATTTTGACATTGAGATTATGAAAGTCAAATGATGAATATAGTCTCCAAGCGGAAAAGCAAAAATTTCTCCTCTTCTAAAAAGGGTTTACTTATACATGGGAAATAGCAGTCTAGTAGGGTGAATGTGAAATGCAGATCAGAGTTGTAGCCGGGTTCATTCATTAAGTAGTGGTGCAATCCTCGCTAAGTCATCTGACATCCTCTAGTTCTACAGTCTCATATGACAAGTGCAATGACAATAACACTCACCAGCACCACTGGGCTCCCCACCTACATGTTCACAGTACTAATTCAGGGCTAAACAAAATAATGAATGTGAAAATGCTTTTTTATAATTTTGAAGCAAAATAGAAGTGGAAAGCATTATTTATTATGAGATGTGTAAGTTAGGAAGGAGTTCTAACATTCATCAGATTTTTACACTTAAACTTCATCATTAAAGCAATTACATTGTTTTGAGCTGTCAGGTTTTTAGCTGAACTTCATTCCTAGGGGAAAAATCATCTGGGGTGATAAAGACACTAAAGGCTGAAGTCTTCAAGTTTATCACCACTTTCAAGTGTGGCTTGATTCACTACAATACAAATACAGTCATTGTGTCAGTTTATCTTGTTTGATCCACTTCTTCACCAGTGAAATGAAGTGACTGGTCATTTAAAGAGGCTCATGAGGGTGAGTTTGAATCAGAAGGTCAGAATATTTGGCTGTCCTAAATGCTGTGGAAATAACCATCTTTAGCTTCCCCCACTCAGGCAAGATATTCAATACAGCAAGTTACTTGCAGAGTCAGTTATCCCTTCATATAGCTAATTGAGCTCCCACCATCTGTCAGGTGCCATGGAGGAAATACAAAGATAAAAAGAAAAGGCCCCATAATACATACTATGGAACAGAGCTCAGCAATAAAAGGAAAAAGTGCTGCAGGCAACAACCTGGATGAATCTCAAGCAAATTATGATAAGAGAAAAAAAAGACCTCAAAAGGATATCTACTGCATGATTCCATAAAATAACATTCATGAATAACATAATTATGGAGGATGAGAATAGATTAGTGGTTGCCAGGGGTTAAAAAGGTGGGAATAGAGGGGCTGGAAGTGACTATAAAGGGGTTCCAGAGAGAGTCTCGTGATGATGGTACAGTTAAGTGTCTTGATTGGGCTAAATGTGTGATAAAGTTGTGTAGCACTGTATAAACATCCCTGCACATGCACACACACACAAGTGTGTGTATTACTGGTGGAGCCTGAAGAAGCTCTAGGGATTGTGTCGACATCAGATTCTTAGTGTTTCTATGGCACTATAATTGTGTGAACTGCTAACATTAGGGGAGACTGGAGGGAGGGTGCACAGGACTTTCCTGTTCATTTCTTTGCAACTTCCTATGAATCTATAATTGTTTCAAAATATAAAGTTCAAAAAAGACAAGGTGCCCATAGGATGTACAACACCAAGAGTGAACTATAATGTAAATAAACTTTGGACTTTCGGTAATTATCTTGTGTCAAACTAGGTTAATCAACTGTAACGAAATCCACCACTTTGGTGGGTGATGTTCATAATGCAGGAGGCTAGGCATGTATGTAGCAGGAGCTGAGTAGGAAAGTCTCTACCTTCACCTCAATTTTGGTGTGACCCTAAAATGACTCCTGAAAAAAATCTTATTTTTTAAAAAATAAAATGGAACATTCCATGATATGTGAAAATTATATGAAATTTAAAGTGTCAGTGTCCACAGTGAAGTTGTACTGGAACACACACATAAAGACAAAGTCCCTGCCCTCCAGGGGCTACTTCCAGTCCCTCCACCGAACCCTCTCAGGGTCTTGCCCCGTTATTTCTGGAGCCTTCAGGATTCCTCACGTGTGCTTGCTCCTCCTCCCTTAGTCTCCATCGCTTGCCCATCACCAACAGCCACTTCTCAGAGCTGTGTGTGAAAACGCCGAGCCTTATCCCTGAACAGCTCACACCCGGTCCATGGAGCTACTAGAGGAATAGGCAACTATTCTCCATTCCTCTTCACACTCACACCTTTATGTTTTTTAAGATTTTATTTATTTATTTTTAGAGAGAGGGGAAGGAAGGGAGAAAGAGAGGGAGAGAAACATCATGTGAGAGAGGAACATCAATTGGTTGCCTCCCACACGTGCCCCAATCAGGGACCAGGCCCTCAACCTAGGCACATACCCTGACCAGGGATCAAACATGCAACCCCTCAGTTTGGAGGACAATGCCCAACCAACTGAACCACACCAGTCAGGACCACACCCACACCTTTAGACATCTAAACAATAGCCTTTGCACAGACCATATCCCCCAGTACAAACCAGCACGTGAAACATACCCCCAAGGGTCCACCAGTTCTACAACTTCACCACCTGTGCCTGGTTGTCAGGAGTCCTTTGGGGTCTGATAGGAATGATAATGTCCAAGGCGAAAAAAAGTATTGAGCTGGCTAAAAAGTCCATTTAGTTTTTCCATAAAATAAAAGACACATTTTTCATTCTCACCAATAACTGTATTGACTTGGATATTTGCATATGTCGGCTGTCCCCAGCAGTGTAATGTTGATGGTTCTCAATTAATGTCTTGATTTGATCACTATCAACTTCAACTGGTCTGCCCAGCTGTGAAGCATTGTCCAGCGAGAAACCTCCAGCACAAACTTCACAAACCACTTTTGACATGTACGATCAGTCACAGCACCTTCTCCACATTGCACAAATCTTTGTGTTCCAGTTGCATTTTTACCTTTCATGAAATAATAAAGCCTAATATGCCAAAAAATGATGCATATTTTCTTCCATCTTCAATATTAAGATGGCTACACAAAAATTAACCAATTTTGATAAGTATTTTTAAATACACGCTGATATGAGAGCTGTCACAATACAATCTAACAAAATTGTTTCAAATGAAGTTAAAGACAACTAAGTGCTACTAGAGCCATCTTATGGAAAAAAAACAAATGGACTTTTTGGCCAACCCAATACTTAACCAGAGAACCTAATCAAGGAAGGCTTCCAGGAGGTAGTGCTTGACTGAAGGTAAAGGAGAAATGCTCCAGGGAGAAGGGAGGCAAGAGAGAATTCCAGGCAGAGACCCCATGTGCAAAGATGCCAAGAAAGCACCCTGTGGGCAAAAAAGAGAAGTGGATTACTATTAATGTATTGATGTGAAAGGTGGTAGGCAGGCAGCCGGCAAGATGAGAACTGAAACCCAGCCCTGATAATTTCAGAGGCCCATGTCCTCTGTGGTGTCATGTGACCAAAGAGTGTGTTCAAACACAACTACTTGAGAACCACTGTGCTCTGAGATACCTAGAAGTCAGCCTGTCCCGCATAGCAGGCCACCCTCAGCACTGGAGTGACAATGAGATGATTGAGGCCCAAAAGGGGCTGCTTTTGCCCCTGTGCCTACACAGGCTGGTATGACGCTAACTGTGTGTGTGTGTGCTCGCCTCACTAACTTCTCCCCGTGGCTCTATGTCAGTTCTGCTGTAGACCTACATTCCTTTCGTACGCTACCCGGAACTGTCAGGCAGAGCAGCAGGCAAACATGGGGTTCTAGAAGCATTGGACTTAAACCAGAAGATCTCATTATGAACTGAAGTTCTCCATCCCTCACAAGCCATGAGCATTTAGCAAGTTCGTTTAGTTGAGCTTCAGTTTACTCGCCTGTAAAACACGAATACCACACAGAACTCTCCTTAAGTTAAATGGAGAAATACACATGAAAATGCCTTTCACAGCCTTTTCCCCTAAGAGGTATGTTCTTGCTTTTTTTTAATTTTTGCTTTCTTTTTCTGATGGCAGTTTCCCCTTCCTTGTTCGAGATCCAAGACAATCATGTGTCCCCTCGCTGCCATTTATATTTGGAATTCTCCAAAAGCAAAACCCCGAGACAATGACTCC